>NC_088100.1:21632562-22882562 GCF_036370855.1 Dromaius novaehollandiae
AAAAAAAGGCTTTATAAGCCCCAGTAGAGAATTGTTCTGCCTCTAGTGCACAGAAATTTCTCACCAATTCCACTATCTGCCTGAGAGGACAGCAGTCAGCTGGGCAGAACAGCATGAGACTATGGACTTCAATGGATTAGCTTAAGTATCTGTCCTACCAAAACTTGTTTGCTGAGTTCTTCAGTTTCAGCATTATTTTCTCATATGAGTAGTGAGAACTGATTTCAGAGGGAAAATATAGGAATATATATTCCTACTTTCATCAGCTTTTCTGATGGAAATGCAATCACAATACAACATTCTTAAGAAATCACTATTTAACATAAAGAAAGAACATGTTAATAGACAGAAGTTTCATTTTTGACACAATTTTTTGATAATGAAATGTTAATGGAGTATTATATAGAGGCAAATATTAGGCATAACAGTAAGCAACACTAATTTTAAAAAGAATTAAAGATTTTATGGAATAGTTGAGAACTATTTACTAGAGATTTATAAACAAGCATAATTTATTAGCCTTTATTATGAACTTAAAATAAGAAAAATAGAGAAAAAGTTTGAATTCATATTTATAGAAGCTAGAACTGAAATAAAGCAAATATACGCCATGTTTCATTCATGGATATTTAAGGTATTTCCCAATCATCAATATTTAAATTTCTAATTAATAAAATATCACAAATTACTTTAAGTATTACTTCAATTATTTATTTTTTATATATTGTAGCACTTTAAAACATCTGATCTTATATACATACTTTTCAAAGGCTAGTCTTGGAGATAACATAGACCTTCTAAAGTGTACCATGCCTCTCTTGCTTGCTAATTGACTTGTATGTATGATCTTATATAGGACAGAGGCATCTTATCACTGATTCTTATTCATGCATACTACAAACAGCAAAATATTTCACGTCCACACTCAACCTAAAAAATTTAGAAAATTACAGTAAAGTCAAAGACATGAAAAACAAAACCCCACTTGACCTCAAGAGAACAAGGATTTTGTTCAAACTTTAGCAAGGCCTATAGAGCAACATCATTAAAATTTCTTAATTGATTTTTTCTATAATAAAAAAAAATATATAAAAAGTTTATAAAAGTAATCCCATTAAATTAGATCTGGGCAACTGACAGATTCACTACTAGCAAATAGAAAGACTAAAGCTCTTTGTTCTACAAAAATTGTTTTACATTTCTCTTTTGCTTGGGGACATACTACGGAATTGATATGAAACTATAAAAAACAAAAAATAAAGTTATTTTTGATCAATTTTATTTTATTCTTATTGTGGTTCTCACAGTGGAGATAACAGGACTGAGAGCCTGAAACCACTGAGAATGCTAAAAAGGAATCAAGAGAAAACAACTAAGTAATGGAGTACAACAGAGTACAAAATCTAATTTAATGGATCAAAAAAATGTTTTTATACCTACTAGACTTGAATGGACAACAGATGAATTTACATCATTTCGTTCTGCAATAAAATTTATACTTTTACTCTTTTGGGGGAAAAATGTATCTTTTATTTCTGCCAGTTATTGCCAATCACAATGCTGTAATGCTCCGGTGACATTAAAGTCAATACCCCTTAGGAAATTTTAGATGTCATATTTGAAAATGAAAGCCTAACTGACAAGAAAATAAAACATAAAGGCACTATGGGCTAAATTTACTATGCAAGATTGAGACATTTTTAACTGTATCACACCATGTATTGCCATTTTTCATCTGAGACAAAAAAAATTAGCACTAACCACCTCTCACATGGAGAAGAAAGAATACCTGACCCATAAAGTTCTGCTAAATAGCTTCAGTTCTCTTTGTACTTCAGCAATCTTCCTTAAATCTTGGAAAGCCTTTGGAGAACTGCAGGAGGTAGTATCCAAAGGCTAGCAAACAGCTATTTTTGCCCTCTTTTCTGAGTGGCAAATTGCTCAGACATAGCTCAGACTTGGGCTAGTGCAATTTAAAAGGATGTGGAAAACAAACAACAACAGTAAAAGCAGGCATGACAAAAAGACAGTGTAGAATGAGATCAGAAGTTGTTTTTGGCTTTGTTAAGAAAAAAGAGAAAGAAAAACTAGACAGAATACCAGTAAAGTGTTGTTCTTTAAGGACTGTTACCCTTTCCTCTACTTATGCTCCAGTGCGACAGTCACAGAATTACAGGAGTCACCTCTGGAGAGCATCTAGTCCAAACCCCCTACTCACAGCAGGTGTACCTACAGCAAGTTGCCCAGGACCATGTCCAGTCTGGTTTTGAGTATCTGCGAGGATGGAGACTCCTCAAGCTCTCCAGGCAACCTGTTCCAGTGCTCGACCATCCTCACAGTAAAAAAGATTTTTCTTATGTTTAGATGGAATTTATTGTGTTTCAATCTGTGCCTGTTGCCTCCTGTCCTGTCACTGGATGCCACTGAGAGGGAGCTGGCTCCATTTTCTTTACTCCCTCCCATCAGACATTTATACACATTGATAAGATCCCACTCCCCAAGCCATGGCCTCAAAAATAATGTAGAGTGGCCTCGCAATGACATCGGCCAGCTCCCTCACCACTCGCAGGTGCCTCCTATATGTCCAGTTTGTTTAAGTGTTCCCCAACCTGGTCCTCCTCCACTGAGGGTAAGTCTTCCTTGCTCCAGACTTGCCCACTGCTCTCAGGGAGCTGGGATTCTTGAAGGCCAATCTCACCACTAAAGACTGAGGTGAAGGCAGCATTGAGCACTTGGGCCTTTTCTGTGTCCTTTGTCACCAGGTCCCTTGCCTCATTCAGCAGCGGGCCCACGTTTTCCCTAACCTTCCTTCTGCTGCTGATAGACCTGTAGAAGCCCTTCTTGCTGCCCTTCGTGTCCCTCGACAGATTGAACTCCAGATGGACTTTGGCTTTCTAACCCCATCCCTGAATGCTTGGACAGTGTCTCCAAATTCCTCCCAGGTCACTCATCCCAGCTTCCACCTCCTCCGGTATGCTTCCTTTTTTTGTTTAAATTTTGTCAGGAGCTCTTTGTTTGTCCATGCAGGCATCCTGCTGCCTTTGCTTGACCCCCTGAATGTGAGAGTGGACACTTCTTGAGCTTGGAGGAGGTGATTCTTGAAAATCAACCATTTCTCCTGGACCCCTCTTCTCTCCAGAGCCATAATGCATGGGATTCTTTCAAGCACACGCCTAAAGAGGCCAAAGTCTGCTCCTTCTTCATTACCTTACATGTTCATTACCTTCTTATTGTAATCCCAGATCCTTCTTCAATACCTCATTATTTCTCTCCTTAACTTCATCATCTTCTGCCATTTCACTCAGGATAAGAGATGGTTTGGAAAAATGCGTGTGGGTTGTTCTGCCAGGTGTTCTCAAGCAACATGAAAAAAATTCTCAAGCTCTTCCTGCCTTTCTAGCAGCAATTAACTTGATTCTCCCTCCTTTGGCAGTCACCAATCTTCACTTACCCGATGAGAACTTAACCCTCTTTCAGACCTCTGCCTTCTTCAAATTTGTGTTTAACTGGACACTGATTTCCAGAAGCCTTTGGGCAGAGCAGGAAGAAGTGGCAGACAGTGGAAGAGCAGGTGGAGCGGAGTAAGGAGTAGGAGTAAGGAGTAGGAGAGACAGCATCACCACAAATCTGGCTTCCTTACTTGTAAACTATGCTTATTTTCTCCTGTATCATTTAAGGATTTGGGGCAATATTGGAAGCAATGCCTATAATCATATGCTAAATGAATGTCAGCAGAAGAGTTGACACAAACTACCTCCTCTGCCTCCAGAAAACAGGGCAAACGGGACCTATTTGCTTGTGTATTGGAGTTACTCCTTTTCTGTGTCAACAAAGTCAAAGCCATCACCTATGCAAAGAAAAAGATCTTTAATTTTCTGGATATCTACTGTTCTCAGAGTGGTATCATGACTGATATTTACAGATTGCCACAATAATTTTTATGCAAAAAGATTTGGAGTAGAAACTTCTGAGAAACTGTGGCAAAGAGTTGTCCAGAGAAATCAAAGAACAAAAATCATCTAAGAAAATTTCTTAGGAGAAATTTCCTATAGCATCAGAGTTTTACCTTGTTCAGAGATGGTGACAGACTTATTTTGCCTTTTTGAATTTAATTCTCATTTGAAATTTCATTTTGCAGTAATTCAAATATTTCAAATGTGAACTCCCATCTTTTTTTTCTGGTAAAGTCCATATTCATTCACTGATATGAATATATTATGATACTATCATGTTATCATATTATTATATTACTGATAATTGTTAATTTACAAGTTAAAATCTCCATTAACAAACTTTCTCTCTATTGAAAAGCTACAGAAAAGAACTATGAAATAAAAAGACATGTTGCATAACTTGAACATAAGAAATTTCTGTATCACTTCTGTCTGATAAAATATCCAATATAATATTAAAAGACATTTCAGGTGTAAAAATCTTGGCCAACTTGAAAGATAACTGATATTATTATTTAACAAGATGAAAGATGAGAGTAATTTGACAAGTACTTTGGTCAGATTGATTATCAAATATTTAGGTTATAAATATATTAAATGTGTAATAACTTCTACAATTACTACAGCTGCTTAACAGACTATCACTTCAATATGTGAAAAGAAGGATAAAATTTTCTTTCCCTGTTTAGCCATAGGTATATATATTTGTGCTCACATAAAGACATTTTAAATACTCTCTGTTTATGACATATGAATATTCATATTCAAATGACAGGGATGCAGGTAGAGAAATGTGTAAAGAAATAGGAGGCTGAAAGATTATGGAAGGAGATCGTATATAGAGGTATAAATATACTGAAAGTGCTATGCTTCCATTAGCAAATGCTGTCTACTGAGCCTATAGTATTTATTTCTACAAGAGGAAAAAAGCTTCAGGTCCTGAAGTTAATAAACACAGATGCACACTGAACCATTAAAGCCTTCCCTTGATAAGTTCCTTTGAGGAGAAAAGGGGGAAATAGGCAGAAACTTAAAATCATGGCCTACATAAACTCAACTTAATTTCTTGTAAGGTACAGAAAAAAAAACCCCTAAAAAGATAAAAGAACTCAAAGAATAAAAGATAGTAAAAACTAAAATATAGTAAATATAAACAAATTACAATAATTAAAGATGTATAATATATATAAAATACAGTATTTATTAATGTTTTTGCCTGGCTATGAAACTAAACATAAAACAATTGGAAAAAAATTAATTATTCAGGTAAATTCAATTAATTCAATTAGTTAGACAATCCATAAAAGTGCTTATATGACTTGCATATGGTTCTCTTTCTCAAACATAATTTTTTTAGAAAACTTATTTAATTACACTTCACTCCAAAATACTTTAATTAAACCTGACATAGACACCAGCTCAAAATCTTTACCAGCTAATTCATAATTGAAACGATCATTTACTTTACAGTACTATAATCTCCCAACATTATACTGAAAAGGTGTTGGAGATGGTGCAAATTCAACTTTATGTTGATTTTCTCTGCCAAAAATATGGAAGTGATAAAGACACAACAATTAAACAAATGATTGCCTTATAAAAAGCCCCTGGGTCCATTTTGAACAGAAATGAATAAAAGCAGTTTTGCCAAAAAGTGGCTGGTATTAGTTTCTATATTTGCTCTTTCTTGAGGTTATATATATATATTAAGCTGGAAAAGAACTGATGTGCCATATCCTCCAATTTTATGCTTATATTGAAATTAATGTATGTGAAATGTTTTTGACTGCATTATCTGAAGCGTTATATCACTTTCTCTTAACAATACCACTGGACGCAAAACTTCAGATCACTCTCTGGCCCCTATTTTCTGAGCATCTTCTATACCATAAGTCATATAAGATAAACCACACCAGCCTCATTTTGGAAGCTTTCTTGAACTTCTGATTATATATATATGTGTGTGTGCGTGTGTGTGTGCACAAATATATACATACATATATGTATGTATATATGTATACACATATATAATGTGTATACACACACACATACACATATTTAAAAAAACCAGTGCATCCACATCTTCAGTCACATGTGTAATTCTAGCCTCCGAATCTCAGGGAAGGCACAGTGGAGTTAAAGAAGGTATAGAGCTAAAACAGCCTAGGGAATAGAGCAGCTGCCTTTCAAAACATATTGAAGAATTTGGAACTCTTGAAAAGCGGAAAGCTTGGGAGAATATGAGCAAGGTTTACAAGATCATGAAGGCAGTGAATACAAAACCTTCTTCCCCCCCAAAGGATTTTCACAAGGGTCATTCAACCAACTTTGTACACTTAGGGGTAAAGTAAGAAGTAGTAGGAAACACTCTGTATGTGCAATCCCATTATCTATGGGATAGCTAGGCCACCTCACACATAAATCTACATATCGCATCCTGATCTCAGTATATTCTCCAGACTATCCTATCTGATTACCTTTTAGTCTCAGGGAAATATTCTGTCTAGGGCTTTATCTTAGGGCATTACTGAAACAGGAGACACAAGAAGAGTCTGCTTCTTGTCCAATCTCTGCAAAGAGGAAGGCTTGAGAAAGCTTATGTAGTCACTACATCTTGAATTGCTTCAAAATCTAATTTTACGACATTCAAAAGCTTCCTGACAGTGGAAAATAGCAAAGGTGGCAGTTTCTTTGCTGAGGATTGAGAAAAATTCAAAGTTGATGGGATCAATATAATACATAAAAGGCAAAGAAAGCAAAATATTTGGAAGAAATGAAAAAGTTCTTCCTGTGCTCCAAAGTGTTTGGTAAGGGAAATAGCTCCATTAAAAACATGAGACTTCATATTGATGGTTTTTCTGGAAAAGCCAAGTAAAAATCTATGAGAGCTGACTAACCTAAAAACAATCCACAGATGCCGTTGAAAATAAGCAACAATGCAAGACCAATATTATCATCAGTGGTGAAGAATATCATTTTTCAAGTCATCATTACTATGTGAGATTAAATGTGTAAGGTATATAGTTTTCTGCAATAGTCACTTTGAGAAATAAATATCTCTCTAGACTGAAGATGACTTTAAACAGGAAAAAGATTGCTGAACTTTTTGCATGATACCGTTAGGAATGAACAGATTCAGCAGTGAAGACGCTCATTAAAGACAGTTTATGCTAATGCATTATTATTTCAGCACCACTGCACGACAGAGACAATGAATAAAAAATTGCTATCTATCTGTGGTCCATTCCTTCCTTAAAATTCATTTTTACTGTTTGGGTTTGTGCTTAGGAGACACATTGTAATGACAAACTATCAATCATTTTTCAGCTTGAGGTAATATGATTACTTAGATTTTTATTCCTATTTGTAGTCCAGTTCAGAATGTCTCTACAGGAACTGCAGGTTGTGGTAATTATGTGATTAGTAATTAGTATGTGATCAAAATATTCTTCCTTTTCTAAAATCAAAGAGCAATTTAGATTTTTTAAAATGTTCAAAGCACAAATTACTCTCCTCCTCCAGTGAATGTTCCAGCCCTGGAAGATATTGTTAACATCCCCAGTTATTCTGTTCAAAAGATAAAGATGTTAGGCAGTCATTATATTCTCCCTGAAGTTTCAACTGACAAGTTGCATACTATGTGTGCTGCATATTATGTATGTTACCCTCCTAAAAAAATATTTATGATATCATTAACTCAGAATAACACACATAATACTTCTTTTCTGATTACTGAAAAGCACACTATGTACAACATGTATAAAAGTAGCTATAAAATACATATGGTACAAGCAGTTTTTACTCACACTAGCATTCAACCTGTATTAGCAAGGAGTGATATTGTCTTCCCCCACTGAGCTAACTACTGTAGTAAAGGCCAGTAAGAATTAGGCACAGACTAAACCTAAAGATGAATCAGAGAAAGGTTAGCACAAAAGTGATTGCCAAGCTCCACTCTGTTATTATTAATGCAAAGCTGTAAGGGTAATAAAGAAGCTTCTCAGTATCCAGTAGCAGCACCCATCCTGGCCCAATATGAGAATTTCGTTATGAGCATACAGAAGAGCACACTGGGATGCCCATAAGGAAGATTACAGTGTATAATAAGCATTTTCACTACACTTGACTTCATTAAAGAGACACTAATCGTGCCACGCAGAAATTACCTGCAAGGATTTCCATCTCTCCTTGCAAGTGAACTATTAGCAAGCAAACCATTGCCACATGATCTATCTTCACTTGAATGTATGTGATCGTCTCTCCTTTCTAGTCCTTATGTTGCCACTTATAATCAACCAAAGAAATGAGGAAAATTACTAACAGATTACAAAAATCCCTATGTCTTATTTATGGTGTCAAATATCCACAGTCACTAACATCCCAACAATAGTAAGTCACATAGTTGTTGGAAATATTTGGAGCATAAATATGGGTACATAAATGCTATCTTTCAACTGCAAGATTGCTGTCACACACAAAAAACCTCAGTGCCAGTAAGCTCACAGGGCCACAGTCTACTCTTCAATGCAGGCATTTATCGCCTTTATTGAATAGAAAGCTGTGATCCTACTAAGAGATATGACAAAACAAGGAAAGCACTTCGGGTTAAAATTTTGTGAGTATGACCTCTTTGTTAAACCAGCGGCTTTAGGTGAACTCTCCCACTCATTCTCTATCTCCTCCCCCTCTTTTTTTTTTTTAAAAAAAATCTGATTAGCATCTTCCCTCTTTTCTTGTTCAAATTCCCTCCCTCCTTACTGTATCTTCCATTTCCACTTCCACGTCCTGCCAAGTTCTTGTCCACTCCACTGCATGCTTTCTTACATCTTCGACTACCAGTTACATGTCGTCCCCCTGCAGAGTCCTCCTGGACAATCCAGTACGGATTCACCCCTCTATCTACTAGTTGTTTTAATACTACAGTCACTTCCTTTGTTCAGGCTCACCTGCAGAGCCCTTGGTTAGCTCTGAGGCAGCTTGCTCCAGAACTGAAACAGCTTGTTTCACCCCTGCAGACCGACCGCCCTGCCACGAGGGCAGAAGTCACAGAAAAGATCAGAGTTTGAACAACCCAGTACTATGTTCTGCTCCAGTGTCTGTTTTTCATTGGAATTATCACAAATTATCATTATTTATACTATCTTTAGGTAGCAAGATAGAAAATACAGGCAAATTAAGACCACATCCATGTGTGTGCAAAAGGCAAAGACTCTGAAGCAGGTAAAGCTTTCGCATCAAGATTTTCCACATTTATGTGTCTATTCATTCTATGTTATTTTCATTAATTAACTGTATAGAGCCCAAAGCTTTGCAGAGCATACACCAGCCACAAAACTACAGTAAAAACAAGACACTCCAAACAAAACAAACAAACAAAAAGAATCCCCATTCAGATTTACAATGAATAGAAATAGAAATCAGGAAATGGAATTGTTACATATATCCAGTACAGTTTTCTTGACATGAAGAATTATTAATAGAAGTTGAACTTGCATATTTTCCTCCTGCTTTCCCCATTCTGATTACCTAAATTGAAAAGCAATCTAGCTTTTGCAAACATTCTTCTCTCCCTTCTCTCCCAAATCTTGAGAGACCTTGACGTATGGCTGCTGTGCCATCTAGATTTAACAGCTAATCTTCAGGGGCAGGTAACTAGTCCAATCACTCACAATCCACAAAAGAATAGACCAAATATCAAGCTACAATTTCCTGAAGTAGCAAACAAGACAGTGTCTTAAAAGCTTACTGTCCTACATAAATAGCAGTACAGTACAGAACATAATATCAGAGGGATCAATTCTGCATACTTGATTTTGAAGAAAAGGGGCACCTGTGCCCCTCGGCGTGGTTTGCTGCAGCCTTATATAAATGAATCTAGAGGCAACTGCACCTATGCTATTAGTCATGGAAAACTTTGATGATTCTTCACATTGTTAAATTACATGATCCCTGAACAAGGTTAATTGCCTTTCCAAAATAATTTTCCTTTTTTTAAAAAACAAATGATAATATATCCATTATATCCAAGTTTTTTTTTTTCTTCAGATAACTTTTTCATCTTGAGAACCATGTATTTTATCACAGAATCTGCTCACCTGTGGACTATCCTCCAGGTTATAGTCTTCTCCAAACACAGATACAGTCTTTTAAGACATGGTATCTTACTGATGCTTTTGGAAGTGTAGTTTAAAATAGCCTTAATACATCCTTGTTCACCCACACATTCTCACTTTAGATTTTTTTCACAGGCAAGACAGATTAAATGAAAACCCTCAGTGGATCTGTATAGTGGGGTTTCTTAACAAACAGTGAGATTAGAGCTTTTACCCTATGTGACTATTTCACACCCCCACGCTTGCTCCCCCACCCCAAGGCTGCGTTCACTAGTCCTCGACTTCCCTCCCTGGCAGGGATGTTGCTGCTGGCCTGGGAAGGTTGGCTGGAAAGTCGCAGTGGTTCCTGCCATGCCACTGCTTGCAGTCCCCATCTCAGTGGCAATGGTAACTATATATAAACTGCTACATAAATGGTTTAGAATTTGCTATTATATTGCACTTTTACAAGGAAAAACTAGGTAAATCATTTCTCCAAAACAACTAAAACATTTTCCCAACAAATTTCTTTCTTCATAAGTGCCTCCTCATTTGTTGAGCGGATTTCATTCCTCAGTCTTTGACTAAGATGCTCAAAGGAAGCTATAAAAAAGGGGACACTGGAGACACTATTATAGGAGATTTGTTAACAAAGCTTGCAATAAGCTTTAGCTAATAGGCAAAACATAATTACATTTTAGGACTAACTTACTGAAATTGTGATTATGCCGTTCATAAATTCATTAAATATTCTTAAGGTTACCACATGGATGCAGATGAAGGCAAAACAGGTAAATTATTAACAACAACAATAAAAAACTTGGAAAAACATGGTATTGTCATCTCTATGCAACTGCAAGATGGTGAAAAACTAAGAACATACTTCCTTTTAAAAGCTCTTCTTTTCTAAGCAATTTTCTTTCAGATATTCCTAGGCAAACAGGACTTCAAGATTTAACTGTAATTTGTTTGGTGGCAAAGGAAATGTAATAATCCAAACCAATTCTCCCATTCCCTGATTTGCAATCTCTTCAGTTATATCAATACAAATCTTTATGGGGCCAGGCTATAAATTTGATTCATGAAAAGACCTGGTCAGCAGGAACGCCTAACTTTGGCCTTGTATGCTGTCATGCTCAGTTTCTCCAGGTTTTATGGCTGGGCCTGTACCTACGCAGTCCAGCAGAAAGCAAGCCCAGACTGAGCCCACTCCACTCAAGTATCTCACCGTATAACCATGTTTCCTACTTTCTCTTTCTCCACAGGCAAAGAAAACCTTCCCTCTTCCCCTTCAGAACAACCAATTCTAATAAATGAAATAGTATATGATACAGTATATGATATGCAGGTGAGAAACCAGAATCCTCAGATTCCATGTAATCAGTTCTCAAGAGCAGCTGATTCAAGCATCACCAAATTCATTAGATTAGGTGAATTCTGTGGGACATGCAGAGCAACGTGGTAAATTGTGTCACTTCCAAATTACAGCCTAAATTGCCTCCATTCTACACCAGTTTGTTGCACTGAAATCTGAGCAGTTTATATGGACCAAAGAAACGTATTATGTATGCAAAGCCAAGAATTTGTTATCCAAATTAACATCTTAGCTAATTAAAAAAAAGCCCAGATGAAATTATTACAGAAAAAGACAGAAAATAAACAATATCATTACAGAAGTTGTTTCATAATAAAAGAGTTAAAATCCTTATTCACACACTTCCTAGTAGCCTATCCTTTCTTGCTGCAGTGTTAGACCTGTCCTTGCACTGCTTCTCTGAGTTCAAAGCCAATGACTTTAGTCTGGGTGGTGGTGGAGAGTTACAGCAAGTTTTCAGACTCTTGAGTTCCTGCATGATGCTGATAGTGGAACTTTTTTCCTCCTCACTTTGGGATACACTTAGCGTTATTTTTATCCATTTTCTAATAATGCTTTAAATCTTTTTTCCTTTGATCTGCAGTTCCACACACCATTTAAATCTGTTCTACACAGTAGGTTTTACTATGGTTTATATATGTTGAATGCTTGTTCTTTTTTCCTTTTGTGATCCTAAAACTGATTTTACTTTCTTCCAAAGGGTGCATTCCTTTAATGATCAATAATTGAACACTGGTGAATTGTTTATAGCCCTGGGGTCTGCGGTATCATCCTGTGTGCCCACCCTTTTAATTCCCCTATTGTCATTCCTTGCCTGTGCTCCTCCGTGCTACTTCTTTCTTCCAGGGTCATAGTTCATTTTACACAGAATAACAACTTGTTCTTACTGTGCTGTTAATCACAGAAACATAACAAAATTTGATAAAAATTGGCTTCTTACTACACAATCCTACGAAAGTAAGCTAAAGCTTACACAGATTGGGTAATAATTACTTGGTCATTATACAGTTGCTATCACAGTTAAAGGTGTAACAGACCTCCAGGCAAGCCCAAGACAATACATAAAAACTAAAGCACTCTTAGCAACTATCTCCAAATTGAATCTCCAATAGCAGCTCGAGTTAGGAATTACAGATCAGAAACACTCTTTGTGTTTATGTTTAAAAAAAGAATACTTCCACAATCAAAGGTCCTTTCTTACGTTATTTGTGCCACCTCTGCCTTCTGGATTCGTTCACTTTTTGCATATATCTATTGGACTATGAACAAACTAACCACATCAAATGTGAAAAGATGGAGATAAAACAAGCGTCAAACAAGCAGAGACATCACATTTCCTAATTAATGGTACTAATTCATTCCATATTTTTACTGGAGAAGACTGACAATAGAAGAGACCTCTGGGGGAAAAAAAAAATCAGTTACAGGACATGCACATCTCCATTATTTCTCAGAAAGAAAATGATAAAGTAATGGAAGAACAGCTTTTTTGCCTTCAACCACTTACGTGGGGAAAGTTAAGAAATATATAATTCACAGCCAATGGTAGACAAGACGAATGACAAATCTCAAGTCAAGATGGACACCTACGCATTCCTCTAAATCCCAAAGTACCTAGAACTGAAGAAAAATCCCCCACACTGTCTCTGCTGAATACCAGTACTGTTTGCTGTGCAGTTTTGTTTTGTTTTTAATCATTCAGTTAAAGGACCAATGATTTTTTTAATGAGTTTTCATTTTAACTAGAGACAAGATTCAACAGAATCCTGGTTCTACACATAGCAAATGTCCAAAAATCTTATTAATTCACTGAGAAGTTGGAATGCAAGGAATGGAAAGTCATCTGCCTCAAAAGAGATTACAGTTCTGGATCATTTAAATACCCACACTCTTTCCATTTTTAAAGCAGCTACATATTTTTTTGATCTTCAAAGAAAAGTACAAAACAAAGTCATGAACATATCTAACTCCACATACTTTCTAAAAACTATTCAAAAAAGTCAGCTAACACATTTATGAAAGTAAACATAAACTGTAAGTTTATAAACATGCATGAGTGATCAATTACTAAGTCAGTAATCACGCATGCGCAGCTGCTAAATGGATCATATTCCCATGTGAAAATACTGTTCAAGAAAATCATTTTTAAAGGCTGCTCTTAATACAGCAAGTTTTCAAAATGAGAATAAAGTGTTTAAGTAATTTGTTATCTGTTAAAACCACACAATTTGCGAAGGATTAAGTTCTTTCCTTGAGCATAAAATGTAATGTATTTCACTGAATGCCTGTAGCCTTTCTCTGTTTATCCGTTATTCAAATGAGCTGCTGTTTAATAGTCAGTGGCCTGCTCCATCATGTTTCTGAGACAGAAATGGACTCTGAGAAGGGACACAGACCATGAATCTGGTGTGATGTGTGGACTCAAAAGACAGACACACCCAAATAAATGGTATATGTATCTTCCCACCTTCCCCCTCAAAGATGGGCTCATCTCACGACATGCACTGCCAAATAGTAGGTCACAGAGCAAAAGATAATAAGGTAGATTGTATTTATGGGATGCAGATTGTATTCTGGAAAGACATGATTCTGAGAAGGTTTTAGGATTGATAGTAGATAATCCACAATGCACGACCTTCTAAAAAATTGATGAGAAAAAGAAACTGTCCTTTAATAACTGATAACAAGGAGGACAGGAAACAGTACCTTTCCTGCCTGTGACATGAGTTAGACCACTCCTCAATGTTTGAATACTAAATTCAATTTCAGTGTCTACATTATAGAAAAGTTAGATAAAGGACATAGCAACATGGGTTAAAAAAAAATATTACCTTCTTTTAAGAAACAAATGTTTTCAGCATTAGAAAACTATTCCTCTAATATCTTCCCTATATTTTTAAAAAGCAACTGAAACAGTCTTATATCTGTGTGAAGCCTGTGTACAAGCACTGTATACCAGTAGATACTGGTATATTTGACAGTTCCTCAAATTTGCAGGAGTAATTAACACTTGCTGCCCCCCAAATCAGTTTGCTATTAAAATACAAGAATTTTCATTCATCCAACTGGATTGATCTCTAATCTTGTTTTCTACACTGAACCAGGGATTTTGCTGACCTCAACAAGAGCCGTAATTTCACATCACTGCCATAAAATGAACATGAGCTTCTCCGTGATGTCTTCATTCCTGTGTGCACTTTGCTGGGTAAACTCATTCTTCAGTACTTGCAGCTTTCTAAAGAAGCAAAGGATATTTTGCTCAGAACGTGAATTGCCAATGACCAAAGAAGAGAAGAAAAAAGTTGTATTTAAAAATTGTGTTTATTTTCCCCGTTATATAATTGCATTGTGTTTCCATGGATAGCCTTTCCCAGCCTAAAGCTGCAGTATTGCCTTACCCATACATTAGCAATCAAGTGGCTCCAGAAAGAGTCAGATCAGGTCAGTAGAAAACCACAAATAAATAGTTAAAAAGAACTATTTTCCACTGGAAACTCTGTGTCCTTCTAGAGGCCAGGCCTGACATGGAAGAACCTGCAGGGCTCAGGAGAATGAAACAGAATAGGCCCCCACCGGGTGGGGTGACCCACCTCTTGCGGCATCAGTTCACAGAGCGACTGGCTTAAACTGAGTGACCACAGGGTTAGGATTTGTCTGATCCACTTAAGGATCATAAAAGGCAGGATCACATCAACAATAAAGACCTTTGGAGGTCTCTAGTCTGACCTTGTGCTCTAAGTGGAACTATGGCCAACATCGGTTTATCAGTTCAGCTGTGGCTTTGTCCAGCTAAGTCTTGAAAACCTCCAAGGACAGAGGTTCAACAGCCACCTGCTGCAGTGCTGCACTACCTCCAGCACATTTTTGTCTTAACTCTCACCCTGAACAAGCCAAGTGGCAACGTGAGGGCTTGTTCCAATATCTGGCAGTACCCAGATGACTTTGATTCCATCAGCTTTGTAACTGCTCTTCAAATAGTTGTAGGTGGGTACTAGATCACTCTTATGCCTCTCCTTCACTACTGTTTAAAAGTGCAAAAGTAACAAAACCCACATTTTCCAGATATCTGCATTTAGACCCCTTAGAATGTTAAATGCTTATCAGGCAGCTATGGAACTTGAGAATATATAAGTTGTTTATAAAGATTTGGAAACCCTTCCACTAACTCTGGTAGTCAGACTCATCAGTAAAATGTATGTCACACACACCCCCCTACATCTCTGTAGAGAAGCTTACCTAAGAGGATAAAAACATGTACTTGAATTGGTATTTTTAGCAGAAATATCTAAAGGAAAGCCATAATTTCTGAGGGGCAGGGGGAAACATCACTTCTGCCAAGGTATAAACAAAAGACTTGAAGTGTGACAAAGGCCCTGAAATATGTGCCAGCATAACAACACATGGCCAAAGTGAGGTAGAATTAATTACTGTAATATAATTAACCTTCCATAAACTCAGTGCCAATGATCATTTCTGTTGAAAATACTTTTCAATTAAAAAAAGATAAAAGATGCCAAATCTGACTCTGTATAATTCAAATTAATATGAGGATTGATTATGTTGCATGCACAAACAAGCTAGGGAAAAGGATTTTTTTCTTATGTTTTATTTGGTGGTGGTTCTCCCTTTTTTTAGAAAGAGGTTATTTACATGGCAAAGAACAATTCATAGCTCTGCACATAATTCTAGAGACACCAGATAAAACTGGACTTTGGACATGAGAGTCTAGTTCCTGTTAATACAGATTCCCACATTACTTATTTTAAAAACAGGGCATTTTGCCACTCCTACTGGGATGATATCCTAGAAAAATGTCCTCTATGACAAGAAACCTTCTAATTGCCAGCCAGCCTTTACTTCCAACTCCTTTAGACTTTTTTGTTCTCATCTTCTGTAGTCCTATCTAGTCAATGCCCTTCACAAAATTAAGATTAATTCATTAAATCGGTATTCCTTCTCTTCCTCCTTGCTGATCAGAAGTTTTTCAAACATAGAAATAGAACTGAAATTCACAAGGAACAGTAGGATTCAGGTACAATACCCAAACTACTCTTAGTTTGTTTAAAAAAAAATACATTAAACATTGACAATGATCACAAAAATGTCAAAATTCTTACATGATATATACTATGTACTTAGTGGTATCGTAAAGGCAATTTTTTATCTCTTATATGAATGTATTTCTCCTGACTTCAGTGGAATTGCAGAATTAGGAAAATTTGGCTCACTAACATCACAAGATATCTCTGAGAAAAAGTAAAAAGATATGAAACTCCCCATGCCCAGGAGCCGATGCCAAAACCAAGCCCGAGATCATTCTAACAGACTGACAGAGCAGACGGCTGAATTCACTGACCAGAAATATTGCCTAGGCTGGTTTACTTCACTACAACAGATGTAGTCAATGAGGCAAAAAAAATTACATGCTGTGAGAATCTGCACAGTATTTAAGCAGTTTGGTTGACAGTTATTTGTGTTTATTATTGCCATTATTTTTCTTTACTACAGTGTTAGTTTACTTTCTGTTTGTCAATCCATATGCCTTTATAACATATAATCCCACGTGCAACTCCTGATGGAGGGTATTTTCAAAATAAACCAAGTTTGGTTTGTACATGTCCTACTAAAATTGTACATTGATCTTACTACAATAATAAAGATAAGGGTTGATGAGTATTTTTTCCCCTCTCTGAAAAAATTCTGCACAAAGTAAAATTTATGAAAAAATTCTCTTAGATAAAAAAGCTAGGAAATTTGGATTTTTAGCCTTTCCCCAACACAGAATATTTTTTCTGCTTTTCTCTTTTTTGTTCTGCTCTTTTAAAAAAAACTTTAAAACCTTTAAAAACTCTTTAAAACCATAATGTTTTAATAACCATAGAGATTTTAATTTCATTTACAGTGTTTTTTTCCCCTTAAAAACCATATCAAATATCAAACTATAAGAAGTTACTGGAATTTAAATATTTGCTTACATTTACGAAATACATCTTCCTAAAGGCCCTCAATAAACGCTTTATAAAAAGACAGACTCCTTGTAAAGGCAGATTCAATAAACTTCGAAGCATTAAAACTGAAGAGAAGAGGGCAAATTAATAAAGACATGAATTTTCTAATGCATATGTTTATGTTCCCACTTGAATTCAGCAAGTGCAATCACAAAAATATACTGGTATGTAGTTAAAAAAGGGACGTGTGAACAGACAGGTCAATAATCATGCATTCTTATACGAAATCACATGATACAGAAAACATCAGCTGAGAATTTATAAATCAAATTTGGAAAAAAGCCAGGCCTGTCTGATACTGTTCTTCCTTTCATCTTCTCCTGTCCTCTTCACCTTTTACTTCATCTAGAAGCAAAAAAAAAAAAAAAAAAAAAAAAAAAAAAAAAAATTGATACCAGTCTATCTTTTGAACTCTTAGTGCAAGATCTTTTTTCCCCTTGCATGTCCACCTATCATTAGCAAAACATCGCTCCTCTTAGAAAATGAGTTTATTCAAAACTAAAAAGCAAATATACTTCTATTTTTCCTTGTTTGGTTCTTTTTTAAAAAAAAAAAAACCTTGGAAATATTAAGAGGCATTTTTTCTCTCCACGGTTACAATCTAACTGAAATAGACTTTGGCATCACACGCTTGCTGGGAAAAGATCAAAGCAAATACTGAGTCTAGGGCTATGCCTTAATTAAACAGAAATTCTCCCAGACTTTCACTTTCCCCATTACATGCAAAAACCTCTCCCCTTGCCAACAGAAGTCCCAAGTGTTATTCCAAGCCAGCAGCCTACAAGCAAGTGCCATTCCCTGCAAAAACATCGCATAGAAAATCACCTCATTCATTACTGGTGTTTGACTTCAGTGAAAGAAATGAAACAAACCTAGTCACACAGATTCAATCTTTTCACACTGCTTAGTTGCTTTTCCAGTTCTCCCACAGGATTGCTCCTACTAAACCCTAGATATTCCTCTTTTGCTTATATCTATGTGTGATCATTTGCATTCCATAATAAATCACCAAAACCTTAATATTTGCCCAGAAAGATCTACGATTCCTTAAAAAATGCAAACCAAACCTTTGGCCAACTCTGTACCAGTGAACTAAACTATTCCAAGGCCCTTTTCCCAACCTGGAAGGCCAAAGGGCATGGTCTGGCTACATCCGTTCCACTAAAACCTCTTGGTCTCCAAAGTACCTAGTATGGTCTTTGGTCAATGCTAACTCTTAAACTGAGAATTGTTTGGATGAATAGGCTAGATAAAACACTAACAGGATATAGACAATCTGCACAGACATAGATCTTCAGTCTAAGCCCCAGTACTATTTAATAGTATAGTTAATCTAGATGTAGACTATTGTTATACTTTCATATTAATAAGCAGTTGTGCAAATACATTATTAAATCATATCAGTAAAATATACATCAGCAAGTAGCTCATTTTTCCATATATACCTATGCATAAATGCATATAATCCTCCAAACTGCAAAGAAAAATAAAAAACAGGTTAACATCTTCAAGACTTCTAGATTAAGATTCAAAACTTAAGACTTTTATTATAAACTCACTTTCAGAATACTCTGAATCTGTTACCTTTTGGGCAAAATATCTTCAGTAATGACCAGGACGATGGGACAGAGTGCACCATCAGCAAGTTTGAAGATAATACAAAACTCCAAGGAGTGGCTGATACAGCAGGTGGGCGCGCTGACATTCAGAGGGACCTCAGCAGCCTTGAGAAATGGGCAGACAGGAACCTCACGAAGTTCAACAAAGGGAAATGCCAAGTCAGGCACCAGTACAGGCTGCAGGCTGACCAGCTGGGAAGCAGCTTTGCAGGGAGACCTGGGGGCCTTGGTGGGCAACAAGTTGAACATAAGCCACCAGTGTGCCCTCACAGCAAAGAAGGCCAACAGCATCCTGGGCTGCATTAGAAAGCGTGTCACCGGCAGGTCGAGGCAGGTGATCCTTCCCCTCCACTCAGCACTGAGGAGGTCACATCCGGAGAGCTGTGCCCAGGGCTGGCCTCTCCAGTAGAAGAGAAGGATGGACACATGGAGCAAGTCCACAGAGATGAAGAAGTGACTGGAGCGTCTGACATACAAGGAGAGGCTGAGAGACCTGGGACTGTTCAGCCTGGAGAAAAGGAGGCTCAGGGGGATCTTATCAATGTGTATAAATATCAGTTGGGAGGGAGTAAAGAAGATGGAGCCAGCTCCTTCTCAGTGGCATCCAGTGACAGGTTGAGAGGCCTCACTTTACTGTGAGGGTGGTCAAGGTCGGTGGTCTGGGAACAGGCTGCCCAAAGAGGCTGCAGAACCACCATCCTTGGAGATCCTCAAAACCTGACTGGACACAGTCCTGGGCAACCTGCTCTAGCTGAGCCTGCTTTGAGGAGAGGGGGGTTGGCCTAGATGATCTCCAGAGGTCCCTTCCAACCTCAGTGGTTTTGTGATTCTGTGATGCATGTTATTATGTGATGCATGTTATTATGTAGGTGTATATACTATCTGTCACCACTTAATTATGCATTAGCTAAAAGCAGAATTTATTTTGAGCTAGAAAGCATGATTTTCTTCTGTAGGACCTACAACATTTTGAGGTGGAACACACACTTTTTGTATTCACCATGTATTCACATGAATTATTCACTTAAATGTTTTGCTGGGACACATAGTCTAAGCCTTTCTGAAAAAAATCATAATGTCAGAAATGAACTCTACGGTTACTGCTTTTGAAATCCTTTGTTATATTGACTTTAAAAGACTTTGGAAATTTATAACTTCATGGAGCATTGGCTCTGTCGTATATAACCCTTTTTATATGCAAATCTCCTGGAAACAATATAGACAAACCTATAAACTGGTGAAATGAATAAATGGCTAGTTTATAAATTTCTTATCAGACATTACTATACTAGCTACAAAAAATGAGGAAATAACTGGCAGATCTTTCATGGTGAACAACATTTACCTCATACGGTATTAGAAATACATAATTTAAAAGCTCTAGAAAACAAGCTCAGGGCCAACCATTTCCAAAACAAATCTTACCGACTTTATTGGAATTCACAAAAATATATGTTCTTAGCATGCAATCCAATAATTGCAAGCATGTTTAAAATGACTAAAACTCAGTATGTTTTAGAGGCCTGTCATTTTAATGGAAAATGGTTTAATATCAACCAATTGTTAGAAGCTGAAACCCATTTGAGTCAGATATATGCTAAAAATGATGACAATTAAGTCTTAAAAAAGGGATGACATTTTCCACAGCATATCCATTCTAATAAACAAGTGCCAGGACCAGGTCATGGGCCAAGTCACCCACAACAACTAACTGTTAGTTTACTCCTTGGAGGAGCCTGGCTTGTGCTAACTAGCATTTTCCTGGACAATGCCCCAGCACAGAGCAGAAGACAGTGCAGGCCAAAAACCCTTTATAATGGGCAGTGTGTGTTAGGCCATTTGCTTCTGAGGGGGAAAGTAATTAGTTGCTTCAAAGTCAGATATGGCGTGTAACTTGCCCTCAGATAGTATCTTCACAACATTCACTCTCCTTCCCTTTCCTCCCTGCTTTTTTGTTCTTAGTTACTCTCACTTGCACCTCACAATCCTGGAAAGTTCAGCCACCACTACATCCCCCACACAGCTGCATCAATCATAAGCACAATACAGGAAGTACTGTGTACTATGTTTCATTTTTAATAGAATTTTTAAGTAAAATTTAATAATTACTTGCCCACTGACCATTTTCTAAATTCATTCAGTATTTGGAAAAATTACATGAAGTACTTGCTATTTCAAAAAAACCCCATGAAACACTAGGAACACTGCCCTTCCGAGTACTTCGAAGTCAGTTGGAATTATGATCTCTAGTATGGTGTATAACTTATTATGTGTTTATATTTTAGCATTTATATGAAATGTTTACTAAGATTATGCTCCTTATTCATAAGAATGTCGTTAGGCAACAATCATATATCAAAAGCGAGTATAAAATCTTACTACAACATACTAAGTACATCATACTTAGACCTTATAAAAATGCAAATACTGTTTGCTGAAATCTAATCTTAATATATCAACATGAACAATTTATTTTGTAGAGGCAGAACAGGATGCAAAGTTAAAAAATTAGAACATTAGTCAAAACATAACTCACTCGCATTTTTAACTGCTCCCAAAGTTTTCTTCAAAAAGATATTAATTAATAAATGACTAATAAATGTCAAATATTCCAAAGCCACTATAGGGCTGGACTGCTGAACATTTTACATACTCAGTTAGCAACGATGTTGCTTAAAACTGGGACTAAGAATGACATATTCTGGCCTCATTTGCAAGTAATGTCTTACTCAGCAGAATTCTGAACCCTATTTTTCACTTCACTTTAAGAACAGTTGTTTAGGTATGTAAGCAAGGATTATTTTTTTAGTTCTAAAAGAAAGAGCAATGAGCATATTTTGACAAGAGAGGAATTCAGCTTGCCAAATAGCTGTGCAAAATTTATCCATGGAGTCCCTTTGCCAACTAACATATACATTCCATCACCCTTTAGTCTGACTTTGTGGACTTTTTCAGGCAGTCCTTACAAAACATGTATCAACATTTCTTAATTAAGCCTGTACAGTTCTTTTAGAATTATTTAGATTAAAAGAACAAAGAATTTCACTCATATACCCCAGACAACCCAAAGCATGTTACGTTACAAATTCCCCTATCAGTCTTAGTGCTTCAAAAGAGGTTCCTTTGGATTAATAGCTGCTTCTGATAAAAAATAGAATGATAGCAGTAACTGCAATTGAAGCAAAGTATAAAAGTCTTCCTTGTCTACATACTATCCTTGTCTACATACTGTCCGGTCAAGACACACGGAAAGAGTTGCCATTCTAACATATCATTCTCCATTCACTGTGTTATACCACCTGGCCATATGCTGCTGTCTAATTCTATAGGAGCCGTCCCTTTCCCATTATCATCTGGTATAGCTTACCTAATATTCAGCTTTCTGCGTATAATAGCACTTTACATATTTCTCCATAAGCTTCAGCCTGCACTGTAGGTCCAGAAGACAGAAAAGCCTTCTCACCTTGCTGCAGAGATTACAAAGCCTGGAAGCCCACTATTTTTGTTGTGAGAATGAATCTCAGAAAACAATCTGTAAGCATGTTTGTAAGTACTTCTAAGGCTGTGCTATGAACACCTTTAGTCTACATGAGCTAAGAGAAAGAAATATTACCCAAAGAAGAATGTAGTCAAGAAATAAGCTACACAGTATAGTTTTATTGAGAGTAGTTGACTAAAGTAGAAGAGAAATGGGCACAATTCAGGGGAAAACACTCACTTAGGCATACACACACCAGTTCTGGGTGCTTAGCCAAGGGACTGGTACATCGGGGCTTCCCATGCTGATGGCTCCCACAGCTCCAACCCAGTGTCCATTGCAACCATTAGCCATCTCACCACCCCGCTGCCCTCTTACTGCTGTCACGCCTAGTCAGGCCTCCTGCGTTGGGCCCTGCTCTCCTGCCCCATAAACTAGCTGGTTCAGCTCCCTCTTCTGCTCTTTGCTGAGCACATCTCAGCCTTGGCCAAGTCTCACTCACTCCTCCTCATCCACACTGGGAGCTGCAATATGTATTTCAGCCTATATGATAAGAGAAGAAATTATTTTGCTGAGGCTGATAATCCACCGATGTAGAGCACTACATCCCCGTGTCACCAACCTTAATTTGGTCAGATTTCCCCCATAGATTTCCATGTGAAATCTAACAACTGAAGGGAATAGATTAGCCTGTAGTATACAAACTGCATTAGATTAAGCATGCAAAGAGCATGGGACTTCCCCCTCAGAGGACTTCTTCCCCACCAGGCTCGGGAAGCCTGGCTGTCCCTCTGCATCCTACACCCCTGCCTGCATGCTCTCTGCTGTGAGCAGGAGCGGGGAAGAGCCTGATCCCATAGTACTCTGCTGGCAAGGGCAGGCTCCTAGAAAAGTGACTAACAGATATTCACGCTTTAGCTGAGAAAGTTCTAAAACCCCCACTCCCTAATTTACTATTTGGAGGTTCTTATTCCTCTAGGCAGAAGGAAGCCTTTTCCTCCTTTTCCCTCATAAGGTAAAAGATCGTGAAAGAGGAGTATCCCAAGTGAAACCTGTTAAAGGAAAGTGAAAAGGGAGCATTGGCTTACCAGGGTCACTGACTGAACTACCGCAGTAACCATGTCAGAAACAACAAATAAGGGTACAAAGGCAACAAAACTGGGGCCAGTGAGGAAAGGGTAGATGGAAGCAGGTTGCTTGATTGGGAGGGGAAAAGAGGTAAAGCGAATAGAGGGTAAAGCAAATATTGTGTTCAGAGCTGATCGGGCATCCCTGCTTATCAGCCCTGTGCCTGTTGAATGCAACCTGGGGCCGGTCAATAAACCTGCACCTGTCACCACACTGCATATGTCTGACCAGCTTCTGCAGTCAATTGGTCCTTGACTGTTTCTCTAATGTCAACAATGGGACACCCTTACGGAGACAGAGGACTCAGTGTAAAAATGAGGATGACTTTCTGGCTCATTGTCTGTGTTTCTGGAGGGAAGCGTCAATGCCACAAGAGATTTCTAGCGTCAGGAATTAGGCCTGGCCCCTGCCTCAGTTTCCCATCTAGCATGGCTTGCCACAGACTGCTACAGTGCAGGAGCATCAGTGTTTGTGACCCTGAAGTGTCCCAACCCTTCCAGCTAAGTCAGAGTTGATTCCCTGGGAGCAACACCATCCATTCCAGGCTCTCCTCACAGTCTGTCCTGCTGCCACCCTCATCTATCCTCACTTCCCAGCATTGCCAGCAGTGGCTGTTTCTCCTCATTAGAGGGCCTGAGCCCCTAGCATCTGACAAAACCAGATCTTCTGCCTCTACCCGAAACAGTCAGGCCTTCTCTACTCAGTCTTTATATATTTGCCTTGCCCAGCCCTTTTCCCAGTCTTAGCTGAAATGAGCAGCAGCTGACTTTAAAACGGCAGCTCACACTCTCTGCCATCAGCCCTGCCTGAGACTGCATCCACAAGGGGAGAGCCGGGCAGGATTACATTACAAATGTCCAGGTACCCAAGCATCAGTTCCAGCATAGCCCTATCCTGGGAGGAAGCAAGAGCTTTTAACCAGTGATGGGAGCACGCCTGGGGCATGCTGTGGAGCAGCTTAGCCCTTAAAGGATGGAGTTTGGCTTCCCAGCTTGCTAACTGCTATGCATGACTGGCTTGCACAGATGTCCTGACTGCACGGCAAGCTCACGTGCTCCGTTTTCACCACAAACTGCTTTGCAAGGTGGGGAGTGCAGTCAGCTCTCACTCAGAGCAGGAGCAACGTTGCAGAGTTCTGTGCTGTGGGCACTCTCCATCTACTCTGCTGGCTCCTGTCCTGAATATGTCTGCGGTCTGAAAACTATGTCTAGACTCATGAATTAAATGTGCCAGGACTTTTTTCTGGCCTGGAGCCCTGCTGACAAAGAACAGCCTGTGTCCTTACTACTACGTAATAGTAATTATTGCATCCCCCCTGCATCCCAAACACAAGGGCCTCAGTCAGACTGCTCTGGCTCTTGCTAATCCCTGACTGTCTGAGGATGGTTTGGGTCAGTGCTACTTGATTTGGGCCAAACAGTGCTAGGCTTCATGTTAACAACGTCCTAGTGTGGATGGTCAAAGTGAAATGCTCAGCCCTGGACTAATTACTAGCATAGCAAGACCCTGCATCTTTGCACCTGAGCAAGGAGAAGTGTATATGATTTGGCACAAAGACACAGCCTCTGCATACACTATTTAATTTAACAACAGCAAAGCCCAAATGCACCCTATTTGAAAGAAGTTGTTACCATTGACTTCCATGCTGTTTGATGCTTTTGTTATGGCACTTTTATTAGAGAGTCACTATTAAAAAAAATTAAAAAAAGAAAAATTAAAAAAAAAGGCAGCACTTTTCAAGCCCTTCCATACAGGACTGTGAAAGGATATTACACACCGAGGCACTGTGGCATCACCAGCTGAACAACTGTTCTCCTGCCCCACCTCATGGCACCAAGAGCTTAGAAGCTGTAAAAGGAAGTTGCAAGACCCTCACTGTGACACAGAAATGACGTCAGAGTCCACCCATGTGCAAAAAGCATCATGCAGTCTTCAGTCTCGTGGCATCTAGAAAATATCTACAATGAAAAAACTGCTGGGATTTCTGAGACAGTGCACGAAATCTGATTTTGTCACTCCTAGAAAAAATCATAGGCTTTGGACTGACCTGACAGTGCTAGGTTTCAGCACTTGCAAGGGCTTGAGTTTGTCTTGGCCACAGCTGATTTGAGCCTGTTTTAGCTGTGGTTACAGTTGTCTAGCAGTCAGGTGATTACCGCCTCACTTGTTCAGTTTAGCTCTGGAAACATCATGATAGTAATGGTCTAAAAAACTTGACAGAGTCAGTCTCTGCAGTGACCAGACCTTCCCTGGGCATGGTTATGGATTAACATGGGCCAGGTACCTCTTTAAAGTCACTTACTGGCCCCTCAACTTCCCCAGTCTTCCCAAGGGAGTCATTCCCATGGGAAGCAGGGGGTATGGCCAGCTTCTGCACTGTGGCAGGAGTGAAATGTTCCCCTCTAACATGGCAGCATGTGTAGCAGAGCACTCAGAAGAGCAGGCCAGGAGACAGGATGCTTGTCTCCTGAGCAGGACTTGTCTTCAGAGCAGATGCTTTACAAATCAGAGAAATTGGAGACAGAGAAGGGGACAGGGGCACACAAAGCATGGGGAAGTAGCTTGGGGAATTAAAGTGCCTAAAACCTGAGGTGCAATGACACTGCTGGCACCAACTCCCTCCAGATGGATGTAAAAGGAGCATCACAGGAAATGACCTGGCCACCACAGAGCACTCTGCATAAATCTCATGAGATGCATTTTTCATCTTTGACAAGCCAAATTTGCTTTGCTTCAAGTACATTGTACACCAGGTACACTCTTGAGTCCATACAAAGTTTCTTGACACACAGACCTTTCCCATCTCTTCCAGGCACAGACTTTCCCCTCCCCAGATACATCTTCCCTACCCTCACAGGATCCACCCTCCCCACATATGCTCCCAGACATGCAGTTAGAAGTGGCAGAGGACCACCTGGGGAACAGGACCTGACTTTGGAAAGCAGAGCCCTCACAGCCTGTGAGAATCTCTGGAAGAGAGTAGTAGGCACCCATCGGTTAGTCGCTAGGTTGAAATATCTGTGCTATTCAAGTCAGTGGGGCCTGAAGTCTTACTTTGCTGGGGATATGGGAGGAAACAGGCTGTGGGACCAGGCGGGCTGCTGGATGAGAAGTCCTGCCAATGCCCATGGAAAGGCAATGAGAAAGAACTTGTCAAGACACCTGGGCCAAGCACGTCCTGGGGGAGAAGGGGCAGTCTGAGTTTGGCCAGCTGATAGTGCGAGCTGCAATTATGTGATCTGAGAGCACCAAAACCAGCCCTGACCCTCCACTGCATCAGGCTACAGTTTGCCTATCAAGCCTCAGCCATTCCACTGAGGGACAGCTGCTCTGCTGCACGCAAGGACCAGCTCTGTCCTCTTCACTTGCAGCCAGAACTGCAAGAGGAACAGAGCACCCCCGGAGCCCTGCAGGGGCAGGTGCTCCCACAACTTGCCTGATCACTAGGCACCTTATCTGAAAAGAAAATTACCCAACAGAAGCATCCTCCAGAATCTCTTTAGCGAGAGGCAGGTACACTTTTCAGGCCCTCTGGGGCCTCCCTTGTAGCCGCTTAGCTCTTGTTCCTCCAAACAATCTAAGCTCCTCCATTACAATGCCTGTCTTAAGCAGCCAAACCAGGTAGTCTGAATTAAACCCGAAGTATTAAAATGTATGCCCTAAGAACCATGTAGCATTAAAAATGCTTAATATAGAAACATGCAAATTTCTATGAATTATTTTCCAAATAGCCAATTTAATCTTCAGTTGATTAAAATTAGAGGAAAAACTCTCAAAAGCAAAAAATACACTAGTATGTGAACATCCATTTTTTCTAAAGTGTGTTTCCAAATTGCTCTTATATTTTTGTAACTCAGTCCTGGTTTGTATGCTAACAAAAGAAGGGTTTCACAAAACTAACTTAAGTCTTTAAAAGTTATGGAATACATACTTGGTTTTCTACTTTAATCTTAGGTTCCCACTGCTAATGAGTATAGAAGGATCCTTTCTGCATGTACACTGAGTGGGAAGACAAAACTACAATTCTAACTAAATACTGCATCTGACATAAATTGAGAGAGCAAGACTGTTTAAGTTTATCCAAAGAGTGACCCTTATCTCAGAGAGACAGAGGCTGAACATAATTTATGGTGCTCTGACCTGGGGGCATATGTCTTTCTAGCACAATCAAGCTATAATTAGCAAGGGTCTATTCTGTATCATGCTCTCTTAAAATCTGTTCTCTTGTTAAAATTAATTTTGTCTCAGTGCAAATAGAAATTGTTCCAGTGGAGATTTTTCTGTATGCATCTGTGCAAACACCTGATCTCAGTTTGCAACATAAGTAACAAACTACAGTAAGAGCTAAGACTTACTTCAATACTCCTGGCTGGCGTATAGTGACAAGTATGGAGGCATAAATAATTTGACAATTTTGAATAATTTCATTGTTTGGAATAACTGAAACTGGAGAACAATCCCCAAACATAATAAAGGAAAACTTATTAATAATTTAGCTAAAAATAATAAAACGAACACTCTTACAGTCCTCATTAAGGAGTATTTTTTTTAAAGATCGAAATCCTAGCGACAAATCGATTAAAAAAAGAAAAGCATAGGAGAAGAAATACACCTTAGTAACAGTCCTGCATACTGCCACATTCTACAGACTAAAACATAACATGAAAGCAACATTGGTGATACATCCATAAACACCCATGCAGTCAGACATTCTCCATCCCTTTAGGAGCATCAGTATATCATACCAATGTGTGAACTCAACAAAAAAATGTGTCCATCACATCACACAATCACAGAATCAGAGAATGGTTGAGGGTGGAAGAGACCTCTGGAGATCATATAGTCCAATCCCCCAATCAAGCAGGGTCATCTTGAGCACGTTGCACGGGATTGCATCCAGGTGGGTTTTGAATATCTCCAGAGAAGGAGACTCCACAACCTCTCTGAGCAACCTGTGCCAGTGCTCTGTCACCCTCACAGTAAAGAAGTTTTTCCTCCTATTCAGATGGAACTGCCTGTGTTTCAGTTTGTGCCTGTTGCCTCTTGTCCTGTCACTGGGCACCACTGAAAACAGTCTGGCCCCATCCTCTTGACATCCTCCCTTCAGATACTTATATACATTGATAAGAACCCCTCTCAGTCTTCTCTTCTCCAGACTAAACAGGCCCAGCTCTCTCAGCCTTTCCTCATAGCAGAGATTCTCCAGTCCCCTAGTCATCTTTGTAACCCTCTGCTGGACTCACTCCAGTAGCTCCATGTCTCTCTCATACTGGGGAGCCCAGAACTGGACATAGTACTCCAGATGTGGCCTCCCCAGTGCTGAGTAGAGGGGGAGGATCAGCTCCCTCGACCTGGTGGCAACACTCTTCCTAATGCACCCCAGGATACCATTGGCCTTCTTGGCCACAAGGGCACATTGCTGGATCACAGTCAGCTTCTCCACCAGGACTCCCAGGCCCTTCCTTGCAGAGCTGCTTTCCAGCAGGTCAACCGCCAGCCTGTCCTGGTGCATGGGGTTATTCCTCCCTAAATGCAGGCCCCTACACTTGCATTTGTTGCACTTCATGAGGTTCCTCTCTGCCCAACTCTCCAGCCTGTCCAGGTCCCTCTGAATGGCAGCACAGCCCTCTGGTGCATCAGCCACTCCTCCCAGTTTTGTATCATCAGCAAACTTGCTGAGGGTGCACTCTGTCCTATCATCCAGGTCAGTGATGAATAAGTTGAACAATACTGGACCCAGTACTGACCCCTGAGGTACACCACAGTAGTTATTGGCCTCCAACTAGGCTTCACACCACTGACCACAACCCTCCAAGCTCTGCCATTCAGCCAGTTCTCAATCCACCTCGCTGTCCACCCATTTAACCCACATTTTCTGAGCTTACCTATGAGGAAGTTATGGGAAACAGTATCGACAGCCTTGCTGAAGTCAAGGTAGACAACATCCACTGCTCTCCCCTCATCTACCCAGCCAGTCATTCCATCGTAGAAGGCTATCAGGTTGCCTCTTGGTGAATCCATGCTGACTACTCCTGATCACCTTCTTTGAGGTAAGATAAGGACTTTGAGTGTCATCTTCACATGAAAACAATGAAGCAGCTCACAGTTGTGTTGAGACAAGGGGATCAGAAGGCAAACTAAAAACTACAATAAATTCTTCTTATATTTTTTCACTGCATTTTGCTTTTTTGATTTTTTTTTCAGTTTTGAAGACATCAACTCACAAACACACTTTGTATCTAATCCTGCAACATATAGAAAAAAAAATCAACTGGCTGTAGTGGCAGCAAAGCCTACTTAAAGCTCTGCAGGATAACATATTGTTGCAAACATGCTCATGAGCAAACTCCGCTGAGTATCATCTTAAAGATCATAAAACAGTCAAGTAGGATCTGTTTGATTTTAATGACTGCTCTGTTGGAATATATCCCAGAGAATCAATTTAATTTAATAATCATGGATTATAACATAAGTACTTAACTGAGACAAGATTTCCAAAACCACACTGTAAACATCAGAAGCCTGATTTTGAGTGTAGGCATATTAGAAATACATATTTTGTATTACAGTCAAAAATGGTGCTGTGGAATCAGCAGAAGTTGATGTTTAGGCTCTCAGTGGAATAGGACAGAGATACTTGAGCTAACCTGGCTCTAAGAAGCAGCATAAATTTGTTAGAGTGGCTCCACAAAAGCTGAAATACTGTGTTTCTCAACAAGGATAGTTAGCTGAAGGGTGCTGATACATCTACCGCTTCCGGGCCTGAAATATCTCGTTCAGAACTAGACCAGGTATCTCTTCAGCAAATTCTCCCCCCTTCCATCAAAAATTCTTCGTAAGTGGAGTCCAGAACAGCTTTACTCTGCTAAACCAAGATGCTAGAAAATGTTGGCACTTTAACGTTCACAAATAAATATGAAAGATTATCTCCCCTTGAAAATTTTCAGCCTTCGTAATTCCTTTTCTTACCTTCAAGTACATTGAGTCTTTCAATCCCAAGAGAAGAAGGAAAAGAGCCCTCTGTCTGTAATATACTATACATACAATTTTTTGCTGGTGGAAATAAGTGCCTCACCCTTGAGTAAATGGACTTATGCTAACAAGTATTCAGATAAAAACATTTTTCTCCTGCAAGCAACCACCACACAAATAGCACACATTTTTCTACTTAACAAGTGATATCTTTATCTATCCCCAGTCACCTATCTTATCTACTTTTCACTACCATTTTTCCTTCTCTCCACCTTTACCCTCCACTCATCTATATATTTTTTTATCAGACATCCAGCTGAAAATTCAAATAACTGCTTTCCTCAGAATCATTGATAAGCATCTTATCCACAGGATTACTGACTTTTCTCTTACCTACAACATTTTCTCTGTCCTTCCTCTGTGTGTAGAGTAACTGTATGTCTATAATCAACTTTGTAATGTATCTTTTGTTACTTGTTTAAATAAACCAGTTCGAATCAGCAAAAATCTTTCCACTGACTACAGCTGGCTTAGAGCAGGTTTGCCCAAATATAGTCCAGCTGCTTTATTAGGACTAGTAAGGTGTTCAGACAAAAAGAAACAAGTACTGAAGTCACTAATGTCATACTGGAGGTCAGTATATCCTCCCAGCCATGTGCATTTCATATCTGCCCAGAACTGCCATACTGAACAATGACTTAATTCAGTCATTATGAAAGAGTATCCTGTTCACAGAGCATTAGTCTTCTCCAATCTATATGACTGAGCTCCTTTTTGAGAATTCTGGGAGATAGTATTCATTGTTTCCTTGATTTTGTGTGGTATCTAATTTGATACATTTGCATACTGAAGCTCCCATTTAGAGTTTCTTTTTAAGTATATATTCTTCTTGTATATGTTCTTTCATGTCCTTTCTTAAGGGAAGGACATCTGTTGAAGGCAAGAGAAGAAAAATTCTTCATTTGGAAAAGAAAAATACAGTGCATCAGCTTAACACCTTTTTTCATAACATTCTGCTTATTCTATGTATTTATATCTACACTGTTATTATTCTCTCTATACATATATTCTCTTCTATTAGCCACTAATTCCTTTTATGCACTATAATGCAGTGTTAAATATACCCTGTAAAATGCTGAGTACTACTCAGCTTTATTTTGCACGCAGCAATAGTTGAAGGAATTAGCACACTTCTGTATCTGGTTCAGTTTATTACATTCAGAAATCCTAGAATATTAATAGGCTAATATAAATTTGCCCTTCTTTCAACAGTTTTAACAGTGTTCAAAACAGGAATGCAAATTAAAACAGAATTTACATATTAAATAAGACAGTTTTCATTAGCATTGCTTTAAGGCTAAAAAGAGAAAATGAAACTCTTCATGATGAAAGGCTAACCTTCACTGGTCCTGCTGGTCAGCCATTGTATGGCTGCAAGCTAAAAAGCATATAACTTGCTCATACCTCGAAAAGATTGGACACAGGATAAAAGTCATGAACTTAGGCATACAATGAGATTTTTCACTCAGGGTAAAAGAGGCGAGAGAAAAGATCAATCAAACTTTCTTACCAGAGAATGTATTTTACATAAAAAGATAAAAAACTTCATCAATCAAAACCACTGTAATTACTTTGGGCAGTATCGTTCAACAACTGACACTAAAAATCTCTAAATTTCAATCATCTTATTCTTTCAAAGTCAAGCTGAAATTAAATTTTGAACACAGATCCTCAAAGATTCAAATCCCAAGAACAGTTGAAGAATGTATTTTCCTTGCAGGCATGTTCTGTGTCATTTTGAGGCTGCTCTCTTAGCTACTTCAATACTATGTACATTCACAACTGTCCCATATGATGCTGAAAGATAAAAGGCAACATATAGGTTCTCCCACCTCTATTAGAACTTTCTTAACAGAAAGGTTTTCCCATGCTAAAAGTTAAAAAAAAAAAATCTTATTCTGATATTTTCAAAAAGCCTGCACGCCTGAAACTCTGAAGTGATACAGAATACTTATATGAACAAGATTAGCTGAATTTTGCCCTAACCTTTATTTCAACCTCCTGTTTGTTCAGGCAGCAGGGTTCCAAGTATGTACATAAAAGATATATTCGTTGTGATATCACTTGCCTTTGTGATCAGTTGCCCTTTAAAAATAATGAAACTTTGATAACTGACACTTTTGGAAAGTTCCTTAGACTGTGAAAGTTATGAAAGAAAAATAAAATATAAAGAAACCACCATACTGTCAAATCCTTTCCATCATCCTTCCTGTTGCAGAGAAGGATAAGATTTTAAACATGGCCCCATGGATCTGAACGACATTTGAAAACACACAAAAAGTAGCATGCAAGTATCTTTCTATCCTTCTTCCATCTAAAACACAATAATTATATAGTATGATTCTTGCAGCTCTCTTTCTTTCTGAGGTCCTTGGAACCCAAATTCCTTCTCTCTAGCATGTTAATAATGTTCTATTTAAATATTCTTGTTTTTCTTTCATTCTGATTTACAAATAGCATTAAAGCTTTCCAAACTCCTTTTTCACTGGAGAAATAGAAACATCTCGTCCTCAGTCTGAATTTTTTTTCCTCTACAAGTCACTTAGGCTTCGGGGTAGCCTGCCTCTCCACTCAGGTCTGCCAGGAGCACCAGCAACAATGTATCGTTTGTCCAACGCCAAGCAATTTCTGTATGTTTTGTTACAGTACTCACAATGTACAAAAAGGTCTTTCTGAGAAAAGATGCTCTCCTTTCTCAATGACCAAGAATATTTAACTAGTTTTATATTACTGAAATCACTCTGTGGATGTGAAATCAACCGTGAGACCCTTCACTAATCTAAAACACTGTTGGCCCTCATGCATATTTAAAAGGACCACAACAATAAGGCTAAATGATTCCACTGACAAGTGAAAGAGAAACCATCATTCTATTTAGGGGGAAAAAGAAAAAACAAGCAGCAGAGTGACAAATCGCACCTTAGCCTACATTTCAAGCTGGAAGTAAATGCGGTCTGTAGGCAAAAGGCTTACCATGCTTAGAGTAGGAAGCAAGAATAGTCATAAATTGCTCTGGCCATATTTTTTTCATAACTTTTTTTGGTCATATTGAGTTGTACCATCAAGAGGTTTACTGCGAGGGTGGCCAAACACTGGAACCCAGAGAAGTTGTGCAGTGTCCATCCTTGGAGATATTCAAGATCCAACTGGACACAGACAGCTCTGAGCAAACTGCTCTAGTTGACCCTGCTTTGTTTGAGCAGTCGGGTTGGACTAGGCAGTCTCTAGAGGTTCCTTCCAGCCTCAGCTGCTCTAAGAGCCAACACACCCTCAACCATGGCCTGACTAAAAGACCTCACTGGGATGTCTCCCCATTGATTCTTGTGGGCTTTTGCTCAAGGGCCTGTAAAGAGGTCCTGATATACCTTTTTTTTTTCCCTCCCCCCTACGGCACTTCTATTTCCTTAGACTTTATGCTGTCCTTTTCTCCCTTTGTCTTCTTAAAAGGTTTAAATTATGGGCTACAATGATTTTAAAATAACTACTTTTATTATTATATTATCAGCCATTTTGCTTTCCATACTAGAATTTAAGTCTTAATCTGTGAATATATCATTCATCAGTGAAAAATCAATTGTTTATGTTTTGCAGATAAAGAAACTAAATGTAAGAAAAGATAACAAAATTAAAAACAAAATGGTAACAATATTAAAAACAAAAACAGCTGAGAAAGTGAAATGAAGAAGTTACTGTACACACATAAACATCTAGTATCCTGGTTCAAACAAGAACTGCACAATGGACCTGCAGATATGTATAGATCTTTTTTTTTCTTGAACTAAAGAAATAGTATTGCCTGGAACAACGTTTCAGAACATTTCATTCTGCCTCTGTTTTTTAAGAGAATGCTTTCTAATCAGAAGTTACTCTAACTCTGACTTTAGTGTGGATTTGTCAAAAATCTAGCCTTGTTTCATTTTTAGAGCAATTAATTTGTATAATGTGCACACATTTCCATAACTCATAGTTGAGATTTCCCAATCTAAACTGAAATAGGATTGACTCAAAATGTATGAAAAAAATCACAAGGTAATATGTGAGATTTTTCTTCATACATGACCAGGATCTCTTATTTTTAATTATTTAAGATTATATTCTGCAGTCGCATACATGTGACAATCTATCTGCCTTAAAAATGTTGAAAACTGAGTAGCAGAAGACCCAGAAGAAGAGCACTGCTTTGAAATCTTTACTTAGAAGGAATAAGGTTACTGAATTTTGTATCTGAAATATAGGGCAGGCACATGACAAAGGCACATTAACAATTGTCTGCCACATGCGTGTATTCTCAACATTAACAAGTTAAACAGAGACCACATGTCCCCTCCCAACACTGAAAAGAGACTGCTTTCCTGATCGTATTTTATTCCTTGCTGAGTTTTAGACATGCTCAACTGGCATTTTAAAAAGTAAGCCTTCAAATAGAACTTAAGCACATCGTATCAACACTGTGTATTGAGCATACTAGTTCAATATATTCCAGAAAAAGAAATCCAAACAATTATATTTAGAGAATTTGATAAAGTCAGAAAGGTTTTTGCAAGCAATATTTAGTGAAAATAATTTTTTTTTTTAATAAAAAACTAAGGAGATTTGAGAGCAGCATACATTACTAAATTCTGTCTGAGATTGTCTCTACAAAACAGAAAAGTAACACTTCCTTCTCACAGCAATGCACAAAAATGCGTTAAAAGGATTTTTGCATCCAAGCCCAATGGAATTCTCATTCAAATCCAAACACAGCAGCCAAGTTTCCTTTGTGAAACTGCCATGTCTAGCCAAACAGCCAACTTTCTTTCCTTTTCACCAAGTCAGAAAGCATCTTGAGAACATCTGTAGATTTCTATGCTTTCTGAATATTTAAATTCAATAGTTATTGGGGTCAAGAGGAAGACTTCTACTAATGCTACATTGGCACTAGATGAAGTTTGCAATGTCAAGTTTCTTTACTTATCAGCAGTTTCAAAATCAGATCCTAATGTTAAGCACAATGATTTGTGAAAATTAGAACATTTGGTGTTCTATCTTTTTTTCCTTGTAGCTCATGACATAATAAAAGAGCCACCTGTCAAAAGAGAGTAGGCAAATTAACAGGCATATATTACTAGTGAAAACAAAAAAAAAAATACATTTCTAACTTGGGTAACATGAATTCTGTTTAGCTGCAGGGTAGATTAAGCATTTTATCTCAAACTTTTGGAGGATTTAACCTTAAATGTACAGAAGACAGACCAGAATGTGCACCAATGCTATGTTTTAATGAACTTAAGAGTTTAAAAGGGACATTTTAAAATTCAGAATGCATAATAAAACATTCACCACACCCTCACCAAGCTACAGTATTGTGCTTAGATTTTACATGGGGTACAGCTCAGCACATCATTCAGAAAAGAATGAATATAATGATAGAAAATACATTTGCAGTTTTTGCTATCAGATTCAGTGGTGTTTGTGATCACCTTAGCAAAAATTTGTTCCATTCTCGTTTCTTTCTTCGTTTGGTTAACTTAACTGTTATTGTACTCCATGCACGAAAACACTTAGAGCTCTCTTCATAAACAATGATAGAGCATTACAGGTATCTTAAATCTCAAAATTAAAAATTAACAGAACACATTTAAATGAATCAAATTTCTAAAAATCTCCCTGATCTACTCTAAATCAGCTTTTCTATCTTATTAAAAAAAACCTCTTCTCCATATATTTTGATCTTACTTGCTTTGTTTACTCACTTGTTGAATGCCTTTACTTCTGCCCTAAGATTCTGCAAACTGGATCTATGCAGCTGAAATCCACGAGACTTTACAAGAAGAAACTGTACAATTGGCACTGTACTGCAGAAATATTGGCCTAATATTTAGATGTATTGGAGAGCTAAGTTACAGATATTTCAGGTTCTTATAAAATTACAGTTTAAGTTCTGCAAAAGACACTCAATCATTTTACATCTATGAAATTCCATCAGGATGGTACTACATCTTCTTTCATGTTCTAACACAACACAGATTTCCCATTCTATTCTCTTTATAAAGTGTTCTTCAAGGAACTGGTGATATATATTGTTTGCTTATGTAAGCAAACATGTTGAATTTACATTAATTAATTTTCCTCTGGTTGTGCTCTATTCCTTTTTAAGTTCTCATCATTCTACATCTCCAACTGAAATTCATATATTTTTCTACCTGTATTCAAATTTTATTTTCTAAAGAAAGAGAGAACACTTCATGAAGAAAAATGCTTTATATTTTCATTCACTAAAGTAAATGGCTCAGCTTCTTCAAATTTCAGTAAGGCAAGAATATTTATGAGGCCAAATATAATATACCTATATATTTGCATATATCTATGTACCTTAGCTTTACCTTTTAACTAAAAATAAGCCAGGAAAAAAAAAACTTGTACAATACATTAAACTTAAATGCCATATTTCCTAATTACATTTGAACATACAAATATGTGGGGATTTTTCTAATTAGAGCTTTGAGATAGACAGAATAGGTTTTTCCCATATAACTGTAGCCTTTAAAAATGGGAGTATTTGAGTTGCAAAATGCTGCTAAACATGTTTTTCTTTAAAAATAGAATTTAATAAGAACTATGTAAATAAAACTGAACTCTGCACTTTAGACACCATTTAACTTAAGTGGTCTTGGAGTTGTCCAAGCTAAAAACTGAACTGTCTAGTGCAAAGAAAGATATGACATGAAATTTCATGTCACTAGCTAAATTGAGTTGTCAAAGTTACACATCAGTCACATCAGAACAAAAAAACCCTCTAAACCTTTTCTTCTAGCTCAAAATTTAGTGTTTTCATGAAGCTTCATTTAATTTACCACAGGAGCTGACTCTGCTAATTTTAATTCACCATTAAAGAGAAGAAAGAAAAATTGTTAACAGACAGGAAAAGGACTTCCTTTCCAGAAAGAAGGAGCAAAACTGACAAGAAATGACAGAAAATAGTTGTTTCTCATGCCATTCTCCTAATACAGCTGGACTAAAAAACAAGAAATCTTGGTCTTCCTTGTTTGAGTAAAAGCTTAGTTTTTAAAAACTTACAAAAAGCTTTTCAAAACCTATTTGAAGGCACACATTTTAACTAAAACAGGTTTAGAAATAGAAAAAATGCTAAAGAAATAAAAGAACTGGTTCCTACACCAAAAATTATCATGAGAGGCTATTCCTGACATTCCAAACATGTTGTAAGGCAATATCTCAGTGTGTATTCACTTAGGAAATTCTCTGGCAAATAGTCCTCAAGAAGAATAAAAAATAAAATAGAGGACCCGAAAATAGTCTTTTTGAGTCATGTTGAAAACATTTTCTCTGTTTACATATTTGAAAGACCTCAAATTCAACACTTGGGAGTGATTAGGAGAAAATGAGGCTACCTATACTAATTTTGCAGCATTGTCCTACTGGTATGCTAACAGGGATGAACAGAGCATATCATCCTGAGCAGGAACATTACTAACTTCTGCGGAACTAAGATCAGCCCCAGGTAGACACTCACATGCATACCACCTTTTCTTTATAAGATCTTCATTCTCTGTATTTTTTTTTCAGCTCAGGAGTATCTAGTACCTCTGTCAATGCGGGACCAGGAATGATTTCATATACTCTGCCCTTCTTCTACCTCTGTAAGAACTATGTTGATCTCAGAATAGATGAGCAATGAATTAGATTATGCTGCTTTTTAACAGCCTATCTAATAAAAACCAAATTTTTATCAAATTATCCCAAAATATTTCTTTATGAAAAACATTGCTTTTGTCTATAAAATGTGTATTTTCCAATTTTATCATTTATAAATATTAATCAACATAAAAATGCTGTTTAGTATAAGCATTTAGGGTATGACAACCCTACATACATATTAACTAAACATTAAGTTTCACTGTGATTTTATTGTTCTGTTCTCCCAAAATGCATTGTGATGTTCTTTTTCAAAAACTAATTTAAATATAAAAGAAAACCTCTTTAAAGCAGTCTTCATTACAGAGATTTCAGTATGTGTTTCTAAATGAAACAGAACAGTATTTTATTAAAATAAAACAGAATATTTCCATAACTAAGTTACTTTTAGTCATAAGGTCGCCTTAAAGGATTGCCAAAAGTATTGTACATAATCATAAAATGCTAGTCTTTCATTGGATTAGCAAGAAAAGCCTGAGTGACAGCTACAATAATATAGCATTACAGAAATTGAAGCATTCATATGTTTCATCTTCTTGGAAAAGTAAGACTGACCCATCAAAAATTAATTTATTTTTTTCTATTTTAAGCTGATTAAGAGTTTCATATCTGGAATACTCAGTTATTTCTCAGTCTATGGAATATCAGAAGGACAGTTCATTAGTCAAAAAAACCTTCTTATTTAAAGGAGAAAAAAGAAAGAGAAGTCAGTAAGGAAGATACCGTCCTCCTGAACACTCCATAAAAGTACAAATGGGTTACATTAGCAATCATTCACATAAGGTATTTTTGTGCATAAACCCCTTTCGCACCGTGCCTAATTCTCTTACAGTCTTGAAAGCATTACAGACAATAGGCTTATGAAGCAAAGTACTGTTTGCTAATTGTGTAGGTATCTAGACAAAGGAGGAGAAGATGGGCATGACTGCCTGCCCCTGAGAAGTCAGATATGAACCTTCTCTACTGTGCTCCAAAACAACCTACCACAAGCAAATTCCAAGCAAGAAACGGTACAGGTGTAGTCAGCTCAGTGCTATTCACGTATTTCAAAAGTAGAATATATTTGTGGTTCTGTGCAAACACTAACAACTATGTTAAAATTTGCTTCTGACAAGAACAAAGCCTGTGCTGAATAAAGAAGTCAACTCACACTTCTCTTCAGTATCAAGAACATACCTTTACCAAGAGACAAGTCTTGCACTTTCTTGAAAGTGGAAAGATTCATTAATCTTGCACAACTGCCATCAGATTTGATTATTAAAAGCTATTTTGCATGATTTTCAGACAGAAAAGATTGGTAAGCAGGTAGGAATTTACTGTTCTTTCATTAGAGCTGACTGACATGGTTGTTCTGTGGCAGGAATGGGGCGTGCATTATCCCAAATATTTTAACAGAAAATATGTGCAAGGAAGACTGGAAGTTTCAATAGTACAAGAGACTATTTGACTTGCATATTTTGATTCTCTTTTTATAAAAAATCTGTTCACTCAATTCCACTTAAATCAAGATTGTACAGATTATGCATTAATTTTTCCCACCACTCATCTTTTTTTAATCAAATATCTATGGCTACTGTATCTCAGTCACATATTCTGATAAGATGTACAAAATCCTTGAGAGGAGGGCAACAAAGGTTAACTGTATAAATCTTTTTTTGATGTCTGTAATGGCAGCCAATATTTTATTCTCCACATTCATCTTGATCACAAGTTCCAGAGGGCTATAAGTTCAACTTTACAAGTAGCATCATCTTAGGCACAAGATATCATGTTTTATGTTTATTCTTTCTTTAATTTCCTTTGGAATGAAAACGTCTTTTAAGTTTTTAATGTTAATATACCATAAGAGGCTAATCCTAAAGGATAAGAGATTTTTTATTCCAAATCCCTATTTTCAGTCATATTTTTTTCAAATCACCCTCTGCACACAATCACCTCTGGAATCTGAAAGGAAAGAGAAGCAGCATAATAGCAGAAATGCTAAAAGCACTAATACTAATACTAACCTACTGATGATGTAAAATGGATGGTTACCAGTTAGGATCTTCCAGGAAGAAGCTAATGTCTTTGGGAACTGATATAAAAGGTATGGTATACAACTAATAGCACACAGTGCAAGACAAAACAGTGGGGGAAAACAAGGAATTTCTCCTTTAAGTTTAGAACTTATTCATTGGAATCAAAGGACAAGAAAGACCCAGTTGTGACAGGCAGTCAAAGAGCACTGCAAGTTGCAATATTATATGAATGCAAGCAACAAAAAACAAACAGCATTCTGTAATATCAGACCAGGATAAAAGACAGATGGGGAAACACTGGTAAGACATCATCTGCACCACACATAAGCTGGGCTATATTCAAGAAAAATTAAGTCAGATTATAACAGGTACTGTCAGAGTCCAATACTAGCTGACCAGGTTCTTTTAGATATTCTGCACGTGGAGGGTGTAATGTTTAATATTGAAGCGCTGCTCTACTGAGCATTCTTGCAGCAGCACAGCCGAATGTGTGGTTTTCTGATCTGCACAGTTACATGAAGTACTCCATAATTCTTCCAAATCTTTAGTATATCCAAACATGGGCAACTGAGACATCCAAAAAAGCAAGTGTGAGAATTCAGTGGCATAACTGATTGATTTAGAAACAGGATGACCCGAAAAATGTGTTTTTTGAGTTTATTTTCAGAAGGCACTGATGTGAGTTAGCATGCAGAGAATTATGACAATTCTATCTGCCTGAAGCTTCATTTAAAGCTAGTTGCATCGTATTTTACATATAAGAGCTTTAGCTATCAAATTTTTGTCAGTGACCATATCTCAGTTTTTAATCTTCACACAGCAGGAATGCTGTTTCCACACGTGTGCAGTGGCTGAAAAAGTAACTCACTACTAGTGCGATAACAATTAAATAAAAGAAAGTTTCATCAACAACTAGCTTTCAGAACTAACTATTTAACTGTTTATTAATTTAGCATTAATTATATTCGTATTTTAAGTGAGGAAAGCACTTTTACAAAGGTGACCTCATAATCTTCAGAGGTTGAAGGAAATAAACATTCTTTCTAAAACTGTAACGACCTTTTTTTCACTGTCTCACAGCAGGAGACAATAGATGCTGACCTTTCCTACCATTCTGCTTTTTTCTTCTTGAACTTCAAGCAACTATCAGGTTGCCCCTGTGAAATCAAATAAAGCACTGGATGAGCTAACAGTGCATACAAATATAACAGTGCGTATATAAATATAGCCCACATCTACTAAAAAATGGTTCAGTGAAGGATGCAAGAAGAATGCAAAACCAAAATGTGTCATTTTATTGGTCTGCCCCATTAAAGAAAGTGTACATATTCTTGACAGTGATCCAGGAAAAGAAAAGGCATTGGTTTTTTTTTTTTTTTTTTTTTTTTGCTTAAAAGACTAACATTATTGAAGTTGGAAACTGCATATTCATGATTGCAAGCCATGGCAATTAACCTCTAATATTTAATAGAAAAAATATTTATAAAAATAATATAAATGCGTGAATTAAAGGAAACTATCTCAGATAGTAAGATGTGTATAAATTCTCCAGTGTTTTTTTAGGGAACAGTTATTTGAGGAAAATATTATTAAATTGGTGAGCTCTTCTGGATTAGAATCTGATAATAAAGAATATTCTTTAAGAGATGTGTCATTTAAGATTATGAATAACAAAATAATTATTTCTTCAATCACAACTTAGACCTGTTAAATACCAGACTGTAGAAACTGCAAGTACTATAAGGCTTGTATGTGAATACCTTAGCAGGTAAGTAATAACACCATAGAGGACTGATAAACAAGGACAAAACATAAAGTGAATGAGGAAGTTTACATAAAGTAGTAAGCATAATAGAGAACAACCCATGACTGGAGGAAAGAAATGCTGAAGGGGGACCACTTATCACCAGATCAACAAAGCATTCAGAAAGCTCAATCACGAAACAAATCCAGAACGTTGAATTCAGTGAGAAAGAAGATACAAGGATTACTGCAAAATAATGAGAAGTTGGACAGAAGGAAGGCAACGAAGAAGCTACATCCCCCTCCAACATGCTGTCAGGGTTCTGAGTGCACAGAGAAGCTCTACCACCTCTCATCCGCTCCCAGGGGTTTGGCCAAATGTGCTCAAGGCCAGTGCTGTGGGGATAAGCCTGCTGTGAGAAGAGCTGTGGGAGAGAGCTGGGAGAAGCCTTGCTGGGGACTCCTCCTCCACTCGGGAGAAGCCTTGCTGGGGACTCCTCCTCCACTCGGGAGCTGCAGGTCAGCTTGGGCACTCATCCTTGGTCATTGCCTGAGCTATGCTGCTGGTATGCCATCTCCTGGCCACATACCTTGCTGATCCTGATGCTGACTCACTCAGGGCTTCTTGGCTTGACTAATATTCACAATGTTTTGTCAAAGCACTGTAAATTAATAATTATCTCAGGATTTAAGATAGACATGATACATGATGCATCTCTACCACAGAACCTCAGGGACATGAGAAGTGTAGCATGTCAAGTGCCTCCTCTCATATCACCCAGAAAAGTGGTAAGAGCAGGGCTCTTAGAAAAAACATTGCAGTGCCACTCTACTGCTGCACAGAGTAAAAAGGGTTTATTTTTCCAGCAGAGGGTTGCTTCCATAGTTTTTCTGAAGGGTCAAGAAAAAGTCTGTGGAGATCCAGAATGGCCAGCTGCAGAATTCTCCATGTTTTGACTGATAGCAAGATAAGGGCCAAAAAAGCCCCCAGATTCTGGCATGGCTAGAAGAGATTCCTTAATTGCTACAATCCTCTTGGATCAGTATTTTTTTCCTCTCTATAAAAATTACTATACTTTATGAAGCTCTTTTGCAGAACATGCATAAAATCTTTGTAGGCTACAGGTGTCTGCAGTTTGCATTTTGGGTACCCCAACCATGAGTCGCTGAATCATTTCTTCACCTACACTTAAAGTACACATGCAGCTTGGCAGCTTGAGCTTTTGGTCACACTTCATTTGGAAAAACCCTCTTTTGATGACATCTACAACTTCTGTCCTTGTTGCTTTCTTCCATTCAAATGTAGCAAGAAGGCCAGCACATTGTAAACTGAAGGAGTACATGGCCAGGAACAGGACCTCCATGTTTTGGTGGTAATGAGCTGCGGTATCTCATGGAAGTATCCTCAGATACCTAATGCAATAGGTGTCTACAGGACATTTTTTTAACAACAGGTGAAAAGAGCTGCAGTAGTATGTGGTCAAGATCAGAGGTACTAGTAAGGCTATTTCTGGCAGCTCAAGAGGGATCCTGCAAGGACAAGAGGAAACAGCTGGCCAGTGAAGTTCGCAATAAGCACCAGTAATAAAGGAGAATCTGACAGTTAAATGGAAAAAGCTGGCTGCATATCACCTTAAGCCAGGTACTCCTAAATTGGACAAAATTCTACATGACAGAGACAGAAAAGAATAAAGTGTCATAATTGTACTTTCTATTTAAATTTCTTGAGACATGTATGACATATAAAGGTTGCATTAACAGATGTTATTTTTGTAAAAATTGTTCTCTTTTCTTTGTCTTAACATTCCACCCCCAATGAAGTACAGTTCCCAAATGACTGAGTATCAAGCCATTCCTATTCCATGACATGAATAATAAAATTAATCTATGAATATACATTTACTCCATTTAATCATGTCAAACTGAGCTATGTGTATTATGAAATGAAAATGGCCCCAGGGAAACACAGTTTAAAAAAATGCCGTGCTTCTTTCAGATAGCCTACAGCATCTGCAATTACCCAGCAACTCACTAAGGACAGAAAACAAACAGAAAAAAAGGTTAAATCTTACTTCAGTTTCCTGACTGCGTTCCTAAGAAATTATTTTGACACACCAACCTTTACTTTGTCTCTTTCTGCGGTTGTTACCTAATTGTGTCAGTAAGACTTGTAACTATGCTGTAAATAATTACAAAACACAAGCAATGCAAATGTCCCTTAGAGACACATCCAATTTTATAAATGGAACTAATATGTTGTACATATGTTAAGGAGTCTCACTCCTCAGACACTGAGTCAGCTTTAATTGTTTCTGTAGGGTTTTAGTAACACTTTGAAGTTAGAGAGTAACTCTTTGATCTTTAAAAGCTTAAATAAGAGATTCAAGTCTATATCCTCAAACCTTCAGGTAATCTGAATTAAGACTCAAAATGAAGGACTGATCCACATTTCAAGTGAATCATTTTAAGATGACACTGGCTAACTGATTACGTCTCAAAGTATGTCATTCTTAAAGAGAAATAAATCCAAAGAAACATGTATGGAATATGTTTTTGCAACATTTCAATATAAAGACCTCACTCTGTAACATACTGGACAATCCAAAGTGAAGCATTTTCATTTCTTATTGAAGCCTATAGATACTAAAAAGTATTAAACTATACACATGGCAGAAAAAACTTAACTTCACCTTTGTTCTTAGAATTATACTCACAGCTAAAAAAAAGGCAGTATTTCAAAATTGCACCAGTGCATTTGATATAAATGTAGAAAATTCCATTGTAACACTGGGAAGTAACATATGAGTCTTAGTGATTTTTTTTTCCTGTATGTAATGGCAGTTTCATTATCTCCACATCTGGTTCCAAAAGTAATAGATTTCTTCACCTCTTTCTTCTTCCACTTCTATAATTATGTCCTCTCCCCTCACCTCTTTAATGATTATGCAGCTACATCTGGGTTTGAAAAAAAGATGAAAAGATGCAGTACAGAGGTTCATGTATTTCAGCAATACCACCTGATACTCTTGCTTTAAAATGACAACATACAAATACAGATGGGCTAGTTATTTAAACACTTGCTTTGTAGGCTCAAGGAAGCACATACAAACACCTGGTTTGCAGACAGACCATGGCTTAAGTCTGCAAACTATCTCAATACAAGAAAGCTGAGCCTAGCTCAGTGTCCTGTCATCACTGAACTCTTAAATCCTGGGGAGCCCAAGGTCCCTCTTCAGGGCAAAAAAGGGACACAAATGAGTTAGTTTGCTAGACACTCACAAGCTAAGCATAGGATATGCCTAAAAGTACTAAGAGAAATACTGAGGAACAAAGTCTTTTCAAGAGGATGAGCAGATACACATGCACGCACGCACCCCAAGCTGAGGATTCGAAGCTGCTAACCCTCTCCCATAGAGACTCGAGCAGGGTCACTCTCTTCAGTTGAGCCATGAGATCAAGTCTGTGGCCTTACACTGAAGAACAGAAAAATAATGAAAGCATTCGTCTGATCTGAACCTTATTATAGGTGGTAGGATCCCACAACGCTATAAAAAAGTTAAAATTTTGTAAGAAAGGAGAGTAGGGTCTATGCAAACACCCAGCTCAGGATGCATTCTCAGTATGTAATAGCCCTCACTGGATGAGCATCACTGAGTAGTTTTTCACGTGCATTTCATATACCTTTGCCTACTTAACCACATTCCTTGCTGTGTAATCTCTTTTATGTGCAACATGTGGGACAGTAATCCTGAAATCCTCAACTTAGTGTCATCACACAGCCACCAGTTGACACTTTTTTGTGCTACAGATGCCTTACATGCTCAGCACAGGCTGTGGTCTATTGCTTTTAATCTTACCATGGCAACAGAGCCATGCTAATATAGAACGTACCCTAAAAGATTAATTATAATCCCTTTCCTATTTGTTGCTTGTTGCAAAAGTCTGGAGGAATACCTTCAAATTTTCCTCTACTGTAGCTAGTTTCTTACTTTCCTCTCTGTATGTTAATATTAGCCTTATACACCTGACAAGAGATAGAAAAATACTTCAGCTGAGTATTAAACCAAGTTTCATTGATCATAGGAGGATTTGAAAAAAGTGTAAATGCTTAGTAGAAAAGAAAGCTGAATTATCTGTTACAAGAACCAATATTCATAGTGACACATAGCTGGTTTAGAAATATAATTAATTTTAAAAATAAAGACTGCATAATCTAACCACACAGAATGAAATAACTAATTATTCTACTGTTCAACCAACAGTGACGTGCAATTTCTTGAACTCTTCGATACTGTCATTTCCGGGATATCTACATTGTTAGCAGACAGTCAGACACTTCAGTCACACAGAATACTTGTGGCTTCAGAGTGAAGACTTCTGTACTATATCTGTTATGGTGCTAAGGAATATCTGTGAGTCCAGTGCAAATGTGGATGACCTCTTCAAATCACAAGACAGCCTTAAAAAAATAAGTCTGAAAAGAACATACAAAGCAAGTACTGCAGCCTCTGTTCATCTCAGTGGGATGGTAGTTAGTAATATCACATTTTCACTGACATTACTAGGTTTCAGAATGAATTTGCTACTAGAAACTGTAAAGATAAAACAGAAAGCAAATTACATTTTACATCACTGTCCTCAGCTGCGATGCCAGCTCTGGGCTACCATGAAAACCAAATACAACCCTTGCTGCCCAGACTTATCCTACTTTTCCACATTTGCCATCTCCCAAACTATTTCATGATGAACTTGTGAATTTTCAATTCAAAGTGTTAGTGTCTACAGAAACAGCTTGAAATCAGATGTGAGACCAGAACAGACATGCTATATTATTTGCATATTTCAGTCAATAGAAATTTCCATTTTTTAAATGAAAAAAAAACCCCACAGATGGCTTCCTTGTGGGTTTTGGTCATGCTTCCTATAGAATACAGGAGATTTACAATCAGAAACATTCCTTCTGTACGGAGACCCAAAGAGAAAGCACTACTTATTCAATTCCTTATCTCCAGCCACTGCTCTCATGTTCCCAGACCCTTTACACAAACAGCACAAACGTATCAGGAAGAAAACTCTGATGGCAGAGTTGACAACTATTTTATAAGGTCCTGTTGCATACTTGAAAGAGAATCAGAATCAATTAATTTCATTTGTTCTTACCAACAGAACAAGTAGCAACACTTCAAGCTGCAGTAATGAAACATTAGCATCCCTACCAGAGGAAAAAATTACTCACCAGATCATTAAACAAACTGCCAAGTGAAGTTACAGACTCATTATCACTTGAAACAGTACACCTATCAGAGGAGCCAGAAATAATAAATCTTTCTTGCCAAAAATGGTAATGGGTTGTCCATAAATTTCAGGAGAGAGACATTCCAAAAATGAAGTGGTTTGATTAGATTACAAAAATTACTTGTTATTACAATCTGCATTATTCTGTGCAGTCAGTAATAATGAAGAGGCGAGGTGCTACTGTAAACAGCCTCCTCCCAGATTACTAGACTGGCAGCGAATTTATTAAGGCTCTCCTTTGTACACCTCCATTTCTCTTCTAACTATTTTGAAATTCATAACTCCAGAGAATATCTATAATATGGTTTGGGGTGGAAAATAACATCACTTCAGTCATTTTTTTTAACATATATTTGCTATACATGTAAACAAGATCAATCCTGTTTGTGTGCCGTTTACCCCGACTCACACCTTATCTGAGGAAAAACACCAGCTGGTACAGGAGTAAGCGCAGCCTCGGGCAGCTGCTCCAGCTGGGGAAGCGGCCAGGTGCCACCGCACGCAGCTGCGCAGCAAAAGCTCCACTGAAAAACTCCTGCAGCAGCTGGAGCGGGGCAGCTCCCGAAGGCAAGCACCCTCCATTCCTGCCACCAAAATGCCTCTGGTTTTAAAGAAATAAGCCCTTTCCAAAGCGTTACATTGTAACTGAGGTTTTACAGTCTGTTCTTTTCTTCTGAATTTTAAAGTAAGTTCTGCTCATGACGACCTCCTGGCTGTGAAAATCAAGCTGTTTTGCTAGAAGGAGGCTAACCTCCTTCTGCGCGATGCCGACATCGCGGCACAGACCCAGGCCCCCTTTGAATGAGGTCCTAAGAGCAGTTCTGCCACGCTGGGAAGGTGTTTCCTGTGTACTCCAGTGATGGAGGTAAACGATATAAAATTCTAATAGAATCGAAGTAAGTACTACAAAAAAACACTAAGTTTAGTGGTATGCATATGTTAATACAGAGAGAAAGAAATTAGCCATGACTGTAACTGGAGAAGAAGTGACTACAGCAGTAGCAATCATGCACTGCCTTAGCGAGGCTTAGAAGAGGCGACAACAGGAATGATAAATAACCCCCAAACTCTGGACTTTCGTTACGCACACCTCAGGCCACACACTCAACGGTTTTCACAGACAAAACACAGAAATACCTGCATCAAGGCTTCAATACCAGACTTCTCACAAACAAAACAGCGACTGGCAGCTTGGCAAAGAATCAGTCTTGGTGCAGAATCAAACCTGGTCCAACGGATCACCTTTTTCAGCTTCAAGGACAGTTCAGTGTATCAGAGAAGCATTTTGAAAAGACCGTGAAAAGGAAATAAGTCAAAAAAATTAAAAGATAAAATCTTTTCATAGGAAACTACTAGCTGTTAAAATAACAACCAAAGTTAGAAAGACTGACAATTTAGGAAGGTTCTTTTTTCTTCTTAGATATTAAAGTTAATTAAAATTGGTGAAGTCAGAGAGTCATTTGTGACCTAGCCTAAATGTAATATAATCTCATCTGAAAAGCATGAAATTACTCTGCCTATATCTATTACTTTACTTCTTGATATCTATTATAGCCATTCAATAATCCAATTACTATAAATTACATTGAAGAAGGTCCACGCAATAGCCAAAATATAAAAGATTTGTGACATTGTCTGCACTCTATTAACAAACCTAAAGTAACTTATTAGGCTAAAATAAACTGGGGGGGAAGGAAAAAAAAAAAACTTGCTTTGACTTCCCTTAATGCAATATCGGAAAGTGTTTGATTTGCAGCAGAATTAAAAAAAAAAAATCTATGAATATATACACAGCTATCATTTTCAAATCTAAGAATCAAAACATATTGATTTTAAGCTAAAACAAAGTTTGGAAAGTGCTAATTTTGAAATCAGTACATAGGCTTCCAGCACTCTTGGACACTAGCTGAACAAATTTCCCTGACTGCAGTTACAAAATGTTCATTTGTGTCAAGCTCCATTTTCTGGTGCCCAGCATAGCAGGACTTCATTGAATACTCAAGGATATAGAGGCAGAGTTAAGCTTTTCATGCAGCATTAAAAACGCACATGCTATGGGAGAATGAGCGACCTAATCCTGGAAGTTCCACAGTGCAAAAAGTTTGACTGGAAGCATGGATGAAGGAGGGACAGCATGGGAAGAACGGTGTCATTTTCCAAGCCCTTTCAATCAAATAACGCAAAGGGAAAAAAAAAAAAAAAAAAAAAAAAAAGACTAGCTGAAAAGGCTAACTCGGAGTACGAGCCTGTATTCTCAATAGTGAGTTTAGAAAATCACTAGCTGTTACACAAAGTTAGAGAAATGTTAGTAAGAAACAGGATTTATATATAAGCTCAATTTTACACTCCAGGTTAGGAGAATGCAAAGCTCAAATAAGTAGGTCACAGAGTCTGATCTGAGCCTCAGGCCAATGCCATTCTCAACAAGTCAAGACCAGCATTCTTATCTACAAGTAGAAGCTCTAAAACTTCATCCCCTCATCTCCCCCTCCCCCACCAAAAAAACCCTAAACAGCAGTATCATTCTTCCTGATACAGACAGAAACAATAATATCTATTAAAATAACAAAGGATTTCCTGAAGGCAACTGCAAATCGAAAATCCTAAAACCATACTAAAAAAGTTAAGACCAACCAGTATTTATTTCTTTGATAGGATTTACAAAAAATAAGCACTTCATGGAACATTTAAAACAGGCTTGTGAAAGAGTCAGGATGGGTTTTTTTGTTTGGTTGGTTCATTTACTGATTAATAAAAAACAGTGATCGCAAATAAATTTTCACTATATATTTCATAACACATATGGAACTAATCAGTTTCATAAAACTAGTATCCAATAAAAATAAAACCTCTGGACGTGCTAGGTATTAATTATCATTTGTAATAATAAAAGATGCATTTTACTTTTCCTTTCCAAAATCATGGGTAATTTCAAGCAAAAATATGAATTGTGCAACTTTTTTTTTAAAGTAACATTTTAAATTTTGTTTTCTTTATTTAATTCTATACTTTGGACTAAATAGCACAAAAAATAAACTGGTTCCACACATTTCTTCAAGATATTTACATGCAGCCTTCATATGCATTGCAAATGAAGTCTGTGCTTCATGGAGCAGAACATGATGTCAGACCTCAATTTCTTCACTGAAGTTCTTTATAAATGCAAAGTACAATCTGGCTCTGTAACTCTCCAGAACTATTGAGAAATAAGACAAGCAGGAAAGAAACAAAATATGCACATGCACACCCATACACAGGCATAACTCCCAGGAAATTAGTTTAAAAAAAATCCATACTGAAATAGTGCAAATACTGTACTGACTTACATACTGTGTAATCTCACTGAAGTTAATGTGTCCCAAGCAATTACATATTATTTGCACAGCATCCAATGGATCTACAGTAAATGTCACAGAAGTGTATCAATCCACGTGGAATGATATGCATTATAAGAATGGAAATGAGCCAAGAAATAATTAAGCTTTAGTTGTTAATGTTGTGAAGTAACTCCTGACGTTATTTACTCTATTTGATTTCTATCCAGCATTTCATACAGTTAAGAGATCTGTTTTGTATTTTGCTGCTTGAGATAAGTAATATAATTCAGTTATATCTACAAATGAATTCAGACCACCACATGTGCAGAAGGAAAAAAAAATGTTTTGCTGAAAATACTAACATATGTCTCACTTCTTGTTTTTCCTATTTCTTGCCTGCATTTTGCTCACTCTTTTTCTTTCTTTTTATACCTTTTCATATTTAAGACAATTAATTTTCATCTTTTTAAATGCATATTTTTTTTTCCACATTCATGAGTCAGGTTTGTTGTTTTTCTGTCCTGATTAAAAAAAAAAAAGAAAAAGATGATCTTTCCAACTTATATTCAACTGGTTCATGATTTGAGTACTTTTATCATGTTAAAAATTTTGGACAGCACTATACACTTATATCATCCACCAATTTAAAAGATCTGATAACAAGTAGTTAAAAACAGTGACAATAAAGCTGGGTTTTAATTTGAAATGCAATACTTCTTTAATAAATTTTGCTTACTATAAGTTGTAATAATTTCAGTACAGAATGCTGGCATTTTCAAGGTTTTAATAAATGAATTACATAGAACAGCATCATACATTACATGTTACAGAAAAAAGAAAAACTGTAAAAGCATAACATCAGGTCCCAAAGTCTCCTAAAAATTACTTTCATTCATCCCATTGATATATACTGATAAAGTTAGATCTTTGTATTAGGAAGATAAAATATTCTTCATTTCTGTATAATAATACATTCTCAGCAAGTCAGAATCAATGTTCTGATGGCTCACATCTAGAATCGTAATCTCTAAAACCTAGTTGTTCCCCCTCCCCCTCATCTAATAATACACATGTAATGTGGTATTTCTGGACTAATGGCCATCTATGCCATTTTATTGTGTGACTTTCCCACATTTTCATTCATTCTGTCCAAATTTATTTTATTTTCAGCAACTTTGAAGCAGCAAGAGCTTTAATATGGCATGACTTTTCTTTTTCCACTGACCAAATAAAACATTATTACATTATTAGTACATTATCTGAAAGAGAAGTACAGTGTTCTAACTCTGTAATTCCATCTAGGCTGTCTTACTTATTTTTCAGTTGTTAAAGGCACGACATAGGATCTAATCAGCCCTGTTCAGGTAGGAAGGGAGGGACCTGTGGAAGTCTCTGGTCCAGCCTTCTGCCCAAACTAGGGCCAGCTACAGGATCACACCAGGTTATGCATCATTTTATGCAGTCAGGTTTTGAAAATCTCTAAGGATGGAGACAACATCTCTGTGCTTGAGCTCAGGTCGACCAACCAGGAGAACCTAGACAAGGTGCGAGAATGCAACAAAAACCTCATGAAATTCAGCAAGGACAAATGCCAACTCATGTCCTATGAAGGAAGAGCCCCTGGCAACAATACAGGCTGGGGTCTGACTGCCCAGGGGGGCAATGCTGCTGAACAGTACTTGGGGGTCCTGGTAGACAGCAAGATCCTCATGGTGAAAAAGTTTTTCCTTATATCCCATCAGAAATTGCCTTGTTTCAGTTTATGTCCATTGTCACTTGTCCTCCCACCATGGACCAGTATGAAGAGCCTGGATCTATCTTTTCATTAACATCCTCCTAGGCAGAGCAGCACTACTGTTAGGTCCCCTCAAAGCCATCTCTCTTCCAGGCTCCCATAGCCTCTCCTTGCAGGGCAAGTGCCCCAGTCCCCAACCAGTGGGCAACCTGGTGGCCTTCGACTGAACTTAGTTCAGTTTATCAATGTCTTTCTGGTACTGGGAGACCCAAAACTGGATGCAGTATTCCAGAGTGATCTAACAAGTGCCAAGGAAGGGGGATAATCCCTTCTCTCAATCTGCTGTTTGTGCTCCTGCTAATACAGCTCAGGATGCTGTTGGTCTTCTCCACTGCCAGGGCACACTGCTGGCTCATGTTCAGCTCCCTGTCCACCAGGGTCTCATCAGCAGAGGTGCCCCCCAGGCAGGCAGGCCCCAGCCCTGTTGCCAGGGGCTCTTCCTCCCCAGAGGCAAGAGTTGGCACTTGTTCTTGTTGAATTTTGAAAGGTTCTTGTTCCAGCCCTCGCACTGTCTAGGCCCCTCTGTTTGGCAGCCCTCAAGAGTCCAATCAATAAGTCCACCTAGTTCGGTGTCATCTTCAAACTTAATTACTGTCACCTCGTCCACATCTTTGAGGATGTAAAACAGGACAAGTCTCAGGACAGACCTTTGTGGAATTTCACCAGCCACAGGCATCCAGAGTTTGACCCATAACCACAACACCCAAGCCCAGACATCCTGAACAATCTGGATTTTCAACCATCTGGTTGTCCTCACAGTGTACCTATGACCTTGGATGCAAGCATACTGTGGAAAACATTTCAAAAGTATTGCTCAAGTCAAAGTGAATTACGTCCACTGCTCTTCCCTTGTCCACAAGCTCTCACCCAGCCTGTTGTCTGTTCCACAAGAGAGCTACTTACATCTGAGCTGCACCTTTACATAGAAGGTGACCCTCCCTGTCCCATCTTCCCATCCCGTCCCTTCTGAAGAGCTTGCATCCACCCATCCCAGCACTTCAGTCATGCAAGCTGTCCCACCTTGTGTCTGTTATTCCAACAATGAAGTTCTGTGATCATGCACAGTGCTTTTGCTCCTCCTGCTTGTGCCGGGGCCTTTTTTATAGCAGTGTTATGAGTTTTACTATCTGAGTTGGGACATGCATAAATATGGTGGCACTACTGTAATATTTCCCATGGAAAAGAAATTTCTCTAGCAGTTCAGGGAGTGACAATTCTTCTAGTGGCTCAGGAATATACAAGAATTTCTTTGAATTTCTTTGAACAAATGAATTGCAGGTGCAGTACAGCAGTTACTTGTTTTATTTTTGGACCTGGGAATACTTTTCTGGTACCTTGCTACACTGGCAAAAGAAAAAAACAAAAAACAAAAAACAAAACAATGTAAAAGGACTGCAGATTTGCCTAAAACAGCTTCACAGTTATCACTAAGTTAATTTTCTATACTGTTTTCACTTTGCCTTGTGAAGGAACAAAACCCTCACTAGTCACTGGGCCTCGTGAGAACAGGTCTATTTTTCACTTTTAATTAAATCTGAAAAAAATTATTTTAATAGCACTTTTGAAAACGAGTCAACTGTATTAAAAACAAGCTTTGTATTTTTAAGAAGTACATGCTTTTAGTATTTGAGCAAAGACTTTGGAGATCAATTTCTAACCTAAAAAGGTTAATATTACCACCTTCAGTTTAAGAATTCTGGTACAATTTCTGATCTGAGAATAGACTACAGTTCATTTAGCAAGGCAGAGGTTTATTTTAACAGAACATATGTGAGATCTGGGCACAAGTATCACTGCCCTAACAACCACTGTATGAATAACCTGTTCCTTCAGTTAGATAGCTTCTTCACATAATAATCCTTTCTTGCAAACTTCTGTAGTTCAGACAAATTTAAAGATTGTACTTAAGTTTATGATTAAACATAAACTGCAGCAAAAACTAGCCATGAAACTCAAGCACCAGAAATAAGAAAAACTAATCATTTCATTCCCTATTACATGCCAATACACAAAAGCAATATGTATCACCAGCTCTGCATTTTGTGTATATGTCATCTTTCTGCAACTTTTTTAAAAATCAGACTTTCAAGGGCTAAAACACTTAGACAATTTATGCCACTAAGATACTTTACATTAGTAAGTCCAAGGTCTTTCCAAACTGTCCCTCCATTCTGGTTGGAGAGATGGCCAGATCTTACAGAATTCACCATTACAAAAGCAACTGCATGATGCAAAATAAGTCACAGCAAGGCAGAATATAATTGCCTTCATTTATACTTATGAAGATACATTAAGATAAACACCCTACATCACTGAGATCCAAAAGTTTCCTTCAGCAAGAAGATAAATGTCCTGGCCAAAACTTTTTCATTTACATTGAAAATATCTCTATGAGAGACTTCCTTTATTCACCTTCATAAGATATATATATAATATATAATATATATATATATGACCTATATAATATATAATTTTCACCTTAGTAGTGAAAAACCTCTAGACAAGAAATGATGAACATTTCATAATCCTCAAAACTGTACACTTCTACAGATCTTCTCTTTTAGAGAAGACACTGAATGGTGAATCAAGTGATTCAACTTTTGATAGGTGGCCTTCATCTCCCTGTGTTTTTTCATTTTCTTCTTTTCAGAAATAACTATTAGAATTACAATGGGACAGAAGGAAAAACACTTTCACTGTGAAAATGCATAGGAACAGATTGCTCAGATAAGTTGTGTATCTCTATGGATCTCAAAGCCCTGAGCCACCTAATCTAACTTCGAACATGGGCTCTGGGAATCATGGCCTCACACACAAGCTAGATATTACCAATATCTTACTTTTAAAGAGGCTAACTCTCCCAGCTCCAACTGAAATTTAGCTTCAGCCTGGCAAAATCAAAATATATAAATATACACATACATAACGTGTGCATCTCAATGCCGTTCTACATATATTTATGACATACCATTTCTGAAAGGTTTCTGATTCCTGAATCAAGAATTCCTCAGTTTATTTTGATGCAGAAAATTCAAGAGAAAATTAAACAAAACAATTCTCCCACACAATTCATTAAATAAACAGAATATCAGTTAACAATCCTATTCCTCCTAAACACACCCTTGCCCGAGGAAGCAAGAGTGGTTTGGATCTGTGGACTTAATGAGTGTGTTTCATTCTGAATACCCTCTATAAGATGTTATACAGAAATCACACAAGAAGCTCTCAATTGAAATATTGAAATTGATATCACTGCTATAAAAAAGAACTAATGGTTAATTAAATAATTAAACATCTTCATGATAAATTTAATTGAGAACCTGTAGCACCCAGAATAAGATGGGTCCACAGAACAGTGTTCACTTTGTGATGATATAAAGGGATTTTGCTCTCAAAATAGCTGGAAATTTGGATGCTAAAGAACAACAGTGTAACAGAGTTAAGCACATAGAACAACACTCTATCAGAACAAAACAGCTCCAAAAGCACTGCTAGCAATTCTTCAGACAAGAAACTGGAGGATTAGGGAAAAATCACAAGTTAGACATAAGTCAATCACCTATTTCATGCTTCAGGATGTATAATTACAAGTACCTTATGAGTAACACCTACAGTAATCCCACTCAATTCAGCAAATTGACTAGGCCACAGTTGGAATCCTGTAATCAATTTTAAAGACAGATACAGGCCAATTAAAGAAGGTCATAGGGCAGCAAAGAAAATGCATGACTGACAGAGCCAAGAGATTGGTGCTTCTCATACGACAGAAGAACAAAAGAGTTCAAGATACATTAACAGTCTTCAGATGCACAGAAAGCTGCTACAAAGAGCAAACATCCTACTGCAGAGACCAAACAAAGTAACAGTAGGCTTGTACTGCAGTAAGAAAAGAGTCAAGTCAAATGAGTGAAGAACTGCAGACTAATCAAGCTCCATCTGATCCCGATCAACTTTGGGCTGCCAGGTGCCAAGGAGCAGCAAGAGTGGGCAACTCCACAAGCGAAGGTGAGCAGGGAGCCCAAGGTGGCCATGAGGCAGGCAGGGGCAGTGTCCTTACTGACCAGCAGTGTGCTCCCACAGTATCTGAGCAATAAAAGGGGAGAAAAACACCAGCCAAAGGACAATATCAAAAGAGACAGTGCAGCCATGAACGTTTATAAAAAGACACAGATAATACATGAAAGAGAGACATGTCTATTCTCCTCACTTGACCAAATCAGAAAGTCCTTTCTCTCTCCATGGAACTGGTCTATAATGAGAAAACTTCTTGTCATGTACTTCTTGTACTACCACTATAATCAAGTTGTTGACAGACTGATAGTCAAGACAGTAGCAAGACTTGGCAGCCTGCAACAGGAACTGGGAATAACTGAGAATTTAGTCATTAGGGCACTAGGAACTGCAGTCACATTTATAAAAGATATATATTGCTCTTTGTGGGCAGAAAAAGCCCCATCTTACTGTTAGGTTGTTTTCTTTGTTGGTGCTTTGTTGGTTCAAGGATGCTGTAAACCAGAATTACAAGGTCTACAATATTCTTTCTAAAAGGAATTTTTTTTATAAAGTCTAATCTTCCTCCATACTTTATTTCCTAACTTTTCCTGATGAATTGATAATAATAATAATTTCCTCTAGGGAAAAAAAGCGTTTTGCATGCCTCAAAGATTACCCATGTATATTGCCTGGAATATTTTTCACCAATTTGCGTTGCCTCACTTTTAAAAGAACCTAGTAATGATGATTATTCTGCAGTCCATAAAGGAAAACGGAAAAATAAGAGGCAGAGGTTATGTGGCTGCCCTCTACAGAGTTACACAAATTGAAGGAATATTTTCCTTCATACTTTTTATAGCACATCTGAGAATAATACTCAAAATCAGGCTCTTCCAAAGATAAGAAAATTGGGAAGGAGTGGGAAGGAGGAGGAAGAAAATGAGCTGTCAGCATTTATTCCTGCAGCCTGACGTACAGTGCTAGTACTGATTTTAAAGCCTAGTGATTCTATGGAAAAGTGAGGAGGGTGGAAAGAGGCGCAGAAGAGACAGGGCAGATGTAGGTGAGAAAGAAAACCAGCAGCTACAGTGTATTCTTCCTAGTTGTACGCTATTGGATAAAAAAAGGGTGGGCAAAAAGCAGATAATAAGAAGGTGCCTCTTTTAATCAGAGTTGGAAGAATGAAACTTGCCGATGCTATGTCCACAGGGACCAGTAATGCATTGCAAGACAAACAACTCTGTAGAGCAAAACTGTTTTTGTCAAGGACCCAGCATTCATACTATGGGCATGTCGGGCACATTCTATTTTAGAGTTGCTATAGTATGGTCCCATGGACTGAACCCTCATTAGCAGCTGCAGTTAATTTGGGGCATTCCTGCAACACCTTTCAGTTTAGTTCTACCTGAAAGAAATTCAGCCTGGATGCTTCTGCATTAGCACATTTGTTCAGACCAGAACTACACTTTTTGAAGGAAATCTCCCCACAGTCATCCCTACTCCTCACACTTCAGTTTGCATTGTTGCATGGTCTGAAAACATGCAAAATGGATTCTTTTCATATGAATTAACCCAAGCTGGAGATAGACTAAAGGGGCACACTCAAAGAGCCCAGTCACTAATAGGCATTCAGTCCATGGGACGAGAGTAGAGCTAATCTGAAATAACCTCCCCAGAAATTTGTATAGGGTGAAGACTGAGACCTGTCTTTCTCCACTGACCTACTCGTATTCAGGTGCACTACTTACCAATGTAGACACACGTTTGATGCACTCCAAACCACTTTGCAACATGAACTGAAGGGCAGTAAATAAGGATGATAGTGAGATTCACTTCAAAATCATGCTCCTAATCTAAACTTAAATTCTAATGCATGTGTGTCCTAGGACAAAATACATTTTTGTATGAATATTTGTAACAGAATATTTTCCACCACTGTTTTATGCTTTGCTCTGCACGCTACACCATTCAGTATATTAACATTTGTTCTGGACAAAGTTTCATTTCACTTCTTCACTCAGCTCACTGATGATAGATTCCTCTGAATAAAAAAGTCAGCAAATTTCCAACACTTCTGAGCCCATCAGGTTAACACCACTGACAAACAGGAGAGCTACAGCAAAGAAGACGAGTCTAACCAGCTACATCTGTACTAGCAAATAAAACAGCTAAGGGCCTGGAAGCCAGCTAGCACTGCACAGCTCATATCAGCATACCTAAACCCTCTTGCCCTCCTTCCTCAAGGACATGGATGCCACAATCATGGGGCCCATGGGAATGGTCCTCAGTCCAAATTCCCAAGTCACAGTCTGGACATTGTCTGAGATACTAATTAGCCCCAGGCAGTACTATGCTAAGCAAAATGCTAGCACTTTAACAGTATGGTCAACTACGCTTCAGTGCTTGGAGCCATGCCACGGCCCTGTTAGTGTAGCAGGCAGCCAACAATTCCTACTTACGGAAGGTAAAGATACCAAAGCCTATTTCTAAAAGGGTACAATCTGAATGGAATATCATGCTGCTTCTATAGTCGTTACTTGACCACACTCAGCAAAACTCCCACACCTCAAGTTATGGGTACACCTCTGAATCATAGGTTATCCTGTAACACACGTGCATAGATTAGAAAATGGTTAAGTCCTGGAAAGCTAAGACAAGGTGTTACATTTGGGTTAACTGAAACACTGTCATGTTAAAAGTATCTGAAAAGCTCATTAGTGCAAGTACCTTAATTTCATGTAGAATATGAAATTAGTTCCACAAGACAGTTGGTCTGTAAATATCAAGCAAGCTGATAAGTGACTTTTTAGATTGCAATTTACAATTAGCATATTGTATTCTGTGTGATAATGTTTAAGACAACAAATTTCCATGATATTTAAGAAGACTTTTTAATATTTCTTGCAGAATATACACAGAGAGCAAACTACTGTTCGGGTTGTTCTTTTGAGACACATCCAATTAAACATAAAATAGAGAATTAGGTCTCAATGAGCAGGCCTTCCTAAAGAAACATCAACAATATGAGTAAAAACAGAGTTTATAGTCAGACAAATCAGATAAGAGAAACACTATCATTTTTCCTAAATAACAGTCCCTCATCTTTCATTATATAGAATGTTTTGATTGCATAATTTAAATGGAATCGGTCCCTTCTCCCTAGGAAAAGAGTTTTTCAATTTATTTTGATAATATTCGCTTGACTGAAATAGAGACTATTTGCCAAGGTTTTACAGAAATAATTGCAAAATAATGATGTTCTGCAAAAGAGTCCACTTCTTACCGCTTATAAGTTCCTACCAAAAGGAATTTATACAACTATACTATGTTCATCTCACACCATAGCAAGAAGTTAGTGAGTTTGTTTTATTTTTATTTATTTTACTGCTGCTAGATATGCTTGGCTAAGTCATAACTTCTGTAGAGCTGCATAGTCTGCATTTTATTTTCAAAATCTAAAAATATTTTTATAGTTCTCCCAGAGCAGACAACACTAACACTAATCGCTCAAAAATTATCCATGTAGCACTCCGCACTTTTTGTGGCACTTGCCAGTGAGTCATACATTGGACTAACAGAAGGGAAATTTTATAAATTTTAAAAGATAAAGTCTTCATTTTCTGCTGTAAATTGATGAAGCAAGATGTTTTTGTGGAACAGAATTAGATTGACCCTGGTCAGATTAAAATGACACTAGAATTATGAGAATTACAGAGTCAACTCAAGCAGGTTTACTACATTTAATTATATTTAGATATGAAACCTACAGCCAATAGACATTAAGTTAACCTTACTGACATTTACGAAAGTCTATCAAACTGATGGAAGTTGAAGAGAAGAGACAGAGCTAGCAGAGGCTAAAATACAGATTCGCTCCCTTTAACAACTAGCCTGAAGTCTTTCCTTCAGTAATGTTTATGTTCTTCACAAAGTATGTTTCTCCTCTGTTCATTCTGAACTACTGAACAACGTCAATGAGAAACCCTGAAACTTTTTTCTTTGAGGGAGTGAGGAAAGGACTAAAAAGAAGAAAGCAGCAGAGAGGAACGAAGAACAGACGTAGAAGGGTATATAAGTAGTTTGCTTGCCCTGTTTTCTCCACTCCAAACTAGTCATACAATAAACAAAAAAAAAAAGAACAGGTGATGAAAACAAAACTGAGTCTGTTTATTAACTGAGTTTTAACTTATTAACAGGATTTTTTTCCTGACTTGGAGTCCATACAAAACTAGCCAGTCTTTTCTCTCTCCTGACATCTGAAAGACATATTCTTGAGGGTATTCATCACAGATGGTCCCAACTGTCACAAGTTTATTCTTGAAAATCATTGCAAAGATAATTTTTGTTCTCAGTTCAATCAGTGTTAGTAAAGGACAAGAAAAGGAGCACCCTTCCAAGCTAGGGTTTACATAATCAAGAGAGAGCTCTTCGGGGTTCTGTGTATAAATCAACTCCAAACAATTTCGTTTCATTAATTTTTATCAATTCAGACTTCAGACTCACCTCCTGGAGCATCTCCCATTTCAAGCCACTGATTCCCAAGAGTACCTAATTACTTCAAAGCTAAGACCTTCTTCTTCTTGGAATCAGTATTGTTTCTGAAACAATTACCTTGCTTTTGAATGTTCTTTGAGACCAACCCATCCCACCTATGTCATCTCCAACCTTGACTGCTTAAATTAAGTTGTAATGGTGCCATGATTTTATTAATGCCCCATTTAACAGAGGAAAAAAAAACACCTATTAAACTTCTGGAAGTCTAACTTCTCAGAAGAAATTAAAAATTGAAAATGGGAGGTACACTGGGTAGGTTTAAGCCTCATCTTCTGAAACTTCTTAAGTAAAAGGATGATGTGTATCTGGTTTTGCTTGTTTGGGAACAAAGATGTATAACTCTAAAAAGCAAATAAATTGTTCCATACTAAATTTCTGTCATCCTTCCCTTGGAGAGGACACTACATGATAAATAAGTAATTCAACCTTAAATTGGTGCCAATGGGTAATTTTGGCCACGGTAGATCTCAGCAATTTTCTAACGTAAAACGAGTATGGAGTTTATCTTAGGTATATCAAGGAAATTGTAGGTTTATGTGACGTTAGATACAGTGGGTCAGTTAATATCTATTATCTATATAGGTAATAGAGGTTATCTGAAGACTGAGATGGTGTGCATTTAAAGTATGATATCCTTGAAGGACATAATTTCTATACACAGTAAGAGTAAAAATTTCGTGCCTCACAAACTGTAAATGGAAATAATCATAGAAGTAACTCGGTGATAAGCGTTTGGCAGAGGTGTTACATAATTAAGCCATTTACAATAAAGTTCTTGTCAGAAAACAGTATATTAAAAAATAGGGATTTTTTTAAAATTTTTGACATATTAAAAGTACAGATACACAGAGGCATGCACATTTGTTCTAATAGAACCAAAGGTTCCTTTAATCATCATTAAATCCCAAACAGATTTGGGGATTTTAGTACTGTAGAGTAGCTCTTCAAAGCACACTAAAAAGTCTAATCACTTTTATGTAATGTCATTTTTGTCTTATTACTTAAAACAGACTATTCTGTTTATCACACCTCCAGCATATGCACCATATGATGCACCAAACGCTTTAGTAATTAATTCATCTCTTAAATGAAAATTACAATAAATAGTTGTATAAAACAGTTTTGATGCAACTGATGAATACACTGACAGTTCAAAACTATAAACAGAATAGATTTTATAAAAAAGCAACAGCTACATCATTAAACAAGACTGTCAGACTGAACTGTCAACATATGCTTATTTATGCTTTAAGTACATTCTAAAAATGAGCACATATCATGGCTTACTGTACATGGTTATAATGCTGTTCAGTCATGGTTCATGAAGGGCGGCAGAAGAACATCTAAATGCTACATTCACTGAAAAGCTGCATAAAATGATATATCAGGATATATTGACAAAATAGAGGAAAAGACTTACTGTACAAAATTAGATTATAATTCCTATTTGAAGAGAGTAGAATATTTTATTAGGGCAGAAGAAACTTGCATTTTATTAACACAACCACAATTATGAGTAATTCCTTAAGCCTTTCTAAACCATGACTAAACAGTATTAAATGGGACTTGTATGGAAAGAAATGTGCCTATGAATTTCCTTAACCTGGTTTTAGCTGGTCACCTGGTTTTTAGCTACAGCCAGTGAAACAAATGAAAAATATATCTCTCCACCAGTTGATTGAATAGCCTTTAGGTAGAGGGGAGGTGGCAAAAATGCTTGCGATGAATACTTTCCAGTTACGAATACGTCATCATGACATCCAACATGAGATCAGTTCTTCTCACATTTTCCTTCAATAAACTTAATCAGCTTACATGCATTTAAAACAGAAGAAGATGACAGCTTCTATAGCTGGATAGAAAATAAATATTCATGACCACTTCTCATGTTATATAAGTTGTTTTTGAATGTGCATGCTCATTCTTCTGCCTTTTTTACATTATATAGTATAGAAGCTGTATTATATAAAATATAATATATCCATATTTTTGGTGATTAAGTTAAATGAATGAGTATTCTTCAAAGTAGTCAGTATCCATTATTGTATGGGACAGGATAGTGGACAATTTACTCAGCCCTCCCCCCCCCCCCCCCAGTCTAGTTGAGATATGGAAGAAAACCTTTATACTGAAAAACATTGTCCACATAATCTTCAGGGAACCTTCATGCCTAGGAGTAATGTTTTTGTTTGTTTGTTTTCCTGTATTCAGGAAATATAAACTATTAAAAAAGAATTTATTCAATCGAATTTTAAAAAAACCTCTTTTATTCAGCTTCTTAACTGATAAAGTAGGAACAATAATGCTCACCCACTTCACAGCCTACTCTGAAACTCTGGGTACTACTCTCTGTAATTTGCTCAGTTTACAGGTAGAGGTTAACAACTATTAGTAGTATGAATCAGAATAACAGCACTGAGGGAGCACTATCCACCAGCACGCCTAGCAGAACCAACACACTGTTTTTCCACAGGCTATGTGAACACAGTTCATCACAAAATACAGGCTGAGCTTCTTTGAACCCCATTTGAACTTCAGCCAATTAGAGAAAAATAAGTCTATCTGTTCTGTTATGTCTCTTGAAAAACTGGGCATAAAAAGGGAACCCCCATCAAAAGGCACAATCACCAAAATTCCATTTTGTGATAAGGAAAAATATTCAAGTGCTGAAAATAAAGATTCAACACCAAAAGGCTTTGATTCCATCTCTGGAAAAGACTGCTTCTGTGGTCCTGAGCAAGTTAATTAACCCCTCTCTGCTATGGCTCTTCAGTAGTAAAATGAGGAAGTCAGTACTACTTTTAAACGAAGAAGTGCTATGAGACTCAGCTGCCCAAACTCTGAGAAGTATGTGTACAGTGCTGATGACAATGGCCTATGAACAAAAGCTATTCTGGATGTTCTTTACATAGCAGACTGCATTAAATAGGATGCATCTGTTCACATGGAAAGTTTCTCCTCACTTTTCATGCATCTGGTGACTTAGAAGTCTCATATAAACTGTGCAAAGGCAAATATCCCCAAAGAACAGACATACGCAATAGTGTAGGTTGAGCATGGCAAAGGGAAGCATTATATGACTTTTGGTTTTAAGGTATCATATACGGTGTGAGCATGTACTATGCCTCTTCACACATGGTACAAAACAACTGAGTTTTGGCATTGATTTTCCTGCGCAAAACTTCTCAAAATGCTACAAATGTATTTTGTCCTTTCTACAATCTGAACATCACAAGGAGATGATAAATGAGATAATATTGATTAAATTGTGCTAAAGGGTTCCAGCTTTTCAAGGTTATATCCTTTAGAGAGTTTGTAAATCTCATTACAGAAGTCTGCCTGCTGATATACGTAAATAAAGAGTGGCAGAAGGATTCCAGCATGACAGCTTTCACAGACGAGTCACACTGCTCTTCACATAGAAAGTTCACAACAAACAGGTACAGAGGAATGCAAAACAAGAGAGTCAGCTTGCCTTTTCTAAAGAAAACAGACCAAAAAAAAAAATCAGATCATATCCGGATTAAATGAGTGTGTCCAGAATAAAGTACAAGCTGGAACCTCAGTTATTCTTAATTGTCAGTTTTGCAAGTAATATGATGGATGAGCAAATCTACCAAAACCATTCCAGGTATTTTACTTTAACATGCAGACAGTTTTTACAGTAAATGAATCTTAACTTCAGATCAAGGTCAACATCAGCCTTTTTTCTTTTTTTTTTGCTTTTGGCAAGAAAAAAAAGTAAATGAAACAGCAAACAAGAAAGCAAGTACAATAATCTGCTAAATTTCCCTTGAGTTATGCATTCATTCATAGCTAATAGAAAAAAAAAGAGGCATTTTTGTTAGCCACCTGCTTTCGAAAACTTACATTGCTTAGCATTTCTCTCAGAAACCTCAGAAAATAAAGTTATAATGTGGAAAGGACTGGGGGTCCTGGTGGGCAGCAGGCTGAACAGGAGTCGGCAGTGCACCCTTGGCAGCCGTCGGGGCTAACAGCACCCCGGGTTGTAGCAACAGAAGCCTAATCAGTATAACGATAATAATCACTTCACCTTTACCTGGCACCCATTAGACCACATTCAGAATAAACCTTCCAGGTTGGGGCCCCCCGATACCAGAAATACATTGGCAAACTGGAGCTGGTCCAATGGATGGCCACCAAAGTAGAGATGGGGCTGGAGCACCTGCCCTGTGAGGAGAGGCTGAGGGAGCCTGGCTTGCTCAAGCTGGAGAAGAGACGGCTTTTGGGGGGCGGGGGAGGGAGAATGACACTAACAGCAGCTCCCCCAGTTCACCACAAGGACAGTCAAGCAGTGGAGCAGGTTGCCCCAAAAAGTTGTGCAGTCCCCATCCTTGGAGGTTTTCACGACCCAATGGGAAACACTCTGGGCAACACAGGCTGAATTCAACACCATCACTTTCAGAAGCTTAGACTCACTGACTTCCCAAGGCCTCTTCTGACCTGAATGAGTCTGATTTTTGTACACTGCCCCTATTATCACGATGCCACTGACAAGCAATATTAGGTGTCAGTGTTGTAGGAACGTGGTCATGCATTGCTCCTTCTGCTGAGCTCTGTTGCCATTTCTATGCTCGACTGTTCCTGCACTCCCAAGTGAAAGCACTTCTATTTATATTCATCACATAACATCTTTGAAACATTAAAAAAAAAGTGCTTACAATACGAAACACGAATCTGAAGTGTTAGGAGAATATCAATGCTGTTCTTTTTCTGACATCAGACATTGTTTTTAGAGCAGCAGATGGGCAAAAGTCTTATTTCCATTGAGATGTTAAAGCCATAACCTTGAATATGATTTTTATCACTTTGATAACTTTTTTTATGGAGATATGCATAGGTAAATGAAGGATTCTGATTTTGTTTTTGAGGAGAGGGAAGTTGAGTGAAGAAATGTGAATATATTTGTATATTCTGATGATTAGTGAGTGGTAAATATCTTCAATAGGATCTCGAAACTATTAGTTTCCCAGACTTTTAGGGAAAAAAAAAATCTTCCAGGCTTAGTGGGAAGTCAACAAAACTTGCACTAGAAAGCAATTATTAGGTTTTACACAAATGGAATACGTGGACACCCCCTATCATAAAGCTGCACCATCTAGTTTCTGTTCACCTCAAGACAAGAATTCCTGAAGTCAGCTTTTGGCCACCAAAAAGTTTCAATAGAAGATTAGTGTTTGGGAGTAAAAGCTATAACTAAAGAAGTATACCCTGTTTATTCGTATTGCAGTGTAGACAGATCTTGGAAATAATCTCAAAATCAGTGTCATTTAAGTCAGCAGTGTTGATATTAAGTTTTAGGAAGAAACATAGGAAAGCTGAAGGAAGCAGTGCTTCTTATAATACACATACGGTATGACTGAGTGCAGCCTAAGCCTATGAAAGCAGTGGTATGGAATATTAATGGTGGGCATCTACTTTAAAAAAATGGGAAGATTAAATGTTGACTCTGTAAAGATGGACAGGGGAAAGGCAAGGTACTGATGTTTGTGGTAAGATGACACCTAGTGTTCACTGTCAGGAAGTTTCTTTATTGCTCAATGCCAAATTTTGACAGAACATCAATTCCCCAGGCCTTGCTTTAAAAAAAAAAAAAAAAAAAAAATATATATTTATATATAAATTATATATTCATATTCACATCCCCATCCAAGTGTCTAAATTACAGAGACATAGTGACAAAACAGGAGGAATGAAACAGAAAATCTGCATGTGCTACATTTTCTCTTCTTATTCAGATCACAGTTTGGGTAACTCTAAAATAGAGCATCATATAAAAAAGTAGCCTTCTTCCATTGGGTTTCTGCTGAATAAAAAGTCTGTAGTCTCTGATAACTTCCACACACAGTCAGAGAATGGTATTAGAAAACTGGGTCTACTAGTTGATCACATATAACACACAACAGTTTCAAGAGAATTGCCACTATTCTTAAAAAAAAAAAAAGAAAAGAAAAAAAAAGAAAAAAAAGTAGTGACAAAAGTTTAATGCCACATAACAATGAGCTATCCCTTTATTTCTTCACTCTAAAAAAATGGCATATCAACAATAAGACTGCCTGTAAGGTTATCATTCATACTTCCAGCAACACAATGAAAACCACAGTATCTAATGCATCCTAAATCATCGAGATTATAAAATTCACATAAAATCATGGCTAGCAATCCCCTACAGGATTTGACTTCCTGAATCTTCCTGATAGACAAGGAAGGGAAGAATAACACAAAAAAATCTGAAATGAAAGTTTACAACAGATACAGGAAACGTAGGCTGCTTTCTGAAATTAGCCCAGTAACAACATGCCTCTGATCCAGAATGAAACAAGTATCAGAAATTACACTAAGAAGATACTGGCAAAATATTAGAGACAACGTCTGACTGAAACTTCAGTTCTATAGAACAGAATATAAACAATTAAACTAAACTTGAAGTTTATAGGTCTACTGCAAAAAACATCCTTAAAAGGACTTTTTAGTGTTAAAAATACAGGAATATAAAACACATCCAAATCTAGCTTGCCAATTTAAGTTTGAAAGTATACTGAGTTACTTTCCAAGAAGTAGTAATTAATTGTCATTCTTCTGAAGAGAGAGAGAGAGAGAGAGAGAGAGAATATATGTACCTTTGAGTATTAAGACTGCCTAGCTACCAGAATCCCAAGCAATGAATTGGACCAAGTATGCAATATTTACTAGTTAAATGGTAACTAGGGTTAATATGGCTTTATCTTACTACTAAGAAAAATTTGCACAGCCGTAGTCAATACGCTATGATATTAAAATACACATTTTCATTTTAGCAAAGTAAGCAGACACAGATTGTGACAGTGTTAGGTAATTAAGGAACTTGTAAGTCAAGCATGTATCACATTGTTATTCATAAAACACCGCCTTATTTTTTAGATGTTATGAGCATACTTCTGTGCAGAAGTTGAGAAGCCCAGGAAGCCAGGCACTTACGAATGCACCTAAATAAACATCTGCTATAAGATGTCCCTGTTGAACTTAGAAGTTCAAAAAAAAAAAAAAAAAAAAAAAAAAAAAAAAAAAAAAAAAAAGACTGCATATATGCATTCTTTTAGCCATGTAGCCCTACTTAAAATACTCTGGAAAGTGAGGCTAGGTTGTTCTCTACTTAAAGCAGACAGCTTATCAGAGCTTTTAATTCATGGCACTATTCTCCATTTAGGGTCCATGTAAACTGTATGGCCATAAGCCTTCCGTTCCTAAGTCTTGTCTTAAAGGAGAGCTAGACATTCATTAAGGGTCCAATTCTGCTCCAGCTAGTATCTGAGGCAAAAGTCCCAATAGTACCAATAGGAACAAGAAGTGGTATTGGCCTTAAATGCATACATTTAACACAACTACAAGAATACCAGTCATAATTTTCACCTAATGATAGAGATTAATCTTCACCTTTAACACTGAAATACTCTGAACTGCTATGCAACCTACTCAGCTGCTAACAACTTAGGTAATTGCTACACAGATTATTCTTACAGTCGAGGAACAGGGCTTACAAATTAAGAGCTCTGGAACAGCCTTAAAACACAGAAGATTCCACACTAGGTTTAATTCTATTATTTGCTTTTGAATTATAAAATTTTGAAAACCAAAAGGTCATTTGTGTCTCTTCACGAACAGTCAAAACAGAGATGCAAATAGACAGTGTATATACAATCATATAAATACAAAAGCCTGCAAGAACAAAGCAACAGTTTGTTTCCAAAGATTTGAGGGCAGTTGTTGTGCATGCTTATGATTTCAGGTATCCTCTACATCTTTTGCTTCTACACTTTTATCTTGCCAAATATCTATTCTCAATGTTAAGATTACAGAAGCTCACACAAGTTATGAGTTTACTGTTAGGGGAACAGCTTTAAGTCATCCTTTATGTAGTTCAAAAGGAGATGCCTTCTAAATAATGCTCCGGATAAAACATTAGGAAGATAACACAGTTTTCCTTTAAAAATTCCAAATCAGCTCCAGTAACCAGACAGGGGAAAAAATGGGATGCTTATTTTAGCACCAATAAAATATTTTATGATAAATGCAATGAATAACTTTTTAGACTGAAGAAGACTGCAATTATATCTTACCAAAGCTAAGTTATTTTATGTCTTAAGAAGAATGGCACATTAAACCACAAGGACTGCAATTATTCTGAAAGGTACGCAAACCAAGGGCATACTAGATTGTAATTTAATAAATCAGGGACAGTTGAGAACAACCATCAGAGGGCACCATTTATGAATAATTTTTCAAATATGCTGTCATGAAGAGCAGCAAGTATTTTCCAACTCCCTCGTTAACCGTTTCTTTTAAAGCATGTAAGATGTCGAATACACTGAAACACCACATCGCACGTTTGTCAGGATGCAATTTCAGCTGCGTTAGAAACAGAGTGACTCCAAACTGTCCCCGGGGTGAACACTGAACAACTCTAACGTTGCACAATCTAACGCTCAAACTTATCCCGAAGCCGGTGCGCGCGGTCCCCGGCAGCACGTGCGCCCTGCCGTTATTCAGCAACTCTTCCCCAAGTGGAAATCCCCGTGGGGATGCAGATCTGCAGCGTCCCTGCCAAAGGCGACGCTGCCTCCCCCGCACACCGCCTCTTCCTCCTCCTCCTCCTCCTCGCGCCGGGACACTCCCGCCGGCCGCCCGCACCCGAACCGGGCCTGGGCCGCCTCGCCGCTGCGGGGCTGCCGCGGGGCTCCCCGCCTCCCCGCGAGCCCGTAGCCCCGGCTGCGCCGAGGGCGCAGCGGCAGCAGCTCCGCGGCCGCCAGCGTGCGGCCCCGGGGGCGCCCGGCTCCCGCGACGGCACCGCCGGCCCCGGCGGCGCCCTCCCGCCGCAGCGCCCGGCCCCCTCCCGCCGCAGCGCCCGGCCCCCTCCCCGCCGCAGCCGCGGCCGCGGCGCGGGCGGTCTCCCGGCTGCGGGCTCTCACGCCCGGCGCCTCCCGCCGGCTTCGCCGCCCGCCCGCCCTCACGCAGGCGCCTCCCCGCGGGCAGCGCCGCCGGCGGCGCCCGGCGCGGCCCCGCCGCTCGAGTTGGTCCCGGGACGGGCGGAGGCGGCGCGGCCGCGGAGCGCGGTACTTGCCCAGGTGGGGACGAGCAGGCTGCCCGGGCGCTCGAGCTGTGCGGGAGGAGGCTGCTTCCCCGCCACGCTCATCTCCTCCCCTGCGGCGGGGTTGGTCCTCGCGGAACGGGCGGCTTGGCCGGCCGCGCTGGCTCAGGCATTTAATCCCAACCCCCGAGCGGCGGCGTCCCGGCTCCGCGGGGGCAGGCGCTGCCGGCGGCGCGGGGCTCGCCCGCGCACCGCTCCGCACGGCTCCGCGCGCCGCGCTCTGCCCCGGGGGGCGGCAGCGGCGCGGCGCGGCGGGGGCGGCTTGCCGGAGGCTGCGGGCCGGGGAGGGGAGAGGACGGCGGCGGAGCCGCGCTCGCTATTTAACTTCGCTCTTCTCCTGGGGGAAGGCGCCGCCGCTCTCGCTCCCCTCCCCTCTGCGGCCGCATCCCGACAGCCGGGCTCTGGGTGCTGCCACCAGCGTTGCCGGCCCCTCCCCAGCCGGGCTCCGCTCGGCTCAGCACGGCTCGGCTCGGCTCGGCTCAGCTCGGCCGCCCACGCCGCCCCGGGGCCGCGCCCGACGGTCGCTGCCCACCCCGACCGCGGGGACGGCAGCGGGGCGCCGCGGGGCACCGCTCCCCGGCGGCTGCCCGGGCCCGGTCCTTGCCCCCCGCACGGAGCGCCCCGAGCAAGGGTAGCCTCGGTGGCTGCCTCCCAGGCCAGACTGGAGAAGCCCGCTGGGCAGTGGGAACTGCTGCTCGAGGAAAACGGACATTTGGCGCTTGGAGGCTGCATCTGCGCTGCGGCGGGGCCCTGGCTGCAGGAGCGGGGGGATACCGCTGGCTATGCGGCAGGCCCCCGGGTTGCCTACAAGCCATCCCAGGCATCTGCAACTGGCATCAGAGTCAGCAGCTGTGGCCATGTGTGGCCCTCCTCCAGGGCAAGGCCCTCTCAAAAACGTAAGAGGGTTGTCCTCCCGCCGTATGAATCTTAGTCTTGACATAGAATAACCTAAGGTCATTCCATCTTTTAGCAGGAAAAGTCCCCACCCCCAAACAGTACCTTGAATTTTTGCTCTTTGGCTGATCTTTGGCCTCCACCCAGGTTTCCAGCTTCCAAGTTTGTAGCTGTAGGCCAGGGTCCGTGGCCATCAGCTTTGGAGAAACTCCTTGTGGACCTACGCTGATGACACTGAGGCTAATACTGAGAAGAAGACAGGTGACCTGATCCCTGACACACTAATCTATCAGTAGATGTATTTTTTTTCCCAAGGGGAAAAAAAAAGGTGAAAGCTCTTAACTTATCCCATCAGTTTACTTCACAAGAGCACTGTGGTTCACATACGTGCCCTGTTCATTTCTTATCTAAATGTAATTTGAAAAGGCACCTCTATTCTCTTTTGAAGCCTCTGTCTTACCACGCAAGCGTGAGAAGCTACCATATAAATATATAGTGTATGTAACATATAAATATATAAAAAGAAGAGTGAGTAGAACAGGCCAGGTTTTTTCTAAAGTTAATTTTAAATGTTTATAATTAAATTTAACTAGTTATTAGCAGGATCATTTTTTGCAAAAGCTTTTGTAAAAGCAGCACAAGCTGGAAAGATGTGCATTATCTTCTACTCAGCAGTAACTCCTTACACAGCTGGTCCCCCTTTTAAACACTGCCCGCCACTGTATTTCATGCTAGCATGAAGTCGTCTCTCCTCAGCATCCCATATCCAAAAATATCTGTCTTGCCCGTAAAGCTGCATATCATCACAACCAAATGCTGCATGCCACCTCTGCGTACTTGTTCCTCTTTACTCCTGCCGCAGTCCCATGGTAGAGGAGGAGAAATGGACAAGAGGGGCAGTTTTCTCTGAGAGTTGCAGGGTTTCAGTTTTCCTCCCGTTGTGCTCAGAGACACAGTGTGTGATTTTTTTCCCCCATGCCCTAAGGCTTTGAGTTCACTAACAGAAAGTATTCAGTGTCCTTTCTCCTGAAGGGATGGAGTTTGTACTGAAGCCAATCTGTCCCAGCCCATCCTGTTCATGAAAAAGCCATTTATCTCACTCCCTACCTGGACAAAAGCGTGTGACAACATGCTGGCAGTGTGAAATATGAGCGAATGTAAGTCCAGGCCACAAGCTAGCATGACCACGCAAACCCGTGCGCGGCTCAGCACGCAGAGCGCTAGCGCTGAGAGGTGCGAGCCTTTCTGCCTAGCCTTAAAGACAGTCCAGGAAAAACAAAGCGACATAGATGAGCTGCAACCTGCCTGGAGACCAATTGCCCCAGGCGCTGATGGCTGGGAATTCAAAGGAAGCAGCAAACGCCGGCTTGATACTCTAGAAAAACCTCTCAGCTTATCCCCTTTGCAATTGCACTTTGCAGAGGTCACAGACAATTCTGATGCACAAAACACGTTTTGTAGGCATGGTTTTGCTGAAGAATGAGGTGTGAATACAGAGTTAGTTGTTTATGTAAATACGCTAAGAGAATTAAGGAAGGTCAGAGATACTAAAATTTTGCTGCCATGAAGAAGTGTGGGTAGTTGCTAGTATGGTTAATAGTCTTGCTCTAACTACAGACATGTTAGCACGTCCAGCTTTTCTTGCATGGTTCTTCTTTATGCTGTTCTTTTATAAATATGGTGCATAACTGGCAATTAAAAAGTGGAGATGCAAGTTAGTGTAAATAAAAGTGAATGGCATAGTTGTATTATAATGTATAAGGGATATACATGGGAGATGACTTACAGAGGTAAGTAGAAAATACTTAATTTTCAGAATATTTCTATTTATCTATAAAATGTACTTTTTAATTTAAATATCTTTGTCAATTATACATAATAAGCCATGCACACAATATATACCTTCCTGAGAAGCTTATCTTAACACTGGTTTCAGACAAATGATTTATGTAATTCAGTGAAAATTGGACAACATCAGATAGCTAAGGAACTATTAATGTTTAGTTCAGTTTGGATTTACTGAGTGCACTTCACAAAATTATACTCTCTTATGATATTGCTGTACTGAAAGTAAGTGGGTATGATTTGGGGGAGCATTAGGAAGAAATTTCATAATTGTTTTGTATGTAATTTGAGCTAGGACAATTTGTGATGGTCTGCAAAATTAATTTCAACTAATAAATTTCTTTGTTTTCAAGGCACAATCAGTTTTAATAGCTTAATGGACCTATGTCCTTTATAGGAGTTGATGCCACATTCTGTGTCCTATCAGTGAAAAGCTTATATTCATTTTTCCATTTTTTCTATCTGTAATTTTCAGTTTCCCTGCAGCCCTGATCCTATAAAATCTTTTTTTTTTGTCATTCCTGAAATACAGCAAATGGAAGTTGACTGTCAAGCAACTATTTTAAGTGATGACAGTTCTTATTTTTTCTAGATTACATTAAATCTTGTGTTTTGGAGTAAGCCAATTACTTGCAAATAACCAGCCCTTGAGATTTAACAAAAAAAAAAAAAAAAAGAAAAGAAAAGAAAATATAGACAAGGTAGTCTTTAAAAGAGGTTATAAGTCGAAAGAATGCTAAATATGTTTTCATAAAGTACCATGATTTTAAGTCAAACTCATGATTTTGGAGTATTAGATTAGATAGGCCCACACAGTTTAAGATTTGACTTAGCTGAAAATAGGAAAATTTCAAATTGTGCAGAGTCTGAATAAAATCTTCATTCATGAAAACATACATGGACTGCTGATTTAAGAAGGTATCAATTTATAGGCTTGTCTTTATTTCCCTCTATTTTCATACATATGTTTGCATTCACACACACACACACACAATATTTTGCTTGCAGAAGGGAAACTGAACGCTGTTACCATTAAAACAATAAATAATTTATTTTACTCAGCCATATAGATGTCAAGGTTAAAGGTTTTTTAAAGAGAAGTGGATGAAAGAGTAGAATTACATTTTCCAGGAATGTCAATATGACCTATTCAGACATTACAAACATTTCTCTGTCTATACCAAAACAAAACATTCACACAGCTGTTGGAGTCAGATTGTCTTAAAATAAGCTCCAAAACTTGCAGATGCTCCAATTTTAGTTTTTATGTGTTAATATTTGCAATAGTCATCAGAATAAAAGGCTCTTCTTTATAGCTTAATTGCTTTCTGAACTTCTTTATACTTAATATTTTACTACCAAAATAAACACTCCATTTAATTTTGTCTTCTGGAAAAAGATTGAAACTGTGAAGTAACCCTGGTTTTCTAGGGAATATCACTTAGAAGCTTCTGACTTGGACGTCACATATAAAACAAGGTAAAAATGCCAGAGGTCGCAAGGAAGCTGCAGCCTGTACTGATGAGAACACTGTCATTTAGCCACCAGTATCCCCCAGCTTGGGAGAAGGGGTAAGAAGAAAATTAGTACACTGAAAATCAACATTAAGCCCCTATTTCAGCCTACTCTCCACTTGCCACTTCTTTTTTTATGTGCATTAACCTCTGGAGTAAGGGCAGATTACAGGGAGTAACAGCTTGACAATCCATCAGAGCACAGTAATGTGCCAGAGGCTGCCTAAAGTATACAATGATAAATCACTGAAGTGCCACAGATACATCTTTTTCCTTCAGAAGAGAAACTTCCTTGCTCTGAGAAATCTGCATTGAGTACCCCTGTAACTTGCTGTCCTAACATTTTTTTCAGTTCATTGAGTAGGACAAGAAGCTGTAACTGTACATACAGCAGTAGTGAAATGAAAAGAGGCAGTAAAATTAGCAATAACATCAAATGAAATCAAATCAAATGTTATCAAATAACACACTTATGACAAACAAACTTTGCCCAAACAAAATTTCCCTAAGAATGGGTGATTAAAATAAACGTCACGTGCTTTTCAGCAGCCTGGTGAGCTGCAGGTGAGAGTGATGGTAAAGAAGTTTGCTGAAACATTGCTCCCTGTCCCTGCTGCCTTATTCAAGTGCAGACATACCTTGCCAGGGCACCCCACTGCCAGAGTCAAAGACCTGCTAAGGCAGACTGGTACTAATGTGGCTGCCACTATTGAAGGCGTGACTGCATCAGCCAGAAGTTGAGCATCCTGGGCAATGCAAGGCCGCAATTCATCGTTGCTATCCTGAGCAGGTTATTATGAGTGACCATCCATGCTGGATATCTGAACAACTGGATATCTGAAAGAGGTGTTCCCAGTGGATGCTTATAGAGGGATATCAGAGTGTTCAGTGCCTATTCTTACTTCAACAGTGGACAATTTTGATAACACTGAAGACAGCAGTGCAGTTCTGTGGTTCATCACCAACTGAGGAAAAGAATCAGATAGCATGCGGCAAGCAAGTGGCTAAAATGCAGGCATTCTCAGTTTTGAGGAATTTAGCATGGTTTTAGTGCTATTTTTTTAAGCTGCCGATAAACAAAGTGCTCATTCTTAAGGACTGTTTTTTAATTCCCTGTCCTTGAAATCTGCATTGTATTACCAAGCGGAGGAGCTGATGTTCTGCAAACTGTAGTATTTTGTGTGTGCTGTTTCTGTCGAAGCTATGTCAATATGCAAGAAGGAATACAATATCATGGGGCCAAAAAAAAGCTCAAACAAGTATTCAGCTTGTAAGAGGGGGAATAGCAGAGTTCTTGAAACCTACTCCTACCACTCTTTCTCAATTTTATCCAGTGATTGCTTAGTACCAAAATAATTACCAGTTCTGAGAGAGGAACCAGAAGCCAGAAATCCCTTCTTCTTGGAAAGGACCTATATCACTGTGGTAGTGTGTGATGCTCCTTTCTCTGTGGCTTCAGCTCTCAGATTTGTTAGCTGGCGTATAAGCCTCACCGTGAGCCATTTATCATGCTACATCATTTGTGTTTATATTCATTGTTTGTGTTTCAAAAGTATTTGACCAAAATCTGATCATCTGAATGTTCATTAATAACCAAGATGCATTTAATTTAGAAAGAAAATTTGTTTCAGAAAAAGGAAATTTGGTTACTGTATAAGTAAAGGTGCTGGTAAGTTTTATTCAACAAACACAGGCAATGCTATGTGGATTGAGTGACTAATAAATAAATCAGATAAAAATTTCTGAGTATATAATCCACTGCATACCTCTGCCAAAAATTCCATAGCCTTGTACGTTGAATAATTTCTATCCTAAAGGTCATGATTTTTATGGATTTGTTGACTTGCTTTTGAACAATTCATAAACAGAGTTATGAGTTAAATATATTTCTTGAATTGTTCGAGTGGCTGCATTACTACACTATACCTTTTTGAACCGACTGTCAGCTCACTTTGGAAGAGAAGTGACTGCAGCTTCATTTGAAACAGACATGCTGGGTTAAAAAAAGCAGAAGTGGACAGTTTGCAGAAAGGAAAAATTTTACTACTGGTATTATTGCCTGAAAAATGCCACGGCAGTTTATATTTAATAGTTCCCATGCAAAATAGAATAGGAAATAAATGAAAATGTTCATTGCAGTGATAATAGCCTTTTCTACTCATCTTTCTATAAAAGTGCAAAAATTTGCTATGTGCTCTGGCACCACAAAATATTACTTTTTTAAACTAGCTTTTCTTTAGCTTTTAAGGTATGAGGTTTGAAGAAATATTTGTATTCTGATATAAGGGGGAAAAAAATAAGAGCTAAATTTTCGTACTCATTTTTTCCAAAGAAATTTAACTATCTTTACCAAGTTATTTGTAGTTTTATTTTATTTTTCCATTACTTGGTCATGTTAATAGAACAGACCAACAAAATAATTAGTAAATTTATTTCCTGCCTTTACACAGGAATTAAATACAAAGATGTAGTGAATCTAAACAAAGGCAGCCAGGATTTTGTATACACCTTTGTACTACCTGCAGCTGACCACAGGTTTTGTACTGAACAACTTTAGCTGCAGGACTTTTTTGTCCTTGGTCTGTCATGAACTTGTTTAGCTGTAACAGCAAAAATGCCTATGAGTCAAGGGACAATTGCTCAAATTATCTTTGCTTTACCTTAACACTGACTCTGCAATTGTATGGTTTAACCAAGTATGGTAACAGTTTCAAAAAATTAAGTGGTCATTGTGTAACTAACCTCAGGGGCAATAAGAAAAGACAGAATGGTCAAACAGACTGTTTAGGAATGTATAAAAATAACCCTAAGCAGACCCAAGAGCAGAGACAAAAGCAACATCAAACTTCTCTCCCAGCAGAGGACTCGGGGCACTGATTACTCACTACAAACCTTCCTCTTCCAAAGTAAGGCTGGCAGTGTCGATTTTCGGATCTAGACGGTCATGGAAAGGGTAACTACATGACACTACTACAAGACGCTACTATAACACCACAAGAAAGGGTTAGATTGTAGAAAGTGAGTATATAACAATTTAAAGTGTAGAATTAATGGGGATTAGCAATAATTGGATAATTTGGACTACATGTGTTAGTATCATTATAACTAGATTAATAATATGTCTTTGTTGTTTTAGACTGCCAAGACACTAATTAGACTACTAATAAATTCATGGCTCTGCATATAACAAGCATACTGTTGAGCCAGCATAAATTGCGTGTGGTTTAATGCAACAAACTGATGGAGTATGAAAGCAGCATAGATAAACCTTTAAGGATTTGCTGAAAAATTGAGAGAGAGAAAGCAGAAAGAGAGCTTTGGGGAATCTCTGTTTCATTGATGAGGAGAGATAATCAGAAGAATCCCTTCTAAATGTCCTTGGCAAGGAACAGAGTCCACTTCCTCACTGGAGGAGAGATGGTTTGAATTTATAGAGGGGCCAAAAAGCTCAAAGAGATTTAAAAACCCATATAGCTCTATAGCGAGGATGAACCTGCTAATGGATCTGTGTGTACTAAGGCGCTAATAAAGCTCAATGGAATAACCACCTTTACCTATCAAGGGAAGAGGGTATCCTGCTGGATCAGCATTTCTGCAGAATATGAGTAAACTTCTAGGAGATTCATTCTCTCTCTCTCTCTCTCTCTCTCGTACACACACACACACACACACATCTCTGTTGAGTCCTGATTTGGGGGATTTTTTTTTTTTTTTGAGAAGAAGCTTTTCTCTAAAACAAAAAGCTAGACATACTTACAAGAGAGTTAAGAAAAAACAGTCAAATCTCCCCTCATAACCCTCCTTTATTAAATTACTCAGTAGTAAAATTAAAAGCTTGCCTGCTTTGCTCTCTTAATGCTCACCCATCTCTCCCCATACACCGTTTTGAAAGAAATGGCTAAGAAGTCCAGTGGGGACCAAACCCTGGCAACCAGGACTTGTAAAACTCACTCAGAAGCTGACCAAGAGCTGGCAAGAGTGCCTTCCTCAGGAGCAGGGTGGAGATGGCTCCAGTCTGGCCTCTCCTCTGGATCCTCCCTATGGCACAGGTGTTTGCTGAGGATCCACACCACCATATGCCCCTCATCAGTGAATATCCCCATGTCAGTACATAGTGGAGCTTTGTAGCAAATGAAGAGTCAGACAAAAAATATCACAGCGAGAGGATCCCATCTTAGTTTCCCTAGAATCAAAGAACTATGTTAATCCAAATGATGATAAAGAATTCAAAGATTTGTATGGGGAAAATCAGAAACTATATACCATACAGCTGCACCTGCAGAGGAACACATTATCAAGTTCATTTTTTCCCTACTTCCTGAGGACAGAGACTCCCCTAATGATACAAGAAGTTTGGTGCCATACTAGTGGCCAGTATGGGTGGTAACCCGATTGTGGTATGTTATTGTTATCCAAATATATACTCCACGAAGTTAGCAGTTTTCCTCTTAATCTATTCTAGTGAAACTATGCCTCAGTGGCCACTGCTTGAAGCAACTAAAATGTCTTCCACTGATATTATTTGGGTATATATGTGTGGATCTACCAAAATAATTTTGCATGCCAGCAAGATGGTCGTGTTTTAGTTGCATTAGAAGTAGCATATGACCCAATGTTATGATGAATGGTCTTAGTGAAGTGAACACAGTCGTTCAAACAAAACTGTATGAAGGAGAAATAACTCTTATAAAATATCAGGGAGAAGAAAGAATCCTCTCAAATCCACAATATTTTATATGAGATGGCCTTCTCAGCCTTTTACCATTTCAAGTAAAGGACCTATATGTGATATGCTATCATTACTCACATAACCTATATGAAGGATGCAAAACCATGTGGATATTTTAGATCACAAGTGAGATCTAAATGGTAGAGGCAGGGCTTAGATACAATTTTCAGTGGATCTGGTATCACAGCAGAAGTTCTAAATTCAATTAATATAAAGAATCATGTCAATAATTCTGTTAACTTTCTTTATCTCCCCAACTTTCCATGAATTCCTTTCCAAAACTGGCAAATTCAATAAAAGATTTGTTCCATTCTGTTTCTGCAGCTTTTCTTAGCAATTTTTAGTGTACTGAAAGACAGTAGATAAAACTAGCCATTGATTCAATTGCTGCTCTTTCTGTCAGAGGTGAGCTGTTTACTCTGAGTTCTTATTAATATATATGTCCAAGGGAGTTTGTGGTAAACTTCAGTGAAAGCAAGATCCAGCTGTCAATGTCATATTTCATCTCAAAATGTTGATCAAGTCAGTGGTATCATTTTCATAGACTCAGCTGTAAATTTTATTAAGCAAAGGACAATTACTTAGCTGAAATAACCTGAGTATAATTATTATTTGATATTTTACATATATTTTAATTGATTCATCATGACACCAGATTCTTCTAAGTGATCATCTACTTCTAAGATCATCTACTTTTGAGACTTCTTACCAAATGGAAGTCGTCTTCTACTTTTGAAGCCTGTTGGGATTTGTGGAGGTAAATGGGTCTGAAATTCAATTCAATTTAATATATATGGGTAGGCCATAGAAGATATAGAGACAATCAGAGAACTGAAAAATTCCTAACTCACCAAGGGTATATTACAGAAGACATCATCAATGCTTTGTGTAAGAGGATCATTTGAGCAAGAAATTATTAATAAAAATACAGTTCTTATTGCCTTAGAATGTACCTGCTGAAGAGTGGAAAGGGATCATATGGATGGCTGTTTGTATATTAAACAGAAAATATTGCTTCATAAATGTTGACAGCATTTTTTTTTCTTTTGTCTACTTGCTTCTATCATTCCTCATTCTGTTTGTTTTTTTCTTACTTCTCCTTTGAAAGGCAAGTATTCTATTTGAGGTTCCATAAATTAACCAACTGCTTTACTCTTCTATTGTAAAATTTAAAAATGAATGCAGTGGTATGTTTACTTGCATTATTATTGTAACAGATATAGAAAGGCAAGTGTTTCCAAATGCATAGGTGTGTCCTGGACTCTTCAAAATATTGCTATTTATAATCTCAGAGGAAAACATTGTCAAAATAGAGGAACTTCAATTAAGAATGAAATATCATAGTATTATTTTCAATTAATTCTAGAACTCTGAAAACAGTCTGGTATGCTAAATAGTTTAAGAAAATATACCCAGAGTCTCAGGCTGTATAGAGCAAGGCTGTTTTTTTAAGTGAAAACAGGCAAAATGAAGTTCTATTCTATGCCCCTACCAAGATGAACAAGAAAAGTGCCTCCAATTTAGGTAGAAATAGACAATAATAAAAGAGTAATCACATTGCATTTGGAATGGAAATTTTTATCTATCAAGTGTAAGACTGCAGTGTCTGTCACTTGTCACTCATAGACAGTGGTCAGTTCACAGCAGAATCCCGCTAGGGAAAAAAAGAAAAATTCGGTATGTGGAAAAGAAAATAAAAGAGGTTTCTATTAAAACTGGGTGCACACAATCCCAACAGAATTTCTGGCTAAATCTATGATGATATATTTAAACAAGATTCTGAAATTTCAAGGGGGCTGAGAAAATAACTTTGCAGTGCAGGGAAAGCTAAAAAAGGATGGTGATGAAATCCTCTCATTTTAAAAAGAGAAGTATCATTGACTTCTTAAGTGTCTTGTCAACAAACCACTTATTTTCTGTATTTTTCCATTTTCCCTCTATAAAAGGATGTTAATTATATTTCTTTTCATTGAAGGAGTGTTATTGTGATAAATAAACTAAGAACTTTGAGGAATAAAACTAACTTTGGGATTAGGTCAAGACACTTATTACAGTAACTAGTGGAAAAGTTAATCTGCTGTGAGGCAGATAGTGCTTGCCATTTTACATTTGTGGGAGAAAAAGAGCAAATCTATAATAGGCTATGTAAAGAGAAAAGACGTTAGCTCAGGCTATTTAAAATTTAGGAGTGACAAAATAATATTAAATATAATGAATTACTGGGTAAAGTCATATGAATCATTTGGAAGTGAAGGATCAGCTTATTTACACTGGACATGTATTATGTATATGTACCTATTTTGGAAAGAAAGGTTTTGCAAAGTGAGGAAGCCTTTTCAGTTTTAACATCCCTTATATAAGAATCCATATGCCACAGTGGGAGTGATCTGGTAGTAGCACTTTAAGAAATTTTCAGCTCCATCCTTGTGCCAAAGCAATTTTGTTTGTATTGCTGTGAACCACATCCACGAACGAATCAATGTTAAAAATTGCCTATTAAAGGGGATGAAGCTGCTAGGTGGTAGGATAGGATAGAGAACTCCTGAAGCCAGCATTGCTGATAAAGCCAACATAAATTGAAACTTGGAACAAATTATTTTAGTATTAGAGCAGGAGAGGATTTTTGCATCCCAGGAAGCATATCTGAAGTGCTGTAAATAAAACAAGCAAATAAATAAACAAATAAACAAACAAAAGTATCCCCTAATGTTCCATCACTCCTTAAATTTACCATATAGCTAGGTTTACGCTAGTGTTAATGTAATTAGTATGGTGCAATAATATGATGCAGAAATGGAGAACAGGTGTGAGGAGCTGATATATACATAATACATGTTTCAAGGAGACTACTTCTTGTCTGGTGTCATGAACTGAGTGCTCTTCAGCAGTTGCAGTGGACCTTTCAGTTTAGTTACAACCAAAAGGATGTTCATCCAAAAGCAGTCTAAGCACTCTGAGACCACTCCACAGGGTAAAACAAAACATGGTAAGTGGGATCAGTCAGAAGATTCACTTCAAAAGTCAATCCAAACAAAATCACTAATGCAGATATGTCTCTTTTATTCCATCTGTCTTCTGAGAAAGAATCAAAAGACCTTGCAATTTGCTTTCCTCTAAGATAGGAAGGAAGATCCACAAAAACAAGTCCACATGGTGAACAGCACACTAGTGCAAACTAACAGGTCATGCTGAACATAATCCCAGTGCAAAGACCCTTGATAAATATAGAATATATTAGTAAAACTCTAGACTTCACTGACTCTGAAGTACGAACTGGAAACAGGTTAATGGAATAAACAGCTCTGGTTTTGGATAGGGAGAAAATCACAGAGTGGAGAGGCCAGCCTTCTGTCCTCTGAGAATTAGGGTATTTGACCATAGGCATCTCCAGTCTTGTAAACTAGCTTGTGTCTCATAGGAAAAGTAAGCTGGACTGATTCTGTTACCCAAGGGTTATAAATATTGGTCAATTTAATGAAAATGCCTGAGGCTAATACAATTTATTGGGTAGTGACTATTAACCATGTAATAGAAAAAGCCTTTGAAAAATCTTGCTACTCTGTTCTTTGGTACTTGCATCTTGTGTTTAGTTATATACAAGTTTAAAAAAGATTATATGCTACCGTGCTGAATGAGACACACATAATCACTTCGAACAAGTGATAAGTCACCTCCCGGAGAACCGGGTCTCCATAACTAACTACTTCTCCATATGCCTCTGCAGTACACATAGGGTACAGATCAGGCAACTATCTGTCCAGGTTGATTTAGCAGAATTTACAAGAATGACATGTTTATTGGTAGTGTAGTCATCTGCACTTTTAAGAATTTATTCATATTATGCAGTAATTCATCAACACTTTTTCCTGTCACTGAGATTTTCCTAATTTATTTGTGTAACTGCCAACATCAAAGATTACTATGGGAACAAAAGATCATCCTATTTCATAGCAGAAAGAATTAAAACATCAAAGTTTACTAGTGGTTCAGTGGATTCATATATTAATTTTTAGTATGTGACAGAAATGCCTCACTAGGTCAGAATTCTGAAGTTTTTCCATAAAGGAAGAGTTTACATTACAGAAATGTAGACTAATCAGCAGTTTCATAATTGATCTATTAGGTAAATATTTTTTCCAAAGGAGCTGATGTCATTATGCCAAATGATTTGATATACTCAAAAAACATTTGTTTAGTTTCCAAATACAGAGAACTATTAAATGCTGAATACAGCTTTGATCTCAAAAGTTTGTTCTTTATAGCATTACAATAGGACTCAGTGTATCCACAAAGGAAGTTCAAGACACAAAATCAAGACATTCACTTTACTGAGAATTCTGAATAAATATCAGCCCAGGCTGCCTTTTTCTTTAATGTAAAGAAATCTAGCATTGTCGAGTTCATTTCTCCATTGTCTCGTGTAATGACAACTTTCCTTCTACTTTCGACAAATACAGTATGTGAGACTGATTTATGAGGTTTTATCCTACTTACATTTCAAGGTCACTTCAACCCAAGAGTTTCAAAGAAAAGCAAGATTTTTTTATCATATTAACTAGCATAGCTGAATAACCACCTTAAGCAAGATTGCTTTTGTTATTTAGGCGGGTATTTTGGATAGAGACGCTGTTCAAGCTAGCTTCCATTGCCTGGCTTGATGACAAACAGAATTTTAGCCCCTCCAAGGACTTCTCCATCCCCCGGGAATGCAGGGCACATTGTCTTTAGCAGGTAGAATCATAACTATAATTTTAGCAGCAAGTGAAACTGGCACTCAAAAAGAGGCACAGAATGTGTGTGCAATTCCCGTGCCTTGCAGTCTTCTGCTTGACAGAATGCCTTTTAAAAGACATCGTCATGCTGTTTGTAGGGGAGAAGGGAAGAGGAAAACATTGTATTTCTTTCCTTTTTACATGTGAAGTTGCCTCTGCTTCTGCTGCTACTGATAATGCTTCATCATTTGTCAGCATAATAACATTTTTTTCAGTTTTATAAGAAGCAGAGATGCTTAAAGATGAATGCACTGTCAGTCGACAAGAATTTTAGGCCTCTGCATCTGCAGACTTGCAGTCATTCTAAATCTGCCTCATTTGGTAGATTTAGAATTAGTTAAAGTCTTGTAAAACCGGTCACCCTAACTAAAAATCATTTCTCTTCTTCTCGACCTTCTATCTGCTCTCTGATGTAGCAATTTTTTTTTGTGAAAAGATTTTCAAGGAATTTATTTTTCCCCATTGGTGCACAGAGGCTCAAGTAAACAGCCGCTGTAATATCTGACCTTCTATGCACAGATTCCTCGGTGAAGCCTAAATTAAACTGAAAAATCCAGCCCCTTTATATTTAGATCCCTCAAAGTACAGAGATATTCTGAGAGTCAATCAAGATGAAAATATTTAAATAAAATTCCTTTAAATTGAAAGTTAAACAAAAAAGTATAATCAGGGGATTTTCTTACATTTTCAGAATTTGCAGTATGTTTCAGAAAGGTCTGCAGAAGATCAATTTTTTATTGATGGAGCAGTAGTAACTTCTATAATCAAGATTTCAATATAATCTCAAAGCACATCTTTCACTTGCCCATCACTTTGCTTAACTTCAGTCTTTGAGGAACAATTTTCTAGACCTAATCTCTTCCCACAGGTTGGTTCTTTCTCTTTAAACAATTTTCGGAACACTGTAAGAAAGAAGAGTGAAACATGTTTCCCTCACAGTAAAAAAAAAAGAAAAAAAAGTCACAATTTTTTTAATAGCACCACTCCCACTGCTGCTGGCATCAAATGCTGAAACTTGGCATGGAAAGAGCTCTTGCTGTGGAAAAGTGGCTCTGATTGTGCTAGTAAAACATTTGTTTAGAGTTGACCAAGCCACGAGAGTTCATGCATCATGTACTGGGCATACACAAGAAGTCTATAATATATGAAGGTAATCTTATATGCTGCATAATGAAATGTATTCTGCAGGTGCCCAGATCTAAGGAAAAGTGTCAGCAGGAGTCCTGCTGTTGGTAGCATTTATCAGAGAAAATCCATCTACTGCAATGCAGACTGAGGTCTGCAGCAACTGAGTCAAAAGCACCCTTTTTTCTTCTTTCCAGGGAACATCAAAACTCGCACAGCCCTTGTTCAGCTCCATTTCCCTCCTGCTTAATTTGGGTGGTCTGCAGAGAACAGTTATCGTGACCCTCTGCTCAGTGGAAATATTTTTTGTGCTTATGGCACAGGGAGCCTGGAGCCTCAAGAAGAGGCCTCCCAGCATGCCGGCCATCTGCAGGTACCCCCGCAAAGGGCAATGCTGGACACCTCCTTCAGATAACTAGACTGGGTCCACATATTCTTCCTCTGTTATTTTAAGAAATTTACCTGGAGCCTCTGCCTAAGCAAGAAAACTTCAAAACTACATGCATGCTGTGATGACAAGTGTGCTCCTGAGTCCATACTTAAAATACAGTGCAGTGACATTTCATACAAAGGTAGGGACATAAAATAATGTGCAGAAAATAATAACTCATGAGAGTTTTTCATTAATGAGTGTTTTCTCTCAATGAGGGTTTCCTCTCAATAGTTTTATTTGTCAAGAATTCTATTTCAAAACTTTTCATTCTCTGACATATCTTGGTTGCTATTAATTTTTAATGTGCATCGTGTCATAAAAGGGTTGAAATCATTTCGAGCAAAACATGGCAAAAAATTCAAGTGACTGTTTGAATGTGAGACTTGTTAGAAATATTTTAAACGTGTTCTTACAGGGAAGTATTTAACATGAATGTGCTTTAGAATGAATGAGAACATTTTTCGACATGAAATGTACTAGAAAAATGGAAGACCTTTAATGTGGAAGCCATTGAAAACTTTTGGGCTGAATACTCACCGCAAAATTCTGCATGTCAATTTTGAATAATCTGCTGATATTTGCTGCATCCTATAATGATGAAGTTTTTATTCAACTCTAAGTACAGAGACTTTCCACATTGTAACATAGACCAGACTCTATATTTTGTATTACGCTGGTGTATAGAAGCTCCAGATTTCCATATACCTGTTTACTACACATCATATGGGAAAATGCCTCTCTCTAAACCTAAAGAAAAGGCAGACAGACTTGGGAGGAAAAGTCCTGGCAGACAGAACTTGCAAAAAGCTTTTAATGGACTAGGATAAGAGTCCATTAACATTATGAGGCTTACACAGTTTTGGAAATTACACACCTGGCAATTACCCTAAGGTTACACAGAAGGGATAAAAGAGTTTGAAGTGTATCCAAGCCTTCTAACATGCACTAAAGTGATGATTTGACTAGAAAACTATTAATAAATTTCACTTATTTTCTAAAAAATCACAGTCAGAAATCCAGATGTCATTAGAGCTATGACATTACCCAAAGGTAGTGGGATACTATCCCTATCTTACTTTTTCTTGCCCATATGACCTGTAGAAGTTGCAAAGATCTTGTATCGAAGCTCTTACAGGACAATCCCTCCACATAGCTAGAATCCTCTGGTGGCAACTAAACCAGGTTTATGACAGCTTTACTCACCTGGAGTGGGGAAAAAACAAACAAACAAACAAACAAACAAACAAAAACAGCCTTAATATTTCTGACCTGTAATCCAGACCTGTAACAAACAATGATGACCACTAGGCAGTTGGTAAAAGATCTGGGGCTCTTTGTTGCTCTTTTTTCCTGCTCAAAAAAAATTAATCCAAGGTTTTTGCATCTTTGTAGTACTGCTTGGTCTGTATTAACACACATATTGTACACTTTTACATTAATGAGTTATTGAACGGAGAAGCTCATGACACCAACCTTTTAAGGCATCTGTGCTGATATACTGAGGGGTGGTTTTAAGAGGAAACTGTCAACAAAAATAGCTCTAGAGAGGTTAAGGCAAAAATAAAACTCTCTTAGTATTGGAGGCATCAACTCCTCCATAAATAAAATAAATCAGAAATGTAAAGAAAATTGTAAAACTCTGTGATTAGAAGTTCTTGGTAAAACCCCAAACCCATTATAACAGAATATATCAATAGATAAGGAGAATGTTATGAAATTAATATAAAAAGTAATTTAAGGAAGTGATTTAAATACAGTATCATTTTTAAAAAAGGACAAAGTCTAATGTTTCAATGAGTTTCACATAAAGAAACGGTATCATGTAAAAACAATCATTGTACGTAAGGAACTCAGACAAGCAGAAACAATAAACAAATCATCAAAATAATCCATAAAGAGTAATCTTAATACATTACCAATGTGCACTCATTTTAAGCCCCATATCTCCACAAAGTGCTGCCCTTACTCACACAGGGATAGGTGCCATGCAAGAGATTATTGTTTTTTGTCACCTTGGCTCACAGTCAGAACAGGGGATGCTATAATAATGTTCAGAATACCACAAGGTTGAGGATAGTAGAAAAGAAAATGAGGAAAGTGAGATTAGCACTGTGAAGAATCTGCGCTTTTTTGTTTCATAGCAGTGATGCAGCAAGAGGAAGCAAGCAATCCCCAGAGACTATGCCAAGAAGAGGAAAACAGAATGAAATAGGAAAGAAAGATGAGATGCAGTTCCTGCTGCTCAGTGACCAGACTATATTTGCGATCCCATGAAAGTAAACAGGTTTGCAGGTGACCTCTGGGGAAAACAGCTAGTGGAACACACAAGCAGCAGACAGAGAGGCATGAAGAGCTTACGAATGTTGGGACTGTAAATTAAATCTTTTGGTGTTACTTTTGGCATGACTAGCAAATGACAATATTTTTTTGAGATAATTTATTCAAATATTTGGAATCCAAGAACTCTGAAATGCAATGAAAAAAATGCACATTTCAGAGAGTACGTTACCATTTTGTCTGTTTATTTTTACATGTGACTGCTGTTTGTGAGTATTCTTAGGACTGCAACAGACCCAGCAGTCACTGAATTTAATTCCCTTTTGCTGTAGTTGATATAGTCAGTAAAATCACATAGTTTCATTTAAAGGAATTGTACTTAAAGAAATTGAAATTCTGGAAAAGAGCAAACTTGACAGGCTTGTAAGAAATACACAAGCAGTAGCTCCCAGGTCTTTTCAGAACGGTTAGTTGCTCTCTGCCTTCTCTGTCCCCAGATTTCTCTGATCTCTTGTTGGTCCTTATCGGAGGAAAAATTTGTCACAGAGTTAGTTTTAAGTATCAGAATAGAACCACTGAGTAGTAAAATAGAAGTGCTACTTAGTGCAAATACATATTATTAGACCTAAAACAGAATAAACAGGGCAAAGTTTTATAGTCTCTGTTACACAGGATGTCAAGCTATATAATTTCATGACACCTTCTAATTTTATGTTCCATTAGAAATACTAAGAGATGTAAATTTCAGCATCAGTGTAAAATGCTTGAAGGTTCAAAGCCTATTCAATATTCAAAGATGAATATAGCCACGATGTAAATGTTTTGCTTGATGTTTTTGACTATGCTAATGGTTGTATTGTATTTTTTTATTAGTCAGAAGAATTCTAGAAACTACGGATGCAGTCATTTTTCAAAAATTTAACTGAAATATTGTTCTCTAAATTGTCTCATTCACTGGGGATTATGTACCGCTAGGTGGTCTCGGGTGTGCAGGATTTCTATTTTTAGAGAATTAATTGTTTCACAATAGGAGTTGCCTTTAACAAATTTTTCCCTTTGTTCTTTATCCATATGCAGAGCGAAATGCTAAATCTTCTAAAATAACTAACTCCCTAACAAGTAGTTTTTGGATGTAATGCTTATATGTGTGATATACACACGCCTCCACTGTGGAGAAAGTAACCTGACTGAAAGGGATTTACATGCTATTTTGACATCAGTATACTAAGGTTTCATTCTGCTTCACGCATCTAGAATTTTGGCATCTAGTTCAGGATAAAAAGGCACAGTAAGTGCCAAAGACATGCAACTCATTAGAAGTTCATATATTTCTCTAGTGATTTCAGAGAGTCAGGATGGTTCTCTCTCTTTTAGAGAGCTAAAGGTAGCTTGGATGAACTGTTGTAAACTTCCTTTTGCCTGACTGGAGATCAAGTCGGGGAAGACACAGATTATGACCAAAATTTCTTAGAACATCTTTTATTCATTAAGCTATTATTAATAAAATCAAGCCATTCATATTAATATACCAGGTAGCTATTCACACAGCTCATGTACTTCTTCACCCACGCGATCTGCTCACTCGCTTGTGCACTCACGGTTACTCACCCGACTGGCACGCAGAAGCTGAGAGTTAAGGGTTATTCTGTTGCAGGTATCAGAAAATAGCCGTAGCGATTAAAATATGCCTCACAATCATAAAAATCTCTCTCATGGAAGAAAGATGGAAGCCTACACTTTTCTGTTCATATATACAATGTACACACATACTACCATCTATTATCAAGATAAATGCCTGATCCAAGCTAGATCTATGGCAGCATCTTTCACAGTCAGTATTATATCCATAGCATGTAATTTTTCCTCCAAAATCTATGTAGCAGTTATAATGCTTTTATGCACGGATGTTTTGGAATGCTTACAGCATCAATGCTGGTCCTGAGTACCAACAGATTTTCTCTACAGATCTGTTCCTCGCTTGCTTATGTAGACACAACCGATATGATGTGTTTAAAATCATTCACTTCTTCAAAATGTTTATATTTTTAATAACCAAATTGTGATTTATTTTCCATCATTACTGGAATTGGAATCCATATCTAGCAAATATTACACACTGGATTAGTTGTTTAACAGCTATTTTTTTAGGTCACTAAAAAAACCTAATGTAAGATAATGGAAATAATAATCCAGAAGTAGAATGAAATTATTTCTTCAGCATAAATGAATTTATGTAAATCATGGAGCATAGGTCTGACATTTCTTGAATATATTTTTGTAACAACTTTCAGGTTCTGAGGTTTCTTCTTTGTCATGTGCTTTAGCACATTTTTGTTTGCACATTTTTGTTTGTCAGTAAACTTTTTGACGATACCACTGTTTTCGGATCTATTTTCTTGATCTCACTAATTTATTTGATGTGTGATTGTCTTCCCTTGTGCTATTTTTAGGTTTTAAATTTCTTTCTTTTAATTTACTGTCATTTAGTTCTTCCCCTTTACTGCATTTTTATTTTCTATCCTTATGTTTTCTCGCTGTATATCTCCATGAGCTCTTGGGATGCCTACATTAGAATTCATGTCACTAATGTTATACAGTTTAACTAAGCTACATCTGAGCTATTTGTATGGATTCCTTTTATACTCAACAGAAAGAAATAGTAATTTCTAAGGTGCAGTTTATTACTTCTTAAAACAGGCATTTAGATGGAATCCGAAGAATTATGCTTTTAAGATTAGCTATTGCTTCGACACTGGCTGCGCGAGGAACTGAGGGGACAATCTCAGAAGGCTGGCGTGCATACACCGAGAATTAGAGGAGATAGAGCCAACACGCAAAGTCACCTGAACAATTTCTATAAAGAAATGCTATTGATAGCTGCTGATGCATCTAAAATCATTTCTACTGCATAAATTCTCTTGATTACAGCTGCTGCCATCTTTATGCAGAGTGCTGTTGTTCTAGGGAGCAGTGCTTTCTCTGTGCAGATGTATGCTTTGCTCCTTTATATTCTGTTCTAGTCTGAATATTTTAACACTTTTAGTTACAGCAGTTCTATCTAATGGGAGAACACCACTGAAAACGTGTTTTATTCCACATCTTGTGTATTAATTGTCTCTTGCCGAAAAGGCGAAGCTGTTAGCATTTGTGTGGGAGCCTGATTCTGTTTTGCAACATGCTTTTTCTTTGCCTTGCCAGTATATGTAATCTGATTTGAGCAAATGCTGTCGCTTTTAATTTACCACGGTATAGTGAACTTAAATCAACCTCTTCTAATGTCATTCTCTTAGTCTTAAACTACTGAGGCCCGTTGTAATCTGGTCCCGAATTAGGGGTCTGTATCACCAGTATCTGCTTTAAATATTTCAAATGTTTCTTACCTCATTCTGTTTTATCAAATGAAAGTGAGATCAAAAGCTTTATTCTTAGAAATGTAATGATCTGCAAACTTCTGTGGTACAGTCCGATAAATTGTTCTTCCTGGCTTAACTGAAGGTAGTTAAATGTCTCAGAGCAAGCAATTTATTTTTTAAAATATATTTATATTATTGCTTTTTTTGTGACTTCTCTCACCTTCATGAAGAGATCAGTTTTTTTCCAAGTCTTTATTTCAGCTGCATTCCCAGTACTGTATTTGAATTTTAAGTTGCTTGAACACTGTAATTGCCTTGTCTTCTGTGCCAAGGTTTCAAGATACTTTCTTCTGTTTCTGCCCTTTCCACTTTTGCTATGGGTAATGCACTCACACCATATTTACTGCAGTTTTCACTGGTGTTTATAACTAAAATAGTACTGTAATGTACAAATAGTTAAGCTACAAACATGAAGAGAAAGTTTTTAAAATGGAGAGGCAAGATCTGTGGACCATGTCTTTGCATGCTACATCTTGTGTAAACCAGAAAATTAATTCTAACAGGCCATTCTAGCACTTTGGCTACATATTGCTTCCTCTGGTCCCTGAGGCTGCTGAAGTTTACTTTTCTAAGCTCCTTCATCCTAATTTTCTATGCACTATTAAACAAAAATACTGATTGTTATATATCTATGGATTTTAAATACTTGAGGGATTATTTCTCTAGCACAATAAAATGAAAATACTTTAATTTGGGAAATACAGTAGCTGTATGCTTTAAGCAGCTCCAAAATTATTAAGCCATTTTATTTTACTCCAGAGGGACAATGTTCTGAGCTCACTAATGGCCTTATACTCTTTTACTAGAAAATTAAAGTTGTAAGTATTGGTAAGCCTGGTAAGCATGACTATTGCTATTTTTGTTATTGCTTTATGATCACGTTGGAAATAATTAATTGGCTGAAGTAAAATTAAAATCTTATCTTTAAAAATGTGAACGTGTTATGTGGAAAGTACATAATGCTATAAAATAATCTCTCTGCAAAAATTATATGCTTTACTTTGTTTTACTTTAGGGTTGTGTCTGAGAGATACCTCTGGTTTCTGATCAGCATACATAGATTTTTAAATAAATTAGTACTACATTTTCAAGTTTGCTTGCATTTAATGATTGGCTGTGTTTATTCCAACCCTTAAAGAATCATAATAGTTCTTAAAGAATCACAGCAGTTCAGATGATGGCTGAAATCTGTTATACTTCTGACAACACTCTTTATAGACCCTCTGGCTATATCTATATTAGCAAATTAAATGTGCCAGAGGCCATTCTCTGGCACTGAGGCTGTTAGCAAGCAGCAATTAAACCTTTTAGCCTTCAAACTAGGGGGAAGGGAGGTGGGAGGCACACCGTATCCACAATACCAGAGAATTCTTGGGAGACTTATTACTTGACCTGTAGCAAGACCATGACAAAATTTGACAGTGTCATTGACTCTGTGCTAAGATCCAGTGTCCAGAGATGTTTTCTGATGCCAGTATAGATGAGTAGGGAGTCAGGAATCTCAGAAGGAATTAATACTGCTGTAAATATATTGGCTTCTTTCCTGGCTTTTAGGAAGTATGTACATCAGTTTCTGTTAGTTTCTGTTTAACCTACTGCCATATGGGCATACAACATAGCAATGTTTTTGCTGCAGCTGAGTCTAGTATTTTCAAGGATTCTACATAGCTTTTCCAGAACTCCTCTGATCCTTGCTTATAGGAGGCAACTTTGGCTGAGCTATAGGCTTTCTGAAAGAGCTATAAATGGCAGGATAGCATCTGCTTTTGTAAATCCCTCCTATATGCAATGGTTGTACATACCATACCTGTAAGTCTTGTTTACTAAAAGGAAATAACTCAAATGTTTCAACACCTCATATATAGTTTCTTGCCAAGAATTAAGTCAGGAGCAAATATTAAAATCTCTAAAAACAGAGATAGATTTAAATGGAAAGAGTGAAATAATTCTAATCATAATGATGCAAATATCACTTAAACAGTAACAGTTTGTGTGCTGTTTAGCTGGTGGGCATTACCACTGAGGGCTACTGGGCAGTTCAGTCTACTTCTTGCAGTGTGTACTGCAAGTAGACTTGTACTTCTTGTACTTCTATGTTGTGGTGCTGGACATGGTGCTGGCATGTGTGCCGCCTGTCCTTAGCAAAGCAGGAAAATAAAACTCTGTAAGGTGTTATTGAGGGTGATAACGTTCCTGTGCGGATGGACCCCACTACTGGCCAGATAAGAACTGCCCTTGCACTTAAGTGAATTTCTAAAGAACAATTATGGAGGTTCTAGTGATATACAATATTTTCCAGTGACATATACAATTAACCTTCACTTATGAAACAAAATAAATGGTAAGAAAAGCAGCTATTTCTGCTCTTAGATTACCTTTTTTCTTCCTTCCATTAGGTCAAAAATTATTAGTAGTGATGAGTTCTGGAAATAGAGGAGAGCGCCAAGGAAAACCTCTGGGAGTTGTTCATACAACTTACATTGTAACTTATTTCACCACTTCAAACATACTGTCATTTTGTATGTCTGACTAACAGGTGATATCTGCCTACTCCCAGCAATGTAAGTGCTTTACCTGCAGCATAAAATTGTGAAAACTTTTTAGGCTCATCCATTGCAACAAATGTTAAGCTGCAGTTTCTCTTGGGAGACCAACTATAGAATAAGCATCTAGTTCAAAACTCTCCTAACTCCAAGGAGCTCTAGAAGAGTAATTCTGAATGGGCTTTTTGGGAAATGACCCTCTAACAGGTACACCTTCGGAGGACAGGCTAATAGCTCTGCTGTGGTAATGTCAATCCAACAATTTAAACACAAAATTTTAAATATATACATATATGCACATATATGTATATATTTAAAGAGCTTTTAGATCTCTCAGATAAGTAGCAGCATTTATTTATTCAACTTCTTGTCTGATAGATGTGTATTTCCTAACCAGACCCAACAGCTGGGCTCTCAAGAAGAGTAACACTGTAATTAACGTTATTTATAGAGAAATATTAACCAGCAACTCTTTTCAGTCAATGGCCTCGGCTAATTTTTGCAAGCATCTCTTTTTTTCAGCAATGGGATTTTCTTTAAAAGAGCTATGTGAAGGCAGCACATTTCAAACTATAGAGCTCACAGCTGAACACTTAAACCTGAAGCTACAGCTTGGAAATATGGGCGGAAGGAGAGTCCTACCTATTGCTAGTTATCTAAAAATAAAGCACGTGAGAAATATCACACTTTTTATTAAAATAGCAGAAATACAAGAAAACAGCAAATATGTGGAAAGAAATGGGAAAGATTCTTAACAGATATTGAAAAGATAACACTTTATTATAGATCAGTGGTTCGTAATCTGTCTCCAAGTCTCACACGTGATGTCTTCTCCTGCTGTTGTCCTCTTTGCTGCTCCTTCCCTTCTCCCACCTTAGCCTATGTGCTTTGCCCTCTCTTTCCCTGCCTGCAGACCACTGTCATTGCTGTCCCATTCTCTGCCTAGCTGACATGTCTATTCTTATTCCTATTACATGTGAAGCTGTCACATTAAATTCAGATTAGAAGCACGACTTTCATTTGAGATGGTTTTATGGTTTAGCTATACTTTTTCTTGGAAGTTTTGTTTGTTTGTTTGTTTATAAATTGTTGCAACATAGAGAGCCAAATATAAGAATTGAAAGAGATGAAATGAGATATTAGATCACATTTTAAGATTGACATTCTCATGTTCCATAAAGGCAAGACTGAAAGCTCCTTTTGGTCATCATTTTAAAAGCAAGCCTGATTTTTTTTTCTATTCAACTGTATTGTAATCCATAAATATATTCCATACATTCCAGTATTGCTTATTTTTAGTGATAGTTTAAAGAAAGTAAATAACTTCCTATTTTATTGCTTATGGAGTCTCCTTTTTATCATGGCAAAAAACACAAGCCAAGTGACTGCAGCATCTCAATTAAAATGTGAATTGATTATCTGTGCTACTGCTCTGTGAAGGAGTAGAGCAGAGCAAAGCCATACGCATGTCTGAGTAAATAAATCCTGAACAACAGATACCTTAATATTGCATAACAACCTTGTATTGAGCAAAGCAGTCATCTACATTTCTTCTTAGAAGAGATGAACATCTCATGTTGAAAAACACCTTGGGATTATACAGGACATAGATCTATAGGCATGCCCAAGCCAGCAGTATGAATGCAAGGGTCACAGGTCAGAAAGCACAGTGGGCTTCACCCAGCATGTGGTCCCACATTCACCATAAAGAACAAGGACGGTCAGGGACAACTTTGCCTTTTCAGCATAATTAATTGGTGGGTTGAATTTAATGCAAAGAATCACTTATCTGACTTTTTGTTTTCAAGATCATTGCAGCTTTCATCAGTTCTGGCTTTTTAAAGGCTTGTACATTCGCTGGCTGACCTCGTAAACTAGGCCAAAGTGGTTTCTGTTTTTTGCTGAAAGAAGAAACAGTCTCCGAACTTGTCAGTGGCTGCGATAGTTAAATGTATGTTCATGCTCAGAAGCTAATTCATGAAACATATTTTAACTCGGACAAATTTTTTCAACCTTTATTTAGCTTCAGACTTGACGAAGGACTCAGGTCTTAAGGCTTGGTTTTTTTCAACTGTATCATTTGGTTGAATAGCAACATTTTCTCTTCTCTGACCACTGTAGCTAGGCAAAAACCAAGATTGTTGAAAATTATAGAATTTCAATTAAAAATTCCAAAATGTGCATTTCCATTTTTTTCACCACCGTATATTAAGAATCTCAGAGGTTAAGTATGGCAATAATCATATTTTTTACCTCTCTAAAAACATAGATTGAGAATGGAAATAATCTTTGTAGAAGTTATACCAAAATTGCATTGTGTCTATAGAGACAATTATACTGCTTTAATGTAAGCATCCATAGTACTATGCTGCATATATTGGTGCCATTTTCCAGTGATCATTTGTTATAATAAATTGATTACCAGTTTCCAGTTCGCAGTGGAAGATGAAAGGACTTTGGCTGGGCAAAGATGGTTGCAGGTAATTTATACACATAGCACCCTTTTCCTCTGATATCTCCTTCCCTCACGGATCACTAGAAAATATTAAGCAGCCTCAGTGGTGTATATGATGCCTGACCGTGCTGTGTGGGGTCCCACAAACAAGGTCATACTGCAGGTGCTGCCTAGCACTGAGAACATGGGAGGGAAGTCAGCTCTAGCCCATTGCTTCTGCTGTGCTCTCCAGTGAGGGGAGAAGAGCTGTGAATAGACTTATCGATGCCAGCTGAGCCTCACTTGAAATATACTGTAGGTTTACTACCAAATTAATTCATTAGCTGGGATTTGTGACCAGAGCACACATGGGTATATCCTTGAATGATTAATAGTACAACACTGCACTGCAACCGCTCAGAGGGCATTAAAACCTATGTGGATTAAACACATCCCTGCTAAGCAAAATACCAGTTGTTCCTGTAAGATCTCTGCAAGCTGCTTCAGCTCTTCCTCATTTATGGATATATGGACCCAAGTTAAAGGAGGCTCATTTTCTACTTTCTCTTCTTGACCCCACTTATTTGTCACTATGGAAAGTACTTGAAATGCCTCACTATAATGAATCAAATATCTGGGGAGTTCTTATTTGGACCAGCAGGAAAGCATGAGTCAAACAGACTAAGCAAAATCATAATATGGCAGAGAAAATTTGGATATTAAAGATTAAGTATTTAACATTGAAGGAGATCAGCTTTGAATAAGGATTTTGTTCAGAATATTTTCTTGTCTTTTATACTTTTTGTGCCTGCTGTCCATGTTTGTGCACAAATGGAAATGTTTACGTCCATGTCAAGAAGTTTGTATAAAACTAGATGTTCACAAACAGAGCTATCAGGGCGAGGGGGGGGGGAGGAAGAAAATAAAACAAAGGATGGCTTCCATTCAATATTATCAATTTTGGTTTTAAAATAAGAAAAAAATAAGCTACATTGATAAAAGTGTAACTTCCAAAATTGCTAGAATGATCATGTCTTAGACTAGAAAAAAAGTTGGAAATCACATCCCTGCAGGATGGAAATGTGTGAGCCAAATCTGCCTGGAAGTATATTGAAAATAACACCAAATTTTTACTCTTTCTTTTTCCCTATAGGTTGTTCTAATTTTAATATAATAAAATTAAATATTTCTGAGTCTTCAGTGACTCGGAATAAACACGTAGCTGAAAGACTACTCCTACACTCATCTCAGAGGTGTATTAACATTGAAAACAAATAAGGACAGATTCATTGCCAGTATTGTTTATGTATATAGTTTGATTCCATCAAAACTGCATAATTACTTAATGTTGAGAATCACTTAAAAGCATATTTCAAGTTGATGAAATGGAACATACAAATCTGTTTTAAATGACTGTCATTTGATATTGAATTCTTTTGTCTTAGGCCTGATAGGATTTCATTTTCTATTGTATTTTGGTAGAATAGTCTCTCAACATCTGAAACTCTGTTAATCATCATACCTAGAATTGGTAGTGGTTATGAGCAGTCAAAGGGAAGAAGGAACTCCTAGAAAGGTGTCTCTCAGCACCTACTGCGAGTAACTATAGAAAGCAAAGGCAGAGGAGATTATAGGAACTGCCATAGCCTTGTTTCCTGCAAGAACAAGCTTTATACAATCATGGTGCAAATATATAAGTGTTTCTCTACCTTTCTTCCTCAATTTTTAATACATTGATCTATTTAAATTGTAATTCAAAATAACAAATGAATGGATTTTACATGGCATGGAGAAAAGAGACCACTCTACTGCCATAACTGAAGGAATCCCTTCAATTTACTAGACATCAGTGAATCTGATGCATTATAATGCCCCAGCCATGGTAGATACTTCTACCTAAGTTCACAGTTAACCAGCAGACACAAATCTAAAGGAAAACAAATCTGACTGGTTCCAGTGTGTACCAAATTATTTGTTTCTATTTTAAGAACAATAGAAAAAAGTAACAGCAGTTGTTAGAACCTGGGACTATGAGTTTGAAGAATGAATCTGTTGCATTGAAGTAAAATCCAATATTTTGGGAAAGAGCATAAGAACTATGTGATATCTATAGCTTTATAAACCTTCCTGCCTTTGCAAAATTCTCTTAATATTTATAATCTTTTTAACTGCTTTATTTTACCTGGCATCTTTCTATCCAGTTTGATATCAAATAAATATTATTGCCCACATTATTCCTGAGGGTGGCTTTACTTAGTAAATTCTGTACAGTCATTTAAGAGGAAAGCCACTGTAATTGGGAAAGGTACTGTTATCACTGTCTGAGCGTCAGCTGCTTCATATTCAGCATAAAGTGGTACCATGTCCCAGAAGAGATCTTCCTGCACTTATCAGCTGTGCCAGGCTTTCTGATTCCAGTGCATGTCAGAAATACATAACAAACCACACAAAGAGCAGCACTAATTAATTAATTAAAGCAGAATCAGTTCTAAATATTTGCAGCACTGGATATTTCTGCACAAAAGCCTTGAACAATGCTTCAGTGACTTAATTTGCATAACAGTTGCCAATGCAACTTCCACCATTAACTAAAATTTTTTTCACCGTAGAACTTTCATTCTTGTATATTCTAAAAATATATATTTATAAATGAAGCTACTGATTATTTGTTGAGAAGCTCATATTAGCTACTGATGATAACTGAAAGCAGGAATATGAAATCTGGTTACTATCCCTTTTCATGTAACCAAATTAAATTTCTGGACATTTCAATTACAACTTGCTTAGGCATGACATTAAATCTTCTATGTTCTGCAGTATGTCACCAAAATGAGTAACATCTCCAGATCATTAGGTTTCATTTAAAATAAAATTTCAGGAGTGTAAAAGCTGTATTGCGCTACCATCTATGAAAATAAATAGCAATATTCGTTATAAAGAAACAAGATCTTAAAACTGAGGCCTTTAGCATATGTTAATTAAAATAATAAAAATAACTTCCACTGCACTTTTAAACCATGACAGCTTTATCTGAGTAACACTGTCAGTGTGAGGGCCTTACAAAACTATAAAACAGTAAAAAAAAAAAAAAAAAAAAAAAAAAAAAAAAAAGCAAAGCAAAACCACATACCTTTGACATATATTCTGAAGTATGTTTAAATTAAAATTGAATTCTCAGTGTGTGTAGCTTTTTGAAAAGCTGACTGAATCCTAAGCCAAACTTACCAATGGTGAAGGAAAATGACAGAGAGTGTTTCATAGAATCATAGAATAATTTAGGTTTTAAGGGACTTCTGGATATTGTCTAGCACAATGTCCCGCTCAAAGCAAAATCAACTAGACCAAGTTGCTCAGGGCCTTGTCCTGTTGAGTTGAACAGGTCCCTGTCCAACTTTGGAGATACCACAGCATTTCTGGGCAATCTGTTTCAGTGTTAAACTACCCTCAGGATGAAGACATTTTTCCTTATATCTAGTCAAAATTTCCATTGTTACAACTTGCATCTATTGCCCCTTGCCCTATTGCTGCATGCCTCCAAAAAGTGTCAGGCTCTGTGCCCTGTATCCTTGCATCAGGTAGATGAAGACCACCCCTGTTCACACAGAGATTTATCCATTCTTGTATTGTATTAACTGTGACTTTCTTAGAGTTTTATTTTGTATTTGTAGAGTGGTTTCTTGGCCTTTGTTGTTATTTAGACCCAATAACCAACCAATATATGATCCTATTCCTCAGCAGTGGTAGCTTACTATTAATAATTCTGTTTTTAAGACATACTTCTGTCTAATAATAAGCATACTTATAGCATGGTAAGACAAGCATTGTAAGCGTTGTAAGAAAAGCTTTATATATCTGTGGGTGAACAGGAATTCTTAATACAAGTAAGAAACTAAACAAACATATATACACACATTGTACTATGAAAATAACATGAAATTTGAAACTGTTTTAGATTTCAGTAAAGAATTAAGTAAGGCATTAGACTTATAGGCAGTGTGTGTCATATTTCTTCTTCTTTTCTGTACCTACTCAGGACAGATTTTGCACATAAGACTTCTCTTCCCCAGAAGTCTTTTAGTTGCTGCAGCTGCGCAGCCTGTGCAGCCTGTGCACTTGAGCCTGTTGCTAATGTTTGAACATTCACTGATTTAGTAGGTACGGATATATCCCAGGAATCAGGGCTGTCAGACTGTCTTCCTGGAATAACTCAGATATAATGTCCACCAAAGATGGACAAAAATCTAAAACCCACAGTGCGTTAAAAAATAAAAAATGCTGTTAAATTTCCATTACCACCATCTCAGTGGTAACAGGTACACTTCAAATAGATGCATGATTCATGAAAATGAGTTATTAATTATAAAGGACTGTCTCAAAATGCACTTAGCAGATGTCATCACAATTATTTAAATGCCACTTCAAAGTAAGTAACATCAGCAGTGTAATTATACCAAGAAAAAAAACCAAAAAACCTCTTTCTATGTTAACCTAAGAAGTACCTTGTATTGAACTTTGTAGAGCCTGACTGCTGGGTTATAAGAATGATCTTCCATTAACCTTTATGTAGATAGATCCTTGATTAATGCTCTCAGATGCTACATATTACTCTAAGAAACCTGCATCTTGGAAACATTTCCCAGCAGTAGAAAGAAAATGGAATATTAATCAAAATTCACTCATTCTGAATATTTGGAAAATATCATTGTACATCCATGTGGTACATTTACTGTTTTAATATAAGAAACTTGATCTAATAAACAAATTATATCTAATAACTTTAGTGCACGATCTGCAATGATTAGGCATCACATCACTAACATTGAGATTTATTTTGTGAGAAGCTGGTAATGAATGAGATCCTGTCTAGACTCTCCGAGTAACATAGTAGACCAGAAAGCTGAACGCACTGCAGTTCTGGATTGTTTTGACTGAAAGCAAGCAAGGTTTCCTCTTAGTCATTTCTATTGGAGTGGTGGTAAAATCCCTCTGTATCTGTAACAGTGGAGGACAACCCTTTCCCTGACACTGTAGTCTCACGCTGACAATGATATAACATTGGCTGTATCCTGCTTACTAACTAAAAGATGCATTAAGGACTTTTTGGATGGTGGATCAAATGGCTGGAGGGTGAACTTCTGTTCCCACTATGAAGTGCAGCGTTTCTTCTCCTTAAGTATGTCAACATTGTCTTGTGCTAAACAAGGATGCACATGGAAATCAATGTTTTTCTTGGTGGGGCAGAGGGGGCTCAACATCTTGTTTTATAACTGAACATGTTTCTAGAGGCAGAGCGCTGTGTCATATAACTGCTAAATAAGATACAGAATGTTTCAGTGTATTGGATATTCCAGTAAACTCCAAATTGTGTATTAATGACTTTCCAACAGATGGTGGGGAAATGCACCTTAGTGAATATTTTACTGTTAACACTGTATGAAGAAAATAGACAATTAAAGCAGACACAGTTACTGAACTTTGACTGAATTTTTAGGGTTGGGGAAGCCATGGCTCATTTCACACTTTGTACTTCAATATCATCTCAAAAGTGTTTGGAAAGCTGTGATTTGTTTTTTTTCAACTGTGTTTTTGCAATATGTTATTTTTCGGCAATCATGTCCATCATGGCATTGTTCAGATATACAGTAAACATTCCTTTATAATTATAGACAACTGTGTTCTAGTATTACTCCAAAAGTTGACTCCAGTTAGATGGATGTGCTTTTGATTAATGACTTTATAGATGTAACAGTCTTGTTGTGAGGTCAGTCTTTGTTATTATATCCAGATCACCAGAGAGATTACTTGGTTCAATGGTCACAGTTCCTCTTATTCAGCATTTTCAGTTTCTGAATATTTAAATTCTGGGCTGTCAGTGTCACAGTCATGTGCAGTACTGTTTTTGTCATCTTTACTTTGGATGCACAAACAGCAATGTAAATATGCAGTGCATTTTGAAAGAGAGAGGACTGTTTGAGAACTGCTTAAGAACTGGATTATAGTGTAAGAAGACACAGCCTTTTAAAGGTTAGGTGAGCAGCTGGTCTCAGGATGTGTACTAGCTACAGCCCAGAAGCCACATAATTGCTCTTGGTTAGCCCTATGACTGATACTAAGCTTCTGCAGCCAAAATTACATAATGGCAATGAAGGGACCCTGTCATCCATTTTCTTCACTGCAGTGTTTCTCATTTGTGTATCGGTAAATGTTCTACATAACAAGCACTTTGTTCTTTATCTTTTCAAGAACTTTGTCTTCCTTCTGGATGTTTACTCATTTGAAAATAAAGGGACCAAAAGTTTTCACTGTGAATGTGCTGTTTCTATAATATATAATCTCTGGTATCTTGTCTCACCCATGATCTGACCACGTCCAGAACTTTAGTACAATGGTAGATCTCAAAAGTCCTTTGGAAAGAATTCCATTAAGTCCTGAAATAATATGAATTTGGTATTTGGGTTTACTGGAGTTCTGTGAACTGTTCACGTCTGTGCTTTTTTATGAGAATGTCTACTAGCACTTTCTGCTTCATAGCTTAGTTCTGTACTTACACTGCCTATGCTTCAAAACTGTCGTAAAAACCTGTGTTATTGTAAATTGCCCCCAAATTTATCAAAATTATGTAAAAAAGAATACAAGTAGCAGAAGTATAAACAAAACTGACACTGTAGCATCTAAGGTTCATGTTGATGGCAATCTTGGAATTTCATGTAGAAGGGGGAGAGATTATGTTTGGACTTAGCCTACCCCTGCGTGTACATGTTCATGGCTAAAGGCACGCTAGGTGCTTGACTCACTTGCTCTCATAAAACTTCTAGTGAGACTTGAGATGCCCTACAGTTTTCTGCTTGGTTTTCAGCTCAGAAAAGCTCAGATCTACTCTAGTTCCCACATCATATCTACTAGCCATGTGTGAGTGGCTCAGTTACTCTAGTGATGTATCAAGTGACACTAGACACTGCTGTTTACATATCCAAATCAATTCAATGCAACTGAAAATGTATCTTAGTGAATGAAGTTCTAGCCAATCCAGTCAGTGGAGTCTTGAGAGTAATTCAATTTACTGTCTAAAGAAGACACTTTGTGACTGGTCAGATTATTTACTGTACAGAGTCATTGTTTTGTACTGGCTCAACTCAGGTACTTAAACATGGAGGCTGAATTCATCTGCTTAAACATATGCATCTGGTCCGAACTATGATGCTCACAAGTTGCCCAGCTGACTTTCAGATGCTGCTTAGAAAAGACATAGATTTCTTGTAAGCTGTAAGTGTCAGATCTGCCAATACCATGCAGATGTTTCCTTCCATCCCTGGAGCTTCTGAAAAGGCACTGGATGCCAGATGAACTCATCATGAGCTTGTGATGTCCACTGGATGGGTATAATAGGAGTTTAGGATCATATTGCACAGATGAACAGCTATGTGTAAACACCGAAATTTAAGTGTCTTAATTTCAGCGTCCCACTCTCAGCAGAAAAGAACTCCACTAAGCCACACAATATACTTGACTCATATTTTGCAATCTCTGAATGTATCATTCAGAAATTCATGAATCATTTACCATTCCAGCTGATGATTTCTGAAGAATTAAAAGTGAAACAGAAGCATTTTGCCCAGTGTAAGCGATCTGTTATTGAATAATGACAATCCTATTCCTTTTCTTGATTCTTTCATATGAGTATATTATATAAAGATTCCTTAAAGAAGTAGCATAGGATATTTTTAGTCCATTAGGCTCAGATTATAATGCCAGGTGTAATTTGCCAATTATTTTTACTGGTTGCAAGAATTTTATAAGCACAGTTTATACATGGTGAAAATTCAGATTTTCATACATGCAATGCAGAAATATTGAATTCAAGTGCATAGATTATGAGACAACCAAGATACCTGCTGATGGGATATCAATTATTAACATATCCAGAGATCCTGCAATGTATGGAAGATATTCATAGAATTGCTTCTGCCAGCAGATTGCTTAAGAAGAAAATTGTAGGGTATGATAACATTGTTTTGATGGAGGATGAGCACTATCTTGGCCTATACTCAAAGCCAGCAGCCAGCTCTGAACCAGTAAGCACGTAGATGCATTACTGAAGTAATGAATCCAAGATAATAGAAGTTGTTTCTCAGGGTGGGTTAGTTATCTCATGCTCAGACACTAATCAGCCTCTGATTTCAAGCTGAACCTTGACTGGATGGTTCAAAGAATGGCAACTTGCTTTTGTTGTAATGCAGTTTTAGTGATGTACCAGTGATATTGCTGCAACTCATAGTCATAATGACAAGTGGTTACCAAAATATTGTGTCTGTATATCATATAGTGCACCACTATTTTTCTGAAGTGAACTATTCAGTGATGCTTGGGCAAGGATGTACCTGTGGTTAAATTGGGCTAAACAAACATTGGTTATGGCATCAGCAAGTCACATCATAAAGGCTGTTGAAAAACAGGACTACAGACGGGACCCCAAAGAATACAAGAACAGGATAATAGCAAAGACCATGGAAGTACAAGCACAGGATAACACCCCAAAGCCCTAAAGTTGTAAATGTAAATCACAAATGATCAATTAATAATCATTTATTATCTTTATTAAAAGAAGAAAAAAGAGAGACTTTGAGAGCTGGATAGGAGCGTGGGTAGTGTGCCAGTTTTAGGGCACAACTTGAACATGTACAGAATTGTGTAACAACCTATTGCAGCTGCCCAGCATAGGTAGAGCCATCTTTATATTGTATATAAGACAACTAGTTGTACAGGTACCTTACTCCACAACTGGATATGCACAACTGATCACTCTGGTATCCTGCATTGCAATATAGGTAAGCTTATTTATTGTAATTAAATGGTAATATATCTTCTATTAGTTCTGTTTGGCCGACACCCCACCCTAGAGGCTTGATTGTAAATTGGACGCTACACCTGCACTTTATTATACAGACAGATCCTTAGATTTGACAGTATGGGTGAATTTGAAAAGCTGTCAAGAGACAGTGTTACGCTGAAAGTCAAAGAATAAAACCACATCTGTAGATGAATGATAACATTGTTTTTCCTTCTATTTTAGTAGGAATTGGCTATTCTTCAGCAAATGGAAATGTAGAAGAGGTGCTGAAGCATGATAATCAAATAGTATGCTTCTTTTTTAGTAGTGTACTTTGTCTTGTTGAAAAGTGAGAAAGCCACAAGAAAGTGAGACTTGGCATGGTAAATTCTGCCTAGCTTTGCAACAAAAGCTATTAATGAAAATGAGTTGCCTCTAGTACTGCTTCACTGCATGAGTAAAGGTCTCTAATCTAATGACAAACCATATACTAGCAAACTTAGCCTGGAGGCTGAACATGGCAAGATCACTGTATGCTAAATTTCTCTTTATTCAGTCCATTTATAAGATTAGTCCATGTAACAGATTAGGCCACATGGTGCCACAGCTGTTTCCCACTTTCTTTAAAGTATCTTTTTTTCTCCCTTTCTCCCTTTTACATTTGTTTATTCAGAAGTTGTAACATATAATTTTTAACTTCTTAAAATGTACAATGTAATTTAAAGCTGCTATACTGAAATATAGTACAACAGCTTAAAAATTGCTTCAAAAACAAAGATCTACTCTACAGTCTGGAAAAAAAAGTCTCTGGCTAAGTGCTGTTTATCCACGCTGAGGCAAATTCACCTGATTTATAAATTCAAAGAAGATTTTTCCTGATCCATTGCTAATTCTATGAGCTGTTGCCGATTAATAAAGAATATCTAAAATGTAATAATATACAAGTAAATTATATATAAACCCTGAACTCTTCAAAAAGGATTATTTTTAGTAAAGAATGTGCGAAGGATAGCTTCTGTGCTCAGATGTTTCAGTTCTCTTGTCTTGTCACAGAGAGGCCAAAACTTCTATGCTCACTAAAAGTGTTTTGTGTTGATGAATGGAAAGTGCAGATGGAATAGGAATCCAAACACACAAATCCAAACATGAACCTATCGTGAAGGGCTTTGTGTTCTCATGGGAAAATGAATAGAAATAAATGCATTTTATAAGTAAAATGTGGAAGAGATGGTAAGAGCATTAATAATATGTTGAATGAAATGAGCTTTCCACTATTGGCAGCCTGAGACTGAAGACTAATATCTTTTCAGATTATTCATTTATTATTTGTTTTAAATGGCCCAGTATAGAAACCATTTGTATTTAAGTAACGTATAAGTGTATGCACAAGTGAGGAAACTTCTCTCACTTGCAAACTTAGTGTCAATGCCAGGGACAGTTGGTCTGCTTTTGGTGGTGCAAAACAGTGGCAAAGGTCAGTGCTTCCCAGTGTACTAATTCAGGGAAGTGGATATCTGTATTTTGTTCTTTTTTCAACTAAATCCTTAAGGGAAGTAAGTGCAGCATGATGCTAGAATGCATCCTGGGTATAGCAGGGTCTTCATTCTGATAAGGAGTGTAGAGTATTACCACAATACAAATAATAATAACAAATAATGCAGCCTTATCACATATTTCTTTAAGAGACATGAAAATATGAGTGGAAAATTACAGTCTCTGGATACAAGCCATTGGTTTTACTTGCCAGAAATTGCACAAAGAGATAACACTTTTTGAATTGCTCAAAAGTTTGCAAGTGTGTGCTCTATAGAGGCGGGGAACAAACAAGCCAGGTGCATCATTTTCTGTAGCAATTCAAGTAAAAACTAATTAAAATATTTCAGTAACATTTATCTTGAAGGAAAAGTGTGCCAGCCTCATGCATGTGTCAATAACCTATTATCTATAAAAGCATAAGCAGTTGCAAACTTTAATTCTACTACAAAGATTCACACAGCAATGCACAAATTTTATACCTTTGCTGTGTAAAGTTGCACAAAGAAAAAAAAAGTCTCCCTCAAAATCTGTTTCATGTAAAGTGAAGGAACATAGAGTCACATTGCTGAAATTTGCACGCTCTTTTGAAATGCAGCACCATTTCTAGAAGAAATTTGCAAATACAGACCTAAATTCATGCAGGGATTTGTATAAGACTCTAATTTCAGACATGTAATAAGTCTTTCTGAGTCAATATGCCTGTGTGCATGCAGGAAGTTAGTAACTATATTTAAGTATCTTGCTGAATTGGGGTCACATAATAGCAATCTTCTGTAACCCAAGCTTTGTCAGATCTCAGCTAGGAACTCTCTAAGAGTTGGTATTGCTGCTGCAGCTGACAGAGACAACTTAGAAATTGAAAAATCATTAATGAAAGCTGAACATTTTTTAAAATAAAATTGAACAAAATCCCTAAGGCAGATAACTGTGGAAACTTTCATGAAACAAGGAGAGTTGAAGACATGATTCTGTTTCATCACTAAGGACAGCAGTAAAACTATAAGCCTTATGCTGGTATGGCATAGCATAATATATTAAAAAGAATTCTAATGTCTTTTTCTCTTTCATCTTTTTTTCATGTTTTCAAAGATAAGCACTGTGTGAGATTAATATTAGAATGACAGGGACACTGAACTGGAAATTCATTGGGGGTTTAAAATACCAAGTTTCAGGCTTTAGGGAAGGGATGGGGAAAATAAAACAGGAAACATGGCACATTCAGTGCAGGAGAGCAGTGAGTTGCTGATATATTGCCATTTGGGTTGAAATAATAGGCAACATTAAATAGATATTAAGAATAAAAAAAGGCTCACTAAAGGGCTTTTTTGAGTGGGTAGTAATTTTAGGAATCTTTACATCCTTAAAAAATTAGAGCAGCAATAATAATTAATTTATAAGCAAAGGAGCCTTGTAAAGAAATCAGAAGATTAAGCGACCTTTGATTAAATAGGTTTTCCTTTTTCCATAGCTTGATTTTCTGCCAAGTTGCTTAAAAACTTTTCATGGAAAGAGGCTATTTTAGAAGTAATCATAGAAAAAAAGAAAAAGACCAATAATACTGAATAGCAGTGTGTTACCTTAATGTATACCACTGCTCTTGAAACTGGCTGTATGAAAGGCATCAGGATGAAGTAATCTGAGCCATGCTCTGCTGTTTGTAAATAGTTATTATTTTTCATGGTATATGATGTTATAAATGCATAAACTTGGGTAGTTACTGTTCAAAGAAGTGATCACATTTTCCCTTACAAAATATTGTCTCTTAACTGTAACTTAGCAAACAACAGAAATTTCGGATTGTCAGAGTGAAGGTATAACAAAGCACAGTGAGAACCAGTGGAAAAGCTGGTACTGCTCATCAGAAAACAACCTGCAGGTAACTCACCTTACCTCCCAAACACCTCTCCTTCTGCTCATCGTTCTAAATTTTTCGATAATTTATGGCATTTCATCTGTCCTTGCTGCTGACTTACACTGTTTATAATGCATATATGCATACAAATATGCACACATGTATCCAAGAATGTTGTTCCTGGGGTTCCTTAGTACCAATCTCTTGTAACTGAAGCTTTGTAGGTTTTCAGGTAGGAATTTTCTAAGAGTCCTGTTGTTGCTGCAGCTGGAAGTAGGCGACAAGGAAAACAAAAATAACTAATACAAGCTGAGCATGTGTATATTTTTTGAATATATTCTGAAAGTGTACATGCACATGTATGTAAATGTATACACACATATATACCTGCTTACAAATTATGATAGTATCTGAACAACAAATATAATACTGAGGGGAACACATTTTTCACTAAATTTCCACATTTCCACTACAATTATTCAAGTGTCATTAGTGCAGCTAGCTAAACTATTCACTGGAAACAAATTCTTAGCTGAACTTAGTCTTTTTTTCCCTGTTTATAAGGAATATGCAAACTTACCCTTTCTTTCTGGCTGATGAATTCATTATTCACACATACAAGACGAATAATTTCTCAAAAATATTCCAACTATGTCTTCTTTGCAAACTATTTACATTGACTACTCAGTGAGAGTGGTATGTCTCACAAATCAAATTATATATTTTTTTCTTTAATTGCGTGACTGGAACTTTTTAAAACTAGAGAATGATGAATGGCAAATAGAGAAGGAAAACAAAATACATCTAGAGTGAATTTTCAATACACCCTCATTCATGCTTAATTTTGTAATGCTTTAAGGATTTATGAATATTTTCATGAATATATAAGTAGTCATAAATGACAAGTAATATGACCTAGCATATAACAGTAGAATGTTTCTTTCAGTATAATATTAGTGAATAAGTTCTTTCTGTGTTTCACCAAATCCAATCTACATACAGAACTTAAATATCCGAACCCTCAGGCAAAAACTGTTAAAATTATGGTGACTATATCATCTGAGAAAACTTTAGCATGATAATCTAAGACTACTTTTTGTACTACAGATATTTACAATGCTTAAATGTTTCACTTTTCAAAACTTCATGACTTACAGCACAAGAAGACTTTTCTAAGGTATCTTTAACTGATACATCTGACCATCATAAAATCTTCATTTTAAAAGTCATCAAAAAGATAGTTTTGGTTTGCTTGCTGTTACTAATGCTTTTTTTCTTTTTCTTTTTAATGCAAATTGTTGGACTATAGAAGATGACACCTCACAGCTATTCTTGAATTTCTGGAAGCAAAAATATCACTGCTTCCAAAGATGGAATGAAATAACAAAGAAGGAAAAGCGTATATTCGTACAATTCAGTTCAAAGATTCAGTCTATGCATTGCAAGCTCTCCATGGAATAGTCTGTAGCAACTTCAGAGATCATCTCTCTTTCTATTCAGCCATAGTCGCTGGCATAAGCGGAGAGGTCAGCCAGTACTGAGAGGTTCATGAACTCCTGGAGCAGAACTTTCATTGAGAACAGAAGCTGATGCTCACTGATGCAGGAGATATGAGTCACATGGATTTCAGTATTTCCTATAAGAAAAACAACTTTTATTTGTTTTACTTATTTTCCCTTAATAATTTCCTGTCCGCAGCGATCCAGCTGTTTCTTTCAGTAAGGGAAACAAAAAGTGAAACAGCATTATAGATATTACTCTAAATAGTTGAGAAGCAGTTAAATACTGAGAGGATGACAGTCTTGTGAATAATTACACAGATAATTAGTTATACTTTTATGTGTGTGATTGAAGAAAATTGGTCCACTGAAATTATAGCTGAACAAGTATATAAGGGATAAAAGAATGGCAGATTTGCTGAACTAGTGCTTTACTTATGTCTTTTCAGAGGAAAATGAAAGTTAAGCATAAACAAAAACAGGGATCATATTTATTGATATAACCAAGAACAGAGGTATTGGATACAGAGCAGATAATAGAAATTGTGTCAGATCTAAGATAGATGACTTTGCAATTGGTAGCTTATTAGTTTTCTTTTCATATATGCATTATATTTGTACATATATTTTGTCTTTTATCTGTCACTATCCTTGAAAGGCTTCATTAATTTAGATTCGATGAAGATTTACACCTTGAAAGAAGAGAACACTTAAATTAAAATGTTATAAGCAAAATACAGACAAGATGTTCTAATGAAATTTAGAGAAGAAATAAGAATAGTCTTAGTAAAATTCCAGTTATCATATTTAATAACCTCAGTATTCAAAGTTTTTTTTACCAGGGTCAGATTAGATATGCATATGCATAAAGACAGTTGAGTGTAATGCAGTGGAATCTTGGATTCTTTTGAAGAGTCCTTTGTTGAATGAGATCTGTACCTCATTTTATGTGCAATGCTGCTCAACTTATTCTTTTAATAGATATTAAAAGCATGGTTTTGTTACAAACATATAGAATTAATATTTAAAATTGAACAGGCAATAATGTCTTCCTACTAATTGGGTAAATGAGGAAAAGGGGTATTAGTGCTCTTTAAAAGGAATACATACATTTGGATATAGGAAATAATCACTGTATAATTCTTTGTATATCTTTTTCACTGTCTGTTCCCAGTTTATTTTTTTATTTTTATTGGCTAAAATGGATCATGAAAAATATATTCTTCGTTGGGGAATAGTGTCCTAAAATTCAGTCTAGGCTTGCTGAAGAAAAATCACTACAAGTACACAAGCAAAAAAAAAAGGGTTTCAGCTCCTTCACCTCATAGAAAAGTTTAAAAAAAGGTAAAGAAGTATTTAGACCAAAACCAGAGCTACTCGCACAGTATAATAAGACATGTATCTACTTGCACTGTACTTACTGATAGTAGCATTTTATTTTTTCATGCTGTAGAATGATGGCACTGATCTGATTGTACAGAACATGTTATGGTGAGTTGTATATAACATGTCATGTAACGTTACTTTAAAAGTGTCAAATACAAATGGATAGATTTAAGAATATTTGCCAGAGCTGAGCTTCTCAGATAATTTGTTAATAAGATTCTGAAATAGTAAGGTGCTTAAGTCTTTAGTAATGCTAAACATACGTTTAATTGCTTTGCTGAAAAAGGGTTAAGACTATTTCTACTGTTTGTGTAGTTGTAATAACAACTTCCCTCTTAAAGTTAGTGTTAAACTTTTTCTCTTCTTTTATAAAACTTTCACTGTGACTCATAAATTAAATCTGGCTGGTATAACACTTGAGAAATAATCCAAACTCTATAGCAAGTGCTAATATTTCTACAAATAGACCTCTCTGTCCTTTCCATGAAAAAAAAAAGACCTCTCTCATACAATCCACACAGATATAGTTATTTCAAAAGTATTGTATCATCTTCTACATCAATGTGCCAAAATAAAGTCTGACAGGAAGCGTATCTTTATGTAGGGATGCTTTAATGTTATCATAATTTAAGCAATTTCAATCATCTTTCAATCTTGTAATACAAATCAAGAGGTTCAGTAAAACGAATAACTTCTGCTACCTGGAAGATGCATGATGTTGTCTGCAAACTATAAGGTCAAACTAGGAGATTCTGAAAATTCAATGTCCATCTGTGTCCAGATGATACTGGGGGGCCAAAAAAGGGTGTACTATACACTAGACTTGGTCACAGGTCCTGGCACAGACCTATGACCTTGCCCAGATGAAAGTTGGATACCCTCTGTTGGCTATCTAATTTAGAAGACTCTTTGGTTCCCTAAAAAGTATTGGTAATGAAAGTTCAGAACCATCAGAAGACAGTTGTATAAAAATGGCAATGCTAACTCATACTAAAAGTCCATCTATACAGACTTGCACAGTGATCAGTTGCAAATACCTAGGGATGAGTGTAAGAATGATAAAAGAATATAGTGGCACTTCCCGAGAATATTTTTCTAGCATCCATTGATATGGATTTCCTGAGGCAGCGATGTTAAACTTCATATTTAATAGTCCTCACTGTTTAGGTTTTTTTTATTCAATCAGTTTGTCCAACATATATTGAACATATCAGGGCTAAATTTTGCAGATGTTGATGGCTGGCTAAAGCCAGGATCTGGCCTCAGAGAGGAGTAGGGTGCTTGGAATCAGGGCTTTGTCCTCTGTGCTGGGATTTATCCCAGTCCTGTGGTCATGCTGGTGTAGTGATATCTGTAGGGATGCTGCAGGGCTGTGTCAGATGGGAACTCTAAATAGAGTGGAGTGAGGGATCACAGTGTACGAGTAGAGGTGCATAAGGGTTAGTGGAGAGCTATTAGGGCTTGTTGGGCAGCAACAAGAATTCGAAGGACGAGTGGCAATGTAAAATATATGTGCTTATACTGTTCTGGAAGTAAAGAGCCTAGTGTGGACATGAATACTGACGTTTGAAGTGTGTTTTACGGGGTGGTATTCTGGAGGCAACTCTTAGAAGAGTAAGAAAACAATTTTGATGTGTGAGCAAACTGTTCTGCAGAACCCAAACTACCAGTAAACACTTCATGCTTCACAAAGAAGCGAAATGCTGCTTTAGAATATTTTTTCCCCTATTCACTATGACTGAGTAGCTGCTGTTTTGTTTTTTTTCTTCATAGTTTCACAAACAACCAGGAATAAAAGACTGACGTCTTAGAGAATCTAGCTAGATTAAATGTAGAAAAATTCCCCCCCCCCCCCCCGGGTAAAACAGAGCAAATGAATTTCTGTTGAGAATAATCTCAAAGATTATTCTGAAGAAATGACATTACACTAGTACAGGATAGTTTACGGCTTGATGCTTTTAGCTTCAAGGTACAGAATCATTAGATCTGGGCTGTAAGGGCAAAGTTTGGAAGGAGCAGGGTTGAAAAATACTTTCAGAAGCCTGTATACCACAACAGCTCCACAGTAGATTAGTTCATGATGGAAACATCTGGATTTCCGCTCTGTTCCTTGATTTTTTTGGCCTGCCACAGAGCATTACCTCCTGCTGAGCTACGCCATTCCTGTTTTCCCTATCAAGACACCTATTTCTGCACATAAGCATTCCCAAGGAAGCTGCCAAGGAGCTTGTAGGTGTCTCTTAGCCAGCAGAGCATGCAATATACAGGTATGAACATGCCAGAGACCTCTGTAACTGGTGCTCTACCTTCGATGTACATCTTGAGTAGAATGCAAATAATATTCCTCCAGGTATGCCATCTGTCTTCACATCCTCTTCCCCTTTCTATAGCTCGGGTTTTTGATTGCTCATGCCACATTTGGCCCTTGATGTTCAGCTACTCCAAGTAAAGACTGGACTCATGGTAGGATTTGATTTTATGGGGAAATTGCAATTTATTTGGATAGAGAAGTTGATAAGGAGAACAGTTCTATGCTGTTTTTCACCTTCTAAACTGCAGTTATGAACTGCATGGTGGTTTCACTCCCTCTCCTCCAATAAAAGATATGAGCCTTATTATGTATATGTAAAGTTTCTGTAAATAAACATAGAAAAAACTGTGGTCCTAAGGTGAATGTAGTTCTGTTCCCAGTAGGTTTTACACCAGTAAAATTAGAGTTGCTTCATGGAGTCATTCCAAATTTATTTATCCATACCTGAGATCAAAATAAAGGTTTAATATCAATTGCAGTTGCAAATTAGAATAAAGATAAACCATAGAGACCAAATGCATTACTATAGAATAGCTGAGATAAATTATACAGAATCTTACGAGAAAGAATAATTTGTTTTGTGCTCAAAGAGCCATCAGGACTTTATGAAAATAAAATATACAATAAAACATAAATAGTCATAAAGGTTCAAAGAGAAAAAAAGACAGAAAAACTTTGAATAATGATGAAGGCTCTTGAAGATCAGATATAATGAGCACTTAAAATTTTGGATACTTTTCCAGCTTATGTGAATTTCTTAAAGTCTGACACCTGGCTGAACAGACAGTAGAATAATTTCCTATGACTTCTCTTTTTGCAGAAGAGTCTTAATAAACTAGTAATAATAATATTTTGGAGGGGGTTTTTGGTTTTGTTTTTTGAGTATGTTTATGGGACTGTAAGGATAAATCAGGGCTTTAGAAAGAAGAGTTAGATTTACGTTTGAATACTGGCACATACAATGAACTTAGAATACCCTAGACACCACTAAAGCTTGCCAGCAGTGACCACCTTGTAATATTTACAATAGGCCTATGGCTGAACAATGGGGTTGGAATAAAAATATTTGCTTCCAAACTACTTTCAGTTTTCTGATGCATGTTTTATTACCGCTAGGAAATTAAAACTGAAGACCTGCGTCATGTCAGGTATGACCGTATGGTGAAAACTTTTGGTAAATATTGACTTTCCAAATTACATACTTTATTTATCTGAGGAAGATAGCCTCAGTAAATGAAATATGACTTTCATCTTCTGGTCTTTTATTCAAGGGAGTTTTAGTAAAAGAGCGTACAAAGGAAGATTAAGCTCCCTTAAAAGACAGGATCAAACCTTGTTATAAATTAAGCATTGGATTTAGATGCAGGGTTATGGAGTTCTAATGGCTTTTTTTCTGTTGACTTACCATGCCACTTTGAGAAAACACTTGATTTTCCATTCTGCTGCAGACTCCTCAGTCAAGTTGGATTTAAGTGGAATAGAGAGGATTTTCACACCTCCTTCCCCACAAGTCCACCAATTCCTTCTATGGTTCTTCAATGTTCAATGTACAGTATTTCACATTGTTTCCAGTTCCTAAAACCTGTTCACTGGGTGTGAGGAGCCAGGGAAACCCTGCAGCTGGGGAAACTCTTTTCCTCTCATCAGCACCCACCTGTTAATGGACAACGTTTACGTGATTCTGCGTCATGATAGTACTCTGTCCTAGACTGCAGTTCATGGGAAGAGGAAAACATTTGATCCTCTGAGCTACTTCTAACCCATATAATTATTAATGATGGAGCTCATTGAATGAATCCAGTTTGGTCAGGCTGTTTTCAGGGTCTGGGGGTTTGGCGCCCGCCTGCCTGCCTGCCTGCCTGCCTACCTGTTTGCCCCTCTTCCTTCCTTCCTCCCTCTCTCCCTCCCTCCTACCCTCTCTGTTTTTTTTTCTCTCTCTCTTTCCTGTTCCTTGGAAAATCATACTTTTAACATGGAGTGTCCATCCTTGGAGATATCTGAAACCCCCAACTGGACTCAGCCCTAGGCAATCTGCTCTAGCTGACCCTGCTTTGAGCAAATGATTGGACTAGACAATCTCCTGAGGTCCTCAACAGTTCTGTGATTCTGTGTAAGCAGACCTACATCTATTATATATATAATAGATATATTGTGAAACCTGGTATTATGATCATTTTATTGCACCACTATTGAGAAAGAGAGAGTCTTCTACAGGAAATAATGTCCCAAGCAACTTTTTTACTGATGATATTAATAATGATCAAGTGTAAATGCTGCACTGCAGGCCCTTGTTTCATGCTCCTCCATTCCCAACCACTCAGTAAGCTGGAGATAGAGCCTCCTTTGGCTATTTTCCCTTATGGGAACTTTAAGAAGAAATTTCTTTCTCTGTTTGGTGAAGGCCTCCCCCTTTCAGACCTTTGAGCCACTTTGCACCTACATTAGGTCTATTTCCTGAGATACTTTTTTTTGTGTGTCGGGGGGAGAGTCAAAGGATTCATCTTTAAATCTGTGATGTCATGGGATATCTAAGGACCAGGGTTTCCAGGTTGGTGCCACAGGGCTCAGATCTTTTGCCTCCTCTTCTGTCGAGTAGGTTGTGACAGAAGAGGGTGCTAGAGACAACTGCAGGAGTAGCTCCCTGGTGACACTGACCTTAGGAAGAATGGTCCTCCTGTCACCTTCCAGGGTCTTCTCCAGAACCTTGGAGAAACATGCGGTAACAAAAGAGACTGATTGTACAATTTCAGCAAAGGAATTTAAAGCCAAGAAGACTCAGAATACCTCTGCCTTACCCACCCTGTAGCATACATGAAGACTGTTTTCTTCTTATGAAAACTAGTCATTCTGGGAAGCAACTACTGCTTGTAACTACTTCAGGAAACTGTCTTAAATATGAGAATAAGTAACCATTTCATAAAGTGATATGTATTACTCCATACTTTAGAAGTAAATATAGAGACTTGCTAGTGAAAATAGTTTTGTGTATTCTTTTGCATTAATATTTCCAATGACTCCAAAAAATAAGATTTACCTACAATTATCATTTACTAAAGAAATAGCCAATATTTTAGTCATTTCAGGAAATGTCTCATTTTACAGTTTGTCTGAAGCAAATACAAGACTTCTGACAGACATCTTCTATGGAACTATTTTTTATGGCCCCAAACTCTTTTCGATAAAATTTGCTGATGACTTTCTCCAATCAAAATACTTTACCAGGAGTGGAACTTTGGAAAATTACTTTGAAATTAACTCTCCAGATTTGAATCTCAAGCCTCTTCCCACAGTTTTCAAGATAGGAATCCCATCTAAATTTGTAGCCTAAATTGTTTTGAAAAGTTATTAAGTATACTATCAACCCTCTGTCTTTGGAAATGATTTTTTAACTATATGAATTACAAGTTATTGTTAATGATATTTTCCAGTAATATAGTTGCAATTTCACAAGATTGATACATTGCTGGATAATTCATTTTTTGTTATCACCTACAAAGACAAAAGTCAAACAAGCCTAATGAAAAAAAAGAATTATTCATATTTATGAGCTTTTAAGTGATTCAGATTCTGTGAATGATTTCAGGACCCATAATGAATGCATTAAAATATTTTAATTCTGAAACCAGTACCAAAGAAAGGTACTAATTTCATTTGATATAAGAGATGAACTGTCCTTGATAACACACTAAAATAACTTTCATGACATTTTTCATAGATAACATACTGCATAAGCTGGAACAGATTTTTGTCTAAAATGATTAAACCAGTTTATTTATTTTATATCTTATCATAGACCTTGACAAAATTATTAATAATATTCATTTTTACTTTTACAATAACATTTATTCTGTATAAGCAAAGTCCAGAAATGTTTATTTCTGTTTCTATTTCTTTGAAGAAATACAAACTTGAAGAAGAAAGAAGAAGGAAGAGTAGTGACAAAATGTTTAAAGCAAAGCTAATGCCCCATCACTAGAAGCTCTGTCTTTCTTTAATAACCAAGTGTAATGGTATATCTGCTGAGAATAAATCACACAGCTGCTCAGTTCTGGACAGTAATCTTTCCTGACAGCACAACATTAATACTTTCATGGAAATAAAGGAAGAATTTTATTTTTAACTTTCAAAACCAAATACTATGTTACGCTCTCAAAATCATATTCTCATCCTGCAGAAGCAAGTAAATGCCATTTCTAGTCCAGTTCAAATAATTTTGTACTATTTTCATAACAGATAATGCCTAGGAATATACAATCCACATTGCACATCAAGAATAGTGATAGTGGAAAGATGATGAAAATGGATAAAAATGTACAAATGGTCTCTATTCAGTGAGAATTGCGTCATGTGAATTTTAAGTGTTGTGTCCATTTTCAGTTGAAATCCAGTAGCACTTTGCCTTCAATGAGATTATGAAGGTAAAGGCTAATAAAGAAGTGTCTGCAGAAAGATATCTCTCTGTACTTATTATGATGGTGTGCAAGATGGTTTTTTTTCACCATTTTTTTAAAGAGAAAAGAATTAGCCACTATTGAAAAAGGCAATGCAGACATCAAAATTAAATTCATTGTTACTGTGAGGATTTAAAAGGATTTTTTTTCTGAAGATAGGATTAAAAATTCTCTGTAATTACCAAATCTTAGCTGTTATTTTATTTTAATTGGTTTTTGGGTTACATTGAAAGATGAACACTTTCTTCTCTTTCAATGCTGCTAATGAGCAGAAATTTTCAAAGTCTCACCCTGCACAGACAACAGTTGAAGACAAACTGAATAGTTATAACTTATTTCTCATCACTTCCATGATGATTGCAATTAGTGCCTGCAATAAATATAATACTAAATATGGATTATTTAGGGGTATCTTCTACCAGACAGATTGTGCAATGTTTGAACATCTAAAACCCATGCACTGTGTGAGGAGCAGTTTTAATCCATGCATGGTGTGAGGAGCAGTTTTGGGGTCTGTGGAGGGTGATCCCACCTCTATTCCCTTTTCTGATCCACGTGTATCCCTTTGCCCCCATGCACTTGCTTTCCAAGATCTCAGAGCTCTCCTGCAGCCAAACCATCCTGTGAGGGGCTCTCTCGTCAGCTGCAGCCTTGAAATTGATTGTGATATTTCTTATGAGGACTTTTTATTATTAAGCACAACTAATTATATTTTGGTAAGTGGGAATGCTATGTAAACCTTATGTGATATCTGGACAAATATCACTTTGCCTGCTTACTGTATGTTGGAGGCTGGAGGACTCCAAGTGTGTCTGCCTTTATGTAGCTACCTAGGCTGATACTGAATGGACCCAGAGGAATTAAAAATTCTGGTAATGGCAACAGACTCCCCAGTGATTGGGATTATTCTGCCACCTTCAGCACTGAGTGAGATCATGAATCAAGTGAAACAGGTAAAAAAGTAATATCAGCTGGGACAGGCAGTGTATGCAACTTTTAATAAAAGTAGAAAAGGAACCAGAGAATATAGACAACAAGGAGATACAGCAGTCTACCCTAATATATACAGTGAGACGTGCCTGTCTACCCTTGCTGAGAGGCATTTTCCCATAGTTTGGCTTGGGCAAACTGATCAAGAGAACAATAAATGCTTCTCTGGGAAAGTGTCACCTGCCATACTGCAATTCACTTCTGGTTATCTTGTTTTACTTAGAAAGGCAAAGTCTCCATCAAAAGCTATTTGGAGAAAAGTGTGGAGCCATGGAACGTGACCCACAAATGTCCAGTCTAGAGTGAGAGGAGTTAAAAGTTCACCCCTTCAAAGATGCAATGCCTATCTTCCACGGTTTGCTCAGAGGTATTATATGAAGGCTAAGATCCTTAGCAAAAGATTTCCGCACAGTTTGTCACTAGTAATGTCTATATCCTCAATTATACAGTGAATTTACACCAGAAAGGACCGCCCTGAGAAGCTTACAATCAAAGTATAAGACAAAAGATGAATATGAATACAACAGACAGATATTACACAGGATAATAAGGCATATGATGCCTTTCTATGCTCAGCACTTTCTACCTTTCTCATACAGAGATATTAAAAAAAAAATACATTTTTTTCTTTTCAAAAAAGCTTGTTGACAAAACTAGCTTCAAGTCCTTTTAATGCAATATAGTGCAGTAACCCCTGCTCACACAGGCATTCCACTGCTACAGCTGGAGCAGGTTTCACAAGTGAAATTGTACTGCTCTCGCTTCAGTATTTCTGGCATCCTAATTACCAGTTCAGCTAGTGCTATTCAACAGGAGAGCTTGTTATGGCTTGCAAAAATGTGAAGTTGGTAACAAAAGAAACCAAATGTAAAGATATGCTGCTTAAATTCAGTATTTCACTTAACATTTTTGTCTTCTTCAACTATCTATAGAATCTAAGTAGAATTAAAGATCAAGTTAGATAGAAATGACATTCTTGATATATGAGCCTCTCTTACTGCACAATAGTAACTATTTCATAACTCAATAGAATTATCTCCATCTGAGAGAGAGAACTTTCTCTGTGTCATACTAGCATGGTATAAGGAGTATAAAGAGCATATAAGGGAGACAAAGGAAGAGCAGTTGACTGATAAAATATCAGCTGGGTTAGGCAGTATATACAACAGCTAGTAATGCTTTAAGACTACTATCCATTGATTTAAATTGCTCGAATGTGCAGAGGTGCTATTTCAGATCTTACTATCCTCAGGGAAGTGAAGGATGTGTGATAGGTGTTACACATAAGAAAGTATTTCCCTGCTGTTGTTAATAAAGCTTCTGCTGTCTTAGGTTAATATGCCACAGTACAAAAACTGGAAATAATTAACAGATTCTGGAACAATATAATGGCATCTTAGCTTGCAAAGGACAATTACCCCTTAACCAATCTTATTTCAAAGACAGAGGAAATTACCCAATGTAAGTAGATAATCTCTTTAGATAGAAGAAGCATAAATGTGCTATAAATGCACACATTTCGCACAGAAAATGCAAGTCAGTCCGGCATTCCATGGCGATACAGCAGTCCATAGATGAATGCTTCAGAAGTAGAATAGACTTGGCTATAGAGGAACGAAGCCTGGCATGCAGTGCCAGGGGAAATGGTTAGCTGAGAGGTAGTAGTAGATAACCAACTGAACATGAACTCCCTGTGTGATGCCAGAACTCAGAGGACTAATAAGAGCCTTAGCTAAGTAAACAGGAGAATATAAGAAAAAGACAGGTGTTGTCACCTTTTTCAATGACATCATGACTACATCCAGTACTGGGGTCTAAAGCTGAAGTCTAAAGTTCACGAGATTTTTGGAAATTAAAAAGCGTTAAAAATAACTAGATGAAGGAATATGAAAAAAAAAATGTTGAGAGAAAGAAAGAGAGGGAGAAAGAGAGAGAGAGGCATAAGATGCTCAGTTCAAAAGTTAACATGTGACTTTATTATGGACTGAAAATATTCACTTACAAAAAGACCCTATTGATAAAAAACTGCCAGGTCTATAGAGCAATTAGGCAGGGATCAAAGTGATTAGGCAGGAATCTAAAAATTATAGCTGTTAAGGGAATAAGACAGGAATTGACCATAAATATTGGACAGGTTCTCCCTGGGCGATAATTCCTATTGCATCTGCCAGAGACCAAATATTGGGCTAGAAGGACAGCTGCTGTGAGCCAGTAGCATGTTCCCTGCATTTACATGTTCTTTGATCTGAAAAAAGGCTTTTCACAAGAGATAACAGTTGGATGATAAGACAAGACAATACTAGAAAAATATGACGTAGTTTATTATACTGATGATAACAAAAACATCCTGTCCTAGATGGGAGATTTTATAGAGATTTCTTTTATTGTGATTACAAGCCATGAATCCATCTGTGAAACTGTGACCCAGCGCTCAAGTTACAATGGCTTTAAAAAAAAAAAATCTTCAAGTTTAACTATGGCAAGAGTTCATGTGTATTCTTTTAGGCTGTGGCAAATGAAATTGTTACCCTTACTTATTGTTGCTTTGCACACTATTAAAAGGTAGAACTATAGTGATTTCTAACTTGATTAGATATGGATGTTTTTTGATGAAGCACATATGAAACAAGCATCAGATTGGATAGGATAATAGTCCATGCTCGTGCTGGAAAAAAATATGTTTTCTCCTACTTAGTTTAATGCTAAATACTAAAGAAAGGACCTTCCATTTTATTAAACCAAGTATTTTGTGTTTAAAGCCATTTTCATTCAGCTCTATAATGCTCTTTGTCATCACATCACATATCTTTACCAATGAGATGTCCTCGGTGATAGATGCTCTAGTTGTTAAGTGCTGCAGTAAATCTGGGAAAGTACTGCTTTGTTTTGCTTTTTGTTCTGACAGTATTTTTCTGATTCGTAATGTGTTTTCTTGAAGTTGTTCATATCTACCAATTACACCATTGAGCTAAATCACACAAATCCCTGACAAACAAGGACTCTCCCCTCATCTAGCTCTGGGAGTTTTCACTGCTAATACTGCGAGCAGTTATGTAGAGCAGTTATCTTCAATTAGTTAAAGCCAAATGGAAATAAAGTTCACTGTGCAGGGACTTCAAAGATCTACAGCTGTAGCAGTGAGATCCATTAATCTACATGACGTCTAAATACCATGCAAGCAAGTATTATAAAAGTTAATCTTGTTGACATAAATCTTTAATATTCGAGGCACACTGCCAGAATGCCTTTGCCATTTGATTAGTGTTTGTTATAAGTAAAGAGAATTTGTTATGTAGAGTACATAAATGGGGCAATAATGTCAAGGAGCGGTAGCAATGCCTTATAGGTTGAACAAATTACTGAGCTATTGAATGCATGGTCTATTAAGATACTAAATGAGTTGGTAGCATTCTGCTAAGGTCAATGAAAAGAGTCAATATATATATAGACACAAGCTAATTAGTGGAACTGATGAAAGTGTCAATGAAATCAGTGGGTATGTAATATATTACAGATGCAAAGCACCACATTGTTTAATAATGTCTTGCATTATTTAAGTGGGCTTACTCTGTATTACACATTATATTGTGCTGTCATTACGAATTGAAATAGGTTCATCAAAATGTGTGTTATGTAGTGAAAAGTAATGTAGATATTAATTATACAAATCGGTGCACATCCAACATGGAAAAAACATAATGATATGCCACTGTGATGGTGACCCAGTTCCCACTGAGATGTTAAAAAGCCGAGTTTTTACATGCACAAAAAGCTACCACCTTCAGGAAGAAATATGTGCAAAAAGTGCAGATCTTCACCATGGAGTCGTGGGAGTGTCCTGGCAGATATCAATTTTAATTAGATTTTAGTTCATGAACCATCTCTTTACTGACCATGACTTTGAGCCCCTGCTGCAATACAAATACTAGTAACACAACTATTACAAATGATGATAGTAATGTGGGCTAATATGTTAGAGTGCCATCAGTATATGTCTATGGTTGCAGAATAAAAGGAATGCCAAAACCCAAAAGATGTTTTACTATATCTGCATATACCAGTACTGATTAAAAGAGAGTTCAGCATTGTCAGTCTTCCTATTGTGGCAAAAGCCTTCCCTTATTTTGTCTTTAACTAGGGAAACAGTTCTGAAGTGCTCCTTTTAATAAACGCCTTAGTAAAGCAGATAGGAGAAAGTTTGCCTAAATATTACAGTCATGGGCAAGTTAGAATAATGCATGGCATTCTGAATGCTAAAAGTCTTACTTTCATATCTTTGGTAAAATTGGATCTGCTGTGAGCCAATAGGATAAATGAACAGGCTGGAACTGAGAGTTCAGGTCATGGTCATTTCAATGAATTTGTCTGCTTATGTTGTTATTGGTTAGCACACATGACTGGCTATTTTCCAGTGATGACCATTTGATTCAAACTAGTTTGTTTAGATTGGATGAGTTCCTATTCGCACTTAGAAAGAATTCTTATTTGAATGAACATAATATTTTTGTAGATTAGAAGTTCATAAAGTTTTGCATGTATGGTAAACTGTTTCCTTTTAGTGTCTTTTTTCTCCCTTAGTATTGGATCAGTTTGCGTTTTTAAAAAAATCTTAATCTAATCTTAAAATCTTAAAATCTTAATCAAGTATTGTTTCTTAGAATTACTTTATGCTTTTTGCTGCTTAGTGTCTGCTGTTATTTGACTTTGTATTTGTGTGACAAAATAATTTTAAAAGGATAATTAAGCTTTTCTACAGTAAACATTTCAGTTTAGTTAACTAATGAAGAGGTGATCTCCATACACTCCTCAACATGACTGAAAATCAAAACATGACATGGGCCCACAGGCTTATTCACTTTACATCTAGGTTTCTGTAGTATTGAGCATTAACAATTACATATCAAGTGTATGCAGGCTATGGTTGCTCTGTATCACATATAATAAATCTCAGTGTCATAATATATCATTGTCTATGGCTATATCATAAAAAGGGCCATAAAATTAATTATACAGACTGCTTGTTTCTTTGAATATGCTTTGTTTCTTTGAAACCTCCAAATGCCTTTTTAAATCTATTATACCACAAATTATACTTATTTGTAAGCTGACATTAAAAACGTTCCATACATAATGGAGACCAAAATGGATTCACTTTGGAGTTACCATATTTCGTTCTCGTTTGATCTTGTTTGCCACCCGCTATCCTGTGTGAAGTGACTGGCCCATTGCTCTGCATGTGTAGGACCATGTTGTGTCACCAACGGACAGAAACTGACAGTGAGACAGCAGAAGGCATTGCTCTTCTCAATACCTCATGAAAAGCTGGAGGGCTCTGGTGATCAGTGATCTTGTAGAAAATAGGAAAAAGTTGAGCCCAAAAGCAGAACTGTTCTGATGAAAAGCAGGCCTGATTTTGACAGAATGTCCTCTGAATTCCTAGTGGTAAGAAAAGACACCCCAAAACCACCTTGGTCTTGCACTTGGAACAGTCCATCTGGTGGTGCTGCCCCAGGATTTACAATTCTGGGATAGGTTTGCCAGTGTGACTGCAAAGCTTGGGGGTTCATAAGTTAAGCTGGTGTTCTTGGTACTATTGCTACACCTGTCAGAACTTATATTTGTACGTCAAAAAGAGGAAAACATCAACACCAAATTCTAAACAAACCGTAACAGATTTTTGCGGGATTATGCTCAGGAACATTTTTTGCTTATTTCATACTTCCCAGCCTACATGAAAAGCTACTATGAGATGATTTCAAAGTTCTGCATAAATTTAAAGAAAAACCCAACTTACCTGATTGTTCAGTAAATGTACTTTTTTACTTTATATTTTGTGGATCATCAATATTCATTTTTAATTAATCTTTAGTCAACTGCCCTATAATCATAGAAATGGATGATAGAGAATCTGAAAATGAAACCTATCTTGGTACAAATGACTGTCATCAACATCAGACTCCAGGAATGCATTGTATGATTTTCATAACAGAGTAGTTATCCATTCATAGAGCAGAAACATTAAAACGTGACTGAAGGCATACTACATATGACCAATAGTGAATAACTGAAGCCAACAAGCCATCTCTGAAAAAATATTCATCTAAATTTTCTAGTGAACAACCATGAATAATGGATACAATCAAAGACAATCAAGCCTGGCTTAAGTGTTTTGCATATGATTTGCTAACCAAAGGAAGGAGATAAATTGGTAACAAATAGGGCAATTACCCAACTAGTCAAGATTTTATCTCTTCTCTCATGAACTGGAGAGAGAGAACTGTCAAGATTGCCTCCTGGTTCCTTGGCTTTCTCAATTGTCTTCTGCAATAGTCTCCTGTCTGTTTAATCAGAGTGAATTTCTTTGAGGGAATGGACTAAGTCCACTGGATAGAGAAAATGGTGAAAGTGCAAGCTTACGTTTTGCATAAACAATGACCTATTTCATTCACTGATGTTCAACTCTTTCATTTACATTAGAACTCTCCTGGTTACCATTGAATCTAGCGTCAAGGGCTTCCATCATGATGCTCCTATTTAATTTTTAGCTACTTGCCCAATAGGTTCAAATACTTTGTATTTCAGAGACTCTCCCTATCTTCCCACCGTTTGCTTGTGAAATTTGGAAATTTAAATGTAAACAAATTATCTGGGAACTTTTTACATTGTATTTTTATTTCTGAAAGACCTTCAGACACTAAAACTTTTAGAATATTTTAGCTTTTCTAGAAGCCCAGATGTCTTATTGCATTGTTTATACTTGGTAATAACAGACAGTCTACACCTTGTTTCTAAGCTATTTCATCCTTTTCTTAGCTGTGGTGCCCACATCCCCACACATAAAAATGGAAAAACTGCAAACTCTTTATATGTGGAGATGTATTGCCTATAAACAAAGGATTAGATATGGTATTTTTGGAGAACACTAATACAATAAAATAAATATAATAGTATTTCTGATTGGTCGGTTGTGTTTTGTTTGAGGTTTTTTTTTGTTTTGTTTTTTTTTTTTTTTTTAGCTACAAACATTTAGGTAAGTATAAGTAACCAGGATAACTCTAGGCCGATTATAGACATAGCATTAGTGAATGCAAAGGAATCCATTCACCAGTGTTTGTTATGTTCTTCCTAAAGACAAAAAAAATTTCAGAAGAGAAAATTTCCCATATGAACCCAACATTCCTGAAAATAAAGCAACAACTCCCTGTATGTTCAAATGACATCATTATAGATTGATGATATTACTACAACAATCACACTTGGCAAATATTTTCTTGATATGTTTTGAGGATGAAATAGATAAAATATTTATCTGTAATCAGATGCATTATTCCATAGGCTTGGATAGAATTACTAGGGTGTTAAAAACTATCCTCTGAGATTTGCTGAATTGCAGCTTTAATTGAAATTAATAAATAAGAAAAAACTTACTGAAATGATAAGTTTTGCTATTAAGTTGACTGTAACTGAACTGATAACACTAATTATTCTTCCTCCTTTTACTCTGAAGTACTATTCTGGATTCAAATATATTTTAAATGCTTACATGTGTTGTGTGTTACCCACAAGATAACTTGGAGGAAGTTGCATGGTTCCCTGGCAAAGAAATAAAATGATGCAAAACTTAATTTGCCTAACATAAACAGAGTATTTGGTGTGCATAAATAGTATAATATCCCTCATCCTTACTCAGTCTTGGCTCTTCAGAGATTCTTAACAAATGGCTATTAGTATTGTAAATGAGGATTCTTCGTCATGCATTTTCAGTGATACTGAATGTTTAATATATTCTATAGGAGTGGGTCCATAGGTTTTTAGATCTCATTTTTTTTGCTAATAGGAAGCATAAATATCATGCTAGAATTTTAAAGCTCAAGTCTTTCAGCTTTGAGATGCTAAAGTACTGACAACACTATATTCAGGTAATAATGTGAAACCACCTGAAATACATTAACTGATATGTTTTGAAAAGCGTATGTGATTTCCACATAAAAAGTTGACTGTGTGAAACTTGCAGGTAATATGGAGCTTATTAGAGAATTTAGCTTGGGATAGTAGAGGAAGTGGGAACGTATTCAGAACAGGCAAATACAGAGTTTTTAAATTCAGGTCCTACAGATGTAATTCATTATTATAATGTGTGATTTTGAATGCTCTGTGGATATGTTTGCTAGTTCTTCAGACATAATTTATACAGTCTCCTTATGCTTTTTTCTTTTCTCCTCATAGGATAAACGTCTTTCCTCACTGATAGTCAAAATGCAATACAGAATAATTTATACTGCAATGCCAAAGATATTTCACTGCTATAACAGCATACCACTTTTGCCATCAGTTGAATGTGTCGAATTCTCCTTATATGATTTAATGAGCCCTTCTGCCTCTGGGTCCCATAGAGTTTCCTCAACTGGCTGCTGATTAAAGCTATGCTGGTTGAATTAAAAAACCAAAAACCAAAAACCAATTAATTGTAATAATGTATTAATTTTAGCTTTCAGATTGTGCAAAAACTGCTTAGAATACTTTCCTGGTTGTTAATGTTCTTTAATAGAACAGATGGAATTCTCCAGCCTGAGCAGAAGTTGCAAAAGAGTCTCCAAGGTATACGGTGTCATTTGGTCCACACCTGGCAGAGTAAGCCTGAATAAATCTAAAAAAGAAGGATGCTGAGGGGCTTTGATTGTGTTGCTGAGATATTCCCTGTATAACATGCATTGTGCTGCTAATTTGCTGACTTGGAAACACCAGCAAAGAATTATATTGGGAGTTTTAAATTTTAAGCATTAAAATATTAAAGAGGTAGCATGCTGAGACACAAAACTAAAACAACAACAAAAGAAGTAGAAAATCTCCATCTAAATTGCAGCTTTAATTCGCTCTAAGGACTAATACTCACCATGACTCTAAAGGCCAACTGCATGATTAAAATTGCTGACCCAGACCTTAGTAATTAGCTGAAATTGTTTTAATATTGAAATTATAGAACTAATTTTTGCAAATTCAGGCACTTCTGGAAGTTAGGACCTCTGAAACTTCCTAGATTACAATCCACCAATGAATATAAACCCATATTCTCAAAGAAACTTTGGCAGGTATCTGGCTTGTTAGGTACCTAAATGTTGCCTAGATGCCATTGGTACTATAACCACTATGAAACTTCTTTTTAAATATTTAGACACCTAACTTCCCTAGACAGCCATATTTCATCATCCAACCCCATAAGCACAGAAACTTTCACCTGGGGGCATCCACAAAAGCTTCTTGGAGATCTAGCTCTGAGATTATGAAGTGAGATTCTCATAATAGGTATTTCCACTCCTATGTGGCAAATCCTTTAGGCAAGCTTGCCACATATTTTAATGTGCCCTTGATAACGAGATATTTCATGTAATATCAGAAAGCTGAGGTTCAAATCTTTGTTATATAAACTTACTTAGGTCTTCCATATTCCAACCAACTGGTCTCCTGACCACAAGGATATTCGCTATTGGTGGATCTTAGTACTTCCCTTTAAGCCACCCCCAAAGTATTTCAGCAGTTACACATGTGTTGAACCAAACAGAGAGTCTAAGACCTGTGGGTGACCTAAGTGCTGTAGTCATATTAGCCAGTGGCTGTTATAAGCCATAAGAAACATCCAGCATTAGGTACTAGGATTTACATAGAATTTATTTATGAGTAACTCAGCCTACTACTGGTTAGGGCATCTTGTGTCCAGTTCTGCGATGTGATATACTAAAATTCAAATCTCTGCTCCATGAAAACAATTAACTATACAAAATAGAATAAGTCCAACAGACTCAACAGAGACACTCACTTGCCATGTTCTCAGGAGGATCATGAGCCCAGGCCTCACCTCCAAGCTCAGGTCACACTGACATTGCCATTGTGGAAAGGGAGGCCCTAATACCATTCTCTGAGGCACTGGTATACAGCCACTTCCAAATGGAGGGGGAACCGAGAAGAGCTACTGTAACCAATCTATGGAAAAAGAAAGGTTAAAATGTGAGAGGAAATCAGAAGATCTTCTAGGAAAATAAAACTTGTCTCGAATGAAGGGTTAACAGCTGGAAGACAAAAGAGCAACTTCAAATAAGCAAAAAATCTTGGCACGAAAGCAAACAAAGTGAAAGCAAAATATCATACATGGGTAAGCTTTATGTTTCTTGAATACTTCTCTGATAAGTCATAGATGCTTGCAGAAAAAAGGTATTTGAAAACATTTGCTGCATGCAGAAAGTAAAAAGAAAAAAGTTTGTTTATGTAGAATTATTCTGAAGAAATATCATGAGCTTTAGAGGGTAAAAAACAATAACTGACAGACCATCTTTGTAAGTCTGCCTTCAACAGTTATAAATGAAAACCTTCTATTAAGTTATCTAGAGTAGCCTTGTATCTTGTAATAGAGGTCTGGCTGTGAAGATGACAGTCCTGTTAGTTTAAAATCTTAGAAGGGAGACATGTTTTGGAAAAATTTAGGCATACCTGTTCCTGCTGCACAAGCTTTGAAATGCAAGACCTGTCAGTAGGAATCTGTGTAGCTTCCCACAGGAAGGAAAGGCTGAAAATTAATAGTTTGTCATAGTGCTGTTTAGCCATTAAAACCTTTGAAGGAGCCATGTGCTCACGCTGCTCTCCTCCTTCTTGCCCAGACTTGCCTATTTCTCATGGACACGTGCAGCTTCTGCAAGATCTGTTGGAGCAGAAACTGATTATTTTCACCTGTTTACCACTTCAATTAGAATCTGTTTGCAGTATATCTAAATCTGTGTTGCGAGGCAATGACTGAGCCCTGGGAAATATGTCTAGATCTGGGAAACCTACTCTGGAAACATCTTCCCTAGATTAAAAGCAATTACTACTGTAGTTATTAAAAACAATATTTACAAGTAACGCTGAAGGAAGCTCAAAGCTGTCATGAGTTAACAAGTTTTCACATATTATTTTGTGAATTTGGGAGCTTAACCTCTCTGCAGACAAAAAGATTATCAGCAATTTCTTTAATACAATGTACCTAACCAGCAAATTTTCTCTTTTCAATGTAAGGAGAGAAATTGATGCTATTCAAAATATGATGAAGAATAATGAATTGCATATAATTGCTATATTTCCCTTGAGCATTAAAATGCTGGAAAGGGAAGAATCTAGTATCAAAGGTAAGATAGGAAGAGAAAACTGGTAAACTGATTTACAAGAAGTGTCATTACGTTTCACATTCTCTAAGTTCAAGAGCTTTCAGAAAAGCATTCTGGTATTATGATTCAAAAGAAAGAGGAGGAGAAGGAAGGACACAAAGGACTCTGAAGCATGTTCTGATACTATACAATTTTTTCTGCGATAATACAATTTGTAAGGTAATATATCAAAAGGAATATGCTTTCTTAAAAAAATTCTGATTAACTCTCCTTATAATATCGAGTAGCCTAAGGGATGGAAATAAAAGTGACAGCAGTTAGCAAGTTCTGCTTCATAAAATAAAACTATTCATAGGAGATACTAAAGGTGTAACAGTTTATAACATTCAGTTTCATATGACCCTTTGTCTTTTAAAGAAAAGATGTTCTTCTTTAGAAGCCTACTGCCCTGTATGGTCATATATGGTGTTTTAAAATAACAATTTTACTTCAGTTACATCTGAAACATTTGTTTCCCCTATATTAAGAAAAGAAAGAAAAATACCTTTTTTTTTTTTTTAATATCCAGAGTTGTTTCATACACTAAGAATATTGCCAGAGCATACTGGTAGTGCAGCTGTATCTTCCAGCAGGAGCTAGTAAAAAGGTGCTGAGAGGCCAGGAGAGACAGCAGCAGCCAGGGGATGTTGGAGGGGTCATTGTGGCAGTCGTGACAATCGTCCAGCAAAATACAGCAAATGGAGCAGGAATAGAAGAAATGTCACCCTGCCACCAGCCTGTCACCTGGCCTCACATATTCCACATCTCTCTGGAGATCTGTCCTCCCTACCTAGGTTACCTGTAAGAGGAATTCTGTAAATTCCTCAAGATGCTTTGTGTAGCTTCTTCTGTGCTCTAAGCACAATGGTCCTCTGATCTCCAAGGGGATTTTGACCTTATTCTGTTGTTTAATGATTTGGGGCAAATGACCTAGGCTGCCCAGAGTCTCTGTATCTTGTATGCAAAATAGGAATATCTTCCTACTCTTCAGGTAATAGAAGGGTAAAGTAACGAAATAATCCAACTTGGTGAGAACATACCTCTGTGCATACAGAAAAGTAGATAGGAGGGAAGATTTCTTTTCAGCTGATACCATCATGCCCGTACTCTAGAATAGTGACAACCTAAGCCAGTCTGGTCGTCTTTGGTATATTTTGTCAATGACTTCTTTCAGATTTTAAGTAAAACAAATAGTTTCCAGATCAAGTTTAGAACGTAGAAGAAAACTTAACTTTGAAAAAAAATAATGTTCCCGTTTGTCAGAAATGTCGTGGCATTGTACCTTGAGAGGCTTTTCTTCGTGCTACAGTGTAGAGCTGTCTGACAAAGAAAAAGGAGGGTTGTATGAGGAACATTTATTTTCGTAAACATATGCTTACCTGCTCCAGTCAGTTGAAATAAAGATAGATTTTAAAGCAATAGCATATGTTTGCAAATTGGTCAGCAAATAATAATGCTGTATATCTCTCAATAAAAGACCTCCAGCGGTTTTGAACTTCACACAACAGCTCTGAAGGAGGTATTCTGATATTCTTTTTGCTGATAGATAAATGGAGCTCAGGGGTCTTCAAACCCATCAATTTTAGAGTCTCAGCTGAGAAATGCTGAAGCATTTGAAAGCTGTGCAACTACAGACAGGAAGGAAATGCTGGCTTACATTTCTTCTTACAGGAAAACAAACAGGAGGAAAATTGAGATCTTTTACCATTCTCCTGCTTTATTCATAAATTATTCCCAGTCTAACAGATGGTTCACACTCCAGTTTGGAAAAAAATATGAATATGTTTAGAGTTTGATAAATTAAAATAACACACTCAGATTAGGGACTTTGAAAACTATGTTTGAAATCTGTTTCAGAAATAATTGTCATTATAGCATTTTAGAGCAAAATATGTGCTGCCTTCAAAGGAACAAAATCTCAGAAAAATAAAAATCTGTCAAAAACATATACATATCATTAATAAAATTATTATAAATTCTGTAAAAGTTTTACTTTAACCTTTTACTGCAAAAAGAAAACTTTCAAAATCTGGAGGGATAGAAGAGCAGAAAAATATTTTACAATCAACTAACACGAACTATAAAGAGAACACTAATTACATAATAAACTATTAATTTAACAGAAAATGTAATCTGCCAAACTAGAAGACAAGCTCTGGAAAAGTCATATAGAGGTTCTTTGACAAGTTTGTGTGAAGGTTTCATTTTTAGTCCTTTGTTAGCTTCCTTTGAACTATACAGGGTGTATAAATTTCTTTAAATAGGTAGGTTCCCGCTATCCTCTAGCTGGACCTGCTGTGGGATATCTAGATGTTTTAAAGAAAGTGAAAATGAACCTTCTTTTTGATATCTAGTAATTGTATTTACAGTGCTCTCCTTTCTCACAGGACAAAGACATAGCTGAGCACCCTTAAATAAAATCATTAGACTGTGGTTGAGCATAACAAATATGTTAGAATCCAAAATGGCACAGACAGTTTCACTTCTTGGCAGCTCCTTATATAGCCTTGTTCTGACTGACTTTTCTATATAATTCTTCCTTTAATACATCTGTATCAGACCTCTTTTTTTTCTTCTAAACTGAACAGTATTGCTTCTGTTATTTTTTAGTACTGCCCCTCTCTGTGGTTCTTATCATAGCAAATAATTTCTCTTATCATTACCAGAAAGTACCAGTAAGTAGAAAGAATTATTAACCATCATCTCAGACCCACAAGCCCTGTTGTAAAGATTCACAAAAAAAATGCTCTTAAAGGTCTGAAAGCAAAAAATGGAGGTTTCATATCACTGTTGCAATTTGCAATTACCTTTCTCCAAGGGGAAAGATACAGTGTCCATACATCATTGAATATGGATTCAAGGTATTTCTATTACAAGGAACAAGAACTTCATTATTCCTACTGCTATAAATTGATGAGACAAAAAAACAAGCTATTGAAATGATGCTTTCTGAAATGAACCCTTAGGTCATTGTGAAATAAGAATTTCTTTCACTGCTGCCAATCAGTGTCAGCAGACTGCTAAACATAATTGTGGCTTTTTTGTGTGTGTGTTGACATTTATTATTTTCCACCTGATAAAACAGGCTCCTTTCCTCTGGAGATGGTCCTCACAGAGTTTACATCAATGTTACGTTAAGGCAAATGATAAGTGTTTCTGTTTTTCTTTACAAGTTGCTACATTTTTGATAGCACAATTAGATGACTGCCTTGAATAAATTCCTGCACACATGAACTTTGAAACTCTGTGTGTCTGAAATAACTTCAATATGAAGGCAAGACATCCTTTCCCATTGAAAACTACATCACGTCAGGATATCAGTTTCTCTTAAAAGAATATCTTTTTTTTTTCCTCCTGTGATTGGCCTGATTTTACAATAGAGTTCTTCAAAGCTACCTGTACCCTCATTAAAATCCATTTATATGATACATGTTTTTAGCATGACAATATATAAAAGCATAATGATGACTTCACTTGCTACAGCCTCATTTCCTATCCTCTAAACTGGCCAGTCACATGTGCCAAAAGTTATAGAATTACAGAATGGTTGAGGTTGGAAGGGAGCTTTGGAGATCATCTAGTCCGACCCTCTCAATCAAGCAAGGTCACCTAGAGCATGTTGCCCAGGACTCTGTCCAGGCATCTTTTGAATATCTTCAAGGATGGAGACTCCACAATCTCTCTGGGCAACCTGTGTCAGTGTCAGTCACCCTCCCAGTAAAGAAGTTTTTTCCTCATGTTCAGATGGAACTGCCTGTGTTTCAGTTTGTGCCTTTTGCATCTTGTCCTGTTACTGGATACCCCTGAGGAGAGTCTGGCCCCATCGTCTCTATACCCTCCCTTTAGATACTTATACACATTGATAAGATCCCCCCTCAGCCTTCTCTTCTCCAGGCTGAAAAGTCCCAGCTCTCTCAGCCTTTCCTCATAGAGGAGATGCTCCAGTCACTTCATAATCTCAGAAGCCCTCCACTGGGCTCAGTCCAGCATCTCCCTGTCTCTTGTGTATTGGGGAGCCCAGAACTGGACACAATACTCCAGGTGTGACCTCCCCAGGGCTGAGTAGAGGGGAAGGATCACCTCACTTGACCTGCTGGCAATGCTCTGCCTAATGCAACCCCAACCCAGGATACCATTGGCCTTCTTGGCCACAAGGGCACATTGTTGGCTCATGGTCAGCCTGCAGTCCACCAGGACCCCCAGGTCCTTCTCTGCAGAGCTGTTTTCCAGCAGGTCAGCCTCCAGCCTGTACTGGTGCATGGAGTTATCCAGACTTGCTGAGGGTGCACTCTGTCCCTTCGTCCAGGTCATTGATGAACAAGTGGAAAAGGATTGGAGCCAGCCTTGAGCCCTGAGGGACACTGCTAGCTACAGGCCTCCACCTAGACTTTATGCCACTGGGCACAACCTTCTGAGCTCTGCCATTCAGCCAGTTCTCAGTCCACCTCACTGTCCACTCAATTAGCCTACATTTCCTGAGGTTGCCTATGAGGATGTTATGGGAGACAGTATCAAAAGCTTTCCTGAAGTCAAGGTAGACAACATCCACTGCTCTCCCCTCATCTACCCAGCAAGTTATTCCATCACAGAAGGCTATCAGGTTGGTTAAGCATGATTTGCCCGTTGTGAAGTCATGCTGACTGCTCCTGGTCACCTTCTTGTCCTTCGTGTGCTTGGAAGTAGCATCCAGCAGCAGCTGCTCCATCACCTTGCCAGGCATTGAGCAGAGACTGACTGGTCTGGAATTCCCTACATCCATTCTCCTTCTTGCCCTTTTGGAAGATTGGGGTGACACTGGCTTTTTTCCAGTCCTCGGGCATTTCTCCTCATCTCCATAACCTTTCAAAGATGATCAAGAGTGGCCTAGCAATGATGTCCACCAACTCCCTTGGCACTCATGGGTGCATCCCATCAGGGCCCACAGACTTGTGGATGTCCAGTTTGCCTAAATGATCTCAAACCCAGTCCTCCTCGACCAAGGGAAAGTCTTCCTTTCTCCAGGCTTTCTCCCTGGTCTCCAGGCTCTCAGATTCCTGAGGGCTGTCCTTGGCAGTGAAGACTGAAGCAAAGGCATCCAGTATCTCTGCCTTCTCTCTATCTTTCATCACCAAGGCCCCTGCCCCATTCAGCAGCAGTCCCACATTCTCCCTAGTCTTACTTTTGTTCCTGATGTATTTAAATAAGCCCTTCTTGCTGTCCTTGACATCCCTTGCCAGATTAAATTCCCAATGGGTCATGGCCTTCTTAGTCCCATCCCTGCATACTCAGATGATGTACCTATATTCCTCCCAGGTTTCCTGTCCCTGCTTCCACCTTCTGTACACTTCCTTCTTCTAAGTTTTGCCAGAAGGTCCTTGTTCATCCATGCAGGTCTCCTGCCCCCTTTTCTTGACTTCTTGCTCTTTAGGGATGCACCGATCTTGAAATTGGAGGAGGTGATCCTTGAATATTAACCAGCTCTCTTGGATCCCTCTTCCTTCTAGGGTCCTATCCCATGGGATTCTTCCAAAAAGGTCCCTGAAGAGGCCAAAGTTTGCTCTCCTGAAGTCCAGGGTTGTGATCCTACTTTCTGCCCCACTTCCTCCTTGCAGGATCCTGAACACCATCCTGTGGTCACTGCAGCCAAGGCTGCCCCCATCCTTCACATCTCCAACCAGCTCTTCCACCTCTGTCAGAAAGTTATCATCAGTGCAGCCCAGGAGCCTTCTGGATTGCCTGTGCCTGGCTATGTTGCTCCTCCAGCATAAATCAGGGCTGCTGAAGTATCCCATGAGAATCAGGGTCTGTGATCATGAGACTACTTCCAGTTGTTTGTAGAAGGCCTCATCTGCTTCCCCTTCCTCATCAGGTGCCCTGTAGCAAACACCGACAACAGTGTCACCCATGTTAGTCTGCCCCTTAATCCTTACTCATAAGATCACAGCTCTGCAACTGCACAGATATCTAATTTCTCCTGTTTACTCCCTATGCTGCCTGCATTGGTGTACAGGCACTTCAGAGAGGTATCTGAACATGCTGATTTCCCAGAAGGGGTGCAAGAGATTTCCCCATAGTCTTGTAGGTACTTCCCTAGCTGCATGCAATTGCCTGAGGTATCCCCACTTGAGCCCTGTCTTGCTGACTTCATGGTCTCTACAACTCTCTCCTTCTCCCATCTTTCCTAGTTTAAAGCCCTCCTTACCGGGCTGGCCAGCCTGTTGGCAAAGACACACATGTCCTGTTTAGTGAGGTGGATCCCAACTCTCCCAGTCAGTTGTAGATCTTCAAACAGTGTCCCATGGTCACAGAAACCAAAACCCTGTTGCTGACACCAACTGAGTGGCCAGCTGTTTACCTGGAGTTATCCGTCTACTCCTCCTTCTCCTCTCCTTCCCCCTCACCAGTAGGATCAAGGAGAAAATGACCTGTGCCCCGCACACCCTTGACCACCATCCTCAAAGATCTGTAATCTCATTTGATTCTTTCCAAGTTGCCTTTGGCAGTACTATTGGTGCCCACATGGAAGAGCAGCAGGGGGTAATAGTCAGAGGAGCATATAAGCTTCAGCAGACTTTCCATGACATCTCAGATCCAGCAGGCAACAAACCTCTCTAGCCAAGAGATCACGTTGGTGCATGGGTGCCTCTGTCCCCTGCAGCAGGGAGTCACGCACAATAATCACCTGCCACTTTTTCCGGGTGTTCCTCCAAGGCTCAATTGCTTCCCCTGAAGCCATGCCCAGCTTCTCCTCAGTTTGGAGGGCACTGAACCTACTCATCAACTGCAAGGCTTCAGGAGGAACAAAAGCATTTTTCTTCATAAGAGGAGTGACCAGATTCCAGCCTTTGTCTTCTACAGAGTTATGACTTACTGTTCCACATGGCACAGAACCCACACGCATCTCCACAGATGTGGGGTGTTGAGACTCTTGAAGCTGTAGGGTCTCTTAGAATATCCTAATCTATCTCTCACTCATCTTCTCAGATGCTACGCAGCCCGTTTACTTCCTCCCATAACTCCTTTACCTGGTGACTGTAGAGGACCGGTTCTCTACATGCGGTTTTGTCTCGACATTGCTGCTGCTGCTGCAAAGCCGCTGCTGCCAAGGCGCGTCGGGCAATGCCGCGCCGGCGCCCCCGGGAGCCGTCCGCGAGGTAAACAACCTCGTGCACCTGCACGAGGTAAAAAGGGCATGAAAAGGGCAGAAGGTCATCTCTAGGGCATGAACTGCACGTACTCATTTGCCATCTGCGCGTGAGCAGGAGACCCCCAGATGCCCCAGCCCGTTTCTGGAAGGTTCCGAGAGGGCGGACTGCGCATGACAGCTAATCTGCATGGGAAGTGAGGAAGCACCTCCCAGAGGCGGGGCAAGAACCTATAAAAACTTGCGACGACTGAAGAGCTCGAGCGGAGTCAGCAGAACCAGAGGGGAGCTTCCCGCCTCTGGCCCCCCACCCTGCCACCGAGACTCGCAAGAGAAGAGGACCAACGGGACGCCGCTGGATCAACAGGTGGTGATATCTATCTTTCTCTCTCTCTCTCTCAGTCTTCCCCTTTTCCTCTGTTTTTCCTAAACATGTGACGCGAGACGTGTCTAGTTAGTTGATTCCATTTTGCCTTAATAAATCTTAAAACTGGTTGGCTGGTGTCGTTTCACCTTAATTGAGTCCAAGGGCATCATGAACTTGGTCGTTTGGCCCCAAGGGGAGGGAGGTCGTCCTGAACGACTCCCTTTGGGCCGCGACAGTGACACAATTCATCAACAATAGCATACCTTCTGCAGAAAAGTTGACTGTCAGCCCAGGCCTCACGGAGAGACCCCAGGCACTCTCTGCAGCCCAAGACCTGCAGAGCTGCATCTACTGTCTGTCTAGGTGGAAGCCTCCAATGTGGCAGACGCAGCAACTCCAACAGCTACTTGGGGAATGCTCCTGGTGGTGTGTCATAAGCATATCTGAAGAAGCATACACTACAATGACTGGAGAGGTGGCCCCTTCTTTGCACACTGCTGCACAAACTGCAGTATCTGTTAGCTGCACTCTGGGCCTGTCTGTTATATAGCCTCTCCCTAGCTCCGACTAACAAGGTGCTTGATCTACTCCCTCTGATCCAACTCCCTCTGATCAGGGGCAACCAACAGAGCTCGTTAGCAGCAGCAGCAACTAGCTGGAGCTTCCCAGGAGAAGTAAAGGCCTCCTGTAGCTGTCCTTGCCTAGCTCTCCTTACCTGTCAGCAGCAAGCACACTCTAGGCTCGCTGAGGGTCCCCAGAAAGCCCCTACAACCTCCAACAAGTTGTAGGTGGAAAAAGACATTCACAGCTTTAAATTTTCTCTGATTCATCTGTTTGGATTAATGGAATAACTTTTATTGATCTGTTCACAATGGAAATATTTCAAACTCAGAAAAGGCTCCTTAAAAATTATTCCACAGATACGATCAGGTGACATGCTTGTGGAAGATTTATCATTCCGGGATTCACGTTGCTGGTCTGGTCTCTCTCTGCTGCATGACTTTATACAAACTCTTCATCTGTCTGGCCCTCTGCTTCCCTCTGTTTTCTTAGGTGTTTTAGATCATAATCTCTTCCAGACAAGGGCTGTTTCTTGCAATTTAGGTGTGCGTTTGGAATGCCCAATATAGTGGAGCATTGAGGTGTTATTGCATACCTACTCTAGTGTAATACAATAATTAATTATAATTAGACAGGAGTTAATGGTCTGAGATATTTTTGCAGCTCTCCCCTTGTATAAAAATGTCTTAGCAATAAACCAAATCTTTCTTTTAAAAGGAATTAATGTTTGATCATGACAGGGATATTTTCTGAGTAGCTTTAAAGTGTAAACATCAATAATACCAGTTTCAGTAAAGCACATGAATTACACCTTTGAAGATATGAAATTTGCTTATGAATCTTCAGAGTTTAATATATAAAATTTGCTTTCACTTTCAGCTTTTATTTAACTTCTGTTAAAGGCCTAAAGGGAAGGTAGTTTCAGCCATTTTTCTGCAGCCACATAGATAATAATTCACATTTCATAAATTGCATTTTTCATGTGATCTCTGACTTCTGGGATCTGGGGCTATACATATTGTTCATGTTGCAATTTCTTCATGAGTGTTGGCAATAATGAAACTTGTTTTGTCTGAATTTGGGGAAAATACAAGATTTCATTATGCTCAACATGTCTAAGAAACTGCAACTTTGTAACAAAAGGCTGATAGTACAGGGGGCTAGAAGTCTAAAATAAGACAAGTGTTTACACATCAGCTGTCCATCCCAAGCAATGCAGGGATGGACACCCATGCTGTTTTCTGTCATTTCCAGAGTGGCCATTTGCAATGCTTGAATGTCATTGCAGTATTCTAAAGAATAATCTGTACATATGATATATAATCTGATGACAATCAGATGAGATTCTGTAGATGCCCAATGACATTTCTGACAGAGATAGCTGCCTCTATGCAGGACGGCCTAGCAAACTCAGGCAAATCAGTGATAAAGCTTGTACCGATATACTAGACCTGAACAAGGTATGGAAGGGCCCAAAAGCATATGCAATTTTTTTTTTTTTTTTGGACTGCCTGTAAGCTTGTACTGTTTCTGTTTAGGTCCAGTCATGCTCCCATTGAAGGAAACAGGAGAGAAACAAATCATTGGCATGGAGCAACTGGATACCCATCTCTGGACTCTGGTTCTACATTTTCTATAAAAATATATAGTCCACTCTTGGAGCTTTCTCAAAAACACCACACCACAGAGGACGTGTCCAGCATCGCTCAGCAGTGATGAACCAGGTGCGGGCGAGTCAGCAGCTAGCGAGGACAACGTGTGCATGCGAGTAGAGAAGCACAAAATTGTGGAAGAGGGGGACTGCTAGTGGGAGGAGTGCAGAGACATGGTCCTGGGGCTTTTAGGGGGAAGGAGGATCAATATTCCAGAGACATGGCTGGGATACTATCCTAAGGCTACCTTCTGCACAGGGCCATTCTGCTGTCCGGTGTAAATCTAGTCTCAAGTTTATGCAACAGCAACCACATGTCTTGGTCATATTTTTATTCTGTCAGTTATCACAGATCTACTGGTGTCCGTGGAACTATGCCCCCTGGTGTAACCTGTGCCATATTTTTTTTAAAACGTCTTATGTTTCAAAAATCTTCATCCTGAAAGTGCTGAGTACCTCACCTCTCCCAGATGCTAGGAGTGGTCAATTGCTAAGAAGCTCCAGCCCCTAAATCTCCCAAGTGTAACGCTTCCACCATTATCATCTCAATAAAGTGGCAATCTAAGGATCAAGGACAAGCTGGATACCCTGAATAAGCAGAGTGTTTTATACTCCTCTTCAGCATTAGCTCCGGTAGAATTTTCCTCTTAGCATTTCTAAAAATGAAGACTATTAAAACACAACAGGGAGCTTTTAATCATTCATTCTTACAGCAGTGCTAAATGAAAAATATTGTCCATTTGCACTATGTTGTATTCCATTTACAGCTTGCCATGAAATTTTGACTAGCCAGTTTTTGACATAAAATGCTGATCTGACAAAATGAAAACATTTTCAAAATGTGGCAGGTTCATCAGCAATCAAGTAAGGAAAGATTTCTCAGATCTAGAATAGATTTTATGGTCCAAATGACAAAGGGGAGCACCAAAATAATTACTAGCTTAATGATTAGGTCTCTATCCAGCAAATCAGAGAAGCATGTTGAAGACCCAGATTGGACCCAGTCAAGGATATTGAAGCAGCATATTCTTTTCACAATAGGGTTTCTATATTTCTCTCTCTCTCTCTCCCTCAGTAATTTTGGAAATGTTCTATTATGTGAACATAATAGTTAGATATTCAGTGGGTCACAGAAGCTCACTCTGCCTCTAATAAAAGTGATGATATTTAAGACTCCATCCCTGTGGCCAAGTAATTTTTAATGGAAACTGGAGAAATTGCAGTGCGAGAGACTGTTGGTGTTTTCAGTCAGTGGCCGGACAATGAGCCCATTCCCCTATGCTGTTGGAGACTGACAGGGAAAGGATTTGATCTGGGGTCTCCCACATCTCAGATGAATAACAAAACTACCACTACCATGAGGTGAATTCTTTCAATACTCCCCATCACTTTTCTCTTCCATTGTCTTAGTCAAAACCTTTTACTCATCATAATTTACTTTCATAGGAAGGACAAGGAAGTTTTGAAATTTTGGAGTCATGTGAGATGGGAAAACTGCCTAGATCCATGGGATATTAGACATCTCAAGGCCCAGAAAAATACAATATATATTTCAAAATACTTACTAAAATTTAAAATGCTGCCCAAGACTGATCTGTCTGCTATGGCAATAGATATGGTGTAGGTAAACTTAAATTGTAGTATGAAAGGAAAATGGAAACATAAATACAACAAGAAATTGAACTCCCTCAGAGCAAAAGATGATTTCCAGCTGCATTTATAAGTTGTTTATAAGCCTTAAAATGTTTACTATTTCACATTTTGTGTTGACAAACTAGTCTGTCAGACATGATTAGTGAGGTGACAAAAACTAATCTTCTTTTCTTCCATTGGATACCCCCCTTTAAGCCAGGAGTAGCTGAGAGAAAAGTTTTCTAATGAGAACTGGGTAGCATTTTCCTTCTTTATTGACAGCTATTTTATTCTTCCTTTTCGCAAAGCCATTTATGATTCCCGCTTCCTCCCCCAATTTTCCTGTTTTATTCATATTTTTAGCAACTCAGTTGTTCTTTGAATGGAGTCAATTAGCATATAAAGGGTTACTTTTTCATTGAAGGGAATTTTTAAAATTCCTGATGCTGTGCCCTCTAGAAACAAGGCTGCTTTTATAGTTTCTGTGCATCAGAACTCCAGCAAAGTGGGTGTCAATCTGCTCATGTTTTTGTATCAATGTGAACTGTTTGTTCGGCACCTTCTTGAACAAATGTAATAGCTGGGGTTCAGAGGATTTTTCTTTTTTTTTGTCCTATTAGTTTTAATGAGAACTTGATTAGAAAAAAGCATAGATTGCCTTTTTTAGGGTCACCCGATGCTTTATTGTAGTAGTGTGTGATTTTCCACTGCCATTTGAAATAACAGGCAATGACAGAAGCCAAAAATAAATATCTTTTTGGCTTTTGTATTCAGGTTCCTACTTCAGCTTTATGAGTTTTGCAAAATTTTAATTTGGAAGTTAAGGAATTTTTTTTAGGTCAAGCATTGGAATAGGCAAAATTGCTAAAAAAAATTTAGTGACTTTTATAATATATTATTATTAATTCAGGGGATCTTCAAATAGTTTTCAGTGTAACAGAAAAGGTCTCTTTATTAAAAACTGCATTTTTGCATTTCTATCTTTAAAATATTATTTATCCTATAAGAACTTGTAAAGCTGGTATTTGAGATAGCCATTGATACATTTTATGTAGATAGCACAATAGTACAAATTCCTAGAATCATTAAAAGGTAGGAATTAGGATTGGAAAAAATACTCTCAATGCCAGACTTTTTAATGACACATCAAGTGTGGTCTTTCTGAAAATCTCAAAACAAGACAGAAACTATGATTTTGGAAAGAGTTACACACAGAAGAGATCAAATCTGATGCTCATTAAAGTTCAAAGCAAAGCAGTAATTAATGGACACAACAGGAGGGTACATTTTGAGAAGCTCGCAGGAAGGACAAAAGTTCTATTTGCTGTATTTCCAGTTTGCTGAAAGTTGCATTAGTCTATGATAAAGGAACCAAGAAGATAATATTGAAGACAGTTGTGAGAGAGAGGGATGATTCTACCTTGGAGAAAGGAAGGAGAGCATGCAATATGAGGAAAAGCTCTCCAAACCTAAGCTGCCCTAGAGTCAGGAAGGCAAGAGTGCTATAAAACTGATAGCATCTCAAGCTAGCTAGCTCAGGGAAACTTGGAACAGCTACAGAGAAATCCAGCGACTAAGGATAACAAAAATTCACATTGTTTTGGTTAGTTTTTCCTTTCTCTAAGCTCCCCAAATTTATAATATTATAAAATCTTTATAAAGTTAACCTTTTTTCTCAATCAAAACATATTTTCATTTTAAGCTTCTCTAGCTTTTAAACAGACTTAAAATGAATCTGACAAATCTAAGATTCCCTTCCATGCAAAGAAAGCAAATCTAAATGAAGTGAACTATGCAGACAAATCTTTTTCAAGGTTTCAAGTGCAATTTTAGACCATCTCTGTGGGCTGGTTTTACCACTCTCCAGATTCATGGGAATGAAACAAACCCTCTGAGAATGTACTGGGAGGTATACATATTCTTTAGTTGTTGTTTAGATGCTTAGTCCTTTTAATAGCTAGAATTTGCAGCATAATTGTCTTCTGTATTTTGTAAATGTGGAATTTAAGATTGATGTTATATTTATTACATTTATTATATTTATATTTTATTATATTTATATTATATTTAATATTTCATTATAATAAAATTATATCATATGTGATATGGAAGATGAGGCTATAGAGATTGAATAGTTCCCCAAAAAGCTGAACCTTATGAAGTCAGATCATTAACATGAAAGCTTTAAATGCAGATAACAGTTAAAAATTAAGATGACAATGTACTACAACATATGTAATAACAAATAAGTTTCTAATTTCTACATCAGTTGGGCCTGTTCTACTGAAGACCATATAGAAATTCACATCAACTGTTTCTGAATTCTTGCTCTTTTCCTCAAACTCCTTTATATATCCTGTTAGAAGGAACAATACCAGCCTGACCTCATATTCAAAACTCATCTCTTGACTTAACCTTGTGTTTGTCCATCTCCTTTGATAAGTCATCCAAAGTATGTTTAAATTTATAAGTGAGGCCTCTGGAATCTGGTCTTTCTTCTCTGTTTCCACATTACTGAAAATAAGTCCAAGCCTGGACTATTTTATGTCTTGCCTATTCATGCTGTTGACCCTTCCAAACATTTCTTGCATAAATCTTCCAAAATGCCCCTTAAAAGATCATCATGGTTTCTCATATTTTGGTTAATTGTGCTGTCTTTAAATCCTTTAGCAATATTCCCTACTACCTGAAATCCAGGTTGTATCCTTCCCTACTTTTCTTAATTTACAGGGCAGCACTGATTCTTGTTTTTTCTTAAAGTCATGCTAGAGTATAATGCTAACTTCTCTGATGAGCATGTTCATGCTGTCTCTCCAGCTATCCCCTTTGTATAGGAAAACTTCCCAGGCATAGTCTTTAAATCTCTCACTTCACTGAAACTTGCTGGAATCTCATCTCTGTTGTAGGTAGACATGAATATACAGTCTGAAGAAGATTTAACAACCGGGAAACTGTGAGTGTTTTTAACAGCTGAGAATTGTTCCTTCACATGTGATGTCCCTTCTTTATTGAACCAGAGCTGTAGCTGCTATATTAGTCATATCTAACAGTGATATTTTATTTGGGGTGAGGGAGGGAGGATGACATATTAAATCATGTCTCTGTCTTGGCATTATTATGCATAGTTAGCACAATTCTCCTCTTACCTCTCATCTTGTCCCTTTGAAGAAAGAATTTTCTGCTATTCAATTTCAGGCTTTTGATATGCAAAATTCTAATAAGTAGAGGCTGTACTTAATTTGTGTTTGCTAGACTGTCTGTCACAGCAGGTAAAGCTTGGTGGTGGTCTGAAGACATATAAGCACATGCATACTATTACTATTAGTAGTAGTATCAAGTGGTAATAGCGGTTAATAATTCTGCATGCTGATATCTGTCCACATATAATAATAATTTGCTAAGTAGATGGGCTACTCTGAATAAAAACCATTCATGGAGAAATGAATAATAGAGTTTTACAGAATACTTATCTGTATTTTATCTGTAGCAATAGGTCCTTTGACATGTCATCTATATTATCTATATACATGTTCCTTCACTTTTTTCTGTAAAACTCATTGAAGAAACATATCTGTGATCTTTGGAATAAAATGTTGGAACAGTTACATTATCTTTTAAATATCATTCTCTTCAAGAGATTTATTGTAAGTAATCTTGTCTGGAATATTTTTCTTCTCATACTGTAGGATCATTCCACTTTTTGTTCAAACACTGGAGAGAGACTACTTTTCTGATATATCATGGGGCTTTTTATGATGTGTCATGGAAATAGTAAAAGCAGGGTCATTGAGCTTCATTGAATTTATGTTTATCACATCTGTTCCAAAGATGGATTCATTACACTCAGTGAATGCTCTACGAAAAAGCTGTGGTAGCCTGTTTTGTTCTAATTGTCTGTTATGATTAGAAGTACCTGATAAGCTTTACAGAAATAACATTTTGAATTCTAAATTCAGTACACCATTTCTGTTTTTCTGATAAATGTAGCATCATTTGTGATGGGCATGATTTAAATGGGTAGCTTGAATTGTAGTATATGTATTTATTTATTTTTATCTTTCTTGTCATGTTAGGCTATTCTATGACATGATTAATATACTTCTCCTGCAGTGGAGAATGAGGATGAATCCTCTTTAAATTAGACATGATTGCACTATAAATGACTCTTAAGAACATCAGACACTTCAGATTCCATAATAAACATTGTCAACATTATCTCTTTGAAACATGTGGAAGAAAGAGAGTCTTTGTGGTAGTCGTAACATTGAAAGTCATAATTCTGTAAAACTTGTCACATTCTTTTTGATTCCCAAACTGGTTTCAAATAGCTGTATATAATTTTTCAATTCAGTTAAAGCTGTTTCCATGAGTAAGGTTCTGAAGAACTTGTTAATGTACAGTTCATATATTAACCTCTTCTCTTGTATAAAGAGCCAATAGAAGTTATCAATTATGTTGATAACAGTTTCTGTGTAAACTGAAGGCCTTTAAAAGATCTGGCCTAGAAAATACACTTTCTTGGGCTTTCTATGGTATTCTTGATATAATATTGTTTCAAAGTTACAACTGTAGCTCTATTTTTCCCAACTATGGATCTTCAAAGACCATTTTCAAAGTTGGCATAATCCTGCTTGCACTGCAAGTGTTTTAACAGCTCAAGAAAGTAATTTATTTGACTGTATTTTATTAAAATTATCAAACTTATTAGCAAACTCAGTGATTAAAAACTGAATTTCTCACATTTTAGCTCACATTTTGAATTCTTAGAGACTGAATTTCACTCTTCTAATCATATAAAATGCTATGTCACTACTATCAAGTTTGTGGATTTCATAAAAGATTATGCCATATGTTCCATACTAAATTATGCCATAAAATCCACTATAGATGATAATACACTGCTTCAATTGGCATGAAAATTACTCAATACCTATAAATGTAACAAAGACAGTATATTCGTATGAAGATGCTATGTCTTATTCAGTGGAATTGAACAAAAAATTAGCGAAAGAATTCAAAATTCAATATAAATGAGAACATCAAATGTGTTACAGTAGGTAACACTGAAAATAATTAAATATTAGCATAAGTAAAACACTTGCTAAAATACTTGCATAAATAAAAAAACACCCTGCTAGAAGATTTTCAGATGATAGATAATGTTATTTTAGTATTTGGACCATAAAGCTTTACTCCTTGATAACTGATCTGTCTATAGACCATGCTGTTAATACTCCTGAATTTTGTATCAGTACAAATTCTATATCTGGCTGGGTATCTATTTCTCATGATGAGATATTTACATGAAGATTTTTGCATGCAGATTTTTACATTGCTTTAAACATACCCTTTGCATTCCACTACATTGGGAAAAAGCACAACAGTAACATTTTTCTGTAAAACTTGTTGCAAGGAGAAGGGCATAAACCGTATGCATACATATGGAATCCTTTAAAAAAAAAAACAGATTTGATAGGAAGTTTTTGTCAACACTTTTGGGGTTTTTTTGAGTAAAGGGAAAGGAAAGGAAGGCAAGGCAAGGCAAGGCAAGGCAGAGTAAAGGAGGGGGCAAAGCAAGGGAAGGGAAATGGTTTGGAGAACAATAAGACAAAAATATATGTTAACAGTAAAAATGCAGAGGGAGAAAAGTAAGAACATACTGAATATATAAGATATCTTCAGCAAGGTTTACACTGTAAGCTATTCCCTGCATCAAAGGAGCTTATCTCCTTTGACAGAAAGATGAAAGCAGGAGAGCTCTTTTGCTCCTTTTCACTCTCCTCCTGCAAGGAATAGAAAAGAGGAGGAGCCAAAATCAAATAGGTGAGAGGAGAAGAGTGGACGGGTAGGAAATGGGGTCACTAAATAGGTCAAACTAAAAGCCTGAAGATAAATTAATATTACAGTGTCACGCTGTGGTAAAGGTATGGAATTTGTAAAATGCAATGACATCCATAATCATAACTGTACAAGAGCATAGATATGGTCATGACTATTTTGTGGAAAAATTTTGGAACTTCATTGTCATATGAACTTAACAGAGAGATAAATAAAGACCCAAAATATACTTAAGGAAAAAAAAAAAAGCAGAAAGTGCTCTGAAGCTCACTTGACATTGTTCTGTAAAGGCATAAGGGGAAGTATCTCCTACTCTCCTTGAAGATGCCACACTAGCATGAAAAATTTCAGTCAAGTTAACTTGCTGTGGCTGAAAAGCCTTTTGGACATCTAGGGGATGCATTTTAACAACTTCTATTAGGTGCTACTGTAGCTAGAGTACAACAGATATGATTTTTTTTTTTTTAGAAAAGTACATTTTACCTATACAAACACAAACACCGCTATACTTCAGGAACAAAATTCAACCTCAGAAAGATATTAAATAGTAATAGGCTGTATTTCCTCTGTCTTGAAAGTTCACAGTAATAATAGAGTTTTCCAATCTTGATTATAAAGCAGGTGGGTTTTTTTACTAAAAAAAAAAAAGTTTGTGCTGACCTTGTTAATGAACACAAATGTAAGTAGTGTAAAAATCTAGATTTTGTTAGCAGTCTGATGGGCCTCCAGGCAAGTAGTGGAAGTGTTAAGAGCATGCCAAAATAAAACAAAGCAGAAATGACAGAATTGATATTTACACTGCTAGGTGAAGAGCATGCATTCTTTTTTTGTTTTTGAAACATGAAATCATCAAAGTAGTTTACCAAGTAGTTTTACTAAAATGTTTTGTCATGAAACCAGCAAGTAATACATCAAGAATGATTTTCAGTCTCCTTGTTTTTCTGAGGAATTTTTTTTCTTTTGTAGCTGCAGAAGAATGGCCCATCCAAAATGTTTTCCTCATTTTGAATAACAGAGATAGAACTGAGTCCACAGGAAACAAGTTATTTTGGGCAATGACTCCACAACATGTACATGAAGAAGCATCATCACTAGAGTCTTTTGATTTTTTTTTGTCCCGAAGCTGAACCAGGGACCTTACTAGAACAAACATTTTTCCCCATTTTCTTTTTGTTCTTTCTTTGTGTCTATTTTACTGCAGCTCTTTTGCCCAGAGCTTTCTCTGACTCGTCTCCCCATCCACTCATCTTAGCACTCCAAGGGAACAGTACACGGCACCCATATACTCAGAAACAGGTGCTTCCTGCACTCTGAGGATGCTGAACAGGTTAATATTAAAGACAACGATGCTATGCATCTTCTTTTTGTTGTATGTTTAAACCTTTTTGCTGGAGAGATGTCAGATCTGTCTCTGTGATACAGCTTTAAGTGCAGTAGTGAGTGTAAAATTGTTCTTCTGGATCAAAATATGAACCATGCAGCACTGCCTGAGACAGCTATTAATGTTCTGTTTACTGGCTCCTGGGAGATGCAGCATGTCCATCCTTTCCTAAGATAGCTGAATGCAAAACACCTGAGAGATCAACTAGGAAAGACCAGGAAAAACCCACAAATGACCACATGATGAGAAACAAGACAGAGTATAAAAATTCAATCAGCTGAAAAAGAATAAATTTAAAAGGAAAATGAGAAGAGAAAGGAAGGCACCACAAACATGAAGAAGTTGAAAATGTGTTACTAGTCATAGATGTACGATATCCAGCTCAGTGACAGTAATGTAAAATACAATTACATCCTTGCTTTCCATTCAAAGTGTTTCACTGAACGAGTGTGTTCCCTTGACTATACACTGTGACTGATACATTCAGTGCTTGTTTCGTCTCTCATCTTCCACAGCTGCTTTTTCTTTTGACACTTAAAAGTGCTATTTTTAGTACTTTGATGCTAACACTTCCCCTTGCTTCTCTTTTGCTGAGGTTCCTCGGGGTGGGATGCCTTCCATCACAAACTGCAATATAGCTCCTGTCCTGAGCCAGAGGGAAGGGGGTATCTTCCCACTATTCCCTTTAGCTAAAACAAAAACTAAGGTCAGAAAGCTACAAGTCACAACTTACTAGTTCCAGAATTATCCAGCTGCTACATATGTTCTGTGTAGAGTTTTATTGATGGCAGCATCAGGCTCCTGTGCTTTGTGCAGCTTGATTTTCTGATATTTTAATCTGGCTTTTTTCTGCTCTCATCATCATAAGCTGATGAGCTTAAGTGTTGGAGATGCAAGCTCTAGGGAAAAATAATTTACTGCAAAAACTTGCAGAAGAGCTAATATTTCTACATATGTGGCTTTTATTCACAGGGTAGATAATGAAGTAAATATCTACTTCCTTCCACCAGTGAATAATGTGGAAGAACATTTTTCCCCCAGATGAAAAATTGCTGGGATCACTTTGACAAAGTGCAGTAATCAATAATGAGCTAATGAATAGGCAGCGACTGCACTGAGATCCTTTGGTTCAGACCTCCACAGACATGAATTTATTCCTTAACTTACATCTATATGTGTAGTACCTATATCACCTGTATATCACGTGTACATACACGTGTGTTTATATGTTTACTCATACACAGTTACTCATAAACATGAGTGCTTAATATATTTAACCTGTGTCACATTTTTTATGATTTCCGTAGGTTTAGCTTAATGCATACGCTGAAGATTCCACACATCTCTGTTTTCTTCCACACATTTAATCCCTTGCTCTGCCTCACAGCAACTGAAACCAGCTATTAGTTTTTCTTTGGCTGTAGAGTTAAATGAAGCAGAAAATATCCAGAAAGCCTAAACAAAATCTGGTTTCCAAATGTTAAACTGTACATTGTAATAATAAGTAGCTAGATGGATAGAAAATACAAAGATGTACCATTGAACTGAGTTGCCTTAAAAATGATCGTGATGCATTAATGCATACTTATTTTCAATGAGATACTGGGAATGAAAGTTAGGATAAATATACGTATCAATAAATATGTTATATTAAAATCCATTATTTATACACATTGGCTTACTGATATATAGCAACTGTTTTGCAAAGTTACTGTGTACATTCAGAAGACAGCAGTAAACCATGATTAAATATTTATATAGTGTAATTAATCTATTAAGTATTTATATTTAAATTGAAAACTATCCTCCCTTTCTTCTTTTCAGATAACAATAAAAAAACTCAAAAGCAGAACAAAGAAGTAAGAAGCAAAAACAAAAGAGCAGATTAGAGTCATTCTTCATTAGAAAGTGAAACAGAAGATCGTTCTGATTACAATTAATAGAGGAATACATTATTCAGACTATTCAAAGCACTTGGGCATCATAGTGATTAGTCTAGGAGCAAGTAGTTAAAAATCTACATTTTATTTTAAGTTTCTGTTAGAAAATTCATCAGCAGAAATACTTATCCTTTGTAAATGAAACAGCTTGATCAGGTACAGTTTTGTATGCTAACTTAGAGAGGATTTAATCAGGTTAAGAATCCTTTGCCTCATGGCTGGATTGCCAGCATGTTTTGGTTTGTGATTAGAGCTGAGGTTTCAGCTGGACCTATGAAGAATACAGTAGGAACAGTGAGAAAGCCCATTCAAAAGTTGTCCCTGGGTAGTTATCAGAAGTGAGGCTAACACTGCCTGCTGTAAAAGTTTATCCTCATATTCTGTAGTTACATAACATTTCACTCCCTCTTCCTCTCCTTTCTTCTCCCAAATGATAAACTTCAATTAGGACAAAAGTAATCACATTGTATAGAATTAAATAAGGTTATGAAACTATTCTAAAATCCAATAGGGAACTGTGTTCAGTTCTACTGTCCTGAAATAGAGTTCATTATCACCAGAGCTCCTTTCCCACAGCAAAGGATGCTCCAGCTCTTACAATACCTGGTGCTTTTCCTTAGCAGCACAGCATATCAAAAACAGTACAGCCTTTACCATTGCCCATTTTCATCACTGCTTTATTACGTCATCCTTAGGAGTAACATGCTGTAATTTCATTTGGGTAAGTTATGTATTCAGTAAGTAGATTTTGATATTACAGTTTAATTTTCAGCAGAGAAAGCAGTGTCAAGTGATCTTTCTGTCACATGTACTTCACAGCTGAAAATAAAAAGGAAGCCTTTAAAGCAATATTAATCTACTTTACCATAGAATTGGGTGGTGCCCAGCTCTAAAGAAACCACTTCTGCATTCAAAATACATGAAAGTAAAATAAATGTCCTAGTGCTATGTGGTATTGTTAATGAATAGTTAATGAAACCAGATCTAGTCCCTTCTGTTGATTTAGATGCTCTACCCATTTTACGAAAAAAAAGCCACATTCTTTTTTGCTTGATTTCCTTCCTGTGTTGTGTCCTTTTGCGCAGTTTCAATAGGAGAGATACTGGGCCTCCCGTGCGACCTAACCTGCACAACCTAATGCTCTAATGAGAAGCATGTGTTTAAATGTCTTCAAACCCAGAAAAGAACTTTCCCTTTCTGGGTAAATGCTTTAATGCATTAATGCTCCTGCTTAAATGCTAGCACTCTAGCAAAAGCTTGAGGCCAGTTTATCTTTTCCTGTCCTGTTTGCCAGTCGGTTGGTGTTGTTTAGATTACAGTGATACTAACCCCTTCTTTTTAAGCATACTCTGAGAACAGCTTCTGCAGCTGCTCCTTTAGGGAATTTGGGTGAGAGGCTACCTTCTCTGTGAATTCCAAACTTCTCAAGAGGATACAGATGTTAGCGCAATTTATTTTTTTCAGTGAAAATAACCAAGTAGACTAGTGGGATTTTAGTGGTACTGCTCCTTTGAATCAGGTGTCTAAAATCACTGTAAGTGCTATTGCTGATACCCTTATGCTCTGCTTGGGTCCTCCTGCAGCTGACTAATTGCACAGCAGTACTTCATTTGGGGCATTCTTGGGCATGATCAGAAGCAGACTTGGAGGCATTTTGGAAATAATTGTGTTGAAAATCAGGACACTCAGGGATCTCAAGCATCTCTGAGGTTAGGTTACAGTTAAATGGGGTTTTGAAGATAGCATTTTTAAACTTGGTTGCTTGACATGTTAGTTACATGGGCACCTACATCCTGTTTTGATCCCTACTGTGGATGTAATTTCAAAGATAATTCAGTGTAAACCCTGGATACTTTTTTACTGCAGTATTTAATGTAGGTATAAAGTGTATAAGATGCAAAACAGTATGTTTTTAACATGATTAGGATTCTTTTGGTTCTTATTCTCTATCCTATAAAAGTCTCATTAGAATTAATGTGACGAATGATTTTCCTGAAACACCAAGCTAAACTGCATAAAGTTTCAGTAAACGTAATACTTTATTTCATAAAAGTAGCATCTAAATATCCAAGAGTGGGGAAGTCAAGGTTCTAGAGTTAATGTCTTTTAAAATGTCAGTCTGATGAAAAGGGCATACTAAAAATAAAAGATTGTTGATATGTGGGTTTCTTACTTTGTATTCAAATATTTTAAACTCCTGAGTACCAGAGTTCCTACTCTAAGACACAGTAATGAGGTCTGACATAAGTAGACAGCTACACTGTAATGAGGAATAATTGGTTGTAATATGTACTCAGTGCAAACTGCAATTGTACCGAATAAAATGTATTTTGCATTCAACAGAGTATTAGACGATGAAAAGTTTGTAATATGTGAAATGACATGTAGAGCTGCAAGCCATCATAAACAACATCAAAAAACTTTGCAACACTCATTAAAAGGAAAAAACTTAAATAAGTTGACAAGAATAAAAATAGTTACTATATTAAACCAGTACATAATACAACATCTATATGATTTATGAGTGCAGTTCTTTTGAGTATATGATCAAAGAAAAAAGGTGGATTACACTCTGCAATAAATTTCATATACCCTTTTTAATCTGGCAGAAAAAGTTTAAAATGCAGTCAGTGCTGTAAAGATATCAGCATCCTCCTTTTACACTGGAATATAGTAACAGGATGTCTCAAGGTCATTTATGGTTTGTAGTTCTGTTACTGCTGGTTTTGTGCTGTGTTCAGAGACAGCTCGCCTGGCTCAGACCCCATTCAGGCATGTCACTGACGGTGAGATCCCTCTGACCAAATCTAGACATCTCTTTGTACATGTGCCTAGTGATCTAAAACTCTCTTTATAATCAAAGGAGAGATTGACACCTCTAGGTTGCAACTCATCTCATCCTGAAGTAGATGTCTAAAGTAGGTCATATGAAGCATGCCCCAGAGTATCTATTTCTTTCTACTAATTATAAAGGGATCATAGGATGGGTAGGTCATAGGTAGGTATCTCTGTAGTAGATATTTGAAGACAGGTTAGATGAAAAGCACCCAAATGCCCACCCTCAGGAATAAATGATTGTACTAGATCACTACTTATCATTATTTCCAGTGTGAACAGGTTTTCAGAGAAGCTGGTCTGGTCTTAACAAGCAACCTGCAGAGTTCCTTTGCTGTACTAAAATGTATTAAAAGTACTGATTAGAAGTACAGGGCAGTATGCATATAAGTATACATAAGTATACAAAAGTGATGTAATGTATTTGTGTATGTATTTATGTAACCATAAACATAAGTGATTTATTGACACTGGCAGATACTGCTGATAATGAACAAATTTACTTTTATAATAGTATGTCCATCTTTGAATGCAAAAAACTAATGAATCCTTGGTGTTGAACCATCAAAAGAAGCAGACCTCTATAGCTCAACTGATCATTAAGTTTCCTGGCACTGCTGTATTTTATCATATTAAGCAATAAATTTGTTTGTATTGTATTGTAAAATTGTATTGTACTGTGTTAAAGATGGAATTTAAGTCCTTTTCACATATTCATACCCTCTAACAGCAGAATTGCAACAGCTCATTGAAAGATGCAAGTATTTCAGAAGTCAGTTTTATCCCCAAAATTCTTAGCGAGATGAACAGTGGAACTGTTTACTACTCTGCTAACAGTTGTGTACTAAAATTATAAGAATTTGTGGATGATGAAAGAGTCTGCACGTACTTGGGAAATATGGCCTATAGAAGACAAAGCACATGACTGTGATGGCAGGTCTGATATTTATTCTCAGCAGATACTCTTATGTTTCTCTGGATGAGGGTATTAAGCAACATATGCAAGTTTTCCTAAGGTTGTAATGCAGAAGAATGAACTTCTAGTTACTTGGTTTTGAAGCTTTATACTGTATTTTGCTCCTTATGCCCTGGTGCTAGTCCTGGGGGAGGTCCTTGCAGGGCCGGGCTGGGTCTGGCCGCCAGGGCCCATCCCCCTGCCCCGGGGGAGCCGGGGCAGCCCCAGTCCCAGGGGGCATTGGGCACTGCCAACCAGGGGCCTGGGGCCGGGGGTCCTGTGGTCGGGCAGGGCTGGGCCGTGGCGGGGCTGGAGCTGCGGCAGAGATCGACGGCCCTGGGCTGGGCTGAGGTGGGGCCGGGGCTGGGGTGGGGGAAGGCCTGGAGGGGGACAGGGACAGGCAGGGCTGGGGGAGCCGCTGGGCTCTCACATATGTGTGTTTCATGACTCCTTTATATTCAATTTATTAATTTACTGCACTAACCTTTTGTCTAAACTCAGTTTTGTGTTTCCGGTGATTGATGAGTCAGTTTTATAGTGTGTGGAAAGTTTTTGTCTGTAATTATCTCAAATTAAATTTAATTAGTTTTAATAACCTTAATGGAATTAATTTATCTTCTTATTCTTTCAGATTTGTCCACTTCTTTTTTTTCTTTGCTGTAAGAGTTTGCACACATATTCACTAGGATAGATCAAGCTAAGCTAGGTGATAAAATGTTGGTGATTTAGTTATTTGGTGATTTAGTTTGCTGTGAAATGCATTGATACATAGCAGCCCTGAAGGGCTGTCCTCACTGCATAGGTAACTCAAGGAACTGCAGTAGGGCTTCCTCTCCCCTCACCCTCATTCCCACACAACTTTCTCTAGCACTAGTAACATGATTCCTTAACGTCAGACCAGGCAAGCTGGCAGAAAGGATTAGACTATAGCAGAATTGCAAATAATGCAACAAAGATACAGTGGTTCAGCTTGCAGCTGCTGCTAGAATAGTCAGTTGTGTAGGTTGCTTGTGGAGGTAGCGTATATAGCCTAGCTTGGGTGCAGTCACTCAAGCATATTGAATTCAAGCTAAAACTTGTACCAAAGACAATCCTTACATGCTTTACTAAGCAAACATTTTTAGCTTTCTGTGTCTGCAAGAAAGAATCCTCTAATAGTAATCTGCCATTCCACAGGCAGCTTAAGGAAACTCCAGAATGAGAACAGAATTCTGTGTCTGTTCCTTAAATGCTTCTTCACATTATCTAGCATTTTGAAATATTTGTAAAACACTTGTTTCTTGGGTACATTTTCTCTTTTTCATCACTGCTTATCAGATCTATTCCTCCAACATCCTAAAAGCTTTGCCTGCCTTTCTCTGAGCTTTTTCCCATACATACTTTTCAGACAGGCAGATGCCAGAGGAAGATAATTATATTTCAGATGTTATCTGTTGCACTTAAATGGATGGTAGGAACATTCACTGTGAAGTTAGGATACAGCAGAAGACCTGGAGGTGTAGTGGAGAGACAGAAACAAAAAGTAAAAATGACCACTGGAAAAACAGTTGAATAACTGAAGTAATCGAATTAACCTAAGAGGAGATATTCTTTATCATTTGTAGGCTTTTTTTTTTTTTTTTTTTTTTTTTTTTGGCCTTCAAGTGGTCTTTGCTTGTTTTTGTTCAAGCTAGGTATGAAAGTCAATTCTATCATTAAACAATCTGGAGAGAGAACATCTGATTCTTGGAGATTATCCTTCAGGACAATATGCTAGAATTTGACACACAATTCTGTGTGACAATAACAGAAGCTGCATGTCTAAATCCCCATTTGCCACCTATTGTCATAACCAAGCAATATCAATCACAAAGCACTGGTGCATTTACTGCACAGGCTATTCAGCCTGGAAACTATTTGTATTTAAATACTTTATTTATAAATGTATATACAAACACATGCTATTTTAAGAAGAACCCCTCTAAAACAATGAGAAAAGTTTTCAAAATAGTCAAACATTTGTGAAATTCTCATCACAGTTCAGCCTGAGCTTGGTAATTCAAAATGAGAAGAAATTGGCCTCATTTTACCTGGAAAACAGAAATTGCATTACTCAAAAATGCTGGAATAGCCATGCCAACAGAAAGATTCATTTTTGGTGAAGGACAAGTGTAACATTCTGGTCTAATACAGCTTAGTTAATTCTCTGTAAGTATTATCAAGGTAGTTACAGCACTGCCCTCACCCCATCCTTTTGCTGGCCTCTGATGAGGCCAGCAGGCTTCAGGTTTGGCTTAGCAGGTATTCTAACCTTGGTGCCTCTCTCAGGATTCACCATACTACTTTGGGGTTTCTGGTCAAACTCAGTTTGGTGGCTTCTCGTGGTGCATTACCAAGTGCTAAGAGGATTTGCCACAATAGTACCATCTCAGAGACCGGTTTCTAGAAGTTCCTTTTCAGCCACATCTGTATTGGTTGACTCTCTTTTATTCAAAGGAGTTATAGAATATAATGTTCCAAATACAATATTTAATATTCAGTACATGCTGTCTGACTGTGTTATTTGGATGCTGACGAGATTAGCAGCTAAACTTAGGCATCTCGTAGAAACTTAGTCATACTTAGTCATCCATCCATCCATCCTATGCTCACTTTAGAGACAAGATACCTCCAGAGGGCAATTAATTTCACCCCAAAATTGTGTTTCACTGAACTCTCCCCTCCTCCCATAGTTTAGACTATATGTATAACTTTTAAATAGCAGAAATCTATTTTAGGTGAAAAGAATTCTTTCAAGTGCTTCAAGGAAATGAAGATAGCATTTAGAGACAGAGACAGAGACAGAAAAGCTATCAGGACTTTGCTTTAATTTGCAAAAGATTCTCTTTCCAGAAGGTTTGGAAAAGTGGCATTGCTCCTTTGCAACCACCTAGCTGAATAGATTCATGAGATCTCTGAGAACTCCCCTCTGTGGCCTTTCAGAATATCAGAAAATGCAGAGGCAGTCAACTGCAAAACAAACACAAAACCCCCACAGAAGTGGTCTCTTTTTGTTTACAGATTATGGAAAATTATAGGAGAGAGAGGAAGTTATTTAGTACTTTTCCTCTATTATTATACTGCCATCCAAGAAACATGACTTTCAAAGCTATGCCTGTTACAGTCTGTGAGGAAGAGACAGAGTGTGTCCTATTATGGCAGTCCATACTGTCTGATCTAGATAGATATTTCAGATTTGAGCTACTGCACCCACAGAAGAAAGTACATCAATGCCAAAAACTGAAGGTTACAAAGACAAAAGGAAACAAAAGAAACCAAGTCAGTGAAAACTGGATGAAAGTCACACTGTACATCAGTGGGATGACTAGGGATCTCACGGTTCCAAATATGCTGTGTAGGACTGTGAGCTGATACGTCCTTCAGAATATTCAAGAGAATCTAGAAATTTTATTTACTAGTGATGTCAAAATTAATATTCACAATTAGATATATAGTTCATATCTTTGCCTGGTGAGCACTGGCACGGAAAGATTCTGATATAAAAAGCTGTCCATATCTCAAAAGCAGTAAGAAAAGATGTGCAGGTTTTCAAGGACACTTTTCTTTTAATGAGAATATATGCTCAGAATTATTTGTTTAAAGAATATTTTCTTACCAGACAATGAAACTCAAAGTTAGGTTTACCCAGGAAGAATATCTTCTGACAGATTCTAAGAATTAATGGAAGTGAAGAGAAATCAGACACCTACTAAGTACTTCAGGTAGTAAAGACAGAACCCGAAATGGAGCCTAGATTCATACGTTGCCAAAAATATGAATTGTCAGCATGCTCTGAGGGAGAAGTTTCCAGAGGTCAATGCTGGACAGCAAGAGACATGGCAAATAGGAAGTCTGCAGTTCCAAAAGAGATGGTGAGGAATACTGGGAACATCAACATGAGATACAGAGAGAGGGAGACAGAGCTAGGCCACTGAGAGGAGTGATACTTTTCCCAGGGAGCCAAAAGGAACTCGTATAGAATTTTTACATCTCAGAAAGCTTCTGAAAGACTGTTGGGCTGAGAGCTAGAGCTAAGGAAGAGACTTACCTCCTGCTTACCTGAGCAGGAGGAAACTGATTCACAGGTTATTTTAGTTCTGTTGTATCTCACTCTCAGTTTTTTTCTGTTATAACAATCTATTGTTCTTTTTAGTGCTGTAATCAAGCCTAGCTTTAAGGACATCTTTCAGCATTGCAAGTCTTCTCACTTTAAGAAAACAAGTACAGGACAATCTGCCTGAAAACTGTGGTTGAGTCAGGGTTTCATCGGAGTACCATAAAAACATGGATGGTAGGAACTGTGAGTAAATTCATTTTTCCTTATCCTAAAGGCTGACTTTGAACATCCCTAACAAAATCTGAGGTGAAGTCCGGCATATAGCATGTCAAAAGTATGCAAAATAGTGCTTTGCAGTAATTTGGAACAGTCTCTTCCTAAAATCTGAGTATTAAAGTTTGATATAATATATGCAAGCAGAGCAAAAGCTCTAGTGATGAGTGAAAGTTCTTGTATAGGAGCAATGAGAACTGTTCATATGAAATTCACTGCATGTGTCAATATGAGAACCTCTTTCCTAAGACTGACCTTGAGACTCATCAAAGACATCTGAGAGGTATGACTTGGGTGACCTGCAATGAAGAGTTTCCTTAAACTAACTAATCATCAAAGGCAAACACATAGTTCTAACATTTTAAATTGAAAACTAACCTAAATATATCCACAGTGACACAAAGATCAACATTCATTCAGTTGTATTCTGATGTAGTTTATATCTGCAGGATGGGAGAAATTAAAACTTGCTTGAAAATCTTAATACTGAAAATTCACAGATGCATGTCCTGCACTGTTTGTTAAAAAAAGAAAGAAAGAAAGAAAAAAGTTCTCTTCTTTTATTTGAAACAGAACAAAGGGGAAAAGGAGAGAATTCTCAGTAAGGAAGGGATTAAAAAGAGTAGGAGTTGGCAAAATATCTCATTAGCAAATCAATATATAAAGTGTGTGTAAGCGGGTTATTTTTTTAACCATTAATAGCATCTTGCTTGCATAATTAAGCAGAGAGGATCACTTTCAAGAATATGGCAATTTTAGTAGGAATTGTGATAGTGCCACAAATTTAGAAAAAAGAAAAAAATGCCCTGTAGCCCTTAAATGCTTTGATTTTTCAAATCCAGTCATTTTAAATGAGCTGGCACATCCCTTTTGCTACACATGGTGTAAATATATAAGCAAGCAAGTATTTACACTGTCTCCAAAGATTCAGTTGAAATATTAGCATTTTTTATATTTGAGGAAAATAAGTAGGGTTTTTTTTTCACCTGATTTACTGCTGTAATAGCAATAAGCAAAACTTTTTTTTTTTTACTTCATAGCTTTCAACTGACCAGACCATTTGCTTTCTTCTCAGCTACAGCCAACATGATTTATTCCTTATTACATTTGGATTATCTCCTTATTGTCCGCTTTCTCTCTTTATCATTTCAAGGAGCCTGTAGCATGGTGACCAGGAATGTGCTGACAGCCACCACATCCTATCCCAGCTCTGCTGGGACAAACTTCATAGCAGTTCTATTTGGATTAACATCAATAGATTCATATACTTATTCAGACTTCTCCAGACCTTTTAATAGTCTTCCCTATTCTTTCTCCCTCCCACATGTACTCTCTGTTTACTCTTCTCCAACCTCCTTATGCTTTATTTAAAATATAAAGCTTCCTCAAGAAACTTTCTATGAATTTAGTCTCTTTTAGCTTTTTGTATGGGATAAAAGCACTAGGAAAGACCTATTAATATGGCTTGAAATCTGTGGGAGGAAAGACAAAAGAAGATTGCTGACTCTGGAATTTCCTCAGCTGAAGACTGCAGCAGAGTGCCGAAGGATTAGAGTGAATAACTGGTGAGGTTAGGGTAATTGTGCTGGGTAGCTGTTTTTCACAGGGGCAGGGGGAGATCAAAAAATCTAACTTCAAGAATCCAGGGCAAGAGCTGGTTCCCACGACATCTCAGTGGAGAAGAAGGATGCGCCTCTGCAGGCCAGTTTAGAGCAAAAGACCACTTCGGTCATCTGCATTGCCTTCTGAAGGAGCTCGTTGCTGTTGATTACAGAGGGAGACTGGCCTTAAGCACAAAGGATAGATGCCAAAAGACAGGCAGCGTGAATGCTCCTTAGGAGGAGTTGCATACAAGTCTGCGTCCCGTGCTACAAGCCCCCAGCCCACTGCAAGTTATCTGCAGGTCCTGTGGGTGCCAGGACTGTCCAGTTACTGACCCCAATTTTGTACTAATGCTGTTTTGCTTAGTGTCTGTGAGTTTCAGTTCTGCTAGTTAAGTACCTTAAACAGAGAAATTTGATTAAATTAAGGCCATTTGCCTTTCCTTTTTCTCTGCCTTTCACTTTTGCTGATGACATGTCACCTTTGAAACTTTACATGCATAAGCTCCCAGGGACAGGTCTTCCAGCTGATGTAACTGGAGTAGCTCTGTTGCATTCAGTGGAGTTGTTCCAATCTATGTGAATTGTGGCTCCCATAGAGCACGGGGAGTACTTTCAGCTTTTCTGTGGGCACTCTGAGTTTTCAAATATCCTTTTCTCAGTCATTTGCAAAGTTAAAACCAGGCTTGATCTGGTCATGGATCTGAAGGCACCTAGAGCTCTGCTGGGTCGGGATTAGCCATTAATTTAGGTTTCTGTTGCTGCCCCAGTCAGCATTTCACTTGTGTTCTTTTTAGAGACTCGCAGTATCTCTGCCACACTCCTGTTCACACCCGTTTCCTCTGAAACCTCAGATCTTGAAACTCCTCAGCTCATTGATGTTTTTAATACACTGGGGAAGGAAAGGAAATACGAACACAATTTCATTGAGAATACCTTCTTACCTGCAAATTCTTGAAGTTACCTCTGTGGACTTGTTTTGAACTGTCTGAAGAGATGACAAGAAAAAAATATACAAGATTTTAAAAGCTATCTAGGATCATTAAGAAATTCAGTACTCATTAAAATTAATGGCAGTTGTGCCTTAATCTTACAGTCATTTCTGAAAATCACAACCATATGTAGTTTTAAGGTTCATCGCCCTGAGCTGCTTTTGTGTTGTGGTCTGAATATACAACTCTTCCCTGTTTCCACCCCCAGTTATAGCCATAAATAATAGATAGATTGCTTTACTGCACACGTTATTTGTGTATCAATCGTCAGGTTCCCAGATTCACAAATTACTTTCATATAACTTCAGACATCTGATTTATTCATACTCTTTCAGAAATAGCAAGCATATTTTTCTATTCACCTGAGGATCAGAACCTGCTGGAGAATTTGTATACTGCATATTTGCATATCTACTGATCCCCTCTGCATTCTACTTTAACTGATAATAAGGGATCCTTTATTTTATTTTACTTCATTTTATTTTATTTTAATTTTTATTTTGTTCATGTTTGCCTCTTTTTTTTCTCTTCATATTAACACGGTGGTTGATTTACATTTTAAAAGCAAGTTTCCTTTTGAAATTTTCTATGGGATTAGAAGAATTCTTTATGTATTTCTGAGCTGTATTTTCTGTGTAGGCAGATAAATGGCAAATGTGGAGAAACTGGAAAAAAAGCAAAGGCAGTGACTTTGATTTGTTTTGCAGTTTCTACAGGCAAAACAACAACAAAAAAAGGTTTTGATCTCTCTGTTCCAATAAAAGGGTTCAGTGCCTTTCAGTAAACACACTGGTACCTTATGGGAAGGCATAATACTATATAACATTCAGACTAGGTCTTTTCTTGAGTGCTCTGGCATGCTTTCCAAAAGGCCTTAGGATTATCAACAGCCACAATGTTTCCTGTCTGTTTGCTTATGCTTTCTATCATTTGGTGTAGAGTCTTTTAAAAATAATCCATTTAGGGCCAAATCTAGCAATTTATATGCAAAAAAAGACCACACAATTTGTTTCTTAGAAATCACAACAATGACTAAGTGTGCTAGGGATGATGTGCAGTGATATCGTTAGCATTAGCTCGTTATTATGTTGCCCTTTCCCAGTCCTCCCTGCAGACTTCTTCCCATTATGTTCACACATTGTTTCAGACTGTAAGCTCTTCAGGACAGCAAGGGTCTTTTAATGCAGGTTACAGCATGAAGTACAGTGGGGTTGTGGGGGGGAAGTATCAGGTAAATGCTAGCTGCTGTCTGAGTAAAAGCAACAAAGGATGTGTTTCTGGTGGAAGTGCAAATCGTTAGGTTTGTTATTATTCCCAGCGATAGCTCTAGCCATGTATACTCCTAGTGCTTTGAATGCTTTTCTTTCCTTACCTTTCTTGCCTAGCTTTCTGGTTTAGGATCAATGAGTAACTTTTACTTTATGCTTTTATTTAAATATAATTTTAAATTATAGCTCTGAGAGCCTAACACTGATTTTTTTAAAGGTATTACAAATTGAAATGCCTAAGCGTGAACTTGGCTTTACCCTGTGTGACAGTGGTTTCTTGAGATCTTGCAATTAGATCTGGATTCTATTATGATTTTTATATACACATATACATATATACACATATATATATACACACAAAAGATCTTGTGTCACCTCTTTATTTAAATTGAATAAGCTTTACAAAACTGACACTGTATAAAAATACTTCAAATTGTAGATAGTTTAATTAAACCACATGTGTTACCTCATCTTCTGTGCCTCCTGCTAGGAGGGTAAAAATGCTGGAATTGAATCTGTGTCCAAGAAAGTCAAAGAAAAGACTCCAATTAACATTAGTGGCCTTTGAATCAGACTTGAAAAGCTACATGTGTTGTTGGCATGAATGGTTAAAGGCTTTCTGCACTGTAGAGTATTGGCCTGTAAAATCTGTGTACCTCTGGATGAACTTCGTTTTCAGAGCCCTATTTGTGAAAGGCCTGCCTCTGACTTCAGTGGGATCACACAAGAGCACAGCAGTTAATTTGCAGTAAACCCTGCAAACCCTGAGTTTTTGTACCACTGTGTACCTTTCAGATTTTTCCTCTGTATCCTGCAAATACCCTTCTGATCTCCCTGGTGATAAAACTCTGTAGCATTTGTGACTTTGGAGCTGCTCTGTTTTCTATTATGTAGTTTCCTAAACTGACAAGCTGGATACAGAAAGGGTATAACAATTAACATATGCGTCACAGTCCTACTGAATCTCACTAAAAAGGCTTTCACAAATGTGAAGTAGATGGAGCTGTAAAAAATGGGCCATTTTTGCACTCATATAGGTGGAAGGGAGCTCAGGTCTCTAGTCCAACCTCCTGCTCAAAGCAGGGTCAGCTGTGAGATCAGACCAAGCTGCTTCATCCAGTTGTTTCTGGAAAACCTTCAACGACAGACATGGGCCAGCCTCTCTGGGCCCCTGCTCCACTGCTGGATTCTCCTTATGGGGAAAAAGCTTTTTCCTATACTCAGTCTGAACTTGTTCCAACTCGTGCCTCTTGTCTTTCTTCCTGATGACCTCTTTGCAGGTGCTGAGGGACTGCTGTCAGGTCCTCCCAAAGCTTTCTCTTCTCCAGGCTGTCATTTACATTAGACGTCATCCACTTCCTCACCCTGATCAGGTGGTCTGTAACACATTTCCTCCACACCACCACCCTCACTGGCCTCTCCTATGATCCTCACCCACAATCTCTCATCTAGCCTGTCCCATACATGAGCTCCAGACACATGAGCTGCTCCTTCACAGAGACAGCAACCACTGTCCCAGCCTTTTCTTCCCATACAGTCCTTCCTGAAGAACTTGTACACATCTATCAGCACTCCAGTCAAGTGAGCTGTCCCGTCTCATCCCAGCTACTACTCTATTCACTGTCTGTTTGCAGTATTCTAGGAGCTGTGCTCCTGCCCACTGGTTATATACCCCCAGGCAGCAAGTGAATAGGTGCTTGACACTGCCTGATCAGCAGACAAGAGGTATAGGCACTCCCTAAGCACTGCTGGCAATAGTACGAAAGGTGATAGTGCGCTGGGGATACAGTCTAATAGTGGCTTGCTGAAGTAAGTGGAAGAAAGCAGTGAACGTATGGAACGAAACTTGTTTTTACTTGTGGTTGGTGCTCAATTTTCCAGAAGCCAGAGGCCACCACACTCATCCCATGAGATGGATGATTCTTAAAATGTGTAAGTATTTCCATTAGTTCGTGTCAGTGCAATCGTGTCCTTAAAAAGCCAAATCTTTAAGATTTATTTTCCACATTGAATACAGTATATTGATATAATTAAAGCCCAGCCAGTGTTTTCCTTAGTAGGCAATAGAGTTTTGGAATGTATATTTGTCAATAAGGCCATTAGAGAATGTTCTACTGTTTTGTGGCGTTGTATATCACATAGCATGCCAGCAGATAATTCGAGCTGTCACAGACTCTGTACTCCTTTCAGAAGCAGATGGAAAAGATGCTCAAATTCTGTAATTCCTGTTACCTATCTTTTAGCCACACGGAATGAGAATACTTACTATTGCCAGGAAAATATATACATATTTTTTTCCTAACAGCTGGCTTATTATACTTATTTGAAAAATAGATAGTACTATTGGATTTTAAAATTAATTGTCTAAAATATTATACTTAAATATTTAATAAAAAGGGGAAAAGCCTTCAAATCATGTAGTAGCAGAAAACTATACTGAACAGAGAATAATCAGCTTGAATCCTCAGCAGTCTTCAAGGTGTTCTAGTGCAAACCACATTCATTAATTAGATACTGTATATCCTCTGTCCACAATTTATTGAAATTTAAACTTGCACTGGACGTGAACTGCAGAAATGAGGGGTGTAATATTATCTCCAGAAATGAGTGCTTCTCATTTGATTACAATTTGCAGAGCAGGAGAGGCTTTCAAAGGCTAAGATGTACATTCTCTGCTCACCTGCACCTCCGTGCAGATTAGACATCAGTGAAACTAGTACACTCATACCCCTAAGCAACTGAGAAGAGTAAGACCCTGCAGTGAACAGCAAGCAGTTTACGACAATCTGATTAAGACATAGCATTAGCATCTAGAAGGGCATACCAAAAATGATGCTTCTGCATGATTTTTCTAGGTGTCAAATTGTTCAAACAGCCCACCATCTAGACTTTCTAACAATACCAGACAGAGATGCAGCTTGAGAAACACTGACAGCATGATTTTCGTAACACCTTTTCAAGGGACATTATGTATCTCCTATAGGTCTTTGCTTATTTTATCTATGCCGGTTCAGTTTGCCACTTTAGTTTAATCAAGAACAACTCTTGCTTGCAGTTGTGTGCAGGTGGTGATAAGTGTTGCACAGATACCTGAATGTGGAAAGGGATAAGATGTACAAAACTTCTGGCTAGAGCGTTTTTTAAGTGACTTGTGGAGAAGCTGTGTTTTTAAGCTGCAGAGAATGGATAGTGCATGTGTTATAGAGAGGCAAGACCAGCCTTGGTAACATTCTGACTATACACCACTGATGCATAATTTCTTCCTTGCTATTTCATTACGTTTTATTTAATGCTGGCAATAATTTATTGCTAGCCTACAGATGTTGATTGGGACCAGAATTTCTACCCAAATATTTCATTTCCCAAACTTCAATACTACATCCCCCCCTGCATGTGACTAGTAACCCTTCCCCCAGAGGGGATAATATATTTTCTGTCTGTTTCTTTTCAGTGGGATAGACCAGCTAAATCTTTTTCTGTTTTTCCTTTTTTTCTTTGCAAGATGGAGGAAATGGTTTGGTTCAATGTTGGGGAAAAAAAATAGCATTGATGTCTCTTGTTATATGGCTTTGAAATCCTGATGGAAATGAAATCAGAGAGGATTTTGTAACAGCCAGTATAAGGACTGTGGCTGAATGGTAGATAAAGGGTTCAGTTATAACCTCCTTCACCTAAAGGTAAAGCCAGCTGAAGCCAGATCCCTCTCTCATCTTTACTTGCCTAAATGCTGGCACATAATTTTTCAGCTTCTTCACTGTACATCTTCTTTCTTAAAAGAAACAGCTCTGCATCAATGAAAACAAAAACATGATTAGCAAGTTTCGTTCACATTTGTTCTGGTAAATACCCCCATCTGAGGTTATGCTACTCTACTGAATAGCACTTGGGTCTGGTGGGAGCAGGAAGCATCAGCATGATGCTGGAGCAGAGGGCTAACACCTGGCAGAGAGTGTCCAGGCAGGAAAAGCAGGATACGGAGTAGCCCTTGAAGCCAGTTCTGATGAGGGAATAACAACACAGACAAGCAACACATGCTAGTTGCAGATTTTGACAGGAAATTCATCAATCAGGTATACCAGTAATATGAATTTTAGTGTCTGCACTCTTTGATCAAGCCACCCCTCATGCAGCTCTGCGGTGCTGTAACAATGTTTCCTTCTACCTTACCACAGGTAAATGGCAGTAACAAGGATTGTTTTTGAGTCTGTGACTGTAAGGACTGGCGAAACTTGATCTCCTTTAGGGACTTTTGCAGATATATCAGAATCAGCAGTATGGTTAGCTCTACAGTTACAGGCATGTGGGCATCAGTAGATCTTTACTTTCAACTTAACACCTTCCTTACTTTTATTATGTGTATAGCTCAGAAACTGTACTTAACCAACATTCATCAGTTCTTGCTGTGTATTTTGATAGATATGCAGATTTGAAGTGACTGAGGTAGATATAAATGTTCAGGAAGGAGATTATGGCGATGGGAAGAATTAATAGTAGCCAATAAATTTTATGAATTGATACTTCAAGTATAAAAATCAAGCGCCACTACGATTTATATGAGAAAGTCAGTTCAGTAAGCTATAGGTTGGATTCAATCTTTTAAGTAGCTTTGTGCTCGTCTATCTGTAGTTCTTTCCCAAAAATCAGAAACATCATATTGCTTTTCAGGCACTACTGAAGTTATAGTCACGGTGAGGTACAAACTGATTTTCTTTTTATATGGGGATGCTTTCATCCATTCTTCAGAAACATGGCTGAATAGTAACAGAATTTTTCAAAGAACATTAAAGACAAAATATTTAATTAAAGACATGCTATAAACATTGTAAACCAACATTTTTTAAAAAAGGCTTCCTCACCGACTGTTTAAGATATGAAATTGGGATTACCCTACCACAAGAATATAGCTTGGAGGTGAGAATGATCTTTCATTAAAATAGTTTGCAAAAATACTTCAATATGAACAAATCTAATTGGTACTGTGCTGTTTTATGAATAGCTTATAATGCTGAAAATATTTCTATTTGTATTTTAACTCTGAACTTTTATGTATTATATTTCATATTATGTAAACAGAGATGAGATGAAATTAGGCCTTGCTACTCGTTTGGCTTGATACAAAAATATTTTAATTAAAAAGTATTTTATTAAATTCATTTAGTTTTTAAAATCTAACCTGGGTTTATCTTTGCCTGTTGATCATTTGTCTTGATCTTGCACTGAGGTTTGTGGAATTTTTCACATACCTGAAATAAAATTATGTTATTTGCAGGATGAAGGCTGTGAGAAATGACTTCTTATTGATACAAACGGATCCAAATCTCTTTCATTTGAATCACGTGTTAATCCTCTGTGCATTAATGAAAGAAGAGACTTTTTATCACAAAACAATGGCTGTTCTCCTTAATTTAATATCTCATAATAAAAAGGAGCTTATGACAAAACAGTTGTGTCATGTTGCCAGTATGATTTGAATTTCCAGAACTGTTGCTAAACTTTCTATGTTCCGAAAGATAGATTGCAAGTAACATTAGGTCACTTTATTGTGAAATGACTCAGCCCAGTTTATGGTTACTGGTTATTTGTTAGACTGTTCTATCATGCCTATGTTTGCCTATGTTTAGCAATTTTTAATATCTTCCTAGATGTTTGTTGCAGAAGACCTGTAATAAAGGCATAAAACAAAACTACTTTCTATTCTTCAAAGAGGATATTCTTACTGATTTGATCTGGAAACCTTTTCTGTTTTCTGATGTTAATATGATGCTTTTCTGATGTTTCTGATACTAATATGATCTTGCCAGAAAAATGGTCCAGTTTACAACTTCTTAATGTAATTAGATTATGGACTCTAGAATCCCACTGAGTGAGTATCTATATGGGCTGTACACCGAAGCTGAAGGGCTACCATGAAAAAAACTGCTTCAGTGGAAGCCACAAGTTTTCTAATCTGCAGGTATTGGAAATACAGAGAGCTTAGGAGCCAAAAGCTTCTGTTCATTAAAAAAAAAAAGAAAGTACAGAAGCCCCATGGAAAGGGGAAAAAATGGAAGAGAGGTTTTGGAGGAGTAGGAAACAAAATTTCAACAGTGAACTTCAGTTTATTCAGTTCTGTCTCTAAAAATAGTGGTTGTATATCCCTATGTTATAGAGGCAGCAAATAAGATTTGTTTTTAATTGGCAGGAAATACTTTGCACTGCTGTTACATAAAACACATGTGGCGCCTGACTCTTATGTTAGCCACCTTAGGTATAAGAAGAGAACTCCTGAGAGCTGAAGGGCTCTCAGGATGTTATCTAATGTATAGTTTGGTACCTAATTCTGTTTCAGCAGAGTATCCATAATGCTATTTCCGATAGATGTATTTCTGAAGATTTGGGATGTCTTTAAGATTGGGATGGACAATCTTTTCCAGTGTTTCATTGTAAGCCAGCTGTTCAAATGGAATTCCTCAGAAATCTGGAAACAATGAAACAGATTCATATGGAAAAGATGGAGCTTGGTCTGATCTTAAATTTATGGCATCAGATTCAATTATCACACACTTATCTTTATGCCAGATGGATTATAGAAGACACGATAAAATTTCAGCATAGATAAAACATTTGCATCATGCCATCAAACCATCTGGATTTGATTTACAAATCACACTTAGCATTTCAATGTCTCTGATCTCTTTGAACAGTACATATGCTATATATTGCTTAAACTAGTGTTTACTGATCCTGTCAAAGTGACATCAGCAGGAGATGAGTTATTCATGTGAGTGAATTTGCTTGTGAGTTCGCATGTAACTCATGAGAAGATCGTAATACTGTTACACCTTTTTAAAGTAGCTGTGAGCCTCCTACAGCAAGGGATCTCATCCTGTCAGGCACTACTTTTAAATGACATTAAAAGCCATCCTTCTTCCTCAACTCAGTAGCTGAGCACTTCCTTCTGAGGCTACACATATGCTGACAAAGATCCGTGAGCAACTGCTGCTGTGGTGCCGTACAATTTCTCCCAACAGTGGTGACATGAGAGTAAACTTACTTTTGAAATCTCCTTCACAGAGATTTGCTCTTTTCTCTTAAACTGTTTTTCAGTTGGGTTTAGAATATTATATTCACTACCAAAACACATACATATGCTATTCCTTTCAAGCTACGATTGGAAGATGTAAACAATAAGCGACAAATTCAGCTGTGAATTGGAGAATGAGGGATGCACATTAAGGATAATTCTATTTTTTCATATTTTAATAAGGTTATCTCCATTTTAAATATAATGTAATCTCATGTTTAAATATAATCCTGTTACTTGAGGGTCTGTTACTGGTTTTAGAGTTCTGTAATTTAGAAAGTTTTTGTTAAACATGAGTACAAAGACCAACGAAAACAAATTTAGTGTTTTGCTAGTCTTGTTCTTGTTCCTATCTGGAGAAATACATCCACAAGAAACATGCTGTGGCTGAAGTGAAGGTAAGAATTGAAATACCTTCGAGCTAAGCTTGAGATAACAAAAAGATGGGATAATGGTTTCCAGCTTAGATAGAGGTGGGCTTTCACAGCACTCAGCAGGACCTGGAAACCAGTAGGGGCTGCATTTTTTCAGAGTCTATTTGACTCTGTGAGAGTCCAGGACTCCTGCTGAGTTTTGAACTCTTTCATTGCCTCCCTGAGCTCTTAAAGCTCCTGATGATTCAGAACTAACTGGGGATTGCTGTGTAGGAGCCCTTCGCTTTTAAAGGGGGAAGAGACTGAACCTGCCAGGTTCCTGCAGGGAGGGATTCAGAGTAGAGTCCTCCCTCCTGAAAAAGTCAAGGTATGAATGCCCATCTTTTAAAAGCATCTCGAGGGAGAGTAATGGCATATCTCCTCAGATGTCTCCATTAGGCTACAAGTACATTTAACACAAATACTTGTGTGCAGAACTGAATGTAGCCTTGATGTCAATGGCAGGACTGCACAGTAGTATGGACGATCCTTTGTGTTACCCGAAATTACCAGCAGATACTGAAGAAAGAGACTAAGTCCTCCTAAAATCCTTCTCCCCGATCTTTCAGTCCCTCCAGTAAATCTGTGCCTGGAGTAAGTAGATATTTTCACTTTGCTTTAACAAATGGCTTCTTCAGTTGATCCTAGGATAGTTAGGAAAGTCTTTAAATGAATTGAAATGTATCACCCTTCATATGGAATAAACTCTCCAAATATGTGTTTTACACCTGTTCAGTCTAAAAATGATTTAAGGTTAAACCACTTGAAACCAGATGAAGTCAGACTCACATGAAAAAGCTGGATGCCTCTGTAACTGTCTCTGCCAATGGTGTTCTCTAATTTGTCACAAATGGGTGAGATAAGAGAGGAGTCAGAGGTGCCAGAGGGCAAGCTCTAGCTGATGACTTGTGTGTGCATTTCTTAAACTAAAGCACAGCAGGCCAGTACCCCAGCTCATTTAATTTAGAATAGTATATCTATCCTGGCAATTGCTAAACTGATTGTCTCTGAGGCCAAATAATCCTTGCTCATCTGACATATTCTTGCTTTTGGGCATTCTGCCTTTTGCTCAGAATCTCCTCTTACTACTCTGCCAACAGCTTGGTGGAATTTAACTTGGCAAAGGTGATTATAGGTTATATAGGTTTTAGAATTTATGAACAGAGATTGTCCGATCAGAATAAAATTAGTTTTGCTTACTTATAACTGTACTAGCAGTCATTGAAGACAAACGAAAACCTAAATGAACTTAGTAAAGCAAAAGAGCACTAACGTGCTAACATCATTAGAGAGAGAAATTTCTAAATTCCAGAGAGAATGTTAGCTAAGCATTTTGGCTCCAATATCGACTTTCTCAATCTTTGCTTTCTTTGCTAGCTTATACAAACTTTGGAATAACTGCTACTAGTGACTTTATCCTGTTTCTATACTTTTATTTAGAAAAATATCTCAATCCCACAATGTCTGGAAAAATCAGAAGCTGGAGGAGTTTACTAGCCAAACTTAATTTTGTTTCCCACTAGTTCTTGAATTAGACAGACCAAATTTCAGGCACACTTGAACTGAGATCGCTCAGAACATGAACACACGTTTTTCCACCTCTACATTACAGCTGATCTTAAAAAATATATACTTAACTAAGTATATGGTGAAAGAAAGAGATGAATGTTTTCATTGGAAAATTGAAAGAGAATAAAGAGAAAGTCTGGAAAAAGGCAATGATTTCAGCTTTAGCGCAAAAGGTCAAGAGCCCTTCTCATTGGTATATTCTAACTGCTGCTACTCTCTGATCATAATAGTGTGATTTGTGTACAATTTAATTTGCAGTATCACTCCATTACTGACTGGCCAAATTACTACAGAAAAAAACTTCGTTTGCTATCATTTACATTACGAGATAGATTTTGATTCTCAGCGAAAGGATTAAACAGAAAATGTCTTATTTTTCTCACCCATACAGGTCACCCTTTGAAATCGAGGATATGATAGGCTATGAAGGAGGATTCATACAGCTTTGGATGCTATACTCCTCTGTGGACAGAGAGCAGCTTTTCGGTGTAGGTCTATAAGATTTGTGCTACATAACACACGGTTTTTAAAAATGTTGAAACATCTAATAGCAGATTTACATATAGAAATTTTAATAAAGCCTCTTCCTGAGAGAATCTTCATTGCTCAGTACAGCCTCTAGCTGCGTAATAACTGCATTTCCTGATCTACAGATTCTTGCTTTCATATGCCTCTAAGACTCAATACTTCAAAAAGGTTTTTGTCTTCTTAATAGCCCTTTAAAAATTCCTGTCTTTTCCTGGTAAGAGACATAGCATTTGTTGCTTGCAAAAATGTCTTTAATTAGTTTATGAGAAAGTGCTGTTATTCATATTTAGTTATTCAAAAAAAGTCAGAGTGAAAGTGTTAAAAGATGCTTCCAAGACAGTGTATATTCATTTAATTAAAAATACATATTTTCAGACTTTTTTGTCTACAAATATTTAGCCTAAACATGCATTTTATTAAATATGAAAACAGAAAATATTAAATTTGAAACCATGAAATTGTTTTTTGTTTTGAGGAAAAAAGTAATGTTTGCATTGCTTTAATAAACACCCTATTAATTTAGTATTGGTTAAACTCTTTCCCTCTGGCATTGGCAATAAAGCTAGACAAAATTACCTCCTTAATTTTCTTAAGATGCTTTTACTGTGTGTTGTTATACAAAAGACCTATCTGCAAAGAAGTAATTTATCTGCTTTAATTTTAATTTTTTATATACGGGATTTTACAGCTGGTGAAAATCAAGCAGCCAGAATTCAAGACTTGCAAAAAGCATGAAAATTAGCGCTACCAAAAATTCAGGCAGGAAGAAAAAAAGCAAACATGCTAATTAGCCCCCTTATCTACGCACTATAAAATGTAATATATACTCCGATGCCTGCATTTTGCCATGTCTTTCTTATGCTTAAGATTATATTAGAAGAGTATTTGTGGCACGGAGTATTTTTGAGCACCTTCCACAGGAAAGAGTGATTTTTTGAATAGTGACATGGTATGAATGTCTCATACTCTGGTACAATGCAAACCAGCAAACCATTGGCAAACCACTAATACTCACCCTTAATTTTCCCCACCTTCATGCCCAACACTTGAGTTCTCCAGCCGTAAGTTTGATGCAGTTACCTTTGAGATCTTGAGATATTTAGATCTCAGTCCCATGAAGACTATGCTTGTGTGGGACTCCACGCTGCATTTATAGAGAATTTAGTTTAAACTTCTGTTAAAAGTTTGGTGTTGCCTTAATGTCTCAGTGCTAAGTTTACAAATCCCTGAGAAAATTCAGGGAAGAAAAGATTTGTTCTTCCCAATAATTCATGCATGGAATAAATTCTTTCAGGATTTGTTTTACAAATCTTTTAAAAATGGCATGTTATTCCAAAACATTGTATTTTGGATTAGTAGATGATAATTTTTTCCCAGATGGGATAATATTTAAGCAGCAGTACATTCTTCTGATTATGATGGGCTATGGATATAGCAAAACACACTTTGTAGAGAAAGGTGAGAGGGTTTTTTTTGCATTAAAGGGTTGTGTGCTCAAAATCCTGTTTTTTTTTCTGTCTGTAACAGGTGGTTTGACAACCTCTGTAAGAGATGTAACTTCTACTTACAAATCTTGCTTTGAATAATGCGAAAGCTATTAAGCCTTATTCAGACTGTTGCAATGAACAAAGTAACCATAGGGATAAACTTGGCTCACTCAGCCTAATATTTCTTGTGCTAGAAACTCAGGCTGATACCCTTCGTGTTTGCTTTAACCATCAAGATTGGCATAATGAGGCTCGCAGCTCTCTCTAGTTATGTGGGTGGTCTCTGAGGTACACAAAGCCAAAACTGTAGTTAAGTGTTGAATTCAGCACTGGAAAAGAGCTGGAAGTGTGCACAGGTACTGTGAAACACACAAGTGCCAAGAAAAGTTATACGCATTTTATCTTGTCTTTAAAAGAAAAACAGGCCCTGTTGGTGATTTTAGGATATTTATAATGCAGCCACAAAGGATGACAATCAAGAATACTACCTTAATAAGTAAAATAAAATATTCTCCAATGAATGCATCTGATTAATACAGATCTGCACTTTGACTATGCCTGTGCCATTTTTATCTTTGTTTTTGCAAATATTTAAGTGATACATTTTTATTCACAAGAACTTCACAGAATCATAAGATAATTCAAGATGGAAGGGACCTCAGAAGGTCTCTAGTCTGGCCTCTGGCTCAAAGCTTGGTCAGCAGTGGGATCAGATCCAGCTGAGTCTTGAAAACTCCCAAGGATGCACAGCCTCTCTGGGTAACCTACTCCACTGCCGAACTGTCCTCACAGAGAAAACATTTTTCATTATGTCCTGTTGGAAACTCTGCTGTACCAATATGTGCTTATTGCCATGCATCACTGTGAAGAGTTTGGCTTTGTCTGCCTGATGACCTGTTTGTAGGTCCTGCGAGGCTACTGTTAGGTCCCCCAAAGCCATCTCTTCTCTAGGCTGCACAAGCCCAGATCCCTCAGCCTCTCCTCACAGGGCAAGTGCTCTAACCCCCAACCATCTTGGTGACCTCTGTTGAATTCATTCCAGTTTATCAATGTTTTTCTTGTACGGGCCGGGGCGGGGGGGGGGGGGGGTCCAAAACTTGACACAGTATTCGAGACGTCTTGATCTACTGGCTGTGCTCCTGTTAATATAGCCCAATATGTTGCTGACCTTCTCTGCTGCCAGGGCACACTCCTGGCTCATGCTTAGCTTGCTACTCTCCAGGACTCTCGGGGCCTCTTCCGCAGAGCTGTCTTCCAGGCAAGCAGGCCCCAGTCTGTATCGTTTCCAGGGCTTCTTCCTTCCCCAGGAAGAACATGACTTGGCATTTGGCATCACTGAATTTTATAAGTTGCCTGCTGGCCATTTTCTTGTAGCATCTCTAGGTCCTTCTGGGTGGCAGCCCTGCTGTCAAGAGTTATCACCTCACACCCAGAATGGTGTCATCTGCAAACCTGATGAGATTGTACTCCATTGCCTCCTCTTGGTCATTGATGGTATTAAACAGGACAGGTCCCAGGATGGACCCAATTCCAGTTGGGACTCAGCTGCGACCTCTGGGTAGAGTATGACCAATTAAGCACTATCCTCTGAGCCCAACCATCCAAACATTTTTTTACCCATCTAGTCCACCCATCCAGATCATAACTTGGATACAAGAATATTGTCAGACACAATGTCAAAGCTTTGCTAAAGTCCAGGCAAATGACATCTACTGCTCTCCCTTTGTCCACAAACATAGTCATTTTATCATAGAAGGCAATTGGGTTGGTCATCCATGATTTACCCTCAGTAAATCCATGCTGACTATTCTCAGTCACCTTTTTCTCCTCTATGTGCCCAAAAATGTTTGATAAAAGGATTCACGCCATGATTTTCCCAGGGTCTGAAGGGCCAAAGTGAGGGCCCGTAGTTCTCTGGATCATCCTTTCCCTCTTTTTTGAAGATGGGTGCAACACTTGCCTTTCTCCCCTCATGTCCATGATTTTTTCAAAGATGATAGTGACCTTGCAAGGACACTGGCCCATTTTCTCAGCACCCTTGGATACAGCCTGTTGGGTCCCATGAGCTTGTATGGGTCAAGTTCTCTTGAAATGTTCCACTGATCATGGAGGCCTGAGAGACCTCATAGGTGAAGACTGAGGCAAAGGTGGCTCTGAGTACCTCAGCCTTGTTTATGTGCACTGTCACAGAATCACCTAACCCATTCAGCAATGGTCCCACATTTTACCACATTTGTTCAGCCTTTTATTACTAACGTGGAGGTAGAAGACCTCCTTGTTGCCCTTGATGTTCGTTGCAAGCCTCAGCTCTAGGTGAGCCTTGGCTTTTCACCATTTCCTCACTTAATTGTGGGTCATAATCTCTCTCCCCTCCTTGTTCCTAGTTTAAAGCTCTCCCCACCAGGTTGGCCAGGTTGCTTTTGCCTAGCTTTGTTAGGTGGCACTTGTCTCTCCCTGGCAGTCCTTGATTATCAAGGAAGTCCTGTGGTCCTAAAAGCCCAATCACTGTCTATGATACCAATGGCAAAATCAGGTATTGACTCACAGGATTCATCCACTCCTCCCCAGATTTTTGCCCCTCATCAAGAGGATTGAGGAAACACTACCTAGACCCTCATGCCCTTCCCCCTCACCTTCCTCACGCGTCTCAGGATGTTGAACTCCACTACTTCAAGCTCACCTGTGTCAGTGGTCAGACCAGAAGGCAGAACCCTTGGGCAGATTTCAAAGGAGCAGTGTTGAACCTGGAAGGTATCTTATCTGCCTAAAATCGTGGGCCCACACTTCAGCAGACAGGCTGTCTTTCTGGAAGCATTTGTGCACAGCTTTTGCTACACCCACATGTAGAATTTAGCTACGGAAAGGCTGATTACCTAAAATGTAAGTGCAAATTAGGTATCTAACCTGTACAGATTGGATCCTCCAATTGTTGAGCTGAAAGGAGTTTTCTCATCACATTAGCTTTACAGAGTTTTGGGGAAAAAATGTCCTATCTCTTGCTGAGATAAACCAGAAACTTATTTTACTTTTATAAAAAGTGGAACCAAAGTGAAAGGGAAGTCTCCCACGGGAGAACATACATGTCCAGAGCCAAACCAGCCTCAGCAGACTTTGTAAAACCAGCTTAGAAGGGTCCTGCTGCTTACACCACCACTACCTAGTTCTGCTCAGCAAACAGTTATTAACAACATAGAGGAATGAAAAGTGAAAAAAGCCTCAAAGGAATCTAAAAGCACATTTTTAAACCAAAAATGCTACTCCTGGAAGAACCTTCGCACTGATAAATAAGAAGCTGCAAAAAATGCTACTCCTGGTAGAACCTTGGCACTAATAAATAAGAAGCTGCAAAAAAGTGCTCGTGTTATTAACTTTATGTGTCAGCCATTTAAATTTTGTGATGAGGGGCAATAACGTCAGTGGGACAGGATAAGAATCTACACACAATTACTGACTCTCAGATGACTTTAGTGTCACTGTAACTCATTGTGTTAGTGTGGTAACTTGCCAAGGCCCTATAACTCAATGATTTGTACAGACAAATCACGGTTAAATAGAGCTTTGTTTGTGGGGAAATCTGAACAGCATAGGACACTTGAAAAGTCTCATATTCCTTTAGCACACATTCTATTTATTCCCTTTCTTTTCAGCATGGAAACGCTGGCTTTAGAATGAGTTAGAAGAATTTTTAACTCATCATCTTAAGAAAAAAAAAAAGAACAACCTTAAAAAGTATCTATTATTTTATCCATTTAAATAAAATATTGAAAGCAGAATAATATCTAGTGAAAGGGAGTAGTGATCAGGGGTCATGGGGTAACAAAGGGCAGGCAAATAGAACAAAGCTGTTGATAAGAAAAAAAATAGTAAATATAATGTCAAAATGAAAGACTACTAGGCATCAGTATAAACCCTTTTCTAGCGAACAGCTCACCTCTGTCAGTCTGCCCACGCTGAAGAAATAAAAATGAAGTTTCAATACATGGTAAGTGCTTTGATAAAAGGCAGCAGGCCAGCAATTACACCTGATTAAAGCGAATATTTAAAAATTTCATTTAAAATATTAAAGAAAGGGAATTTGATGGCACAGAAGGAAAAAAAAATCTGCCTATGCTTTAAGAATCTGAATCTAGGAGAGCAGGTATCTTAAAGGAACAGACAAATTTCAAGAACTGCTCTCAGGCACCTATTTGTCATTTAAACATGTTTCACACATTCACTCCAGTGCAGTGGGTAAAATATTTGTTTTTCCTTTTCAAGATTGGTGAGTCAAACATACAAATTCCATACCTTGATAGATATCATTCTTTGATACAAATCATCCCAGTATTTGTCTCTGTCAAGAGTCTTCCTGAACATCCACTGTAATTCAATTTCCCATTTATTTTTATGATACAAAAAGTATGAGATATGTCCTGTTAAGGCAGCAAGCAGGTGCCTAAGCCACTGACTAGACCCTGGTCTATGGTTAAGCTGACTGAGCAGGAATGGGAAATGACTAGAAATGACATGAAAAATGCTGGACCTGACAGAAAATGATGCGAGAAGCTGACAAAGGTTACAGGTAGTGCCGTGAAGGACAGCTGAATTTCACAGATGGTTAAGAGAAAGTTATACAAGAAACAGCTGAACTTCTCAGATACCTGCAGAGTAGTAGACTCTCTCCCATGACCTCCCTGTGCTGTGGCAGGGCAGACTGGGCGGGCCTGGAGGATGCTGGGGGCCAGCGCAGTGTGCCAGCAGTGCGGTGCATGGCCGGGCCCCCCTGCACCCCTCCATGAGCCCCCCAGTTCTCTCGCTGCCTCCACAGCAGCTCTGCTGGGTCCCCCCGGAGACCCCAGCACCCTTGGGTATGGGATTGGGCAGAGAATGGCTACTTCTGATTGGCTTAAATCTCCATGGTGCCTGGCGATTGGCTGTTGCTGGAGGGGGCAGGGATGCTGCCCTTCTGGAAAGTTCTGTGTGCTGTGGCAACCACACCGCCATTAACAGTTCAGTTTCCAGGGAGCCATTTGAGGGTAAACAAAGTTTAACCAGTGTCAGCACGTCAGTCTGCCACAGCAGCTCCTCAACCACTTTCAAACATATACCATTTCTACAGTCGACCCGAAAGGCAAAAGTGGGCACAAACACTTACATGTGGCAAACCACTGGCTACTATCTAGACAGAGAGGAATTTCTTCATTCTTTTATTGATAAAGAAGTGTTAAAATTTCATCTGAAAGTGTTAAGAGCAATGCACATGGGTTCAAGTCTGTTAACTCCCATTTAGATACTGGCTGTCACATGAAGTTGTTTCCACATATAGTTTTAGAGTACATATCTCTTTAAGATTTTTAAGGGGGGCATAATTATAGGCATAATGGCATCCCCTATTTCTTTCAAGGTTAGCTGACCAAGGAGTTCCTTTGGTCCCTCTGCAGGCTCTCCTCCCCTCTCTGGGATGTCTCTGTGCTTGTTGGCCTCCCCAGCACTCGGAAACTGCTGCACACTCGCTCGTTGTGCAGCGCCTGCCTGCGGAGCCGGTTGGATGTGCTGCCAGTTGGGTTGTAGGGTGTGATTAGCTTTTGCCTCCCTTTCCCAGTCCTGCTGTGCGTGCCAGGAGCATGGCACCTGATGACTACATTAAGCCCAGCAACATTAAGGGTACTTATTGAGCACTTGTGGCAGACAAAATGTCCACACATAACACTAGTAAACCCAGCTTTTAGAGCTGGGAACCAGCAAAGAAAGACCGAGTGAGCAAATGATGCCTGTTTTTTCAGGACTGTTATTTTCAGCATCAGGTTGCCAGACTGATGCTAACTTGGGATTGAGGGGAATGTGACATGAGTGAGCACAACACAAGAGAAAAGGGGCTGTGACTAGGATGTTTGTACACAGTTATTTTAACTGTATTGTTCATGAAGTGTTTCTGTACTGAGGAGATAATTTGGACTGGGAGTGTTAGGACGACTGTAAGAATACATGAACTCATAGCTGCTTGTTGTGTTTTGTATTGGACTGTTAAAACAGGAATAGCATTGAGACCAAATCATTCACTCCATGCATCAGATGTGCTCCCTTTGGCCCCCGAGCAGATTTGGAGCATAATAACCTTTTCCCTCCTCTGCGGACGGAGCAATTCTGCCCTCTCCCTGCTCATTGTCCCCTCTCTCTAGGCGCAGAGAGTATCGACATTGCTGATGATCTTCATGGCAGTGAGGAAACTCAACCAGCTCAAGGTAAAGAAGCATATCTTTTTTTTCCACCCTTGCTGCCATCAGTCAGGTCCTGCAGCAATGGGCCCTGATAGCTCTTCTGGAAGAGCTTCCAGCCTTCCCAGCCCTTGAGCTGCCTCTTCCTGGGGTAGTTATGTGTAGGGCCAGGGGGGATCCTGACTGAGGCAAGATGCTTCCTGCTTAACCAGTGCTCTGTGTGCATGCATAGGGGGCATCTGAGAGGAAAAGCAGGTGGAAGCAGGAGGAAGGAGCCCAGAGGTGACCAGCCCTCCTCTCAGAGCTGGGCTGGGCTGCGTAGCAGCTCCCTGCCAAGAAATCCCACTGCCCCCAAAGATGGACCTCTGTTCCAGGTGGTGCTCTGCATGGGGGCTGCCCTTGCTTGCTCTCTCTCTGCCTTCTATTCCAGCCTCTTTCCTCCCCAAGGAAGACACAGAGGATTCTGCACAGAGCCAGGAGACAGGGTAAGCGGAGCCCTTCCCTGCAGGTGGATGTCCCCTCTAGAAGGTCCTGGCTGAGGACGCCCACTAATGTGTTTCTCTGCGCTGTTGCCCTGGGGAGCCTCAGGGTGGGCAAGGGCAGGATGTGACACAGAGCCAGAGACCTGGGCATGGCCCTGATCAGCTGAGGAGACCAAGGAAGGGGTGGGGATGGCGTCATGAAGAAGGGCTTGGGGAGCGCCAGGGTAAATCTTGGGGGTGCCCAAGAGATGCCCAATGCCTGCTGCTCATACGTGTGTGCTCAGAGCCCACTGGTGGACCCCTGGCTGTGGGGCCCTTCTCTGCCTTGAGCCCAAACCACTTTGAGGGCTGGCTGCCCCAGGGATTCCTGCCCTGGGACAAAAGGGAGCTCTAGAGTCCCTCCTCACCTCCTTTCTCCCAGGTTAAGCAGAGGGACACCGCCCACTATCCAATTCCCACCGTGCTGCCTGCAGAAGGTGGAGAGATGCTACTGCTTCTTTCCTGTACAACTGCAGCCCCTCAAGTCCTGCTAGTGGCTCCCCCCGATACCTGCAGGAATGCTAGGTGAGGCGGTTGTCTCCCCAGCCCCACCATCGTCTCCACCATACAGGCAGACCCATGTCCATTTTGGTGCCAACCAGATGGTGTACCTAAGCAAGGAATGCCATGACGTGCTGGACTGCTGCCCAAAAGTCGCACATAAGGACTGGCCAGAATATATCCAATGCAAGTCCATCCTCCACCTGTCTGCGCCAGCAGCTGTGGGACCATCTTCTCTGCCTGCTCCCATTCAACTGAGAGGGGAAGGCAGGGCTCAGCCTGTTTTTCTCCATGTGCAGCCAGTGGGCTGAGGACAAGAGGAGACCTCACATCTTTCATGCCCTGCTGAGATAAAGCAGATATCCTGTTGCAACGTCCAAAGGTCTCCAGAAGCAGAGACCCCCAAAGAGAAGCAACCTGCAACCTCCATCAGCCCTCAGATCCCCAGTGGGGAGGGAACTGCCAGTCACTTCCAGTTCTAGTGAAGCAGCAGAGGCTCACAGGCATCGTCTCTGTTGGATGCTGCAGCCCAGGTCACGGGAAAGAGTGAGGGACAGAGAGGGAAGAAGGAAAGGGTTTGTCATGCAAAACAGCAAGCAGTGTGCTCTGTCCCAAGTAGAGTAAAGGATCAGAGGTGAGCAGGGTAGGTGGATTTTCTCCCACTCACGACCCCCAGAGTTCCCCCACCACCATGAGCACAGCCAACCTTCCCTTGCAGTGCAGCCTGGGGCTGGAAAGCACATCAGTGGTCTCTGCTTTGTTCAAGGTGCAGTGTTGTGGTGCTGAAAGGACTTTAACAATGTGTTATGAGGTGCTGGTCCAGGCTGAAAAAGAAATGAGTGGTAAAGAGCAACTCCAGGCAAAAGGACCTAGCTTAGAAAAGCAGAGGGCTTGGCACCCATAGGTACCATTGGAGGAGAACAGCAGCACCTGCCACTTACTTGCCAGGCTGAGGTACAAGTGTCCTTCAGCTCTGTGGTGGTGGGCGTGCAAGAAACGGGTGTAATACAACTGAGTTTGAGAGCTTATGCAAGAGGAGGCCATCAGTCATTCACAAAACTCAACCTGAAGCAAGTTGACTTGACCCGTTCCTGCTCATTCGTGACACAATTTCACTCTCCCTCAGTCTCCTCCCCACAGCCCCACAAACACCTCGACATGGGTGTCTTGGAGGTCTGGTGAGGATCACTGGCACAACAGAAGACAGACAGTGTCAGCAACTTCTCACAATGTCCCTGGAGTTGATCTTGAGCAATGGTGACATCTTGTTCATGAAGTGATCTGCTCCATCCTTTAGAGCCATCGGCTGGCAAGAGGTGGTGTCTGGCCTCCAAATCTTGCTTACTTCAGCTTCCCTCAACTTCAGGCCAGGTTGCTACCTGCTTTTCCTTCTATGGGACATATGCTTGAGGTATCTGTCTCTGGTATGGTTACTGGGCAGGGGGCTCAGAGGTGGGGTGAGACTGCAAAGCTCTGTGGTCTGTGCCTTTGTGTCCAACCTGCTGGCTGATGTCCTGGCTGTGGCTGCAGCCCCAAATACACATGGCTTTGGAAAGTCTGGGTGATGGTATGATGGTAACAGTGAAAATGTTTGAAGGGCTGCGCTGGGGCTCAGTGTCTTCTCTGTTTCTTGATGTAAGGGGGGTCTCAGCACAGTAACGTTAATGAAGGGAGAGCAATCACTGCAACCGTCTCCCTCCTGGAAAATCTACCCTAAGCACTATATAGTAGGACCATCCAGCAGGATTTTGCAGTACCTAAATGACAGGGCTGGCATCTTAATGTAGCTGTAGTAATTTTATTTTGGACAGTTTCCTTGGCACTGCCTCCTTAGCTGAAATTCACACCTTCTACTTGCTTCTCTGATCAGATAACAGAACAATTCAGTCCTCTTTTTAACCTCCTCAACTGTTTCTATTAAGAATGAAAAGAGCTATCATTCCCTTCATTCTGCTTTTTTGCTATCTCTCTATTGTGATAACTGTACAATTTTATTTCTTTACCATATTTGGAATCTCATTTAAATCCCTCACTCATGGTGTCATATAATGATGTCAGAATCTTTTTTTTAAAAAAAATCTCTTTCTCATGGTTGCATAAGCAATCCTGAAGGGCTCAAGATAGCCTAAAGTGTTATATGACCAAAAAGAATATTTTGTTTAAAGTGTTATGAACTTAACATCTGATTTTTTAAGGAATGACTTTTGATTTTCAAATGCTCAGAGCTGCCAATACTGGAGATGTCTGATCAGTCATACAGGCTAAAAATACAGGATGTTTTATGGACATTTTGTAAGCTGTTAATCCCTGGGGTGAATATTATTTGGTTGGTATTTCAGCCCAGGCCATTAGTTACAGAAGCAGGCACAAATCACCATATGACTCAGGTCATGTCTACAGGTAATTTTATGGATATACTTGCGTGTGTGTCTGTCCTGCTTTCAGGTATTTGATCCATTCCTCCACAAAAGGTGTGAGTGCATGTGCAATTGACAGCAAATGTGGCATTTCAACAAGATGCAAGATATGCTTGTCTTCCAAATCTGAGCTATAGATGAGTTCCTTGTAAATACTTTCTGGGAAAAACAGCAAATAGCTTAAAATTCTGATACTAGTAAGAGCTAGCTCAGTTGGGTCTAGCAGGCTTGGAAGAAAACCACAAAAAACAGACCAGATGAGACATTTCAATTTTGATTCTGTTCTCATCAAAAATCTTGCAAGAAGGGTAGAAAGATGTACAACAGAGGAGAATGAAAGAAGGCACAAATATCATCAGACAAACTGTCTAATTTAAAAAGTACACAAATAATGTAAAGTCACATTTTTATAAAGTTTGGTCCATTTTTATTGCAGTTTTGTATTCATAATGCTGAAGTTCTCATCCAGTTCTTCAGAGCACTCCATGATAGCACAAATGCTGGCCTCTGCCTGTGTAAATTTTAATCAGATGTTTACTTCTGCATCAGCTTGCAAAGTACTATGTCTGAATTAAAATACGTAAATAGCTTGTCAAAAATGACCTAAAACACAATACATTTTAGTATAGGACATATATGTCTGATTGATACTGCACCTAAGTTATTTTTTAAACATGATAGTACAGACTAGCTAATTTCCAGCCGCCACCATCCTTACTGCAGATATATATGCCAAGGGCATCTTTTTTTTCATTGTCCTGAGAACGCTGATAAAATAATACACCTCATTCTCTTGTTGCAGGCAGAAGTAAATACTTTCCCCTAGGCTCATTAAATTTATTTCTGCATATTTAGCATTTTCATTCCAATTACAAGTAGCATTTACATGAAGAACTATCTATCTAATACTGAAAACTAAATTTGAAAGGGCTGTAAGAAAAATGTGGTTTAAACACAAACTTTTTTTTGTTATAGTCTTACTCTCATTAGCAGAAGGCAGAAGCTCTACCTTTTCAGCTTGTTCCTGTCCTTCTATTTGTTTTCATTAAATCTGGCAAGCCCACTGTAACAGACAGTGTGAATACATGATTCCTTCCCTGCTTCCTCCACTGCACTGAACAGGCCTATCACCAAGCACATGCACAGCACCTTGCAGACTCATCTCTGCAATGACAGCTACTTCCACAGCTAAGTGAAGAGGAACAGTCTTTTCTGGCTGACTTACAGAAATAGTGCTCTGCCATTAAGTTTCCTCTTTTGTGTTTCCTTAGAAGACGTTTCCATTTTTGCTAATGACTGTTTTGCTTTTGGTTTAAAGAGAATTTTTTACAGAAGCCACTGAAATCTGAATACTTAGGAAGATTCACATTCTGTGTTCTCTTTTGGACCATAAATATTGATAGGTGATAAAAAGGGCTAAAATTACCCATATATTATCAACTATTGCCTTCATACCTATTACACAATGGAAACTGCAAAAAAATGCCTGGCACTTTTCAGGAGACTCTTTCCTCCCTCTCTTCCTCCCTCCCTCCACGTTAATTGCAATTTTCAGTTAAAACTTCTCCCAATGAATACCTGAATTTCATACATATCTTTAGTACTATCCACATGTATTCTTATTTTACAGTTAGGCAAATGAACATATGCTAGCATTCACAATGACTTAGTTCATTTCATGGCTAAAGTAGTGCAGTGTCTGAGTGAGCTACTTGCTGTTTCCAAGATCTATTTGTAGGAGGGCACCCACTCTTTTTCCAGGTTGGGGATCCTCTGGCCATGAGCAATCATACTGAGGAGATAACTTCAGGTAGTCTTCAGACAACATCATGTTTAGATCAGATTTTACTGCTTGTTCAGTGACGCTAGTGTTAGTTTTGTATTTTTACTACTTCGCTGCTTGAGCGAAGTCAGTATCTCACAGATATCTGCAAACCAAGGGTTAGACTCGCTGCTCTTCCAGATTAAGGGAGATATTGGCATCTGTATCAGTTTTAAGCCATAAACTTCACTTTTGCACTTTTGGAAAGATCAGTCGTGCAGTATGGATTTTTTCAAATCAAAAAGGTGATTTTTATTATCACTCACCTCAGTGAGTGAGTGGATGTGTAGACTGGAGAGAGCAATCTTCCTTTTTCAGGGGTTTTATTTACTGAAATAGTCACTTCTCAAAACTTCGGTTACACCAAAACTTAGATTCTTTGAATCAATGAAGTTGGCTTATTAGTTTTCCTCTTGCATTTCCTCACTCAAGACTTTGTCTTCCAACCCAGGCTCAGGAAAAAAATCTAGAAATATTCCTAATATTGGGCTCTTTCACCCTCCCCTTCTGCAGCAGTTCTCCTGAAGACCCCCAGGAAGTGTACATTCCTGGTACAAGGATCTAGCCAGAAGAGCACAAGAAGCTGAGATTTGGGAAGAGGTGAGAATAAGACAGCCTGATATGGGAAATTCATTGTGATTCTGTTCTCATCCAGCATCTATGTGTATATATTTTGTAGTGTGTATCTTTTTGTAATATCTGCAGTGTCTAATTCAAAACTTACAAAGTAAGTGAGAAAATTTTTCATCTTTCCTATTCTTACGCATTTATAAAAGTTAGGTCAGATTCCACATTGACACTAAGAGAGAATAGTCTGAGATAAAAGATAGATGTTGTCTATCCTCCTGCATTATAACAGCATTGACTTGGTTCATTCTGGAACACATCTGTCAGATGGGTGACTTGATAGCACTTGCACTCTAGTGAAATTGTTTCTAAATTCTCTTTTGCTCAGTTGTTTTGCTGCCTGGCACACTAATATGGATCCCCCACCTCCCCACACGCAAATGTGAAACCTCAATGCAGCTGGCTATAGCTTTACCTCACTGTTTCTGTTCTTGGCTATTCTCAGCTACAGAAGTATCTGACCCTTGTTAAAGAATCCCTATAACACTCCTTTCTGTGTTTGCGGGCAGTTATTTGCTTCTCTATTGTCCCTTCTCTTCTAGACTGAATACATCAGTTCTCATCTTTCCTTAATGCTGTTATTTTGCAGATCATTTCATAGCATCCCTGGCCCCAATTACAGTTGTTTCACATAATCAGATTTTAGATTTATAACTCTGAGCTAGAGAAGATGTAATATGCTTCTGCTCCCATAGAATAGAGTAAAATATTTTAAAAATCTCTTTAAAATTCAAAAGTGAATGTACTGTTGGACTCCATTAAAACCCTTTTTTCTTGTTACTGGAATCTAACTGCACATTACTAGTTAAAAATCACAGAGTGACACTTGAAACTGTAAAACTAACTATGACCACATGGCAGATATGTAACTTTATTCACCAGTTCTGTGTAACAATAATCAGGCATCAGCAGCTTTGAACTCTTGGCATAGCTACATTCACTTGCCATCTGCCAGCTACTAGGATATAAGATAATGAATGTGATTTAAGTGGACTAAAAGAGTCAAGAATATTAAACAGAATGTGAGAGTAAGACTAAAGAAAAATCATAACAGTTAAAAAGCATATTATTATTGCTCTCTACTTCTAAACTCCTTGCATTTCTTTATTTTCTTTTCATACCATGATATGAAGAGACTGCATATAAATAAATTAAAGATTTCATATTTTAAATACACTTTTTTTTTCCTCTTTCATTTTTTTGCCTAGTCTCTTCTTTCGTATTTGTATTTTGGTGAGACAAAGAAAAATTCTGTTCTGTTTAGAAATAGGTCATATAATTTAATTGTCTCGGTACTGAGGTATGTGCAATTTCAGTATATTACACTTGAAGCAGTACCACATAAATTTTGTTTGGAGATGATATGAGGAAGGGAAGTCAATCTCCAATAATAATATTGTTCAGAATTTAGTTTTGTTCTAGTTGCTTTTTAAGGTGGCCAGTTGTTATTATTATAGATAGCTGAAACAAACATGAGTTTGTAAGGGACCATGTAGCTCAACTGAAATGGAAAACAATCAGGAAGTAAGACATTTAAGCCAAAGGTTTTGTAGTAAATCCTGTCTGTATTGCATGCATACACGTAAACTTCCCTCAAGGCCTGAAAATATGTCCAGCATCCTGCGGTTGATTTAAATTTTGGGGTGTTAGTAAAAATCCCGATCTAGAAAATTTCATTTACATCTCCAAAGTATTGAAGAGCTGGTCTTGATCCAGAGACGTTCTTATGACTGTTCTTACCCATATACATATAATGCCAGACAAATGTATAAGACTATTAATTTGTCTGTATTTTGAAAAGACTACATACTGAGCCATAGTCTCTTGCTAGAATCAAACTTTATTTTTTCCTCACAAAATGTTGCATAATTTAAAAAAAAAAAGCCAGAAAGAAACAGCTAAAGATAGCCTTCATGAAATTTCACAAGTAAGCAGGGTTATATTTTTGACTCAGATTCTAAAATGAGAGGAATGGTCAATAAAGGTGCATGGGAATGAGAAAGGAGCAGGGATACAAGGCCAGAATATTAACTTTTGGGAAAATTGTTTCCCCTCAAAATGGAAGTAACTCATGCAAGGAGACAGTGTCTAAGAGGATTCCTACAGGTGTCATCAAGGGATTTCAAGATCTGGATTAGAAAGAATAAACTGAACTCATTTGTTAAAGTCATACTGGCTCTTCAAACTGTAAGACAAACAACAAATTTTCCTCACAGTTTAGCTGCCGTGCACAGTTACATAGTTTTAGTACTTATCATTTTTATGTGGAATTAATTTGCATATAGTCTTATATATAGTACAGAGAGAAAAAGATCTCATGATGTATTTTAAATTTCTTTATATTTAAGATTTGTTGTTGTTGTTTTGAATAAATGCGATCATGAAAATCTTTCCAGAATAATATGCAAGTTTTTCATTTTACATGGAAATTAGAACATAAAAAAGAAAAGCTTTTATTGCTGATTATTTCTCTTGTTTCAGTCTTACTAGGGATGTATTTAAACAATAATTTTGCTGTACTAGAGAAATGACATTTAACCTTGTTAATTACTAGGGCAAAGAAGCTTTATTATGTAGTTCAGCTCTATTGAAATGTTATTTCAGGTGATAATTGCATAGACTGTGGACAGTGAGTTGAACAAAACTCTTTTTAATTATAACAAGGAAAGCTATTAAGCCATTTTTCTATTTGAATTGGAGCTTTCCTTTCCTGGTATTTAAAGGTCTTTATTACAGGTTTCTTTTTATAGAAAAGTTTGTGCTACACCACAGGAATACAGCAAGTAGTTTAAAATGTGATTCTTTCAAATGTGTTTATTTTTTGCAAAGCTTGTAATTTTCCTGCTGACATACCCTATTATGACTTCTGCATATTCATTATAAAATAACTAAATATACTGCTTTCCAAATTTCAAGAAGTTGACTTAATATCTAGGTTTTCTTTATATGAGATTAAATATCAAATTCAGTTCTAGAAAAAAAAATGCAGGGAAGAGATAGTGTCGTGCTCTCCCTTACAGACATGAGAAAATTACAAGTGTCTAGAACATAAATATATCTATTAGCAGGTGCTTCAAAAAATTATTTTGAGATAATTTATTGTTACTGTCAGAGTCCATTTTTGCATGAGGGCAAGTCAGCTTTAAAACTTCAGTGTAAGGGTGTTTGTTGTATTTGATAAAAAAATAGCACAATAAAAATACTTTATTCTATGCCATGCAGTGACACCTTTTGAAGAATCTGTGTATCTCTGAGCCATCATACAGTTTGTGTTTTTTTGGTTTTTAGAACTTCAAAGTGCTGAAAGCAACTATTTTATACAATCCTGTATAAAATTATGATATCCTGGGGCTAGGAATGCTATGCAGTAAAAAAATGCAGGGGTGTTTCTATGCCTCATATCTTCCATTAACACAGATCCAGAAAATACAGCTTAGGAGCCTTATTTAATACAAATGATTCTCAGGTACCAGATTTTGTCCTCATTTTTCAGAAAGCCTAGGAAAATTTTGCATATTGGCAATGCTCCTGTTTTGCTTAGCGTATTACAGCTTTGTCCTCCCATGAAGTCAGTGGTGCTCTAGGCAGGAGTAGATTTCCACCCACGTGGAGTTTATGGAACTATCAGTGTGAGTGCTGCAGTAATTCAGTATTACCTCCATGAATATATTGCCTCATGGAGAGAGAAGACAGCACTGAAGAGGCTGGGGGCGGGGGGGATAAGTAAGAGAAAAGGGATTTCAAGGCAGCTCTTAAAATGTCCAAAGGAAAAAAAAAATGGTGCATAGCAATCCTTCAGAATCACATCTGCCCCTCACATTTTTCCACAGGAGTGGAATTAAAACCATTTTTCTTCCACTAAGCTAAGGCTGCCACGTGGAAGTCCGTGATCTATATGAAGCAAACTGATGGCAAAGGTGTTGAATTTTAAAGAATGAAAGGGTTCAAATTACATCTAATATAGCACGTAGGTACGTACCCAAAGGAGGAACAGAGTTACCTAAAACCAATCATTGTACAACTAGACCTCAGCGCAGGATGTAGGATAACAAATCTCTTCCAGTAGAGTACTATTACCAGAAGACTAGATAATTATGCTCTTTTGTGATGGCCTAACGAAGTCTGGATTCTTCTCTTCACAGAATACCACTTCTTTGCAGCTTTCAATAAGGAGTGAAGGAGGTGAGGTGGAAGGACAATATCCAGTTCATCTTGCCGAGCTTAGCAAGGTCTAATGTTTCTTCGTCACATGCTCTAGTAGTGCTCTTTGATGGACAAATAAAACAGTGATCAGAAAGTCAGAACATCCCTTTTTCATCCCTTTTTCAAAACAACAGACTCAGATACTTAGTTTGAAAAAGAGAGAACACCAGTCTGTGTCTCCTGAGAGGTGCTTGCCAGAGTCCCTCAGTCAAATGCCGGTGACAAAAAGTGAGGAGATTTTAGAAAGAAACCCATGATCAATATTTCCAGTGGCTAACTTTAACTAGGTCTCCTGCCACTATATCAGCTGTTCTGTGTAGTCACTCTTCCAATTGTGTGTTGGAGCACCTTAATAGGCAACCAGTCCTAACTCCACAAAAGAAAAAAAAACCACACATTGAAAAGCTTGTATTTCTGTTTTGTGAAATCAAATTTCTGACCTATTCCTTGCACAGTTAAATATACATGCGGAGGAGCAAAAGTTCTGAATCATTTCTCAGTCATTCTACATTTCCAGGAGAAAAGTATTTTCTTAAATAACCTTTATCATTAAAAAATATTTTTAGAGTATTACTGTAGAACTATACACACCTCACAATTCAATTATAAACACCTTCGGGACTTTCTGTGAATAAACAAGCTCATAAAAGGGAGAAGTAGTTACTGACTAAATCTTGTCGATAACAATTTGATTAAATATTGTTTATTCATTTAGCATTTTATCAGACATTATAAGGAGAGAGGCCAAACTATATAAAGTTTTTGTACATTTATGATAAAATTTGTTACTGAATTTAATAAAACAGATGATATATTAACTATAGGTGAGGCTTTAATTCCAAGTCTGAATGTATCTTTGCAGTGAAAGAAATAGCTGTGTGATGTATCTACCTCCCTTTGAATTCCACAAGGGGAACCTAATGACTAATTCTTGCTGTATCACTTTTGGCCCAAAACCTAGTTCAGATTTATCCCCTTCTGCAACGGACTCCCCCATTGCCTGAGCCAAGATGCAAACTGTGATCCAGTTGTATTTCTTTCCCTGGGATGCCTTCTGATACTTATGGCACTTATGCTTTAATCTTAGTTGTCTGTAATGTATGCCAATGATCTGTGAGTAAGGAGTCAAATTTTATTTCAAGCTCCCTAGAAATCTCTTTGCTATTTTTTCTGCCAGATTCTTCTAATAGTGTTTTGCTCTATGGGTCTAGAACAGTGACGGACTCCTTCCAAGTACAGATTAGATAGCACCTTCCCAACTGTTTGTGAAACACAATATGCAGTGCCTTCTGTAATTTATACTACTACCATTTCTTTTCTTGTGTATTGAAATGGCAGTAACACAGCTGATTAGAAACTGGACATGCTTTTCTACATTTTCTGTGAATAGAAGACCAGTTGTCTTTCCCTGACTCCCAACTTCTCTTCTTATTTAGTTGAATTAAAATAATATTTTGTCGGCCTCTGTTCTCTCTAGCTTATTCCTACCCATCCCTACTCCTACCATTTGGATCTAAACCTGTTATGAAATACATAAAGCAAAGATACAGTCTGAATGCTCCTTCTTTATCTATTTAAAATTGTGAAATTATAAATATTCTTCACTCCCAATACATCCACAGTGTGCACATTCTTTGCTTAGCACACTGTGTCATCTGAATAAGTATTTTTTATGTGCACCACTTAGATATTTAGCAGTCCTCTGAGGAAAAAAAAAATTACAAGAACAATTTTTGGGTACAATTCATTATGTCAATATCTTTGTGTGAAACATCTACCTGTCCATCCTGCACAAATGAAAATACTGAAATCCATTTAAAGAGCCCTTCTTAACAGTTGTGTTCTGTGACAGTCTTTTATTAAAGGATGTGCAGAAATGAGAGACGAATAGTGTCAGCGAGGGAGATGAATGTTATAATCTTAAGGTACACTGGTTTAAGTAAAATTCAAGATGTCCAAGGCCACTTGTGTGTTTTATGGAATTTTGATGAATTTTCATCTCACATTTTACAATGGTATTTTCATTATTAGAGCCTCAGGGATTATAGCAAAGTTTCAATATTTCCAAAATATATATGTGTTATTTTTGAAAAGTATTACTTTTTTCAGTGATTACAGGCTGAAACTTATAGTACTGCTTGTTTCTGTTAAAATCCCAGAAGCTGGAATCAAGCTACTAAATGGAATATTAGTTAAGAACAGAATGCTTCTTGGAATTGCCAGAGACACAAACTTGAAAATGGAACCTCCCAATTTTTCCAACAGTTAGAGGAACTAAATTCATGATCTTTAAAGTATTGTGATTTTTTGCAAACATGACTGGTTTCTAGACTCTTTTGCACTCATTTTTGAACTCATAAAGTGGGCAATACTGGACTATCTCACAATTTTTTTTTTTAAATGTCTCATAGCATTTTAAAGAAATGGCTCAAAACATCAGAGTTTACAATACAGAGAAAAGTGTTTTCTGGGTCCTGAGGCTTCTTCTTCAAGTCTTTCTTCTTCCTACTCAGTAGAGGTAAGAAAAAGGACTGAAATGGAATTACATTTTAGATTTCAATGTTATCTTGTGAATACATTTTAGCAAAATTTATCCACCTCCACAAAGCACTGGAGAAGATTTATGTCGGAATTATATAGGTTTGATGTCAAAATTGTGAAACTTGAAATCTCAGAGAGTCACATGCCCTAATAGATTTAACACTTATAATCCTTTTATAATGACACAAAATAGCATCATTATTATACAATTATATAATCTACATTTAAGATTTTTCTTAAAAATAGTTTTCTAGGGCAAGATCTGTAATTTATTAAAATTTTATTCAAATATCTCCCATAGTAACTGGATTAGCAATGCATAAAATAAATTACTACTTAATCTTATTGCCATTGTAAACTTTTGACATACTTGCAAACTCTTATATATTTACATATACATATACTTATGTATGCAATTTTAATTGCTACAATGTAGGATTTTGTGTGTTTTAGTATAAAACATACATATAAATCTGTCTATCAGCCAACACATGTCAGGAGTACTTATAAAACATAAATCAAATCCACAGTGACATTCTGATACCATGATATGGCATATGTTAGTTTTTGGAATTTTGGAAATGGTTTTACTCTGTATACTTGTTAATGACACATAATTGCATTCACTCCCACAGAATAACAAAGTGGTACACTGTAAACCAGCATTTTGACACCTGCTTAGGTCTTGGCAATTTTTTTAATGACTGAAATACATTTATTTGAATTTTTAAAGATGTCGATTGCATTAGGTAGAATCGCCTATACAGTCTTTCAGTTTTGGTCTATTTTTCTCTTTCTACACATTTCCAAGTTTGCTAATTGTTATAGTTTTGAGACTGTTTGTTTTTCTATAGTTGAATTTGGTTCCCCTTGGTGTTTATGGTATGCCAGTACAGCACACAGGTGTTCTGCTATTAAGGGCAAGTAACTCTAACAGTTGTACCTTAATTATCGTATTTATACAGACAAAGTAAAGTTGTCTCATAACTTATAACTATATAGAGTATCAGAAATAGCAAGATGAATCTCACTATGTAATTTACATTAAAAAAACTAAAAAATCTATCCTGTGTCAAATGCAGGGCAGAATTTTCCTAGTAAATGACTGCTTCAGTAGTAAATTAGAACCAGCAATCCATACAACAGCACAACTCCGCCTTGTTCTTTGGTCACTGTCCTGTTTGTATGGAAGTATATTAGTATTTGCTTGTTTTTGGCTGCCATTTTAGACATCTTACGTGTTTCGTGCTAGTGACCATACGCATTTTCACTAGATGTAACTCATATTAACTACTGGTTTAAAATTCTCAAATTTAAAATCTGCTAAATACAACAACAGCTCTGTCTTAGTATCTCTGTGAAGACAAGACTGCTACTCAGCCAGGCTTTCATAATTTGTTTTCTAGATCCCTAGCTGTGATACATTTTTGTGATACCTCTAAGAAGAGTATGATTTATAAAAACCAAAACATTACATTGATTCTTGGCACATTTCACTGAGATAGAGCACAACCTTGTTTGATGCATAATTCTCAATGTCATATTGCTGCAGAGGGCATGAAATATTGATAGCTATATGCCATGAAAGACAGTATCAGCAGCAGGTTGATCACAGCTTGGTGTTTTATCAGGTCAACTTTATTGCCTTATGTCTATTTGCTATTTTTAAGAGGATAATAGGGGATATAACTGTATTTTATGATTAAAGAACTTGTATTAGTCGCCTTCTTTCTTCTGGCAGGAATAATCTCAGAAATAAAGCATCATCCTAACTTTGTTAAAGAATCAAGTATGAGTAAACTATTACTGAAAATTCTGGAAAATTAAAAATATTATCCTTACAAAGCTTTTATAATGTTTTTGACTAACATCAGCAATTACCATTAGATATTCTATAATGTTTGCATCTGATACTGAGAATGGCTAAAAAAATCAATATTGTGACAAAACTACTCACAATCATTGCTTGGAAGCATTTATCTACTACAATAAGAAGTCTGGTATAAAACTTTAGAACAGCATTCAATATGTGTATATCATGATAATAATACTTAAGGAGATATGGAATTTATTAAAGGGAACTGAGGGTTTGTTGCAGAATTCAGACAGCAAGCAATGAACTATATGAAGCACATGAAGCTGTTCATGATTTAGATGAGTCCTCAAAAGCTTCCATAGATGGGTTCCAGCTGGGTTCTATGAATAATCTCTGCTGCAGTTGTGATGGAATGAATTAAAGTAATAGGCATGATAAGTTCTCCCTATTTTAATCATTTCATTGGCATTTATTTCTCCCTGCCCCCATCTTGTTTGTTCTTGAATATCTATTGCAAAACTGAAACACGGCATTCAGTATCAGATGTTCCTACTGACTCTAAAAGTCATCTTGGAGAATCACCATAAGGAAGAGGAATCTTTTCTTAAATGCACTCTCTTAATGCCGTCATTACCAAGAGCAACATTTGAGAGTGCGGAGGAATTTTCCCCTCAGATAACAAACAGACATGTTTCATGTCTTTTGAACATAGATGAATTGTATTTTAACTGATAAGACTGATGGCATTTTCATCTGATAATGAACAAGATGGCCCTTAAGTCATTTGCATGATTTAGCTAAACTAGAGGAGCTGAAATGCCCAATCCACTGACTGCACAGAACTTCACTGCAAGTCACACATCTTGTCCCAGCATGAGGGGGTGTTGACAAATTCATCTTCATGGCTCTTCAGCTGCTTACTTCTGGCAAACAGCTAAAATATTCCCCTGACTATACTCCAGATATAAGAAATATTTTAAACTGTCGCAGACAAAGTAGTTAGAACATCTGTAGATTGATTACTCAATTTGATCCTGTTTAATGTACAGAACTCACACTGAGTCAGTATTTCACACCAGTTTTCTGATATACAAAGAGATCTCTGTCCACTGAGAACTGGTTCTGAATAATGTATTTGCTAATGCAGACTACACTGCAGAGAGAAGGATTTGATGCTTGCCATCTTACACAGACTTAGTAGCTGAGAAAACGAAAGTTAAAAAACCCATCAATTATTGACTTTCTTCACTTCTAATAAAGTTAATATGAGAGGTATTTTAATTCACTTTGTTTTAAATAATGGCCCCTCATCTATAAATTCAGTTTGGGTAGAAAAAAAGCTCCTGATACAGGATTAAAAAACAATTTGATTTAAAGATTACCCATTATAAATCAGAACATAAAGGTCATCAGAGTTTCAGACCATTAACATTTAAGGAGCATTTGCACAATTTTTCCCCAAAATGTGTTGATTTCCCCTAAAAGAAAACAAAAATAACTCCTCCCAGCAAAACAGATGTAACCAACCAGTCAACTGTTTCATGTTCTATCCTTATGAGCAGCTCTTTTTTAATATATATTTTTATATATATTTATATATGTTTATATATATAAATATATATTATATGTGTGTGTATATATATCATTTCTTTGCTCTGTTTTTAAGAGATCGATGGAACATAAATGGGGAGTGTTCTGTTAGTGGAGAGAGAAATTGGTCAACAGGTTTGCCAAGAAAGAGCTTTGGGTTTATTTGCCTTCCCCAGGCAGAAGTGCTGCCTGAACAATAACTGGAGTGGATCAAATCAATGATATGTGTAAATCAGCGTAATTTCACTGACATCAGTTATTTGATCCAGCTGAAGATCTTGCTCAAAATATGTTCCCAAAATGACTTTTGTTCTATTCATTTGGGTGGGGAAGGCAAAATGTATAAAAGCTAAGTTACCTGAAGGCAGTGATCTAAGGTGACTAGACCAGGAATATAGACAGTGATGGTGCCAGAAAAAGTGTGAGAATCAGGACATGAGGCCAGGCATGTTCTCGGGGCTTTAAACTATTCTCCTTACTAAGCCAATCAATATAGACCATGCATTCTACTCATTTGTTTTATGCTTGGTGTAATATTATCAAACTGAAAACCAAGTGACTTTTATAAATGAAGGAATGTAAAATAATGGAACAGAAATGCACTGTTATGTCTGATTTCTTAATTAAGACAATTCATTTAAAAGGTCCCCACTGTGTTTTTAATTGTTTTTAGCAGGAGAGAATGTTTCATTCAAAATTACATTATTAAACACATTATGAATTACAGTAATAACATTAAAATATTTTAGAAGCTGTAGGGAGTGTCCCATAGGGTTAGAAAACTAATCATTTTTTACGGAGTGAAATAGAATGAGAAGACAGTTTTATAGCAAACTGAAACCACATCACCAAAAGCCATAACAAACAAATAAATAAAACAAAGAATTTTCCAACATTATTAGAGAATGAAACTACAGTTTTGTAATCAGTTAAACAGATGTTTGATGTTAAGCACATAAATAATCCCACTGAGTAATTTGAACAACTCATATGCTGAAAGTGAAGCTCAGGTGTATTTACAAGCCTGGGACCTATATTTTTCACTAGTCAACTCAAGCACAGTACTTTAATAATGCTAAAATAAATATTGTCTATGTATCCAGATGACTTTAAATAGCCATAAGTTAATAATGGGATGTGACACATTCAGACGAGTGTTTGAAATACTTAAGCACACATTCCAGTGTTTGACAAGCAAGTAAATGCAAAACACAGTATGTAAGAAGGGAATATAAGAAAGAAATCTGGGAGAAAAAAAAGGGGGGGGACATAAATATTCTCCTGTTAGGGTAAAATCACATATTAGACTAGAGAGAACTTTAAGAATTATCGTAACAGCCCCATCCCAGGAGCATCTGGGGCTTGGGCCACTACACTAAGACTGCAACATCAAAGAGAGAGCTTATTTTTATTGTCTCAGTTGCAGCAAGCATTGAAAATAGCTCAGTTTGGAAAGCCTTATTCAAATACAAATTCCCTTTGATTTTAATGACAGTTTTGCCTAAGGAAACAGCATGAAGGAGTTAAAAATAAACAGGACCAAACACTGTCATGTCATAACCATGTCTCTTGTCCCACCTGAAATCAGACATAGAACTGGATGCTGCTGCCCCTTTGAGCTGGTACAGCTGGAACAAACGGGTAGGCAAAAGAGTTTCTTTGTGGGTCACACGGTAACCCACAGGGAATCTCAGTGCAGCAGCAGGGGATGGTGAGGACAGCACAGCTCTTGGAGCTCTCCAGTCTCCAGTGCAGACTCCAAATAGAGCTTGCAGTGGGACTACAGTCTGCAAGCTAAGCCCTCCCCCTGTTCCCCCACCCCATCTTTCTCTTCTCCAGTCTCTCTTAGTTCACACCAGGGAGTCAGGTGCTCTTCTTCTCCGTTTTATGTAATTTTTTACATCACTGAGCTGAAAGGGAAAAAACAGTGGCCATACAAGAACTCCTGGGAATTTCCTCACTGTCACCACTGAATTTCACAGTGACAGTGTTGGTTGAATTAAAGTGGGAGAGAGGAAGTATACAGACAGGCCTTCAGGTATAATAGCTGCAGACATACATGGGATGATGCAGGGAGCTTCCCTATCCGTACTCAGACTCTTTCGACTTTATCTTCCTTCATACCTCTCCCAGTCTGTTCCACAAGAATACAGCTTCTCTCTAGGAAGTGCAAATGATGGGACCAGTTGTAAGCACTGCTCAGAGTGCCCAGTAAGAAGAGAGATTCTTCCTCCCTATTCCCATCTCTGCCCCTTTGCATTGCAGTTCTATCGGCAGGGGCAATATGACAAAGAGTCAGCAATTCTACTATATTACTTTCCCCAGATGTTTACACACTTTCAAAAGCCTGTGTGGGGCTTTTCCTGGATCCCCAGCTATTTCCATCATCATCGTGAGCAATAAAATATACAGGCTCAATGCCTGCTCTACTTTTAATCAACTACTTTGAACTATTAGCTCTGGTACAGACATAGAGGCTCTAAACTTTCCTTGTTCCACAGTTCTTAAATCACTGCACAGGAAAAGTCATTGTTTCTTACTTTCTGAGATTTGACCCTCAGTGTATCTGTGTCAATAACAAAGCAACAAATTCTTTCAGGCTGTCAGTGACAGTATCTGTCAGTAACTTCCCACTCATCCCTTAATGGCTCAAGTAATTTCTGATGGAGCTCTTTGCTTTTTTTATATTTAAATAGCCTCTCACGATTTATATTTAATTCTCTTGCAACACTGTTTATTATTTTCATTCCCAATTTTACCTATTTGCTGTACTTTTATATATCTGTTGACACAAACGTAGAAGAATCATGGGCATAACCTCCGAAAATCTAATACCTAAAAATATTTTATAAAGAAAAAAAAAGTAATACAGCAAAGAATCAAACTTTGTATCTCTTCTGTGATTTTTATCTAGATACTTAGGCATTCTGTGTTGACCATAACGAATGAAAAAACAGTCCACTCAAATTAAAGCTCTCTCAAACAATCATATTTTTCGGTCCATTTTAGATTTGTTTATAAAGAAACTTTCATAGATTCTACAAAGCCTTGCAGAAGCCCCTCTTCTGTGCTTGGTTTCAGTTCAGAAACCTTTAATAGTTTTCTTGGGTTGCAACAAACTCTATACATCCCACATCTAAGTCTGTGAAAATAGTGCATATCTTTTCATCCTGTCCAAGGACTGGCTTCATATCTGCTCCTTACCCTTCTGCAATGTTTGCTAGTCTTTGCTTGCTCAGTGAGTTCCCTCCTGACTGCCCACCTGCCCTCCAGAAATTTCTCACATTTCTTCTCAGGGAACGGTCAGTCTCTTTGTATGAATTCCACTTGCCCAGGGTGCCCCAGCCCAGACATATCAAATGAACAGCCCTCTCCCCATTGCCCGTACCCCTTTAGAGGAAGATGACATATAGTAATCCACAAACAAATACAACAGTGTCCATAACAACAGCATTTGTGTACTTATAATGTTTTTTAAAAACTACCAGTCTGTATGTTTATTTGTAATTTTTATATCTTGGGATAGAACTATTAAATTATATACTGACTCGATTATAGTTTCTGGATTTCCCCTTTTTTCAGTAGTTATGACAAAATTTTGCCATTAGTTCTACATGGATATTTGCCCAGTGGCTGGTAAGACTTACTAATTCCTGATCTGTTTCTTGTTCTTACTTGAAAAAGTTCTTTATATCAGATCATGATGTTTATTGGAATATTCAGCCCTAACATACCTCATGGATGGAAGAACTGTAAGTGAGAGAGCAAAGCATGGTAGGAAAGGAAAAGGAGTCTGCTTGTTGCATCAATAATAACATGGCAAGACAGTGACATTTTCTGTTTGTAGACTCTGGTTGATACGATTATACAACTAACTGTGTTTATTGTTCTGGCTTTTTCATGGCAATTCCTCATTATTCTGGGTAATATTTGAAGGAACAGAGCAGGATCTGTTTCTTCCCCCTTCCCCCCACATTTGTACAGCCTCAAGAACAATGGATACTTAGGATATTCTATTTTAAAATTAACAGTGGCACTTAGGGAGTAACTCTTCAAAACACTAAAAGTATCCTTTCCTGTTATGTGAACTTTACATATCTGACTATGGGTAGTTAAATGCACTCCTCCTATCTGCTGCTCAGAATTTTAGCATGAAGAAGAAGGACCCCAGACATTTGGAAGATTTACTACTGGGAAAGAAAGGTTCAAAAGAAGCAAAATGTTTCTTTATCAGCAGTACGTGGTTTCAAACTGAGTATGTCTGACTGCTTTACCATTGCTCAGATTTCCTAGACTTGGTCTCTGGCCAGCTCCACTCTTATAATATTTGTTGCCATTGAAGTGTAAAAAGTAGTTAATAGTTAAAAATAGTTAATAAGTTAAAATCAGTTTATCTTTCATAGTAAGCAGTAATTCACCTTAGTTTTCTGTCAGACAGTTAAAATCCTTGACAGCCATCGAGAGGCCATCAAAAACATCTGCTTTCTTGCACCTGCTATCCCATCTATATTGTCCTATGCATTTTTCTTTTTGGAAACCATAAACATAGAAGTTGCATATGTTTACATCTTTTTGTATAAAAGACCAGATTCAACACCATGTTATGGCTGCTTTTTATTCTGTTCTGACAAAGGAGAATAGTTTTAAAATTAATCTGGTTTGTTGGACTTAAAACATGCTGATTAGTCTGCAAGAATGCATATATACATTTGGCATGCTTACAAAATTTATATCTATTCAGGAGTATAAATCTGAATCTTATAAAAATAATATGGATGCAGTAATAGAATAGAAAAGGTGAGAAAGGATATGCTGTTGTAGGGTGAATAAATGATATTATTTAATTTCTTTTAAAAATCCCCCAATAACGTTTTTTGATGCCAGAGACATCTGGCATCAAATATTTATATGTATTTGTATACAATATTTACCGTATATAATGGTGAGATCTGATACTCATCAGAAACAACACACATAACCACAAATTAGTGTACAGCTTTTTAATTTATAAAAGTTTTTAAACTGCAACCTGAAAAATAATAATAATCATTTATTGATTGAAATTTGTTTTTTGGAACTCAACCTGGAATATGACAGTTGAAAAATCTGTATATTTTTTATGCTGACTGCAATATATTTCTGTCATGCTCTTTTACTATTTGCATTAGTTCTACTGAAATCATCATCTGGGGAAAAATACACATACATGAAAAATTCTTTTGTGATTTAACAGTATGTAAATCATGTGCATTATCCAGCTCTTGTGGCCATTCAAAGACAGATAGATGCTGTCTGTTCAGTTCTATTCAGAGTCAGAGTAATTTTGTCATAGAAATGGAATGCAATTATGTCTGACAGACTTTTTAAAGGCATTGAGGCACCTCAGTGAGAAGGTTACTTACTTGCTTCAACTCTGCCTAAGCCCAAGGAGGGGAAAGAGCTGAGTTCCTCCCAGAAGTCATGATACAGGGAGTATTAGGCAATCAGGTTCCCAGCTTTGACAGGATGAATTCAGGGACCACATCATGAATGTACGTCAGTGTTACACATAACCGCTTTCTATGGCTTTCTGTCTAATGCTCACCTTTACCATTTAGTGTATCTTAGCCAGCTTAGCTCAATCAGTGCATTATTAAGCATAAGCAATTCGGATATCAGGTTGGAACTTGGTATGTCAGATTAATCATCTGCTTTTGTTAGCACTAATACTGTTGTGCAGTTTGACACTCACTCTTGTCCTGAAGTACTGCTTTAAGATAAATATAAACTTCTTTCTTATTCTCTTGAGTATCTCTCCAACAGTAGGTTTTGCTTTAGCTTTTTTACTAATAGTATCTTTTCGTTAACTGCATGGGAGTCTGATAGTATCACTTTGGATTTTAGATAATTCCTAATTTATATTTGCACTACCCATATGTACTCAGCTTTGTTCTTACATTTTTAACTTATTTAATGATTTTCCTCATGAAACAAATGTGTTTTGATATGTGTTGATCTCAACATCTAAAAATGTAGTTCCATCATCTACTTTCAATATTTTCTTTAGCAGAAAGACACACTAAGTAAACAGGATGAAACCATCTGGTAAATATATTCCTTCCCCCCACCTCTCCCCCCCGCCCCCGGAGCTTTCAACAGAAATATCCATGCCTATAGAGATCTGGCTTTAATTCTAGATAGTATGTAAAAATGAGTTTGGTCATGGCAGCCCATTCAATTAGTTTTTAAACTTCATCATATCATCATTACAGTGGCTGATGTAACAAGCAGTCTCTTGTTAATCGTGTTTGGGAGTACAATAGATAGGGTTTTGCAAATGAAGATTGGCATGCATTGCAAGAAGTATACAGGTGAAAATGGAATTAGTCTGCATTGTTCCCCTTTAAATATGTTCCTTTTTTTTTTTCAGAATAAGTATTAAATCAGGCAAAAAACATGGAAAACAAGGAAATAATAAGAAGAAATTAAAATTTGTTCATGTTGTGAGGATTACCTTTTGTAAGGGCACATATTCTCTTTTGCTGATAATTAAATGAAATAAACATGAAATTCTCTCAAAAAGGAACATTGGAGGCCTGTGGAGGGCTGTTTTATTCTGAGGTTAGCTAGATAATGGAGTGTATAGAAAGGAAGGCAGGTATTACTGTCTTGCTAACTGTTACTTGCTAGCTGCTGTGCAATCTGAAGGGCAGCTTTGCTGATGTATCATAAGCAACACAGAAACTGAAATGGACATGCCAGCATTAATTCAACTTAAATGAGTATGCATACTGGAATTTCTAGAACTGTTTAATTTGTGTCACTTTCTCCTAATAGGTCTTAAAGACCTGTTATTAATAAAAAGGAAAAAGCAATGACAAAATGAAAAATATGAAAGATGAGAAATAGTTTTTAATTCCTCTTTATAATGTCAATTTGTTACAGATAAGAAAAAATGCTTAAGTAAATTGCCCTTAATTTCAGCATGTAAGAAAATGCTCTAGTCTTTGTTTACTGTCAATATGGAGACATGGGCACTCAGAAGGCTTTTTGTCTCCTCCTAGGATAGTTACCTCATGCAGATCACATAAATTGCTTAACTTTTACGTAGGCAAAATTAGGCAAGGTGAATTGTATTAACTTTTGGGGAAAATAATACTTGATTTGCTTGTTCACAATTATTTTGTTTATTAAATTCACTGTACAGACTAATTGAACAAGCTCTTAAAGTAGTCTTCTTTCACTGATAACTAAAAGAAACAAAATGTTTTAAGAGAGTATCTTCTCTTTGTACATAAATTTGTATTTATAACTAGCTTCAATTAAAGAATTTGGATCACAGTTTTAAAACTTAAAATTCTGGATTTGTTACAATATGTAACATGTATGTAATATCTGTGTGATTTCTTTTAAATAATATGAGAAATATATATGCTTATATATTTATTACAAGGTTACCTGTTAAGAGTATTTCAGGTAAGATGTTTTTCATCCATATGAACAGTAAGCAGAGCTTACTAGATTTTGATTTTGGGAACTACTCATCTCCAAGCTGTAATTGTGTTAGCTATTTTTCTGCTAGTCAAGAAGCAATGTTTTAGAAGCTGGTCTGTATTTAGAGAGGCTTTTTGATGGCTCCCACGATCCAAATCTTAAAGTCCACCCATGCTAAAAGACTGGAATAGCTAAAAGTTTTTACTTTTGTCCTTTCATTTGTAATTTTGCACTGAGATAAAGAAACCTTCACTGATGTATTGTGGAGAAATCACTGAAATCCAGTTTATGTATAAACTTGTTATAGAAAAAAAGAATAAAACAGAAAAGATGGGGAAAAATTGGTATCGTAGCTTAACCAATAGTAAATAATACCTTACAAAGAAAAATTGAAGAAAAAGAACCAGCTGAACAGTTTGAGAGTAACTTTTTAAACTGAATATGTTGAATTGTAATATATTCAGCTCAGAATTTTAATCAGCTCTGGGAAAACTAACAGAAGTTTGCAATGGATGAATTTAGGACAAAAAAGAAAAATTAGAGGAAGATTAGACATAGGGGGACTGGTGATGCGGTCAAAACAGTATGCCAAGGGAAGCATAGAAAAAAAGTCTGTAAGTGCCAAGAGAAAGGAAAAAGAAACACTGTGGAAGCACAGAGAAGACTGAAGGTCAGATTTTTTACTGATTAGTAATCAGAAATACCCATTTATGCTAATGCTGATTTCTACTTAGAAAATGGCAGCATAATCTTACCTCTGCTAGAAATGCTAAAGCACAGCTCACTGCAGTTCTCCTCCACAGCATGACCTGCTCACTAAAGTTACAGACTGTTGATGTGTGAGATTACCTAGCATTCCTATACTCTGGCACATGGTATTGGTGAAAGATACAGCCAGGGCCATCCATCCTTACAACTCCCTGAGCAGTATTTATGAAACCCACCAAACTGTGCACTATTCAGCAAGATTCTGAAACTTTTTAAAGTCATTGGAATACAAAATCCTTCCTGCAGCCTTTTGAATGAGAAGGTTTAGCACCTCCTCTGCTTTGGAACTGAGACTTGACATTTTGGTAGGTGTTTGCTTCAATGTCGGAGATATCTGCACTGGTGAAAATGTAATTAAAATGTACTCCAGTTCTAAGCCTCTGAACAATCTTAGTTTACATAAGCAAAATAGTTATCATTTGGATATTTGTTGGAAGTCAGATTCTCTGGTGATTTTACCTGTATTGCCTATGCATAGCTAAAATAAAATATTGGAGCAAAGAAACAAAATTAGAGCATAAGGTACCAAAAGTGAATAACTAGCAGTGGCAAGAGAAGGGACACTCTAAGTAGGTGGATTGATAGAAATGAGCAGAGCAGAATCACAGGACAAGCTGGAGTGACAATAGGGAGTAGATTCATGAATGTTTTAATAAACATTAATCCTATGCATTTATTTAAATATCCAGAGTACTCTTGTAAAGCTCCATTCAGAAGTCAAAAGGTGTCTGTAATATAATCTTCATGTTTACAGCACATACATACACAGAGACTCTCTGAAATGAACACAGAGAAGGGTGCATGGTTTATTCTCTGATTTCTGTCACAATTTTTATTTTAGTTTTCTAGTGCTGTGGTAAATCACTTCTGCAGCAAAGTTATAAGTAGTATCTCAAAATATTTTTTCATGGTATTGATAAGATGCTACTTGAGATATTTCCTGTCTAATTTTGGCATCTTGCTAAAAGCTGAGTATAAATAAAATAGAAAAGATGCAAAGAAAAGTTTAAGAAATATATTTAAAATTTACACAGGTGGAAGACTTTAATGTATCTACAGAGAAGAATAATCAGTTAACTTCAATAATAATTTGATTGCATGTAGACAGGAAATCAAATATTTTTGCTACTCATTCCATTGAAGAAGTCAGCAGAGAAAACAACTGGTGCAGTTAAGAATTAAATCTTGGACAGGAGGAAAAGAAGTAGGAGGAAGATTCCATGAAAAGTACAGATTGCAATATAACACAGTTTCAGGGAGAACACTTACAACCATCAGGGTGATGGTTATGAGATGAATGGAGTAATTGGTTAGAGCAAAAAGCAGATGAAAGGGAAATAATAGGGAAAAGATTCAGATCTGTTTAAGGAAAAAAAAATAAAAAGGATAGAGTTTTATGGGAGAGTGAAGACTCAGGGTCTTGTCTGTTCTAAATAGAAAAAAAACATTTACATTAATGAGGACTTCAGCTTAAGAATCGATAAGATTGTTTTACCCACAGTAAGAATTGTTAAAGTCCCATCAATAGGGAGGAACAAAAAGAGGTTAGAGTATCACTGAAGAGGTTACTCTAAATCCATTCCCTCACAATCAAACCATAAGGAAAGGGAGTGTATCATAAATCTCTGTGGATGTTTGCTAACCCTCTTCAAGTCTATTGCTATCACATTCAGAATTTGTGCTCTAGACAACCTGCATCTCTTACAGAATTTCCAAATGTGATCTGTGAGTTCTTTTCTTCCCATCACTTTTGCAAAATCTCAAAATCATAGAATAATTCAGACTGGGAGGGCCCCAGGAGGTCATCAAGTCCAACACCCTGCTCCCTTTACTGTCTTTATACTTGGATTCAGGCAATCATTACAAAATACATTGACAGTTATACAGAAATAGTCCATAATCAGTTACATCAGATTTCCTGAGCACTATTGGATATACCTAAAGACACTGTAAAATTTCACCCTAATATGCAAAGTATTAAGCTTGAAACTTGGGTCAATATAAAGCTGACTTTAGTATTTGACTGTTTGAGTATACTACAAAATTAGATTTGATTCTGGCACTAAATAATTAAATTCTTAATATTTCTTTATTCATCTGTTTATATAGATGAGCATCATTCTTATATACTTGATATAGGTCCAGAGAAAGCAAAAAGCCTAACATGTTTTTTCTGACTATCTATCAGTTTCCTATCCTTTGGGCTGGGGGGAAGATTGTTTTTTATTTCTTCTACTTATATATTGTCTACTGTGTCAGTTGTGGTGGAGGGTAGTATTACTTCAAGTCTTTTACTGCTCTGAAACTTCAGGTATTACCAGGTAAGCAATTACTGTGCATGTGCTTGCAAACAGAATTCAGTCAAGTATTGCCTTCCTCTATGCAGGTCATCCTGGTCTCCCACTGTCTGCTGCTCCTTGCTTTTCTGCCCAGCTGGAGGAGGCTAGAGGTCTTAGTAGTAAGTCAGAAAATGAAGCTTCTAAAACACAATACTGTTTAAGGTCCTCTTAATTGAATAAGGCTAAAACTATTTATAGCTATACATATTAGAATTTTGCCTACTAGACTGCACATTTTTACTTCCTCCCACCCATGACAGTGAAGTCACCATATTAATAGTTGCAAAATTAGTTTTTCTGTCTTGTGCTTTCCTTGTTAGACATCCAGGTGTCTCATAATTTATTTAGAACTTATTGTGCTAGAAGCTTTCCTTAGAGATTTTGCAGTTGTGTAGAAAGAATTTGATTTAGGATGCAAGGCTGAGCTTATTAGAGTTACACTCTTCTAGAAATCTGCAAGACTGATTACAAGCTCCTTGAGTGGCCTTCATCAATTTAACAAATATTAAAAGGCCAGCAGAGGGAATCTGAAAAAAATTTCCTAAAGCAGCAGGTTCACTTCTTTGTGCTGGATAAAGCATTAAACTGGTTGGCATGAAATAAAAAATGAATTTTTTTAATAAACTTTCCAGCAAGAGCACTGTAAACATGTATTAAATACCTCCTTTCCTGAAATCCTGTTATTTCATCATTCTAGGATGATAGGATTGCTTGGAGCAATGATTCTGAATAAAAAAACTGCTTTGAAATTTGCTTCTGTCATAAAGCAAAAACACGTTGTGTATAAATACAAATACAAACAGATCTCTGAACCTTTTTTCTTTTCTTTCACTGAGGTCATGTTACAGAAAGTGTAAGAACTTGTATTGTTAATTGACCGATATTTTTGTGAATACAGTTTCCAAAGAGGGAAAAATCTGCACGGATGACATACATTTCCTGAATAGCCCTAGGAAGACAGAGAAGAACAATTAAGATCTAATTTTTAGAAATATTAATTTTATCTAAGCATTTTAAAGTTTTCATAAAGTTCTTGATGATAAAGTTTAATGTTAGAGCTGACAGATTCATTCAAAACTAACCAACCAATAGTTAATATTTCAAAGTATGAATACACAATACTCTCTTTGAATCACTCATGAATAGGGAAGAATTAATTGCTAAATTTATTCTAAAAAATAATTTTGAATAAGTAAAATATAGAAAAAGTTGTAATCTATGGGTAGACAATGGATGTAGAGCCAAAATGGGGAAATGAATTGAATACATTATTTGTTATGAATTATTTACCCAGTTGTACAAATTATACAGTGAAATCACAACCATTTTTAATATTGTAATGTTATCAACAGATGATGAGTTTTCATTTTATTTCATAATAATGAAGCAATTTTTCATTTTTAGGAGACTTATAAAGTAAAAGGTTGTGGGAGAATTGAAGACAGAATTTTCAGTGAACATAGAAAAGAGAAAACAGCCATGCTCTACATTTATAAAAGCATATGCTCTACTCTGCATATTGTGTATATGCACAACATGTCAACGAAAACTACATTTCTCACATGCAATGTTACCTTTTGGAGAGAAATGAGCAAGCCAAAATTGGAGGTGGTGGTAGTATTTTGTATAAATTTATCTAAAGGCTGAAGGAGAAATAATAAAAAACCTGCCAGAGAGATACTGCAATGACCCCTTCAGGAATCCAGTAATAAGAGGGGTCAGTGCTCCTCCTACTCTGCTGGACTTCCATTTATTTGTGTATGGTGTAGGACACAGCAAAAGGGCTATATAGTTATACATGTTTTCTCAAAGTAGAGCATGCCTTGCAGACACTTTTATCAGATTCACTGCATTGTCCTTCATGTTGCCTATGCAATAAAAGGCCTTCCCAAATTAGTCCACTACCTTTTACTTCACTGAATATCTCTTCCTTTTGCTACGACATCTTTAGAATAGAGCGGGTGCCCAATTTAGTTCAATTATTCATTTAAATAATAGTTTTTCAGAGACAGATTTTGTTATTTCTCATTTGAGAATGTTTTTGATATTTTGAAAGTATCATCTGGTAAAACGCAAATAATTTTTTTACAACATTCCACTAGTTTATCATCTCTTTTTTATTGATAAGTAACTGAGGCACACAGAGGTTAAGCACAAGACACAAGCTGCCAAGTTATGAATGAGGCAGAATAACGTGCCCATACAGAAAAGAATGATTCTGATGCCTAAAGCATCAGAAGTCATCAGGTGCCTGCACATCCTGAAAATCACTAAAACACTTGAACCTGCTCAGAAGTATGCTGGCCAAGACAGCTAGGCATCTATCTCCTATATAAGCTCTGCTGAAGTCCAGAGCTCCTCCAACAAAACGACATAGAGCTGCCTTCCACTTTTTACACAACAGCAGAGTAGATAGAACATTCTCCTAGAAAGCAGGTATTCTTCACCACAAATCCCATAAAGCTGAAGATGTTTGATTTCAGTGTTTCCTTTTCCCAAAACAGTGGCTTAATTATTGGACTGCAGGACAATGTGCTTATGCTGGTTAATATCATCATCAGTGACCTGGATGGTGGGATGGTACTCACCCACAGCAAGCTTGTGGTTGGCAATAAACTGGAGGGAATGGTTGATACAATGGAGGCAAGGTCTACAACTGGAAGAATGAACCAAGAGGAAATTAATGAAGTTCAAATTGGGATGGAATTACTTGGGATGCACTTGGAATGGAATTACCCCCTACCTCAATACAGACTGAGAACTCACTGGGAAAAGGACCTGGGGATCTTGGTGGACAACACGTTGTCAGTCGTATGACCTTGCAGTGCTGAAGATCAATTCCATGCTGAGCTTCACTGCTGTAGCCACAGCCAGTAGGTCAAGGCAAAGGATTAGTTCCCTTTATTCAACACTTGTGAGACTGCATTTGGGATGCTTTGTCCAGTTTTGCTCAAGTAGAAAAGCTATTGACAAAGTGGAACAAGCCTAGCAAAGGGCCACTAAGACGGGAGCCTGGAGCATGTTACATGACAGGCGATTGAGGGAACTGGGTTTGTTTAGCCTTGAGAAGATTGAGGTAAAGGGAGATTTAATTACTGTCTTCCACTGCCTGAGGGGGGTGGGGTACAGAAAAGACCAAGCTATATTCTTGGAGGCGTACAGTGAAAGAACAAGAGAAATAGGAATCCATGAGGAATCCAGTCCCTGAAATCAGGGAGTAAAATTCAGTCCTGTCCATGTTTAATTTACAGCTAAACTGTTGGTATTTGCAGCAATGTTCTGTTACTCATAGCCACCTGTTCTTTGTCAGAAATATCTTTCATTATTTTGGAAAAAGAAAGATTCCCTTTGAGGACATCATATGAAAATGAATTATCATTCTAGCTCCTGGAAGTCACAGATTTATATCAAAGAGCATTTGTATTTCATTGTGAAAAGAAAAATGTGAAAAATAAAGTGTTATGTTTTACTTTCTTTCCTAGTCTGGAGAAAGGAAAAGGAAATAGAGTAAAATATAACACTTTAATTTCCCCAATTTTTCATTCACAGGAAAATAGATTATTCTTGACACTGAAAGAATGAAATCCACACCATGAACTTACTTCACAGAAACAGCATCTGAAAGAGTAGCAAATTCATGCTGAAACTTGCTTTAACTTGTATTTGTCCAGAATCAAGACATTGAAATGTAGATGAGGACAGACAGCAACTAATAGTGCATACACTCTATTTTCTGTGTGCTTGTAATAAAATCACACAGAAGACAATGTAGATGAAGAAAAATAGTTGAACTTATCAGAGTGTCTCTACCTGTATTTCTCTGAATTATTCTGTATTCTACCTTATGTATTGCCAGACTGATACGGTTAATGAAAAAGCTGAAACAATAGCTACAGTATAAGTGTGGAAACAAATGCATGACTGGGCATCAGAAAGGCAGAGACTTCACTTTTCTGTTATTGTGCAAATGGTTACCCACTGAACCACAGAAGTGCATCCGGTGGTCAAGACGGAAGCATGAATCTAGGCAAAGAGATGTACACACAACTTCACGCAGTCAAGGAACAAGTTGGAGATCCTCCATTGCAAAGTATAAGCTGTCCTGTCTCACCATTACATATGAAACTTACAGGAGTACAAAATGCTTCCTTTGGAACAGATTCAGAAAAAAGGCTGGAGATCTGTATGTCTACTTACTGCACAGGAGCGGCTTGATGACTATGAAGAGATGCAAATATGGTAGGTATTTCATTATCAGAGAGCGAGTTTATGGATAAGCATTTGCATGTCCCTGCACAGACTGTGTATATATACAGATAGTGTTATTCTGAGAATTTTCACATGGAGCCATTCATTCAAATACACAGTGTGCTACCTAACCTTCCCTCAGGAGGAAATTCACTGTCTGCAGAAGACTTGCATAGGACTATGCAGTACTGAAGTCATGTCAATGCTCTATTTTTTTAATTGAAGTTGGAGTTAAATGGTGCATAGAACTTTGCACTGGTCTCATATAAAAGCAGAATTTCAGGCATCATCAAAATGAATCTCTGAAAAATATGTTGAGCAGTTTGGAAATATCTGCAGAATTCTTCAGTTAGATGACCACAAAGAAGAGATGTTTTATCCAAAATCATTACAAGTTCTACATATTTTTTTCTTTCTTTATTGTCCCTTTTTTCACTTCTCTGTTGGTTAAATAAAGAGTTTCACCTCACAGTAATGATCTGCTTGAAAGGGTTGCATGGATAAAGAAAAAGATGGAGAAAAGTAGCAATCCCATGCAGAATTTGAGACACAGGAGGATATTCTTGGATGAATAGTTAAAAATATATATTGTCTTTTAAATTGAAATACAGGTTGAATTTACTAAGGGGATTCGGTTGTTTGAATCTCCTGGGTATGGGACCTAATAGATAAGAAAAGGTAGGAAGGGAATGGAATAGACATTTCTGCTGAAAACTTGAGTCTCTGAGCTATAGAACTGCTTTGTGATTTTTTCAGGATATGTGTAATACTATCAATACATAATGTAGCTATCATAATGTGGACTCAATTCTCTCTTCGTGACGGCTTCATGCTGTGATAGCTACTACATTAGACTTCACAAACTCCTATGGTGATTAAATGTTCTGTCTTGGCAACAGATTAGAAGACTAAGGAATTTATACGGTTATTGGAGCTAACTAAAAGTTTATTGCCAGCCTAAAAAAAATCAGACATCCTGTTGGGTTGCTATCCTGCTGTAATTCCTACAGTCAAGCTCCCAGCACCTTTCTTCTCAGTTACTGTGACAACTTTTTAAATGTCAGTCTTGCCCTATGTTGCATAGCCTGTGTCCTTGATCATATAGCCTGTCTTCATTCATTCCTCCACCATGTCCCTTGTCTTTCAGAAATGAACTATTTGTCTTCACTTTCCTGGCCCTTCATGGTTTATTCATGGGCAAATTAGCCTTCCAGTCAGTACCAAATGGCCATTTCCTGCCTTCAGTCATTATCTGATGCCAGCCTCTCCCAACCACTTGTTGCACTTTCAAAATCACACATCTGTAAAATTCTTCTAGATATTGTCAAATTACTTCATTATCTTGTTCAAATACACCCCGCATCTGCTTTTTGTTAATTAGGCTGTTGGTCTGCTGAGATTACAGACTCTCATGTTAAATATAGATGATATTTAGGGACAGCGTAAACAAGTTCAGGTTCTGACCTGATTCCAAGCTGACTGTATGTGAAGCAGCCCGAAGGTTGTTTAGCCCATAAGTACCAAACTTTCCTTAACCTAATAAGCTCTGCTAAGAAGCAGGGTGTGTTGCTTAGGTGGAGCATGATATACATTTAGCTGTATTTATTCCTTAATGTATCTAAGACATGGAACAGTTTGTTTCTATCTTTATAAACCTATACTGTATTTACTCTGCCCATATTAACTATTTACTCTGCCTGTAAACCACTTTCGCCACGTTAACTTCTGCATTTTTTTGTCCTTACATTGCAACTGCCTTTGCCATTAGATTGTAACTGGCTGGAGCAGAAATCATGTTTTGGTTTTTTTTTTTCTTTTTCCTGGTGTTTGTATAGGAAGTAAAACTACAGAGCTTGGCGCCATAGTTCTGATTCCTAAGGGTTCTAGCTGTACAAATTCAGAATAAATCACATCATGCTGATTATTAATAATAAGATTAAAAAAAGATTTGGTATCCATACAACTTTTGAATAGATATTTAAGTGAGCATTTGTGCTTCTGCAACGCTTTTCTGATTCCAGTAGGCATTGAGTCTCCTCAACTAGAAACAAAAATCTTGGAGAAAAATGCTACCAAATTACATCACTGTGGCTAAAGGAAGGTGGCCTGAGCTTTCCAGTGCCAAGTCTCGAGTGCTTATTTGGGGCACCTTTCCAGAGTACACGTGAAAACATAATGTGCTCTTCCTGTCATGTGGGCAGACTAACAGTCTATGTATGGCCAAATATCTGAGTGTGCCCAGGTATACTAGGATAAGCTCAATAGCTGTGAAACTTCACATAGCAATGAGAACAGCTTTTAGTCCCAGTATGAGGCAACAGTAGAAGATAGTGGACAGAATCAGTTTATGGCCTAGACTGATGGACAGCATGTCAGCTTGATCATTATCAAGAGCTCAAGCATTATCTGGTACTTCAAATCCAAACTCACAAAATCTATGGACAGTTCCAGAGGTACACTTGACACTGACAGGGAGCTGCTGCTAAATACGTCTACAGCATACAAAAAAACAAACAAATTTTAGTACCAGCTCTGAATTAAAAGAAAAACAGAAGCAGAGCTAGTCATTCATTAGATTAGCTTTCCTCTGGCACTTGGAGTCATTGCATATACATATTCTTTGCCTAGTACAACTGTAACTCAGAGATAATAGCACAACATTGACAAAGGTTGTATACATACCTAGCAAATGCTAACCTTTTGCATTAATATTCTGGTTGAAGTCTAGCTTGCCAGGTAACTTAAGTTAGCAAAATTTAACTGGACCCAGAGCTCTGTAAAAAGAAACTGTATCAGTACTCAAATCAGGTCTTATTACAAATACACTTAGAAATGATTAAATTTGCAAGACTGCAGACTCATTCAGTGGTTGCTTGTAACTTCAAAGTTATTTCTTTAAATGGGAACATGTGAGAAAGAGTCTTGAAAAAAGTACCTGAGGAGATGAGATGTGGTTGTTATGTGACAACTTACCCAGGAGTACCACAGACACATAGTAGATAGTGTTTTCTGCTGTCATCTGGGCAGGTGTAGAATCCTACCAACATCTGTATCTGTCCTAAAGCAGCAACATTTTGCCTGAGAACAGAGAGGAATCTCTGGGCATTTTTCTTTTCTTGACTGTGGTTTATTTTCTGAGATGAAAGATAATTACAAAAGTAGTATCTTTATACATATTAGTTAATCTAGCAATGTTGACATAAAACTAACTCCCCAAATGTCAGCTGAAACAAAACCTCCAAATCTGTATACCTTGGGAAAGCAGTGTAAGCTAATATCAACAGTCATTGTTCATGTAAGTTTGATATGGAAGTAAAAAATAGTAGAACCATTAATATTTTACAAAGATATGTGTTTTGTATGTTCAGTTATCACTACCTTTACTGAATGAATCATCTGGCATGAGTGTTAATGGAAAAGAAAAAGGTTATTGGAGAATAACTGAAGAAAATAAATTTAAAATGGATGGATCCCTGTATTTTCATCCAAATCACAGAGTCACAGACTAGTTGGGGTTGGAATGAACCTCTGGACATCATGTGGTCTAACCCCCCTGCTCAAGTAGAGCCAGCTAGAGCAAGCTGCCCAGGACCATGTCTAGTTGTTTTCTGAATATCTCCAAGGATGGAGACTTGACAACCTCTTTGAGCAACCAGTGCTCACTCACACGCGCAGTTAAGAAGTGTTTTTGTACGTTTAAGTGGGATTCTCTGTGTGTTTTTCTTTGTGCCCATTGCCTCTTCTCCTGTCATTGGCCACTACTGAGAAGAGTATCCCCATCTGCCTTGGAGCCTCCCATCAAATGTTTATAAACATTGATAAGATACCCTCTGAGCCTTCCCTTCTCAAGGCTAAACAAACCCAGCTCTCTCAGCCTCTCCTTATGTGTCAGACCATCCAGTCCTTTAATAATCTTTATTGCCCTTTGCTGGGATCACTCCAGTAAATTTGTGTCTGTCTTGTACTGGGGAGCCCAGCACTGGACACAGCACTCCATGATCCCAATGTAGCCTTGTAACTGTACATAGACCTTTAATCCCTCCTGTGTGCTTCCCATGCTGCATGCATTAATGTATAGGTACTTGAGAGGCACCCTGGCATGCTCACTTCCTAGAAAGGGCCTCCTCCATAATGCAGTCCTGCATGCACTTCCTTATTTACATGTATACACTGGGGATTATTCCACTTCAGCCCCATTTTGTCGATTAAGAGGCCCCTTCTGTTTACATCACCCCATTCCCCTTAGTTGCCAGCTCTGTCAACCACTTCCTTACTTGATTCTTATCAAGTAATTCTCTCCCACCCCTGTCATTCCTAGTTTAAAGCCCTCTTTACCAGGCTGGCCAGCTTATTGGCAAAGATATTTTACCCCACTTTGTCAGGTATATCTCGTATAAAGCAAGCAGTTGTTGGTCCTTTAAGCAGGGCCCATGGCCATAGAAACCAAAACCCTGTTGTCGACCCCAGCTGTGCAACCAGTTGTTGCAGGCAAAGGGACCATCAGCCTCAACCTCAGGAAAAGGCCCTGGGCACTCCCTGCAGCCTGAGACTTGCACAGCTGCATCCTTCTTCTGAAGCTCCATCTGGGTCAAAGCCTTTGATGTTGCAGGACCATTTCTCCAAGGCTGTTGGGGAGTGTGGCCTGTGGCGTGTCACTGCCATAGAGGACAATGTGTGGGCTGGTCTCATTAGCATTGCCAGGCCCTTCTTTTCACTCTTCTGTGCGAACTGCAGTGCAAATTGCTGAGTCCGTTGGCTGACTCTGTTGTGCTCTCCTGACTCTAATTGCTTGTGTTCATTTAATCAGAAACACAGAAATATGATTTTGTACAGAAATTCACTGGGAGCTGCATGCCTAAAAATGTCATTAGGAATCTATGTCCTACTGCCTACTCAGTTATATTTTGAGAGGCCAAACTTATTCTATGCTATTTACAGAGAGCAAAAGAGCTGCATTTCTGAAGGCAAATCAATGAGTTAAGTTCTCATAGTACTTACTTGTAGATTTATTAGAATACTCTCTGTATATATACTTACTATTTAAAATGAATAAATATATTTTTAATAATCACCTGAAGTATTTGGAATATTGGGAAAAATTACAGAAGGCAATTCAAAATGAATGAAAAAATAATTTCTTTTCTTACATTTTTATGCAAATCACTCATTCAATGCTAGAGTATATAAAAATCAATTAAATTAAAACCAATTGTAAAATTACAAGGATTGTAGTTCACAGCAATTGTAATGCTATAGATTTTATCTGAAGAAGCAAACTCAAATCTGACAGGTTTCTGAGCTTGGAAATAGCCGAAAAAAAGAAGTTTCTGGAATAAATTGTCTTGTTGGAAGATAAATGAATCAACAAAGGCTTGTTATTTTATGTTTACATTTCTTTTATGCCTACTATTCCTACTGCTTATTATTTCTACTATTTTCTTAAAGGAAGATGAAGAAAAACAATAGCATAGACATCACCTAGATGATTGTATGATACAGCGTGACTTTCAGGCCCTTAGCAATAGATGCCAATTTCAATGTTTTTTGGCCAGATCATAGTATCATAGAATCTTGTAGGTTGGAAGGGACCTCTGGAGGTCCCTAATCCAACCTCCTGCTTGAAGTATGTCTAATAGCTCAGGTTGCTCAGCGCATTGTCCAGTTGAATTTTGAGTATGTCCAAGGATGGAGATTCCACAGCCCCTCTTGGCAACCTCTTCCCATATTTGACCATTTGCATGGTGAAGTCTTTCCTTATATCTAATCAGGTTTTCCCATCTTCCAGTCCTTTGCCTCTTGTCCTTGCTGTGCACCTTTGAACAAAGATTAGCTCCACATCCTTTACCCTCACATTAGGTAGTTGAAGACAGAAATAAGCTCTCTTCTTCTCTTCCTCAGTCTGAACAATTCAAATTCTCTTAGCCTCTCCTGTTTCCTTACATGCTCCAGCCACCCAGGACTTGTTTATATAAATTGGAGCACACTGCATGGAAGAATGTGGTTTAAGATGTCTATATGTCTATCTGGGTAAACCTCGGCAGAAATACAGGCACATGTCCTGTTTGCTGGAAGGTGCTGCATGGGCAGAAAATGTGCACATAATGACTACTATGTATTTGCAGGGATTTCACAACAAATGGGAGAAGAACAGGGTAAATTTATTGCAAATATGCGGATCAACCAGTAAGTGAATGGCCATTTGCCCTGGATTTCTGAGTGCCATGCTGCACATTCAGAACTTTTACTACTGTAAATGGGCTGCCTGGCATTCAGAAATCCTAAACAGACATACTGAATTAAGTAGGATCAATAGGAGAGCTAAATTCACTTAGTTCCACTCCAGAAAGTCTTCACCTGACACCTATCATTGCTCTAGGTGATTAGAGCTGGAAGGATTAGTGCATAACAATAGCACATACATTATAGTTTTTCTTATTTCAGTGCAGAACCCTCATAAGAATTACATTCTTCTAGGTAATGATTTCATTTGCCAGAATTTGTCTATATTTGCTTTATATAGTGACATTTGCAATTTGGGTGTGTTGCTTTAGTATGTAAGATCTTTTTTCTATTGTGTGCATAATACATCTAGTCAGAGAGCAGACACCAGGTGAGTGGACAGACAGACAGGTGAGTGGAAATGTGGCAAACAAATTGTCCTAATGAGGAGCTCACATATATTGATTGAATGGCAGCAATATTTATGATATATTTTAATACCCAGAGATATGTTAACATGCATCTTTGCAAAAAAAAAAAAAAAATCTTTCCACTTATTCTCTAAACTTTTTAGATTCAGAAAAAAAAAAGTTAAAAGTGAATTTTCAGAGAAGTAACACTTTCCTTTCCTCTCCTATAACAATTTACTCCCATATTACCATAGATATTGCTGTAGTATCATCTGAATCCCATCCTAGTGCTTCTATTGCTTTGGTTCTTGTGATGAGCCAACGTTTGTATTCCACATGAGAAACCTAAACTTGGTTCTTTTATTGTGTTTTCATATACACTTATGGGGAGACGTCACCTCACCTAGTCCCAACAGGAACCTTGCTCTTGCATGACATGGAAGATATATCTATACAACAATTTACTTTTCAGGTACATTTCTTCCAGCTTTCTTGGACCTGTCTACATGGGCAACAAGGGGTAGTGGAGGGACCAGCCAGCATTTTTGTCCCCATATGGTCACCACAGATTGGTACTTAGAGCTATTCCCTTTAGTCCATGCTATGATCTATTTTGGATAACATACCCTTTCAGCATTTTCTCCTGTCCTGGAGCCCAGCAGATTCTGCTAGGGTTCTGGGTTAAGGCAAAATCTCTGCTTACCTCTACTCTTTAGCTAATAGCTTTGTCAGTGGTGATGCCATTTTACTTCTTGTTTTTACAGCAGCTGCTCTTTATGTTGCTTCTTTCTCCCTTCATTCAGGTGGCTGAATGAAGAAAAATAACAACACTTATCATCAAGTAGCCATGGAAGTTGGAACAGGGAAGAGAAAGATTCATATGTTCTTGTCTGCAAACATGCAAATTCTGTGAATACAGCCTATCAGAAGGCAAAGGAAGATGGGAGCTATTCAATGCTCACAGCCCCTTTAGTGCTCTGCTAAGCCTTTCCAGACATTCATCTCAATATGTACCGAATAGCTACTACTAAATGGAAGTCCTAATCCACCCAAAAGGTTATGATCATAAATTCCATACAAAACTAGAAAATATAAATTGACAAAGATATAATCCTCAATCATTTCAGAAAGCACCAGGATTACCCAGCAGAGCTGGTCAATTTTTATGTTTTAAAACTTTTGACTAAATATTCTAAATGATTTAGAAGCCATCTTGTCAGCTGAAGCTCTTGTGTTCATTGCTGGGCAATGACCCAGCTGTCATGCCTGTAGAGTCCATTATTTCAGCACAATTCAAGGCTAGATGCCAATTGTAGGTTTATTGCAAAAGGGAGTTTTTCCTTTCCACAGAGATCCACCAATAATGGTAATTTTGTTGGTTTCTTCAGTTAAAAGCTAAAAGTCCCATAGTCACTACACTGAACATAATTGATTTTTATTATTTCAATACACATTGAGTAAAAATAATTTTCCAGTTAACTATTATCAATGTTCAACCTTTTCTCCCATAAATGTAAGATTTCCTTAAATAGATTTCCTGTTATTACCAAAAATAATTATACATAAAAAATTTTCCAGACTGCATGCTAAATTACTAGCAAAGTCTGTAAGTAGTCTGACTTAGATGAAATTTATTCTTTGCATGATTTCCTATACACCTATAATTTAATAACTATATGTTGTTTTAACAGACTACATGGAACGAACATGAACTATATATGAGTATTATATTATGGCAAAACCTGATAGATTAACTGTCAGTCCCTCAAGTAAGGACATATGAAAGTACTCAAATTACGATTGAACTCTATATCTAGAAAAAGAATGTGTCCTTTAGGACGCACAGCCTCTTGAGTTATTTCAATTGTTAAACCTATTTTGTTAACATCCTAGCACTTGACAATTCTATTATTAACCAGGCTGTAATATCATGCTTAAAAGTTCCTGTTAGTTAACAATCCCAAATCTAATTTTTTCCACATCTAGCCTAAGTCAAGACTTAGTAATAACTTTTTTATAGTTATTCCTTCTAGATGTTTTTATCTAAAATAAGAATATAAAGATGGACGTAGTGGGCCAGACAAAAGGTGCACGTCAGTCAGTCTTCTGTCTCTGAGAACATGCAGTATAGGACACCAAAGAAAGAATATAAGAACCAGACAGGTTTGTAGAGATACTTTTTCTGAAAACGCTCTCAGCTTCCAGTGATGTGCAGTTTTGTGACCTCCAAAGCCAGAGATGATCTTTAGATATTTAATAACTTTCTGTGCATTTTCTGTCATATATTTCTCTAATCACTTTATCAACCAATTTAAGCTGTAGCAATGCTTTCCACAGATTACCTACATGCTTTATCAAAAATACCTCTTCTGTTCTGAACATCTCACTTGTTAATTATATACTGTCTTTCGCCCCACTCTGCCACCTTGGTTTCTTTATTGGAAAGTAAGACGAACTATCATTCTTTGTTCACCTACTTTATACTACTCAAGATTTCATAAGCTGCTACCATATCTCACTTCTGTTAGTTTTTTTTCCAGCCTGGGGAGTCTTAGTTTATGTAATTATTTCCCATGCAGAATATATTCTGTGTATTTGATCATTCTCTCCTCTCCCTGAAACTTTTCTGTTTTTATTATAACCTTTTTGAGATGAGAACTAGAACTGCACACAGTGTTCAAATTGTGGGCACACCATGGTTTATACGGAAGTGGAGGGGGGGGGTGACTATTTTCAGCTTTTCACTCTTCCTCTTTTTCCACTATTTCTCTCCTAGTAATCCCTAGCATTTGGTAGGTTTTCTGATGACTACTGCGTGCTGAACTCACATTTTATAGAATTACCAATTATAATTCCAATACCTTCCTTCCTGAGATCTCAGCACCATCACTGTGTAAATGAAGTTGACTCCTTTTTTCCCCCGTGCACATCTACACTATATTCTCCTATTTCCTCAATCAATCATTGTGTCAATATCCTAAAGTCTTCTCCCCAGTAAGCCCTCATCTTTATTAGCCTCAAAAGCTTAGTATACTTAGGAAACAGATTCAGCCCTTTCTCCAGATTATCTATGAATCTGTTCAATGGTGTATATTCTATTTTTCTCTATCAACCATAAAAGGACACTAAGATGGATATCTTAGAAAACTGCATTTGAATCACATGCTATGTCTTCACAAGCCCTCATTTACCTTCAGAAATTCCAGGAAACCATAAGTGAGTTGTGAAAGGATCTGCTTCAGGCCTGAACAGCAGTCAGGTTTCATTAACATTGACTTAGTTCAGTTTAATATTTTTGACTATGCTGAAATAGTCATTCTAAGGGTAGAATATAAAGGCTCTTAGTACTTTGTCTTCAGCTGCGTATTTAATATCTGTTCTAGATAAATGCTTTCAAAACAGAATAACTAATTTTATCATTTTATTTACTTTAGTGTGGTCTCTTCCACTTTCGCTTGGTGAGGTCTCATCTTGGTTTTCTACAGCCATGGCAAGGGTTGTACAAGCAGGGAAGAGTCCCACGGGCTCCTGGCTGCAGTAGAGCACCAGTAATGCTGCCAGTGAAAAGAAGGACTAATTTGTGGCAGTGATTGGAAGGCAGTGCTGATGCACTAAGAATAGAGCATGAAAGGAAAAGCAAGCCAAAATACTAGACTTTGCAGTGAGCACCAAAATGCTACATTTCTGAGTCTGATCATTCCACATGAAGCTGATGTGCTGTGTCTGGGTCAGGTATTAAGTCAAGAAAAAAATACATTTCTGCTAATAACTGCATTCATTTTGTTTCTAATCACACACTAGTAAGCAGCAAAATATAAACATTTTTCCACAACTGAGTCTGAGGTTTTATTGTCTTCCTCATGAATTTCTGGAAAACTTGGTTCTGAAGACATCAGAGAAGGACTACTACTGGCTCATTCATGCAGAAATAATAGTCAGGTTACAGAATGAAAATATTTTTCAAGCAAAGACATTTGGTTTCATAGAGATTTAAACATGGTATATTTTCTTTTCATAAAAGTCCAGCTCTTAGGAAAAAAAAACACCACATTTTCATTTTCCTTCACAGAACGCCCTTAAGAGGTAAATCAAAATCTTATTTTGATGAAATTATAACTTAACTACTCTTCTGAATATACAGATTGCTTTCAAAATATGAATTACTAGAAATTGAGCATAGCTCATATCTTACTCTTATCAGATCAAACATCCCCAAAACATGTAACGGTTAGGGCAATAGAAATCTGCAGATACATCTGGATAAATTTATGAAGATCATCAGGAAACTGTGCAAAAAGATTTTATCTAAAGTCTTTGACATTCTTTATCAGTTTTTTATATTTATGCATTTTTATATTAATAGTTTCTAACGCATTTTTCACAGGGTTTATGATACAATGTTGATAGATATTTAAAACTAATGTGTAATTACATACATGAAATCCAGTGAGGAAAGAGAAAATTCACGCATCATTGCAGATCTGGAAGCCAGACCCAAGCCTTACCTTCTTAATCAGTCATGTCAAGTCTCATTCCAGAAAATAAGCTTCATCTGCTTGAATCACATGTTGGATGAAAGAAAAAGGGGGCAGAAGAAACAGTAGGAAGTGAACCAGGAGTGGGAAGTATGATCTTGCACGTACATCGCAGTTACTGTCCATGAGGACACAAGCAGGAAGACGGTCCCATAATCATTGGTCTTAGAGAAACAGGATGGGATTTATTTTATCTGGACATACTGTCTGAGATTTAGGCATCCAAGTCGATGAACTATGCTACCTTTCTAGTCAACGGAGAGACAGAGACATATTCTGAGGAAACTTTACCCATCCCAAGATAAATTTGTACTTGGAGTGGACTAAATCACCCCCTGTCTTTTTTATCTGTCTCTTTTACATTTTTACTTAGGCCTAAAAAATTAGCTTTAATTAAGCATCTAAATTTTATAAAGTTAAAATTAGTGAAGATAAATCTTGTTGAGAATATGAAGGACACGCTTGTCCCAAGTCCTCACAGTGGAAAACAGACAAAACAGACAGAATAAAAATCAATGAATGAGTGTCAAAACCCAGAATTCAATTCTGAGTTCACAAACCTGATCCCTCTTATCAAGCATCACAGCTACCCTGAAGTGCTATCCTCTTTCTATAAATTTACTAACCTGTCTCCTTCCATCAGTTGTGCAAATCTTACAAATATGAACCCTATCACTGGTGTGGACGGACATGACCAAAAAGTCTGAAACAAAAGCAGATGTTGCTGGGTTTGTTTGTGCAGCATAAAACATAAGCAATTGACATGCAGCAAGTGTCTTACAGAAATTTCTCATACTGCACACTACACACTCATAGTAATTCAGAGGTCTTGACTGTTTCATGCTTTCCACCTGTGTGCAGTTCGTAGCACTGATTGTAACAAGATCCTTGTCCTAAAGCAACACGTTTACTTATGACAGCAGATTTACGTGTGAGCTTTTTGTTCTAAATATTCTTTTATTGAAAATCTGATTAATAGATCATGTTATTTTGGGGGTAGATCAGCAACTTTAGCATCATGAGGTAAACCCCAAATCTCTTATAAATCTAAAAGAACCTGCTTAACTTCAGGAGAAAATTCTTCTCCAAGTAATCTGCTGTTTAAACAACGACCTGATTTAGTTTTGACTTGGATGTGTGAGTTGACTGAAAAGATGTTGCAAAGTGGAATGGCATGGAGATAGCTATGTGAAAGAAAAAGATGAACAAAAGCATGGTGAACAAAAAGGACATTGTTTCAATAGCCAGCTCATTTAACCCGCGTTTAATCTGATCTTTACAGTGTTTTCCCAACCAGATGATTAACATTATTTTAAGCTGCTTTGCTAAATGCATTTCTTTTTTATTCTGTAAGTGCAGAGAGTTACAACACAAGTGCAGAACCAGGGTCCTCTATCCCTTAACTATGAGGACTTGGATAATACTGAAGGTCTTGCCATATAATTTTCAATTGAAGAAGATTCTAAGGGCATGAGTCAGGTATTTATTTGGTGCAATGACATTTATTTAAAGATAATTTATTTAAAGAGCTCTTTTTCCTTGGTTGTCATGACAAATGCTTGGGATATTGTCACCAGTTGTCAGAAAGGAGATGGGAAGAGGCCTTTTGAAACTGGCCTTGGATAAATTAAACTAAGAGTGGTTACTTTCTTCCTTATTACCTGTGTCCTTGAAATTCCTGGTACATGTAACAGATTTTGTGAACAAATACTTCATTTGTTCTTATTTTAATTTAATTTCTAAAGAAAAGAGATTGTAAAGTACCTGTGGGTAAACCTAACCAATAGGGCTCTCATTTCTTAAAGGTGATGACCTTGTTCTGAACAGGCTTTTGGAACACTTTTTCAGTGGCCAGGATCCACATGCGTAGTTTTTAGGGCATCCAGTGGGTAACTCTATGCCCTTCCACTTAACCAAATGAGCTGCTTAGAAAGCCACTGACAGAGAGGTTGAGGAGGAAGGAGTGTCTTTTGCTAGCTAGTATAAGCAGAAAAGCTTTCTATCATGTGACAGAACAGTAGCAAAGTTCTTAGGGAGCTTGTAATACTTACCTTTTAAAGAAAAAAACAAAACAAAACAAAACAAAACTGCAGTTTCCTTTTTTAAAATTAAAAACTGTCTTTCCAAACAGTCCTGTACTCAAAGGAACATTCTTACTCCCAAGACCAAACTCTCACTGCTTATCTTTTGGCTTGCTTTCTGGTTCATCCCATGTATACTCAGATAGTCATCCACAATCAAAACAATGCCAAAGCCATCACAATTGCAAAAAGTCTCAGAGGAAACCTCTCAGACTACATGGCTGAGCTTCCATTCAGACTTTGCCATGGTGGTCTGTATCTTGGGAAGTGACTTCTATTGTTCCAACCATGATTAAACAAAGATTCGTTTAATTGCTTCTTGATTTAGTATAAAGGCAGAGGAAGAAACACTCCCCTATGTAAGATTTGGATTTATCCATTAACAGCGTAAGGTGTGCTTGCTGGAAGAATGATACCTTCCAGCATAACAATTACATTCTGGGAGCACAGGCACAAGCTGTCAGTCAAAGAGGATTTAAGCTTTTCAATTGCTTGCATAGCACTATCAAACTGACATTAAAGAAAAAAAAAATCTAAAGACATTTACTAATGAGAAAATTGCGACTCATAAAAAAAAAAAAAAAAAAAAAAAAAAAAAAAAGCCCAAATGACTATTTTAACTATGCATCAGATAAATTCTCTTTCTTTTGCCAACATGGTACCTCAATCTTTGAATGAAAATGTAGAGAACATTAGATTTCCAGAACCCAGTGAACTCCTCAGAAATGGGCTGATGAAGAAGTGGATGGCACTTGAGAGATTTCAAGTTCTGCTCCTGGCAGAGAGGATCTGAGCACTTGAGCTCCTGTCACCAGACACTCATTGTTGAGAATGACATTCATAATCTGGATATATACCTTCTCCTTTAATTTCACTAGAGCACTATTGCCATCTTTTGCCAGATTCTCTATTGGAGAAACTACATTTATTAGCACTTGTATGATACAGAGGTATCAGTAAAATTCAAGAACTTTAAAAAAAGCAAAGCTTGGGGCTGTTTTAAAAAGCTTTAACTGTCTTAAAACAAAAACAAAACAAAAAAACCCTTGGGACTGTGAACACTTAGAGAGAGAGAGAGGTCATGCTCAGAGATCACATAACGAATTCTAATGGCCCTAATTCAGTGCCCCTAAAATCCTCCCAGTAAAAGGCACAGGAAGATTTGTTCCTGCAGAAGAGCTTCATTAGTCGTTTTAGACACCAGAGTGGCCAGCGGAGTGGCAGATGCAAGTGGTGAGTTGCAGAAATTGAAGGGTCTCTCTATTTCCCAGGGAAGAGCAGAGAAGAGCGAGGTGCAGCAGTCACACTCCCTTCATTAGCTGGCTACAATACTAATTTGCTTGCCTGGCCTTTTTGGACACTTCTCAGAGAGGTGGAAGGGAGGTCACACATTCCTCACCTTTCTGCTTTGCACCTGCTAAGGGCCAGAACAATCAGGGCTTACATTGGAATCCAGTTGCTTCTATAACAAATGTTGCATCATGTAAAGGAGAAGAGTATTTACAGGTTTTGTTGCTGGTCCTACTGCTCTGGAGGAGAATTGGGCAGATAACCCTGAAATGTAGCATCTGTATATTGCTGCATATGGGCATAAAGTAAACAGTATTAACCAACGCAACATAAAAACTATTTTGTCTGCAGGCAATACAGCACTAGAAAGATTTTGTGCAGAAGTGAGGCAGGGATGCTGAGAGAGACGGACAAGTTTAATGCAGCTTTCACTTCAAAACGATTTGCTCCTACATCAGCAGATACTGTGTTGCAGTATTAGCTGGCTGACCAAGGACCAGTCTTCCTGCCTTTTTGCTGGTAGGAGTTTACTGATGCTTTGTCTATTCCACTTATGCGCCTTCATGGCCAGAGCGTGCAACAGAGAAAAAAGATGATTACCCACATGAAATAATATTTAATAAATGTTTAATACAATGTATAGGCATTTTTTCCTTTAACTGAATCATGCTAAACTGGGTTACTTAAAATAAGAAAGTATAGAGTGAATTAGCAATTTGGTGTCTGAATTAATATATAAAGAGCCAACCGGTTAGAACAGTCTTATTTTTCTGTGTAAGCAAGCCATTGAAGGATGCATGATAAATATTTCTTAGCATTGCTATCTGAAAAGACTTTACTATAGCATATATTGTCTAAGACCCTCAGACCATTTTTAATGATTTTAAGAGAGTGTTACACAGAAGTTCATATCTAGATGATTTATCACGATGCCTGACAGGGGCAGACTGTTAATCCTCTGAAAGCAAATAAAATATCTTTATGCATGTGTATGTAACAGTCATTTTCAGGGAAATGCAAATTCAAATCTTACTGAATTTTACTTCCTCCCATTTTTCAGTTGTCTCTCTCTGTTTCATATTTGAGAACACTCTTTTGTTACTGAAAAATAACGATGCCCATATTCCATTGTTTTCACTATCAAGGGTGCATGAAGTATATCTCACAACAGGATATAGATATGTTGTTTCCCTTCTATAGCATGGTAGGACAGCTCCTAAATTTCACAGTTTAAATATAATTAGAATTTTAACTTGAGCAAGAGAAAAGAATACTTAACACATGTTCTATTCTTTTGGTATAAAATTATGTATATCTGAAACCCTATAATATAGTCACATTCAAAACATATTATTATAAATGTATTGTATATAATAAATGAAATTGCTGTTATCCTTTTCCCAGTGTTAATTTTCATTTTCTGCACAACACATGACATAGAATATCACGAAGAAACAAAATGGAATATGAAGAAATGTAACACCTTTATTACTTATTTACTATGCAATTATGTTCAATAGTATTATGAGTGGCCTAGTGGTGATCACTCTGATTTCTTTTTCTTCTGAAAGCCATGAAAAGAATCACTGAAGTAAATAATATTCCCCCAAGGCTGACTATCCCCTTTCTGAACTTTGCATATTGGAAATATGTACTTGAGACTGGAAGTATCTATATGCCTGCACTCATTGTGTAAAATTATTGTAATTTACAGAGAAAGTAAATGTGCAAGTTCCCATGGAGACTTACCCATCTTTCTGCACAGAAGGGCTGTTTGTAAAACTGCCTGAAAGTCATGTAAGCTGTGATCACTACCAGTCCCATTTAAATCAAAAGGAACTTTGAAAACTTGAATAATGCAACCTATCATTACGGAGGTGCACTCAGGGATTTATGCTGTGCACTTGGCCAACTCAAGCTATGAATGCAAGTTTTCCTGAAATTGTCAACAGTGCCCTGAAAGAAAGCTTCATAATTTTGGAGTACCCAAAGTCTTTGTTTGTCTATGAAGTCTTTGAAACTTGGGTTTTGTTTGTTTGTTTGTTTGTTTGTTGTTATTGTTTTGAGAATGAGAGAGACCAAAGTGTTAGATTTTATCTTCCTTATTATTAAATGCAACTAATCATTGCCTTTCTAAAGACATCTTTTCCAAGTTGCCTTTGAGTTGTTTAATGGACTGGGATAAAAACAAGAATCAGATGATTCAAAATGTTTCTCAAGCATTTTTTTCATGTCAAAAAACTTATTATTTTTTTAAGAGTTAGAATTCTTCTGAAGTGGTCCAGTCATACTTGATTGCAGTAGATGCCAAAAATAAAAGAATCAATTACCAAAATATTTTAGAGCTGGTGCCTCTATTATGTTTCTGAGCAAATATATAATGGTTATTTCTAAAGGAACCACTAGATGCAGCTACTCATGTTTTAAGATCTTCAGGATTTTTTAATACATATATATACACATTATCCATCATAACTGTTCCATAAGGCACTAAGTACTACAACATATAAATAGTGACAACTTGGATTTCATGTAGAGAAACAAAATGTGTATGTTTTATTTTCTATTTTGTTATTATGTTGTTATTATTTTACAACATATTCAAAAATGAGAAAATTCATGTCTTCATAATACAATAATTCAGAGCTTTCTAAAATTTTTAGAATCAGTTGACACATAAACATATCTACACTGCAAAGGGATATGGCAGAAAATGTTTCTGGATGAAAATTATCAGTTCTGAAAAAGTGTGGTAATATAAATATGATGTTTACAGATAATCTGTCACCCAATACACATAGGGAATGGCAGGAAAGAGTAAATTTGAGGAGGATAGAAAGAGAATACATGAAGTTGTCAGGTAATCATGTAAATCTCAATAGAGGTTTATACATAACCACTTTTTTAAACTATTGAAAATATGTAATTTGCAGTTTGAAGAAGGAGGCATTTTGGAAATGACAACGTTTCAATATTGTGTATAACAACATTTATATAATCTTATATTGTGTCTCTCACACTAGGAAGAACATTAAATGGTAGGGCATAAACAATGCAGTAAACTGTTGAAGTGTATTTCATAGACTGAGTATTCCACCAAAGTCAGTAGTAAAAGTATCACTTTAATACTTCGCAAATAAGTCGATGAATCTTCCCCAGCTGAAAAATGTATGTACAAACAATAGTTCTCTGTAAGACTTTTATATGAGAAGGATAACATTACGGGTTCACAGGGATGGTAGTCTCTGTTCTCGAAGTATTTTATGATTGTGTTGTAAAATATAGTACTAAATAGTAGGTGGTTAGAAGATATTTTTTGTGCAGAATTTTACAAAGAGATGCCACTTTGCTCAATCAGTATTTATTAATGAGAATTGTTGTTCTACCACAACACAGAGCTAAAAGAACTCTCCATCAGAAAACTGAGAATTTGTGTTTAGAAGGTTTAACAACTTACACCTTCAACAGACCAAGTGTTAGAAAACTTTCACACTACAGGTGTCCTTGAGTAAAAAGATGGGAAACTGCCAAGGAAAACAGGTAGCTCAGAAAGGGCCACTGGTAATGCCAAAAGTTCACATTTCTCTTTGTTTTAGATACTCTGCATACTGATGTGTATTAGTGGATTAGAAAGAAAGAGGATCTCTGGGTAAGAGAAGATTATGGGCTTCTTAGGTATCCGTGGTTTTTATAGTATATGGGTATTACAGTCTCACAATGCTCTTGACTAAACTCACAAGAATACTTGCATTCTACTAAACTAGAGTTAGACTGACAAACTATAAGTATTTGTTTGTATCTAAGCATCCTTTACTATTTATTGGTAGTAGTTAGTAAGCATTATTTTCTATTTCATTGGTTACGTTTACCAAATTGCTTGTCCGTAGCCACAGAAAATTTTCACCACAGGACTGAAGGTTTTTGTCAGTTTGCAAGCATTCCATATACCATATTATTTATCATGCCACAAAACAGATCTTTTTCCAGTGGTAAAACCCTTTTATACATTTTGCTGCTATGACAAAAAAGCAGGAATGAATCTCCAAAGCAATTATTTTATGAGCTTCCCTTCCACCAAACAGTTCTGGGAACATTTTTTACTAGATATAAGTAAACTATATCCAGGCATTCTTTTATATAGTTGCACTATTTATATTGTGTTTACATCAGTGTCTCACTGCTCACTGGTAGTGGGCAGATACAGGAGAGCATACTGCTCTTTCCTTCAGGCTTGCTAGGAAGCTTAGGAAGATATAATTCATATTTACCTGTTTTTTCCTTGCCAGATTTATGCTGGTGATAACGAGCTAAAGAGCAACCTTCTGCTTGTTTACAAAAATCTTATTGTCTTGTCTGAGATTTGAGGAAGTTTCTACCCATAGGCTTTGAATGGGCGGAGAACATAGATGTCAAGTATGCAGACAGACAAATTTAAAGAAAAAATCAGCAGAGTCCTGGAAGCAAAGTTGATGGCTTGTCTACTTTGAATGTTTCCTGAGGCAGATGGAGGAGAGTTTGGTGGGATCGATTGTTTACATTCATTTAACTTCCAGGATAGACACTCATAGCATGATCTGTAGGTGTTCCTAGCCAGAGCGTTAGCCCTTGCAGCTTCAATATTTCTGGAGAGCCAGAGCTCAGGCTCTGCAACTCAAACTGAGTTAACTGGTTATTCTTATATGTAAAAGATTCTGACACATTTGAATTATTAGAGCAGGATGTATTGGCTCTGCAGAAAAAGACACTCAGGTCAGCCCTTAGTGCACTAATCCCTTCAGTCGATTGATCTTCATACAAGGAATGAAAACTAAAAGTGTAAAATCATAACACCTTGTAAAAGGACAAATGCAGCTACTTATTTCAACAAACATTGTGCTTCCTGTTTATCTCACAATGTAAATCCCACTTTTTCAAAGTATATTTTAAATATTGTAAGATAAAGATGATAGTGATATAAATTTATTTCATTACATTTTGGAATGAAACAAAGTTGAAGAGACAACTTTTTGGCTCAGCCCTGATGTTTATTGCAGCTAAGCTTTATACAATCATTTCGGAGAGCACCAGAGTGGTAGCAAATATAGGAAAGAAGAAAAAGTGAGGAAAAAAAGTGAGTGTATCTTGCTTTTTAGAGATTTAAAAATACGTTATTTTTTCCTTTAAAAAATGCTTATGAATGGGCACTTTGAAATAAAAAGCTGATGGGGGAATGGGGAAAAGGGAAGGGAGGAATGCCTGATAGTTACTGTACATTATATTCCTTTCTTATCTGTATTGTTCTTATCACCTGCTAAATGATTGTCATCTCTAAATACCGATGTCATACTGTGAGGATTTTTTTCTCTGTGAGGACAAAGTAGTACATAAGATGACACAACGTGCAGAGAGACAGAAAATGTTGTTACATATATCATCATTTGTTTTGATTTATTTGGCTGCGGAATAAGCAACATAATGCAAAATCCACTAATGAGCTACCAATATGGCAACAAACAACATACAGTAATGAGTTAGGGTGGGATTCATCTTTCCTAATTTAAGCATATAAAAGTTAGATATTGAAGACTTTATAGTCAGTAAAGAAAAATGGGCATCTCCATAGGGTGATTCATCTCATCCTAACATGTGTCTAGACTATGCCGCGTGAATCGTGCTTCAGATTGTGCTTATTTTTTCACTGACTTTAGAGGGATCCAGGGGTGCCTAGCTGAGATTCAGATGTCTAACCTTTGATTACCTAAGGGAAGATGAGGGTATTTCCACCTATTATACATTCAATATGGAAAGGCTGTCATAAACTGAAACAGTGTACAGTCACTCAGATAGTTAAACCTTTCACTTTTTAGAAGATGAAGGGAGCAATAAACAAAGTACCAGAACTTCTCATGGTAGCATATTAGGACATCTGAATTTTTGCTTTGACCCTGCATGGCATAATATATGTCTTCAGTTCATAAGGTAGTAATTTTCTTATTTGTCGTATCATTAAAATGATACTGCATGTGTCTTCAGATTTAAATTCTTGTGGCTTTGGCTTCACTGACACTCCTGGGTACTTTAGACTAAGGCTAAGGCATTAAATGAATGATAAATTCTCTTTGGAAGGATCCTGCTCTTTCTTCCTCAAAACAAACTTTTACACAATTAGTAGATACTCCTATTGAAGTGATGAGTCCAAAACGAGACACAGAATTATAGATATGAGCCATTGCAACTTTGTACAATTCTGGTGAACAACATGTTCCTGTTTCCATCATTGGTAACCCAAATCTTTTCAGCCGAACCTACCACTGAGGGTAACACGATGCCATCTTAGATGTTGTCTAAGAAATGAGCTGAAACCATCAATTTAGGATATGAAAAGATGGTTAAAATGATTTGAATGATTCGAAGCTGTGTCCTAAGGTTGAAAGTCCCATGTATCCTTTTATAAATCCTTTGGCACATTCCCATGTCTGTGGTTATTTTGGCAGGTAAATGTGTTTCACAAATTATATTTGAGTCACAAAGACTCTACAGCAATGAAAAAAAGAATGGCACTGCTAGAGGATTTTGGAACATTGCTAGGAAAGGTAAGAATTTGGAAAGGAAGGCTAAACACTTTGAAAGGAGCCAAAAGTGGCTCATACATAAAAACATGGTCAGTAAAGATAGCACTGGCACCATGTTTTAAGTGACTTATGAATACTTTTCATATCAAAGCCATGTGATGTGATTGACAATAAAAGAAGGATAAAAAGAAAATAACTCAAACCTATGGGATAACTAGAGGATTTAAAAGAAACCAGTGAGGCAGGAACATCTCACAAAGGATAAAGCACCAAATCTAAGAAAGCCAAAGACAAGAAATAGAGAAAAAGTCTTTTAAAAATGTATTTCAATGCAGGAAACATCAAAACACTGTCTCTTTGCACCTTGTCAGGAAGTGCTTGATTGAGTTTTACACGGTGGGCACATAGGAATTTATTTTCTAGAGAATAATGCTTTGAGCAGTATGTATTAGAAAAACTCTTTTAAGCCTAAACATCACAGCACTAACTTTGTAATTGACATCCATGTTTATTAGGAACATGTGGAGGAAAGAGAAAAACAACACTTCCAACTCCTTTTTAGTTTCAGATGTTCTTGCAACTTTTAGTTCTTCTCTAGGTTATCTAAATTGGGCTTTGCGGTATTTTTATGTTAACCTATCAAATCAAAATGTTTTGTTTACTAAATGACTTTAATCAAGATAAGAGACCAAAAACCTTTATTCCAATCTAGGCCTCAAGTATTTGCACTATGATTTTAAGTTGTAGATAAAGACTTTATAGGAGGTTTCTTTTAGAATGTTTGTTTTGATCACCTCTAAACAGCATTGACATAAGAATTATCAAACCCTAATGGTAATAGCAAATTTACTAGTCTAGGAATAGTGAACAGTGTAAACAGTTCCAATACGGGGTCTATTCCAAAGCTCAGCTAAATCAATAAAAAGGCTTGCGTTGACTCTAATGGATTATGGATCGGACCTTATCCAGACTTCTCCCATTTAGTAACGTGATAAACCTCAGCCAATACCTTCATGTATCTCCCAGTTTACTTAAAAAAATGTCACCTAGTCCTTTTATAACCTGAATGCAATTTATTGATCACTAGATCAATGTAGTAGTAGTGAGTCTACATGTACTCTTTCCACAAAGTCCAGCATGACCTGAAAGGGCCAGTTGTTTCTAAAAAAGTTCTTACTGCCATTCTGTTATAAGGCCATAAAACGATCAGGAAAGATGATTTATACTGGCTAGCTCATTATAATCACTTTCTAGATATATAACAATTAAATGAGAAGCTGCCTGCTCTTTTTCTTTTTTTCTTATCATCTGTTATTAAAATAGACACAGAATTTGCTAGTAGCTTCCTACAATATCATATCAGATTTCCCAAAGGGACTATTGCAATATGCAAGCTATATCACTCAAATATTAAAATAAACATCTGAAAACTCTTCCCAAGAGCATATTTTCCATAATGAATATTGCCTTAGATGCAATATAGAGAAGAGGGAAGTAAAAGAGAAGCTTTTTTTACTTGTTATTCAGAAAGAAAGAAAAAAAAAAAAGCATACTATGTAACCTGATGGGACATTATCTTGCCTCTTCCAGCTATTTTGCAGTGAATACTATAAAAGAAGTATTCCCTTCATGTGATATTTACTGCCCAGCAAACTTCACTTTACTTGCTTCTTCCATTTTCCTTCTGCTTTGGCTAGAGAGTATTTAGCATATAGCTGGGACCATCTACCACTTTATGTTTGTACAGTACTTAACTGTACAAGGAATCACGTAATGATTGCTGTTGCCTTGTGAGCCGAGCCTCATTGCATGCATTTGTTCAACTACAGGGCTGAAGTGCTTGAATGAGATAGACAAAAATAAGCACTGCGTTGCTCAACCGTGACAAGCCTGGCATGCTTCTGTGCCTGTCTAGGAAAAAAATAGTAATGTGCCCATTTATTTTGAAGAGCTGGGGGCACCTACAGCTTATAGGTGCCTGCAGAGTTAAGTGACAGCTGAATGGAAGCAATAGGACTGCAACTTTGGAGCCATTACTTCAGTTTCACTGATCCCTTTATATGGATTAAATTCCAACCTATGTGCCTTAACCTCTTTGTGTTCTTCACCAGTAAGGCATGAAATATAGTTATCCTGTGGAATGCTCATTTAACAAAATGAAGATCGAAACCTTGTGTCAACCTGGAAGTGCTACTCAAAACAAGCATTAATCATCTTCAGAGAGCAGTCATCTAGAGCATTTTCATGTGGATTTACTCCTCTAATTAAGACACCTAATTGAGGCATCTCACTTGAGAGGAGCATCGTTAGGCTAGTCCCCCTCTGTAGTCAGTGAAGAGAGATAGGCAACAACTGGGTAATCCACATCAATCAAATTAGTGTTTTGAAACACAGCCTTGCATCTGAGAGGACTATCAATCAGAATAGAATGTATTTTTCATTAAAACCAACTGTATAATGGACTAGCTACAATATCAGTAAATTGAATACATTCAGAACTGTTTTATTACCTCAGGAATAAAAGATATGACAAGAAAAAAATCATTATTTCACAATATATGCCAGTGAACAATTTTTTTGCTGTGAATTATGCTTATATTTAAGTAGAGATGATAGCTGATTCTGAGATTCAGTTGGATGAAAACAGCTTTTATTTCAAATCATAATCCTGCTATGTAAATTTAAAGTATTTCTTAGCACTCATCACAAAGTGAAAGAATTTGGGCCGGGTGTATTTGAAATATCAGCAGAAGTGCACATTCAAAATATGAAATCTAGGTAGCCTTCTACAAAAAAAAAAAAAAAAAAAAAAAAAAAAAAAAGGGTTTCTAGGACAAACATTGCCCTTCTGAGATTCAGCTGTATCCCTGCTATCATTTGAATGAACTCCACAGGTTCCTCTGGTTTAGGCAATGAAGAAAGTTACTCATTTACATTAAAATGTTTTGTCATGGGGTCTCAGAAGGAGAAAATGTGGGAGAAGTTGTCATTGCCCTTGTCACAGCTTCATTACATGTCAATACATATCATATTGGTCTCTATGTGAGTCTAATAGAAATGAATTATAAATCGAGAAAAATCATTTTGCCTTTCCTATTTCATAAATTTTCACATATGGGATTCTATAAATATTTTACTAAGGCTGAAACACAAGCCAGATGGAGGAAGGCATGTCCCAAAGAAAGTACATGATAAACAACTTATTAAAAATACTTTTTAGAGACCAAGGAAGGGTGTCACTTGCCCCCATTCAAAATCATGTAGTGACCCACAGCAGAAAAAATGATAGGGGCTTTCATAAGTAGTAGAAGTAAGCAAGGATTCTAACTCTCCGTTTTAACTTGAGAAACATAAAAAACCTCTCATTTTTGGAAGCAAGAAGATTCCATCTTGTGGAAAACAGAACCCCCCAGCTCAATCTAAACACAGGGAGGAAGACCCTAACTAAATTCCAAATTAGTCAAGGAAGCACTTAGTTATAATCCTAATAGGGAATATTGTTATTTTATTTCTTGTATCTTTGTTCTGTTACTGCAAAACAGATTTTTTTATGAACATATTATTTTATCTTTAAATCTTTTTTAGTGAAACTCAGCACCTCTGAGTACTCAATCCATCTCAAAAGCTACAACACTCTTTAAAACCACTCATGCCTGGTTGCAAGGTAATATAATTCAGGGTAAATAAAAGGCATGACTTTGTGACATCCTATAAACTTATTTAGAACCTAATGCTGGGTCTGAGACAAAACAATGTCATGTAGTGACCTGTCTTAATCAGCCTGGCTAGAAGGACTAGCAACAGCTGGAAAAGCTCTCTGGCTTTGGAGTATAGCAAAGGAGAGGCAAATGCTTGAAGCCTCTAGATCTGATGGAATTTGTCAGACATTTTTTTCACATTTTGAAAATTAGGTGCTGTATCTGATTATCTATCTCGGAATTAAGACACAGTGCTACAGGACAATTTTTCACTATTTAACTTTTTAAAAATAGATATTTATTTTTGCAAGTGATCTTCCTGGAAAGTCTGAATTATTCCTTCAGAATACAGCCTTAAGTTTTCCTCATGCTGGTTCCTCTGTTGTCACCCTCCTGTTCTGGACAAAATAACCAGACTGATGTTCTCTGGCTGGAGAAAATTTGATTTTAAATTTTTTTTAAACATTTAAGAAGGTGATCATACTCATCCAACTGAACCCAAGATTTTTTTCACACAAAATAGAACCATAAACTAGATTGTATGTTACAAAGAGATGTTTTAAACTGTTGATATGCGCTTGCAGGATGAGTTCTTACATGTTCTTATATCTTGACTTGGGCTTTTCCTTCTGTGTAATTTCTAATTTGTTGCTATGAAGATAAACATAAAAATGTATGCCTGTTATTTCCTCCTGTTTAGTGTTTTTCCTATTAAGTGTGTCCATACAGAAAAGACTCATGGTCCAGAAAGCGCAGCCCTACTTGCTCTACCACACAAAAAACTATATTTAAAAATACTAATGAAGTCACTCATTATGGAACACTTCCACATAAATAGCCATCTTTGTAGAAGTGCTAGGACAATTGAGGCTAAAACTTATTTTTGTTATATCCTGTGAGAACCTTTTATCAGATATCATTTCTAGTAACTCAATTAATATTTTGCTATGTCATTTTTTGGTCTTTAATTGCAGATTTTTTACAGCATATGTAAAGCAAAATCTTGGATTCCAAAGACAGAATTCAACTGGTTTTAGGCATTTATTAAAACAGAAACAACAACAAAAACCCGTTGTTTATTATCAATGAAAAACTATGATGAGCATAGGTAAGTTGTAACCTGATAAAAGTCAGATGTATAGAAACAAATAATCAATGGACATGTACAATGTGGCATAAAATACTGACAATAAAAAGGTGCTAAACAGAATGACGGGTTAATACAAGAACATAATTTTAACAAAGAACACTCTTTCAATGTTATTTACACTAGTTTGACTGAGTATGTCTTTGGAGTTATATTACTGAAAAAAAGCACCAATGAGGATGAAATAAAACATCAAAGTTGTATGGTACAATGGAATTCTTCAAAGTCACAATTTGGTATCTTTTTAATCTTTCCTCTTTTCCTTCTCTCTCTGTTCCCACTCCACGTTTCTACATTTTTTTTGGATTTGGCTATAGGACACAGGAGGATTTTTTTTTCTCCCTGTTGTTCAGCATTTCACTGGGAATTCTTGTGAAGGTAACAACTCACTCTACAGTTTACTGTACACCTGAAAAGTATGCAAGTGCATTACCTGACAAAATTAGCTGTGAACAGGGTAACAAAAAGTCAGAAGATTCATTCCATAAATCTTACACCTAAGAAAAATATTTGGACATTGACTATGAGAAAAAATTAACTGCTGCAAGTGAAATAACTCTGTTTGCCACCAGTTATTAAAAAAATGAATCAGATGATAGAATTCTGTATGTATAGAACAAACATTTAGTAGTAGTGGAGAATACAGTATTTGTAGTGCATATGTAGATTTTCTTACAGAATTTGATACTGTGTCTCACAAAATGTAACTTAAATTAACTCAAGAGTTGGATAGGGACACTGTTACTGTGTAGACTGATAAAAATTATATTAAAAAATCCACTCTGCGCCAGACTGAGAGGTGGTATTAGGTGTGTGAGAAGGGCTATATTAGATGTGATTTCATTTAATATCTCAACTTCCTACTATAAAACAGAGTAAATGGTATGTTGAAACAACATAATTTATGGATTTACAGGGCCAGATTCTGCAGTGACACATACAGCTTCTTTGCAGGCAGTGGTCCGTACCCATTAACACAGACGTCCGACTCCTGCATTTTCTGGTGACAACCTCCTGCACAACTCAGACCACAGAATAACACCCATAAGTTCCTGCACAATTTGGCAGCTTCTAGCTGAGCTAATGACTCTCTCTAGAGAGACAACCAGATGATGCTAAATTGGGAGGGCAGGAAAACAGAGAAATCAAAGACCTAGAAGATTAGGAAAATGAACAGAAAGATTGAAAAAATTAATACTAAAATAATAAGATAAAAATAATTGGAAACAGAGGATAGTTCCTACCTACAGATCCAAGTTGCTTGACTTGCAGAAGTTCTAAATATTTCAGGTTTTGTGACTTCTCAAGTCAATGTTTTATCTTTATGCTTTTCTCTTTTGAAGGTTTTACTGAATCACATGTCCCTTATTTTCACTGAAAGGCAACATTTGTTTTCTTTCTTCCTAGTATCGAAATTTCCTCATATACAAATTTCCACAGACAACTAGAGGATAGTATTTCAACTGAGCAAACTTCTTTTTAAAATGACTAGAAAATAATAGTCTTCGTTGATGGCAAACTATTCCAGATCAGACAGTTTGGCATGGTTTTGACTCAAGGTAATTTGGAAACTGTGATGCATCTAGGAAACCAGGAAAAGCAGACAGGTAGTAGGCAAATGGGTCTGGAATTCCTGCTTCTCAGTGACAATAAGATGATGGGACAGCAGGTCCTCTATGGATCTTCCTTGCTAGGAGCACGAGAAAAAGACCAATCTAATAAGCTTGGGAAAGAATGATCTTATATTTTCTGTTGGAGAAAAGTGAAATGAAAGGTAGAAACAGGATAGAAAAAATCTTGTATATGTGGGAGAGAAGCTGGGTCTGGCTAGGAGGAGCAGTCAAAAGAGGCTGGGAGAAGAATGAGATAGGACCAGTGAAGAAATCTGATATGTGGGAAGTAGTACTTTTGGAAGGACCTGCAAAGAGCCAATTACACCTGGTTGTTGCTCATCTAGATTAACTTATACAGTCCAGACCTGAAAAAACTCAGACAGTGAATAAAGTGGGCATCTGGGGTGACTGCTGACAACGGACAGGATACCTGACAGGATGGCTCTGTGCATCGCCCCGTGCATTGCAGGAAAACTTGTAGAATCTAAGGGAGGAGGCAGGGGAGTCACTTTCTTTTAGATGGCTTTACCTATATTAAAGTTTTCATTAAAGCAGAAATTAATCAAGCTCTTGAAATATCTAATTAATTAACGGTTCCATTATTTGTATAATGGAAATAAATGCAGGATAGGTTCCTTCAGTATCAGTGGAGACAGCTGCTGGAAGCAATCCATCCTGCCAATCACATCACACACTGAATGAGATGTGAGGCATTGGAGATGCTTATATCTTCCACTGACAATACAAGAAAATGAGATTACTGACTGAGACAATAATTGACTGAATGTTAGTTGATATGAATCTCATCATTAAAATGGTGTTTATGAAGTTAACACAAAACATCTTAAGATGCTTGCCAGGTTAGGCTCTCAAAATTCTGTATTCAGTTACCCTTATGTTAATGCTGAAGCAATGTAAATGTAATGCCTAACCAATAGGATAAGGTGTTCTGGCATACAAAGGTACACATGACTATATTGGTCAAAAAGGAACATACAACTGTATGTTTTTAGAAGAAAAATGAAACTGTACAAAAAAATTGACTGTTTTCACTAAATCAGATGTCTGATACTCATCATTTTCCTGCCAAACCAAGGGAATAAGTAGTGTAAGAGGAAGTTAGAGGTTCTGCATTGCTAGAATGTTTATGTGATTTTAGCAATAAGAAGTGTTAAACATTACAACTTGGTTTTTTTCCTGTTGCACAGTCACGGTGTTTTGTACCATAAACAAAATAACTCTCCTCTGACTATGAAAGTGCTGAACTTAATAAAATAATAGGAAATACTTACTTTGTCTATCTTTTTTCTGATAATCCAAACTTCAAACTTGAAGGGGAGGTGGGAACAACGCTCAGCCTTGCCTGCCCACCTTTCAGGCATGACACTGTGGCAGAAACTCCAGATGGGTAGTAACTCAAAACATTAGGTACTCTGCGTAGGTATTATTTAGTTTGAAACTCGTACAAGTAAGGCAAAAAAAAAAAAAAAAAAAAAAAAAAAAGAGTTGCGGTCACCTTAGCTTTAGGAAAGGAAACATAAAGAGAATAACACCCATGAGGATGCTGGGGTTCATTATTTTGAGTTTATCATCAAACTCTTACCTCCCTCAGAGGAAATTATCTCAGAGACTCTTCTTTAGCTAAATTAAACTGCTGTGCCAGCTGACAGGGCAATCAAAGCCTAGACAGACTAGAAAACTTGACCAATGCTTCTTATTCGTCTTGATGAAGATGATGGAGTCTTGTAACATCAACTGCACTAATAAATATTGGGTTACAGAATTTTGTCCTATGCTAATTGAGCTACAAATCTCCCCAATATGGTTCAACAATAAGGAGCGTGAGAATTTGAGGCATTTATAAATGAAGCTTCTTACCTGAAAACTCTTGGTAGAATTAGATTAGTTCTATTCTCAATACTAAAGAAATAAAATGATGCTAAGTTCTGTCTTCAGGATAGGGAAGGCTCATAAGTGAAATGTGTTTTATCTACAAAGTGATTATTTCCCCTATTTTCTATAGTAAACCAGGACATGCAGCTCTAGGATTCTCTCCTTCTGAAATATGAATTAGAAAAAGTAGCAGATGAAACCAACACATTTACTTCTTTTTATTTTTAGTGATTTGGGTTTTTCTGTTTGTTTCCATTCTTCTTGAATGAATGTTCTTCCTAGTAATGTTCAGCATCTACTGGCATTGTTAGTAACTTACACTAATTATTTGCATTATTCAAAATAGCATAACAAAAGTTTGTGGAAGTCAACATGAAATACAAAACCATACTTCTACCATATTCTTTAAGAATTCAGTGGATTTCAACATTGCAAAAGACCTGCATATTCATATTAAGATTGGTGATTAGAATCTTTTTTCTTTTTCCCCGTAGCCAACAATTTGTTTAAATATATTGAGTCTGGTATGTTTACTGAAAACAACAACAAATAAAATACACTTATTTGTTCATCTATGAATAATTCAGCAAAGCATTTTATGACAAACAAAGCTCCAACTGAAAACAGTGAAAATAATCTCTGAATTATTTTAAATTTAAGCTTAAACAGGCAGCTGCCAAATGCAAATAGACCATCTTACCAAAAATGTCTATATGTATATTGGGGCCAGAGATCAGAAATCTGTGGAATGATTAAATACTATTAGGCTATGTGTGGAACAGAAACTATTAAAATCAGTGCTATGATATGTGGTTAAATTAGCTAAAAAACAAACTTGTTCTTTATTCTTACATATTTCTAGTTTCATGGGACAGTATAAATACTGGAGACATTGTAATGATAGTAACATAGTATGTTTGCTACCCAAAATCAGAAGTATACTGTTCTTAGGTCTTTAAGTACCTGACCTAAGTGGAAATGTCCTGAAATAGAAACGAATGTAAGTGTTGATTTTCTTTTATGTATGTATGTATGTATTTATTTATTTAAATTCTAGAACAACAGTTAGTTTCAGTAATAAGGTAAACCAGAGGATGTTGATAGGAATGACTGTCTTCATTACCTCTAAGGCTCCCTAAATTACAAAGGAAACAGCTAGTGACAGCAGGGTATTTTGAACAAATATGTTATGTTCTATGAACAATTTACATTCTATATGACTAAGTAGAAGTGCAGTAGATCCTAACAGTTTACATGCATTTCTGCGGTTTGGGAGATATTTTGAACAAATGAGAGGGCAAATATTGTTGATTAAAACATGGGGGTCTTTCTCTTCCATAGCATTATGTTTTAGCAGTCCTCACAGTCCAGATTTCAAACTACAGAGGGAAAACATAATCCCAGTGAAATTATATCTTCCTCTATGAGTAGAAAATTTTCTACAGATACAACTCTGGTGGTAAACAGTGGCTAAATGCTAGCCTAGAAGGAGTTGTTGAAGTCAAAAGATTTTTAACTTTTTGTGTTGGCACTAAAAAGGAATTAAAGGAGTCAGACGCTGTAATAACTTTCCCCTGAAGTCCAACTCAACTTAAAAGGATGAAAGTAGGTGACATGCGGCTTTCAGGACAGGAGAATTCTTATCAGCCCTTTGAGGACAGCTTTATTGTCTCTTTGTGTCTTAAGGCTGAGCCATCAGGAAGACTAATAGCTATTCTACCAATGATATTTGTGACTAAATGGAAAAAACACACATAGTAGAAAGTTTTGCAGATATTGAGGATTTGAGTCCATGGGCTTTTTTTTTTGTTGTTGTCATTGTTTGTTTGCTATTCTGATGATTTTCTGCAGAAACTTCTCAACACAGAGCTTTATTTTTCCAGAGCAACCAGGCTGATCTTGCCTTTTCTACATCCCACCACCAAGGTCACTGTGAGGCTATGCTTAAATCATACTGTTGTCATAAAATTAGTTACCAGAAACAGTCAAATGATAAAGAATGTAATAGTTATTTCCTTAAGTACTTATACATAATGCATAAGGGGGAAAAAAATGGATTATCTCAGAGAGCTTCATTCCGACTGGGAAGTCCGCACTGAAGATCACCTTGATCACAGAAGTAATGACTAATTTAGGTAAAATTGTCTATAGCTTGTTATAAGCCAAAAGAGCAACATAGGGCATACACACACACACACATGTGCAGGTACACATACAGAGGTACCTATCTGTCATCTGTCTATCTACGTATGTAACTTATGAAATGTCTATATTACATTATGTTTTAAAAGAGGTAGTTTCACAAACTTGAGAACAATTGTGAACACAACTAAACAAAAAAATGCAACTCATAAGGTAAATGGACAGCATACTGCTGATTCTGGAATACTTCATCTAGTTTTGGGATTCATGAATGCAGAAACCTTTTGATCACCTGCAAAAGTTTCAGAGAAGAGCTATGTAACTGCTAAAAATATAGAAAGTCAGGCTCCACAGTGAAATATTCTAGGAGCTCTGTTCATTAAATTTATCAAAGAGCTGTATGTACATTACATATTGATAAGAAATGAAAGAAGGAAAGGTATAATGAGAGCAAAATCACTGGAAAGTGGAAGAAGACAAATTAGGATGAACAATAAGGAGGAGGCTTTTCTTAGCAATTAGGATAACTATCCATTGAAAAACTACACAGAATTTTAGTGGGATCATCTTCAGCAACAATTTTTCAGCTCAGTTTGGAAATTTTTCTGTTATGTTGTACTTGAAATGGGAAATAATCCAGGAAACTCCCCTGACAGGTTTTACAGAAGAAATTACATTGGATAGATCACATTAGTCCTTGCTGCCTTTATAAGCTATGAAGCTATAAAGCATTATTAAAGTGCTGATATCTTTTTATCATTATCTTTCTTCTAATTGTTTGAAGCTCTAGGCACGCATATCTAAGTGTCTTTAAATCTGTCACTTTCAGAAGAACAAATCGCAGGAAAATTTCTCGTATGCTAGGTACTGTTGTTCACTCTCTCCATGGAAATGAATAATGATAACTTACACAAGGTAAATTTCACTATTTTCATTAAATATCCTGTAAGATAGGATGCTGGATTTGATAGGGAAGTGCTCTGATCCAGAATGGCAAATTCAATCTTCTTAGATTCTTTTACTTATTTATTTTATTAAAGTGGTAACCAAACTGCCATTTAAAAAGAAAATCAGCAAATGTCATTCCATCCCTCAGTGCATAGATGATATTCTTTGATGCAGCTTTAAACAGGATCCTTAGTGCAACACTGTGCAGGTAACATCAAAGGAGATTTAAAATAAAAGCAGTAGATCAATTTTATTTACTTTTTTATTCTTTCTTGTTCACACAGACAGAAGCTTTGTCATCTACTCTAAGTTGTGAAAGAGAAGAAGAGCTACTTATGATAAGAAAACAAGAACTTGACTCACCATTTCCTCCTTTTTTCTTAAAAGATTACAGTATAGCCTGGAGTAGCATTATAATGAGCCATGTTACAGTTAAGGGAATAACGTCTCATCTCCTACCTCTAAATCTCAGAGGGGTAAAAGTATTTTTTATGTCTGTAAGTTACCAGGTACCATTCTAAAAGGAAATCCGTCTTGCCCCATGTCAGAACAATATATATTTAGACTGAAAAGTAGAAAACTCATTTTGCTCTGCTAGGACATTTGGTCTTTTTATTTATATTATCAAAATTTTTCTCTAGTGCTGAACAGGTCAGAGAAAAAGGCTAGACTACACCTCACATATTTTTCTTCCACATGAACATAAACCAGAATAGAAAACAATAATGGGAATAAAATTGTCTGGGGAAATTGAGAAACAAACTTTTATGGACATTTGCCATTAAGCGTTGAACCAAGCGTTGAAAGGGCTAAGCTTGTCATTCTAGCTCAGAAGTAGCTTAATGGAGTGATGATGTTACCATTCTATGCACCACCAGCAAGACTGGTATTGGATCACTGCAACTAGTACTGGAGTCGGTACTTTTAAAATGCTCACAAACACGCAAACAGCCAAAGGAGCAGGAGCTGAAAATGGAGATCGAAAGCGTTCCATTCATTCAGATTATCAGGACAAAAAAATGACTTGATTAGGGAATGAAAGTTATTTCACAAAGTGGAAATATCAAATACTACAGGATAATAATTTATTTAGAAAGCTGTAATAAGAACATGGAAGACAGACAAATTCAAATAAAAAATCACGTGTTCATTTTCAATGGCAATGACCCACTGGAACAAACTACCAAATGGAATGGAGGATTCTTTACATGCTGATGTCTTCAACTCAGAGTTTCAGGATTTTTAGAGGATACTTGAAGCTGATGGTTTATAAAGCTAGCATATGCCAATAGGGTCACCTTGTGCCTAATAACAACAGTAGGAATGCCTAGTTCCTCTTTGGAACAGATGGTAGTTTTAAAAAAAAAATCACATTTCTTGTGATGTAAGGTAACTGTTGTAAATCCCAACAGTTTTCAGTCAGTTTGTCCCACATCTGTTCTATAGTAAGTATATGTAGAGTTTCCACATAAAGTCCTACTGTCGCTCTGTTTTCTGCTCTCTTAAAAAAAAAATAAAAAGAAAGAAAAAACAGTAGAAGAGTTATGAAAAGCAGCTTGCTGGATGGTGTCATTTTAATTTTGGTATGACTTCAAGTAATGGGCATGCACGATGACAAAAGCAGAACATATATTTGTGGAAGTAAGATTAGACCGATGTGGACCACTAATTGTGGACCGCCACAATTTAGATGTCCATGGTAGCCTGGTTATAGCTGGTACACATAAGTGAGAAGAAATGTAAACATCTTTCTGTTTTGGGGTGTCTGAATACAGCTGGATGCCCAGAAAGTGCAGATTTATTACAGTTTTCTGGAGTGTGTATAGGCAGGACAGAGTGATGGGGCTGTTATTGAGGTGAATTGCCAGCAAGCACTTAGACATCTTACATAGCACTAGATGCCTGCTTTTAGTAGATGAATTGCATACTTCACTCCAACAATGAGAAAGTTGGTTATTTAGAAAAATTCCTATCTGTTTGCCCCCTTCAATAAAACAAAGACCGATTTTTTGAAAGGCAGAGGATACTGTTTAAATACCAAGCCATCAAAATCCTAGAAGAAAATAGAAAATGCCTCCAAGTGTTCTTGTGATCTGGAAAAGAAGACCCATGTATTTGGACTTTAGGTTGCTATAAGTCTTCCCTTTGTTTGGTATATGTTTGGATCAGAGTCAATGTATGTCATCTCATCGTCCTGCAGTAATTAGCCTAACACAAACCTGTTCCAGGCAAGATATTAACAGGTGTAGTAAAAGATCATGTCAAAACTTTTCTACATGGTGGAAGGTTTAGGCAGCAGAGCCTGTCACCAAAGGATTGTCATTATGGGAGAGATTGGGGAGATGTCTAGGATAGCAAGGCATCCTATTGAGGAACTAATATAAAAGCTACCCTGTTAACAAGTTCTAGTCATTGGCAGGAGGTTTTTTTTCCCTTTCCTGCCTCTAGTCAGGAGTGATAATTTGAGTATTATTGGTCTGTTTAAGTACAAAATCTGCTAAATCATTTAGAATAAGTTCTCTGAAAGACTTGCAGGTTAAGGTTGTCACTTGGAGGGAAGGCTCATGGAAGAAAAAGTAGCTGTGAAGCTTGTATTGAAAATCAAATTTTCTATCTCCTATTTTATATATATGTAGTTTTTTAAAGCTACTTTATTCCATTTTAAGCTTTGTAGGTTGGGTTCTTTGTGTACTGTAGCCTCTTTCACTCTCATACTTTTGAAACACCTGGAAAAATGGTCTTAAAGGACTTGCCAATGACCATTTACAATTTTCAATTTAAAACCTTTTTCAGTGATTTTACTCATGATTGATTCCAGCTATGGGAAACTAGCCCATTAAAAGCACGGAGAATATGTACTACTTTCTTTCCTACCATTGGAGTAAGCACAAAGAGATCATCACTTGTACCTAAGCTATCAATTATTAGTGCTGTGATCATTTTTTCTTTGTCTATAAAAGACGGTTTAATATAAACTCTTTCTGTGTTGGCTATAACTTTTTCTGGGTTGCAGAAGCCGACATCCTGTTCTCTGGTGTGATTTGGTGGTTTGCAGCAGCCACCATCGACAGTCTGCTATCTCATGCTATATCTGTCAGACTTCTGATACACAGGTATTCAAGATGATTTCCTTTTGCGCTGTCAGTGATTTGGAAACAGGTAATACCATTTTTGACAGAGTGTCTCTCCCACTCAGTTCTTTCTAAAGAGTTCATATCTATTCATTTTTAACGTCAAGTCTCACAGATCACGTCACCAAGTTTTAACATTTCCCAGTAGGTCATATTTATGCTTGTAAGTGAGAAATTCCAGTGCATCTTATCTTTTATGCAGGATCATGGCATTAGGTGGATAAGCAGCTCAAGGTTTTCAGTATTTTTTGCCCTTTGGTGCACCTTGATTAATTTTGTTCTCAGCACCTTTAGTCTGTGCTAAGTGTACTCCCATTTGTTTAACTGAAAACAAGTTATAGTTTGATCAAAGACAAGTTACTGGGTTCATTAGAGGGAAAATTGATGAAATTTAATAGCTTCTGATGTGCAGGGGGGCAGGCCGTATCATCTAATGATCTCTAACTATCATGACCTCTGTGAGTAATTAGAGTAATAGCCACCCATATTCTATAGAGAAGATTAATCCAATTTACCTTCCGTTCAACTCCTCGCTGTAGTTTCTTCCTGTGGATAGAGCAGATTTTGCCTAATATATGTTAGTTACACTAGAAGCAGCTTTCTAAAATCTGTGAGAATCTCGTGTTGCTTTCACCTTGCAAATTTTACTCTGTGCCCTGTATTCCAGTCCATGCTGAGAGTTCCTGTTAGCGTGGACGTGGGTGTACAGTCTTGCAGGGCCCCATCGGCCGTGAGGAATCTCCTGTTAAGGTGATGAGAGCAGAGAATTCTGTGAGGTGAAGACAGAACTACAACCAGCCATCAAATGGTATGAATCAAGGGTCCAGAAATCACAGGATATCGATGAGTGGGCTGTTGCATCTACATCTAGAAAATCTAAGCCTGGAAAAATTGCTCTATGACTTTTAGGTAAAAATTGCATAGCAGCTACTTCATAAATTTCTTAGTCAGAGAGTTACATATATATCACTTAAAAAGTGAAATCCTAGCTCCCTCCTATCAAGTTAGAATACTACAGAAACTTAAACTGTAATATTTATGATGCAATAAACCATTAACGACACATACTGCCAATCCACTAACTCTCACGGAGATATTTTGAAAGCCTCCATGATTTGCTTCAAAACCTTAATAAATAGGAGAGATTAATGAATTTAATCTTAATGTTTACTTACTGGGAACACGAAGTGCTATTAGTACATCTCACCCATTCAGAAGTTCAGTCTTTAGAGCAAACAAGCTACTTTGAACTTCAGTATTTTTCTGTGCTGACAGTACTGACCTCTATAAAACAAAGTGACTTTATTAAAATTAAAATTAAACATTTGGAATGTTAAACTCATAGCAAAGAGAGACTGATTTCCTAGGACTAAGCATTTTTGATTTCAGATCTTTGCTGGTGGTAATCATTTTGTGTTGTTGATAAATGAAGTATGAGGTCTGAGTGAGCAGTGACCCCTGTGTGCTGATGCAGGGAAGGTGCATGGCTCTTTCCCACGCTGGCAAACCCACCGCTAGCTCCTCTGGCCTGGGATCAGTTAGAGGAGTCAGTGTGCGGTGTGAAGATGAGGGCAGGCCTTCACCACGTTGCCTGACTCTTTCCCAAGGCAGTTAATGATGTGCTGTCACCTCCTGGCCCCTGCCCCTGCCTGCACACCAGCTCTCCTCAGCTGCATCGAGGAGTCCACATGTCATCATATCTTCTGTCTTTTGACAGGTCTGGGTGTACCTGGGTAGCACCTCTGGTGCGGCCTTGAAATTATCCACATGCACATATACACATAATATCAATTGCTGCACAGGACTGTAGTGGAGTTCTGCAATAATTAGCTGTGTCTCTGTGTGTGTGTGTGTGTGTGTGTGTGTTTGTGTATGTGTGCGTGCACACGGGTGAGATGGTAATTTCAGAGTGTAAAAGGTCACCTTTACAGCCTCTTTCACACAGCTAGTGTGATTTCTGCAAGGACAGAAATATGTGTTTGGAAATAAGTGATTTCTTGAGTTTCATTCAGGAAATATGTGAGTTCCTCTGGTGACACTGTTATTTGTTAGCACTTTCTGTCTTTGCCTATGAGAAATGGACCTGCAGAGCTCCAGGTTTTGGGTATGAGAAGGAGTACTGCAATTTTTTACAAGCATTTAGGACTAGGGGAGCTAAGAAATAGGGCAGAAAAAGTGAAAGATACACAGTAGGTGACTGCTATTTGCAAGCATTTTAACACAACTCCTACACAGTATAGGGAACTGTTTGCGAGAGTGCTTGTTGCACTGCAGCAAAATCAAGCCAGACTTTTCTAACAGTTTAACAGTATAGACAATCACATTCTGGTGCTTGTTCCCTAAATTTTAATATAGGGGTAAAGATGTGCCTATCAAATCAGCTGACAGTCCAGCCTCCGTTGTCTCCTCTCGGCTGCTTGAAAGGAATGCATAGCTTTGGCTGAGGCTGGGTGATCAAGGCAGCTGAAGAGGAGATCGTGTGGCCGAGTTTGTGCACTTATGCTGGAATGGCCAGAGATTCCTCATGGTGGTTGTTCTCCCTTCTCAGGATCTCCTGAGGACTCTTTCTGGTAAAGTAACCCTCTCACCATTTGTCCTCTCATATTTGTAAATGAGTGGGCCTACTGCATTTTCTGTGGTGTAAAAGTCTTAAAAGGGTGAGAGAGAGGAAGGGTATGGTTGATCACTTTGGGCCAAGCAGCCCAGATTAGCTGGGCTCATTACTAATTGCTATCTGGGCTAATTTCATTAGCACTAGTAGACTGAAACATCAGTTCCTGGCACTTCCTGTAGTACTTCCAAATTTGCCTTAGAAACAATTAGGAAATCTTTCACAACTGGTCCTTGTTATCCTTTTTTTTCCTTTCTTTCTTTCTTTTTTTTTTTTTTTTTTGATTTTATCTTTGTATAAGACACAAGCTCCAAATCAGTATCCTCCTTCTTGAATATATGAAGATGTATCTAGCAAATATTGGGTCCAACTGCCTTTAAAGTAAATTAAGGGCTCATTTTGATATACTGCCTGCTGGATGGGGAAGTAAATGCCTACTTAGACCACCTTTCTCTTTTTGTCTGAAGCTTTATTGGCACTTTTTTGTTTCTTCAAGTCAGTATGGTGAGTTTCAGAACTGTCTCCATTTCTAACCTGAAAAGTAAGCTTTTCTCACAAATTACAGTTGTTCTAGGGGCTGAAACAGAATACTACCATGAGGAAAACCAGGAAAATAAATGAACAAATTTATTTAAGCAGTGTAACAAATGGTTTATGAATATGATTGTTTCTTCTCTTTGGGATTAAAATGTCAGGCTTTGTTTTCCTTAATATACAAATGACTCTAAGTAGAAATTTTTCTACTATGGTTTTCCATTCACATTCATCCACTTCTAGGAGTGGAGGGGAAAGATTACTTAAAAAATAATTGAAACTTCTGGGCTTGCCAGAAGTTATTAATCAAGAAAGTCTCTCCTCCTCCCCCCCTTTACATCAGAGAGATATAATTTTTAATAGCTAAATATGTCACCAATATTAAATGTCCAATTCTGCCTTCCAGTACTGATTTACATACAGGTGATGTAGAAAACAGGAGATGCTCTGACAGAATAAAGGTGTTTGAGGAAAAGATTCTCTTTAGTTTCAAAAATATGCATCATATCAACTTTATATGCAGACTGACAAAGGCATAGAACACAAAAAAGCATGTTAGGTGTCTAACTTGTAGGCATCTATAGCTGAGATAGTGATCTAGAATTACAGAATCACAGAAATAATACAGAATCATGAAGGGCTGAGGTTGGAAGGGACCTCTGGAGATCATCTAGTCCAATCCCCCTGCCCAAGCAGGGTCACCTAGAGTACATTGCACAGGATCGCGTCCAGGTGGGTTTTGAATATCTCCAGAGAAGGAGACTCCACAACCTCTCTGGGCAACCTGTGTCAGTGCTCTGTCACCCTCACAGTAAAGTTTTTCCTCCTATTCGGATGGAACTGCCTGTGTTTCAGTTTGTGCCTGTTGCCTCTTGTCCTGTCACTGGGCACCACTGAAAACAGTCAGGCCCCAGCTCCTCTTGACATCCTCCCTTCAGATACTTATATACATTGATAAGTTCCCCTCTCAGTCTTCTCTTCTCCAGACTAAACAGGCCCAGCTCTCTCAGCCTTTCCTCATAGCAGAGATTCTCCAGTCCCCTAATCATCTTTGTAACCCTCTGCTGGACTCACTCCAGTAGCTCCATGTCTCTCTCATACTGGGGAGCCCAGAACTGGACATAGTACTCCAGATGTGGCCTCCCCAGTGCTGAGTAGAGGGGGAGGATCAGCTCCCTCGACCTGGTGGCAACACTCTTCCTAATGCACCCCAGGATACCATTGGCCTTCTTGGCCACAAGGGCACATTGGTAGCTCATGGTTAACCTCTTGTCCACCAAGACTCCCAGGCCCTTCTTTGCAGAGCTGCGTCCCAGCAGGTCAACTGCCAGCCTGTCCTGGTGCATGCGGTTATTCATCCCTAGGTGCAAGACCCTGCACTTGCCTTTACTGAACTTCATGAGGTTCTTTCAGTCCTCAGGCACCTCTCCTCATCTCCATAACCTTTCAAAGATGATCAAGAGTGGCCTAGCAATGATGTCCGCCAGCTCCTTCAGCACTCGTGGGTGCATCCCATCAGGGCCAACAGACTTGTGGATGTCCAGTTTGCCTAAATGATCTCTTACCTGATCCTCCTTGACCAAGGGAAAGTCTTCCTTTCTCCAGACTTTCTCTCTTGTCTCCAGGATGTGGGATTCCTGAGGGCTGTCCTTGGCAATAAAGACTGAAGCAAAGAAGGCATTCAGTAACTCTGCCTTCTCTGTATCCTTTGTCACCAGGGCACTCACCCCATTCAGCAGCGGGCCCACATTTTCCTTAGTCTTCCTTTTGCTACTGATATATTTGAAGAAGCCCTTCTTATTGTCCTTGACATCCCTTGCCAGATTTAATTCCAAATGGGCCTTAGCCTTCCTTGTCACATCCCTGCATACTCTGACCATGTTCCTATATTCCTCCCAAGTGGCCTGTCCCCTTTTCCACCTTCTGTGCACTTTCTTCTTCTGTTTGAATTTGCCAGGAGCTCCTTGCTCATCCATGCAGGTCTCCTGCCCCATTTGCTTGACTTCTTATTCATAAGGATGCACCAATCTTGAGCCCGGAGGAAGAGATGCTTGGATATTAACCAGATCTCTTGGACCTCCCTTCCTCCTAGGGCCCTAACCCATAAGGTTCCTCCAAATAGATCCCTGAAGAGGCCAAAATTTTCTCTCCTGAAGTCCAGGGTTGTGATCCTACTTTTTGCCCTGCTTCCTTCTTGCAGGATCCTGAACTCCCCCATCTCATGGTCACTGCAGTCAAGGCTGCTGCCAGCCTTCACATCTCCAACCAGCTCTTCCTTGTTTGTTAGTACAAGGTCCAGCAGCACACCTCTCCTCATTGGCTCCTCCACCACCTGTGTAAAAAAGTTATCATCAATGCTCTGCAGGAACTTCCTGAACTGTTTGTGCTTAGCTGTGGTGTCTTTCCAGCAGATATCAAGGTGGTTGAAGTCGTCCATGAGAACCAGGGCCTGTGATCGTGAGGCTACTTCCAGCTGTCTGTAGAAGACCTCATCAAGTTCCTCTTCCTGATCAGGTGGCCTGTAGTAAACACCCACAGCAGAATTTCTATATAGTCAGTTGAGAGAAAGTTGTAGGATTGTAAGGTGCAAGTCATCCAATTTTATTGTTGTTGTTGTTGACATCTACCTTATAACAACAGGAATTTTACCCTGAAATGGCATATTTTCCTGTGTTCACTATAAAGGAGCCTAGATCACTAGCTCGAATTGAGATGTCTACCTGATGGCTGCCTGCCCATCACTGAATCCCAGTCCAAAAATCCATTTTTTTTTCTCACCCACATTATTCAAATTGTCTCTGTTTTCTTGTCTTCAAATATATTTCCTGTAAAAGAAACAGATAACATTGTACATAGTTAAGGAATGGTCCTAGGTCATTTTGTAGCATGGAAAATAGAAAAAAATAAAATGAATTATTAAGATGGGAAGATCCAAAGTAGCAAAACCCATTTTTCTGTTTCATTGTTTTCTTCCCTTACTTTACACCTGTAATATTCCTTTAACACAATTATTGAAATGTAAACATAGGCAAATATTTTTCTCTAAATGTAATAGAGAAGTATTTTTGATTCCACAAATTATATTCTCCCTTGACATAAGAAATGATATGCTAATATAAATAAGAGAAAGGGGTCCTCAGTACTCCACATTTACCCCAGCATTTTCATTCTGAGCATTAGTGCAGTTTTGAAGGAATTGCACAGATGTCTCTATTGTTTGTTGGTTTGGTTCACAGAGCAACCGATGCACACAAAGTGCATCTTAAAAAACAGGTATGGTGGGGACATTCTGTTCAGGAAACCTCTTTATATCTAGTCTGAAATAAAACCCTTGGAACACATATAGTAATAGATATAGGGCCTGAGCTCTACAGGCCTCAATTTCCTGGTATGCTCCTACTGCACTGAATTACTTGCTCACGTGGATACATGCCTGTATCTATTGGGGTAAATTAAAAAATGTGGCATTTTTTGTTTGTTTGATTGTTTTATTTTTTTTAAGTAAGGAATACCACTGTAGTGATTTTGCAAAATTATTCTTGCAAGTTGCCATAGTGATAAACTGTATTACAACAACAGATTTTTCCGCAGTCTGTACCTGGGGAAGATTAAATATTATCCTCTTGCAAACTCTGCAGGGAGTCTGGCTGACACTATGGAAGAATTTATACTTGTAGAAACAATATGGTGCTTACAGAGTTTTACAGCTTTGGAATAGTATGCTGCTTTAAACTTTGGGCTTAGATGTTTTCAGTCTAGTTTATGATACTTAAGATGAAACATTTAGCATTTTGAATAACAGATGCATGTATAGAACTGTGTGCGTTGGCTGCGTTAATAGGCTGATAACACCACTGGCAGCAGGTTTGCCTGTTGTATAGAACTAGACAAGGTCATCAGTTTCCTATGCTCAAGAAGTTTTCAGGGTGCACAGGTACCTTTGCAGATGCATTTATTTGCAGCCATTCTAAAAAATGAGAAGTTTCATGTCATGTAATAATGATTAATACAGACTAATACAATTAGTAATGCTGCTGAACTCTGTATATTTAGTTATGACACGTACTGTCATGGCAAATGCTCTTTTTATTGAAAAAATCACGATTGCATCATTCATAGTTCATTAGTATTAACTTTTGCTTGTCTTGTCTTAGTTAATTGCATCATTGCTAATATTAGGGATGATATAGGAAAGAGCTTACGTCTCGGGGTAGTTAAAACTTGGAACAAAACGACAAAGCAAATCAGATGTGCATAGATCTTTTTTTCAACTATCAGCATTCAGCAGATGCCATACAGATGCTTCATAAAATGTCATCCATGGGCACTTTCAGATGACATTGGCAAGAGTGCCTGTATAGTACTAAAGAAAACTTAATTCTTTTTTTCAGGCAGTTTATCTGACAGTCAAACTTGCAAATATGGGTGAATGATCTGAGTTAGATTTTGACATTAGTTGATTTCTAGGCCATTTACTACTTCCAGTGATCAATGGAAGCTTTGCTTTAGAGTGATTTTTTTTTCTCTAGGGAACATTTTGGGAGATATGATGTGTATGAAGACCCACTGAAGTGAAGGATCACATTTTCTTTGAAGACATTTTGATGAAGAATATGAAGAAAATGTGACATTTTCACAATAAATATAGCCCAGATAGCACATGGAATTCTTCTTCAGTTTTATGAGCCAAACAGATTATTATCTCTGAATAATCTCTCTTCAGAATGCTTCTATTTAGGACATAAAACTGTAAGATATCATAATAGAGAACTTCAGATGGTGGAAATTGTCACAGCAGCCAAGGATCTGTAGTCTTACATTTAAATCTTGTACAAGAACAGCTCACTATGATACTTTATTATATCTTCCGTATTTCCTATAAAAATCATCAATGATAACAAGTATAATGAGTTCTCAGAGCACACTGTATAACAATTCAGAAGAAATGACTTCTAAGAATAAATATTATAAATAGCAAGTTTATCTGTATAAGTAAGAAAAAAATTAATAGACAAAGCACCAGAAAAACACAAAAGGTGGCATTACTATATGAGTATATACTTATCTGAGTGCTTCTTGCTAATTCATTGCTTTGCACTGCATGGAGCAAGCAATTTGAAAGAGAGTAAAGAACAATTCCAGAATAATTTGTCAGAGGTAAAATAGAGCGAAATGCCATATCTTTGTGAAACTGACATCCATAAGGGCTTTTATAGTTACTTCCTCATTTACTAATCAGTCCAGAATAATGTCACCCCCACTGAAAATAAGATAACCTAGTATAAAATTAAAGCAGCAGAACATATTTTTGCCTTTTATTCTTGCAGCTGCTATAGCAAATGGCTGTTTTTGCATTGACATGGAATGAGTGGACACTGTCTTCTGCAAAACATTAAATACCATTGAAGATAGGACATAAACAGTTGTGGAAAGTGTCTTTATCCATTTGACTTTATTCATATGTAAGGCAGTTTAGAATAGACAACTAAAAAACCCCAGCTATATAGTTATTTTGGGCAGAGATTTTTATTATCTTCATGATTTTCATAGGAAATATTCTGGAAAAATGTAATTCTTGGGACAATATATAATTTTGTCATCTTTCCCCTATTTAAAATGAAATATGTTTTCTCAATGCCTGAATGACTTCATCTACTTTATAAAAAAAGCTTGCCTGTCCACAGATCTTCCCCAGCTCCCTTTCAAAACTTATAACACCAAAATAGCTAAATGTCTTTTTTCCAAGGTCCTTTACAGTTTGCCTAAGCCTTTCGTTTACAGAAAACTCAGAACAGTCACTTTGTTCCATTTCCTGAAGAGCAGACCTTGCAGAGCCAGACTGCCCATAGTGTGGAGGGCTGAAAAAAAGGAGGAAGAAACAGATTTTCCATAGAGAGATTCTTCTTCAACTTCTGTGTTATAATCAATTGTCATTTTATCAGAGAAGTATGTAAGAAGCATAGAGTATTGAAGAATCCTGATCAAAATAACCTGCTCCTCTTCTTTCATCTCAGCTTAGGACTCTATTACTGTAAACATAATGCTTGTGAGAGACAAGAATGGGAAAAAAAAGTCCCTAAAAATGTCTTTTTAAAAATATTCTTCGTTCCACACTGGCTTCACTGTATGTTTTACACACGATTCCAACAGTAATAGTTACAGGTATTTGGAAAGGGATTCACCTACACCTCCAGCATCTATCATGTAGTCACCTATGGTGAATCATGCTGAGTCCCGTTACAAGCAATGGGGGAACAGAAACATCCCAAGGATGATTCAGCTGAAGTATGTTAGACTTCTCTTTTGGGATAAGCAGAATTGCCCCGGTGGTATCTGTTCCTTTCTATTCGCTATATACTATGCACATATACAGAAAGGATCCCAATAATTAGATTAGATGCAGAGGTGTATGTTACAAATGTATAAATTGGTTAAGATTAGTTTTCCTCCTGCTCCTACTGTTTGTACTTAGTGAAGCTAAAGGGTCAGTCTGGAGAGAGAGTCCTACCCTATTTCTGAACTGCAGGAGAGAAGGACACAAGAGCAGAACCATATGTGTTGGAGGAAGGGCTGAACGTGCTTGCTGAGATTATTCTGCTGCATACTTCAATTTTCTGCTTGCAAGTCACAAACTCTTCATCTGGTGACCTTCTAGAAAGTGTTTGTTGTTATTATTTTGAAGATGGCATGGATATTAAAAGCTTAAATATAAAGGAGATTATTAACATCATTATCTTGCAGTGGTTTGGAGAAAATACAACAAGCAATGAGAAAAAACAGAAGTAGATGACGTGGGAAAGGCTGCATAGTGGTTTTTTCTTTATTAACTCGTGCTGAACATTATGTGATTTTTCTATATAGTAGTCTATTCAAAAGTTAAGTTAAAGCAGACAGGGATCCTTATGCAGTCATAACCCCCTAGCCAAATACCATTAGTTCCAGCTCTCATCCGGAATTCCTTCCCTGGGACTATTAAAAAGCAGTAATTCCCTATTCATAAGCCCTTAGAAAGCGTATATAATAAGCAATAATAATAAGGGAAAGTGGAATAGCATCAAGATGGGAAACAAATGAACAATATATCTAAATGATAAATAATATATAATATATATTTTTTTTTTTGGGGGGGGGGGGTCTGCTTAGAGTTCTGAATATACCAGGCAGAAAAAGAAACTCTGTGGCCATTCTCCCTCCCATTCTCTAGCAGAAGGGAGCAGACTACTCCTTACCCTCTGGAACTCCAGGGTCAGGTTTATGGTTTAAGAACTTAATGTATCCAGTTGAAAGAAGAAAATATGTAAGAAATCAGGAATAAGTAATGTCAGGAGAAATATTACGTGAAAGAGCTAGAAGGGTGAGCTTAGAAAAGGAGTATTGATTTCAATAAACTTGAGAGTCAAAGTTAAATCTGGGCATTTGGGCAAATATAGGGATAGAATATAGGATTACTGGCTTCAAAATACACCTTCCTTCTCTATATCATCTAATGCACCTGCTTGTGAGTAAATATGATTTTAACTATTTAGAAGTAACATGAATAGGTTTTCCTTTTCTTGAATCCAGCCAATGGTTAAATATTAGGAGTAAAACCTTTATTTTAACCAGAAAGTCCTTGGCCTTGAAAGGCAGAAAAGTGAACTAATGTTATTGTATTCCTGGTGTGACTCTTTGGTTTCAAGTGCAAAACAAAATGACATCCTGCTGCACAGCAAGTGTGTGATCCTATTCAATAAACCCCTTATGGTATCTCAGCTTAAATGGGATGATGTATGCTCTTGTTCTGTTTTAGATATTGTCAAGCTTTCATTATAAGCCTAAACTGCTAATTAATACTTTTATGTGGAAATTTTAGATTGAAAAGCCACCCTTTGATTTTGTTAGAGAATACAGTAAATTTGACTGACGTACTGAGGAGGTGGGAAAAAGTAATGAAGTGTTTATATTCTGTTGCACTGTCTTCAAAAATCATAGACAGGGCTTTTAATGTGTGTCTCTAACTGGGAGTTCAAACCATTTCATCTGTCTTGCATGTATCAGAGTACAACCAAGGAATTTTTATTTTTAACCGAAGCCAAATATGATCTCAAAAGAGTAGCCCAGAAATATCTTGCAGTGGAAAATATTCTCACAACCCTTAATTGCTGTAATTAGGTTTCAATGAGGAAATTAATTATAGCTGGTTTTATGAGATGGGACAGAGGAACTACCACTGTTTGTAGTATTAATCTTGACTTCACCCAAAAAAGTTTCCAGAAATAGAATCAGAGTATAATAACATTTGCAATATACTGATAACATGCAAAGTCCATTTGCATTTCCCCTTAAGACTGTTTCTATGCCATTTTAAAGATCATTAAACAGGCCAATTTTTTTTGAACATGTATTCTTGTTTATTGCCGTTAATTATTAAAGTAGAACCAATCATATTTTTCTTGTTTATTCTTTGAATAGATACTCAGTTTGAACATCAGTGCTCCTTGCAGGGCTGGGGCATCTACCGAGTTCTTCAGAACCATTTTGATTTCCACACCTGAAAGTGATCTGATGATAATAGACACAGCCTCCTGATTTTCAAGCTGTTTTTTTTCTCCTAATTTTCCTGTTTTCAGGATGAGGCAGCATCCCTCCTTAAGTCAACACCTTAATCAGTTGAATCATGGGAAGCTGCTATATAATCCATTCTGCACATAGTGCATGTGTCTATTTTGGCCTAATGTGTCAATAAAGGTTTCTGTGGAAATTTGTGCAGTATTTCTGGCCAGAAGATGCTGAAACTTTTTTACATTTTATAAGATGGTTTAGTTGTTAGTCTAAACTGGCAATCCTGCAATAAACTCTAGTAGCAGATGTAGAGAGAGAGAGGAAGTGTGGTACAGATATAGATTACTTGAAACTTGCAATCAACTCATGTAACTACTAGAGGGAAATTGATATATGTAACTGAGGTTACCCAAAAATAGTGAATAATTTTCTCTAAGCTGAGGGCTCTGACACTGGATCATTGAGCTGAGTTCAGTCTGCTATTACCTGTAGACTTCTTCATTACTATCGGCCAAATTCACAAACTGATTTAAATACATATGTTCCAGTGCAGATTACTAAGCCAGAATTTAGATATCACGGAGCTCCTTGAAACTCCCTGCTCATAAACTGCCTGTATTTGATGTCTTAAGGGCTACAAAGGTATGAGACACCCAACTTCTGTTCAAAATCTATATTGCTTTATTCAAATAATCTAATTCCACTTACATGTATTTATATTACTTTCAGGAGGTTTGAATGCCAAATTTCCAGTGCTGAATGATAACACAGTTACTCAAGCCTTGACTTTCATGCATTATTCAGTTCGAAACCCCATCAACCTAAAAATTAAGTTTTAATTTGCCCATAATACCTCTGGCAGTGGTTTATAAAGTGATTTTTTTTTTTTTTTTTTTTTTTGCTGCAGGTAGGGGAAGAGGGTATCCATTTATTAAATCAGAGATATCAACTTCGGTTATCAGGAAAATGTTTTGGGGAGGAAGAAGACACATTCTCTCCACCCTTCCAGGACAGAAGACTACAAGAGGGCTGGATAAGAAGGGAAAAAATGTAAGTGTTTAGGACAGCAGGGACATGAGAGAGGTCTGGAAAATGGAGCCAGAAACCAAAGAGTTTGCTGGCAAGAAAAAACAAGACCTTTGGGATATAACCTGGTGTGCAAGCTCCCAAAATATGGCTTCCTGCAAATCAAAGTATCTTACTGGCACCTATTGGTCCACAAGAAAAATAAGATTCAGGTATCACCATTAGTATTATGTATTTATTGACCAAGGGAAGGATTTCTCCCCAACTCCCAAATTTTCAGGTTGGTAATATCGGTCTCTGCTCATACAGCTGTTTATGTAAAGTGCTTAGATCTATGCCCAGAGAGAGGACATGAGTTCCCCGGATGAGCACTCCAGCCACCCCCAGCGGACCATACTGACGCTCACCCTTCCCCAAGCCTGGTGAGCGCCGCAGGGATGCACCCAGCCCAGCCTCACGTGCTGCGACTCATGGGCTTTGGGAAAGGGCACGCTGCCCTGCCCTTAGCCTCCGATAACAGGGGAAAAGTGTGGCTGTACTCTGCTCTAGCCTAGATTACATGGCCCTCCTCAGCATTTTCCACTGGCTAGTCATTTTTCAGCCTGTTTGCTTTGTTTTTGTTTCGTTGTTCCCCATACACTATAGGAGCCTGACCAGCAACCTGAAGGCAGATTTCTTGGGGTAACAAGAGTGTCCAAATGTTTGCTACTGAAACAACCAGCAGTGTGATACTGGTCTCCTTGCAGGAATGCTTTAATTTATGATTCGCCTTAGTTTCCCCTCTTTTACATAAGAATAGAATTACAATACAGTAAGAACTAACTCCAATAACAAAGAGTAACTCAGACATGAAAATGAGGGCAGTGTTAGAAACAGATTTTTATCTGAAAGAAATAAAATGTCTTGCTCTAAATGCATTTTGTTTCCATATTCCGGTGTGATAAAAGATAAAAGAATCCTTTGCATAGGCTCATGCCTGAACTGATCATTTATTTTTTGCAATATCTCTTATTACCCAGTTTATTTAAACCAAGAAGCCTTAAAAATAGAGATGCTGTCTAACAGTTCAAACCTGCAAAATACAGACTGTTGACTAAGACTGCTTGATTTCCATTGACTTCAGAGAGAACTGAAGTCTCTCAGCCTGACACTGCTGCCTTGCTTCTTATGTACAGAGTTTTAAAGTTGTCTAGATATCTAATTCCCATGAGAACAATGAAACCTAAATAGCTTTGTGGATCTGGACTTTAGGCTAAAGTCGAGTTCCAGTTTATGATTAATAAGAACACTGCTCTTACCCTTTGGAAAAAAAAATAACCAACTAATCAAAAAAAAATTTACAGATCTCTGTCATAACGTACATGCTTTTGACTGTCTATTCTCCAATCACTATTAAAAAAATCACTATAAAAATACTTTCTTGTTTTTAAGAAAAAGCCACAGCTGGAATCTCACCATAGGTTTTGTTGCTGTCTGTGGTTAAGACACACTTTAATGATGAAATTAATGCATAACAGCATTGAAATGTAGCTTGAGTTACTTTCCCATCAAATATTACAGAAAGAAATTGTTCTGGGAATAATGAAAATATGATCCTCAGCATTCTTGAATTTTCAAGTACAGATGCTCTTAGAAACAACTGATGCACAAACAATTCCATCTGAATTATTGTATAGTAAGCTATTGTAATAGATACTTTAAGTCCATTCAAGTCAATAGAGATCCATCTGGCATGAATTTGGCCTATTCTGTAAATGATTTCAATTTTCTAAAATTCATATAGTTTGACAGGCTTTACATAACTTCTAACATTATTATATTTCTTGCCTAACGGATATAAGTAGGTGTAATGGTTTGCTTCTTTTGAAGAGAAATGATACAATAGGAGATTGCTCTTTTCCCTTAATGGTCTTCCTCTTTTAAATAGCCTTAATTTATAAAATTTTGTTCCTTAGATTTTTTTTTAAGTACAAATTCTTTGAATATAATGCAACAAAAACAGAACCCCCCCCCCCAGCTATTATTTAGTGTGTGGAATGCCTTTCATTCAGGGAGTAAGCTAAAGGAAAGTAAACATTATTTTTAGCATTGAATTTCATAAAAATTTTCTTTTTCTAAAAAGGAAATGGATTTTCATTATCATCATCATATACTTTATAGAATCTCTTGGTTTTGGCTGCATATTTGTTCACTTACTTACTCTTCTATATTTTTTTGCCTTTTTGTTCTGAGCCTGACATCTGTTTCTTTGTTTTTACATTGCAGAATTTTACTTGAATGAAAAGCAAACAAACAAACAAAAAAACCCTATAGGCTCCTAATGCAAGCCAGGCCAGAGAAATTGTATGTCCTCCAGTGTCATGTTAGGAGAGTAAGAAAGTAAAATCAACATAAGCCTTTTACCAGTCCCATGTTTTGGAGATTGCTCTCTCCTTCTCCCCTCTTCTCCAGCTATTCCTGCCCATACATCCAGGCTTAGAAACAAGCCACTATGGAGAAAGCCAGAGTGTGAATGTGCTGCAAATGCTGCACATGCTCATCAACACCGCTATGAAGGATATTCGTGACAGTTCACCCTTCTCTCATTGGTGGTTAAGCCATCCCAGGTTATTGTCTCAAGAAAAGCTCAAAAACTACTAACATTGTAATTTTATGCTTACCTCTGCTGCAGTAGCTTGCTTTGTTCCATTAACACAGCCTGACTCAGTCAGAGGAAAGATTCCTCCTAACAGCCATCAGATTTCAGCCAGACTTTAGTTCAGTAGGTGATGTTGAGCACCCCCACCCTAGTTTGATACCAGCTCCATTGTGGATACTGGTGTAGAATCAGAAGGTCGTCACTGAATACTTGTTCTACTCCAAGCAGAAGGTAATTAGTTAATAGGTGCAGAGGACTCTCTGATGTCCCACTAATTTTCATCCCCTTTAAAGAGACCTTCAGGAATTGGATACATGAAAACTTTTCATGCATATAGTCCCAAGCCAAATAAGGTTCATTTTATATTTCAGTGGGAAAAGAATTTACCCTTGTCATCATCTTTTTTTTTTTCCCCTAGATCAAATATGTACTATTACTAGACAAAAATTAACTTAGAGCTGTGGCTTACATACTGGTTCATACTGCTATTTATAAAGCAGGAAATGATTTAGTAAAGTTAGTGCAGGAAGGAAAGTAAAGTAAAATCTAATTTCCCGGCTGAATTTGTGTGCTATAGTGTTTTACTTCTCTGCCTTTTCTTGAGACAACTTGGAAAACTGACATAGAAGGTGGGCAGACCAGGAATATGGCTATTTCTGACAATCCTTGTTTTTTCAGGCAGGAGATCACCTGAAGAAAATATTACAGCCTGCCCGAACAGTTCCCATTAAGCACTGAGTGGTGCAGAAAGTAGTGATTTCAATTGAACTGTGCATATGACTAAAGATAAGTGTGTATGCAGCATTGGAGGACTAGACTTAGAAGTTTTCAGTTGCCAGAGTAAAGAAGTACTTACAGCTTGGAGACAGCATTTTGTTTCCAGTGTATCTATCATTTGTAGGTGAAAACTGTTGTTCCCTCAGTGAAACAGTGCATGGAATAATTGACTATAATCAATATGTTTGTTGCTTTAAGTTGAAAAGAAAAATTTACAAAACTATTATCTTTCTAAAAAGAAATCCTTGAAATGGATGCTTGCCTTTAGGGTTATGTGCAGCACACACTAAAGTAAAGCAGACTCCTGTCTTGTGCTGATGAGCCTGTCGCAATAGACAATGGCATATTAGCTGTCCTAAATGTAAGGCAATATCATACCTAGGGCTACAATTTCTGAGGCAATATTTATATAGATTAGAAATTTTCATGATATATTTGTCTTGCTGACATTTAAAGTGATATTTCATTAATTATGACAAGGCTGACATTCCCATGACCATTTGTTTGTTTGTTTGGTTTCTTTTCCAGGCTCTGGCTGCTACTGGGTAAAAATTGAAGAAAGTGGAAGACACATGATCTAGGACAGCTTAGTTTTTTGGCTATTGGAAATGAAAAATATATGTGGCTAGATCTAATCTGTAGGGATATTTTTATTTTTCAGGGTACAAAACTGCCATGTATAATCAGTGTCTGAATCAGTGGCTATTCTTTCTTTGTAAAGGTAAAATGACTTAGAAATGCAACTTCCTTAATTTCCCTTATTTCTCTGTCCTGGGCAGGCACTTATGGTTCAATGGAAACTGGAGCAGGAAGGAGTCTAAGTTCAAATCATCTAGGCTTTCTGCTTTTTAAAGCAGTATACTTGTCTTCCTTCACAGAGCTGAGTTGAAGTCAACTTTGGCCCTTTTATGGTTCCTGAAGTTGTTCTTCTCTGAGCATCTAGCCCTGAAATGTGTGCAGTGCACTCCCACTGGCTGAAGACAAATACCCCTAAAACTGGAAAAGCCCTACTGTTTGCATGCAGATCTTTGAAATCTGATGTTTTTTTTCTCTTCAGTGAAACAGCTGAGAATGGGAGACGAGGAAAGAAAGAGGAGCAGTGGCAGTTACTATCTTGGGAAAATGATTAGACATCAACTCATCATATAGATATGAAAAACAGTGCAGAAAACTTAACTGCTGAAAGCCTAAGACAGAAATTGAAAAATAAAATAAAATAAAATAAAAAGACTGATATTCAGGTACTAAATCCTGATATTCCAATATTTTCTCTAAACTGTGGCCAATTTGTGAAGAGTAAAAGAAAAAAGTTATGAAATTATTAAGAAAGTGCTGTTGGGGTGAGAAAAAGAAGAGATCAAAGTTGGGAAGCATCTTTTAACGATAAAGAAGTATCTTTGATTTCTCATTCTGGTTAATTCCTGAGCATGCTTTTAGTGAGCAAACAGGCTGGATAAAGACACCAAAGTTCATCACAGTCTGGGAGAATCTGAAGGCAGATTCTTCCAGGAGACTTCATGAGGCTGGTTACCCTGGCAGTACTTAGTGAGCAGTCAGCCCTATCTTTCCTGCCCCCATTTTCCACTGACATGACCAGTATTTGAAATGTGGGGAAAAGGTTGAAGAATTGGAGGGGAAATAGTGTGGAGGTAGTCAGGCCTTAATTGCACAGCTGCCTTACACTGGGGAAAACTAATTTGCAGGGGGTATATTTAGCATTACAGTTTGTGAAATAGAAAACAGGCAGAAACAACCAGGATTAAATGAGAGGTGGACAGCCACAGAATACCTCACATAACATGAGCATACGTTGTATTGGCCAACCCCACTGGTGGGAAGAGCCTGAAATTACTCTGATCTCCCCTTTCTTCTGGCAAATTTGTTCCAATACATTACAGCTGATCATTAACGTTCAGTTTTGTGTTTAGGCTGCCACAGATGCTAAATGGGTATTTTGAAGTGTTATATAGGCAGTATGTACATGTGTATAATGCAGAGGTTGATGGGGAAAGGAGAAGAATTCAACCCAAACGCAGCTGGTCTAAGGCTTTAATCTTTGATCACTTCTACACTCAAGGCACAGGATACACACTGTAATAACCAACCTCTTTCTAGACCAGAGTTACACAAAATGCATAAGCCAACTGCCTAAGAGAGTGTATTTACTGAAATTGCTAATGCCTTGGTTACAAACTGCATAGGTCAGGTTGCATGATCATGTACATTAATCAGATTCTAATGAGAATTCAGGAAAAGAACTCAGTCCAGTTCTGATATTTTCTTTCCTGGCATCAACTAATTCTATATATCTGTGCCTCATAAACATATACAATATATCCCCTGACAATGTATGTTAAGAGCAGGCTTGCTCAAGGCAGTTTGTTGGATAAGTTACTTTAGACACAAAATAGCAAAAGCAATTTTCTCTTTAAACAGAGGTGCCTACAAACTCAGGTTACCTGCAACTTCATGAAAAAACTTCCTCAACCAAAAAAAAAAAAAAAAAAAGCACATGTCTATTTCAGCTTGATTCAGAATTTGTGCTGTTTTTATCTCTTTGGTCTCTCCTAATCATTTACAATGGCTCTGGTGATGATCCAGCTCTAGGTCAGACCTTGTCGTGCTGATATTATCAGTGACACTGACCTATCTTGTCCTCACAAGCCATTTAATTTTCTCGAAGAACTGAGCAGGTTCAAAGGGGCAGCACCAATTACATGTACTCAAGACAGTAAAAAAAGAGCAGTATGCCTCATTTCACATACAGTGAGTATCCAGGAAACTAATAGTCACATTGCATAAATAGGAAATTCAGTGTATTTATAGTCGGGAAAATAATAAACTGTCATGAACCAGGGTGCTTTGTGAGCAGGGGACTTCTGCATGCTGTCATTGTAACTGAGTACTTGCTGAGGCTATTTGCAATTTCCAAGTCAGGATCCATCAACCAAACTCTTAAACTCTACTGTGGGTGGTAATTTCAATGAAATAGTCTTTTGGTGATACATTCTCTTATAACTGTGTACTTCCTTTATTTGAGCTTTTCTAATTTTGAAGCTGAAAAGAAGGAAAGAAAAATTTTGTAACTGATGAGAAATCTGCAGATTTTTTCATGAATTAAAATGCAAATATGTAGCATCTCTGATGAAAACTCCATAACAAATAACACATGAAAAATGACTCACTCCTCTTTGTTCTTTAAACTCCGTTCTTGTCCAGGACTGCTTGATATGCTCTGTGCATCTAAGACAACTGCAGCTTTTGAAAAGGATGCAGATTTTGAGAACCAGTTCCTTCCTGCTAATCATGTTGAGTCAGAAACACAGGCGGATTGGAACCCAAATAACTTTTCACCCCTGGCTTTTTTAGAAATTGGAGGTTTAGGCTCTTTTGCATACAGTTACCAATAGGAGCAGCGGAGATGACGGGAGCTGTGTTCATAACCTGTGCTGTTGTGGCCTGCCCATGTGAGTCCCGGGGAGTGTGCGAATTTCAGAGCCCCTGGAGTGTGTGCTCTGGCCATGCCTGAGGCAGCCCTTTTAACCCCACAATGTTAATGGTCAACAAATTTTCTTGATAACTGACTTTAGATCCCACTAAAGGACACACACACAGGCCTAACCCTAGGTTTTAGCCAGCATTAAGAGTGTGGTGTCAATTATTTTTAAGCATTCCCCACAACCATTCATCATTTTTATTATTTAGTATTTTTCCCATCTGATTTGTTCATATATATTTTCTCTGCAAAAATCGCTATTTTAAAGTATGTTAGAGATCTAATACATATTTTTCTCATTTAGACTGTGTACTCTCTGCCAGTATAAAATCATAACCACTTGAAGTTTAGCAGCTATTCATTTTTCATTCTCTGATCAGTTCTTTTCCTCAATAAAAATAATGCTTAATATAAACATCCCTCCAAGGGTTGCTATCACATGCAATTGTCCTACAGGGACATCTGTAAGGTGGAAACTGATTCATGCTCCCAATTTATCTGCTCCTGTTTTCTTACTGTCAGCATTTAAATCTAAATAGACAAAACTGAAGGAAAATAAATGCTATTAGCACCATGTATTTTAACACTGTGAACTAAAGAGAATAAGGTGCATTCCTGGGGTCTCAGGAGAAGGCCTGGAGGTGGGACACGGGATCATCCTCTCTCATATGATGCATTCCTCAAGTATGGCTGATGCTAAACTTTTCGCATGGACGTTCTGAATTGGAAAATAGTTTTATAATCATAAAGCTAATTTTTCACTATATAGGAAGCACCCAGCTTTATTTACAACAATAAAAGTTCATATAGGTGTCAGACCAAGGGCATTAGTATTTAAAACCATTCCTCAGTCTACTCTATAAAGCCTTCAGTCTGGTACAGTATTATGAAGGGCCTCATACATTTCTATGTTTCATGATATACAACCTCCTCCCCCCGCCCCCCCCCCCCCCCCGGAAAGTTAAATACCTTCCTAGCCCACATCTAGACTATACTGAATATATTTCAAGTATCCATGTATTTCCAGGTCACAAGCACCTTATACTGAGTGCCAGCTGAGATGTAAAGCTCTGAATCATTTCATTGCCTAAGTAAGTCGCTCATTTCAAAAATTGAGGAGACATGAATCCTCTTTTAAACTACAGATGATATAACAAGAAACCTGCTTTTTTATGAAGACATAAGTGGTTAGTATACAAACTAAGGTGTCTCAGATCCTGACTTTATTTTGAATGCAATGAAAAGAAATTTCAGTATTCCTTTGCCACAAAGGTGTCTACAGTTCTCAAATCCCTCCTGTTGAGGTTGCTCCATGGAATAGTTATGTGGTTACTAGTAAAATGGGAGAAAATGTATATAGTCTGACGGTTAACGAACTCACATAAGAGAGGCAATTCCCAGTCTCTGACCTTTGCTTCACTCCATATTTTTTCTTTTATCTTAAGAATTTACCTCTACTAAAGATATGTCTTAATCATCAGGCTAAGAATCACGCTTTCTTCATCTCTTTGACCATTTAAGGGTTTAAACATTTAATGACATTAAATGGACTCCTCCTATATGGAAAATCAGGAAGCGATACATTAAGGGACTAGTTCTGGCATGCTCCTAAGAAGAAACATAAGTTCGAATTCTCCCAAGCAGAAGCAGGACTCGATTTCAGCTCTCCAGTGTCTTAGAGGCTGTTTTACAAGCTGTCGTCTGAGATATTACCAAAATAAGCCATAGCACTCAGGGGTATGTGATGCCTATAAAATGAATCTAGGTAGAGTTTAGCTGGAATGAAGGAAAGAAACGTCATTTTCAGCTGAAAATTGTGTTTCATCTAAAAAATAAGATTATATGTTTGTTTGCTTGTATATTATTTTAAGGGTCTATGAGCTTTAGCCTCATTGAGGTAGGTCTCTCTAATACCTATATCTGGAGGAGAGGACTGGAAGTTTCTGTTGATTTCCTGCAGGTATAAAAAGCATAAAAGATTTGGGGAATTCAGTCCTGGAATGAGGACAGCTAGTAAATCTTCCTGTAGCTATTCAATAACGTTGAAATTCTTGCAAATATTAGTCATGCTTAGCAGGGAACAGACAAAACAGTTACATTCACCAGCACTGCGGCATCATCAGAGTTACCAATGCATTATAAATTCTGAAAAAAATATTTCAATTCAGATTTCAAACCTTTCAAATGTGAGGTTTCCAACCTTTCATCAACCAGATCTAATCATCAGTTCAGGCAGAAATGAAGTGGATCTGTAACTAAGATTCTGAAAATTGTCAATATTCAAGTGGCCTAATTTGGAGATAGTTTATATTAGCTGGACCTTTCCCAGTAGCTTTTTGGGGCTTTACATCAGGACCTTAAAGAAAGGTTTAATGAGCTAGCATACTTACAGTCAGCAAACAAGAAAGACCTGACGGAAAGCTAAAAAAAAGCAAAGAAAAGTGAAAGAATTACACTCTAGGATTATGTTTGAAAAATGCTTAGAAAATAGTGGGAGAATAGCCTCTCTCTTATAAAAATTCCAGTTTGTCTGCATGAATAATTATACAATCCAGCATCTGTGAAGTTTTGCCTTTAAGCTCGTGAAAGCTGTATACTCACAGGCAGTCCTTTATGTGCAAGTGAAGTGTTCATGATCTGCATCTGTGAAATTAAGTAAATCCAGAGTCAGAATCTAACTCAAACCAAAACCCTTTGTCACTGCTTGGCAATGTAAGGGGAGCTAGAATGGGCAAAGTCCAGCTCCTTGAACTCTTTTAACTAGCTATTTGAATTCAACAGTAAATTTCAGTACAACTATAACGTTGCTGTTTTGTGATTGCTTCCAGTATTCTTTCAACTAATTGAGACTTACTGCTATAAGTACAAAAGCAAGAATTAAGTTCACATGCTTGAAAGTTCAGACAGTCCAGTATAAGCCATACTAACAATTTCATGAGAACCAATAAACAAAACAGAGCAAATTTCTCATATACTACTTATATCACAGAGAACGTTTGTCAAAAAAAATCAGTCATTTCAACTGATAGAAGACTGCAAACTTTGCCACCAGTGCAAAGACAAAATTTGACTAAATTTTGGTAATTTGACTAAATGTTTAACAAAATTTTGCCTCCTATGACTGAAGAGGCCCATCATTTTCTCCTCCTACCAAACAAAACTAGTAGAAATATGACTTCATGACAGAAATGGCTGTCAGCTTCTTTTCTTACCAGTTTCTTAGTAATTGTTCTTCATGGTGATTATTTTGGACAAATTTGGAGAGGCTGGCACACTGTAATTCATTTCTTGTGTTGCACTGTAACTCCCTATCACCAACAAGTAAGTTAGTGATTCAGATAGATTTTCAGATAGATTCAGTTAGATTTTCATTCTTCCAACTCCCCCCAAGCCATTTTAACTGCTTTTGATATCTTTAATATGTGAAAGTAAAATTGTGAGTGATGTTTAAACACTGTGGGAAAAAATAATTTTATTATTGAACTTAATTGATAATATATCTTGTAAACATTTCCACTATTTCATTGTCCCAGTAATTGCATCTTTATATAAAATCTTTATAAAAACTCAGACAGACTACGCAGGTGTGTCTGCACACACACACTGTAGAGCAGGCTCCTCAAATTTCCAATACATATTGCCTCCACAATTAAGAATGGAGGGTATTAATATGCAAAAGACATTTTATATGGAAGGAAATGAAGAGGCCAGAATAAATAGGTAAACTGAATAAATAAATAAACACACAAAGAATAATAAATAATAGGTACAAATAACAGTGGTTCAGCTGACAAACAGGATTGTTTTGCTTACACTGTTCCAAACCATTCCATTACAAAATTACCTCCCTTTACTTTTTTCCACTTGTGGCTTAAATCCAAATTTGGATATGATGTTTTATCTTAAATAGCCTTTACCGTTGTCATATAACTGTTTAGGTAAAAATAAAGTCAATTAAATTCCAAATTAATTTATTAGATTTATCACTTTAAACCTAAAAGACTTCTTGTTGTGTGGTATGTTTTCACAGACAAAAACTATGATAAATGGCAGATATCAGAATGTCTTGGTGGGGGAGCAACTTTAAAATAGCAATCTTCCATCCCCTTTTTAGCTTCCATATATTCACTGGCTAACTATTTTTAGTATAAAACTCCACAGATAATTCAGAGTACCATACTTGACTGATTCAATGTGACTGTGCTTATATTGCATCACCCAAACTTTTCTTATCTTTCTAGGTGTAAACCAGACATGCAGAGTCCAAAGGCCTCAATACATCTTAGTGGCAGTTAAGTTGTCAAATCAACTTTTTAATTAATCATAATGGATTGAGATGTCATAAAGTTTATTACTGTGTTTCTACTAGCAAACATATGTACTGTGTTCCACTAACTAACAAAATCTCTAAGCCTTTCAAAAATCTAATACTTCTTTAACAGTTATAATAAAACTGCTTAATCAACTACTTAGTGACATCCAAAAATTTTCCTATCTTTGTGTGCTCGCCCACTGTCCAGCTTCCTCTAAAGCCTCTTTGGTGGGAGAAGCTCAGTAGCTCCTTCATTAACAGCACCTGAGAAAACTGTTTTTACACTTCCATATCTCACCAGTCTTTTGATGGTGTGCGACAGGTAGCTCTCTTTGGCAACATTTCACAGGTGTCACAAAAAGAGGTGACTGCTCCAGGCTGAAAAGAGCAGGAATGTTTGTTTTTATTTTCCTCAGAAGGGGAAGATAGTCTTGTAGGTTATGATACCTTTGGCCTGAAGGAATATCTGGTCCAATGCAAGCCTTCTATCATTTTCTAGGTGTGTATAATATATGCTAGGTATCTATATATCTGCAAAATTGCTGTTTTAATTTATATTTTAATCTCATTTAATTTTAGCAAAGATTTAAAGACCTGCTTTCCTTTAGAAATTACACACACTGCAGTAGAACTGAAGGGATCTTGCAAAGTGCATGAAGAGTCTCAGGAGTTTAGCAGGGATCAAAGATATTTATAATAATGGAACCTCTACCATAGGTTTAATTATAAAGTTAATCTTGAACTTTTGTTATTTAATTATCAAGTTCTCTATTATGTAATTTATGAATATTAAGAAAGCAAAAGCTGAATTAAATTTCTCCTCTCTGGAAGCTGAGAAAGCTATTTTGTGGCCTCCACAGCAGCTAGGATTTGGACTAAGTAGAGAGATTGACCATTAGAAAGGAGCTGTCAGATAATTAAATGCTACTCAGTCAACACATTTAATGTTTCCCTCCCTTCATTAAGAGATACATTACAAAAAACTAACATCTTTTCACCAATGTGTAGTGGGATATTCTAAAAAGTTCACTTTAGTTTCTTGAAAATGCCAGGTTAACCTGAGGGGAACGCAGCTGTTGGGTTGGGGAAGATGACAATAGTACTTTACACCTTGTTTCATTTTTTCAACCCAAATTCCTCCTTTTGGGCATTCAGTTGTTCAAAAAGGGGGAGGAATGGGCATACAGCTTCATTGTAAGTCAAAAAACATTCAGAAACAATTTTTCCTCATGTTGTTAGAATATTCTTCAGTTCTTATGCATCATTCCTCATCAGTGTATGTCAAAGGACATCACAAAGCTGGTATCATTTTCCTTTAAAGAAAAAAGAGACTTTATCAGTGTTGCCCATCAGGCTAGCCAAGAATTGGACAAAGGGCCTTCAAAGCCCTCCCTAGCAGCCTAGCTAATAGGTATATCTTTTCTTTTGGAAGGAAATTGAGTAAAACTCTATGGAATGTGATGGAAGACCTTGTTCCTAATGCATATAAATAAAATTCATCATTTAGGTGAAGTTGTTTTAAAGATCATTTAAGTTCGTAATAGAGGTTGCTGGAAACAGTCAAGAATTTCATCAGAAAGACCATATTCATGAAAGCTAGCTTAGGCTTAACACAGCTTCCATAGTCAATAGGGAGGCAGTTACTCCAGAGAGTGATTTGAAGTGCCAGCCTCATGTAGCTACTCTGAGCTGACATCAGGAGGTGCCCATCTCTCTCCTTCGATTACAAAAAGCCTAGGGAAGTTATCGTAAGAAGTATAACACCCATTTACTCAATCAGAAATGTTTTACTTGAAACACTTTGGGCTTGACAAACCTGAGTTGTGGCCTGGGCTACAGTAAGGCTGGAGGCAGAAGAAGGGGCAGCATCCAGTTCCCCAGAGTAGCATTAGCTACTGTGTAGGACCACATGGATTTGGCTGGTTTGAGGGATAACCAGTTAAATAATAGCTTGTCAGTCCACAGCACAGACCGCTGGCTCAAAGTAACTGGTAATAGCAGGATGCTGCATTTCAGTCATCCTCCATAAAGAAATTAAGCATGGATTTTGCAGGGCTTTTTTACCATTCTGCAATCAGGCAGAAGAACACAGAATCAGGAATCTTTCTCCTAAAGATAATCACTTCTATTCTTGTATCTCTAATGATGAGTCTTTCTATATGTTGGTGATAGAGTTAGTTTTTGCCTCACTCCCTGTGCCAGACTCTTCTTAGTTTATTCGGATCCTGCCTATCCGCTAACACTAACCTTATCTCAGTTCTCCTCGAAGGCTTTTGCCATCATCCTAGTGCCCATCCCATTCTCCCCTCAGTAGTGTCTCTGCTAAAAGCAATGTGAAAAAAACTGTCCTTGTGCACTTGAAGAAAGCTGCTTCATATATACTTTGCCTGTTGCTGTTCCTGCTATCCTAATCTCCATCTAGGTACTAGTTTGTCTTCAGATTGTGATTTTTTTTTCCAGAAATTAGACTGCTCTTTCTTGAAGAACTGAGAAGAATATCCAGAGTATTCATGTAAACATGTATTTAGAATAATCTAAAATGTATTTATGTGAAAGTCTTAGAGCCCTGAATTCCTATTGAAGGTGAAATCATTCATCATGTCTTGTGAACTATGTTGACCCCATCTGGGCCCTTCTTTTGATTTCAGGGAGAATTTCAAAATATGCCAGGAGACTTTATGTTATATGCCCGTGAATTAATCTTTTACCATCTTAGTTTGGTGATAAAAAGTCTTATTGCTCTAGGAAAACAAGAAGAAAGATGTTAAAACAGTATTTTTATTACAATTTACTCTATTTTAATTATGTTTGTGCATATTGCATCAAAATAATCCTGTTATATCAAGTTTACTATAAATTACTTATAAACGTAAGCTCCAGTTCTACAAAGATTTATGCAAGGGTTTTATTTCATATGCTCTAAGCAGTACTGTTTACCTCAGTGGGACTGGGCAAACTGTGCATAAAGGTAAGCACATATGTAGTTCTTTACGGATTTGGAACCAAAGGCAAGAAAAAAGGCTTTGACCTTCCTGGATCCTGAAGTCTGTTCAGTGCTTAGTGTCCTGGTTGCTTCAGTTCAACCTCCCTTCAATTTTAGAGTGAACTCTCTGAATTTGAAATAGCTTCAGGTTCAGGAGTATTCGTAAAAGCTAGCACTTCAAAACCCCTGCCCACAAAAGAGCACTTTTCTTCTCTTAACTTATTCTGAAGATTTAGTATCAAATAGTGTCACATTTGTAAATCTGACTTAACTCAGTGGAATTACTATGGCTTTCTGCTAGGATGATAGAAGGAAAAATTTCAGCCCTCTGCTTTATTCATCTACTGAAAATTGATTAGCTTGTACTCTTAACAAAATAAACATACTAGAAGCTATCAGAAGCTATTTCCACACCCATATTTACTAGCCTGAATGTAGTGCTTTTTATGCACACACAAGATATTTCTGTCATTTTATGATAGAATGAAAGTTGTATTGGAGCTCCACATTCACTTCCTCCCGCATAAATCCAGACTGCCTCTTCCCAGTCAAATGTGGTGTATGAATTGTTATGGAGCTCAAAAAAGCTTAATTTCAGTGATAAATTAAAGTCATGTTTTCAGGGGAGAATGGTTTCGATTTCATAGAAGTCACTGAATCAGGAGACAATCATCCTGCAGGAAAAAAAGGCTGGTATAATTTCTAAGAAGGCAAACAAAGGGCACTATTTGAAGTCCATTTGTTTTATACATAATTGATGCCTGGCAATAGAAATTTGTCACTGTTAGACGGTGTTCTACACATGAACTTGGCTTAAAAGAGCAATGGGAGTTTACACTGGATAATCTATGTAAAATATTGCTTGCAGGTAATCACAGACATCCATTATTTTTCAGGATATTTTCCCTTCTATCTTTCTATCTTTATAAATAATATTATTTTTATGTGAGCATTCACAGAAGATAAGAGCCGCAGCCTCCACAACTGCTTTCCAATAGTTCATGCACTGGAAGCTGTCAATAGATGAAAATACTTTGAGTGGAATAAGAATTAAACAAGAGTGGACAGGGATGTAAACTCACTTTATAAGGTCTGATTTAAAATTTCTATATAACTTAAATGTCCTAGTATGTCTGGAATTAACTATATGTATGTACAGCCTGTCATTTCAATATATATCACATATTTCCAAGGCCAGGAACTGTTGGAAATTTTTAAGTCTTCCTGGTTCCCATTAAAATAGAGGAAAATTTAGTGGCCCCATCTTAGTCAGGGGGGTGGCATTGAGAGTATAGAAGTTCTCAAAATGGGAAAAGAAGGAAAACAAGCATTAACAAAAGGTCTTAAAAAAACAGAAAACAAAAAATGAACAAACAAAAAACTGAAAGGAGCCTGTGGGGACTCAGAAAGGCTTACCAAAAAAAACCAAAAAACAAACAAAAAAACAACAAAAAAAAAACAAACCAACCCTCTGCAAGGAGTGAGAGATGCTGCTGACATGCTTTTGGACAGGAACAGAGTAAATTAATACTCCTTTTTTGACAACATGGCCTCCTCCGACCCCCTCTGTCAGAGCGTATCCTCCCAGATGTTATCACAGGTGTTCCTTTTTTCACCCCAGACCCTCTGATTAGAATTCTTACCCAGGGGGTCCTCTGATTTTGACGAGACTGGCTTATGCACTTCTTCAGAGTCCTGGAGCAATCCCTCCTGTAATGAAATCCTGGTCGTCCCTTTCAGCACCTCATAGCTGAATCCCATTTACAGCTTGTATTTGCGTGCTACTGAAGTATATGACCCATAATTAGTGACATTTAGACCGGCGGTGAGACAGCGAGGCCAGAGGTATTTACTCTGTACTTCCTTGGAAGAAACTAGAAATTGTGTGTGATCCTTCCCTTTGGTCACTGACATTTTCAAAATGTTTATGACTAATAAAAGGAAAACTTGTGCATTGAAAGATGGGACAGAATATAGACTAATTCAGACTACTGGGTGTTCAGATCACCACTGAAGAATTTGGGCCTCACACATCTGAAGGCTGAGGGCAGTCAAACTGAAAACACATTTCTCTAATGTGTCTGCTAAGCTGAAATCCATTCAATTGCTTTGTGTAGTTTATGTTTTCATCAGTTTTGCTGCTGGCAACATCGTGAAGAATGGAAGTTCTAGAAATGAGACTGAAGAGTGTCTTTTCACTGAGCAGTTAACTGCAGAAGCATCCCTGATTTGTGCTGGGTAAGGTCCACCAGCAGGCAGTCCTAGGGCCTGCACTTCTAAGTCGTTTCCCCCCAGACAGACTTCTCTGGAATCCATAGAGAGATTTTCTCCAAACCTGCTCTTATTTTGGTGAGAGTTTCTGGTATCCAAGGTGCTTCAGATTAAACATGCTAAGTTCAATGAACCAGCATTTTTACAACACATTTAGTTTGTCAGAAAATTTTTGGACAACTTCAAGTTCAACTCCTTGCACATAGTGTTCGGTATTTGGAAAGGACAAATGCACAGATAGGAAGCTTTTGCATACAGGGACTTGCCTTTTTTCTGAAAAAAAGTACCATGCATGTTTATGGTATACGAGAAATCCTAATTACCAAAAAAAATCTCCTGGGTTTCTAAAACCAGAGAAGTCATCAGGGAGCTCTGCTTATGTATGCCTATAGTAGCTAAGTGAGTTTAGCTACAGAAGGATTGTCTGGTTAAGACTACAGAAACTGATCTAGCACTAAATTCTCCTCTATAGGCAGTGTAAAATCCATTTGAAATCCTCCAGCCATAAAGATGTATGATTTTATAAATAATAGCCATTTTTTGCAGTCATTAATGACATGGATCAAAACCTAAATAACCATTTTTTTTCCTAAGAATTAGCTCTAGAAAAAACAGCTGGAAGGAAAACATCATTAACCAATCAGATAGTCTGGCCATGAAAACAGCTCAGGCTTAAGTATTTCTATACCTCTGGGAGTAATTGTCTTTTCATAGAGAAAATAGTGCAAAAATAGCCCATTTACTCTTTTAAAGTGTAAGTCCATTACAGATTTTTAGATGTGCTCAAAAACCCACCAAAGTCAGACAGTTTTGTAATTCAAGAGAAAAAAAAAATCTCTCAAGGGTTAGTGATAAGAAAGTGTTTTGATATTTTATTAAACTGGGCCATTTTGCCAGCACTTTATCAGATTGATGTGCTACTGGTTTGACCCTGTGAGCTTGAGTGGCTGAGAATGAAACCTTGTAAGAGAAACCCACATCACTACCACCTGTAGTTAGAATTCAGATCGCACTGCAATTGCACGAAAGCAGCAGCCCTAATAGCTCACAAGCACCGACCTCTGAGATTTCAGCCCTTTCCCAGCCTTGTTCCATATCAACAACCAACTGTGTGTTGCTATGGCTTAAAAATCCCATGAGCTAAAGAATATCCCCACTATCATTTGGGTACCCTTAAATGTTTTGGTAGGGTGTTTGGCAGTGCAAGAGTGGTCTGTAAACCACTCCAACCCCAGGAGAGGGATCCTTAGTGGCTTGCTTCCCCTATAAAATCACCTCTGCATCGGACAAACATTCAAGTAAAAACAGAGAATTAATCTTTAGCAGTCCTAGGACTAACCAAGATAAAGCACTGCAGTGTTTAGAGACAGAGGGATATATATGGGGGAGGCGGGGAGAAGAGCAATAGTTATACTTTAGGTTGTCTATCTGTGTCACTTAGCTAACAAGCTGTAACAACGCCAATCTGACTTACCGGCTGAAATCTAGTTGCATGGCAAGACCTACATGTGGGATACTGCTCTTTTTGGAGGCAATCTGGACTGCAGGATGCATCTGTCTCTATACAGCCATTTGCTTTTTGCAGGTTATATTCAGGGTCAGACACTTGTCCTTGCTTCCCCAAGACTTTCTTGTAATTCATCACTTAATCAGGATGTCAGTTTGTAACATTGTGCCTATAGCATTACTGACTTCCCCTGCCCAACTTTAGAGGTACTAATGCCTCTGTCTAGGCAATAAACAGAAAGTGCTAACATCTTTCCCAGTATTTAAGTTGAAGGAAATCACTGACTCCTTGTGAGCAAAATGCTTCTTTCCAACCAGGCTAAGCTTTTTGGTAAACAAACTTTTGTTTATTTAAACATATAATTCATATGAAAATACCTTGATAATCACATTTTGTAAAGCCATGCATAAGGAAATACTACATGCAGTCCATTAGACCATGTTGGAGACCGAACACGATACTGAAAAAACCCTTTTGGGAGTGGTGATAGTCTTGGGGTGAGTGCCTGTAACCCTGGCTTTGAGGTATATGACAACACTTCAGACTTTTGTGTAGCCCATAAGCATAAAGAATTAGACTTAGAATATTATTTTCATAAATAGAATAAACCTGGACAGTATCAATTCACTCCCTCAGAGTTGTTATGAGTTCACTTCTTAGAGAACACTGCCAGCACTTTCAGCACTACTAATAAAATTCCTTAGGATCATCTTGAAATAGGGTTAATTTATGTGTTCCTTCTTTGGTATGGCATAGGCCTGTAATGTCCTCGGACTTCTCAATTTTGCCCATCATCTGCCCCCTGCCCCAAATCTAGATTTCAGAAATGTTAAAAAAGCTATTTTAATATGAGTTTTTTAATGTAAAACCTCAGATTTCATTCCTGCAGGTCAATGCAGAAATGAAATACAAATATATAGCAAAATTAGTTTATTTAACTGATCAGTTTCTTGTAGGAATAATCCTTAAAAATATAAGGTGAAGTAACCAAATTTGCCATTTCAGCCAATGTGTTAAAAAAGAAAAAAATGGCAGAAGTTTAAGTCTAGTGAACCTTGAAGCTAGAAGAAAATCTTAAGCATGACTCCTCTGATATTTTTAGAAAGCAGCCCCTGAGCTGGCAGCTGCGGAGGGCAGGGCTACCCCTGCTCTGGCAGCTGGCACCGCAGGGTCTGCAGCCACCAGCCGCCATCTCAGCCCCGCTGCCGTGCAGCTCCTGTCCTCAGGACACGGGGAGGTGACGTTCCACAGCCTAAGAGGCAGCGTGGTCCAGCAAACCCAACAAAGAACCAAGAACAAGAAAATGATCCCAATCCTGACGCAGGCTTCATCTGTCACAACTGACAGGTCGCATTAGGAAACTGGAACACCTAAAGTTAGCAATCTAGCTGCAGAGACTGTGCAAGAGCTGCACACACCGAGCAGCTCTGCGAAGTAGGTCATTATTTGCAAGCACGGCTATGCACAGGCAACTGTAGAGGTACTAGACAAATCTCCATGTTGCATTCTGCGTGCCTGTCCTGCGAGGGTACCACTCACAGAAAGTTTCTGACAATTAAAAAATGAATGTTTCTGAAGTGCTATGCAGGTGCAAAAATTCACTGTAGTTACCACAAAGCCTTCAGTGTCTGGGGACCTAGAAACTTCAAGGGCTCCAGCTGTCTTCTGCATCATCTCCTGCAAAGCTTTTCCAAACGCTGGCAAAATCTGACCACCTTCACAGAAGCTGCTGGATACTGCTGCAGTTGGCACTAGAGTCTTAGGAGAGGGAAAGGAAGATCAGTCTATCCTGACAAACACTGCAGAGCTGTTGTCATTCCTGTAGTTGCATCCCCGATCCCCAGTAAAATGCAGCTCTGGACCTCAGCCTTAGCATACAAGCACATAAGCAAAATTTATAAAAACAATCTCTTTGGCCTTTGTCATATGTAACAGGAAAGCATGACTTTTAATACATTTCCCATAATTGCTATATTGTGCAGAATGAAAATACAGTTCTCTGAAGTCTGTATAAAATCCATGCAATTATAATTTTAAAAGTATAAAGCATTCATTTACAAAATATTCTGTTCTCCTTTTTACAGGAGTAAATGTGATACTTACTTACACAATGTGCTACTTAGGACAAAATGACTACCCAAATGAGAATAGCTGTTGCCAGACACTCACACAATAAACTTGAGTTGTTCTCAGTATAAATATTTTTGAAAAGAAAAATATTAGAAATATATAAATATCAATATATGCACAAACATGCACATACAGCCTGTAGACTTGTTTAATGAAGAGTATTTATAATATGGAAAAAAATCTCTTTCATATGAAAATTGCAAAAAGTTTGATAGATATGTATTTTAAAATGTGTTTCAAAAAATTATCTGTTTTGAAGAGTGGATAGAAGTTAAATAGACTTCAGAAAGACATTTTGCTTTCAATATATATATAACTTTCAAGAAAACCATCATTTTGGAATAAACTCAGCATTACTTTTGGTAACTGATATTCTTTTAAAAGACTTAGAATCTGATCATAAAACAGTTCTTAAGCAGTTTCTGAATTTTCTCTTCAGAGACTGAGATTAGTTATAATTTCTAAATATTTGCTGAAGGACAACAATTTGATTATGACATGAGTATAATTCATCACTGATTTTACTTGAAAATAAAAGCACATTGCTGGTTATAGTGACAAGAAACTCCCAAAACAGCAATACAGGAAGAGTTATTGCATAGAAAAACTTATTGTCTGAAATCAGTTGTCAGAAAGATATTCTGCCTTAGATTGATATACCATTACTTGCAAAATGTTATTACTGTTTTAATGAGTTAATACTTCTGAAGATGAAGTTAGTGGAGGAGGAACTGTGTATAAAGAAGGAATTTGACCAAAAGTCATTGTGGTCATTCTGAGGTTTTACTGGGTAAACTCCCACCCGCTCAGTTCTCCTTGAGGGATACTAGCACCACTGACCACAGGGTGCAGAGACATACTAGGAGAGGGATCAAAAAAAAACAGAAATAATTCTTAAAATCTTAACTGTCTTGTTAATGAGGCTTTTTTGCTAATAATTAGATAATTTGGGCTATTAGTGCTGTTGTAATTGGACTAACAATAATAACTGCTTTTTGTATTTTGATTAGACTACTAATAAATCCCTGGCCTGCTTATGCAGTGTGTTTCTTTGCTACACATATATGGCGAGATGCAGTGCAATAGCAGTCAAGATCTTTATAGCTTTTGCAGCTTAGTGTTTTTGGTAAAGATACATTGTCATCAAGACATGGAAAAATCAGTGTATTTTTTGGCCTAGTTCAATGCCCTATCAAATTTCTGGAATTTAATTCAATGGGAGAAAAATAAAGTAATTGCTCACTCACTGCAGTGAGTAGTGTCCTAAGAGCTGGCAATCCATGCATTTGTATGCGAAAAAGCTAGTTTACCAAGACATGTAAAGGAAATATTGCAAATAAAGGATGAGTATTTAGATATACTGGATGTGCTGACAGTGCTAAGTTTGATACCTTCCCAACATTCAAAGGTTTTTTAACCACATGCTTGCAAATAATGAAGAATGTTCATAATAAAGATTTTTTTTTCATGACAGAATGAAATTATTGAAAATACTATTATTGGAACATTTTCAAGTATTTAATGAAATTATTTTCCAATTTCATCAAACATGAAAAGACATTTGTAGCAAAATATACTAAATGACTCAAATACACTATCTCCCACACTGATGGGTTCAAGTCTTGGTAGTTAAGAGGTCAAGCACAAAGGCCAAAGCTACGCAAAAGAGGAACACTTAATAGAGATGAGCACAAAGAATGGTCATTGACTTTGCTCTGTGGAGGCCACTCAAATAAGTCAGAATATAAGGCTCAAAAGGAAAGAGACAGATGTTTAGAAACACAAATCCACAGAAAGATGAGCTGAGGTTTCTATTGATACTAGAGCCCTTTACTCTCTTTTGTTATAAGCTATGTAGGTTCCAGTGTCTTTAGGTAAGACATCTATTTGCACAAGTCTAGACTGCTCAGTGCAAGAAGAAAAAACAAGCAGCATAAAAATATAACCTTAAATCACATAGCAAGTGACCAGCTCTTGGTGAGAGTCAAGAACTGAGATGTTCTTAGCATAATAATAAAAACTTGGATCCAGTTGTCTACTCTCCAAAGTTCCAGCAATAGCATTTTAATGACAGCTCGTTGCCCTCAAGAACTCCTTTCTTGCCGCATACTGGAATTGTGTCTGTTCTTTTTGCTAAGCAATTCCCAGTTGCCTGTGTTGTGAAGCCTTGTGTTGAAAGCAAACTGGGAAGAGAAAGAAGGAGAGATTACAGCAAAGAAAAAACTAAATAAAGAAGGCAGGTAGACCAGAGCTGGGGAAGAATGAGTGAATATCATATATTTTGCAACAATATTTTCTTTAAAAAATATTTAGATCATATCTCAGCAGACATGCAATTTGAAGAAATTTAATGCAGAATAAAATCATCCTCTAATGCTAAAACAACTTATGGTTTAGAAAATTTCTCAAAATTACACTATCACTGATACTTTTTTTCAAACTATGTGCAGAGGGTTGTATTTAATCAGTAACATAAATATTAAGTTACTATTAATAGCTATTAATGTTTTAAAAACAAATGATTCTTTCAGGGTATATTACATCCCAGTAGACTGTGCTGAGAAGCGAAATAACGTGAAACTGCCAGAGACAGCATGTCTTGTTCCAACACTGGTGAGAAAAAGAAATGGAATTCAATTAGATTTCTTCTGTTGGAGTCTCCAGTGATAAATCAGACATTGCTTGTTAATCCACAGTCAGCAATATAATTTGGTAAGAAAAAAAGGCTATATATTCCAAAGAACAGATGACAGTTCTAGCTCTATATGTGGGAATAGCTCCCTGGAAACTCTCTGTTCACACATGCTGTGAGCAGAATCCATCCAAAAAAGGAGTTGTTTCCAGGAAAAGTACACACAGAAGCACCATTGCTGGGATCAGTTTCCTGCCTTACTTGCTCATCAATTCATGAAACTGAAAAGAACTCACTCCGCAGTGTCTAGAAGAAAGTTTTTCACATGGTGGTCCAAATCTTCCCTACATTTTTTGGCTCTTGGTAGGATGTCCACTCTGCTTATCCAGCAGGTACTCTGAACTTCTGAGAATATTTTGTGCTTATGTCAGAGCTAGAGTGATATCTTTCAAACTGGGTGCACTGAGAGGCAATGACCAGATGTCACCAGCTGTGAGCCAAAGTGCTCTGCACTGAGCCCTATGCCTCAGTCCCAACAGGAATGGGAAATTTACTGTGTCCTGTGGCTCCCTCCTGGCTCCTATGCCCAGATTTCCTCAAAAGGAAGGAAATGGTCCACGGTCATGTCTTGTCCTGAAGTGGAGTTTGCAGGCAGGCACGCTACAAATCCACACCCTGGAATTACTCTCAGATTTGCAATATAGGTATACCTTATAAGACTCATACCAGAATAATAAACTGACTGTTGATTATGTCCTTATCTAGATATGGAAAGCTCAGGGTCAAATGCTCGCATTGCCTGATTTGGCTTTTATTCCCATCTTTTGAGATGGAAGATACCATATCCGAGAAGTACAGATGATGCCAGAAGTTCCTTGTATCTTAATGAGGATCTGAAATAAATGGTTGAAGAACACAATCAAAGCACATGCTTGTGACTGAACTAGTCTAACAAGAGACCAGCAGTAGTCTGATTAGCAATAAGCAGAGCTCCAGCATGGAATACAGAATAATGACATTTAAAGGACAATGAAGAGCCAGAACAATGGAGCCTGTGGTTTCAGAATAAGAATGTTTCCATTTCAAGGATGGTATGCCATCTTTGTGATTTTCTTCTAGCACTCTTGTCTCAAAATATTCATCCTTCTGCAAAATTATATCACTACATGCAATGTAATCTTTTTTTCTTATTTGATGCTCAAGAGGAAAGCAAAAATAATCCTTCTTTTTGGCATCAATGGTGCAAACAGCTGACTAAAGATTATACATGCATATGCATGCACTAGGGAGGCAGAAAAACAGGTGTTTGATTTGTGTCAATGGGATACCACTCTGTGTGAGGAAAATGGGGGTTTCCAGGGGTAAAAGGTCAAATAAATTGCAAAGGTGACATCCTGTCTCAAGTGTGCAACAGGCTTCCTAGTTTCAACAAGAAAAAGTTTGTTTGTTTCACAGTCTTGCAGCATTAAATTACAGCATTTACATTTTAACTATGGCCCAGTTTAATACTGTGACACGCACATTCTATTCCACTTTTAAAACATTTCATATTTTTGTTTTCACACAACATTTTCAATCCAGTCCTTATGCTCAGGACCATTGCTGAATGAAACAACTCGTTAAATTCTTTCAAGCCCACATTATGTTGACGATGTCCCAGCTGCTGATTGGTAAGGACAAAGACAGACATAGTAGAGTTAGAAAAGGGCAACTAAAATAGTAAAGGGCATAGAGTTACTGTCTTATGAGGAGAGACCAGAAAACTTTGATTCTTCAGGTTGGAAAGGATAAGCCTGAGTGGTGCGTGATCCAGGTTTACAAAATCACGAGACAGTGAGTTTGAATGTGTAACTGCTGTTCACAAAATCTTGAAATGGAATAACTAGGGGGCACCTATTGAAACTGGTAGCATACCAGTTTAAATCAAATTTAAAAGCTATTTCTTCCCTCATTGGGTATTGAACCTCTAGGATTTGTTAGCACAGGAGACTGCGAAAGCAGATTGTATCTGCAGATTAGAAAAGAAATTAGAGATGTCATGAATAATAGGTCCCTGAACAAATACTAAAGGGTATACCTTTTAACACTGCTGGTTTACTAATTGTGGATGCTAGAGAAATATGAAGTAAATTGACAGAAGACAATGGCCAGGCTTGTCTGCTTACATCATCTTATTTTGCCATTTTGGGAAACAGAATATTGAGCTATATGGATCCTTTTGACCAATAAGGACATTTCTTATGTCCCTTTCACAGTGAAATAGATTAGTAGAGAATATCAGTAGATCAGTAGAAGAAATGTGACATTGATTAGCCATACTGATGCTTGATAAAATCTTATATCACCTCATTATATTTCTAGATTGAAATATATGAACTGAAGTTGATTTTCTAGTTGACTTTCATAAAGATATTTTTAATTTATTAAACCAATAAGCCACTAAAAATATAAATAATGCATTTATAATGTGCTTGCTTGAGGAATGTTTCAACAACAGTGCAATAATTCACTGAGCTCTTGATCACTCTGATCTTGTGTCTAGCAAAACCCCCACCACAGTTAAACCAGAAATAAAAGAATCTGACAAGTTTATATAATCATCACAATAAATACACTTCCCATTTCATCATGCTAAGGAAAGCTACACAGTTCAGCATCAGCATGAATAGATTCAGACTTAACCAGAAAGATCTTCATTTGTATTGACACCCTTCCTTTGGTGAATACACATTCTTCCTCTACAAGTCCAAAGGTCTTTACATCTTTAAAAAAATATATATATAAGGTCATATTGGATCTCAGTTATAGCTATTTGTGTCTACTGACACTCATTTTATATAAATGAATATAAAACCTGTTTTGTTGGCATTGTTCAATGCTGGCTAAAAAGATGACACACAAGCTAAGAAAAAAGAAAATAAACACTTAGTTTCCCATAAAACTCTGGGATGATGACCCCAGAGGGGTTCTGGAGAGGATTAAAAATCATTTAAGCTGTCTTAATTAGGGAATAGACCTATTATCCCCCAAATCTCACACACATATAGGGTAGTGTAGCACTCTCATTCAGTCTCTTTCATTATACTGAACCACTAGATCTGTGTGTATTTATTGTTTTTTTTCTATACAATAGCATATATATAGCCAGTATGTTCTCCATAAAGAAGAATCCTGCCTAGCTAAGTTTGCTTTTCGGTGTTGTTGGATGATATCAGGGAAACAAGAGAGTCAAATGGGCTGTGAAACTACAGATCTGGGAGAAATGCAATTAGACAGGAGGTAACACTGGTGAGCACCCATGGAAAGACTACTTTGTCCAGGCTAGATTAAAGAGCTTGTTTGAGGAGGCTGCTAAAAGTGTATAAGACACTGGTGATAGATAAGAAAAAAAGTAAAAAATGATGAAAGCAGTACTGAGGTGATAGCAATCAGAGTGCAGAGCATGTGAATAGAGGGAATGAAAGTAGAGATGTAGGCAGGGGCAATATCAACAGAAGTTCCAAGGGGGAATATAAAATGCTTGAAATTACATACCATAAGGCAGGGAGCTGGATGTAAGGCTGTGGCTATAGGGGCAGGGAGCAGAGTAATTGCTAGAGTCGTGCATTGATAGACAGGGAAGAAGAAAGTTGTTTAGAGACAAGAAGTGCCAAGGTGAAAAATGACGTGTGCAGATGGAGAAGCAAATGGGGTGGTGTTGCTTGTTCCAGGGAGAGAAGGAGGGAGACAGAGGCACTGCACTTCCACCAGTGACAGCCTGCTCCCCTGCACACGTCATGTCTCTGCACTGACATCTCAGTGCGGGGCAGGGACGTCCAGAAAACAAATAGAGGCCAGTGGCAAACAACCTCGGAGCTTGAGGCAGAGTCTGAACTGATGTGCCTTGGTTAAGTTCTGGCCAAGAAAGAGGCAAAACATGGCTGAGTAGGTTACAAACTAAAATGAGAAAAATAGAAAAAAGGAGACAGCAAATGAATTTCAGAGAAAAACTAAAAACTAATCCTAAAAAATTTCTGTGGAGCTATTACTGCTTTTGGAAAGACTAATACTGCTGTGTTCAGAAGTAGAAACATATCTGAGCTCTACCTTTCAGAAGGATATGGACATTACTTTCTCCTTCACATCAGCTGTGTCTACACAGGGCCTCTTTCACCCACTCCATCAACTGCATTTCACTGCATTTGGCTTTTGCAAGGGAAAGCTACCTCATCCACTAGGACCCCAGGCCAAGACTCATAACAGAGTCTGACAGGTTGCAAAGTGACCCTGACTTTATTCATTAGCTTGCTTCACTTTATTCATTCTAATTTTGTAAAAGCTCTATTTTGTCAGAAAATCTATATTTAAAATGAAAAGGAGAGAATCCTGAAAACTCCCATGACAGTGTACTGTTAAAACTTCAAATGTAAAAATATTTCTGTTGTAAATGGCATTGTTACCAAGTGCATACTGCAGCACTCTAAAACACATTCTGTAGCTGGTCTAGTTAATCATTTTTAATCCATTTCATTTTGCAATCAAATTATTCTATAGCTCTTCCTAAGAATCTGTTTGTCAAATTTATCCTTTCATGTCTATACCACCTGTGAGCCTACTAGCTGGAGGTCTGTGAGAGGACCAGCTTCTTTTTGCAAGACTTATGACTAGGCTGTAGCTTTCTGGCAGCTGGGGAGGAAATGCAGAGTGCATTTGGATGTGGAAAAAGAACATCATCTTGTGGAAATAAATGAAAAAAAGACATTTTAAAAGTAAGAGATAATGTCCCTATGAAAATTTTGTATTTATTCTTAAATTTCAGCTGTTGCTAATTCATCATGAATAAGTATTGTCTAGAACATTATTTTTATTCTTTATGCATTTTGAAGTGTGTCTCATTGGCAGCAAGGAAAATACTTAATGCTATTGACAGGAGTCGACAAAGTTGCTGCTTTCTCAAACAATTAAGAAATTTCATTTCACCACCTTTCTTCTACTGTCCTTTTCCTTATGAATCATTGAGATGTTTTTGTATAAAATAGAACCACAGCATCATCAGCTAATTCAGGGAGAAAGTAATAAAAATGTAACCCCTTTAGGTGAATTAGAGTATGTGAAATGAAAAAGAGAGAGCACCACTTATAGTGTTTAGGACATGTATGATGTTCTCATGGCACCAGAGAGGAAAAGCCTGCCACTAATGACTATATAATTGCACCATTTAAGCACTTTACAGCTATCTTTAGGAAGATATAAAGCTCTAACATGTGAAGGGTCATGCTGTGACAAAGAAATCAAGCTAGCAGCAGGAATATCACTTTTATGCCACAGGTACCAACCAGTCACATACTAGGGATCTAACAGGTACACGTCAGTCTACTCTGTCACACTTCTTCAAACAGTCAATAGCTGAATTGATTTTCTTAGCCTTCCTCATTATTTTCTACTTCTGACAAGCCAGCAGAAGTGAAAAAAAATTCAAATAAGGGTTCTTGAGTCTGCCTAGATTTTCAATTTCACAGTAAAAAAATCTGTGTTTGCTAGCTATTACTTTCACCCTTATTGTCTGTCTGCAGTTAAAATGCAGATAAGGGCTGTTTAAACAAAGTTTGGTGATTGTAGTGTTGGCTGAAAATTATAAAACTACTTTACTCTGGCCCCTCACTGGCTGAAAGGATAGAAGGATGTTCTCCAGACATATATTGAGAGGACATATATAAATATATACATTTTGGATCACTTTGCCTTTCAGGTACCTGTTCTGTGCTAGACTTGATCTTTACATGAGTTTTTCCCCTGTCTGATGGGAAAAAGCTATTGCAGAACTGTGCAAGTTTTGTAACAAGTTATTTAATGAGGAAGTGGCTCCCTATGGCCTGGTTCTGATATCATTTCTGCCTGCATAAATGAGGAGTATCTGCATCGAAGCCAGAGTAAAACTGGTATCAACTGCCATCAGCAATAGGATCTACAACTTAAATTTTAAAATCAATAATGCCCACAGAGTTAAAGAGCTATCCTTTGGCTAGCAGAGGCAACTTTTTTAATTGTATTAGCTCACTGACAGAGAATGAAGAGTAAATAACAGTCAAGGGTGTGACCAGAACTATTAGACTACATCATATAATATAAAATTAATATTTTAATCCACCCATTTTTCCACAGGATTCTTGTTTCAATACTTATTCAGCAAATACTTGTTTGCAATAATCTACTGAGGCCAAATATCAGAGGAAGAGAGAGGTGTAAGATGGGGCCTACCTCTCATTCATACTACCTCCTACAGGCATGCTCAGTGATATATGACATAATAGCCTGTAAAATTTTAAGGCTCTATTCCTTTCTGTCAAGGAAATGTATAGATTTAGCTTCATTCTTCCTTCCAGCAGGTCAAATTCCACCATGTACTTTGGTGGCTGGTACGTTATTTCAGCTATTTTGCTGTGAGATTGTATCTTGCAATATATACTAATATATGCATTGGCATATATCTTCTTCCTGGGAGTCTTTTCAGACCTATGAGTGCTCCTCTGGGCTGGAAGTTTAAAATCCTCCCAGAGTTATGACAAACCACTGGTCAGTCAACATTATCCATTCACCAGAAGACTCCTGTCCAAAATGTTCATGTCTTTCCACTGTCTTGGATCGCTCTTGTTCACAGCACAGTAGGCTTTTCCTTCAGTTTGGAATTGCCATCTGCTCTGCCAGCTAAGCTGATGCATTTTTTGATGCGTTTCTGGGCAATCCAGATCCACATTTCTCAGGTTTAGATTTGCTTCTGTTTCTCATTACTGTGTTGAATGTTGTTCCCAGTATGAGAATATTATTGATGTTGCCCTGATTTGGGGAATGTCTGAGGAAGATGAAATAGGTCATAGTAAACTTCATTTCTCCACAATGAAATGTCCCACATTTAACCTGTCCCTATTCTTAGATGTAGTAATGGGGAAAATGCCACTATATTATACTCATGTTTGAAAAAAGTATTATCTTACAGGGCTTTTTATTTCAAGCTAATATTGACACTATTGTCTCTATGCCCAGTTGCTCTCAAACTGTGCTTTGCATCAGAGCAGAAATGACCAGTCTGGTTATATGTACAGCTCTATTTTTCCTGGTTTCTATTAACCGAATGTCAGCACCTGAAATAACTACTAACACAAGAGCAGCATCAGTAAGTTTGTGATTGCGTGCTCCCGTAACCATTCCTCCTTGGGAAGCTGTATAACACTAACCTGCCTCACTGGGGATCTGAAGGGGTCCTAGATCTCTTTACCCTTCACCCCTAATCATCTCTTGGAGAGGTGGAGGCTGATGAAACTTAAAATAAAGGTGCTCCCCTGCCCCATCTTCAGTAATGGCTGTGCCAGGCCATAATCAGGGCACCCAGCAGTGTTGCATGAATTGCAAGGAGATAAAAATCAACTTACAAGGTGCAACAGGTCGAAATGGACCAAAACACACCAGGACTCATGGATATTATGACAATACCAGTGTCCTCTGTCTGTATTATGATGAACAGGAGGTGATTTGTCCTGAGACATCATCATATGCTGCATCTGATTGCACTCCGAAAGGGAAGACGTCAAAACTTTGAAAATAAGACCAATACAGGACATCACGACCTTGGGAGACAACGGCAAGACCCAACAAGAAATGAAGGTACAACCATCAGCAGAAACCACAACAGTAAAGATTAGGGAGAAAAACAGCCTGCCTAGGAACAACGATGAGACCCAATAAGGAGCAGGAGACCCCAGACCTAAAAATTACTATTGGTCTGAACTACCGCGTGAGGGGTGGGAAACTTAATTTGAAAAAGCTGTAATTGCCCAGGGATTTCTTTTTTCGGGGTCCCTCTTTGGAGGCACCCAGCTCAAGCTGTAATTACTGCATGCGCGTCATTAAAATTTATTTATTTAATTTGCTTTGATTTGGCTCTGAACTTTTCTGCGGGAACCTAGGGTCGGACCCTGTTATGGTGGCTGACAAGCCAATTTCCATAACAACTAGAATTATTTTCTTTTAAAAGCTCTTTAGAATATGAGCATTTTTATAATATCTCCCTAAATTAAATTCCACTATTAATAGTATAACTTTATACACTTTTTTTCCCCCTTCGTGTTGAATGGTCAACAATGATCTTGTTTAGTTATTTATCTTCATGGCTCACACTGAAAAAATATGATATTATCAGCCACTACCAGACAAAAATTAATAAAGAGCATTAAAAATACATCCATAAATAATGTTATGTTCACCCTAAGTACTATCTGACAGTAAAGTATGTCTTATTATAAAAGCCATTCACAAATAAAGGTCATGAATAAGAGAAAATCTGTCTGGTACACAAATTCTTACCTAATGATATTAACACACAAAGACCAAAAATAAATGTGCTTTGAACAACACCAGATTATTTTTCCATAAATGAAAAAGTGACTTGTAGCTGACAATATCCTAACTTTTCCTATCCACTGTTAGTACTGTTAGAAAGACATGATTTGTTATGAAGTAACATCCGAGGAATATGAGATGGGTTTATATATTATAGAAACAAAGACACCTAATAGCTTTTAGCTAGCTATTAAATAATACCTCTAATAGCATTAGTTCTTTACTCAGTATTTACATTTGTTTAAAATGGTAGTTTATTAATACTTTGGTAGTTAATAATCTCTGATCAAGCCTAGTCTAGGCGATTCTTCAATCAGAAGAATGAAGATGCTGAAAGATTGAGGAACTGCATTATGTCAGCACAAAAGGACAACATTTCCAGGTGCTACCACTGCATGTTTATTTCCTAGAGAGACTGGATTGAACAAAAGGGCATGGGTCTCCAGCCTCTAAACTGATTCATAAGGTCACCAGACATGGCAGAAGCTCTCTTCATTAGTTGAGAAGGTAAGAAGAAAGAGGTCAAAAAGGTCACCTCCTCATAAAGGTTAAATTTGCCTGCTCTTTAAATTATCTATTATGTTGAATACTTCATAATGCCAACAGTTCTGTAGGAATTTTCTTACTCTACAAAATGAATTCCTGTGAATATCTCTAAGCTACTGCAAAAGTCATCCTTTTTATATAGGCTGCTTGAAATATTAGGAGTTCAGAACTCAGCCAGATTAGTCTTTTCCATCCATGTTTTGCAGACTGTAACAGTACAGTCTTGCATAGATACATCATACGACTTTGATTCCGAATGCATAATCTGATTTTAGTGTTTGGGAGCTGATATGGTAATCATCACTTCATCAGCTTGAGACAATAAAAATATTATAGGCAAAGGCATCTCATTCATATTCTACATCACATTTCAGAAATAATAGCATATGGAAGCTACCACATGAGTATGCAGGAGACAATTTGTAAGGAGGAAAGAATAAACACTTTTTCTAAAAGAGCTGACTGGGAGGATTTCTGTTCTGCTGATGTCCATTTTCAACACTAGAGATATGAAGAGCTTGGTATAATACTACTGTCAGTATCCAACAAGGGAGAACAGCATACTCAGATTACCCAAATATTCACAGTGTAATATCAGTTTTAGACAGAACAACTGGAAATTAATAAATAACTAAAGGATAGAAGAGATTTTATGGAAAATAAAACTTGACAAAGAAATCTGAATACATGGTTTGAGATTATTAGTTTGTCTGAAAAAAAGTAAAAATAGTCAGATGTTTGAAAAATATTGACTTGATAAAACATGACATTATGATGAAGAATTGGCATTATACACCACATTTAAGAACAGATTATACGATCTCCAAATATAACTGTGAATGTCACAGTCACATCAATATGAAAAGGGAGAATTTCAAGAGGGCTGTTTTTAGCCTTGATTCTATTCAGCATTGTCATCAGTGACATGGAAACTAATATAAAAATTGCTGCTGAGGTGTGGATGATAAAGACTGATATAATGATAAAAAGGATGAATACGAGGCTATTACATTTGTATAAGTGTTTTGGCAAGCTGAATCTTTTGGTAAACAGAATTCATTCAAATTTGTTTTAGCATCACTATCTATGACTGTTTGAGGTCCAGGAAGGAACAAAATATATGTATATAAATATGCATATATATGTGTATGTAGATGGGCATTCATACATGCACAAGCAGAAGCATACATCTGTCTTGGGCCTACCCCCAGAATAAATGTCTGTAACCTGCAATATGCTGAGGACTGAGGAATAAGAGTAAGAGATACCCTATTTGTATTATCCTGCAGTGGAAAAGAGAACTGACATATAAATATGGTATTAGTGAGTAGACTGTGTAGTTCATTTTATATATATCTCAGTGCAGCTTATACCAGAATTCTGTGTCCGTTTGTGATTAATTTAAAAGTATCAGACTTAGCACTTGAGATACACTGACTTTATATAGGGAGAAGGTGGTAGATCAGTTCATGGTCCTTTTAACAAAGTACATAGCTCTTTCCTGAGTTTCCTTCTGATTCATCACTCCTTCAATCACATTCTCACCCTCAGCACTTGAATTCTTCATTGTTTATAAGAAGCAGGTGGAAGGGGTTTTTGTATGGCATTGTCTAAACTAGCCACCCACATCATTTCAGGAAACAAATCAAGTAAAAATACATAATAACATCAAAACATGATAACAGGAAATAATTTATGTACTAAACTAGTCTGGCAAATGCCTCTATAAGGGAATCCACAGAAAAGAAAATGCTTCATTCTGAATCTTCCTCCTAAAGTACACACCTGCTGAGGGACCTGCCACTCCAAAAAAGACCTTCTAGATCTTCATTTTCCCAACTCTCCCAAAACATTAGTAGACCAAACTGATGATAGCTGAACTTTGCTTTCTACTAAAAATCTACCTTCGAATTTAAACTGAATGGCTTGTCTTACTCCAGTAATGTCTCTATTTGCTGTTTCATAAATCTTAACTTGGAGTGGACAATCTGAAGAAATGGTAGTCTTCTAAAAGTGAAGCCAATACCACTTCTCTTGTTGTCACAGAACTACTTATTATACCTGGTACAAAGGGACAGTATGGCCAACACTTTTGTGCTGAGGTCCAGTATGAAAGTGTATCACTTGAAAAAGCAAGTGTGAAGAAAAAACTTCTTCAGAGACCAATAAGCTCATGTTCATCTTATCAAAGCACACAACTCTTTCTTGCATTTCATTTTGCGAAAATTATCACTGATTCAACAAAATATGTAGGTACATTCCCATTTTCAGCACTTGAATTCCTAGGTGTGTGAGGCTAGGCTTGCTTTAACGCCTTTCAGACTCGCAATAAATAAATACATAAATAAATAAACAAAATTTTAAAAGTTTTTTGGCTTGTAAAATAGGTGCCTCATCTCAGTAAACTTCTAAAGTTTCACTGGTAGATATATATGGAAAAACAACCCATGAATTAGCATAGTCCTGTAGATCCCCAGCTGAAGCTAAAGCCACAAAAGCCCTGGAGCAATATTCTCACTTTTGATATAGTTATGAACCCAAGCCTCTGGTGTAGAGCTGTAGAATCTGATCATTAAATTGTACAAAAAAGCTACTAAGGAAGCTTTAGACAGCGGCTATATAATGGGAAGAATCATGCAGAGATATACTGACATTAACTAAAATTAAGGGTCTGCAGTTCAAGTGATTCAAGCAAGACTTTCTGAAAACTATGCACACAGACTGTTTCAGAAGGCCCATTGGCAGGTGGAATGCACATGATAAATGGACAGCCAGGATAATTGTTGGTATATGTTTGTGTTCGCCAAATAAGTATACTCAGCAAATTAGCAAACAATCAGCAAACGTACAAAGCAGTGTTTATATGTAGTATATAAAGCCTGCCACAGTGAGTGACTGGAATTCCAACTGCTGGAAAGTACGCACTAGACATTGTTTGTCTAAATTGATGCAAGTGTTTTGTTGCTTGCCAAACTGCCTGAACAAAGGAATTTGGGTTCCCTGCCTTCCTTTATGCAAAATTCTGGTACCGAGTCAAGTTTTGCACTGATGGAAGAGAAAGACTTCGGAAGAAAAGCCAAGTTCTCAACAGAGTATGGTAAGGTCAGGTCTGTTGGTACCTCGTGAAAACAATTAAGGGATAGCTACTCTTTATTCCAGGCAGACCAGTGTCTGTATGATCACATCTTTACAATACCACGTTTACTGGACTGCTTCCAAAAAAGTGTCTATTGCTTCTAGACATGCTATCTTACTGTCAATCTAGTTTGGGTCAGTACTAGTGGAGGAATCTCTGTGCCATTCAAGTCTAGTTGGAGTGAGGGGAAAATACAAGAGAGAGACAGATTTTATCATCTGTCAGGGAACCTTCTGTGACTTAGAAGACACAGTTTGAAGTTCATTATTCATTCATATCATGTCATTCATATCATTCATTCATCATTCAATATTTTTTCCCTAAGCACTTTAAGTAGCTTCTAGAGTCCTGTTCTGCTTTCCACAGAAAGTTTTCTTTCCATAAATCATATGCTAAATCTTTGGAATTACACTGGATATAAGTTTCCTTTAGGTGGCAGGCCATCTCAAAGTTAGGTGTTATATTGGTCAGTCTGAGAATCTGGACTTTACTGTGTGTTAGTCATTAATTGTCATTGAAAGCAATATGCAAATGTGATATATCAGTGAGGAATAAAACAAACAAACAAAAAAACCAGAAGAATACATAATAATTCTGCCAACTAAAGTGGCACGTACTCCATCCTTGTCAGTACAAATAGCAATTTGGTTTCAGTATCTTAATCAAATGTAGTGTCCAACACACAGAGTATTTGAAACTAAACAGGTAGTGTCAATATTTTAAATTGAATTTGCTGTCTCAGTGTGCTGGGATGAGTTAGAAAGCCGAAAAACATCTAAAGTTGAATGTGGTGAGGGATGGGGGACTCTACAGGTATATCAGCAGCACAAGGAAGACTAGTGCCCACTGCTGAATGGGGCAGGGAACCTGGTGACAAAGGGCACAGAAAAGGCAGAGGTATTGAGTACTGAATGCCTACTTTTCTTAGTCTTTACTGGTAAGATTTGCCTTCAGCAGTCCCAGACCCCTGAGACCAGCGAGAAAGTCCATGGCAATGAAGATTTGTTGTAGGAGGATCAAGGTTAGGGAACACTGAATCAAACTGGACCTACACAAGTCCATGGGACATGATGGGATGCACTCGCAAGTGTGAGTGCCAGTGTGAATGCTGGACAATGTCACTGAGAAATCACTTTCAATTATCTTTGAAAGGTGTGATTGATACACCAGGTAGTTGCACTGCCATTCAGAGGGACCTTGACAGGCTGGAGAACTTCAGGAGATTCCTGTCAGCCCATGCACCAGCTTGGAGGTTGACCTGCTGGAAAGCAGCTCTGCAGAGCAAGACGTGAGGAGTTCTGGTGGACAACAGGTTGACCATGAGCCAGCAATGTGCCCCTGTGGCCAAGAAGGCCAGTGGTATCTTGGATTGCATTAGGAAGAGCATTGCCAGCAAGTTGAGGGAGGTGATCCTCCCCTTCTACTCAGCCCTGATGAAGCCGTGTCTGGAGTACTGGGTGCAGTGCTGGGCTCCCCAATACAAAAGAGAAGGGGACAAACTGGAGTGAGTCCAGCAAAGGGTCACAAAGATGATGAAGGGACTGGGGGCTCATACAAGCCTACTGGAGGCACATATATACAAGGAGAGGCTGAGAGGATTGTGATTGTTCAGCCTGGAGGGGAGAAGGCTCCAGGGGGATTTTATCCACATTTATAAACACCTGATAGGAGGGAATACAGAAGGCAGAGCCAGACTTTTCTCAGTAGTGGCCAGTGAGAGGATGAGAGGTAATGGGCACAAACTGAAACACAGGGAATTATGTTTAAACATTAAAAAAAAAATGCTGTGAGGATGGTCAAGCATGGGGACAGATTGCCCAAAGAGGTTGTGGAGTCTCTATCTTTGGAGATATTCAAAAGCCATCTGGGCAAGGTCCTGGGAAACCTGCTGTAGCTGACTCTTCATTGAGCAGGGAGTTGGACAGATGATTTCCAGAGGTCCTTTCCAACCTCAGTTCTTCTGTGATTCTGTGTTTTGAAGATTTGCATTATCAATCACAGTCGTACTCAGCACGTCATCTTTAGCACAGTCAATTAAAAATTATCATTTGGTTTCCCAGATCAAACCAGACTACGATTCAAATACTATATTGTTGAACTTATAGGCTTTATGGTAGTACCCAGAAATTACCTGAAAAAATATCACTAACTACAGTAATGGCAAAAATGAGCTAAAGTAAAACTAAGGGATTATGGCAAAGTGCTCATTAGTTGGTCTAGCAGTGGGGCTAGAGTTGTTTCTAGCACTGAATGGACTTGACGTGGAAGTAATGTAGACACAGTAAGCAGGATTAACTAGCATAAACTGTAACTCAAGCTACAGTAGGCTACGCTGTGCCCCCTAAATGTAGTAACTTGCTTCTATCTACCTTAAAGGTCTCTGAGGTATAAAATGCAGGGTATAATCTCAGGTATGTATGCTCTTTTATGGAGTGCAGTTACTTCAGTATGGAATCCAAAATAACCAGAGAAAAAAATAACCATTGCACACCATCTACAGACAACCTGTTCAAACAAAGAGGCATCTGTAGACAGCCAATTAATGTAGTTCTTACTCTGAGGCCACAGTGACATGTCTTCAGCCCTCTGCAAACAGTCTTCTGCTTTTTTTTCTTTAAAGATATGTCAATCTCTGGTGTTTTGAGAACAGGCTGGAGCTTGCTGGTCACCATCACATTATAGTGAAATCATGCTAGAGCTTTGTGAGGGTCGTCAGATGGTTAGCTTCGCTTCCTTCTTTACATTGGTGGAATCTAAACTCCATTTCTGTACTCCAGAGCTGGGCCAAAATGCAGGCTCTTGAAGGACAGAAATAGAACAGAATAATGCTTCTCCCTTTGCTTATTGAATTTGTGCCACTACACAGAGCAGAAATAAAAACTCACTAAGTTTAAACGAGAGACAGAAAGACCACAATTCAACAGCTTAGTGGTCAGAGCAGGATCTCAGGTTCCAGTTTCTTCTCTAAGAGTAGCCAATTTATATATAAAGTGGGATCAGCTAATATACAAACACTCCTTGAAAAAGAGGTAGGTAACCAATGCTATCAAAGACAAGACATTTCTAGACATAGATGGAAGCACATTTTTACGTGCCTGAGAAACTTTGTTGAGGCGATTATGCAGTTTATGCAACTCTAAGGTAACAAATAAATATAAGTTTTCAGGATTGTCATGTTCAGTTGGGGTTCATGAATACAAACCAAGCCTGATTTTAGTTCCCCATGATTTTTTCAAATCTGGACAGGAGTCATTGCAGTGAGAGCTCTGTTCATACAGTACTTCTAGCTACTGGTTAGGTTACAGACTGAAATTGTTAACGGCCAATCTGCAATTCACAGCAATAGCAAGTCCACACAATAAAAACACAGAAGGTGTTAAGGTTATATAATCAACATGTAGAGACTATTTTAAATGCTACTTTTTTGGCAAAGAATCTGGCTGATCAATAATAACTACAGCAGAGAGGAAAAAGCATGAAAAGCAGGCATAGCAGTAGATGCAAAACTAACGGACATTTTTCTACACAAAAATCAAATCAAAAATGTGAACAAGCCTGTTTTATTTTGCATCATGAAAAAAAGGATTTAAATTTTACTTTTATTTTGCTCTGTCAAAGTTTGCATGTGTTGCTGTAGTATTTCTAGTTTGAGTATTTTCTTAGGTTAGAATTTTCAGAAAGGCACTTGAGATAGAGGTTAATTGTATTTAAGTGTCTAGGCACTTTGAAAAACCCATTAGATTCCTCTCTATAAACTTTAGTTATCCTTGAAAAATATTTTCACCCAAAGTGAATTGAGACGGTGTTAAAGAAACGTAGAGCAGAGCAGTCTTGTAGGCTTCCTGCCCACAAACTCATCTTTTGTTCTCTTGTGGCCAAAGTCCCTGGACTAAATTCAGTGATAATATACAAAATTGAGTAAAAGGACTGGAAAATTGGGTGGCAAAACAATGCATAATTTTCACTAATTTGGCACTCAGTAGATATATGTGTTCAGTAACTTACATTGCAAGTGAGTAGAATGGATTATGCTGAGAAAGAAATTCAATCAGAAAGCATTAAAAGATAAAGTAGGCAGGTTCTCCATCCATTCTAGGTTGTATTCAGCCACTCTGACTTCTTGTGTAAAAATTCAAAATCATTATTATTTATATTCATTAGACTACAGGACTGCAACCTCCTAATGGCAGTAGCTTACATGCCCTACCCTGACTCTTTGCTTCACTGTTCCATTCTCTTTATTTTACATTCTCTCCCCACCTTTTTTTATCTTTCTTGCTCTAGAATTGTTCCTCAAATGTCTGAAGTCTGTTTTTTTTCCTGATATATATCAACCATTTAAATAGAAACTTTGTCTTAAAAGCATGAATAGTTCCAACATAATCAAAGATTTTGTTCACAGAAACAAATCATCTGCTCAGCTGGGCCATATATAGTACAATGTAAAAAAGTATCTTTGTTTTCTCAAGCTACATTGTACTGTGATTTTCCGTTACATTTACTGAGTCGTCTTCATTGATTTCACTAGAATGTCACCCACTTACATCAACTGACAATTTGCCCCATAATCTGTCTTTATTTCTACTTTGGTTCTCTCTCTCCTTAGTCTTAGTTTTTTTCTTTCCAATGCTTGTGTATCACTAGGGCATTGGCACGGAAATGTGGACCATAGACATTTTAAATCAATGTATCTGTGAAACATCAACAGTAGAGCTCTAACCGAGCCAATTTTGCAATAAACTGCTGAGGAGGACAGTAAGAGAAGACTTTCATTCTTAAATTGATTTATATAATATTCACTTTTCATGAAAAGACCACGGTAACATATTTTTGAGGCAGAGTCAAAAGGTTATCACATTTATGGTTTATCAAGCAACTTTAATCGCAATGGGCCACAAATTTCCTGTGGATAGCTGACAACTTTATTTTACACTTTGTAACTGAATATTGAACAGTAAAGGAAAAAAAATCAATGAAAACATAAAATGAACTAGGTTTCAGAAAAAATCTTTGAAGTTTGTGTTTTAAACAATTGAGATATTCATATGATACAGAGTAACTTTGAAGTTGGTACCTTTGCTAGGAATAATTAAGACTTACTCATTTTAGTATGAATAAAAATTTCATTAAACATCATTGTAAATGGAAAGAAAGTTACCTGGATGATGAAATTTATATGCCTTTTGGTATTGACATGCTTTGGCAAATCATACACCCTTTTTGCTGAGTATCATAGATTTTCAGACTGCTTTCCATTAGCACAATATCTGATCAATGTTTATTATTATGGTATTAGTGAGCCTACTTTACTTTGCACTGTGTACATTTGTATACATCAATAATCAGGTTCTTGAAATGATCTATGAGTAAGACTGCAAGAAGGACGGTTCTTTAAGGGAAAAATATTACATGGAATAATTATCAAATATTTTAAAAACCTTTGGAAATAGCTTTTGCATATCCAAAGCGGATATAAGAGTAGGATTTAATTGCAAAAGGAAAGATTTAAGTTAGGCATTATGAAATATTGTCAAAAGAGCAGAATAATTAAGATTTGGAAAAGATTGTTTAAGGATGTTGTGAATTCATTAGAGGTTTGAGAAAATGTTTACATGACCAGGGAATGTTCTTTTTCTTTTCTTTTTTTCTTTTTTTTTCCCCTCAGCCATATCAATCAGTTTAATAAACATATATTACATGTCTCTGAATAACAGGTCACACATGTCTTTATACCATCTCCCTGAAGAGTAAACTGCATGTGAAAAAAGGTTGCCTTCTTATCAGTGGAGCTGCTGCAGTGTTGATTTCCGAAATGTAGCAGAAATGTAGAAATTTCCCCAGATGAAACTAAAATCTATATTTATTTCTGCCATATGTACCCAAAGAAAACAAAGTGGGTGGAAGGCTCTCGTAACTCTGGAGTAACATAGTAGTGAATCAGGTCCCAATGACATCCTAAATAAGTCAAGTGGAATTTGTCAAATACTTCATTGAGCCGTAGCTCATAGGTTTCTTTTTTGACCTTTCTTTCCCAACCTCGTTCTGTTCTTCACTTAACCTTATGCAAATATTTCAATTTATTTTCCAGCTAGTGAACAACTAGGATGTCGTCTTTATTTCTTTGTATTTATTTAATGTTTTGTAAGAAACCTATCTGTCTTATTTTAAAGCTAAAATTGCCATATTGGGTACATAATCATCTTTTATTAATAGTGTTTAAATACAATTTTTAGGATTTTATACCTTAAAGATAAAGACAGTAAATGTTAGGCAGATATAATGATAGATCAAGAAGTCTCTATAATACTTCATATTTATATCCTAGTAGAGCAAACCGACTATTTTCAAAAAGGCAGAAGAGATTGGATTAAGCTTACTAAATCAGCGGGTGACTCTAAATTGGAAGAATCTGCAAACTAAGATGTTGAATTCAAAATATTCTTGTCAAATGGAAAAAAAAATTAAAAAGCATGACAGGAAGAGAATAGTTGAAGCTGAGTAGAAACTGATAAGTTCTAAACCGGGGTACAATAACCAACTCTACGAAAAGAAAATGGAAAGCAAATGGCATGCAAGGTGGTGAGACTGTTCTGAAGGAAAGCATCTAGAAGAGTTATAATGAACTGCACAATACCAACCATCATGAAAAATTCAATATAGTAATAATGACAATATCATGCTGTTAAAAAACAAACTGCTAACACCAGCTGTGGTGTATGAATAAAGGTATTGTATGCAAAACTTGTGAAGTAAATATTTCTATTTAGTATTGGTAAGTTCTCAGTGGGCATACTGTGTTTACTTATGAACAACTTATTTTTAGGAAGAAACTGCCAAATTGCAGGACTTCTAGAGGAAAGAAACAAGAATAATTAGGAGTCTAGAAAATATTATATCTGAGAAAGCACTAAAAGAAGATTGCTTTAGTTTACATAAAAAGACACTAAGGAGAGATATAATACATAAAAGGTTGTTCAGAGAAGAAAGTAACACAATATTTTGCTTGTCCCACTTTTCCTAATTGGTTTTGAGTCAAAATTAGAGGAAATATTCTAATGGTAATTATGGCAGTAGATTTCCTAGGAAAACTGTTGAATGTATTTTTTTTAAAGTAGGTTAAACAAGCGTGTCTCTGCTTTATTCTGCATGCCTTAAGTTCACCTAAAAAGAGAAAAATTGTATTTATATTATTGAGTATGGGTTCTCATTTGGTTTTAACATGAATGCCAAGTTTTGAAGATACATCAGCAGTATGGTCTTGCGGGATTGAAGGCTAACTGAAAACCGGGCTGCACTGGCAAAACTTGCTAGCTGGAAAGTCAAGGGAATTATCCTCCCCATTAGGCCACATCTGGAAGACTGCATCCGGCTTAGGGTCCCCAGCACAAGAGAGAGATTGACACACTGGAGGGAGGCCAGTGGAGGTCCCTTAATATGGTTAGAGGGCTGGTGCAAATGATATATGGGGAGAGAGAGGCTGGGCAAGCTGGGTTTGTTCTTCAGAAGAGAAGACTAAGACTGGACCTAACTGCTGTCTTCAACCACCTGAAGGAGGATTAGGCAGAAGATGGGAGCTGACTCTTGTCAGAGGTGACAGGTGAAAGGACAAGGTGCACTGGTCACAATTTTCAGCAAGGAAAACTGCAGCTGGGCATGAGGAAGACATTCCTCACCATGGGAGTGGTGAAGCCCTGCAACAGGTTGCCCAGAGAGACTGTGGAATATCCATCCTTGGATGCCTTCAGAACTCAGCTAGGTGAGTCCTTGAGGAACCTGGTCTGGCTTTGAGGAAACTGCTTTGAAAAGGCCTGCAGAAGTTCCTTCCTCCCAGCTTACATTTTTCACTACTTCTATGCACTCTTTTCCATTGTATTTAGTTTTAACAAGCCAGGAAGCTGCATTAGTTTGTCACAAATACTTATATTTCTCTTCCAGCAGAACAGTTAAACTTTCTATGACTAATACTTGTCTTACTATTGGTACTAGTGTATTTCCTTTTTTTTTACCCAGTTGTGTGAACAAGTGTCTAGCAATAACCAGTGTTTTCATCATGATAGTGAAAATCTACATGGCCAGATATCACAATATCTACACAGCTATGAAACCAACCAACCAAACAGAAGTCTGTCTGCAATTCTGACAAACAGTTGCATTCATTTTACAAGGCCTTCTTATGGTGTGGAGTGGTGGAAAATGTTAAGTTAAAAAGTTTGGGGAAGGAATCATAAATCTTCTTATTTTTAAACACAATAGCAAAAGATATTCTGAAAGAAAATATATTCATGTATTCTGTACTTAATAACAGCAGTGTATTAGAAATGATGAACTGGATAATACCAATCATGAAAAATGGAAAATAATAACAATAATAATAACAATACCATGCTGTTAAAAAAAAAAAAAAAAACCAGCTAACACTAGTTCTGATGTATAAATAGAATGTAAAGGACTGTGTGGGTCAGTAAGTCCAGTCTCCTGTTATTTTAGTCATTGCATTGAATAGTATCTCATAAAACTTCCAAAGGTCTGTCCCTAAACTGTTAAGTTTTTGCTTCAGTTTAGTTCTCTGTCCTCAGAATTTCAACCAAAAGCTTTGCTGGACTTGTGTCTAGACTGTAAAGTACGTTACAGCTATAGATGAGTTAAAATATGATATGGATCTTAAGCTCAGTTTGATATTACTCTATCAATATCAATGGAGTTTAGCTTTGGATAAATTTGTCTAGTCTCTCTGCTTATTACAAAATAAGGGACAAACTGTGATTAGAGTTTATGAGGCTGCTCTGCAAGGCAGTGAGGGGAACTCAGCGAATCTTATACCAATATTATAATTATGATACTTGAGCACTACAGAAGCAGCAGGTAAAAATTTGATTTAAAATTCTGTGGGAAGCCATCACAGAGAGGAAATTGCCAATGTGATCAAGGTCTATAGTTTTGAGCAGATGACCCTGCAGCATTATGTAGTAGCCAGATTAGCCTCTGCACAACAGACTTTATGCTCTGATATACCATATTGTTGTGAGGTTAAAAAATATGAGGCTTGATCATTATCCTCAAGCATGGGATATATAAAGCATTTATGTATTGTAATCCCTAAGAGTCTCAGTACTGACCAGCTTTTCTTGGTCCAGAAAAGCATAGATTAAAAAAATGCTCCCTAACTCTGAGATTTTCCAGTATAATTATAAGAGAACATATGCCTAGTGATACAGAAAAGAGCACAAGGATAGAGATTTAGCTCATGACTAAGATGCCTGTATTTAGATTTCTATGTGAAGATGTCTAAAGACACATCATGCATCTTGGGCCCCATCCAGGACTCAGTAGCCTAAACACAGGCATCTAGCATAATTTTAGGCAATAGAAACAGTAAAATAGCCCATTTTATTAGTGGAGTATTCCAGCCTGGGCTCCAGTTGCTGTCCTAGAATGCAATGGGTCTCCCATAAATTCCGTGTCATATCTACAGCTCATGTCCTGAATATCCTGAAATCTCACAAAACACCCGTGTTTAGACAACCGAACCCTGAACAAGGTGTATACTCTAGGTTTAGATAAATTGTTTTCTAGGTCCTATTGACTGTATTGACAAGGATCAAGAGTCACTTTGCCAAATATACGTGTCTAATGTCAAATGGTACACCACACGGCATCCAAGAAATATTCATGAGGCTATCAGATATGGCACAGGATTTACAAGTTTCCTTCCTGACACTGGGGAGCACCTGGAAACTGGGCACAGCATTGAAAATGACACTAGATACCTATGTTTAGGCCACTGTAGCCCTCTTCATACATCCAATGACAATAATGGGAAATAGATGTTCACTCACACACTTATAGACACATGCACATGCCTAATCTGGAGCTGATTCTTACTGATGTAGTAGCTTAACCATAAGCTCCTAGCACTGTCTGAGGAGTTGTAACGTATGAGATATTTGTATGGGCTTGACAGATATGAATAGGATTGATGGTATAGCTATGCCCTTTGGTACTCCAAGATGACTAAAATGGTACTAGATGCCTACTATTAGGGACTGAATTGATCTCTAGGTGTCTTAGTTTGCAAGTTTAATCCTACCTCAGTGTCAAGAGAGGATATCGGTCAGTCAGCATGGTAAACATTGGTTTTGACCAATAGTGACCAATCCTTTGTTAAAGTTTCAAGCAGGAACAATAGTGACAAAATGCACTTATCCAGCTATGCAAGAGTACAGTTTTAATGGCAAGTCTAGCAATATTTCCAAGTGAGAGTCTGAATTAACTGTTTCTGGATTTGTGTTTTCAACCAAAGGAGGCTACACTATGCCTTTAACTCATCAAAATGTTCCCCTCCTCACTAGTGCCAACACTTCACTGACAAGCTGATCTCTTCCATGTTATGGGTCATCCTAATGGCCCTGCTGTGACTGTATGTGGTGAAGAATAGATGGAGACATGTATCATTTGCAAAACAATGGTAGAAGTCTATGTGGAAATATAGTTTCCAAACTAATCATATATTGCATCTCTGCAGAAAGGATGCAGGACATTCAGCCTCTTAGCTTACACTTCCTTCAGGTGAGAGTATCATTTAACGGGTTTGCAATTCAAATGCTGAGGAGTTCCAAGGAAATGAAAACAGTTGGCTGTTCTCCTCCATGGAATCCTGGCGTTGAACTCATCTGTTTAAATTTATATCAAGAAGCCTACATATGAGCTAGCTGCCTAGTTCCCTTTAGAATAACCTTTTGAACAAAAGTCCCCAGGGGATGATTCCTCTTCTCCCAAGATCTAAAAGAGCACGGTTCCCTAGAGATGGGTATTTCTTTCCATTGACTATACTGGTAACTAAGATACCAGCTTAGATATAGATATCAACACGAGAGATTGAAATTAGATGAAATGAATTCAGCTGCAAGAATCCAGATTTTGTCACATTTAGCATGTTAGTGTAGATAGATTTTTGGGTAGCTCGTTGAACTCATTTTGAACATCCTTGAAAGAAATAGAGTAAAACAGGATGAAGTAGGCTGGAACTGATGTGTAAATGGTGACTTCTTAAGAACTGGTTGCTACATTTTTGAAAATGGTAGAGAAAATAGGATATTTTCTTCATGATTAGAAATAGTTGCTTGCGACTCTTCACCAGTCAGGAACACCATCAGCCTTAGGCTTAAAGATAGATTTGTAATGATAAACAATTTCAAATATTTTGTAACAAACTAAATAGGAAGCCAGAATGATAAAAAGGCTGTGTTTGCCAAGGCACACATAAATTCTTTTGTGTTAAAAAAAATTGTGCTTTTCTGCTGGGATGCTTAGTCACATTTCATTGCTGTTTGTTAACTGTGATAAACAGGGTGAAATAAAGCCTGATAATTTGACTTTGTCTGGATTCATGCCAACATTTTCCTTGCTCCTCCTGGGTTTCATCATAGAATTCTTATTAAAATGGACCCAACGGATAAAACTGAGAAAAACAGAGAACTTTTGATTGAGAAATTGATTGAGAAATTTTAACTCACTTAGCAAATTTCATTAGATTTGTCTCCCACCTGGATTAAGCTTGCAGGTAGGATAATTCACGACAACTGTAAACTAAAAAACCAAAAAAAGTTATTCTACAATATAACTCAAAAAGTGTTATCTAACTATATTTCTGTAACCCAAGATAATATTGCAGAATATTATCAAAAATTGTAATCAGAAGCTATGAAGAATGGAATTGTATCTCAAGAATTATAAATGCCTCCTAAATAAAGAATTTGTAATATACAATATATTTGGAATTCTTATAAGTTTCCTTCTGGTTTCCAAGGTCAAATCATAGCCTGGGGGTTATTTTTTCATTTTATTCTGCTAACAATGAAGTTAACTTTTACAGTTCACCAGCAGCTTCTGGGAGCTCAAACAAACGATCATTGCATAACTCACAATACAGCTCTCCTGCAGCACTGCTGCAGTGATTAATTAGTATCACTTGCATAAAATTCCAAAGCACTCATCATTGCTTAGTAAGATACAGAAATCTTACTTAGACCTACTTCATGGACAGAGATTCTGGAAGTGAGATGTAGTTGACTTTTCAACCCCTGCTAAGAAACAAAGCAAAGGTAGTCTTTTTTACCCTTAATATTCCCTTTATCGTAGAGAGAACTATGTTATTAAAAATAGCCTACGTACCAGGATTACATGTAAAGCTATTTTCCACTTTTCAAATGAATCTAGTAGTATTAAAGTTCATTTGGCTTAACACTGGGGAAAGGGGAAGATTTGGTAGTCTTGCACAACGGGTGAAACAGTAGGCTTGACTTGGAAGCATCTTGGATATCCATTACTGGGGCTCAGGCAGTATTCAAAAAGAAGTCTATTATGCTTTGTCACGCAGGATCAGATCTTGGATGCTATAATGGATGGTATAATTCCTGCAGGTGTCTATATAAAGAACTTCACTTTGATTATAGGACTATACAAAGGTTTCAAAGAGGGAACTGAACAAATGTATGAATTTTAAACTGAACAGCAGTTTTAGCTTCTCTACACTGTTTACTGATCTAAGCTTTCCCAGGCTTTTAATCTTCAAAGAGCTAAGAATTTCAATCAAAGCCTAAATTACAGGTCTTTCAAAAAGACCATACTAACTCCTCTCCAGAAAACAAGTCCTCATTTCCAACAGTGACATAAGGCATTTTTTGTTAAAACAGAAAAAAGAAGCAAAAAAAGAGAGATAATTTAATCCTTTTATTATAAGATATAGAAGAGAAAACTGTGAGCGTATCAAAAAAATTATTCATCATGCATCATTCCATTAGTCACCCATGAAAAGACAAGGTGGATTCATGGTGCAGGATTCAATATAAAGTGTACTTTAGATACAGCTGCCTAAGGGAGTAATGCTGTCTGAGATGCCTTAGAGTGTCCTCCTGGCTCCCAGCTTCCTCTCCAGATGGGTGAGGGTCTCTTGGATGCCTATGTGAAATCTGCAAGTCGCTGGCATGTCTCAGATAACCTTGGACATCACAAACAGCACTGGGTGCCTACTTACATAACTGAACTGAGGCCTAATGTCATTTTAAATGCTGTGAGGTGTCCAGCCTTGCCTCCTGCCACAGCTTCCAGGAGGCTCTAGCTCTCCCTAACTCTTCCTAACTTCTACATCACATCTTTGAACCTAATCAAATTGTTTTCAGTTTTTCATGGCTACTTTTATCCAACCTAAGACACCACTGATGAGCAAGATGAATACTCATTAGGTCCCATCGGTGGCGTTGACTAGTTTTACACTGACCCTAATGAAAGCTTGGTGTCTACTTCACTTTTAGACATTCACATTTAAATGTTTTGATACAGAGCTGAATCCTTCCATAATAGCCTCCAGGCCTCATAATAAAGCAGTATTATAGGCCAATAAAACTTGACATGGCTAAGGCTAGTCAAATTCTACTTAAAGGAGCTGTCCAAATTAGTAAACCACTGTACTTGCTTAACACACAGGGTCCACAGTCTGCACCAAAATAAAGCACCAAGCATTGTGGAAAACTAGCATACTACCTTGCTAAAAAAGACAGTGAAATTAAGACCCCATTCCTTCCATGCTAATATCCTGCTCGCACTGCTTGAGTCTACTGCAGGAAGTGATCCAGAACTATTTGACAAAAGCTACCACGTTAGAAAATATTTGTAAGCCTGAAATTTGCTTATCTTTTACCCAAAATTTCATGGAAGTGTGTTTGTCATGATGACACCTTTACCTAGAGCAATTTCTTGGAAAAACTAACTAGTGGGAAACAAAAGCACAGGAATACAGAGAGATGGGAAGCAATAAGGAAAACACATAAAGGCAAGTGAGAGGAACTCTGTCCCAGGAAGCAAATTACTTTTCAGCTTAATTCAGAGTGATGAGGTGAGGGTGGAATTCTACAGTGAAACAATTAAGATTGGTAAATACAATACAATTTACCAATTTACAAATACAATTGGTAAATACAGGTTCAGGTCCCCACTCCAGTAACAGTAGGAGGAGAATAAAGGATAAGCAAAATAACATAGCTCATAATCTGCTAGGGAAGTCATACAAGGAAAATGTTCAGGAACAAGGAGTTGAAACAACTTTGTTACAGGTGTCTGCCCTAACTAGGAGGATGTTGTCTAATGTTTTCCTTTTCCAGATGTTCCACAGTATGTATACATAGATGTAAATAAATTATGGTATACTAAGGCAAAAATATCATCCATCATAAATCAGCCTTCAGTGATACCCTTTCTCTGGAACTATTACACACCCTTTGGGGCACTTATGCTCATGCTTTTCCTATATTTCTGGAACCTATAAAATACATAATATTATGGGGAGCTACTGGACTGTCAAGTATGCTATTGGATATGTCTCAGGCCATAACATTTCATATAGGTAACTGTACCATGGTGTCAATTACTTAGGTAATAACTTGACTAAATTGTAGCACAAACTTAAATAAATAGTACCTTTCTTTCCCCTGAGAAATAACAAATCCGCCAAATCCTTAGATATAATATTTCATGGTTATTTATCCTTAGTATTAGTAATTTCTTAGACGAATTTGCCTTGCCAAAATTTTCAAACATCAGGTCTTTTTCAGCCTTTGTACATTCCACTGGAAAGCACTGTAGTATGATGTATTTTGCCCACAGGAAACTACTTGCAAGTTGTAAGAAGTCCTTATAAAACCTTTTTTTCTAAACTAAGCAGTGTCATTAATTTTCTTGCAAATATTTAATTAATTAGATATATATTTTATCCAGCCATTGAATTTGTTTTTCAAAAGCACATTTTTTGAAGTAGTCCCACAAACTGTATCCAGTATACACTGCTTAGCTGTGTACTGTTCTTTAGTCTGTAAGTTTACCTGTAGTTCTTCCTCAGTGCATACCTTTCTTTTTGTCTATATTGTAATGCATTTCACTGAAAGGTATTTGTTTTGCCGAATAATTAGATTGCCTTGCCCTCATTATTTTTATTGTTCCACTTAATTTTGAGTAATCCAGAAACTTCACTAGGGTGATTTTATTTTACTTTTTTTGTGTATTAATTCAGATATTTAATAGAGTCAGTCTAAGTATTTATTTTTGAAGAACCTAAGTCTAAGTGTCTATTTGCAAATGACTCCTAAATGACCATTATTTTTTTGAGATCTGCCAATTAGCAGCCTCTTAATCCACTTAAAAAATTCTCTGTTGATAGCACAGTGCAAATTTTTTAATCAGAAGTGGTTTCAAAGCTGCAACAAGAATCAAGTATGAGACAGTACTACAAATGTCAATGATTAGAATAAATTCTATATTATGAATAAGAAAGTTATGATTAATATTAAAATACATTTTAAAGCAATTTTATGCATGACGATATTATCCCATAATAGTTTTATAGTTCACACATAAAGATAAATGCCACTTCTTTTACTACTTCTAATGATTGATAGACATATGCTAAAATTATTACAGGGTACCCTGACTAAGAAAGAGACTGTCATTCACGAGTACAGCAGAAATTGTCTCCATATATCAAGAAAGAAAGCTTGTATCATGTTTAGATGTATATTTCACTAACATTAGATTATTTTATTTACCGCTTATTTTAAACAATATTCTTCTTGCAGGATACATTGTCATTTTGTGCTATTTATATTTTAAATAATATTAATTTAATTTGTATTTATCCACAGAAAGAGAACTAGTTTAAACACTACCCTTGCAGTATTTTTAAAAGCAACAGGCTCTGACTTGATTTCTTTCTGTGAAGGAGTCAGTGCTTTCTTTTAGTCTGCCAGCTGTGATACAAACATTAAAAAGTTCTGGCATTAAAGAACACCTAAGACAGAAGCAGTATGTCTGTTAAATGCAACTAAAATATATTACACATAACCAAGGACTTCTTTGAACAGCCTGTGGATGTCCACAGTCAATGTGGACATTTCCCCTTACTTCAACTTTACTCAGAGATTAAGCTAATAACAGAGTTCATAAAATATTGACGTTTCAGATGAACACGACCTTTACTGAAAAAACAAATTTAAATCTTAGTAGTGTGTGTTTACTGCTTGCAAGACACCAGCACTAAATTTAATGAAGTTGGTGATTTTGTTGGTCTTCATAACTACTTCATCTATTAAAACTGTTTTTTTAAAATATTTTTCTTGTTATTAATAAAGCAAGGTTATCATCATTGAATTTTTGGTAACAAAAATAGTAAACAGCACAGATCAAAAATGAAAACTACTGTCTTTGAGTAGAAATAATTCTGCAATATATATGAAAAATGAATCCTTCACCTACTCCAGAAAAAAATTGCATCCTAAAAAGGAAAGAGGGTAGGATGAGTATCTGTGGTAGCTAGGAATGTCCATGCATGGGTTATGAATGTGATTCAGTCTATTCCATCACCTGTATGCACAGATGTATTCTGTGATTAGGTTATCATTAGCACTGGGATTGTTTTGAATGCTACTTATCTGAGTGGCAGGCACATACAGAGTGTAGAAACATCTCTGCATTATGTCTATTCATTATGTTGTTCCGCAGCAGTTCAAGGGAAATTACTTCTCAAAAGCCTTCAATTACAGATATCACTGACCATAAGATGAAAGATATTAACACAAAATGTACATATTAGTACATTAACAATGCCATCTGAGGGATTCTTAGCCTTGCTTTTTCTTTCTTTCCCCTCATTGTCTCTCTTTTCTGGAGTTCCACCTTACAGAGAGACATTTTTGCCCCAAGCCCAATGGAATTCATGGAAAGACTCACACGGACATCAAGGAGCTTTTGTTCTTCCATGAAGGAGGGCAGTCTTGATCTCATCTTCTTGATGCATGGAGAAATCAGCCACACCACTAGTCAGTCAAAATGAGGAGAAAAGCACAAAAGAGATCCTCCTGCAGAGGCTGTTGTCTTTGGAAGAGGAGTGGGGTAGAGAGTGAAGAATTATTTTGTAAATATTATCTTCAATTATTAAGTATTTTGTTCAAGCTGAGAGATAATGGGCACAGACCGAAACACAGGAAATTCCATTTAAACATAAGAAAACACTTTTTTACTATGAGGGTGGTCAAATACTGGAACAGGTTGCCCAGAGAGGCTGTGGAGTCTCCATCCTTGGAGTTATTCAAAACCTGACTGGACGTGGCCCTGGGCAGCCTGCTCTAGCTGACCATCTTGAGCAGGGGGGTTGGACTAGATGATTTCCAGAGGCCACTTGTAACCCCAACTATGTCATGATTCTATAAGGAGATCAAATACCTTAAGACTCTTCACAACCTCTTTCAAAGACTCCAGAGAAAGTAAAAATTCCAAAACATCCTGTGCTCTTCAATGACAGCTGCAGTTATGCCAAGGTGCTAAATGAACGGTTTTCACTAGATGTTTTCCCTCAATTGCTGAACTTTTGTGTGGCAAAGAGCTGCAGCAATACAGAAAGAGGTTGCTTTATTATATTCTTTAGAGTCTGTCTAGGTACCATTTCTACCGGTTCTACATGCACTTCCTCTCACAGAGATCCTTATGTGGATCCTTACAGGATATGACTGTTATTGCCAAATACTCCTTAAGAGCAAGGATACGGAAAAGACACAAAGACAACCTGTTTTGTTCTTTGTATGCAACTGAATGATCTGTGGTCATAACCCTACATATTTTGATACCAATTGCTATAAGTTTCGTGCCTCTTCTTTCCCTTATCAGAGCTTGTATTTCTAACACACTTACTCCATGTCTTCCTGTCGCTGCCCGAAAGGAGTCGTTCAGGACGACCTCCCTCCCCTTGGGACCAACGACCAAGTTCGTGATGCCCTTGGACTGAATTAAGGTGAAACGACACCAGCCAACCAGTTTTAAGATTTATTAACACAAAGATAAGGCATGTGGTCAAATAGGATAATTCAATGGCGAATACTGCAACTAGCTAGATAAATCCCGTGCCACACTTTTCAAACAGATCTTACCAACATTCAACAAAAGAGAGGGAAAAAGAGAGGAAAAGGTGGGGGGGGGGGGAAGAGAGAGAGAGAAAAAAAGATATCACCACCCTTGGATCCAGCGGCGTCCGGTGGAGTCTCGGCGGTGGGGAGGGGGGGCTCCCGTCTGGTGGTAGGTGGGTCCTCTTCACCCTGGGTGTAAGTTTTGGCGATGCGCGTGCAGTAATTACAACTCGAGCAGGGTCCGACCCTAGGTTCCCGCAGAAAAGCTCGGAGCCAAATCAAGGCAAATAAAATAAATAAATTGTAATGACACGCGTGCAGTGGTTACAGCTCGAGTTGGGTACCTCCGAAGAGGGACCCTGAACAAAGAGATCCCCGGGCAATTATAGCTTTTTCAAATTAAGTTTCCCTCCCCCACGTGGTAGTTCAGACCAATAGTAATTTTTGGGGTCTGGGGTCTCTTGCTCCTTATTGGATCTCATCGTTGTTCCTAGGCAGGCTGTTGCTTTTCTCCCTTATCTTTTCTGTTGCAGTTTCTGCAGACAGGTGTGTCTTCCTTCCTCGGGTCCCACCATCATCCCTCAAGGTCCTGACAAAGAGCTGGTAACTCCAGCAATTAGCACTGTTTCAGCAGTGCACAGGAATGCAAATTGCTGGTAACTCCCTTATCGTTCCCGCCTGCACCAGCTCTGGGGCCCTTTCTCACCGAACCAGGGAGTGTGGCCTAAGGCTTCAGCAAATTTAGCCACTCATGCCAAGCAAGTTTTATAGAAGTTGTGCTAAAAACGGACAATAATTTACAGTCCAGATCCCAAAGTCTCTGCCCGATTGTGGTCAGGCTCGGTGTGTCCCGGGTGGTCGCAGGGAGACCATCTCGGGGGTCGCAGCAGCCGGGTCCTGTTTCCGCCAGGTACAGATGGCTTGTTCGGGGTTATGGCCTGCCTGCACCCCATGCACCAGGAAATGTTTAAGGCAAAAAAAATTCATTCATCTGTCCACCACACTTCCTGCCTTACTCTCTGCAGGCTCTCAGCCATCAAAATATGTTTTAGGTCCAGATAATTGACTTGCGGTATAAGGAAACTTGACTTGTACTTATTGTTTCTTATGATTAAACAAACAAAATTCCTGCTAAAGTACAATACATAAAAAGAGATATGAAAATGACACAGTGTATTTAGCATACAAAGTTAACAAATTGCCCCCAACAGCAAAATGCTTCTAATAATGAAATTTCAAACTTTATGGCATAAAGCAAACATAAATGTGAATCATACTAATTAGTAACCATAGCAGTCTGGAGGTATCACTGTGTAGTTAATTCTGTCTGCAAACACACATGCGGCTTCCACACTGTTTGAATTATATAAATTATCTTCATTTCTATATGCAGCATGGGTTCAAAGTTAATTGCCTGTTACATTATCAAAGGCAAGGGCAAGTACGTATTATCTGCTGTAGCAAGGAACTAAGTTTTTAAAGAAACAATAAATATAACTCTTGTGTATTATAAGTCGTATTTCCAAACAGAAAAAAATATATATGCTCCACCACCATAGATAAACTCATTGAAATGAACTGTAAAAGAAACTGATTCAGGGTTATCAGAGAACAAAGCTGAAAATAACCTAATACAAAATAAAGACTTTTCATTTACTGACTTGGAAAATGCAACTGTGGTCCCCACAGTTTCTAGCCATTTTTCCATTCTAATTGGGGGAGTTAGAAATGATATAGGTTTCACCATTTTCCTGTGCCCACGAACACCAAATTAAAAGAACAAATACACCATGGACTCAGAAAAGAATAAAAAAGCACCAGAGAAGGAAAGTTATAGCTATTAAAGGGTAAATCAAATCTTAACACTTAAAAATATCTCAGTAATATTTCTTTTAGGAGATGATTTTAAGATTAACCAGCCTTCTAATTCCCTGTGCGTCATAAGCAGTACAAAAACCAAAGCAAAGAAACCATGAATGCCTCCTACTCCTTTCTAAGTATAAAGTATGGTATATGACTTATGAATGTGCATGAGAGAATGTTTCAGAAAAAAATAGGCAACTTAACTGGCTGAAGACCATAAAGCTGGAAAATAATGTGTGAAGTAGGCCGATGAAAACAGGAAGAGAGAAGCTCCACTTCTGTTTATTCAGTCAATAATATATAGTTGTTGTGACTGCTTAAATACTATATATATCAACATATTCCTGAGTTACATGCATAATTGGTTTTGGCACAATATATTTGTCTCACTGTTGCTAGTGACAAAATTCCCCTTCAGTACAAAGAGCCCTGGACTTCAAATTAAGTTTTACTGTGGCCTAAGTGGTGCCACTTAGCCACAACCTGTAGCAGCAAACGCAAATTTCACAGCATACAAAGAGTATAAAACAACAGTACAGACTCCCTGCCTCATGGTGCCCAAAAGCTGGTATCTGCAGTTGTTCCAGGCTGTTGTGGTATTCATTCGTACTGGGCACTATTTTAGCCAGTGCAACAAAGACTGAACTGGCTATGTCTAGGACTATATAAATGCTAGGTAAATAGTTGAAGACCACATCCAAAACAAAGCCTATCTCAACACCTAAAAAGAAAATTATGAGGAATCCTGTTGATCAATACTAACTGCCTATTTAGCCAAAGTCTAAGCTGTTGCCAATGTTGCATTATATAAAGTACTTAAAAGGGGCACTTAAACATGCAGATTAGGTTTATCAGCCATCCTCTGAGACTTCAATGCTTAAACTCCTTTTAGGTGGGTGTGACAGACCTACGTATCAGGACAGATAGGAAACTAATACATAGTCGTGTGCATGGTCAGAAACGACCTGGGCCAGTAACCATTAAGTAACATGTTCAGAAATAGTGACATGTTGTGTTCATTCCTAAATTCTAGAAGTTTTAAATATTTCGTTTAAAAGTTCTCTCAGTGTCTATTTCCCACTCAACAACAGTTTTTAGCCAGAACAGATAGCTGGCAGCCAGCAGGGCAGAGCTGATCTGTGGAGCAGTTCCCTGCAGTTGACAGCCTTTGCCATAGGTTCTGCATATGAAGACGAGAGGGTTTTCTGGAATGTCCCCTAATAACCTACAGTGCTTAAAAATGAGTACTATTACTACCATCTTCATTCAGCTGGTAATACAGGTATCAGATCTGGTCTCCAACTGCTGTAATTAGACGTCCAAATAACCTGCATTAAGAAAAGCATAAATAAAGATGATGTTGGAATAACTCCTCATTTAGAGATTTTTGTTGGAGCAGCAAAACTAAGGACCCTTCTGACCTAATTGCATAAAGATTTAAATAAAATCTAGAGAAGAGCTTTCTTGAACTACCAGGGACTCTGTTTTACCCTAAAAGTGCTTGGTGCATGCTCATTTTGCTATGACTCCCAAAATATTTATTAGGTACTTAATCTAATTTTAAAATATTTATCTTTTGCTAGTCGATTCCTTTTTAAAATGCAGGATTTCAGGGATGTTTATTTGTTTTTGGATGCTTCCTTATTACTCCTTTGAATGTACAACTCTCAAAAGCATGCTAGAGCTTAAAAAATTTGAAAATTTTGAAAAATTGCATTTTATAAGCTTCTCTTAGATGACAGCAGAACTGCTTTAGTTTCTTAAAAATATTACCTGAATTTTCTGAAGTCTCAATTATATTAAAAAAAGTGTTCTTGAATCTCACCATCACTGGAAAACATAAAATAAATGAGGGGCAATTGAATTAAACCCAAAATATTTATTTTGCTTGTTTGTTGGAATGCCAGAAAATTTCACTGAAAGTTAAATTTCACTGTAAAAAACATGCATTATTTGAAATACGTTTTTATTTAAAAAAAGGAAAATATCAACCTCCAATACTAGATGTCTCACAGTGCAGCTTCACGGCATGCGAGAGAGTTTACAAGCTATTCTCACACATGACAACGCAAAAGCAACTGTCAGGGGGCAGGGATAAATTGTAGACTAGCCTTTGTCATTTATTCAAAGTGGGTTTTCATCTATATTTTGCCATCAAGTTAATGTGCCTTTAGAAGTATACTGACCTGATTCCTAAATCTGTTTTCTGAAGTCTTCTATAACCGGAGTTTCTATGGAAGGTTTGGATTATTCTTCTGGACATTTCTCTATGTTTCATTTACAGCTCTATTTAATCTGCTCTTCTACTGCCTAAATTGCCTGTTGGGTACTAGTTCCTATCATCCAGAAATCTCAGCAACTCATTGTCACCCACCTCTTCCTGAGCTTTACTAAATGCATGTATATTAGTCATTAATACTTTTCTTTGAGAATCTCAAACAAGCCAGAAGAAGAGGGACAACAGTCACATAATACTGCCATATGGCAACTCACTGTCTGACATAAATAGAAAAGATGTAGACAGTCAAAAGGATTTAATAGCATCAAATCTGTAGAGGTGGGAATAATTGTGAATAAAGTAACTTTCTCTATATAATAGTCATGTTCTAAATTTGGTACTGTGAGTGGGAGAAAGCTACTGATGTCTCTTACAATCCTTGAAAATCTAAGATTATATAATGTATGCACATGTGCCACTGAAGACTATTTGTTGAGGACCTGTCATAAAACTGAAAGAAAAAAAAAGCCCTGCAGTGATCACAAAAGCGATTATGGCCAAAACAGACAAGGCGAGGCAGCTCAAGGCAGTGAAAGGCAAAGCAAGGCAAGGAACGGCAAGATGAGAGAAAAGAGATAATGTGAGGGTGAACATCTCCATTCTTTAATTTTACTTTCTGGTTTTGGCATAAAGAAATGCGTTGCTCAATTCCAATATGTGCTAAAGTGCCCACATTACAATTAACCTCCTCTACGCAAACCATTTCCCTGACAAACACACAGTACTCTGCAGAAGCTCTGTAGGATGCTGGAAATGTCAAGTAAGGTTGGGGGGGGGGGGGAAGAAGAGGTTTCCAGGCAGTGTTTTCTCTTAAGATCTCCAAACTTCTAAGGCCACCTTGTGAACAGCAGTAGCTGTAAGAGGCAGTCCCCTCAGCATGACAAACAGCTATAGGTAGCAGGGACTGGGGGGAGGGGGGGGGGCATTTCTCATGTTTCCCTGACTTATAGGTAATCGTCTGCTTTCCCCATAGCAACCAGAAAAAAAAACTGGGTTTAGGAGCAAGCTACTTGCCTGAGGCAAAGCAGCTTCTGCTTCTTAGCTTTTTTGACTTACTAGTTTTGGTAAACGACTCATGGTGTTTTAGATGAACCTCACAGTAAAATGGGCTATGGCATGGATCTGCCACCAACACCCTTTATGCCTCCTCCTCCTCCTCCTCCTCCTTTTCTTGTAAAACGTGTAGACACTGTGTGCCATGTTTTTCTGTTTGGGGTAAGAGTATGCATCCTGACAGGCAATCCTTCATGAATACCCTACGACATAAAAAAGATACCACTGAAGTGAATTCATTCCTTCACAGGGTAAGATGTATTCCCTGTCATGTTAGTCATTACTCTGTTTGAGCTTAAGATGTTCTCAAGTTGATATGTTACTCATTACCAAGACATTAGCTTTCAACCAAGAAAGTATTTAAAAATTCACAATTAATACCAGAGAGGCATTGGGTGAACTAATTAATCATTCAAATTGTCATTTATTAGCTTGTTTAATGACTTCCTTCTGAATACTTGGAGCATAGTCCAAACATTACAAATGAAGGTGCACTTAGGTAGTTAAACACCATGATGCAGATCACTCCATTTATAGCAGCCCTCACTACCGCAGTATCTGAGCACTGAGCAGTCTGACATCGGTTTGCATTTATCACAAGAGTGGCATTAGCCTGCTTTGTCCTGTTGTAGCAGGGGTACTTTTATTCCCCAGCGCAGCGAGTGGTAACAGCACTGTGGCTGGGCAGCGAGAGACAGCAGCAGCATGAGTCCCTCCGTGTGATGGCGGCAGTCGGGACAGTATCTGCAGCCATGATGGGCTGTGCCAGGTGTATCTCAGTTGCTTGGGGTAGCTGCTGCAGAAACCTGGATCTAGGAGATGGCTCCTTTCATGAACTTGAATGGCAGGGGATCGATGAAGGTCAAGTGAAACAGAGTGCCTTGAGTCTACTCCATATAAAGCTTAGTATCCTCTGAAGTGGCATGAGAACATTCATACCATTTGGCTCTTGGCTTGAGTCTTCTTTGGGCCACATATGGTGCCCCAATATAATAAATATAATGAATAAATACTAAAGTAATATATAATATAATACAGCATTTGATGGGAGAAGGGTTAGTTCAAAGCTCTACAGATGAGATTTTTTCAAAATGGGAAGAGTGGTATTTTTATACCGAAAAGCAAACAGTATCTGTTTCCTGCTCAGTGAATGGCATGAGGGCACATGGGAGTGTCCTGTTCGGATGGCAGATGGAGCCAAGCCTGGCAAAGGGGCATCTGTACTTACTGTAGGCAACAGTTCCTGCAACAAACTGTCTCCAGGATCATACTTTTGTTTATCTCAGGGGCAACAAGTTGGTTCACTCCTAAACAGACTCTAAGTGCAAAATAATAGACACAAAAATAATGGGACTGTACTCTGGGAGCAAAACACAGAGCAAAATTTTATGGCAACATAGATATAGCCTAAGTCTTCTTACATCCTCAGCTCAGAAACTGTCTGTAGTCTATGCTTCATCGTGGAATGTATCTCTGTTTCAGATAATTGCAGTTGTGTAATATGGTGATTTGACTACAGTTTCGAGAATCACAATCCAAGAAAAAAAGAATAGAAAAAAATAGTTACATCACTATTAGGACAACAAAAGTAGTGGAATTTGGCATGTTGGCAAACACACACTGATCAGTGTATTGACAAAACAAAAGGAGAGACAAGGTATTACTGCCTGATTTAAGAATGCAATAAAAGTATTTAACTCACTAGAAGGGAATGAGATTAATACCTCAGTTCATAAATTGTTGATACAAATATATAGCCTATATGTATAACACTTTCAGCTTGATATTATGAATATACCTAAATGTTGACTGTTATTTCCTTTCGTCAAAGTCATGACAGAAGGCACCAACAGTCTTGAAACCACTGTGCTTGGCAAACATTGATAAGGACCCAAATCTGCTTCTGAATCTTTAAAATATAATTTAAAATCTGTTTCTGTAACTATAACAAATTGTTTTCTTTCTATCCCTAGCCTTTTCCTTCCTATTGCTTGTGATTTAAAAGTAAAAATATATGCAAAGGAGTTTGGAACAGGATAGTGTATTTCACTGGCATGGGTTGGAGCAATGGGCTACTTAGGGAAAATGAGGATAAAAAGAGTTGAATGCACATGCACAACTTATTTGCACAAAAGAAATATTGCTCTAGGAGGCACAGAATTAGAATATAAGTGGACTATTCATTAGATAATTTCAGAGAAGATATATACTAGCAAGAAGTATGATAAATGTTCTATTGATTAAATAATTGCATGTTCTAGTATGCCACACAGGTAATAACTTGTTATGCAGTACCAAAGTATCAGAGCAGTATAATGAATTATACCAAATATGCCTACTGTAGTGTTCTTGCAGCTGTTCATCTTCCTCTCAAACGTTTATAGTAGGTCTCATGAAAACCAAGATCCCGGTATCAACGAACCTTTGGTGTGATAATACCCTGCCAAGCTAAGCTATATAAGACTTGTGTTCCCCGTGTTTCTTAGTTTGAACAAGAAATGGTACCTCTGCAGTGGGTGTTTTAGTTTGGATCTGGTGCACCCTTTGCAGCAAACTTCTCAGTTGTCTCCCTTTGTTTTGCTCTGCTTCAGGTTCATGGAGCAACCTCAGGGTTTGTGGACGGGCTTCCCTCCAGGTGCACCTAACCCGGTAGAAGAACTCTAGGCCTGCATCCCTGCACTCTGCCTGTCTCCTAACTGCTGGGTCAGTCCACAGGGCTATTCAAGGCTAACGGGAGTGAAAATGCCTGAAATGCACAGTGTTAATTTTGGATTCTTGGCACCAACTGTGTCACTGTCAAATATATTCCCATTCTCATAAAGGACTTGTCACAAAGGAGGAATACACTTGTGTTACCTGTTACTCCTGAATGGAAACTGATGCATCCTGTGAACATCCACAGCTTGCAAGAAACCAGCCAGCAGTGATCAACCAACAACAGCTTTCCTGCTTCTCAGCTTCCACCAGGCCCATCAGCTTCCCTGTCACTGCAGAGCCAACTCTGCTCAGAAGAATCTAGCATTTTTCTGATTGTTCTACAAGCCGCCCATGTAAATGAAATTCACCTTCACCTCCATGACACAAAGAATTCACATTTCACAGATTGCTCAAAGGAGCTGCACAAAAACCAACATACAAGGGATATATTTTACATCACCTGTCTAAATATTTAGGAAGTATTATACCAGCTTCTGAGAGTCTTCATTAATGGGACTTTTCTGTGATATGTGCAAGCAGCAAAAAGGATAATTAAGATATTTTTCCCTTGTTAGGCCCCTTATCTGAATTTCTTCTATTTTATTAACTTGTTCAGTCTTTTTTTTGTTATAGAAAGACAGTAATTACATAATACTATCTTTAGAAAATCCTATTTTGCATTTTCTATCATGTCTGCTTGGTAATTAGATAAAAACGAATGACAACCCAATTTATTCTGGAAGTAAAGGAGATATTTCTTGAAAATTTAAGTACTATAATTTTTTTAAATTAGATTATTTTGTTTCAAAATATGGAATTCTATGTTTTATAACTCAAAATCGCTGTTATTCTTCTGAATGTCTACACACTAGACTGTTGCCAAAGCATATTTGGCCTGCTGATCGCTACGCCATCCATGTTCTTCCTTGCTGTTAGGAAAGATGTCAATCAGAGCAATAGCTATACATTTTTAAGGAGAAATTGTGAAATGTCAGAAGCTCAGAGGTTATTTTTTCATTCACTTTCCCATAAGAAAGGTTTCATGCAGAAACTGATATATCCTGGAAAGAAACTAAGAGGATAGTGAGTAAACCTGCTAAACATCTTAGATATTAAAATAAACATGAGGGTATGTGAAGGGAGATGGAAATTATAATATTTCACTGAGATTTAATGGAGAATTGCTGGGACACTGCTGGAATGTTTTTTTAAAAAGGTGTAACTTGCTTAAGAAAGACAAAAGGGGGGAAAAAGGCAGGTTTTGCTTTTATACAAAGGGTGTGTTTACTTCTCTTGACATCAACAATATAAATGGAGAGACATCTGTTGAAAATCTTTCAGTAACAACAACAGACAGAAGTGCAAGAGAGTTATAGATGGACTTGCTTAAAAACTGTGAAACCAGGAAGGTCAGATTCATAAGGTTTTCTTACGAGCAGCCAGCAGAATCACTAAATGAGTGGGACTTGGTAGCAATAGAAGATTTTCCCACTTATTGGAACAGGAATAAGTAGGACAACTTCTACGCAGAAGTCTCTTGAAATGTGTTGGTGGCATTTTTTTCATACAGAAACAGAGAAAGGAAATAGAAGGAAAAAAAAAATAAGAGATCACTGAGGAAGAATCGATGGTAGACTTCAATCTCATAGAAAGCTATTGTAAAAATATGGATAAGGCAAGAAATGTGGATAAAGTGGGCTTAAATTGCAGTAAGAAGGGTTGTGGAAAAATTTTCTAGTGAGAATAGAAGTGAGGCTCTGGAATGGATTTTATGTAGAGGTTACTTAAGAACAAACTGAACAAACATTTGGTGAAGAGGACAGAGATTCATTTAATCTTGCCCCCTAATAGGGGAAATGACTAGGTAAACTTTTGAGATCACTTTTATCTTTAGCCTATACTCTTCTTGAAGTCATCCTTGCAATACACCTTCATAGTAGCTAAGTAAGCAAAACAAATTAAGTACTTTCTTAAGGATAGGGTGAGGTGCAGTCCTCTCCTGATTTGGTTTATTTGATATGTTTTTTTACTTTTTGCCATTTACTTTTTGACATGATTAGCTGTATTAGCCAGGAATTATGAAGTGGACTCTTTTGATCTCTTTTGCTGAAACAATTTCACTTCATAGGCGTAAATATTCACTACTTCATTGACTTGAACCCAGGCAAGAATTTTAAACATTTGCTGAAGAGTCTATTCCTTTTTGTTTTTTTCTCTCTGGCCCCTGAACATTCAGACAGTTAAATATTAATAATCAGTAATCTGCTTCAATTTACTCAGTTTACTCTCTATTTCTCAATCTTTATTCATTAATTAATAAAGTGTTCACAGTGCTTTGACTTTACAGATGAAAAAAGAAGACCGGACTGGGTCCATTTGCACAGGTGAATGAAGACAGGCTGTTTTAAATACTCCAGAGAACATTTGTTTGCTGTAATGTTCCGTATTTAAAAATGTGAGTTCCATCATTGAGTCAATAGAATAGGTAAGTTAATTTAATGAGTGGTATACACTAAGGAGGGGACTCATCTGACCTATTTCAGCTACTTTAGAGCATGGGCACCTAAGCAAAAGTAATAATCTAGACTCTGTAGCCAATGGACAGATTCACATATATGTGTGTGAATTCACTCCATCCCGAGGTGTGGGTCCTCTGGATGGGCTCATAGTCCATTGAGTTGAGTCTAGATGAGCAGGTCAGATTAGTGGTCTCACTTTCACCATTTCAAGAGAGCTTTACTTCAAATGAGGTTTGCTGATTGAAGTAAAATCAACAAAAGTATGCCCGGTTTACTGGACAGTGTTGAATCTGGCAGGAAGACTATCTTTGTGGGGAGGGTGCATTTGTGGTTTTGTGTGCATTTATGTGCAATGGAATACTCAAAATTAGTAGTAATATTTCCTGCTAAGTGAACAGAACTGTGCAGTATTTCTGGAATTCATGTGGAAAATTTAGAGGAAGGTATATCAGAATGCTAAACCGAAACACTGTATTTGAGCAGACCATTTTATACTTTTTCTTTGTTTAAAATGGAAAATTATTAATTATTTCCATCATTAGAAGAACAGGTTTCTTAGGATTCTTTTTTACATTTTTTTTGTCAAATGTAACTTCTGTTTCCATGGGGGGTGGGGGGTGGGGGGGTGGGGACTCAATAAAGAGTAGCAGAATTAGTTGTACTGCATATCAGAAAATTTAGGATTATTAATTTATTGCCTGGGGAACTATTACTGTAAGATGCACGTAAACTGAACTGCCAGTTCTTCTGACAGCATTTAATTAGCAGTTTCAACAGGTACTGTTCAATTATTAGAATCTATTTGAAATGTAACTCAGTCAACAGCGCTGTGTTTAAATGGCCAGCAGAATTAATTCCAGTGAAATTTACTAGTATTTTCATTCTCAAGATCTATGACTTGCCATTTCATTCTAGACAAGAAGTGAAATATTGGAATTCTATCATCTCTGGCTTATTATTGTATACTTTGAGTGCTCGTTTATACTGGGTGCAACATCCTCAGGTACACAGAAGTCACAGAATGTACAAGTGAACTGTGATGTAGGACAATTCTGGTACAACTTGGAAATAAATCCTAAAGCCACGCTGACCTACACTATCTCTCGTTTCTCCTAAGTATATTTGCTGCTTTATCAAAATCCCTAGAAATATTTGTTTTAAATATCTGAGAGTAGGAAGCTATCTTATCATATTTTTAATAAATATGATTGATTGTAGTAGATAATAGCATGTCATCCATTTAGAAGTAGTGGGCATTTTGTTGCTGGTTGAGAGTGTTGAAGATGTGTTCCAAAATGTTTTGGCCAAGGTCAAAAAAGCATCTATAACTTTTCCAAAAATACAATGGAAACATTCCGATATTTATCCTTTAATTACATTATCCTTCAATTACTGAACCATCAGAAATAAAAAAAATATTATCTGCCAAAAATATAAATCTTCTAGGTAATTAAAAAATGTTTGAAATTATTTCCTTTCATATTTCCCTTCCTTTCTCTAAAAGGGTGACAACTCTGAAAGTGTATGGAAATACTTCTGTTTCGATTCTAAAGTCATATAGAGAAAGTTCATCTTTTACATGTGCAGAAATTATATGCTAGAGCATTTCTGAGGAAAATTAAAATATTTTGTAAAAAATGACACTCTCTTAAGCCTATTTGAAGGTGCTGGAAGAGCCATCTGTTGACCGAATGTTGCGGAATTCTAAGATCGCTTCTATTTATCACTTTGTGAACCTTTTACTATCTGTTAAGAATTCATGATATTACTTTTTAAAATCCATTTTTCTATCTATCCTCCTGCCGTTGAAACTCAGTCTTTGTATTTGCTATGAGTTTGCATCTTGAGGACATGAAATTCTGAGACAAGCATTTCTGGTGAAAATAAACTGCAATCTTGCTTCATGAATACTTAAAAAAAAGCAATCAAGCAGGCAGAAGTTCTGCTGGGACCTTAGACTAAAAATAAGTAATAACTTGTTCCAACACGAACCAATTTTATGTTGAAAACAAAGCAAATTTTTTTCTTCTATCACCAGCTCCTCTTTTTGAACAAGTCTGTTTTAAAGTTAGAATTGCTTCTTGACTATGAATTGGAATATTTACTGCTCATCTAGAATCTGAAAGTGGATCATGTGTACATAGAACTCAAGATATTTAGCATACTTATGTTCCAAAATAGATTTAAATAAGCATCAATATATTTCAAATAAGATAATCATCTAAACTCTGAATTTGCCTTGAATCAAATATTGAGATTCATTAGTTAATATAATGAAAGCAATTAATTAACTCCTTTATTTCACTGATAAAAGAATAGGTAAGAACATTATTTTTGCCTTTAAAATTGTACTCTGATGTGACTTTCTGAGTCATATTTGACAATAACAGAAGTGGATAAAATAGATGATAAATTAAATTTAATGAGCTGAAGCACGGTGCTATGTTTTATTAATACGTGTTCGTCTGACAAAGTGAATAACGTCAACATACTTAATCCGCTCAGTTATTACTCTTGTTTTCTCCTGTTTTGCATACTGTAAAAACAATGAACATGGTCAATAAAACCATGAGGAAGTGAATAGACAGTATCATAAACACAATAAAAATGGGATTTTGATTTAATAACATGAATTCACAATGAGATTGCACATTCTACAAGCTACTAGGTATTCAAAGTTATTCTTGCACCTAAAGCTTTTTCAAATCTTTTTGATAGTTTTTTTAAATGCCAAAATAACCTTAAGAATCTGACTTGCAGGCTATATTTGGGCAAAATTTCTAGTATCTTGTGTGAGGCTATTAATAAGCCTGTGGCAGCCACTTTAATTAAGTGATTATACTTACAAGCATTAGAATAGACAGCTGTGAAAAAAGTCATCTCAAGTGAGAAACCATAAAAAATGTTGGACAGATACAGAAAAACCTGCAAGCAATTGAATTTAGTAACTATTCTAAAATCTTTCTATAATTAAATTCTTGCATGAATCAAGGAAAAGAAATATATTTCCCCTGTTTCAAACATTTTTCACAGTACAAAGCTTGTCATTCCCTTGACAAAAGTGAGAGTGAGCAGAATGCAATAAAACAATTGTCGTCTACAACCAGAAAGATTCAGTGAAGAAAGAGCATAGACCTTTTTTTTCCCTTTGGAAAATACCAACATTGCCAAACTTAAATGTCCCACAGAAACATGCTGATAGAACTGTCAGCTTTTCTGCTCCTTCATTTTTATGTCCATCAGGACAATATCTCTTAGACTTAGGTGTGAAAGGTTTTTGTTTTCCTTATTCTATATCCATATTTTTTGTGGAGTTAATTTTAATTAGCTCAAGCTGCATTCATTCAATGGCATCCACAGGACTCCCAGACACTTCAGGAGCCATTCTGAAAGCCATATTGAGATTAGTCTGCAAACCTACTGAATACCAGTTCTCACTGATCCATCCCAAGCTTCTTGCAAAGCCATCTGACTAGCGCGGCATCCAATATTTAACTGCTTCATGGCCCCCAGAGAATTATTCACATTCTGCAATGATTCTTTATAAATACTCTAGGTTTAGTAATATAAAGAAGATGCAGATACTGTGAAAAACAACAGACACTCTCTAGGTACTCCTCTTCAAGTCTATGCTCATGTCTTTGGCGATTTCTGAGGCCCTAGTACTGTGTAAAGTGGATAGACTTTCCTGTCCTACTTCTGCCTGCAGTTCTGCATTCAAGAACCTTAAATAATATTCCTGTTCCCTCCATCAGCTGACCCACTTAGGAATAATATCCATGTTTCTGTTCTCTCCATCAAATGACTCATTATTAACTCTGTTGCAATGGCAATAGTCAGATCCTCAAGCCTCAGGTAGAAGGATCATCAAACTTTACATTTCAATTTCTGTCTTAACTGAGGTCAAACACACAAGTATGAAACATCTCTCTTGCTTCAAATTAGCATGGTAGTTATGGAAGAAAAATGGAAAGACAGGGAAAAATGAGGCTGAAATGCACTTTTTTTTTAAAATCAGATCAGAATCTAGACATTCCATTGCAACAATATTGTTTATTAAAATCCTATTTTTAATGAGCAGCAGATCATTCTGAAAAGAATCAAGTTTCTTCTCTTGGCAAAAACCTCATCTGAAGGTATTTCAACAGCTACTAAAAATGTCCACAAATAATGTTAATGCATTTGCTGACTTACAAGCTGCTAATGTTGCTTTATTCTGTCATTTACTTTGGTCCCTTTCTGTTTTTCATACTGCAGGATAAAAGCATTTCAATGTACAATTTACTTAAAATGAACTACTCAAGTAGATGTGGAATATGTACCCTTCATTATTCAGTGAAATCTTACATTATTAGATCTCAAATATCTTAATCTTTTCTTCTTAACATAGCAAAATAGCAAGAAAATCTGCAGCTATCATGTTTCAACACATTTCTTTAGAAGAACACAAGAAATATTTCTCTCGATTAGGAAATAGTTTATATCCAACAAAACAGAAAGTACAAAATCTTTGATATATGAATTGGATAAAAAATTCAAATGACACTGCACCCAATTTTACATCTGAGCAATCAGAAAATCCATAAAATAAAAGCATTTCTCAGCCTGAAACAAAAGTATGAGTTATAATTGATAAAAACACTGTAATGACTGTTGACAAGTCTCTCTTTCACTGATACATACTACCTAAAAGCTGGCGAAATAAGTAGTATTACTAAACTGGTGGGGAAAGTGGACAATGTTTCTACTGGTTGAAATCCTTATTTAACAATCAGAGAAAATGTCAATATTGAAACAAAATGATTCATTTTTAGAAACAATTTTCTTTTTATGATTCTTAAGCCAGTGTTGAAGAGGAGGAAAGACTTCTTTCACAATCTCCTAGATACTCTAGGTCAGTAACATTTCTATACTAGCTGTTTCTCACGTTGGAGATAATGTGAATGAAGATAATTTATCTGTGGCAAGATCTTAATGGTCAGATGTGGTTTTGTAAGCCAAAACCAAAGGTAACACTGACTCTTAGTCCAGCTCTGGATTCACAGACTAACTAAAACAGTGAAAGCTCCAAGGGGGCTCCCATTCAGATACCATAGTAGATACAGATATAGTAGGTATTGAGCTGTGAGGTAAGAATTATGTAAAGAAAAAATGTTAATTAGACGAAATCAGAAAGAAAAAGAAGACAAATTTGGAGATGCTGAAACCAAAACAGTGTTAGGGGCTCCATACAGAAGTGTAGCAACACATCAGCCAGAAAGGCTTAATTTACTATGTGAGGTGAAAAGGCTCATTCTGCATGGTGCAAGGCTGTCTATATTATTAAGTTATACAGGGCCACAATGGGGGCCTTACCATTTGCATCTGAGTGCCAAAACCTGATCTTAGCTCAAATTGTAAAGATTAATGAGATTAACTCTAGACCTCTTCAGATCAGAGACACAGGAATACTTAATTTCCAACTCATTCCAGACAGAATTTCATGTGAGTAAGTGAGTCTAATTAAAATTTGTAGGTAACTCGGTGGAGTTGTTCAGTCCATATGGAATTTCCACTTTTGATCTATATGTGGATCAATTTATGTGAAAAAGGAAGTGACCTCTTTGGAAGGAATCTACATGAAAATTTGGGGAATAGGTGTTTTCACCTCTTCTTTCCATCAGTGGGTAACTCAATTTCATACAAAGAAAGATCAAAACCACTTATAAACATTTCCCCTCCTGGTTCTCTTCCAGTGAAAGGTATTATGGCTTGCTCATATGGATTCACTGATTTATTACCACGCAAGTTTTGTTTTGTTTTGCTTTTTACAAAACATATGAGAATGCCAAATATTTTTCAGAGCAGATAGTAATCAAAGTTTTACTGTGTGTGGCTTCTGAAGATCAGTGGTTTCTTTGTATTGCAAAGTAGCTGCACAAAGGAAGATACCAGCAACAGGAATGGCATATGTGCATGGTGTTTGAAATTGCACAGGAAGGAGAAACCAAAGGAGCTGTATGGCATTTTCTAATATATCCCTTCTGAAAGTATTAAATTTTTGTGAGCGTGATTACTGAACATAGCATCCCATCTTATCAAGCTATGAATTTCTTAGCATATATTCACAAGCCAAAGGCATTGGCTCCCACCTACTAAAACAGCATATTATCAGGACTCAGAAGAAGAAGAAAAAAAAGGATTAATCACTTGAATGTCCTTAAGCTACACTGTGTTTTTGTTTTTTGAAAGCTTTCCATATGTCATGTGGTGCTTTCCAAATCATCCTATCATTCCATGGCTAGAATAACAAAGCATTCAAGCATATCAAAAAAGGTAAATATGTAAGTAAGCTTGCACATTATCCTAAGGGAGAGAAGGATCTGCAGGTTTGGTAACCGTGAGTTTGTATGCTTTTCAAAATTGATAAATAAAATTATGGAAGCATCTGGAAGATGCTATGGTTATTAGCATGTCCATCTCTGTACGAGTGAGGCAGACACTTCTTGTGTCTGTTGCCAAAAACATAGGGATGCTGGCCTCTGGACCTATTCTTGATGTTCTCCTTTGGATCTCTATAGAAACTCTATAGCAACTCTGCTGGAGCTCTGCTGGGGATTCCGCGCGTGCGTGACGAGGAAAGAGAACAGCTGGGCATTTGCAAGAAGCACACCAACTGGGTCTGACCTTCAGGCACTATCTGTACTATGGAAACAAACAGTCAAAGTATGTTGCCATTTCCATAGATCTTCCTTTTGATTTGGATTACATATTTGACAGGGAAACTATGTTTCTGGTATCTTAGGTCAATATATTTTTCATTGAACATAAGCAATGTATATTGATGTCAGTGAGGCTTCTCATGGAACATGGTAATACACAAAGCATGTAACAGTTTCAGTATCACAGACTCACTTTTATTTGTATCCTCAAATATAAAAAACTGTATTTTAAGTCAGAAGTATCCCTGCTTAATATACGCTAAGGTATAGGGTACTCTAAGATACTGGGAAATTTTCTCACACAAGAGATTTCCAAATTCCCTCTCTCAATTTGATCTGGATACACACATTCATATTTAGATTTCAATCAGTGGCTGTAGAATTTTTTATTTGCTTATTATGTGATAGAATTTGGAACAAGAAATCTTTTTCTTGTGTTATCATAGGTCTCTCAATAAAGCACGTTAGACTGTAGAATTGTTAGCTTTCTTTTTTTTCTCTCCCCCATTTTCTCCAAGATTTCCTAAAATCACCTTGTTTATATTCGTTCGATAGTTTTCTAAATGTCTTCACCATCTGATTGTATATATATTATTAGGGTAGGATATCTACATTTGGGCTGGTCAAACTACACACCCTTTAGTCAAGGGATAGACACTCCTGGTGCACAGTCCTGAAGTGCTGTTTCAGACATCAAGAACATTTTCCTTCCTAGAGGGCACCAACTTGCTAAGTTCAGATATCTACATTTCATCAAAGGAATCTTAGGATAAAATTTTGATTAGTATCTATGGTATTCAAGGTAGTTAGCTGGAATTTATAATGCCAAGTCCTTCAGAATGTCTTGGAAATTTCAGTCCACAGACACTGATATTTCACTGACTCCTTAATGGTCCACATCCCTAAGTCCTTATGAAATGCAGTGGTGTCTTTAAAGTCCAAGTATTTTATTTAAGACACCTGTTTAATCTGACATTTGGCTGAACAAGAAACAAAGGAGCAGGTACAGGCAATAGACAGAAAAAAATTTAGACTTTAATCAGTTTGCAGCAAGAGAGTGAATTCATCAGGCAATCAATAGAACATTTAAAGTATGCCCAAACAGCAGCTGTAGATACTGTTATTCTTAAACAATGAAGTAAATAAAAATAGTACTTTATATCAACATATTTATAGAGTTTGCTTCAAAAGAATTTGTCATTTTCAGCTTGTGTTACATTACATCGGTGGATAAAGTTAGCAAGGGCAAGTTATTATCATGTAGTTTATTAGATGCAATCAAGTGTACAAGCAGAAGGGACATCCTGATGAGAAGTCAGAAGTCTTGAGAAATTACTGTCATTGTCCATGTAACTGAGGTCATGCCTAGAGAGAGGCTTGGATTAATGATCTGTCATTTTCTGTAAACACACATTTCAAATACCATCAACCATCTAGGACTGCATGACAATTACTTTAGAGAATGCATTTAATGTTTGTTGGTATTACAGCTATAAATATCAATGAGTTGGTTAAAAAGTATCTGCTCCTGAAATACTGACCTTCTAATGTACAGTATATTCCCTTGTTAAATCATTAACTATTACATATCCTTAGAAAATACATAGCAGCAGCAATGGTACAGAATCAAAAAGGCTATTACAAGTATATTTCTTGATGACTCATTGGTTTGTCGAGTCATCAAAACCTAAGCTGTTCTGTTTGTCCTTCAGCTCCCAGGGCAAGAGCCAATGAAGTCAAGGAAATTTATTCACTGGCTTTAGCGGGTGGTCGATTGAGCTTCCTGCCCTTCATGAGAAGTATAAAATCTTCTGTGTAAAGTCTCTCTGAATTTCTCCCTGATTATATTGAATTCTATGCTCTATTTAAGTATTCTGTGGTTGTAACACTGATATACACTAATTAAACGTAGTTTCTAAGTAAGATTTAGCTTTTGTATGAATGCTGGATGACAAAAGTCTCAAATTTTTAATCTATCCTAGTGTAATCTATTCTGGTATCTCAGTGAGAATCGGCTCAATCTCCAGGAGCCTTTTCTGTAAATGCAGGAAAAGGAAAGGTAAATTTCTGCCATTGGTTGTTGGTGGCACAAAGGCCTGGTTTTGAGGAAAGAAGGGATTTTTTGAAATCATAAGCAGCATCGAAACCTAGCCATTAACAGAGAAAAGCAAGTGACTTTATCTGAGTTCCCCTAAGAACTATATCTTTTACAAGCTCTTTGTCCCAGGCATGGAAATAAAGAGAATTTCACTATTTAGGAAGAGTTGGCAATAAATTCAGAATAAATTCCAAGAAGATAACAATTCATAATTCAATACTATATTAGCTTAGGGGCCCCAGTGCCTAGGAAGTTTTCACTATGGTCATGTCATTAGTCTTCTAAAAACGGTAAGTAAATTGTCCAAGCTATCCAATCCTAACTTTCATGATATCTCATATGATGCAGCATAGTGTCACTTTGTGATTTCTGTCACAGTAAGCACTCATCCGGTGAAATGCAGTCCAGCTTGGATGGCCAGTTCAGAAACCCAGCCCCTACAGAAATGTGGGAGACAAAGTGAAACTCTGAAAGAGTACTGAAAAAAAGATATCAAAATTCTTTTTTTTTCCTGTTAACCTTTTGGATAGGAAAGAAGAATTAAATTTCACAAAATATTAATTTAATTTACAATTTCCTGTCAGAAATAATTTTGCAGAATTACTTTTGATTATCTTCAGAAATATATAATGCTTGAAATACTTTTGATTACTAACAAGAGGAATACAATAGTATTGAGAATACAAATTTGTGTAAGAAAGTTATAGCACACCATGGAGAGGAGAAGAGTAATGAGAGTGAATCTTATGAATATTCAGATTTGCCTTTTCTCCTTCTGGCTATGTAGTAGGCGATTAATACTTACATGTTCCTGCACCTGAAATGTAGCAATTGTTATTGAATATATTTTTAACTGTAACCAAGAAAAATATATATATTTTCCACCAGAAATACTATTAGGTTGTTATTGACAACAAAAGGAATAGCTTGACTTATTGCAACAGGTGAATAGTCCATATGTTCAGCTCTCAGGATGCCAGTCACTCTACATTTAGAAAAGTCAGACTTGCTTGTCAGTTTGCAGCAATGCTCCCTGCTGCACTGAAATGTGCTCAGAATAAACTCTGGTGGAAGAATAGCTTAAATTTCTTTTTTTCCTCTCAAAAACACAAATAGAGTGGAGCTATTTAGGATTTTGCTGATTAATATGCCCATTCTTTTGTCTTCCCTCTTTGAGACTCATGTAATTTTCAGCCCAGCTCTGGAATCTGCTTTTCTGAATAAAGAAAAATATAATTCCAGGGTCTGTGGCTGGATAGGCCAAATCTGTCAGTGGGAGGCTGAACAGTTACGAGTTTATGCCAGAGAAGGCATAAAGTAGCTGGTTGTGAGGACATTAAAAGACATGCTTCACAAACAGACCAATAAGGGGACAAATTCATTCTAAACTCCAGATTTAATTCATTGACTTGTGGGAGGTGAATTATTTATGTTTCTGAGTCAAGCTAGAAGTAGTATTGTGACAGAGCAGTTTAAAGATATTTTACACCCTAACTCTGATGTGCAGTCCTCAGGCTAAGAACAAGGGAGACAAAAAGAAAAAGCAGTCCTCCTAAGACCACGAAAGTAGTCATGTATGTTCTGTTGAGTTTGAAAATACTGTTTGAAAATACTGTTTGACGAAAACCCTGTCCTTACCTTGGCTCTGACCCCCCGTGGCCCAGGCTCAGCACTCCCACGCCTGTGGGAGCGTGACTGCACGAGGGGCTGCCACATCCTAGAAGAGAAGCTCTTCAGGGAAGAACATTTTGCAGCTACCCTTTCCTTTGGCAGCTCATTTACAGCCTCACTCCAAGTGGAGCACTAGGCTTTTTTTCTCCCCCAGTTCTAAACACAACCATAATGCCAGGCATGATCTTAGCCTTAGCTGTAGCCACCTATCCATATCACAGATTTTAAAGGTCTCGGCATGGAAATCTTTTTGCAGCCTAAGCCCCCTCCAGCCTCCGGCAGCCAAACTCTTTGCAGCTCTAGACTCTGTCTCCTAACCTTAATCTTTGGCATAGGCTGAACCTTTTCTGTGGACCCTAAGCCACATCCAAGACAAAAAAGGCCTCATGGGAGAATTTGTTTTGCAGCCTAGGCCTTCCTGTGGTATCCCCTTTGCATCTCCACTCCTGCTAGTGCTCTTGGATTTCTTTCTGCCCTAACCCTAATTCTAACCCCAAACATAACTATATATCTTGATGGTCACCTGAGACAAAATCACCACCCATTTCCATGTGGACATGTTCTCAGTGGAGATTTCTTCTTGCAGCATAGCCTTCCTTTGGCAGCCCCTTCTTCACCCAATGTCGACAGGAACTCTAGGCTTTAATTTGTTCCTTACCCTAACCCCAAAACTTAAGCCTTAGCTGAGCCTTTGGCAGAGGCCACCATCTGTGGGCCAAATGAAAATGTTCTCAGGGGAAAATTATTTTTGTACCCTAAACCTTCCTTTGGAAGCAGCTTTGCAGCACTATTCGAGATGCACCTTCAGTGTTAGTGCCTCTCCTATCCTAACCCTAGCATTAGACATGTGCCAAGCCTTGGCTGAGGACCCCCAGCCCTGGCCCAGATTAAACATTCCTCAGGGGACAGTACTTCATCCGACCTACCCTCCTTTGGCAGCCCCTTTGCAGCTCCACTTCAGATGGTTCACTGAGCTTTATCTCTCTGCTATTCCAAATTGTTACTGGAGCCCTAATTCTTTGCCTGGGCTGAGTCCTGAAAATGTGCTCCCAAGCCTACTTCAGATGAAAAGGTTCTCATAGGACAATTTTTTTGTAGCTGATCTCTTCCTTTGGCACCCTTTTTATGGCTTCCAACTGCCCTAAGGCTGTGGCTGATTTTCTTGGGCTAAGTCTCAGCAAAGTGGAAGACTGAGTTTTAGGGTCAGAGATAGGTTTGGCTGAGAAGAATGCTAAAGTTTCAGTCATGTATGTACATATATTTATACATTTATGAGCATATCCATATGTTTATGTTTAAGTCATACATATATAGCCTATATGCATATATACATACACATATGCATACACATATACATTTATATACAGACATATTCATGAGCTAAAATGCTCAGTAACACTACAAGGCTGAGTCCCAGGGATTTATAACACTGCATGAAGTGTTGTTCCCCATTATGACATTTTATTTATTTGGTTCATTAATTTTACATATTCTGGATTACTACTGAGTGAGAGAGGGTAAAGGGAGGAGGTGGTATATTTGGCTATGGGCATTATTTTCATAACAAGCTAAAGGAGGCAACATTTACTTTTAAACTGTGTCTTGTTAGACATTATTGTCAGTTTAGCTTTTTTTTCTTTTTTTCCACTAGAAGAGTTGAAATACAGGAAACAAAATTTTTTAGATCAACTGAGACATTTATGTGAACTGATACTATAGCAATAACTAATAGCATTGACAAATTCACTGATGTATGTGGGAGGAACACACTGCAGAAGTACTAATAAAGACTTTTCTGCTGTATCTGCACCTGAGTGTGTGATAATTCTGTTCCAGCCAGCCTCAGGAGAATCAGGCAGGATGGTTCTAAAAAACATGAAGAATAAGGTAGCGTGTATGAATGACAGAAAACTCATGGGTTTTGAACACCTTATTTGCCTGGGTTTGTTAGCTGCCTATGAACGAATTGCTACTGATTCAGTTACTGCCTGGCATGAATATGGTTCACGCAAAAATAAATCCAAAAATATAATTCCCTTTTCAGAGAGATATTTAGGGCATAAAATGAACAGAGCATGTTTCAGCATAAAAGGTACAAGAGATACTAGACAAGCTACAATGCATTACTTAGAGCAATAATTTCAAGATGTGAAGATTATTGAGAAAAATAGATGCATGCAAAAATATTGTAATTTGTTTATGAAAATATCCTGTAAAATCTATATTCCAATTCTATATGGACACTTGTAGAAAAGTATAAAAGCAAACTGTTAAAAAACAGAACACAAAAAAGCCAGAAGAAATACAAAGACCTTTAAAATTTTATCCACAAAATTGGTGCTGATTTTGTTGGGATTTCCAGGATCTACTACTCTAAATAGCCATAATAACATCTGAAACAAATGGTTTTAATTCTATAGCCCCCAGTCTCTACCACCACATAGTAACCTGTTAGTCAGCTGAGTCTTTGTGTTGATGCTGGGCAGCAATTTAGATCATTGTGATCATAGTCACTCCAGGACAACACATAGCCCATATATGCTTGTTAAACTTCAAACTGAGAGTAAATTCTTGACACTTTCATACTCGTTTCCTGTAAGCATTTGATTTTTATTTGCTGCAGTACTCAGAAGGACCAAATTTTAATATCAGAGATACAAATTTTCCAAAATTAAATTTCAAACTGCATTTTCAGTGACCATACTCATAGGTCACATTTAGTGCTTATCCTTCACTAGTTGAAGATGAAACTGTATTATATGAATGCAATATGTGGACTGGCCCATTAAATATCTCCTGAGTTTCCTTGAAAGCACCCACTAGAAGCTGTGCTGAACATAGTGGTGACCAGGCTGAACAGAATGGGAACAGCTCCTCTGACTAGAACATGCCTAAGAACAGTAAGAATGGGGAGGAGAACTTCAGTAAGAGAAACTTTCCAAAGTTTCTAAATGCTGCTGTGAGGAAAATGATACAGTTCTTCTGAGTCTAGTCCTTCCCTGAGTTGTACAGCACTACCACGATTAGACAATAGAGTTTAATTATTCACTATTCCTGAGGTTTACAACTGTTCCCATTTCAATATCCTTATTTGTTTACTATCTGTTAGCTTTTTTTGAAACCTAGAGTAACTATTGGCAAATTTTGCATTTTGTCTTACAAATATAGCACTTGATTATGAAGAAACTTTACAAAATAGAGAAAAGAACCAATCTTTTTTTTCCTGACAGATCTTGGAATGCTCAAAAAGACAAAAATAGATTGGGGTATATTACTATTCATATATATATAATGCAATAAAAGATGCGATTTCAGCAAGCGGAGAGTCAACATTAACTGTCTCTATTAGTGCTATATCAGTGCTAGTAGTGTGGCAACAGTAGATTATACTATATATATAAAATACGATATATATGATTGATATGATATGATATGATATGATATGATATATTCTATTCTATACATACATATATATATATATAGAGAGAAAGATAACGTGGCCATAACTCTCAGTGCAGCAGAAAACAGTTTACCAAACAAGATTCAGCTAGTGATCAACACATTTAGGCTGGAAATTAGAAAGCTTCTGCACAGCAAAGCTTTAAGATTCTGAGGATACCTAAAGCCTCCCACCTTTTAAGAGGAGCTCAATTAGTTTATGAAACTCTGTGCTACGGTGTCCTTTGAACAGAGAGAGCACAACTGACTGTCCAAGGTGGCGATTTCTGCTCTTACATGCCTGTACCTCACAGACCAAATATTCTATAGAAAAATACTCAAACATTTTTTAAGAAAAAAGAGATGTATTTTCCCATATCTTGAAGTCGACATATCTGATATTAGTAGATTTATAAACCTGACGTCGAGAAAGGAAACGTGAATCAGGAGTGATGGAGTAGCATAACAGCAGTATCTCTGCTCAGTATTCGATAACAGCCATTTTTCTTGGGCCCTGTTCTGACCATCTGCAAAACAGGAATAATGCTATTTAATGCCTTTATAAAAGATTTCAGTTTTAATGCTAAAAATCATTAAAGAAGAGTCTGCAGTTTGTCTGATTTGCTCCATCGCTTCTCATGTGATGTTGCTTGGTGGAATGATACCAGTTCTCACTCCACCAACCAACGTCACATGAGAGGTGGCTGAACACATCGGAGAGACCAAAGGCTTACCTTTTCGAATATTGAACAGCTTTTTCAGTGTTTTCATTTAATCTCACTTTCTGCCAGATACAAGCACGGTGCCTTAGAAGGAAAGATTAATAAAGCAAAGATTAATATTTTAGGAAAACTTATTTTACTATTTTCAGACATTGATTGATCTTCTGTGTGAAGACTTAGATAGCTCAATACAATTGAGGAACTTGAACTACAAGTCTGAATTTGATAATGAACCCTAAGAACCCTTAGAAAGTTGTCTCCTCTGTGAGTTCATCTTGGCTCCACGGAGGTAGCTGGCATATTCCTCTTGACACCAACAATATAATATTAATTGTTTAAAAACAGAAAAAAAAAAATCAAAGAATTGATAGTCTTATAGAAAGTAGCTCAGTATTGAGTAGTTTCTGTTTCCAAATCATCACTGTAATATACATAGGCACATGTGCAAACTGGTGTAGGTAAAAGATAATGTTAGAACAGCTTTTGGAATACTGACATCACTTTGGAAAATCTCATTTTAATCATTTGTTACTACAATTTGATAAATCTTGGTCAAGCATCCTATATATATATCTTTAAATATTGGTAATATAAATCTGCAATGTATGTTTTTACAAGCTAAAAAAAACAAACCTTACTTACAGACACTAGATAAATTCTACATATGCCAAAAGAGCTCTATAATGTCCCCCATAGACTAGTATGCCCAGTGATCCAGTCTAAAAATTGCCTTGTTTTTAAAAGCACCATAACCTGAGAGTTTTCACCTGAGCTTTTTGGAAATTATATGCAATGCAACAAAAAAGAAAAGAATGTAGAATTTCATCATTCTGATTTACCTTTGTAAAGGAGGCTATCTGATGATTTTTTTTTCCCCCAGTGGTGGAGGAAAGGTGAAAGTCAAACCATCAGTAATATGCATGCCAGACCTAGATACTGATGATTTTCTGGTTCTATTTCATATGCTTGATGATGGCATTGTGCAAGTTCAAAATAAAATAAATCCTGAAAGAAGAAGATGCATCTAATCCGGTACCGTTATCTGCTGCAGCACATGCCTAAGCTCATAGATACCTGCTGCCTCTGATTCATTTACTACCAGAAAAAGCTAAGGTAACAGAGCGAATGTCAGGATAGTGTGCTATCCCCAGTTTCTATTTCCTTTGCTTACACTTTAACCGAAAAGCACCTAGATCACCAGAATTTGCACAAGCAAGATGGGAGCAGATAGACGAACCCATGAGAATAATGACCAGAAGTGGCATCTATCATGTTCTGGAACCCCCATGGGGAGGAGACACAAGCCAATGACACCAATGAGTTGCCCCAGGAACCACCCTGGGCCACAGGGACTTTTCGAAAACAGTTGTAATTAACCCCTCAGAAACCAGCTCCACAGACCTCCCTCTCCCTCTGTCTGAACAACTTTCTATATATCCTGTTGCTCTCAACAATGCAGATTTGCAGTTTGGAAAGTCAGAAAGATTATCCACCTCTACAATAGCCACAGTTCCTTAAGTGGCAGAATTAGTCATGGAGAAGTGGGCGAGCAAGTACTCTTAATGTGTCTTGCATCACTCTGTTCACACTCATCAGCACCTACTCGTACTTTTAGTCATTCATTAAACATCCTTTACATTAATTGTGCTCAATAATTTGAGAAATGACTATGCTATAACTGGTTGATGGAATCAAAATACTGTTTTCTCCTCCTATACATTCCTAATAGAAAGAGAATACCCAGAAATACTAGATGTTTTTAAACACTCTATTGTGAAGGGTTGCTCAAGAGTAGGATTAAGTTAAGTTCTTTACTGAATAGAAAGATGTTTAAATCAAGATTAACAGATTACTTAGGCTCAGTTCTTTTTAGACACATAATTTGTCACAGGTATTAAAGGAGTTTAAATGCCTAGAAAGAGTTTGAAGCCTGAAATATCTCCCCTCCTAAACACTTTCCTAAATTGTGCCCTCTCTTATTTACACAGAATTACTTTGGGTTGCATTTAGGGACGTTGATTTTATTAAATGTTTTTGAATGAAACAAAAATTTCAAATTGTCTTTAATGCACTATTAAAATTCAGTTTAATTTGATATACACATTATTTCCTCTATGTTAGGAAATAAACATTCTAAATAACTGGCAAGCAAAAAAACAAAACAAAACAAAAACACCTTCTTTCCTATCATCTGACTATTAGTGCTCCTGGGAAATACATTTTGTTTGTGTGCAAGATCTAACTGGGCTGAGTTACAGAGCATGAATGTGACAGATAAGAGCAAGTTGTCATAAAATGTGGGAACTTGACAAAGGAGGGTCTTTTTATTATTTCACAGAAAAATTCTGTAGGCCTTTAAGACATGCTGTAATTCTGTTATAATGATAGGCAAATCTGTCACCACTTATTCAGCCTGTCCCTTGGCTCTGGCAAGCATCCTCCACGATGTTTTGAAAAAAAACAGTCCCAAAATCAGCTGTCTTACATGTCATATTCAGTCTACCAAAGCACCAAGTCTAATTTTAGACTTTTTCTACAATAATAGAGTCAATGGAGAAAGATATGCTCTCCCCTCACAAGTACCCCCAGGGGCAATTCATTTCACCTGCCTGTTTCAGAAAGAGATAAAACTCACCCTGGGAATCCAGCTTCCCTCAACTGATTATAGAGAAAGTAAAATAAAGTCCATCGAGCATAGATCTAATTTTTCAACAGTTAAGTGAAAGTGATCCTCCACCCTAAGTATATACAGATTATGGAATTACAGAAGAGATTTATTGAGAGTCTGTGATGCAAGCACTGTACTCCCAGTAGCATCCTTTTACCATCTGTCATTTACAACTCTTAATCAGTAGTTAATAAGCTATGAGGCTTATGTAAGGTTATTATGACTAAAGAAGGGTTGAAAATAAATAAAGGAAAATTGTAAGCAAGCTCTATAGGCAAATAAGAGTCAGTCAGTCTGTGGTCAGTGGAAGACAAGGGCTCTGTAAAGCATCTGGAAATAGTCTACAAAATGATTACAAAAAACAACATGCCTGAAGATATTGTCAAAAGCCAGTTCCTGATGGCAGATATCTGTTATTGCACATTAACAGAGCAATGGCATATCATCAGACACTGGTGACAAGGTGGGCCTTGCCTGAGGCTAGGTGTTCCTTCAGATAAAAAAAAAATGAAAGAAAAAATATTCCAAAGTGCTCTCCATGTAAAAAGAGCTGTCATTAAAACAGTGACTGTATCAGCAGACCTTAGAGTCAGAAGCAGCATGAAAAATGAACTGTTTTCTCAGTTTTGGCAGTAGTGTCTAAGATAATGCTGAGGAATGCCTTGTGTCAGTGGATACACTAGCTCTACAGCTGTAGTGCTTATGGCCTTATGGGCCACGTTTCTGGTTCATTGGTTTCAGTTCTGGATGTTTCTTTGAATAACGTGCTCATTTTTTAAAATCCTCTAATCCTACATTATTTTCTCAAAATAATTGTTTTAATCCTATCACCATCTAATCACATTAGCACTTGAAAGCTCCCAAACTAGAGTCCTGAAATACGTCCTTGGGTCTTATTAAAATTTTAGCAGGTGTCACAACAATAAATAATTGAATGGTAATATAATTGTGAAAACTTGAATGCAGAGAAATGAGTACAAACTTAATAGTATACACCAGCAAAGGGCTTAAGAGGCCTTCGGTTCAATAGTGTATGTCTCCATTCCCGCATAAGAAAGCTGAAATGGGAATAGAAATCTGAAATTTTAACATTGTTTCATATTGATTTATACCTTATTCACAGCAGTGTGTATTTTCCTTTGAAGTAGAAACATGCATAGAAACATGTATAGTAACATGTATAGTTTATTCATGCAATAACAGCTCCTATTTCCAAACCTTGAAAGACTGATCCCGTGCCTTTCTTTCATAAAACACAACAATTCCTTTAACATACTCTAAATTTGTGAGTTTTAAAAGTCTCTCAGGACAGAAGATAAAACAATTAAATCTGATAATCTGATAACTTTTCAAAGTTTAAGGTAAATTGCAGTAACAAGTGCCAGCTAGCTGGGCTGAGCCTCTGTATATGAACTATATCCTTATTGATGAAGATATATATATAAAAAAAAGAACCTGGAAGTTTGGGTTTTCTTCAAATAAGAAAGCTGTGTTTTCATTTACGTATTAAAGACTGCTTCACAGTGAATACTGGTAATGTCACTTTTTTTCTCTTCATTAACATAAAAAAGTTACATTTATTTTCTGCAATATTGCAGAAAATGCATCAAATTAGGGAATCTAAAATGTTGGTTGTCTGCCCTATACCATAAGACAAAATTCATAGTATACTCTCTAAATGTTACATCAAACATTAGTTTATCTTCTCTATTTACAGATTCAGAATTCAATATGATCAAGCTACCACAGTTTAAAATTATTATCCTTCGCTTTTTCTGCATACCATGACATCACTAGGTTAAGTCTGTCCATTTGAGCCTGATGTTGAAGTTAAGAAAGTTCCCTGAGGCATTTTAATAACTAATCACTGCCAAGGGAAGGAGATCTCACATCTATCCCTTACTCATAGTAAGAGATTATTGTTCTCTTCTCTTGTAGAAGCAGAAATTAATCCAGTAAAAAAAAAAAAAAATCTGAATTGACTCACAGGAGGTTTCAGCTGGCATCAGACTGGCACAGGATGGCACATTGTGAGCATGTAGTTTGGTCTTCTTTAAAGAAGATTCATGCAAATGTGCTTCCCTTTTACGTGGAGAATGCTATGAACATATGTGTGATCAAATACAGCCATTTAGCTGGCAGGTGTTTTATTGTTTTGAAATAAGCAAACCCAAAAGATTCAGTTACTAAAATTTTTAACTATTTGTTGTATAGCTTAAATTATGTTGTAAAAATCTGGACTCTCTTTTCCACTCATTTACTTACAATTTCATCTGAACAGCTTAATAAATGCAATTATTCCTACAACACAGTTGTTATTAAAAACAGAATCTAATCAAAGCTAGTCTAAAGAAATGAGCATTATTACTTTCAGCAACATTACCATAGCAAGATATTCACATGGTTGTGTGAGGAATTGTGGTCTTTGATTTCCTTTTGACTGCTCTCCTGTAAATAGCAGTCTTGCTTTCCATGGAATAAGCTGAGTGAAAGCTCTCAGATGAAACCGGGCCTTGCATATCCAGGCTGAATGTCTGAGAAAAGGTATTTTCCACAAGTGTCAGAGTACCCTTTTGTGTGCTGCTGAAACAGCATTTATGATGAAGGCATGAGCAAAATGCATTCCTTTGACAAGTGCCAGGGCACACAAAGAAAGGACAGAATTTAACCTAATGCCACATGAAATAACACCTTAACAAGCATCAGGACTGTCCTGAGGTTCGTGTTATATTTCACATGAGCAATCATATGCTGAAACTGGAGGTTAGCTGCAACTGTATAATTACTGATTTCAAGCATCACTTTTTATTTTTATTGTTTAGGGTTTTGGCCATGAATTGCTTTGAGGGAACACAGTGGAGCAGGGGATGGCGAGGCAAGGCAAGGCAAGGCAAGGCAAAGAATAAAGGGAAAATATGATTCAGTGACAAACAGAATAGGCTGACATTCAAGGAATTACTGATGAGAAACTCAGCAAAACATCATCTTGCAAGGAAATACTTGCTAGAGTCCTAGATTGAAGTATGATCAAGATAATGGCATAATCAAGAACCTCCTTTGCAAGGGAGAAAAATAAAATGGGCAATGGATAGAACTGTGGAGAGGAGGAGATGGTATGGCCTAGGCTTTCTAAATCTTTGCCAAAACGTCTGTTTTGACAGACTTTGGCAATACAGCAGTAATATTCCTCGAATAGTCTTCTTCAGAACATTCTGTTTATGAGAACTTTCTACATTTGAAAATATATTTCCATTCCAAATCCAATTAGAACTGCAAAAGAGAATCCTAAGTTTGTACCAGATCTTTAACAAATGCATTTATGCTTATAGGAATGCCTCAGCCTGGACATGTCTAGCATGTTATCACAATGCTTTCCTTTTCAATTTCTAAAAATACTCTCATGAAAATCAAGAATTTTTTTCTATCCATTTGTTTATATGAAGTCAACAAGAACAAAAACAAATAATCTCAGTGACTTCAATAGAGTATGGATGTGGACTTCCATAAATAACAAATTCAGTTTTTCCTGACTATTTAAAATAAACTACCTAGTACATTAATATCTTTCAATGATATAACTAAAATCTCTGAACTAAAATTTAGCTGATATAGTATTTATAACAAGGTCCTCAAGAAGGTTCTGGAGTATTTCTAGATACCAAACACAAAGACAGACTTTTCTAAATTATCTGAAACTTTGAAAGAAGAAGCACAATTTTCAGATCAATGTTTTGCTTAATTGTAACCCCATACAGCATGATTTGTACCTACTCATTTTGCTGCTGGTCAATATCTGAGCACAATAGGTTTCAATGAAGAAGTAAGAAAAGTAGATGTAGGAAGAAATATCAATAAATCAACACATGTATTAATTAATCCTCTGTGAAACTAAAGCATGAGCAGCAGAACCTAAGGCAAAATAGTGAGTTTAGTTCAAAACCCCTATGCTTATTAAAACGAACAAGGATTACAATGTTAGAACTGCCTCTGTCATGAACTTTGCAGGCTCAGCAGAACATAAAATGAAGAAATGTTCTACATTTTCAACATAATGCATTCACTACATGGCCTGAAGCGGCCATTGACATCCTGTTATCTGACATCCTGCATAGCAAAGGCAACAATACTTTTCACTGGGTTCAGTTTTGTTTGAAATAGAGATTATGGAATTTTACCAATAACTTCCATGAGGCCCTGATTTTACTACATATATTGAGAAAGTTCTGTGAGGCAATCTGGGGGAAGAGCAGTGAGCATACAGGCAGCTATCACTAGTCATATCTAGAGTCATCATTCATCTAAAGCCTACGCAAAGTAGCATTGTGCAGTTCTTCAGGGTCCTGACTGTATTTTGGACTCTCACCACCATTTTGTACAGCTAAGAGAGATTTCTGAGCAGAAGCTCCAAGGAATTTAATATGGCCTTCATTACATGACATTTCTTAAAATCATGGTTTCATATTCAAGGATATTATTTTACCATAGATATATAGATAATTAAAAAAAAAAATCATCTTCCCCATAAGAATCAAGGAAGGAAACTCCACTTCTTTCCACACTTTGCTAAATATATATATATAAGAACATTAAAATAATGCTTCTTAAAGTAATTAAGGGATTTTTTATTTTATATACAGGTTTACAGCTAAAAAAAATTAAAAACCTTTATCTCCTGTAAAGCATATGACTAGTAAAATAATATTCTCAAAACTATTCTAGAAACACACAGGAATAACTTTAGCTCTCAGAAAATACTTCTTACATGCTTATTGAGCCTCACCTATCTGTATCTATTCAGTCCTCAGAATTGTTTCTAAATTAATTGAAACTAATTTTTAAAAAAGATGTTGTTAAATGATGAAAAGATGTATGTCCAGCTTTCCATCTGAGTGCAAGTTTTGCCATTGCCTTTCCAAAGTGGAGTCATCCTTAATAGAGAAAAAATTTCTCCATTTCTTCTTGTTTCCTCTGATAGAGTGAACTGATTACTTCTTGGAACAAGTTGGACACATTTCCATACATGGACTTTTCTTGAAATTAGCCCTATATAAGGTTTTTGCATATTTAAATATAGAGAACATAAGAATAGAATTTGCAATATGAAAGAATTAATGCACTTCAATATATTTCTCATATGACTTGTAGCCTGAGTAGAGAACATCCCCATCAGATGAGCCTTAAACATCACGTTAGGCTGCAAATTTAGTCTGTAATCTATTGACAGCTCAGCTAGTGCTCCAGAATTATGGGGATGAACATGACATAAAAATATGAAGCAAGAGTCAGTCTTATTTATTAAATAATTATTACATCTATATTTTTACTTTTGCTCTGTATATGATTTCATTTTTTAAACAATTTTTAATACTGAAATAGGAAGACTTTGATTTCTCATTATGTATGTTAAACCTGTTAAGGGAACAGTGTGATGTAGTACTGAAATTTTACTGGTAGGTCTTCAGGTTTGCCCCTGGCTAGAAATACTACTTGCTTTGAAACCAAATAACAAGTCAAACATCTAAATAGAAAGGATAATATCATTACTTCTTATTGTAAGAAAAGTATTATAATTTCTCTTCTGGTTTCCCAGAAGTATCTTTAAAATATCTGTGTTAAATATCTTTATGTTTAAACTTAGAGCGATAATAATAATAGTTGATAGTCATATAACACATTCCAGTCAAAGATATCAGTACATTTTACAAACTAATTAAAAATTGTATTTGCAAGGATCACTTCCCCATCACTGAAATCTTGACAACTCTAGGGTGAAAATCAGCAACCTTTACAACAAAAACATGCAAAACCACATGTTCAGAGTGGAAAACTAAAAATGCTGTATCTCCTTGAAACTTTAGTGGAAATTTAGCCAGGCAGAATGCATAAATTCTAGTGGAATTTAGCAATATTGTTAACTGAATGTTGAAAAAGAAAGATCTTTATCATTTCATGTTCAGAAAAGATAAAGATATCTAAAAGAATCAACATGTATATCTATTTTACATTCAGGGTCACTAACCATTCAAACTAGAGTGATCTATGCATTGCATCTTGGTCTAAAACTGGACTGAGCAGATGTACAGGTATCTGAGAACTTCAGATATTCTCAGAATTGCTTCAGAGCAACAGGGCTCAGCCAAGGCTTTTGGTGGTTCTCTTCTTGTCCTAGACACCAATTCTACTTTATCTTTCCTTTTAAGAGTAGTAAACATACTACAATGTTGAAGAACGCTTTGCCAGTGTTCTTAAAAATCCTCACAATATTTTTGTCTGGGCAGTTTCTAACCAGTCTCATCAGCCTCCCCCAGCAGGAGCTGTGCCTGTATGGAACGAGTGGACAATTTCACTCTGACATGCTAGAGCTACTTCATATACAGTCATTAGTTCTTATAGCTGGCTCAAGGTCACTTTTTTATGTAGCATGATAATTTTTTGTAATCATACATAGACCAATAAGATCCCAATAACAAGTGTTTGCAAGTGTATGTGTGTCAAATACCCTGCAGAAGATGTGAGTCGATATCAAAATCCCAGAATAAGAGATTGCTTTCAAGCCAGTAATCCTAAATTTAGGGAGTAAGAAATATTTCAGAGAAAAACACTTTACTTTGCTTTGTTTTTCTGAGACATATTTCGTCTGCCCCATTTCCCCTCTCTTGGATTACATGCTATACCAATGACATCAGAAATCATTACTATCGCATTTATCTTACCTGTACAAAAAATGTTCTTCTTAAGAATTAATACATTTTCCAACTAGTATTTATTTTTCAGATATATTTTTAATTTAAGGTTAAGGTGAGTTAGTTTAGCATTAAGTCATAATATCATAAATAAAATTCTAATTTCATTTAACCTTAATTTAGAGCCTCCTTTTTTCCTTCTTCAAAATAATTGTGTCATATTTCCTTATCATTACCTTAGTAATTTCCTCCACTGCTTGATTTAGAAAATGGTATTCAGGAGGGCATTAGAGGATGAATGTGCTAAGATATAATAATTCTGTTTATTGTTTTACAGATTACAGGGAACAATTAGTTTTATGAAGCAGTACAGAAGAAAACAGGCACTATGCTGGAAATTAAAGGTCTGCCAGTGGGCTGCACAATTCTCTTCTGAATTAAAGATTAATTAAATATTTTTTTAAAAAAAAGTAAATGTCAGAGCCAGAGAGTTGAAATTAAAGAACATAGAATAACTATTACAAGCATAGCTAAGACAAAACAATGTAAAATATTATCCTAGATAATAATGTCTAAAATGTAATCTTCTCCTTTTCATGCCCAGGATCCAACATAAACAGATATTGATACAATACAGATGATATTTCGGTGGATACTTAATTACTGTGGGTTTAGAATGGAAGATGTTGCTTTCCTCTCATGTATATTAAACTGCTTACAGTTTCCAAATAAATAAATAATAGACCTCATTTATGTGAAAGTTTTTAGTTTCCGATAGGCCTCTTGACCTTTCTTTTCCCTAGGGAAACAGCAAGGAACATGAATGTTTTAGAGTGAAAATGCACAAGCTGAAATCTTGTAGAAATTGTCAAGTGTTTATGCAAAAGTGGGACACAATAAATGAGATTTTTCTCCTATCAAACTATACTCCCCATTAGTCCATGGCTGACCTATTGAGTATTGTGGAATTTAAGCATTTTTTCACAGAAAAAGAACCAGACCTGAAAGTGATTACAAGGCTTCTTGAAATTTGCATTTTGGTAGAAGAGTAATGCTTACTAGAAGACGATGACGAAGAGAGTTAAAAATAGTCAATATGAAAAGAATCGAAGAAAAGTGGTCTTCTTGCAAAGTTCTCCTTCTTTTTTTACTTTTCTTTCCATAAGCTAGTCTTTCCCTTTCTCTTTTACACAGTTTTGCATAGCCTTGTAACATTTGTAATTCAGCTTACTTTTCCCCTTCTGTTTACCTCTTTTGTATTTTCAAGAACAGTATAAAAACATAAGTGTATGTATGGTCCCTCTCTCCTGCACTTCATCTTTTCCTTGCAAACTTTGGTGAGCCTAGCATGTCCTTCCCCTTAGGCAGAGAGAAAGCGACTCCTTACTGCTTTCTCCTGCTCAAACAGATGCAGAAGCTCAATCTTATTCTTCCTTGGCCAGGGCTTTTAATTGTTTATAATTCTTTACTGTCTCCAGGTTCAGATCAAAAATACATACAAAATTTTCCCAGTACTCTGCAATGTCACATGCTCCACTTTGTAAACTATGTAATATTGTATGGTGACAGACAAGATTAAATCAAAGGCCCTGCATACATAGATATTAAAATATTTTACTGAAACTACAGATGAAAGAAGGATATTCAAGTCATTGAATACATTCTTCAAAGAGTCTTAAGCAGCAGAGAGCTGTGCATGGAACATAGGCAAACAGAAAGGGAGGAAATCAGATGGTGTATTGATGTGCATTGATTAGAAACACTTTCACTGAGCTTCTAAAGATATCTTAGATATTCATTTGAGAAATGAGGGATGGTTTTAGCTCAGCATGTGTGTTCATTATATGTATCAGACTTACTGAGAACAAATTCTCACTGTGAATTATCATTCAAGCATCTCAGTTCTTTCTTTATATACACATACTTCTGAATCTACATTTCAACAGTATGTGAGGACAAATTATAGGAAATCTATTTTAGACAACATACTCAAGCTTTGAGGGAGCAAATCTTTTCTAGAGTGACAAACCTTTTATTATTTTTGTCTATTTTATGCTAGCCATTTTTCAGATAAAAGATAAGGAGCTTACTGTTGGAGGCAATTCACTGTGCAGAGAAAACAAGCAACTAAAAAGGTTAAAGAATTAGGATTATTTAACAATAAATTGTCACAATTTGTTTATGTGTACATTTCAATGGATGCTGTTTTGTCTGCATGAGTGTATTTGTGTGTATACTCGCTTACATTTTATGGAATACATTTTTAAGCAAAACAACAGAGATGAATTTTTAGAAGGGATTTAAAAGTGTCTAGTAGCACATCTAAGAGGAACTGATAAGGATTATCCAGGAAAGAGGAGGCCCAGAAAGAAGTTTTAATAGTTCTGTTCTCTTTACCTGTCCATTTGAATTGGCAAAGGGATGCGAAGTTTGCATGACTTGAACTAATCTCTCAAAATATGAGACTAGTATGAACAGAAGGGAAGGGAACAGATAATTGACTGCATTTCTACATCTGTCATCTGCTTGCAATATTATTGCCTATAAATCACCTTTAAAACACCTACAGAAACTAGCACAGAAAATTGGGTTACGCTTGCTTATCTCCATTCATTTATTTCTAACTTTTCCAGCAAGGTAGTGCTGGGTAATTGTGCTTCCTTTTCATTTGAGTTTCAGGTAATTCATTTCTATTGAGCTATTTCTTTTTTACTTATTTAAAATGGTTCATTCTTACTTTAGTAATAAAATGATCATAGTTAACAATTATGATCATGGTGTCTTACAAACAGCCCACATAAACTGGCAAGAAATCTCATCCCTGATTTGGCATTAAGGCAGACAACTATTAAGAATTGGAGAGCATCAATAATTTCTCTAAACTGCCACTCTTTGGCAATTTTTAGATAAAATTTCTTCATGCTTCACACTTGGAAATGTACTTTCTGCTACTCACTCTCCCTAGTGCTCCTTGAGGTCTACATTATCTCTTGTTTTCACCATTATACATTGCACAAGCTAGTAGTCCACAAACATTGCTACCCTTTGCACACTAGTCCATGTTTAAAGGGTTGCTGGCCCTGCACTCATTCTTTCTGTTCAGGTAACTTCTTTCGAAGAAACACTATCACTTGCCAGGCCAAGGATCTGTACACACACCAAGGCGACTGCAATGTGCACTGGAGCTCCGGGTGTTCAAGGCTTCTGACACCAGCATCAGGCCCATAATCTTTATACTAAAAGTAGAAAAATGAATGACTGCTGGGTGGACATCAATAACTCTGAAGGCATCACTAATTTTCTTGTACAAAAAGATGAGAACCAAACTCACTGGCAAACCTATAAAACTTGCTTTCCACATTTTTCTGTTTCTTTGACTGAGTTTGAAGGACCACATATTTTCCATTGTATTTTTACTTCCTTTTTTCAGCTGTCTCAGGGAAATGTATGGAGATGCACAAAATATGCCATTCACTGAACCGCAAAGCAGATTTGAGTTATGCTGCACTTCTGTGCACAGTTTCAGGCGGGCTTTGACTTTATCCTAAACAATTAATGCGTCCCTCTCTCTCTCCCACTCTATCTGGTGTTCACCAAAGCGAAATCCCTCCTTTATTTCACTAGGTACTGAATTACTCTAACCAAAAGTTTGCTCAAAAGCTATTTCCAGGTTGAGTTTTTCAGCGTGTAAGTCACTCATACCCATTATCCCGTAGTGATTTTCCTATGGTGATTTGCACTGGAACTTTGCATTAAATAACTAGCTGCTATTTATTCGTGCTTCCCTCTACCTGCATTATTTTTCCTAGTCACCCTACTTCAGACAGAAAAAGATGATAAACAGTTAATATACGCCAAAAATGGTACAATAGATTTTCAGGTATGAAAGTGTGACAGATGTGAGTTATTTTTTACACAAGAATAAATCATTCTGCCCTTTAACTGCCAGGCTGTCAGCTTCATCTGTGTAATTTGGAGTGAACACTTCCTAATTTTCATAAAATGCCAGATTTCAGGTCCACAGCCCTCTTTGTGAATAATTGCTGGCTTCATGCAAGCCAACACTCCCCTTTCATAAAGATCTTTCATACCTGTGGGAATTAATTCCATTTTATAGAAATAAACCTCCACACCCACTTCTTAAAGTCTAAGTAATTAATCCAGTCCGTGAAAGGGAAAAAATGCAAGAATCAAGATTTTTCTAGCACAATTTTTAGTTTGACCAGATGTTATAAAAGCCTCATCCTTATATCATGTCTTTCAGCAACATGGTACAATCGACTAAACATAGTTACCAAGGTATCTAACTCTGTCTTTAGGCACTCAAGTATCTTCACAAATCTGATATTTATGTTAAATTTGTACTCACTCTGCTGACTTCAGCTGAATGTAACCAAGGGAAAAATGCTTCTTTTTCTTCACCTCTCAAATATGATATGACTGCATCACAGGATATTGCATGGCTTAATTCTGTTCGTTCATTATTTTTCATGAAAGGCTTAGAGATTCTCAAATGAAAGATGCTTGAAAAGTGGGATTTTTTTCATATCATAACAGTATTGTAAGGATATGTGTAAGGTGGAAGATACGTGAATACCTGAAATGTAAGGACATCTGGTTTGTGAGGATGTCTGATTAATGGCTATTCAACACACAAAGCAAAGACAAGAGACTGGAAAAGTAATAAATTAAAAGCTAAATACATAAACCCTAACAAATAGGAGATAATGAAGACAATAACAAAAAGAAAAAGGTCTCAGGTCACTGATTGATGAACATTGGAGCATTCACTTAGGTGTAGCCTTGGAGAGGATCAGCCAGTACTTTGGTAAGAACAACATGACTATTATGAGTCTCATGGGAAAGACAAACTTATTAGGGGGTATTTAAGGGGACTTGTGGTATTGTTTAAATCTTACTATAGGATGTTTTAAGGGGATAGAGGGAATGTGTGTAATCTTCGGGGCTGGAATAAAGGTTGGCAATGTGAGGAGTCAAGGCAAATCAGGGAGGAAAAACATGGGAACATGGAGAGAAGGCACATGAAGTGGGCTGGCTGCAGGTAATCGGGCTGCTTAAACACTGCACTTGTCTGGCCGAGCCCTGAGCCTGATGGCTGTGGTCTGTCCTATCTTCCTATTAAACTCTGTTCCTAACTATTTTGTGTGACCTTGTTCTCTATTCTCTGAGTGTTTGTGGATGTGGGATTCGCTGGTGAACTCCAAGCTGGACTAGCCAGTGGGAAGTAGGAGACCAGAAGCTGGAAAGACACATGGACAGAGCTGGAGACCAGACAAATGGGGTGCAAGGCCTGGGCATGGGTCCTGGACAGATTCACAGCCCAGCCCTGGGCTCGAGGGGCCAGCCAGCCTGGGAGGGACTGCGAGTCACGGGTGTGCATACATCCGCCACGAGTGACTGCCATGCAGGCCAGCGGAGAGGGGAAGAGGACTGGCAGTCCATGCCGCTCGTGTTTGTGTGAGTGCTGTTGGTGTTTTTGTCGGTGGTGGTAAAGGCACCGCTGCCTGTACTGATCTGTGAGGGTAGCTGTGTGTGTATTGTGAGGGTGCATGCCTGCATCATTGGGATTCACACTTAGCCAAAGTAAACCCAGCCTTTTTGCCCTTTTTCCCCATCTTCCATACTATCTGTTCCCACCCTGGGAGCTACTGTACGGTAGCCCACTACCACATCCCCATATTTATCATTAAGATCACCTGCAGCTGCCACTTCTGCAACCCGTATTCTCACTCCTTGGACTGCCCCAAGCTCTGCATCCTCTGCTGATTTCCCTTCCTTTCACACTTGTTCTCTGGATGAGGTAAGCCGATGGCAAATATATGTATGATTTCTGTGAGACTTAAATGTCTGTAAGGCATTTTTAACTTATCTCCTGTTTTTCAAAATGTGCTGGACACAGACTGAATTAAATTTAGCAGTTTTGTTTTACTTTCTCACCAGAGGAAACAAATTGCATATACAGACATATTTTCTTTCCCCAGAAAGAATAAATGTTGAGCAAAAGACAATGCTTCACATTTGTACAGAAAGAGATCACTAGGGAATTTGCTCCTCTGAGAGCAGTAAGACAGCCTGAGTAATGTTCTTTCCTATATGTCCGTTCCAGATAATATAATGACTCTGCAATCAACTGTCAGAAAACCTTGCCTTTAAAAACAGGATTTATCTGTCCAGGAAACCTCCAGCCACTTAGAGAGACCTCTATAATGAAATGTATGGCAGAATTAGAGTTTTGTATTCCTATCTGACTTGTTCTCCCTAGAGACACTGGTTGAACAAGGTGACCTATACCTTGCAAGCAGGCATTAGGATTAGCAAATGAATAGTAGGATTATTTGTTTTATCTCTCTACACTGTGCAGAAAGAATAAGGTCAGCAAACAAAGTATAAACAGACTCTCATATTCCCATATATGCCAGTGACTTCACAAATTTGTATTTCGATTTTTTAGTGGCCCATTGTAGTAACACAATTTCAAAATGCATATAGAACAGTTTGCTACCATTACAGCCAGCTTTGGGATAAACAGCGTAAGAGAAAAGTTGAGATGTACTAACCAATCTTTGGAAACGTATATTCTGAATCTTACTTACCCAAAAGTAGATGTGAACTTCCAGGATTTAAAAAATCCACTTGTGGTAGCTTTTGACAGAGGAGTCTTTCACATTCAGATAGCCTTTGGTAGGCTTTTGGTAGGCTTACAGAATAAGAACAAAATCAGCCTGGCATCAGGATTGGTATTAGGTTAAACATTTATTCTTAGCATGTTGTTGTAATGAAAGTTAACTGTCCACAGACGATGGATGTTTAACACCTTTACTGTCTGTAAATATGTCACCAGTATGCTACCAGGAGAAAGGGACTATGATAAGGGACAGTATAAGACTTCAGTGATGAATGGACATCACATGAATGTCTCAACAACTACTGACTTAGTGAACCAGAAATCTTAAAGGGGAACCATGGTTCCTCAGGAAGGCACTTCCAAGATAATCTAAAGGTACACTTGACTGAGAGAAATAAACCAGCCAAATCTTTTAAACTTTTAGCCAAAAAGCAGCCAAAATGGTTAAGTAATGGTTAATGGGGTAAGTGTCAGTGAATACAAGGATCATCCCTTTTTTACATGTCGAAGTTAAGGAGCAGTAGCAGTCACAGACTGGTGCACACATAGAGTGGCACTTTTACTTACGTGATAAAAGGTGCTTGTCACTGATAGGTCTGTACAGTCATTTTTGAAGCCTCTAGAACTTGACTCATCCAGTCTCCCACCATAGTATTGGCATTATCAAGTCAGAAGATGAGCTGCATCATTTTTCACTTGAAAACTTCAAGGTGCTTCAAGAAGTTCATTACTTATCATTATCCCATCATTAAAAGTGAGAACAGGGGAAAAAAAGCCATTAAAAATAAGTGACCTTAATTCAAGTCTTGCAGCCAGTCCAAGGGAGAGCGGAGAATAGAATCTGATCTAATCTAATCCCTTGCTCTATCCACTATAATGCTACTTCTCAGATGTCTTAAATCAAAACCACAACACTTCTGTTCTTATAAAACAGTAAGGACACCATTTTATTTAGTGTCCTCTTCGCTTGCCTTGAAGTAGGGACTTCAACCTTTCTTGATAAGATTTGTCCAAACTTGCTCTAAGTGAATGAGTGATATGACAATAATTCACCAGATGAGGTACTTTTAAAAGTTGATCAGGTAAAACTTACAGAAATTAACAACCAGACAGAATCAAGAAGTTACTGAGAGCAATGTGAACATAGCTATTTTAGCTTATATCTAGCAAATACAGATCATTCTGCCCATGAGTAAACAAAACAGTACTGCAGAAGATAAAGGTTGCACACAACATTTACCGCTGCACTATGCATCCCATCTGCCCTTTCTTTAATTACATAGGATGTAGTCTCTCTCCTAAAGAAACTGCTAAAATACAGCAGTTTGCATAAACTGTTTCAGATTAGTTTTGTAATTCTAATACATCTTTTCTTTAAAAAAGCAATGCATTGCAGTGCAACAATGATATAACATTCTGTGTTATCTTTTAGGTTATCTAAAAAGCTCCTGAAACAGATCATCTGTATTACAGAGCAAGCATTGTTCAGTGTGTAACGCACTAGCTGTGTCAGCTGTGACATCAGTGCCATCAACTTTACTGCAAATCTGTAATTAATGTGACCCTGCGCATACAAAGTGGAAAGAATTAGGGAGATGATAGTCTTCCTTTTGTACACAGTGTTGATAAGATCAGTATAATAGATTGTTACCAACAGATCCTTCTTAAACAATTTGGAGCTATAAAACCTAAAAAATATTCAAAGGCTCAGCATGCATAGAGTCTAAGGGTCAAGGATCAGTATACAGCAGGACATCACCAGCTGAAATCTTAAGAGTCTCTCTGGATTTCCTACCCACATTTAAATGTATTTCTGAAGAAATCAGAAGAAGATCAAAATATTCTTTGATTTCTACCATGGCCTGATTGTCTCAAGTGTATATTTCCTTTTCTACACCAACATTATTTACACACTGTAAAAATGTACAGTTTTTTATGTAATTCCTGAGGTTTTCCAGAAAGAAATTACAAAGGCAGAACATTCATCATGTTAAATTAGTATTCACAAAGTTCACCAGCCAGTTTGAAAGATCTTGACTTATGACAACAAATTCTGTCTCTTGAGCTCCTGAAGTAATTAACATAAATAGTTATCATCCTTTGGACAAACAAGACAGTAAAAAGGATAAGATTCAAAACATCTGTGTTTCACAGCTTTTTTTTTTTTTTTTTTTTTGTTTTGTTTTGGCAGAGGAAATACTAAGACTCAAATATCTTGGGTTCTATTCCAGCTATTTCACTGTGCTCTCCTCAGCCCCATAATTTTTCCATGCTCTGTTCTACTCCTTGAGTTTTCTCCTGACAATGTCTCTTCATTTTGTGAAAACAGTTCTATTATGTATTTCCTGGATAAAGCCCATAACTTTAATTCCAGCCTCACCATATTCAATCCCAAAACAGATCACTGGCTCATGAAATTTGCCAGTGTAATCTATCTTATTAATGCCTCCTTTTTTGACTCCCAGACATTAGCTGGAACCATGAAACTTCCACACCAGAGATTAGATTTTCACAGAAAGAGATTAAAAAAAAAACCCTAAAAATCTAAACATGCATTATCATGAATAAATAACAGTACAATTCAGATGTGACATAGACCATTGTTCATGTAATACAGTGATGTGAAATACATTAATAATTATGTGGATATTAAATGAAATGTGTTTTCAAGCTGAGGAAAAAAGGAAAAATAAATCTACAGAAAATTTTGACTGATCTAAGGCTGTTCCCATTTTGGAAAGGTAGCCAGGTGTTTGATAACAGGTGAGACTGAGGTTGAATCAGAACAAAAAAATGCTAAATGATACTATTGGAACACGAAAAACTCACCCTTGAGAAAAGGGTTATAATTTGTCATATAGCAGAAGTCTGTTAATATGACTGAAGCTGAGCAGTGTAAGAAAGTGGACATGAGCGAATGTCAAAAATATAATAAAACAAAAATCTGAGTCATACTGACCTCAAAGCTAGCCTCGGGCAAAGAGTTGTACAGGTTGTAGTAATAAGCGTAAACCAAATTAAGGCAAAGGCACTGGATTACCTAGTTTTTCAGGAGTGTCTGGTAAGCAACGAGAGGAGAACAGATGGAAAAATTAGCATTGCTATTACTGAATTTCTTATTACATACTACCTTCACACAGGATAAGTGGATTATCTAGTTGAGCACTAGTACGTAAGTCAATGCATTGCTGAAGTCATTGTTAATTAATAAATATTAAAAACATAGCTGATCATAAAAAAGTAAGTCTCATGGTTAAAGAGCTGAGTTTGGCCCCACTGAAAAAACCTGTGATGATAACAGTTTTTAAAAAGTACCATTTGCAGTAATATGTGAAAAACTCACTGATTACTGAATTAATGTCTCATCAGCCTCTTGAAGTTGAGGGTTTTGGAGAGCTAAATGAAAACAACTGACAAAAAGGAGAATGAGGAATATACAAGCTTGCATCTGAGTTCCAAAAAGAAAAAAGAAAAAGAAATGCACACTTTTCTTTTCCCTTTTCTTGAGGCAGAGGTGGGCAGGCCAGCTGGATAAACTCTTTGTTCTGAGAATCTGAGAAGCATAGAGGATTACCAGGGTAGGCCTGCTCATGGGACATTGCAGAAGGAAAGAAAATGTAAGCCACCGCCTTAGATCTGGAGAGCACATCAGGCAGTGAAGAGGTGCACCTTGTATTAGAGTGCTAAAACAATAGATGTCTGTGTAATAGGAAGAATTGAACAGCACTGTTTTAATCTCTCCTGTGAAGGACAGGAGCAGCAAAATGCCTGTGGCATATGGGAAGGGTGATCTAAGGCAGAAAGAGATAGAGCTTGAGAGAGAAGGGGTTTCAGGCAGGCAAAATTGGGAATCCCCTAGGGTGACTTGACCCCCTCGGAGAAGAGAGAAGGGCTGTGTGACCACTGCTGGACCTCACACACCCCACGTGCATGCTGTGCTGGTCTCTGGACATCATTAGTCACATGCAGGGACACAGAACTGGTTTATTCCAGTAGCACCAGAAGGTGGAGGTCCTCCCACCCCTCCTGTCTGCCAGATAAACTAATTCTCTGTGCACGTCAGCACCTTGAAAGTGTTTTATCACAACACATTTTTCTGTGAGTGGAGAAGTACTAACTGTGTGACCCCCGGCTAATTAGAGGACCAGCCAGGAAAGGTATGCGTGGCTCAGCCCAACCATTGGATATTTAAAGACCAAAAGTCGCCTCAAAGAGTTCCAAAAGAGGCGCCATGGATCTGAGCTGGCCTTAATCCATGTATTCCTTCCCGGCGGTTTAGGGCACTCAGCATCATGATAGTGAGACTGGCAATATAGCAAAGGATATTCTTAAGTGGTACTTCATATTAGTATTCTAGTATAATCAATTATGTGACAGCTATAATCAAATAAATTTTTTACCCTTGTCTATACCCTGTGTTGTAGGAGTATTCCGGGAAAACAGCCTGCGTAGCTCAGTGGGAGCGGGCGTTGTGGGGTGGCTTGAGGCCCGGCCAGGGCTTTGACCATGCAGTTTAGCAGTACTGGGGAAGATGGAGCGAGCGGGCGCAGGGAAGCCGGGGTGGGAGCCTCAGGGCAGGAACACTGAGAACGAGAGGGGGATCTGGGTCAGGAGACCCTGGGGTTGTTGTGGTACCACCCTGTGCGCTTCTGCGCCATGTCCCTGAATCCTGCCGTTACGTGCACCCCTTCTCCCGCCTCCCCTTTTGCTGCTGTGGGCACTGTGATCTTATGCAAATGACTCTCTGTGTGCTATTTTTTACACAGGCTTTTACAAAGTGAAAAGTGATCAGGAAAGGCTTCTTTTTTTACAGGAAGGAGTAAAACCTGGAGATTTTGTGAAACACAAAACACAAATGAAAGACTTTCTTTTAACACAGCAAAATCAATCAAACCCTCAAGTGAGCTGAGTCAGATAGAGTAAAAGGAAATTCTCCTCAGTCTAAATGCTTGGGCTTCTTTTAGCACTCTCAGTCTTATGAATCACTCCTCTTACTAACACGACAGGTTATGGAGCTGTCACAGAGCTGTATGTTGACTACAGCTGAGCATAAAGAGAGTAACATTTTCAGGTGCATACAAGCCTCATTGATTTCAAAGAAATCCATGCTTGAAAAGGTCAAAATCCCCTGACAGTGGGATTTAGGTTTCTGAATCACTTAGACATTTTCGTAAGAAACTAAATATAGAAAATATGTCTCCCTCATGCCCGTTGATTAAAAACTTAGGATTCTAGTTCCGTTCTTGAAAGCACTTAGGCACTTTATATTATAAAGTTCCTTTCTAAACTATAAGCATATGTTCAGTTTACAACTCTGCAAGGTGCATATTCACATTACCACCTCTACTGGATTTGGATATAAATATTTATTACAATTCAATCTCTACTGAGAGCATCATTCACAAAACTGTAGATGAAGAAAAGCCAAGCTGACAGGACACAGATGAATGCTAATATGTTTAAACTTTTGCTAGCAGTAGTCAGCTTTGATATTAACACAATCCCTTTTTTTGTCATGCTCAGTATATTGAAAAGTTATTTTAACTGTCCAAGTCTGTTATAACATCACCAGCCATAATCCATTCCAGAATCTGAGGAAAAGTGGTTGATTCCCCCCCCCCCCCCCCCAGTCATCTTCATTATCTGCCTAGTCTGAAGAAGACAAAATTCTTTTCAGTTACCATGGGTTTCATAAAATATTAATACAGTAATAATTGTCACGTATCACACAAGTGCTGTTGGTATTTAAGGGAGTTTAGTTTGACACTCATGCCTTTGATGAATGAAAAAGAAATTTGCAGAGACTGCTATCATGTGTTTTTCATCAGACAGCTAAAATAGCATGAATAAACATGATTTAAAATAATGCATTTTATATTACTGAACGCACTGCTTCTGGTTGGTATTAAGGTGAGTGTCTGAGGAAAATCTGAGAATGTTTAACAATTATATTGTAATGTAACCTTCACAACTGCTCCACTGTGATTCTGTCCCGTCTGATTTCCTTTCTGTTATCAACAGTGGCAGTCATGTCCACTAAAATGCCTTCTACTTTCAGTGCTTGCTAGTTCTTCCATTAGCTACCATAAGAGTCTGGAGACCCCTGAGAATTTGTGTCCACTTTTTTCACAACTTACTGAGGGTTAATAAAGCAGGTACACTTTGCAAAAGCTATAAAACATATATACTACTATATCTTCATGCTTTTATCCACTCATCACATTTTTGGTAATATAACATTCAATATATATTCCAGTATAATCAGGTACACACAGAAACAATGCAATGTCTCCTTAATTATTATTTAAAACCTGTGACACTGGAACAGGTTTCCCAGAGAGGTTGTGGATTCTCCATCCTTGGAGCTACTCAAAACCCATCTGTAAATGGTCCTGGGCAGCCTGCTGCAGCTGACCGTGCTTGGGCAGGGGGGTTGGACTAGATGATCTCTAGATGTCCCTGCCAACCTCAGCCATTCTGTGACTCTATCAGGAATTCATGGATTGTAGATGAAAGCAGGACACACTGCAGTCAGAATATGGAGATTGGAAATCTTTTCTTTCAAGAGTTGTCAGAATAAGTCACTAGTCACCTAAAATACATGAAATCTTGGGGTGGAAAGATGTCACTCAAAGCAAGCATGTTAGATTAAAGAAAAAAAAAGCAGTAGCAGCTTAATGCATAAAACCAAAATTTTAAAATAAAAAAATAAATTCATATATAAATGGATAAAAGAGGAATATTTCAAATGTCACAAGATTTATTTAATTTATTAATGCAAGTGCACTGTCCTTCAAGTTAAAAGTAGCCTTTACCTTGAGAGGGCAAAAGTTGTGAATAGCCGAGTGCATCACATCATAAGTGAGCAATAAACCACCATAGACATGTATAACAAATGAAGCTCATCAGTTGTTTCATTCAGATAATAAGTGTAAGCAGAGCACTTAATAAATAAGAAGTCAATCAGAAGTCAACGTGCTTTAAAAAGATTAAACAAATCTACAGTCTTTAACTAAAATACATGATCAATTTACTTAAAAATAATGCTTGATCAGTCAGCATTGAGATTAATCAGACAATTGTATAGGGGAAAATATCAGCTAAGAAATCATAATGGAACAAAAAAAACGATTAAAGGGAAGAGTAAGGAGGTATAGCTAGTATTTTTTTTTCCTACAGTATGCAGGCAATTGCTACTATGACTGAAATAAGTAAATTATTTCTCAGGACACAGATAGCTAGTCAAAAAGAATTTGACTAAATGGAACACCAACTTAAAACTTATTGTATTAACTTACTAATTAATTCATTAACTGCACTGTATAGGTGTTAAAGCAACACCTTTTATCTACCCAAAATCCAGCAGACATGTGGAGTGATTTCATCTGTCCTAATTGCATATTTATAGTAAGTACTTTAATATGATAAAGCCCTAGTTTTAGACTTAGAAACATACAAACAAAAAAGTTTGGAGAGGTAAAACTAAGGCTACAGTAGAATTAGTCAACTAAACCATTCTGGGATGCCCAAGAACACTGAAAGCCAACTAGCATGTGTGTGCACACATTCATACATTAAACTCTCTTAGTCTTCAGACCAACGCAGCCATATAGAAATTGCCTCTTCAGAACAGGTCCTAGTTTTTGCTATGTTCGAAGCTGAAGCTAAGGAGTGTGTGGGAGAGAATGAGCTGGTCTGGGCCAAAACCATTCCCAGGGACATTATAACAGTTATAACATTATAGCAGCAGGGCAGTATACACCATCTTCTCTGGAAACGGTTCCTACAGAAACTAATAACATTTCTGATGTCTGTGTGTAGTTCCCACTGCTGCCAGTATCACTTTGTGACCTCAGTCAAAGTGCTCGCGGGGGGCTCATCTCACTAACTTGAAGCCTTTACTCTAGCCTAGTTGTCTGGGCTCCGATAGTCAAGTGACACCTCTGGGAAGCAAATTATCTCATCTTAAGACAACTGGGATCAACCTATTTACCTCCATTATCTGTAGGGAAAGAGTAGGCAAGCAGCATACACAAAGTGCCTGCTAGAAGTTTAGGTGGAAATACATATCAGCTTCAGTCTTGTTTGCCTAAATGCTAATAAAGAGGTGAGTTCAGTGAGATGTGAAGATTCAGTCAGAAGACAGTGAACATTGTACTGACACGACATAAATATGAATCTATGCTATATATACAGATGAATAAAAGGCTTGTAAAGTTCCAAGATACTGAAATGGCTCATAATGAACAATGCTAAGTACTAGAGAAAACTGCAAGATAAACTGACTCATGGGCCAAGCTGGAGCTCTTCAACCAGGTGCCGTGTGAACCAGCAAACCTAATGACGTTTATTTTGTAAGTTTATTATATCACTTCCACTCTCGAAATGATTTTAAAAGATCAGATAACAATATAAGATGGAGACAATTTTCTAGTAAGAAATTGGGTGCCAAATCTCACTTTTTCTCTGCTGAAGCACAGAAGAGCCATTTATTAAAAGCATTATATGACTGAGCTGTTGGCAATTAGCAAGGCCTTGGATTTCATGGCCTGAAAGGTCTCCTGCATTCATATGTTCCTAACTAAGATTTTGTATACATTAATATACATGGAGTTCTGCTTCCTCTCTTTTCTTCTCCCACTTGATCTATTTTAATATTAATATTTGATTATACACAAAAATTAGCTATAGTTATTTAATTGTAGGACTCCAGAAGTAACAATCAGATAAATATGAGTGAATTATATGATCAGTCTACACTTAAGTCTAAAATAAAATTACAATTAAAATTCAGGGAACAATGTTGTTCAATCAAATGCAGGTGTTGAAGAGCAATCTGTCAGTCAGTTATATGTGCTTGTAATGATGACGGCAGATGTATTTTGATAATAATTTTGTGGTTAATTAACATTTCTGTTTTTTATTGAATGGAATAATACAAAACTGGCATCTTACCAAGATAGATAGAAATAATTTTTCATCACTGAGTTTTTTCAGCACTCACAGGTTTCAGGTCTGTAAAGGAAGTTAGCTGCTTTTGACTGTTTGTTCGTGGTAGACCTATTATGTCCTAGTATTCCTCACTTAGGCCCTCCTGACTTTAACTGTATGTGTGGTAAGTCTGTTGTGTCCAAGAGTGAGTTCAGTAGGACTCTGTGGCATAACACTGTCCTCAAAAAGACACTCTGACTTGTCCTCAGGATCAAACTTGTTTTCAACACATGCTTTGAACATGGTGACAGATGCAGCAGAATCCTGTTCTTTAGTAGCTGTGCACCCTGGAACAGCCAGTGGCTCAATGTGCACTGATCGACCCAAACAGCTACCTATAAGCTGCCTTCCTTTCTGTTCTCAAGATAATCTCTTTCAAAATGCTGAGCGTAGGTTTACTCAAGTGATATCATTTGCATAATTTTATCTTGATATAATAAGATCTTTAGGACAAAGATCATTGTACCTTTATGGATGTACATCACCTAGCACAGTAAGTCCTGATCTTATTTTGTCAAATATTTATATTGTGTAATCATTTTAAGGTTGAGATTTTGACAAGGAAAAAATCAATTTATCTGCAAAGAAGAAGGTAAAAATACTTGGACAAATGGCATCAGATAAAGTAATATCATAATTTAGCATGTTTATATGCTACCTTTAAATTCAATTTTGAAAAAGTGAAGCCATACGTAGTAAAATTCTTAAAAGTAAAATTCTTAAAAGTAAAATTCTTAGAAATGCATTGATTCTGATATAGTACAAATGTCATAGACTTTCCTTTTTGAAAATAATGTCCTGATGACTGGTACATTACTTTTGGGAAAGGTGTGTGTTGGGGAGGTATTTCTGTACCCATTTTCTAAGACAACAAGGACACCATATAAAATAATCAAGCCGACTATAGAAAACAGTCAGAGGACTGGAACAGGGGAGAACCCTGTAGTAAGTTAAACAACCCTGCCATCAGGGAGAGCTAAGAAAGGAAAAATACTACTTCTATGCTTTGCAGTTTTATTCTCTAGTTAGGATCCGCATCACTGCTTATCAAAATCTTTGAAAACATTTCTGTAAGTTTTGCTTTGCCACCCATGCATCCCCTTTGTTTGACATCTCAGTCCACCACTTCTTTGCTTGATTGTTGATCATCATCTCCCTCCCCCATCATTCCTAGTTGAAAGCTCTGCTTACCAGGTTGGCCATCCTTCTGGCAAACATGCTTTTTCCTCATTGAGTCAGGTGGATCCCATCTCTTCCTAGCAGTCCTCAGTCCTTAAAGCCTATCAAATGATTGTAAAAGACAAAATCCTGTTGTCAATACTACCTGTGCAACCAGTTGTTGACTCAGAAGATCCAGCCTCTCCTTCTCAGGTCCTTCCCCCTTGCTAGCAGGATCAAGGAGAAAACTACCAGGGCCCCAGTGCCCTAGACCATCACTCCCAGAGTCACATAGTCACACTTGACAATTTCCAGGTCTCCCTTGGCCATACTGTTGGTGCCCATGTGTAAGAGTATTGGAGGATAATAGTCCAAGGGCCATACACACCTCAGCAGTGTCTCCACAGTGTCCCAGATCCAAGCCTCTGGCAAGCAGCAAACCTCCTTAGACAGCAAGTCAGGTTGACAGATGAATGCCCCTGTTCCCCACAGCAGGGAATCATCGAGTGCTGCCACTTACCACTTTCCCCTAGTACTGCTGTGGGTTCAGGAACTACCAATTTGGGTGCTCCATTGGATAGAGCTCCCAGCCCCTCATCTGCTATGAGGTCATTAAATTTATTCTGTAGCTGCAGTTCTGTAGGTGGACCAGGAACTGTTCTCCTGCTGCCAGGAATCATAGCTTCCAGCCTTTGCCACCATGGGAGTCTCCATTTCTCAACTCGATAAGCTTGGACCATCCCTGTGTCTCCTTTGATCAAGTAGATCCTGAGGTGAAGATAGTCCCTGATCGGTGGCTAAGAGACAGAGCAGACTTCCAGCCTGATTTATCCTGTGATTCTGTGATAGTTTGCTGGTAAATCTAATTGTTTGCTGCCAATGAAAGAGGAAGAATGGAGAGTTCTTGAGACTAAGGCAAAAGCTGAAACCGTCAGGTATTCTATATACATGTACCATGTTTCTACCCATTGTCAAACAGGGGCTCCAGGCTTATTGCCTCACATATATTTCACTCCACTTCTAGACAGCTGAATACCTAAAGACTGTTGCAGATGTTTAACAAAAAAACAAAATCTGAGAACTTGGAAAGAGTTGCTTTTAAAGTTAGTCTCTGCTCTATACTGTGGATATCATTTACCTGGTTTAAACATGCAACACAAAAAAAGACTCATTGGATTTTCTTTATGTGATTCCAGAAGACTTGTTTTCCTGAAAAACAAATGTTATATAACGTGTCTTAAGCCTCTTAGCTCTCTGGGCTACGTTCCCAATCCGTTAGAGCAAACGGTCCACCTGCTGGAAAGCAAAAGGCAACAAAATTCCCATCCAGTAGAGGCAGTAATGATGAGCTGCTGTATGTCAGTATCACTCACTTACATCAAGGAAACCACAAAGCAGAGGCTCATAAGCTATTTAACAAATAATTAAAATTGCTGAAAGGATACCACTGTTAAGACAAAAGCTGCTAAGTCAGACAATCTCTCAAAGGTCTTAGAACCCCCGAGTACTAGTATGTTAAACAGTTAACACCAAGTGTAAGCCTTGCTTCATGACAAAAACCAATGAAGTGTGATAATACTGAAGGAAAAATAATATGCTTTATTTCTTTTTTCTTGACAGATGCAATGTTATTTTGAAAAGCTGAAAGTTAGCTGTTCAGGAGAGCTACAAAATTTTTAAAGATTTAGTCCCTCAGAAGCATAATCTCACCAGCAGAACACATGATCCCAGTTTTAGCTTCTCTGTAGTAAGGGTGCCTTAATTCTAAGCATAAGCGGGACCATTGTGATTATCTACAAAGATTGCAACCAAGCGATTTCTGCCTTATTTCATAGTTACAAAGTAAGGAATGTTTATGGCAGCACTAGTAACCAAGTAAAAAAATGATTGTGTTTATTTCAGCAAATGATTATTTTATCTTTTGAAATAACTACTGAAACTATTAAAGTGTAATTTCCGGGTTTACCTCCCAACATATATGTGGCTCAGCCAGAAATGTTAAATTGCTAATGTCTAACAATATAAAATGTTTTAATTAGCATATATCAAAATATTAAAAGTATAAATAGTTGTCACTAATAGAGATATTATTGGCTATTATTAATCAAAGACAGATGACGTTTTCCTTGCTTGCGAGCCTATTGTCCTTCATTCTTTCGGCCAGCAATAAGGCACAATGCACTAAACACACAATAGTTGAGTGAACATACAACTACAACATACAACTACAAGCTACTTTCTGCAGAGAGCTCATAAAGCCTTGTTTAACTCAACAAGAACCACTGGTCTGTGTGCAGCTACAGAAGGTTTAGGACAGAACTTGATCTTTCCAGACCCCAGTCCTTCATTACAAATAGCACTAGCTCTACGGTATTTAAAGCAATTAGAAATGTCCTTGCAACTGAGAGTTATTCCTGTCAGTTACTGAACAGTCAGATGAACTAATCAGCATTTACCTGTAAAAATGTGCTGATTTTGCAGGTGTTATGGTAGAGGCCATGAACCTTTACTTCTATAAATGATATACAGTATGCAACTTCAAGTACTACTCCGATGCGGCTGGGAAATAGGCCTCTGACAGTGGGGTATCTCCGCCTGTTTTACCTTCACCTTGTGATGACTAAAGTCAGCAATAACCAACCTATATTTTAATAAGTTCACAAATATTTCCAACAACATTGAGTCAACACTTCTAACGATGAGGAGGTGAGCCTTTGAAATAAGCTCTGGCTCCTCCAGTTTGTCATGGGACAAACATAAAAAAATGTAAAGTTTTCCCCCACTTTGCATTTTTTTCAGTAATCTTTGAATTTATATTTTATTTTTGTGGTTCCACATTTTCTGAAAGTAAAAACCTGACATGCTGCTTCTAATCAAAATCCCTAAATAATTACCAAGTGAAGGCTTCATTTATTCCAGCACAAAGCATTGGGCAAAAGAATGTGTTGATCACTCATGTCCTTGGAAGCAGATGTAGGTCACTAATGACAAGCAGTTGGACCTTCTGACCGCTTACAGCTGTGAACAAGCAAGTTAGCAATTACACAGCAAGTTAGGTGAGCCATCTCATCTCTGATTTCTGCTAAAGCTTCCTGACAGCTGGATCCTAATTCTCCATCCTGAAGTGCTCACTTATATAATTTATTCTCACATTTCTGGTATGTACAGAGCTGACTTGCAACATGTTTACAGTGGAGGTCTTTTACAGTTTACTTGTTTCTTAAGCCAAAGTGATCTAAATGAATATTTCACAAGTTCCTCAATATTTGCTGCATAACCCCATATAAGCAAATTATAGTTTATCCGTCCAGTTCCACTATTTATAGTGATGGACCAATGAAACAAAATGCAAGCTAATATTTTTATTTATTTCTCTTATAGTTTGTTCAGGCTCAAAGGAACGAGAAGTAGTTTTATTATTCTGTTATACAAAAAACATACAGATCTTGTCGATCACTCAAGTTTGACAGTTCCTAATTACACTTCTTTGACTTTATACTGAATTTTGTCCCATTTCTGTTGCTGTAACTAAACACTACATACAGTGTATTTGATCATATGGCAGATCTGCTTCATTAAATTCCCCTGAAGAAATAAAATATACTTAATATGAAGATGGTTTACAATTTTTTTTCCTTCATCTTAGAGGAGTCCTTTTACAGGTAATTAGCTTTTTGCTGTCAAGTAGTTTGTGTATTAGCCAGTTCCAGAGGATTCCTTTGAAATGAGAAGCATTTTGTAATAAAAACAGTGATCCCTCTTTGCAGATTATGCAGTATATCTCAGACTGATTCTCCTTTCATACTAACTAATTTTTCTCCTCTGAGATGTTTTTAAGGATCTCATGTTAGATAGAGTTCAATATTTTTTTTACCTGGTTATTGAGAAAATTAACTCTTAAGATGCTTTCTATGCATTACATTGGTCTTCGCTATCTAAAGAATCATAAGAAATAAAACTGTCTCATTTTGACTCATACTCTTTCCCCATTTCAGCAGCCATTTTACACTGTGTCCACCAGACTCGAGCATGACAGCTCAATCATGAACTCATGAATATATTATACGAACTTGATGTAGATACAGGCTTCAAAAATATATAGATATATAAATTTCAGTTTTCAAATAAATTGTCCTGATTGCTTATTCTTTATCCACCATCTTCTTTCTGTCTGAATTAACTACAAGTGCACTTATGGCATGCAGATCACTGACAGAGAGTAATAGCCAGGAGGTGCAAGAAAATTGTTTTGCATACTACCACGTAGGGAACGGCAGGTAGGTCAGTGTTATGTCTGGGTTTAAAAACAGTGAAGCTCCTGATGGAGAAGGGAGAGATCAAGCCAGATAGCTTAGGGCTTATTCTGTTCTTGAATAGCCTCATTTCTCCAGGGAAGCAGAGGTGTCAGGGATGGTTTCATTTACAAAGGAAGGGCACTGCCTCACTTATTTCAGCCCTAACCTTGTGATTATTTAAAATTAACTCCTCCTGTCCAGTTAAAAATTTCTCTAATGCTTCACAGGATGAGCAATTCTGATTTCTGAGGAACTTCTCCATCCACTAGCTGTTCTTGTGTAGAGAGTAGGAACTCATTGGTCTTTACCCAGATTATTCAGTATCCACTATTGCATTTTCCCTTATGCATAATGAATATATGTACACATTTAAAGTATAAATCTTGCTTATTTTTAAGTAGGAGACTATGAACACAAAACAAGATTAATTTGGAAATAGAATAGAGATGGACACATTTTTCTGGGACTCTGTGGCTTTTTGCATTCTCCTCTCAGGACCACCACCAGAAGAGGAGGATGTTTGCTCTTTTTTATCAAAGGTTGGCTTTCTTGAGGAGAGGATTCTGGTATCCAGTGTTGAGTCTGTGCCTCCTTGTCAGGAGGATGCAAAAAAGAGATATACCACGTCCCAGTTCCTCAGGAAGGGCTACAGCTGCTTGTCTATTTCCTCAGTGATAAGCTGCCTCAGCCTGGCACTGTATGAAGGACCAGTCCTGCCAATGCAACTTGCATTCCCAGATTGTATTCAGACTTCTTTAGGAAGACAGCTTTGGATTTCAGAATCTGAACCTGCATAAATTCTGATTTAGATCTGTCTCTTAAGTTTCACTTGTAAAACAAACAGAACACATACTTCATGGGCAAGGTATTACCCATATAATAGCTGTGTAATACCTCCATATGCCATTCAGTGTAGAAGTGGTTGTATGTGAATGTATATGCTGTTTATTCAAGTTAGGTGATACAGTTTTTCGTAAAAATATACATTTTGTAAGAAATATAGGCTCTAAACTCAAATTTCTTTTGACTGTCCTATAAACACTCATACACTCCTATAAGTACTCATACACTCCATTGTAGTTTAGTCAGTGATACAAAACACAGCAAAATCAGTAATAAAAGGAAAAAAGTTAAGTATTTCTATAATATTACTGCTTCTGTTACAATAAGAAGGAGCTTGCTTTTCCTTTCACTTGATTGGGATCAGATAAAGTGTGCTGTTTTTCAACTTCTGTGCCCTCTGCTTGTGTAGGAAGTGTTCTGCAATAAAAATTCATTATCTACTTAATACACATAGAGAAATCTTGTAGCATTTTATCCAAATCAATGGTGTGTGGCTTCCTATATGTTTTATATTTTAATATGAATCAAAGCAACTGAAAAGCGAACTTAAAAATTGGAGGGGGGAAGAAAATGATAAAAGTGGTTCCTGAGGTACAAATTTCCCCAAATGAGGGTCTGTTATTCTTCTTACTCAGAAGGAGTCAGATTCTAACAGGTATTTACTCCTTTTATTAGGCTATATCTTGTTGTATTATACATAATAGGCAACCACAAACTGTGTCATATAAACCTAGCTTCAGTGGTTATGTTATATCTGTTTTACGGTATTAGGTGACACAGAATTGGCATGGCCTGGTAGTAAGCCTAAATCTGATCATTCATCTTTCATTAAAAAAATTTGAAATACTCTGTCAAAACAGTTTTCAACAAACAAACAAAACATTTTCAAATTAATTACAATTTACATAATAATTTGAATAAATTTGGGCTTTTTTACAAAATACTTGTCTCATTTTGACAGAAGGAGTTCCAACTTTCAGTTTCTGTCCATCCGTATCTCTGTCTGGAAAGAGCAGAAAAACTTATTTCAATAGTTTTCATTTTTTAAGTCATCAGGAAAAGGGAAAAGCTTAATAGGTCAAAGTTCCTTTTGGTCACCGAGACAATCATTTTTAAAAGAACAAAAAGACCCAAAGCTTAAACTTTTATAAATCTGTATATTCTGTGTATCCCCACAGACTTTATCAGGATTATTCAAAGTACATAAAATAAGCCATTTCAGAAATAAAATCTTGTCTAGCTTATATGCTATCATACTTTAATTAGTTGACCTATTATAGAATCATCCACCTGTATTTTCCCAGAAACAGTTGTTCAAGATAAAAGGTTGTAGTCAACACTCGGCTATCTCAGCTTCCACTTAGACTATATGGAAATTCACTGTGAAATATCCACTGGAATGTTCTTTTACCATGTGAGGTCCTGATTCTTGTTTTCTTGCTCTAAATTCATAAACATCTACAGGCAGACATTTGTATGAAAACAAAGTTAAATTAAACAAGTAGAGGATCAAGCCCACACTTTAATTTTGAAGCACTTCCATGGTGAATCCAAATTCTTTTTATTGTTTCATTGACATTTTGTTGTCTTTAGTAGTCTCTTCACAAAGCTGTTCCTCTGATGCTCATACCATTATCTGAGCTGTGCTCAGCTTTAGCTGGGATGTGGATCTGTGTTTCTTGAAGGAACAAAAGTTCTGTGTTTAAAATACAAAATGGTATGCAGAGACCAAGCCTATTCCCATTCTTCAGACCTGGCTGGTGGACGGCAATGTTGCTAACCTGTCCTTGGGGACCCCTCTGCCGGTGGTGAAGAAGGCAGATGTGGAATTGGAAGACTGCAGACCTCATCCTAACTAGTTTTCCAGTTCCCATTTTCGCTGGTACCCCATGATGGAAGAAACACAGCATTGGCTGAGGCAGCAGCGGGACAGCAGCAGTGGCCAAGGCCACCCCAGCTCTCACGCAGGCCCTTCCATGCTGGGCCACCAGCGTGCCTCCCACTTCACCCCCTCCTCTCACACTGGTACCAAGGGGCAGCAGCCAACTCTCTCAGCGCTGAGTTATAAGCAGCCGTGACCCCATCTCCCCAGGATATTAGGTTGGTTTATTTTCAAACACTATTTTAAAAATATTTTAGAGTACCCTGTGTACTGCTAGGGATAACCATACTTATTTGGGTACTTCGATTGTCTGTTCAAGCAAGCGTGTGGATTCAGTCAGCTATTCCTTTCAGCCAGGAACCTCCCTGTCTGTAAGGTCTTCTGCCACAAAAATCCTGAAAAAACTTCTCCCCTCTTAATTAAGTTACCCAAACAATGTGTTTTAGCCCCTTCTGCCCTACATGGCATTCAAATCCACTATTGACTTTACCCTTTTATAAGCACAAACAGTTTCTGGCTGACAGCACAACTGCCAACTTACTGTCTTTCAACTATTTCTCTTGCTTACATTTGTCCCTTGTCACATTTTTCCTACCTCTAAGCTGTCACCACCTTCCCCTAAGCTACACCTGGGAGAAGAGGAGAAAATTAATTGTGTCATTTTCACATAACATCTTTCTACCATCATAACCCTGGAAATGTTAGCTCTTTACAATTACAGTGAGTTTGCTTAGGTATGACTTCATTTGTTTAAATAGAACTATTTCTGTTTGACACATGCAGATAGGCGAGGAGAATCTTCCCCTACATCTTTGTCATTGTTAGTTATTTCAAATGTAAGAACATTATTTACTACTTCAGTCAAATAAGAATAAATATAAATAGACATATATTGCTGCTGTCACTTCTCCTCCAAAAAACAGAATTAATGAGCTCTGACCAGCCAGTTTTGGCTGGTTTTAGGTTGGGTTGGTAGAGTGTTTTTGGAATATGGACATAGCTTTTTATTGAAAGAAAATATTTTGACTAGTTAAGTTTTAAATTTGCTTTAAGACTTCATCTGCAGGTTACTTCTTGAATAATAGTGAAATGGCAAGAAACTTTTGTGTTGTAAAAAACTTTATTTTGAATTCTATTTTATTTTGCTAGAAAAATTCTCAAATCTGACCTCTGAACTAGCAAAGGCGCTTTCCTGATGGTCCCCTGTTTTGACTGGATCCATTCAATTTTGGAGGGCTCTCTGAGACTATGGAGTTCTCCTTTCTTGCATTCCAAATCCTGCTATAGGAGAAAGAAAATACACCTTATGTGCAAAGGCAGAAATTTATTGTTAATTGTAATTGCAATCTTAACAGTTTAATCAAAGAATTGCTATTATTCAAGATCTAGTTTTTACAGAAAAAGAAAAAAAAAGGTAAATGAAGAGAACACCACTACAAAAAAAAAGTCTCAATAATAAAAATATAGTTAAAATTTTTATACTGAGATCTATCAGTATCTGCCCCTTGCTCTCATGCTATCCTTGCCCTTTCACTGTTTCTGTAGTTGATGGTAGTTGGTCTTTGCCCAGAGCAGCTGTGGGGTTTAAAACTCATCACCATCCATAGCCCTTCACTGGAAGGAATATGATTTTGACAGTGATGGTTTCATCTTCCTCACACTGGAGTCTACTTGGGGCTATTTCTGTGTATTTCACAAAATCACAGAATAGCTGAGGTTGGAAGGCATCTCTCAAGATCATCTGGTCCAACCCAAACTTAAGCAGGGTCAGCTAGTGCAGGTTGCCCAGGACCATGTCCAGCCAGGTTTTGAACATCTCCCAAGACGGAGACTCAACAACCTCTCTCGGCAACCTGTTCCAGTGCTCAGTCACTCTCACAAAATTTTTACGTTAAAACAGAATTTCCTGTGTTTCAGTTTGTGCCCATTGCCTCTCATCCTGTCACTAGGCAGCACTGAGAAAAGTCTGGCTCCATTTTCCTTACACTCTTCCACCAGATATTTATACACATTGATAAGATCCGTTCTGAGCCTTCTCTTCTCAAGGCTAAATAGTCATGATCAACTTGTTGTCCACCAAAACCCTGTGATATGCTACCAGAGGGGCATCCGGGATTCTTTTGGATTCTGGGGTTAGTTGTACTGAACTCGAGAGAGCATCATTTGTCAAATGTGAGAATTCATTAGAGAGCACTGTTCAAAAAACACATATTGGACAAAACTGAAAAATACGTCAGAGTTAGCGAATATGTCTGTGTACTTGAGCCTGGACAATCTAGGTAAAATTCTGAGAAGAGAGCATCAAAATTTAACATTTCAGAATAAAGGGTGAAAGTGCAATAAATTTCAGCTTTGGTATGTGTATAATGATTTTTTCCAACAGTCATCTTACAGTTAGCATGGGATGAAAAAATTTAGAACTAATTTATTTTTTTCATCTAAATACTACTTTTTTAAATGGGGGGAGGGAGCTGTTATGAAAAGTCTAAATCTTCTTCAGTGTTTTTTTTTTTCTTACAGAATTGAGGTTTTCCCATCACTGTTTCTACAAATTTTACAGAAAAAAAGTATTATTGAAAAGGTTATTTCTTTAACTTAACAAGAACTAAACTGCCAATATTGCATTTCTGAACTCTAATCTTACCAAATATATTTTAGAAGAACTTCAGAAATCTTTCAGCTTTCTAATTTTAAAAAATTAAAAAAAAAAAAAAAGAGAGAGAGAGAGACCACTTCCAAACAGTAACAACTTCATTTCCATTATATAAATCAGTGAACCAATTCTTGGCTTAACTCACACAATTTTATTTGCTTATTCTAGGTAAAGGAAAATACTTAGTACCTACTACAACTTTAAAAAAATGGAATCTCTCAGAAATTAAAACGAATCACAAGTTCTTTCCAGTGCTTCTTAATTTTCAGTTGTAAAAGGCTCAAAAATGTGTTTTGTTAGCTGTTTGTAATTATATACTTGAGTATGGAAAGGAATATTTGCGTTCATATTTCATAGGTCTTTTTCCTTACATGACCAGATTCTGGACTGATGGTGATGGAAGGTGAATGGCTGTGTCTTCTAGGCTCCTATAACGATTTTGTGTGATCTCAGTAACTGGCCAGGCGGGTACATTCTGCTGCTCACTTCTTGATTATGCTCAGAGGTTTCATCTCAAAGATTAGCATAGCACTCTTTTTTTCTCCTTTCTTTTCTTGAGGACAGTTTGGTATAGTTTCCCAGCATTAAAGAGCAGTTCCTCAATAGCTGTTAATCTAGTTGTTCTCTAAGTTACTGAGCTCTCAACCTCAAACAAAAATAATTGAAATTTCCTATTTCACTGCTTCATCTGCCATTCTTTTTTCTCTTATGTCTATATTGCATTAGCTGACTTATGGTGCATTGGCTGACTTATCTTGGTTCAGTCTTTATATCTCAGGGAAAAAAAATGTATTCTTTAAAAGAAAAAAATTGAAGTAAGACTGCTATGCTGAAATGTTCTGACTACTCCCACCATTTCCATGAAGGTGGCTTAGTATACAAAAATACTCAGAAACTGGCTAATATCTGTCACAGAAAAGAACTGTTCAGTTCATGTAGTTAAAAACAAATGAGGATCAAGATAATTTATTGATTAATCAATGATACATAATTAATTGGCAGCCAGTATACTGTACATTCAGAACCAATACCAAAAATATGACAGCTAAACCGCAATACTAGATGCTTGCAAACTGTTAGTAAATGCCTATACATTTCTCTAAGCCTTTCTTTAACTAACCCCCCCCCAAATTCTATTGGCACTCAAGCATGCACACACACACAGTCACATGCACACACATCCCATCTCACAGGGGTACAAGCTCAGCGTGCAAGTGTCCCCTCCCCTGGGAGTGCGGGTCCCCTGTGTGCCACCACACGTGTGCATCTCCGGTGGGAGAGGTGGGTGCCCCAGTGCTGCGGTGCCTGTGGCTCCCGACCACCCAGTGCAAAGGTCCCCCCGAGGCGTTGCCGGCGTCCCGCGGTGTGGGTCCCGCTGCAGCCCCCGTGCTTGCTCCCTGGCCGGGTGCCACAGGGCAACCCATGGCAGTGTCAGCCCTGCTGCTGTTTCCACTACAAGCTCTCTCCTCCTGACACAAATCTTCAGGCCTCTTTTATACTTCTTTTCAAGCATGGCTGTGGCTGGCAATACTGGCACCTCCACAATGTCTTTTTATATTTCAGAAAAATGTTATATTTGCTCTTAGATATCTCTCATAGTTCTCCTAAAAAAGTAGGTACTGCTTTTGCAGTTCATACAGAACAAGTACTAGAAACACTGTGAACAAAGGAGCAATGCTTTGCACCTCAGGCTTTCATGATACTACTGCTTCTATCCCAACTTTCAAAAAAGACTTTCTTATTCCATATAGCACTAGTAGGTTAAAGTGCTTAATGGTCTTTGTTGTAGCCATTTGGCTCCTGACTTCATATAAAAAGGCAAATCTGAGTTTTATTGTACAGGGTAAAACTTCAATGTATGAAGCAGAAAAGAAGGGAACACATTACACACTGAAAAAAAACCTGAGAAATCAGAAGATACCGTGTTATGAGCAAACAAAACCGTCAGTGTCACAATCCCTACTTCTTTTGACTGTCAACTAGCTAGCACGCACCCAGGTAAAGTCAGGAACTTCTAGCAGTTAGGTTGTGCTCCTTTGTATTGTGTGTTTTACCACTCTATCTGCATTTTAAATTATAATAATAATAATAATTTAAATTATTTTCAGAAATTCTTCTTTTTAGCATCTTCTAAAATTTATTAGTAACACTAATTCTGATACTATAGAGTTCTCTGAGTTTTGTGGCAGGGAAATGATAAATTTTACCAGCACATTTATACCTCCTGGAATGTTTGTTAATTATATTGAACTAAACAATAAAATGAATGGATTACTGAGACTAGGTATATGCAATAGAAAACAGTGACTTGTACAAAATTCTTCCATTTCTTCCATGAATGTATTTTTTTTCCACCTCAAAGCTCTCATTCTTCTAGATTGAAGAGAAAAATTTAAGAGGAGGTGCTACTAAGCTTTTTAGGTAAACCAATGCAGTCTGATCTCACCATAACCCAGGGAAGAATTTCTTTACAATAGATACACTGTGATGAACTGTATTTCCTCATAAAGAAGCTAGAGATTTTTTAAGAAGAAATCAAATTCTTTGGAGATATGTTGGTACTGAACTGTCCTATAGCTGACTGGAAATCACAGAAAATAAGGGCTTCTGTTACAAAGAATATACATCAGTGTGTATCTGTACATTCTTTACACATTCTTAAGAGTTAATAAGTCATATGGATCTCATAGAATGGTTGATGTACATGATATAATCTTTCTTTGCAGAAAGTGAGAGACAGTGACCAAACTTTAGAAAGTTAAGCAGACAGAAAAAAATAATGAAATAACAGAGTAAATACATAAACCCTTTACCAAACCCAGGACCAAAAACTATTGTTCTTAAGAGAGAATGGAAGAAATGGTGATATAAGACGTCTCTCTAATGAACTATACAAGAATCCCTAGGATACATAAATATCCCTAAAATTAGAGAAGAGATCAAAAGTCATTTTGCTAATAAAGTTCTGAACTGGTTTCTCAAAAAGCTGGATTAACTACTGGTTTTACCACAGATTGTTTAGATCATCCTAGGAATTTGTATAATCTCTGCAAGAATTAGTTCCCCCCAAAGCAAAAAAAAAAAAAAAAAAAAAAAAAAAAAAAAAAAGAAGATAAGTTCACTATTTGGTGGACATTTAGGTACTATAGATAATAGCCCTAGAACAATGCCTGGTACTACACTAACTGATTTCTGGATTCAGCTGTCTCAGACAAATTCACCCAGCCTTGCTGAATAGATCAGTGTTATTGAATCTAGGAGATACAGAGTGACGGTGCTGTTTCAAGTTTGGTATTTGATGAAACACAGAATGTTTGCTGGCTTCTAAGAGCTGTCAGGTCCTGCTCATCCAACAGCCATAAACCATTTTGCTTGACAGTTGCAAATCTAAAGGTCACATTCATTTTTATTATCAATATTCGGATTATCCTGTTCATGATTATATAACCATCGTTCCAATTTTGTTTGTTTTTCAACTTTGTCCTTTTCATCACCAAACAGCAGTAGCATACAAAAGGTTCTGAGACTTCCATTTCACAAGATGAATTGGTTGTTTCTTCAGAAAAAGCTGAGCAACTTATTTTTTTACATTATCAAGTAAACTGTGTAGGACAACTCTTCCAAAGATCTTTATTTTTTGTCTCAAACTTTTCTTATCTGCTCTCAACACTTCAGCCATTCTAATGTTATTACTTCTTCAGCATGACTATGAATTCCGCTTCTGGTTTTGTCATTGACTGATCACATTGTTCACATATTAGTCAGTTAGCTTCTTTTTTTCTGGAATGGTTTTGTAACCAATGTAAATCTGTAAGAGTAATAAAAAAATCATCTTCAGAAAGCTGTGAATATTAAAGGTGTGAAGGGCAAAAATATTATTATTACTATTACTATTATTAATATTATTATCTTGAAAACATAATTTATGCAAAGTATCTTCTTAAAAAAGCAGTCTGAATCAGGAATGAGGGTATAATAAACACTTTATGGTTTAAATTCCTGGGATTTTTTTTTCCTCATTATCAAGAGTGAGTTAAAAGTTTATGGGATAAGCTGTCCAAATCCATGCTACTCCTTACTTGCCTACTGCATGAGAGTGTGTGAAGTTGATCATGAAGATGTGTGTGCCAAAATTCTGACTTCATTTTGGCCCATATTTCTTACTGGAGTAAATGGGACATAGCATTTCAGCCAAGATTTGTCTATTTATACTAGAAGAAAACACAAACCCAATTTCTTAACAGGGAAAAATGGAATGATTTTGAAGGATAATGAAAAACAATTCTAAATACTTTTAGAATTCATATTAATATAAAATGTCTTCTCTCTGAAAAAAACTTTGAATAAAAACTTCACATTTCAAGTATTTTTGCTCTGTAGTTCATTTTTAATCAAGTCTAGTTTAGATTTAGAAGATTTATTGGCTTTAGTCAGTTTAGAAATAATTAAATCATATCCCTCTATTATTATCTCTGGGTTGAAAACATTCCCTTCTGTCTCCATTAGGCTTATACCCAATTGCTCACATTTTTCCTCACTGGCAGTAATTGTTTCATGCAGAGAGTCCAGCTGTTAGGCCATAATATCATTGTCCTAATCCATCATATTCAATGACTTCTGGAAAGTTAAATCACTTCTGAGGCCTACAATGAAGAGATATCTAAAGATAACTTTGCATGTGTAGGACAAGATGCATTTAGTGGTAAGAGTGCTGTTTATTCTTGTTTCAGCAGTCTCCAAAATACTGCTGCTACACAAAAATCCTATGAAGAAAAGAACCCTCTTGTTTCAATCTGTAAAAGCACTGATTTTTTTGTTGTGCTCATAGAATTTTATGCTTTTCTGCATTTTATTCTCAGGAAAATGTTGCTTCTTTTGCTAGTGAATGTAAATCTTTCAAGATTTACTGAGGCCAGGCAGACAAACTGTAACTTACTTTATGGTGTGGAGGCAAAAACCTGGAGAGATGCCCAATTTTACATGTTTTTGACCTCAAACTTGATGCATGTGGAAAATCCAGGATTTTAGTTGCTTTGAAATTCAAAAATGAGATAATTAATTCACACTTAATATTGTTCTTTTCTCATCCTTAAATGATGAGCTTGTTGCTAATGTTGCAAGCAGAACCCTGACTGATGGCCAAATTTTGATCTTTGGGAAAGTATTTCCCAAAAATATTGACTGTAAAATATTTTGAAAGCTTTTAGATTTAAAAATCTTATGTAAATAGAAGTATTATTGTTATTATTATTATTACATATGTTTACGTGTCACTAGAATTTTTACTGTGATGATATAAGATTAGAAATTTATATAAAATGTCATATCTTAACCTTTATGGCACTAAGAGTTGACATGATGCTCACTTAATATTCTTCACTCATACTGTTGAAGACCTAAGGCAGCTTGTCATCTGAGGTGTATTAACCAGCATGACAGAGACTATAGGGATATTTTGACACATGTCAAATCAGGGTAATAGCTGTATTACCCAGGCAGCATAAGGAGATGATTATGAAATTCTACCGTACTGTAAACCTGTCACCATCTGGAATAGAAACCGAATTTTTACGGAAAAGTTGTTTTTGTGTTTGTAAATACAAATATCTTGTAAGAAGATATTACTTATTAGTCAGCCTAAATATATCTATGTGTGGGATAATAGAATTTTAGAGTAAATAAATTTGATGCCTTGCACCAATGGTACTATTCTTTAGAAAAAGGAAGAATTTTTGTTGGATAATTTTCCTGAATTTGTGGTGAGAGATGAGTATGCTAAACTCTTTCACCTTAGGTATTTTGAAGGAATCATATATGCAGTTGCTAAAACCTTCTAGCGTCCAGTTTTAAGCAGAGGTAGAAGCCCCTACGTGTGAAACTGGGGGCTCCTTACCTATGGAGATAAATACTACTGTGGCAAGTGGCTATTCAGATGTGGTTTAGTAAAAACAGGAAAAATTCACCATGTCCATATGAGCAACCTAAACGGGGCCAAGATGCAAGCCCAAGAGCTGCCACCTGGTCACCCGTGCTGTCACAGTCTCTGCAGGAAGCCACGTGAAAGCAGGGGATGCTATGGCCCTATACGGTCTGTTTCTTGGGGTGGTGCAGACCTGCCTATATTCACCCTGCCTGCAGCCTTGCTGCCCTCCTGGTGATGCCTGGGGCACTAGGGCAACCACCCGAGAGCAGACAGCACAACAGCACTTAGCCATTCGCACCAAAGAGACCAAGTCACTTTGCTGTGAAAACGGAGGGAGAAGGGGGCAAGTCCTGGTGGAAAGGAGCTTCCTTTGATCTATTTTTGCTCATGTAGCTGATGCTGCATATGCTACTATAAAGATGGATGGACACCATGATAGGCATTTTCAGAGGAAGGGGCTAGCTTCTCCCAAATTCTGTCTCACATATGCAGATGCACTTGTATGAGCTTTAATCACAGTCCTGTCTATAACATCACTGTAACATATACTTGCAAAACATATACTTAACATAGGTTTGCAAAAATAAAAAGGGAGAAAACTAGGTGTTCAGGCTTTAACATTTCTGCATATGTCCAAGTCTGGAGAATTTGTATTTAAAATTGCCATTTTCTATAAGAATATTATCTCATTTTCTCATGCAGACATGAATTAACTAGGGGAAAAAAGGGGGAAAAGTTGGCTGTAATATATATTCCTGTACCATATGATACAGCAGTAACACACAGCTGATCACTTTATGCTGGGGTGGCATGTACTCCTGCATACTGCCTAATATCTAAAAAAATTCTGTAATTTCCATATGCTACCTATGGTGTCCTTGTTAAAATTCCTGGGAGAAAAAAACCCTCTTCTCCTGCATTATTACATTGGTATGCAATGATAATTACTGAAATGACGGAATGGAGTAGAGATGGATTGCAGTGTGGGCAGGCTGGAGAGTGTCGCTAAGGTAATATCAAGGATGAGGTATGAAAGACAGATTCTTTGAGCCAGAACTTGTTGGACTTCTTATTTATGGTATTTTGTCTTTTGATTATCACTTCGGTTGTGAAAACAAAATAGCTGATGATTTTTTTTAAGGAATGAAAAACCTCAACAACCTCTCTCTCACTCTTTCTCTGAGTTTATATAAAACATAAGATACCCAATAGTGTTACTTTGTCCACATTGCTAAAATGAACGTCACATTCTTTTGTTTCAGTAATTATTATGTTAGTATAATGTTAGCAAATGTAATCTTCTGCCAAGTTGCTGTTCCCTATAGTGCTTTGAAAATACTACTCATATAAAGAATGCAAAAGATTTTGCCTTTAAGATTACTGTCAGTAAATCCATTCATTAGCAGAACTCTGGAGTTATTTATTTAGGGTCAGATTGTACAACCTTTACACAGGTGGATATGCAGGTTATCACAATAGCTAATATACAGTGTAGGTGCATATCCAGACCAAAATAAATGATTTAATGTACTGAACAACAAAGATTTACCAGGAGTAAACTCAAATGCAAGTTATTGAGCTACTCACACGAATAAGTGTCATTCAACTTGAGTGAGTAGGAAACTCTGACCCCTTTAAGGTTAGTGTGGCAGCAAAGAACTAAGTAAACAATATGAATCAGTGAACCATAGCCACAATTACTGGGAGAAAATTGATTTCTAAAAATGCTGAAAATAAATCTTAATAGCTATGTATGTCACTGAATTTAGCAAATTTCTCCAATAGAATAAATTGATAAATGTAGTCCAGTTCACTGCCAGATGTTACTGAAATTATTTTGGGATCTATAAGCAAGAGTGGTGTATGCATAATCACATGTTGTCACAAATTTGGCAGCTATTCTCATCTTTGCTTCATTGCATTGCACGGTTCCCATTTGCCATTCAGTGTCTCAAAGCCTCAAGCACGAGCCATTAGTGCTTCAACTAACATGCCACTGCAACAGTTTAAATGAAGATCAGAACTCACTTTCTAAATGCAGTCCTTAGAGACAGACAAGTAAGATTACTCATAAATGCCTAGCACAGTTGATTAACAGGTATATTTCCAAGATTCAGCTCTTCAGATTAGACCCCAAAAGTGCAAAAATGATCACACCTTGATCAATTAAGCCAATTGAACTATTAAAGTTCTCTCTTGAAATGAATGTAAGCCTATTTAAGGATGATTATTTCCCCTTTCTTTCATTCTACTTTCTATTTAACTTGTCATTAAAGTCTTTTATGTCTCTGATTAGTTTTGAACGCATTAATTACAGGGCAGTACACTGAAAGAAACTGTCTCTGTAAATGAGTAGTTAGAGCTTTTTTTTTTTAAGGAACAATCTGAAATGAAAAGATAAGATATATCTGGGTGTAGTTATTTTAATTTCTCTAGGGACACTGTTAAAATAAAACAGCGAAGGTTTCAGTGCTCTTCTTTTTAAGACTGCACAATGTATTAGGGCTATGATGTTTTAGTCCATAGTTTGTAATTTTATCAACAGGGAGCAAGTTAAACAAACAAATGTTGTGATTTACTGGAGGAGAAGAATCCCTTGCTTATGATTTTAAAACCAATAAACTCTCATGTATGTCCTTAAAACAGATTTCAAGCAGATCTCACTCCTGTGCCTATTGACACATTCACACAGACCACCTTACCTTTTCTCTGTCCTGTGTGTCTTGCTCTGCAGGGGTGACTACAGAACATTGCTGTATTACAGTGTTTCTGCAGATGGTGAATTGTGTTTTCTTTTTTTTCTACTGCTGATCATTCTATCACTCCTACAAATTGCACAGAAGGCTATGCTAGCATTATTATGTTTATGCCATGTACCCTCCTTCTCCCCTGCATCATTTTGTTTCACTCATCCTTCTCTCTTACCATTAGACTAAACTCATCAACAGTCGTCGTAAGCTTGTACAGTGCTTTGAATGATAGGAAACACTGACCTCTGAAATTTCTAGGTGATTCTGCAATACATATATATATATATATATATATATATAAAGGAACAGAAATATATAAAAGAGAATAAAAGTTACAAAGCCAAGTACTGAGTATTTAGAGAGTAACAGTTATAAGGTGCAACTTTGATACAACCTGCTTGCACACTTGCTTTATGATACTGTCTTTAATACAGAGTCATATACTCCTCCACTTTTTTTCTACTTAAAAGTATTTGTCAAAATTACAAATTGTGTACTTCTCTTAATTATAAGGAAGTTAGACCTACATACCATTCACAGAGTCATTTACATAAAAACCCCAAACTAATAATAGACTTTGTCTTTCAGCCAAGCTGAATTTACAGATTTATTGCTGTTGCTCTCATGTCTATTTCTAGTCCTTTTGAAATATATTATACAGTGACACTGGGCTTTATTCTGAATTTATTTGTACTAAACATAATTTTCAGTGGAGGTACTCCTTAATTACTGTGATATATATATAAATGCTATCATTTCTCTTATTTTTTCTTTCTTCTTTTACATAACATTAATATAAAAACATTGTTTATACCTTAAGTGCAAAATATGCACTAAACAAATAAAAATAAATATAAATAAAATAATTATGAGTCTAAAGAATATTACCATGTTCTCAGCCTTGTTTGTATTTATATCAGGCAAACAAATAAAACGATGCATAGCTTCATTAATCATAGAAATAACTGTTCTGATTTTTTAAGAACTTTAAAAATCGGAGTTGACGTTCACCATTTCTCTTCTTATTTTATGCCTTTTGCTCAACTTAGTAGAGTTTTGTGCTTACCTGAGCCCTGCTCTGTTTTGCAGAAATCAGATATGTTATAGTTTTGCAGTGGAAAACTTTGCAAAGGAAATTGTACATTAGGGAAAAAAGAACATATTTAAATTGAATTCCTACATGCTGTTTGTGTGTGTGTGTGTGTGTGTGTGTGTGTGTATACACACATGCATATGTGTGCATGTGTATAATTCTGAGCTCAAACAGTGCCATAGATAAATAGAGGATGAATAAAGTATGGAAACATTGTGACCAGTTAACATGTCTGAAGAAGAGGAGAGCATTTAAAACTGTTGTTCAAAAATTAGAGTTAAGATATTGCGGCACAGTAAATAATATCTCTTTCACATAAACAAATCATGAATGCTTTGGAGGGAGCTAGGGCTAATACTCTAGTCTGTTTCTGCTCAAGGTAAATGTTGTGCTCCAGGTGGTTCAATAATGCAATTATAACCCTGTAGGTACAAGGAAGAAAAGCAAATTAAATAGCTGAATAATTACTGGGTCAAGACCTCAGAGGTACTGAAGAGCCCCACTTTGGGGGCTTCGGGGGCCACTTTCCCATCAGAAACTCAGTAGCTCTCCAGATTTGGCTAAGAGAGAGTGCAGATGAAGTGACTGCTATAGAATAAACAAAGTCAGGCAGAAGAAAAATCTATGTATAATCAACAAACAACAAATACAAATGTATTTTCTGAACTTTACCACCACCAACAAACTGGTGCATTTGGATAAAAGACTCCAGAATTTCTTCAGCTCATCATTCCTGGGAATTAAGATCTCAATCCTGCCGGTGTGCAGCCATAGCTTGAGGGGAGTGACAGCAAAGCATCTGCCAAGAATGCTAAATGCCTGGTAAAAATAATCCAGTTTGCTCAGTCACTGTGAGGATCTACAGTTTATAGCTATGCTATTTAAAGTGACAAAGGTTCCCTTTACTGGTGTACTCATGATGCATGTTCCATGCTATCACAGATGCCATACCTCGAGGGATGTTTATGTACATGACTTCATTTTCCTCATAAACCATTTTCTTGAAGAAATTCCTGTCCCCTCATGAGCACCTTCTATAAAAGAGAGAGCTTCTGCCACCTCTTATTACCTCAAAAGTGTCACCAGCATATCAAGGGAGGTGATCCTTCCCCTCTACTCAGCAGCAGTGAGGCCACATGTGGAGTACCATGTCCAGGTCTAGGCTCCTCAGTATGAGGCAGACACGGAGCTGCTGAAGTGAGTCCAGCAAAGAGCCACTAAGATAATGAAGTGGCTGGAACATCTGACATATGAGGAGAGGATGAGAGAGCTGGGACTCTTCAGCCTGGATAAGAGTAGACTCAGGGGGATTTTATCAATATATACAAATATCTGATGTGATGGAGTAAAGAAGATGGAACCAGACTCTTTCCATTGGTGCCCAGTGACAGGACGCAAAGCAATGGGCACAAACCGAGACATGGGAGGTTCCACTTAAGTTTAAGATTAAATTTTTTTACTGTGAGGTTAGTCAAGCACTTCAACAGGATGCCCAGAAATGTCGATGGTGTCTCCATCCTTGCAAATATTCAAAACCTGACTGGAGATGGCTCTGAGCAGCCTTCTCCAGCTGACCTTACTTTGAGCAGGGGGGTTGGACTAGACGATCTCCAGGGGGCCCTTCTAGCCACAAGAATTCTGTGATTCCATGTTTCAAAAAGTTCTCTTCAGCTTTGTAGATAGACCTATTTATCTCCTTGAAATGTGAAATACTCCTCAGTATAAATAGTGTATCCAGCCCTTTAAATACCTGTGAAGAAGATTAATGAACTGTTTGGCAGATGGTAATATGCAGTGCTCAAAGTAGAGGAAAAAGAGTGGCATGGTGCAATTGAAACAGGAGCTACAATTCAAATCATGTGGCAGCTTTTGCCTCTGGAGGGACTCAACAGGAGTTGTACTTGGTGGCTTGCACTGAAGGAAGGTACCACCAGTCAGCTTCTCCCCGTTCCTGCTCGGTTCCTGCGATCTTCGTGGAGCAAGCTGCTTCACACAGAACGTGTCTTGCCCATGTGGATATCCATGGCTCATTAGGTCTCCGTCAGTGGGATTGCCATGGAGCTGTGCTGGGGATGTTGAGCGTGCTGTGACAGTGTTAGCAGACTGGGCAGGAAGCAGGGAGGCAACACTGCTGAAGTCTCATCCATACTGTGTTTTGAGAGCAGTCCTAGTGTGAACATCATCTCTTGACATATTGTAATGGAAAAATAAAAAAGTCACGAAGGCAAAACTGCCTTTGTGGCACAGCATCTTAAGTACATACTTTTTTATTGGAAAAGGGTCTTTTTTCTTCTAAAAATGGGAAAAAAATGAAATTCTCTATCTACTTATGATGCCACTTTATATGGCATCATTACCATTGTCTCTGAAGACCTCACAGATTTTTAATATCTTTACATAAAAATGTATTTATCTTCTATGCTATAAATAATTTTGTTCTTTTTACATTATCCTCCTTCTTAGTTTTCTTTTGCACTCCCACTCCCAGTACTCATCTACGTAGTTCATTTGTCAGTTTTTCCTAATGTCATTATTTCACTGTCCTGTTATACATAGCTCATTTGTGTAGTATGACTTCAAGGTCTTATCTGTGAGACTCATACCCGTTCCTCATTAAATATCACTCATAGCTAGTGTGTTGCCTACAGAGAAATTAACACTATTCAAAGCACTAATATTAGAAGTTTAATATTAGATCTCAATACATCTGTTACCTATTCTTTAACCTTTGCCTGTTTGTCTATCTACCCTTCACCACAAAGTTCTCAAGCAGCAAATACCTGTTCTTGAATAATAAATACCAAGTAGATGTGAACCAGTACTAAATAATAGACAGCAGCAGTAGAAAAAATGAGATTCAGACCTGTATTGGGTCAGCCAAAGTTTATGGTAATGCCTGAATTCATCTTATCCCCCACTGTAAGGGAGACCATTGGATTTTTGACTTTGCTATATGATACTGTGTATGTAATTATGCAAAATTTAAGGTTGTGTCCTATGAACAAACTGTTAGCTACAGCAATGAGAAGTAATAGGTAACACATTCTTTCATATATGTGTAATTCCGTGGACATCTCATTTACAAAGATGCAAAAGAAATAGTTCAGACTCAGTTTTTTAAAATTTGCCTTTGAGATTGTAAGAAATTTCAGTTATACAGTTTTGTGAAGGGAATTTTTTGTCACATGAAACTCATCAAGTATAACTGAAGCAAAAAAATGGACTTCTGCCTCTAATTCAGAAGTTCATTAAATTTCCACGTTTACTAAAATATAAGACTAGTTAGATAATTTTTTAACTCTGTATTATATAAAGACAGATTCTAGCATATTTATGTATTTTCTGTATTTGAAGAGTGGTGGAAAAAGCCCCAAGATCTTCCAGCTTTTTTTTTTTTTTAGCCTTCAGAGCTTTTAAAGTTTGCCATAGCCTTCCCCCAGCTAAAGCAAGCCAAAACACCCCCACCTAACCCTCCTTTGCTCTCACAACATTTTAGCATCCTGTTTATTCATATTTGCTCCTGATGCCCAATGGAAAATAATTGAAGTGTTGTCCTGCATTGATCTTCCTATAAATCTAAGGATTTGGAGCCATCTTTTTCTGGAGTTGATCTGGAGGGGTACATTACTGCCCTGGCACTCTCAACACTTAAGGCAGGCTTTTTCCAACTGCCTGGGCTAGCTGTCTGGATCCCCCTTACAGTCAGCTGAAGAGGTGCCTGTAGGGCACAATTCATCTCATTCTAAAATCAGATGAATTGTACTATAGAAATCTCTCTCTCTCTCCATTCGGTATAAAGGAAGTTCAGAAAACTGCCTCTGAAATATGCTATCTATAGTCTGGACATTTAAAGGCAGGAATCCTACCCAAAGTACCTGGCCTAGTCTTTAAAAAAAAAAAAAATTAAAAAAAAAGAAAAAAAAGAAAAAAAAAACCCAGTGCCACTCCTGTTGAATCACTTCCTTTTGGTTCACCGTTCAACTCAGTACCAGTGGCTCATTCTAGGCAATCACTAATGAGATCAGATATATACTACACAGGCAGTTATGGAATTATTATGAACTGTGAATGATACTAAACGGACCACCTGCAATGCTGGGCTATTTACGCTACTCATGATATTTCGAACTTTAGCTTAAGGGCATGTCTCCTTTTGGTCTTGATATTTTTACAATCGACAGTATGTTCTTATTAGCTGTGCCATGGTATATTTGTTCAGTGTTTTTGTGGTCATTATTATTATACAAAGCACTAAATGAGTTTACAGCCAAACCTGAAGATAAGGTTCCTGCCTTAGCCACACAATGTATATAATATATATACATTGTGTATGTATATATACTGGACTTCTCTGCCTCTCTAAAATAACCACATGAACATCTTTACTTTTCTCAGACAACAAAATTGGGAATTACCAACTGACAGGATGGTACCAGCAATGCTACAAAGATCTCTGGATGGTCCTTATCTTCTGCAGCATTAATTTTTATGCGCATTTCATCTTCAACTGCCTGTCACTGATGCTGCAATAACAGAGCCTGAGTGTGCCTTCTGACGGTATCACAACATACTAGATGAAAAGCTGTGTCCAAGATGAAGTTATATAAGGTTGAAAAGAAATGAAAGGACCATACACCTTAAATTACATTTTCACTATCTCTAATTTCTAGGCTCCAAATCCTGCTTTCTTAGAAAATCAGGCAACTAAGTCAATTAAAGCTAAGGTCAAAGCAATGTTTATTTCAGTCCAGCAACTCTCTGCAGCAATATTAAAGAAACTGTCACCTATTTTTATCAATCCATATTTTTGTCTGCCAGTAAAGATATTAGTATAATTCAATCATGAACCAGAAGTAGCCTGTAGCCTTTGATACCTCTCTGTATTAATTGAAATAGATGGCCTAGAAGATGTATTCGCTGGGTACAGGGATTACTGTCACAAAAATATGTTCTTCTTCAGATTTTGCCTCTATGGTTTTTTTTTTTTCCCAGTTTTTCTCTCTATTTCTAGCACACTGAGGAGGAGCCAGTTCAGTAGTTCCTGGTGGGGATTATTTCAGCACTTGCTGTTTGGAATGCAGGCAGTGACAGGAAAGGTTGACTAATTGTTCCCCATGGTACTGAACGATTTTGAATTTTACTACTCTCTGCAATTTTCTCCAAAACAATTGACATTAGAAAATGAGGAAAAGATTTAGTTTATTTTATAAAAGAAAAATCTGTGGAAAAGATAAAGTTCATTTTGCATTAAATGTGGGTAAAGGAGGATACAGGATGGATACAGGAGGAAAATGTCACTGAAATGAGCAGTACCTAAAAGCAATGAATTCGTGAGGCTTTATAATAGTTAATATTATCAAAAGAGATTCCAAAGATGTATTATTTCATTTTGTTCACTTTCTATTTATCGTCATAGTAAAGGTACAACACAGGTATAACCCACCTAAGAAAACTAGCCAAAGGCAGGTAAGCTAGGCTAGCCCTGGCAGTATCCCGCTTTAGAAGCACATTCAGACCCACCTAGACAAGTGCTCTAGACAAGTGGAACCTCGCAGACCAAGCCATAATTTTCCTTCAGCCTTACTCCAGAGCAGCTACCCTTTACTGGATGAACCCTAATCCTAGGCTTCACCCTAGACAGTGGCTCCACTTTCACCGAACAACCCATAAATGCAACCCAGTGCCTTGTCAGTCAGAGCTAATGGCCCTTGGCTAGGACCTATCCATCTATGATGCCATCACCAGAGTGAGCTCCTTCCAAAACAAACTACACAAACCTGTCTCCAAGATGCCCCTATTCTGGATACCATCAAGGCAGAAATGCCTTTATGTAACCTGAAGTGAGGAAAGTGAAAGTCAAATATATGATTTGTAATGCTGTTTTTGCTACCCATGTAGTTAGCTGTAGATGCGTTTATGCTTGCTGCTCAACTTTGTGGCTGCTCCAGTTCCCAGTGCAAAGTCTGCCATGCACTGTACAGGAAGCCTGATCATTCTGGACTCCAGGTTCTACCTGGCCGGATGCCTAAATCCTTTCCTGGGGCTCACGTACAGTCATATAGTATAAAAATGACTTACTATGCTTATAGTTTAACCATGAAGTATCTGTACCTTTTTATACACATCTATTAACTAAGCGTAGAAACAAACATCATTATACCATGAGTTTACATGTTACACATTAAAGCTGTTTTACAGAGTTCTTTCACGGCAGGTAAGTTCCTACTGGTACTTATGAGAAATTGTATTCAGAATAAAACTGTAGTGATCTCACATTATTGTTGAGAATCCTTCCTTCTTGCCTAATGGAATTAATTTTGTATGCTTATTAGGATCAAAGTCATTCTCTTCTTTCCCTTCTAATATTGGCTAAAATTGTACAGCAAAATCTTGGTAATGACCTTTTTCCTACTGGTCCTGACAGCATGAATATAACAGCAATGGATTACCATCTAATTGATGTATTACAGAAGTGTCACTACTTTTACTTTAATCATAGGTTATTAGGTTCAAAGATGTGGCTCTGGAAGTAATTCAGTATAATTTTTCTGGATTTGTTCTGTGGGGTAACTGATGGTCTCCATGTGACAATATTGATACCCTTTCATGTGATCCTTCTCCCACACTCATATCACACATACTTAATTGTCAGCATCATGAAAGTCATTCTTAGTTCTTTCATCAACATTTTCTCTTGTGGATGGTGGCACCAACACTTTCTTGCCAGAACAGCATTGCTTCTTTATACATAGCTGATGAGGACTGTCCCTGCAGAATAATTTCTTTCTCTCAAACATCCTTTTGTTTCAAGAGATTTAACTTTTTCCTTCAATGTTCCATACTGAGAGAGTTTTCTCAGTCAGTATTAAAAAACAGGAAAATTAAGAAAGAAAATAAAGATGGGTCACACTGAGATGTGATCTTCATGTTTTTTAAGAAATCAAGAAAAATCAGGGTTAAAAAACAACCTGAAATTATTTGAAGTAACGAAGTAGAGGGAAAGTGCTATTTGTTCCTACAGATATTCTGTCCAGTTGGAAAATTAAACACTTAAGAAAACACCTAGAGAATAATTAAAATGTCTATCTATCCTAAAATATTGGAGAATATTCTACATGAGTAATACCACTGAGGTGCTCACCCTTAGTTTGTCAGCTTACCTCCCCCTATAGTTCATGGACTTCATTTGAATCATTCCTGGCAGATACACGTTTGATACAATTAATTTCTTTGTAATTAATGAAATATTGTGAGCCTTCTATTGCATTGCAGGAAAACTTTCAGGGTTGAAGCAGTGAAAGCAGGAAAGGAATAAAGTATGTAGTGTAACATTTATATTTAATAAAAACCACCAGAATCTTTTGGGGAAAAAGACATAGCAAAAAGATTTTTTAGAAAAATATCCTATGACTCCCAAATCAAATTCAAATTTTTAAAATATGAAACCATACTATCTTTAACCTTTCAATTTAATATCCATCTATCTAAAATGCTAAAAATTTCTGTGCTTTTAAATGCAGAAAAATGATTTTTAGTGTCCAAAAGAATTAGTATTTGATCCCAGTTACAAGTAAGAAGATAAGTTCTAATAAATAAGTAAATTTGATAAGGCACTGTTATTCACTCTGAATCTTGGCAGAGTGAAGATAGATTGTGGTACGAAGTGATTTAAGAAAGTTATTTTACTGTATAAATGCAAGGGACAATGTATGCCAAATTTAGTATTGAAAACAGTTTCTAAAAATGATTGAAACAGCTTGAATAACAATACTTGTCAGCTTCTTTTTTTAACTCAAATCTGATTCTACTTAATTGATTTTCCATAAATTCAATTTTGTAATTGAGTATCTCCAGTTTTAGTAGATTAAAGCATTTCATACATTTTCTATGTATCAATTAAATTCTCTATATTTTATACAGAGCCATGTCTTCAACATTATTGACTTTTTCTTCTAATTACATAGGAGCATATTACACTGATCTCTTTTTTTTAACAGGTATCACATTCTAGAACTTTGCCTGAAAAATATTACATTAATGACACATTTAATGAATCAAAATACTTTTTTCTTATCTGGATGCATTAAAAAAGAACAGTTATAGAATGAAGAAAGACTAGCTGAATAATGTCTTAACTCCCTACAAGGGCTAGCAATTTCTAGGACTATGGAGCCTGTCGAGGGTATGTATATTTCCCTAGAGCTTTCAAAAAAAAAAAAAAAAGAAAAAGAAAAAACCACACTATTTCTCCTCTCAGTTTAGGTCTTCAGAACTGTATAAGCCAATCACACCTGTTCAATTAAACTATTTTAATAAGGTGAGAAAAGTAACATCAGAAAAATTAACACAAAATGAATTAGGTCCAGGTATGCCTGAGGGAGAACTTCCATAGAAATAGCAAGCTGGTTAAGCAGGTTGCCAATGAGGCCATGTCTGAATGGAGTAAGTATATATCACTGAATAAGCGCATTAGTCTTGTATCTGATGTCTATTTTGCCACCATGCATGCATTTTACTGAGAACTCACCACCAGCCAGAGGCTTAACAATTTGTGCAACACCTTTAGGAAGTGATACAGATACAACTTTATATGTCTTCTTGTGTCTTATAACATATAGAAACTTAAATTCTTTTGATGGTTGCAGTGATGTATATGATGCCTGATTTGGAAGAAGGGAACAAATCTGAAATACTGCCAAGGTATGAAAAGTGACACATGGATGCTATATTTGTACCGAATTCGGACTGTAAACCTGGATGAGCACATCTCAGAGGAGAAACGCAGGAAAAGATCTAGATCCTCAGAAGGTTTCCTGGCAGCATATTTACCTCATGAAATGTGAATTGCTCATTCCTCTAGCCAGTATTTTCAACAGTTATGAGTGAAATATATAGGAGTATATATTGGAAGAGTAACTTGCTAATTTTTTAAATATTTTATTTCACTATGACATCTATTGTTTCAAACTCTAATATCTATCATTCTAAAATAGTATTTAAGACCTTGATAACCAACCCACATTTTTTCATTGTTTTGAAAGAAGTTTAGCATTAATCAACCTGAAAATGATAAACGGAGTATATATACTTTCTGCCGTGATAATACAGTGATAAAGCTCTCTCTGTTCCACTGAGGTCCAGAGCAGAATGTGCAGGCTACCTAGCACCGTGGGCCGGGGGTCTGCACACCGTCCGTCCGCAAAGGGCCCCGAGGTGGGCCTAGGTTGCCGTCGCCTGCCTTGCAGGATGGCTGCCTGCTGACCAACAACCCCTTTCCTGCAGAGAGCAGGCAGCAGTGGCTGCGCACAGCCCAGCAGATACCCCGAGTCCTCGCCAAAGCCACCCTTGGCTGATTATATTCTCAGTAGGGTTTATTACCCCACATGTGTGTTACACAGTTTCTAGGAGAGTACACTAGTGTTTTGCGCTGCAATACACTCAAACAGTTGCCAAAGAGGCTATTCGTCCTCCAGAGCACAGGGCAAGAAATATGGGAAGGTCCCTGGGGATTAACCAGCATCTGAATAATACAGTTTGCAAACTCATTTTGAAGTGGAGTCTTAGCACTAACCCATGTCTCCAGCAGTCCCAGCGACTTGAATTTAAAATTTCCCTTAAAGTAGTTGAAAACGTCTGGTGAGCAGACAGGAAGGGATCAGGACTAACACCAGTGCATGGGATTGGTCTGGCTCTCTATTTCTGTGAGCAAAATAGCAAACATCAAAATCTCTGTCAGTCCAGAGTTCTCCAGCTCTGCTGTTGCCTTGGCCAACCACTCTTACAGAGCTCAGCCCAGAAGCTTCTGCTCCCTCCTGTAGCTTTTATGGCTGGTGAAAATATTTTTCCACAAGATGGCCTTTGGTTTTCTTAAAAAGCTTGCAGCTTTTGAATATTTGTTCTGATTTAATGAGTCTTATTCTTTTGGAAGATGTGATTCTATTTAGGACTCCATTTTGAACACAATTCCTTATAGAATAGAAAATTGTGATCCTGCGAATCAACAGATTTATGCTTTTCATCCATATTTTCACCTTTTGTATACTCCAGAGATGATAAGATCATCTGTAGAAATTGCATTGGAATTTAATCTAATTGTGTCTTCTAAATTGGTACACATACTCTTCAAAGGGTTTTTTTCCTTAATTCCGTAAATTATATTTGAATTACTATGTTTTCTGAGCTTCTTTTTTTCCCTATTACTTTTAAGGTCAGTCTAATAATATCTGTTTTATTTCAGTATAATAACAAAAAATACTCTCGATCTGAGAGAAAGAATGAATGAAAATATACCAAGCTACTGGCTCCTTCTTGGTTCCTTATGTTTCTGGTTCTTCAGTTAGGTGTGATCACATTTATCTCTGAACACTGAAGAAGGAACCTGTCTCAGTCTTTGTGCATAATGTTGGTTCTATAGAACTTATGGTCAACAAAGACAGACTGGAAAGATGAAATCCACACTGTCTCATGGCCAGAAGACCAAGGGAAAATGCAAGCTGCCTGTAACCTCCAGAATAAACTATGATATTCTTCATGCACAGATATCTGAGAAGATGTTACTGCTCTTTAAGTTATGGAGTGTTGCACACTTTAAAATTGATAAGCTGATAGAAATGTGCTTCTATAATGGACTGGGGGACACACAATATAGAGGCAGAGGTTCTTTACATATATTTATGGGTGCTGACAGTTGCAAATGATCCTTGGAGGTAGTAGAACAAGTTCATTCAATGAAAGTGGAACAGCTACTTTCAGAGAATCTGTTTTTTCATTGAAGAACAAAATCTGGAATGGCAAAAGCTATCACTGAGGTAAGTAAGTGGTCAAAAATCTGAAGAGTTAAGTAAGGACTGGGGATCTTCCTAGTCCCAGCATAAACAAAGCTATTTCTTCATGGTAGTGTGCAGCATATCCATATGTATGATTTGTTAATTTGTAATTAGTTTCCAAAATAATTTTACAGGCACTGTCAAATATACCTTTGATTTACAGTGTGTACCAACTAGGCAGTCAGCTGTATAATGCAGTTTGTCCACAATGTTTGTGCATAAATAATCCCTGTCAGTAATTTTAAATTAATTTTGAAGAGCAGACTGTGAAAATCAGTTGCTATGCAGATTAATGCTATTTTAGTTATTCCATTTCATGAGCATACATACCTTTTCCAAACGGTATTGGTCAGCTAATGACATATCTAATATTAACCTTCACTACACAGTGCAAGCAAAAAGAGGTGTTGCTATGGTACACAGCAGTCGTGTAGGCTCCCTTCTCTGATACCAATATAATTTAGATCATTTCTCCGCAGATATAAATTTGAGCTAGTCTACTTCAGGCAAGCAAAGTTACATGCAATTAGATTGTGTAAAATCATGGCTGTGACAAATAAAAGGAGACCCTAGTTTAATTTCCACATTTAAAATGTTTTGGGCTTTGAAGGAATATTCCATGTTTTTAAAAAATTGACAAATTCAACTTAATTTTTGGTGTTGATTACCCTATCACCTGCATATGAACAGAAATGTAGGTGTAATCAAACAGCTGCAGGTTTTCTGAATGAATTTCTAACAATGATATGCCTTAAAATTAGAGAGGCTGCTGAGATTTCTACATTTGTTCATTTATGAAGGTTAAATTCTCAAAGAATGTAAAGGTTTAGACATATAGCTAATGGAGGATTCATAGCCAAATCCCTCATTCAGCTTGGAAAAATTTTAACCTATCTTTATTTTCTTACAGAGGCAGCAACACAGGAGAAGAGAACATAAGCATACAGATACAGAGGAATATAAAGAAAGGGGCAAACAGCCAATGGGAAAACGGGAAAGACTGTGGTCAAGGCAAAAAAAACTTTGAGTCGAAACTGGTCTTACTCATTCATCAGGAAAATGAAGATTTACTATAGTGACAACTGCATTAAACACACTCCTTATTACACTGCTGTACAAATAACTGTACACAGCACTCTCACAAAGGGCATGAAAGCCCTAAAAAGGGAACTGGTTCTCTGAAGCATGACTAGCTAGTAAATGATTTGCAGCAGCTTAGGCTGTCAAAGCTGATTCCCTGGATTTTTAGACAACTCTAAACCTGATCACCTTGCTGAATGAAAAAGTGCATATTCTCAAAAATTCCTCCTCCCAGAGAAGAGTGGGAGAGTCTGAAAGCCTGACACAGTGAAGCACTTTATCCTTTTGAAGGAGAAGCTGCAGAAAAGACAGAGAAAATATTAGCAGAATCCACTAGTTTTTGAAACCATCCATTTCCGTCATATATTTTCCCTTCTTCCAACATTACAGTGCAGCTGACTCCATCTAATTGCAAACTGATAAGGTAAATGGAACAAAAAAATTCAACATCAACAGTATGAATGCAAAGTCAATTTTTTTGACATTTAAGTATGAAAACTGTTCAAATTGTCTTGAGTATCATTTTTGTACCTAATTAGCATGATACACATTTATTTTTCAGGCGGTGTCTTATGCCCAAACTACCAAAAACAGGCAAATATTTGTTAGTCATCTAATTCTGAGTTGGTTCTATAAGAAGCCTTCATAGTCACTAAGAAGAAATAAGACTTCTGGTGTCTTCATAAGACAGAAAGTAACTATTCCTTTGCAACTTTTAGCAATCTAAGGCCAGGACACATGCAGCTCTGTCACTTTTTCTAAGTGTATTTGGTTTCTTGAAGTATTTAAGGCTGGTTACCGGTAGGTGATATATTAGGAACAGATTAAATATCTCAGAACATTCTCTTTATGTGAATAGAAAATGAGAAGAGTTTTCCTAGGTCATAGAATGCAGTTTCCAGCCTAGCTCATCACCTTACCCCAAGCATAAATTTACCAAAATCCACTTTAACTTTATACAGGTTGGTTCCTCCTCTCCTGCTGCTTGGAAGCTATTGCAGAATTCATTCCTATGAGCGTAAGAAACAACCTCCTAACTTATAGCCTGTACCAGGCTACGTCTCAATAAACAATGTGGTGAGGGCTCAATCCTTTAGTCAGAGAATATACCAATTTACAATTCCACCAACTGACCTTTTAAAAACAAGGACTGTGGTAGGCATCGGAGGCATTGCATCTCAACTCTCCTATTACTGCAGATTTCCAGAATCTTTTCCATTAATCTCTGTCTGCATGACATTATGATTCTAATACGTATGAGTGAGCTTATCTCTACTTTTCTAAAAATATCATCCTTTTTTTCTCCTGAATGAAATGTATGTAAAAATGTTATTGACTTCTGATTTGATATTTACAGCATTTCTATCTCTTAATTACCTTTCCTTGGAAAACTGAATAATGAAATGGCATAAGAATAATAAGTAGTCCTAATTGTCTTTTTACAAAAACGAAATAAAAAATCAAAAACCAAAAAAGCCCTATTGTTACTTGAAGCATATCAGAGTTTGCTTTTAATATTTATCATTTTATCTGTGTAAACAAGAATACTTGCTATTGATTTTATCACTGTGCCTTGTCTTAACTCTCACTTTTGGAATAGAAACACATGAAAACTTTCATCATCTTATGTATCATAATTCTGCCTAAAAAGAACAACAAGCTGTTGTTTACTTTTTAACCTGGTCTATAATTCTGGTATGCGCTGGCCAATCCTCTCCTTCTGTGCCAGGTCATGACTAGATGATTATCTCGGGACATGCTTGTTTAGATGGTCTTCCCTCTTTCTTTTTATTCTGATTATTACGGTCTTTAACTCTTATAATTTCCAAACTCTTATCAGTCTTTAACTCTTATCATTTCTAAAGGATAATTCATATAACTAGCTCTGTAGTGCCACTGAACAAGCATTCCCTCCTCAAAGACAGGAAATTCAGCTACCAAAACCTATTCTGAAAGACACTTGCTTTGGTAAGGTCTGCATTTATTCCACATTGTGTTTCCCCTTACTTCAGCACCATAATTTTGCTTAAAGCTAAAGCCTGAGAGAACCAAGGATCATTGCATTGTTAGTTATTCACCATTATATGCTGTTAGAAGCAATGCAAATTCACAGAAGCTCAAACTGGCATAAGTTTGAACAGAAGTTTAGGAGCTTGGGAACCACTGAGACTAGACTCATAGCATCTTTCTGGAATACAGTTTGAGACTCTTTCAAAATGCATTTTGCAAATGTGTGCTATATATGCCTAATGACTTGTGTAAAGCCATTAATATTTCTCCTTAACAATGATATTTTTATGTTAAAATACTTTATAAATATGTGCCAAGAAAAACTAATATTCCTCCTGAGTAAGAACTTTTATTTATCCTAATATTTTCCTTCCACATATAAGAAAGCTAAAGCAGGGGTTAGAAAATCTGGCCAAGGTTATGGGAAGATTGGCAGTCAGGAACTCTTGAGTCTTAGAGCAGTGTTTAAACTACTGAGCCACAAACAGCATGTTTCATTTAGGCTGCTGAACAAGTCCCAGAAATTTATTGCTTAGAATTATCATCTTGGACTAGACTTAAACTAAGGCTTGTGAGCAGTGTGTTGCCCAAAAGATAACCAGAGGAGATTTAACAAGGTAAAACTGAGGCCAAGAGAGAAAAAGCAAAGTGTAATGTAATGCAGAAGTTATTTAATTAACAGTGTTGTCTGTGGGCCAGAAAATGATGGACATGATTGGATAAGAAACTGAATTCTGTTTTATCAAAGATCTTACACTTCTTCCTTTGTAGAATGAAAATGATCTGTGAAAGACCAATGCTTGGAAATCCCAGTTTTACTGAAAAGACTGTGTTGAAATGGTCCAAAAATATTTTTCTCTTCTATGGAATTTTTTTTCTTCAAATGTAAATTTATGTCAGTTTTCCACAGTTAATTTTTGGGTGGAATATTGAACTGTGACTTTAAAAGAGTTGACAACTGAGAAATCTGATTAGAAAATATTGCCATGTTCTCCACTCCTCTCTAAGGACCAGGTTTCAGAGTTAATTTCATCTTTCCTGAGAAAAGCCTCCTGGGAAACTGAAGTATTTCAACTTTTTTGACCAAAGGGTTTCAACCCACCCCTCCCATCAATATCTTCCACCATATATTTCACAAAATATAAAGAAATACACTTCATTGTATTATTTGTAAGCAAACTTTCTATTGCATGTTCTGTTCACAGAAGAGCGGAACCATTCAGCTTCATAATCTTTATAACTGAAGTATCCACCAGGAAAACACTGAAAATGCTCTTGTCAGTCTTCCACTAGTTAATCATATGAGAATTCACCTTTTGTGGGTAATTTGGTGAGATATATGCCTGATTTTTTTTCAAGAAGAGAGCTACGTGTGCGAGGTAGCCTCTTGCTCTCCCTTGCTACGTTCTGTGCTGCACAATGTCAGTCAGTTTTGCTCATTGACTTTGACAGGATCAGTTCATAATCACTGGCACAGCAGATTATCTTTTTAGCTGCAGTGTCCCATGTTGTACAGTTAATGCCACACAGCTGAAGATTTGCTTTTAGCATGTCTGGTTAACAATCCATTGCTGACCTCTCAGCTCAGTTCACACATTTTAAAATAAGAAAATAGCTCTGAGCAACCATTTTTCTGAGATAAGCATCAGATACTTGGACCAGTGTAGCTCAGCCCTGGAGGAACACTAACTCACTGCTGCATGGGATCTTATTGTGCCTCACATTTTAACACCATCAAGGGCAGAAGAACAATTCACGTGGAACTGGCTGGAAGGCTTGATGTGAAAAGTGTTAAACTGTCCAAGTATTGCAAGCATACAGAAGAATGGTGACAACAACCACACAGTGCACATTAAGATTTGTTTGAAGTCAGCTGCCATTTTAATTCTAGGCATGCTACTTTAATCTCTCAAAAGCTACACTAGCTTTTGCTGTCCTCTGCATGACTTCATCATCAGGTGAGCTGGTGAGGCAGGACGCTGCCAAACTTGCAGAGCTTGTCTACGGATTTCAGTACCATATTGCCAGCACACATGACTGATGGGACAAGCTTTCTACCTGGGAGTGGCCGGAACAGGATATCTGTTTTCCTTATGCTTAGGTTCAGGCTGAGGTGGTCAGTGGTGCAAACAGAACAACCAGCAATGAGCTCTGCACCCTGTACCATGGGGACAGCCATATGCTGGCAGGGGGTCAGCCACACTCTCGTCTTTAGGTCAGCTCAAAGTCTCTGCAGGTTGAACAAGTCACTGTCTACACTGAAGAAAGTGACTTTTGCTCATGCCATTTTTAAACAAGAGTGGTGGAACAGTGCAGCCTGTGTGACAGTGAAAGTCTCTGACACTGTTCCTTGGTTGAAGACTGTTGCTACCATGCCATTGTGAAATGGGTGAACAGTCTGCAAGTTTATCTGGATAGCTGAATTTGTGAAGCTGTCTTCAAGAAAGCCTCACAGATAGTTATAGTATAGTCATAGTATCCAAAGCTTTCATTGGCCAACAAAGATCCCATACAAACACTGCTTTTGTTCTGTTCATTTATCTTGAATTTTCCTGGCTTCAAAAATCACATGAACCATGCCTTGAGACTGGCTTTCTGAGCCTCACTTTCAGTCTCAAGCCTGTAGAGCCCTATCACAACAAAGATTTCCCCAGCAACTGACAGAAATAAGGTATCTCAGTCATTATCAAGCCATAAGTAATTTCTGTTTGTAAAGGTAGGGGGCTGAGTGTATCCCTGAGCTACTGAGGACTCTTGTTTACCAGACACTGGTGAAGATCTGCATTCATTTATGCTTAGGTCATAACCTCCAGATTTGTTTATTTGGGCAGATGTGTTACCAGTACTTAGTCTTGCACTGTGACATCTGTTTCATGGTTTCAAAGGTCTCCAGTACAGTTAATGGTACTGCAGTTTGCTGCCCATTGGTTTTTAGCTATTGTTCCATCAAAGATGGGAGATGGACAATTGCATAAACTGTCAAAATCTTTCTGCCAGGAAATCCTTTGACCATCTTCACTGTGGAATGGCACAAAACCAATGGGGTTTTAGGAACATATACTGCTGTCAAGAATTCAGAGAACTTTTTGACATTTTTATTTGACAGTTTCTTGAATTTCCTCCCTGTGCATCACTTACCTTCCAGGACAGGAAACTTTTCCTATACTTCCTGTGGAACTGTGCGGGGAGAAGTTTTATAAAAATCTTTTATTCCAATCTTATGAAGTGCGTACACATAATAGCGAATGGATCGACCTGCCAATTCCATCAGACCTCTTCTGACAGCCATCTTTGACACAACAGAGATCTTTTGCTGGGGCATTCTAGAGTGCATCTTTGAGACCTTTCACTTTCTATGATTTTGCACTTGATCGTAAGCAGTAACAAGATTACTATCCAACTCTTTTCTTTTTGTGACTGCCATGTTGAATGACACAGCACTTAGTATTTTAGTGTTAATTTCCTCTCTGTTGGGCAGGCACTAAAAGCTTGCTCAGGGTACTGCACGGCTCACTATTTGATGATCTGTCCAGTAATCTGTACCAAATGGGGTCTGAGAAAACTTGACAGCACAAACAGCTAAGCACTTTGCTATGACATTGTCAACAGGATGCCATCACTGTGATCATAAATTGTTGTCTCATGCTTTGCCAATTTGCTAGAAAACTGAACACTACCAACTGCCAATTTTCAGCTCATAAAGTTAGCAGCAGTGTCACTGAAGTTTTTCTAATCAATATAGATGCGGGACCTTTCACCAAGTCACAGCAATATATTCATGAATTTATCACTTTGTGGAATTAATTGAGTCACATTCATTAAGTAGAAATGTGACATAGTCACTGGACAGGTACTAATAGTGATGCCTGGTGAGAGTATAAAAGAACTATTTTGCAAGTTATCAACTGGCATTTAAATGCTCTCATTGTAAATCCAGAGTAATCCTCCCTCTCTGATCACTTGTATTTGGGCCTCTTTCACCACAACAAAGTAGTTATGTATTGACCAATACATACAGTGGAGAGTTATGACTAATGAGCTACTAAGCTGAGCATTAACGTACTCACTGCTTCTGATTAGATGCTAGATGAGGGTTTGCTGGCCAAACAGCTGTCGATCAGAGGGGACAGGATTGCCCTCTGTTGCTCTTTGGAACAGGCTGAGCCTTGATGTTACAGAGTTTCAGTTTTCAGACTCCCTACTTTTCTCTACTCAGGATTTTAAACCTCATGTCAGTACATTTTTTGCTTGTATCCTTGATCTGTTAATTATTACTGCCTAAACAATTACACTTGTATTAGTGTTTTTCTTTTTCTTTTCTTGTATGGCTTTGGTGTGGACACCTTCTCATATCTTGACAACACTTTTCTCAGCAAAACCGGGCCAAGGTCACACAACTGTGCTGTTCCAAACTTGGTGATAGATCTCAGTAGTTCCTGGACTGAGGAATACAGAGCCACTTTCTGTTGGCCTTTTTATCATAAATGCTTGGTATTAGGGTCTGGCATCCGGCTTGAGCCCCCATTTACACCTCTGCCTACTAAGTTGCAGACGTCAGCAGGGCAAAAGTCTTCTGAGCAACAACATTCATGCCCAGATCCACTCTTGTCTCTGCTACCACATTCTTTCAGGGATCTGCTGCTGTGCATCAAGGGCCTCAAGCTGTAATATCTTCTGCTTTATTTAATAAGCCAGCTGTATCACTGATATAATTAGTACCAGTTGTAACATTTGAGGAACTAATACAAGCTGAAGCGTTGTATTGAAAATGATGTTAGCTATCAGGGAGTGGTTATAAAAAGCTTTTCATTAGTTACAAGTGGCTGCAAACTACATTACACCTAAGGCTTGAAGTAGTATTGTTCACACACTTCATGTAACAATCAGGGTATCTTTTGATTGTTCTGCAACTCTGATAATCCAATTGCAATTCTGGCAGTGTGAGACATTAAAAGGACATTAGAATACAGTATGAAAGTAGTGAGAATCTGTCTCTATTTAAGCAGTAGAAATACAGCCCAGTCCAACATTTTCCAGTTATAATTCACCAGTTGGGGGAATTTAACTAAGACCTGCTCCGTCAACATGTTACAAATCAAGTTTATGGACCAAGAAGTGCTGCACTCCTTTCATGTTTCTCATCAGTCTCAAGAAGTCCTTGATATTCCCAGTGCAGTTCAATGTGAGATTAAATTTACTTGGCTAGTGTAGGTAACTAAATATGCCTTAGTTGTTAAATGTCCCATTACAGTCAATGAAGATCTAGTTGACATAGTCAGTGGCGCTTGGAGAGATCTTTAGCTAAGCAACCAGGGAGAGGAAAGTATAGGAAAGCATGGGAGAGAGTCAACATACCACTTTTCTTTATATCAGTAACCTACAAGGTGAGAAATTTGGTATAGCATCCTTAAGAGCAGCAGGGATTGTTAGAGATTAGTATTAATTTTTCACATCGCACTTTCCATGCCTCACTGTGACAGCTATACCAGTTGCCCCCAGGGAATGCTGAGAAAGCAGAGGGCAAGGGGCAGGGGAGTAAAAGTTAGGGAAAAAGAAGCAAAGAAACAAAACAGTCAACAGATTGCACACCAAACCAGTTTTACTTTTAAAGATTAAATGACTGTTGCTTGATTTTTTCTCTGCGTGAAATCTTCTTGCCAGATGTGTTAGCAGAAGAAAGGGCTTGGCTCAGTTTTCTGGGAATACCTCTTAAATTAACACACACACATATTGTCAGCTCACCAGGAAATGCCATTTTGCCTTTCCTCTTAAATATCAAGTCTATGTAAGAAAGTTTTATCCATGAGAAAAAAAAAACTTATGTATGAGAACAACATTTTCAGGGAAGAGCAGGGAGAAAAAAGGAACTGATCATACTTATCATCTTGAAAGACAGTATTCATGACATTGTGGCAGTAATCCTCTGCTCCATTTTCTGCATAAGCCAGTGTGAGAATATTTGATACAAAGACATTCCTTTCAAGTGCTTTCTTTGTACAGTCTTTATGAGCAATTAGTGAAGCACCACAGTTGTGTGATCTGACTTACAAGTTTTTATTTTGTCCCTGCTTTGGTAAATTCAATGGCGGCTGACTATTCTTTCCCCTAAGATCTTCAACTCAGAAGTCTACATATTCATCTCTATTGGGTCTAATTTACAGCTCTCTCCTTCCAGTTCTACACTGATTTAGCTCCATGGATTTTGCATTAATAGACACCTTAGGACTTGCCATCTAAACTGTTCTTGACTGAACTGAACAAGTGAAGAGGAGCAAAAGAAAAATTTGAAGATGCTAAATTTTAAAACATATTCAGAGAAGTGGATGTAGAAGTGGATGCTGAAGACTTTTTTATAAACTAATTAAAAAAGAATTTTTTTTAATCTTCATCAAGTAATACTGCTAATGAAAAAATAGATGTGAAGACAGATTTTAGGGTGAAAGTTTTTACCTTATGCAGAAATATATTTTCACGGCTTAGATGACAATTTTTTTTGCTGAACACAATAGTCTGAGTGAATATAAAGCTTCAATTCTGGCTTCTGAGTCAGCAGAAGCTCTAACAAGTAACCACTACTGTTAACAAATATCTTTACATATCTGTTTACCAGCTTTGAAAGAGATGTCACCAGTCTCAGCTGGTTTGACTTTAATTAAAATAATTTATTTGTTTGTGGCACTTCTTCCATTTCTCAAAGAAATCAGGAGAGGCAGCTGCAAAAACTGTTATTATATTCCAAACAATTTGTATGGAAAAGAGGAACAACATACTTCACACTTAAAATGTATTAAAAACAAATCTCGTTTACACTGATTAAAGGGACTGTTTACTTGCTGGGTCATTCAGTAACAAAGGAACACACACTGGACGCTGCATGGCCTTGCAAGGGTAGTGTTACCGTGCCCTTGTGTCTATTGGTTTCTTGTGGTAATAGTACAAAAAGTCACTTCATTGTATTTATGTAGTCTCCTGAAACAAATGAAGAGACAGATGCATCAAGATTGATAGATTTATCAAAATATAGTATGGAAGGAATGAGATACAATCCCTTTTGTTTCACTGAGGAGATTTTCTTTTTTTTTTTTTTTTTTTAGTTTCAGAAATACTAGCTTCTATTATCTTGTTTTACCTTTCAAAATATGGAATCCAGCTATCACATTAGGTTCATTTATTTGGAAACTTAATCTCTTAAAACAGTATTTGCTGGGAAATTATTCATGTATATATACACATTATACCTATTTTAGTCTCACTTAACCAAACTCTCTTGGTTCAATTAATTTTTTTCTTGATTTGATATATGATATACTTTGAATACACTTGGTGTCGCAGTAATCTAACATTCCATCTCATTGATGTAAAGTGTAAAGAAATCAAGCGAAATGTATGTGAATAAGCTCAATGAGTCCATTAGAATGCTGAGTGTTTAGAAATGCTCCTGTAATGTGGTGCAGTACAGAATGAGTAGATCTCCGCAGTTTTAAAAGGGGCCTTTCTCTAATTTTTCATAGCAATTGAATATATAAGTAATAAAAAGTTAACATTTCTCCTGCAAAACTGATACTTATCAACTGTATTCAAGTGCTACTATATCAACTGTATTCAACAGAGAGCAGAATCCTAGGATTTTTGTGTTTTGGATGCAGTGTCTGTACTAAAAGATGTAAATAGTTTATAAACAAGGACAAAAGATGAATGGATACAAGATTGGAGATATAGCCATCATCTTTAAATTAGACAAACTGAGTTTCTTGATTTATAGTAATAATAAAAAAAACACCTTCAAATTAATTCTAATTTTGCCATCACTAGGCAATGCCAATTTCATTCCTTGCTCAGAGGTAGCTTTGGGCGTAAGCAAAACAGGCGTGTTTCAGAAAGCAGCAGCTTACCAGTAGTAGCCAAATGGCCATGGTCTCTTGCTCCCTTTGCCTGTGTTGGAGGAGGCAGTGGCCAGCTTTTGGAGTGGCGCTGGCTTAGAAACTCCAGCTTTGGCTTGCTGAGGTTTCTGCTGATGGTGCTGTTGCAGATGGGACTGGGAGGAATTAAGCAGATTCAGAGGAGGGCTCATAACAGGACTCACTATTGCCTGCCCCATACGCTGGCAGCGGCACAGACTAGATCTCTGTACCTGCCTGACCTTCTCCCTCCCCCCTTGTCCAGAGCAGCCTGACTCCCTCCCCTTCTTGACAACAGTCGGTGCAGGGAGGGACCTCACTAACCTATCTCAGCCACCTCAAAACTTTACTGACCCCAAACTTCTCTCTTCTATGCTAAACCCCTTGAAATGGCAGTGACCCATCTCAGAAAGTTTCCCACCCAGCCCTGTTCTAAAATTTCACTGACCTATACCCAATTCCCTTCCACTTCTCCTCTCTGACTCCAAATCTGCTGTAATACAGCTGCATAAATGAATTGCTCTGAATAATTTTTTTTTGCCTTCTCTTCTGAACAGAAAATTTCAATTTGGCCTCCCTCCTGGGAAGTCTTGAACTGACTCTGTTTGGCATTTTGTAATCTAGCAAACGAGCCCTTCAAGTCTGCACACTAACTAGCAATGTTTTTCCTAGAGTATCTTGCAAGGAAATCCAAATAATTTATTCTGGAAGAAATGAGCGGAAAGACAGTCTACTCATTGCAAACAGCTATGATGTTTTGTCCTTAAATTTTGGAGGGGATGAAAGAAAAGGGGAGAGGTGAAGATCTAGTCTATAACTCTTCAGAAGTTCTTTTCCTCTTGTAACTCAATTCCCATTACAAACCATTGAGGAGAAGGAAATAACTTCTGTAACTGAAAGACTAAATTAATAATTAAAAAACAAAACAAAACAAAACAAAATAGTACAACAAGGCATGGACTGTGGCCAGATATGCTCACAGCCTTGGCCTTACCCCTGAAATGGGGAGTGCTCTGGCCACACAGAAATATCAAACAAGGGCTGGGGAAAAAAGTATTCAGCTTTTGTCTCTAGCAATCACTCCAGGACTATCCAGAGTGCACAGTTACTTTGTATGATTAGAACAATTACAAATGGTCTTCTACTCAAAAGGATTTCAATAGCGAATTCTCTGAGTGAGATAATTAAATGCTTCTTACAGATCTAGAGACCAGAAAAAGATTGAATATAAAGGGGAGATAATTTCACATTTCATCTACAGTAAATAACTTACACCTTTCTATGAAGCATCTGATAATATTTAGCCAATATTAAACATAATACCAGAGTAATCGGATGATGGGTTTGATATAGTGTGGCAGTTTTCATTGGCTAATTACAATGACAAAACCAAGACTTAGTTTAACTGTCTACTGTTACCCCTCTTCAGACGCACAAGTCTAGATCTATGGGTGATTTGTAAAACATTCTGAGAAGGAATTTTCATTCTATACTTTGAGATTTGTGCTTAAGAATCCTGCAAACAATTATTTTCAAGTCATTTCCTTGTCTTGTAGTATCTAAATTGGAAGCTGTCATGTATGTCAGCCTTAACTCATATTTACGAAACCCAGTTTTGGAGCACATTTCTTAGTCTGTCATCACATTTCTCCTTCCCCTAGTGTGAAAGTTCTGAACACCAGCTAAGAAGCTTAAGGAAATGGTTAGACTTTCGCAAAACCAAAACCTCCTGATATATTGTCCAGTTGTATAAACCAACAACCAAATACAGTTCCTTAATGATAAACTTTTTGGAGGGTAATTGCTGGAACTTAGATATTTACAGACAAATATGATCTTTTCACAACAAATACATTAGAGCAGTTTGAGAATAAGAATGGCTGTAGCACGTCAGGTCAAAGCTCTGTTTAGCTCTTTATTCATCTAGCAAAAAGCATTTGTCTGAGGATATAAGAACAAGATGGTCAGATAGCAAACCAAATAAGTTATACCTTATGAAGAGTATGAAGAAACCAAGCCCTTGAAATAAAAAAGCTTTAATATTTTGCTTTGAATTTGTGATGGAATTTTGCTAACCTTAATTTTCAGAGGCTGGTTGCTTCTGATTACCCTTTTTATTTCAAGTACTTTCTGTGAATATAATATACTGAATAATTATGAGAAAATTCTTGGACCACAGCAAAATTAATCAGAAGCTAAGAGCCTTTGTAGACTCTACTTCGGAAGTCTAGAAACTTCCTACCCATTTCCAATGAAATTCTAATGCATTTTATTTCAAGCAAAACCAGAAAACTCCAATTCACTGCAGGGGAGGGCATTTAAAAGTTACAAGTAGAATTTCAGATAGATAAAATGTTTACAACTCAGAGCATACTAGAGTGAGCTTCCCTTTTGTGATTAAAATATGGTAACTGAAAGACTGTGACCTATAAAACATAATGCTTTGTGTTAATTAAGAACTTAAATATCAAAAGAATATTTCAGCAACTGAATAAGACAAGATTCGCAGATTGTTTCGATGAACAATGTGCAATTGTTTCCTTGAAGGCACACTCCATTTAACTAGAAACTTTTGTATGAAATAAATTTTATCTGCATTACTACTTATTCTTTTGTAATCAGAAGACTCATACTTTCATATTAGAAATAAAAACTGAGACACAAAGACTTTTGCTTCTATTTAAGAATTTAAATAAGGATCTATCAGATATCCTTAAATTGCATGTTACAACAGAACTAAATTTTTACAAGTCCTCTAAGTTTTGTGAAGTTAAAGTACAATAAAAGCAATATACCAAAGAGAAAAAGTGTTTTTAATATGATATTTTATTTCCTAATTCATACTAGCACAAATACTTATCCTTACCTAACCAATCTAAAAGTAAATTTCTTTTTTTTCCTAAACAGAACATTTCTATTCTGAGAAAGTACAGTTTAGAGGTAAAGTATTAGTATACAACAAAATATTACATATTATATAAAGAGGGGAAAAGCTATATTTTGTGAGGATCTTATCATCTGGTGTTAATAAAATCAGTTAGATAAAACCTTGGCCTATAGTTACTACTCAGTCTCCCCCGGATTTTCTCAGTACTTCATGCAGCTTTTCACTTAACAATGTGCCACTGATTAAGGTAATGAAATTGTCATTATCTTGCATATTTTGTTTGCACACTGTTTGTTCACTTTTCAGATTTTCCATAGATGCTGAGAAATTTTCTTTGTTCTTTCCATAGGGATAATTTAAAATGATTTAGAATCCAATAATGTATGTATATAACTTCTATTATTCCAACATGCATTGCTTTATGGACTGGTCAAAAATTTACAACAAACATTTTTAATGGAAATGTGTGAATGTCAGTATGAAACTAACTGTATCTGCATTCTGTGGAAAACTTAAGATTTGTTTAATGAGCTAAACAATCCATTTGACCAAAAGTCACTTTTACAGTTGTAATTCTCTTGCATTTACTAAAAATGAGTGTCATATGCTCTTTTGTTGAGCTAACTTTTTGAAGTTGCCTTGGAGATTTTAATGTCTTTCAAGTGTTGACTGACTTAATTCTTACTGTATATACATTTTGCTATTTTCCGTTGATTTGAATTTTCCTTTCATTTTCAACACGTGATATTGGGCAAGCAAGCCCAATTACCTTAACTACTCCCCCCCCCCCTTTTTTTTTTTTTTGACTCTTAGCTAGTCTCATATCCATGCCAATACTTTGTCTCTGGGCCCTAGACTACTTAGTTCCCTTAATAGCCTCTTGTGGCAGATTTTGTCAAAGTCTTTTGATAATCCTAACAAATTAGCCACAGTATTTGCATACATTTGATAGGAATGTCAATCATTATTCTTATTTATCTGTTTTCTTTTCAAAATAATTGGTTTATAGTCAGCATACAGAGAAGCAAATTCTCAGCTAGCGTAAATCATCAGTCTGAAATAATTAAAAAGCAAATTGCTAAAATAGAAAGAATAATTGACACACTTACTGAAAGTATGCAAGTAGTATCACTAACTTACACCATCCCTATCAAATTTTGAAAATTAGAACTATTATGCAAAATTTACCATACACTGAAACATGTATAAAGCCATCTTTTTTTCTAATTAAAATGTGAAATATTACCAAATAGTCTTAATCCTTGTGCCATTTCTGACATAACAATTTCTACCGCTGTGTGGTAGAAATTTAATTTGACAAAATTTATAATTTTCAACTATATTTTTTAGACTTTCTGCCTAAGCCAGATAATATTCTTATTTTTGCAAGCTTCCTTCAACAGCACATTTGCAAAGGATTTTAATTTAAACACACATAGTTTATCCTTTTTAAAAATCACACTATTTTTTTAAAAGAGAAGTTAAAGAACACCCAGGTGAACAACTTGAAATCTAAGTGGCCATTTTCTTATGTTTTTAATATATTTCATGTAAACCCTGAATGTACCAGTAAGGGTTTTGTTTGCACAATAAAACCTGTATGAGGTGATATCTGGGTTCCCACTCTGCTTTATGTAGATCTCTATATGGTCTTTGACATCATGGACACATTCTTTGTTCTCTTTGTTACACCCCAAATTGCTTTTGCCCAGCTCCCAAGGCTGCACCCCTGTCATCATCAGTATTTGGCCATTGCTGAGCTGCTTACAGTTCTGGGGCCTGCTTTATCATCTTGGGATTGTACTCCTCTATGCCGCATTTTATTTGGGGGCCACAGATAGTTCATTACACACAGAATAGCTTCTTGCTATTGGTACCTATTAGTGACAGAAATGTGTATAGCAATAAGTATTACATCACACAATGGTACAAAGCTAAGCAACTGCTAAATCACATTAGATAAGAGTCATCTGGAGGTTGTCAGCTAAGCAAGCTACAACAAAGCTCCAAGTGAGCCAAGGCAAGTCCTGAGCTCATTGTAATGCAAAGCCTGTGGTTGCTATGAGCAGGGGCAGCCCCATACTTGTGGAGTTATGAGGCTGCAGGCACCTGCCTCAGCTCAGGAGGCAGAACCAGTCAATACCTTCTCCTGAGCTGCTGCCTGAGGCTAACACTGGGCAGAAGCAGGGCTGCTGAGCCATCAGAAGCAGGACATCCGGTGTGCATGGTGAGCATGTGCCTCCTATCTGCAAAGCTGGTGCATGGCTGTCAGGTCACTGTGCCCAGGAGCCATGGGGCTGTTTGAGCTGGCCTCCTGCCCATCAGTGAGTACATGGTGTGTGCTGACTCTTACCTCCCAGATGGGCCAACCTGCACAGCCCCTCCAGGTAAATGGGGTTGGCTGGTGCACTGGTGAGTTGCAGAGCTTTGGCTGAGATACTTGGCCATTCTCAATTTTAGAGTAGTACTGGGGGGAGAAGGAGGAGGAGAGCAAGCAAAAATGTGGAGGTATCACAAGGGAGGGAATGGGCACAGATGTTTGTGGATATCATTACTGTAAGGAGCAGAGAGGTAAAGAAACAACGATTTCAGGAAGGAATATAGATTCAAGGAATGGGCTGCAGTACGCAGAGAAGTAGGAAATAAGGAAAGGGTCAAAAGAATATCTCTAATCTTTTTTTCATAGTGTCATTCTTTCTCAGAGTCTGGTAATCTCTGACCAGATTCTTTTAGATATTCCACACATATGGAGAGCGTAATGTTTAATATTAAAGTTTACTTTGAAGATATTTGATGTTACATGGGATTTTTGATTTAGCAGAGTGATACAGCAATATGCTGAAATCACAATTCAAGTGTACACTCATAGAGTTCAATCATGATACCAATGTAATTGCCGTTACCAGTCTCTATAATAAGTTCACTGTCAGGGTGCTGGGCATCCCCCATCACTGGGAAGGAATATGGGATTTGAAGCCAGCTCAAGCCCATTGCTCTTGTTAAAATTCCCTTGTTAATTGCTGAGCTTTTATACTCTCTGTTGGGCTGAGCCACATATACACTTCCCTCGTGCTGGTCTGGCTAATCTCAGGGAGACATTCACATTCTTCTGATCAGCTCAGAAGGAAACATTTGCACCTGGTCTATGGCTACTTATCTAAAGCAAAGGTTGCTGTCCAGCTGCCTCTGTGTTGAGGTAAAGCCAGTTCTCTGTGCCTACACCATTCCTGAGCTTCATGGGCACCTCACCCTTGCCCATCTTCTCTGAGCCTTCTTCCATTGTAGGGGTTATTGGTCAGTCACATTCTTGGAAACAGAACAGTTTCAACTTAAGCTTTCCAACACGGACAGAGCAAAGATAAACACCTGCAATTCAACATGTGTCAGTGTCTACTGCCTACACTTTGCAAAATTATAAACTGCTGAAAAAAATCTGAAACTGGAAGGTCTGTATTTTCTCAGTAATAAATATCCCTATTATTGGAACGGGGGGGTGTTGCCAAACTCTGTCATTTACATTAACACAGAGCATATTTCACTGCTTTTTACAGATTCTGTTTGGCTTGAACTATTAGAATAAGGACAGACTAGGTCAGATGTTCCCTTTATACTAAAAAGTGCCAGTAAGCAAAACTTCCAAGCAATTTCAGTATCAGCTGAACTTAAATGGTTTTGCAGAGCCTATTTTTTCAAATGATCTTTTTTACTTGCACTGACTTCTCCTCATTAAAAAAAAAAAAATTAAGATAATTAAAATTACGACATAGAAGTTAAAATATTTTAGTGTGTTCCCCGTAAGTATTTATATATATTTTATATGTTAATAGGTCCAGTACTCCACAGAAACTTTTTTCACATAAAACTGCTTTTGAAAAGGAGTAGAGAGATTACAAGTCAGTAAACTGACAATACAGAAACTCAGCAGCATAAGAGATTTTTAACTGTCAGGAATTTGCTCATATGTATGATAAGTAATTTGCATATAAGGCACACTAGACAAAATCTAGGTTTGTAAGACCTGCTTAACTCTCTATCATTTTCTTAATGTCACTGCTTCAGTGTGGGTTATACGAACAGCTTTCTGAGAGTTTAAGCTATATTTAAGAAGAAGAAATTGAATAGAGAGTAGTTGTTTTATATTTCACTAAAAATTCATGTTTCTATTCTTGGTGCTCTGGTATTGACAACTTCCATTTCACATGAGAAGCATATTAATACATTGCAATCCAGGGTGTCATGACATTATTTCATACTACAGAAAAAAGAACATGGCTTGAAGAGTGTCTACACTGGCTGCATGAAACTACAGTACCATTTCTCTTTTTCTCTGCTGCATATTTTGTGGTGTACAAATCTCTGGCTCCTATAGTGTTAAAATTCCAGCAATAAGGAATAATTAAATCCAGTTCTTAAAAAAAAAAAAAAAAAAGCGCAGTGTCACAGAGCTAGAGATGCTCAAATAAGATACAGTAGTGGGTATTAAACAAATAAAAATTAATCCTGCTCTGTAAGAAATATAGATGTTTCATATACAGTAGTGCAGCCACTGCTGTGTCAAATGACAAAGTCAGCTTAGATTTCCCTTCAGTTCTTGGCTTTGAGAAAACAGAGATGTCTTGGCAGACACACTGGAAAACCTGAACTTCATAGCAGACAAAAAGCACAATCTGTTGGAGAAAATGTGCAATCATGGAGAAAATAGAAGTACTTTCCTCAGTGTGTGTGTTTTTGCAATGCCAGACTAAAACTCCCCTCTTATCCAGGTGTAAAAGAAGCAATCAACAGACATTGAAGGATGTTTGATGATGTCCATACGCAAAGAGATTTGAATAGAAACAAAAATTCTACATATATTCCAGCAATCATACTTTGCATAGGCTATAGGACAGACAAGATAGATTCCCATCCAACAGTCCAAATAATGAAGCATATGATGCATTGCTGTGTTACACATAGAAGAGAAATGAGGAAGGGAAGTAAAAAGTTATCATTATGCTAAGAAGAAACTTTGCATGTGGTTTTCCCAAGTGGAAAAGGCCTACATTACAAACAAGTGTACTTCTATACCGGGATGTTATCTCTCTGATTCATGCAATTACCTCTGAGGTAGTCCAGCACATGAGATGGGCTCAGGGGGTCCCTGTAATTTAGAGCATACTCAGGAACACACCTGTCCTCTGTGCAGACAGAGCCAAACTTTTGTGTCACCTCCATTCATCACATTTGCTTTTGCAGCAATACCACATATCCAGCATCAGAAAGACAAGGTGATGCAGCATACTTCTAAGAAAAGGTTTAAATCACTGGCCAGAAGGAATTCTTGGGCAACCCAAATTTATTTGGTGTTCAGGTAATCTACAATACGGACAGCAGATGCCAGATACTCCCAGGACCTGCCTGGTTCAGTTACAATGCAGAGTAAATATATCAGAGTTTTGGAGTCGTCCAATACTTTCAAATAAACTGTTCTTTATGCTATCATTAAAGCATCCTGGAAGGAGGTTGTAAGTCCATCAGAGTTGTTCTTAACAACTGAAATCATAATCTATAGAAACTATAGAGTCATAATCTATTCTTCAGCTTCAATCATTATTTCATTTGTATGAAATCCCTATATTATTGTATTGTATTGCTTACTTTTGCCTTGGGTAAGCCACATTATTTTAACAATGCTTTTGAAAAATCCATAGACTATAGAAGTTGTAAAGTAGCTAGGGTAGACTATAGAAGTTGTAAAGTAGCTAGGGTAAACTTTCATGTTTGTCAACTCCTCCAGAAGTATCAACCATTATAGTTATAAGCTTGACCCAAACAAAATTTCAGAATACAAAAGGAGCATACATTGCTTTGCACTCTCATAAGAGTACATCAGACAAAAACGGGTACAGCGACTCGAAAGAAAAACAAAACATTGCAGCAAAAAGGAATTTTTGCCTCTGACAGGTGCAAATTTTGTGTCATAAACTGAAAGACCCTAAGAATTATAATGAAGCTATAGAACATCTAGAAAAAGAGGTGAGAGCTGGTTTATCTTGGATATAGTTAAAAAGGTATCCTTCTAGCTTGCATTTCACAGCTCATTGACAATTAAAAACAAAACCTGTCTCTATATTTAATACTAATATTAAAAGAGTAAAGGAGATAATCCACCAAAAAAATAACAGCTTTTGTCTGATAAAATCAAATCTGTCTGGAGGGTTTTTTCCTAATGAAAAGCGAATCAGTGGTTCCTGGCTGTGCTGTGTGTCAGTACAGTGGAGCCCTCATTAGACTCTTATTAGTTATTCATATTTTATGAAGCACTTTCAGACTGCATCTTCTGCCAGTGTTTTTTCACAGTTATAAAAAATACACTCTCTCATATTAAATTTATATACTGAAGAATCATGACCATGCATACAATTCATGACCATAAACATTCTGACTACAGAAAATACAATAAAGAGATTCAAATACATCAAATACTCTTTTTCTAGATGAATTAAAAACAGAATGAGGCTCTCCATGTGAGATCACACTTATTTCAATGAATCAGTCCAGAGAAATGAGTTGCTAATTGTGAAGAAAAGAATGGATAAGTAACAAAAGTCCGTCCCATAAGGAACATAGAAAAGAAAGGGAGAATTTCCAGGGGAGAAATTGCCCTATTAATGTCAGTGGAACTGTGACTATTACCTCTGTTGAGCTGCTCCCTTGAGTGTTCAGTGTTGAATACAATTTGCCTTACATTGCCATCCTTCTAAACCTATGTTACATGAAGAAAATCCTCACCAAAAAAAAAAAGAAAGAAAGAAAGAAAGAAAGAAAGAAGGAAAGAAAGAAAGAAAAAAATGCAAGCAATTCTACTTCATTTTAACTATATCTGAAGAGAGAGGAAGAAGGAAGGAGGCAACATAAGTTTGTTTCAGCACTAAGTTTTAAGTTAATAATTAGCAACATTGTTTTGAGCTGTTGCATGTCATGTTTTATTCAACAGTTCATCATTTTTTTAGAGGTACAATAATCCATAACACCAATGACAGCTAGGATAAACACAGTGTCATCTCTTGGGTAGAGATATACATTTATTACAAACAGGTCTATACTGTGGATCCCTTTTCCCCAAACTGTTTTGACACTGAGCATAAAATGTTGAAATAAATGGCACCTGATGCCCAAAGCATTGACGTGTAAACTCATTGTGCTTCGTGCATAATTTATTTATTTCAGTGATTCATATTTCACTGGACATATTTTGAATACAGAGAAGGAAATGGAGAGACTGAGCCAGTGAAGCTAAAAAAATTGCAGAAACAAGCATGTACCTTGAAGACTTCAAATGCTTAGGATTAGGTATTTGAAGGTAACAGGCAGGAGATCATCTTTAAAAATGGCTCATGTACATGGAAGCCTAGGTAAGGCTTCTCTCTCATTATCTTGGATCATAATTTCTCTCACCATAATTTTTCCCTTTGTTCTTTAATTATCTTGCCTGTTTACTGTGCTTATGGAAAGCCATGATCAGCTGATTCCACTCAAGAGCCTCTGCCATTAATTCAAGGACTTTTCCCAGTGCTAGAGTAGTGCTAAAGTAATGTATTTTCCTTGCTTTCTTCCTTTAAAGCACCTAGAAACCAGGAAGAAAAAAAACAAACTACCATGACAAGGTTTGTAGGGAAAGGTGATTTTTAACTGATGATAGAATTGGAAAAGTACACACATTTTGTAGCACAGAAGTTTGAATATAATAACAAATTGTAAACAGTAGTCTAGTTTCAACATAGAGTTTTATAAATGTTTTACTTTATTTTAAGTTATTTTAACTGTAATACAAATATTCCTGTTACTTTAAATTCTTTTCTTTGCCTCTTTAATGTAATCAGAGGCAGATAGTTATCATCTTTTTCCATCATGTTTAAGTCAATGGGTCACCTTTGGGCTCTTTCATCTTGGCCCTAGTTGGAAAGCAAACATGCCAAATGTTTACAGAAATCTCCAATTGTACCCAGCACATCCATTAATATTCAACTTCCTAACTAGAGTCCTGAAATACGGTTAGGTCAAAAGAGGCTGCAGTTTAATCAAATAAGGATAACATTAAATGAGTCATAAATTGTTCCTATAATTGAAAAGGTAGAGGAACAAGAATAAAACCTCTTGTTCTAATTTCTAATTCAATGTTCCTCATGATCTTTCTAAATGAATGTGATGTCAATGAAAGACTTAGCTTGTAATTCAGGTCTGAGCTACAGGTAGAAATTTTCTACTGTTAGCATTATAAGTCGACCAGTGATAATTGCTTTGGAGGATATTAAACTATATTCCTACTTACCATGATTTCATAGTAATCTGCTGAGAGTTTTTCTAGGTAGCATACTAGAACTGGTCTGAACCCCTTACCCTTCTACGCAGAAGGCAATCCTCCTTCCCTGCTTGTGAAGACAAATTTATCCTTCTGAAAATAGTCTTTTTTGTTTATTTGTTTCATCTCCAGCTTTTGCTATCTTTACAAGCACATAAACATAGACAACATTTAAATTTGGCTAACAGGTCCATGTTCTGCCCTCACTTCCACCCTAGGTAATCTGATGGAGAGTGCACTGAACATAAATTCAAGAATCTGACCAGTATTACCTATTTATATGTCTATAACATTTGCTTAAAACAGTGGGAAAACAACATGGTATCAGCAGAAATAAAAAAAAAATTAAAGCATCTGATTATACAGATCTGACTTTATTTTGCTTTTGTTCCCAACAGAAGCACGGTTATCAAACAGCCTCTTATTGTGTACTTGCACAGAAGTCATTCCAGGCAAGAACTCTTTTTTTATTAACATTTTTATTATGTCAGACTTGAGTAAATACAGGCATTTCAACAGACGAGAAAACTACAAGCGCCCCAGATTCTGCTACATTTCTATGTCTCAGAAGAATGTTTCAGTTTATGCCAATATAAAGAAGAAAGGTAACTGTAATGTATGCTACTATTTGAAACAAGTGAGAACTGTCTCTGATGAAGCAAGTTTCAGCTTAAGTCTCTAAAACAGCTTTTATACTTGTAACAATGCTTGTAACAAAATATACAGTTCCCCCCCACAGAGAAAACCCTATATATAGCATCTATTTCCTGTCTTTATCAAATATTCCTTCCTGAACATCTCTTGCTTATTTTCTTTTAACAACCCTGTTTTAGATGGGGTAGATGAAGATTGTCAACACACTGATATTTAAAAAGTTTAAGCCTCTGATACTCATTTAACCATGTCAGGGAGGGATGCTTGTAAATTTGCAGCCAGGTTTAGACTGTCATACAACATTTCTGCTATACTTAAACTGAATAGCTCTAAAATAGCTCTAAAATTTAAGCACATACTTAAATTGTCTTGGTATTTGCTGTATCTCATGAGGAATAATGTATGAGTTATTTCAACCAAAGATCTTTGATTGACAAAGATACATACTGAGTAAAACTATACATTGAGTGAAAACACCAGGTTTAATTCTTTCTGCATTCCAGGTTTTGATATATGATTCTAACCATTCCCTGACAGATCTTAGTTACTCAGAGTGATAGCAGATTATGCAATGTGCGAGTTGCTCCTTTGGTAACTAATGCTGACAATGAAAGACACATGCTTCATCACAGTTTTTAAGTTTGTTTTCAGCCAACACAAGAGCAAAATGTACTCTGTAACCCCATGCAAAAAGTTTGCAGGCAACCACTACAAGAGCTGAGTAGCTCAAGGTGATGTGCCAACCTCTTTGAACCTGTGTTATGCCTATGTGCTGTAGGTTTGCATTGCACCCTCTGTTCTCAGAACACAGATCCTGTTGCTTGCTCTCTACCCATGTTTTGGTAGGAGATCCTTTTAGAAAGTTGCTGAGACCCCATATACTACCTTAAGTTTTGGGTTCCTTTTTTTTTTTTTTTTTTTTTTTTTTTGCTTTAGAAGTACTGATAAAGAAAGTGGCATTAATTAAACACAACACAGACTACAGTAACCAGTTTTAACATAATACTATACTCCTTTTTCTGGATGTTGGAATAAGATATGAGCAAGCAAGAAGCAAGAGATTACGTGATTTGCCTGCTTGCAATTTTCTCAGACTAATGGGACACAGAATGCTGGAATATACATCCTAGAGCTCTGCTCTTACAACTGCTATCCAAATTTCACACGGATGCATAAATCAATCAATACAATATTTTAATTAATATAAAGATTCAAGGAGAAGTCAACTCCCACTGCTGGCCTCCATCTCTACATGCCTTAAGGGAGCATAAAGCAGTCTGAGGCTGCTTGCAGCAGCAACTGTATGTTTCTCTTCCACATGAGTAGCTGCAAGCCACATATAAGCAAACTGCCTAGTAGTCATATCCCATCATTTCACTGTTACTTTATGGTGTTAGGCATGCTGAGTTCTCTCCAGGGTTGGATAGCGACAGTCATCTTCTCCTCAGCACAAGAGTGACCTATTAGCTCACCCCACTGCAAAATCCAGTCGTATACTAAGCTCCCTCAACTTTATAAAGAGCATGGGAGAGAAAGCACCACTGCAATAGCAATGACACCAGGCACTGGAAAAAGAATTCCTAAGTGGGGAGTCAAAACACTCCCAGCAGGGGCACATCCAGCACAAACTGCAGCTCCCTCCAAAACCATTGATTTGAAGCAGTGGCTGCCATCCCGCACCGTGAGCCGTACAAATGGGCAACGTGCCCTTGTGCTGAACCCTATTGATCTGCATGAAGCTTAGGACAGATGCAGCTGTGCATTTGAATATACCATGAGGCAGAGCCAATGAGGCTTCATAGACAAAAATAAATGTTACGGTTTTTTTGAAAAAAAAGGAGGGGAGAATATAAACCCATACATCTTAAGTTTTAAACCAATCCCTAGGTAATAGGGATTTGAATGAAGGCCACTTTACAGGTGCACATGGGGATTTCGGTGATGTTGCCCTGCAGTGTTTGATACAGACCACTGTTGAGAGTGAAAGCAACCCTAGTCCAGCAATTCCCATCTTCATAAAGGAATGCAACCATCAAAATTGTTGCAGCAGACAGGTTTTAAATCAGCCCAGACTTACATTAGGCAATATTTAAAGGCAGAAAGAAAAGAAATATCACCTCAGTAGAGGTGTTTCAACAGAGTAATAGATATATTTTTAAACAGAATTTAGGATAGACACAAAAGCAAAAACCCTGTTCCTGCAAGAGAGGGTCAGGGTCTTGATTATACATCTCTTCCAAGAAATGACGCATCTTACAGCAGTTTGCCCATTTTACTTTCTACCATAGTGAGGCATTATTTTACCACCTGGATATTCCTCCATGCTCTCGTATCCAATTAGAGAAAAGGTCAGTCTGAAATAAGTATAAGTTAAGTTTATAAGGGCTGACAGGAAGACAGTAGGGAACAGTATGAATGCAGTCATATTAATACTGAGTAATACTTTTCTACACATTAGCAATTCAGCTGTTGTGCTCAGAAGGAGAATTAAAATAAAAGCTGTGAACTTACGGCAGTAAAAAGGTAAAACAGTACATCCACTGGTGCAGAAGGAAAGCGCAAAAGCAGCATACTGCAACAATATGCAATAATATTACCAGAAGTAACAATATATGAGGAAAACAGTTGTTAGCATATCCAGCAATACACTGCAGCTATGACCCAGCAGGAAGGGATGATGTTTCCCTGCAGATTTCTAAAGACAGCATTGATTCACCCACTGATGTGCTTTTGTTCCCTCACTCCTGTGTGGTCAGGCTCCCGCAGAACATGCCTTCTGCCTCATTTAGGCTCACTCCAAGTTCTTTTACCCCCCTAGGGAGCTGTCATTGTTAGTAGTGCAAGTCCAGTCCATTTCATTCTTTGGTCTGCTATAATCAGTGAAGTAAAGCAAGAGCAAGATAATGATCAGAACTGCCCCATGATTATTACTGTTTGTTTTTTGACAAGTGGTTGAAAGGACATGGGAAAGTGACATTTGTACCCGCATGAATGTTCTGATTCTGCGAGTAGCTTTTTTTCTCTCTCTCTTTTTTTTCCCCAGCAAGACAGGAATCTAATTTGGGGTCCAATTACTACAAAAAAAGAGAGGTGAGGTACAAGACCCTCCCTGTATTATGCCTAATAGCTGAGAATCATAGTCTCTATTCCCTACAGACTGCATCTGTGTTTTGTGATCTCTTCTACAGAGCAACATAATAAAAGAACAGAAATACCATACCAGGTCAGGATATTTATTTTTTAGCCCCATGTCATGTTTGCAGCACTGGCCACAGTGGATATTAGGGAAAGATTATGAGAATTTTTTATTTCTATAATACCTTGAGCCAGTGAGTTCTACAGTTAACTATGTTACATGGAAAAATGCTGCTTTTAGTTTATTTAAATTTATCACCTAATAATACCTGTTTTTCCATCTATCTATTTTCTGAGGAAAAAATAAATTTATTCTTCCTTACCTGTATTCTTCCTTACCTCTTATTCCTCCTCCTCTATACCTCTCACGACAAAAACTTCTGTTATTCCCCTCCTCATCTTCTCTTTTCCAACCTGAAGAATACTAGTTTATTTAGTTTCCCTCACAACCCCCTCCCACACTTCTAAAAATTCTCTTCAGCTTTCTCTGAGCCATCTCAACTTCTGCTGTAACCTTTTGGAGGCTAGAACTGCACATGACAGAGAGATGTAGGCCTTTCACAATTTAAACAGTGGCATAATAATTTTATCCCTCTCTGTTTCCTAATGACTCCTACCATTCTCTTTGCTGTTTTAATCAACGCGGGATATTCGACTGATCTTTTCACAGAACTCTCCATCATGACTCCAAGGCTTCTTTCCTAAGTGCTGAAAACAAATGCTGCCCTTGTCATTTGGCATGTCCCAGTAGGGTTGATTTATCCCATGTGCTGAACTCACTAACTTTGAATTTTACAATGCACCTTAGTATCTAACCAGTCAGTAATACGAGATTCTTCTGCAACGTTTTCAGGCCTAGGGACAAGTTCTGAAGTTAGCCAAGGCAGCACAACTAGAGGGATTACATTTCTATAGCACTTTCCCAGCAGCCTATTGATGGATCATTACAGTTTGCTATGTGAATGAAGAAGAGGGAAGGACAAAACAGCTGGGTTTAGCTCTACTCATATATATTACAGCGGGTATGTCCAGCTCTATATGGACACCTTTCCACGAATTGTTATGCAAACAGTCCTCTAAAAATACAGCATTTTTAAACACTTTTTGTACATTCATGCTTAGAAAGAATTTTCTATAGCTGAACAATCTAGCTCTGCCCTAGAAATAGATTTGAAGTTACCTCATTTAAAGATGATCAAACCAGGTTGTCTTCTGTCACCCATTTGAGACATAGACATCTATAATTGAGTCAGAACCAGCCCTGAGGCTCCATATTTTTGGAGGACTTGAGATTTAGTCAGAGAAAATCATGGGTAGATTATAGTGAGCTAGTACAGCAGCACAAGCTGAAGAAAAATACATTTTAGCAACGGTTTTATTTGTAGTTATGATCATGTCAGTAGACACACTTCTAAACTGCATAAGCGTAAATCCTGAAGGCATGAGTAACCCATGATCCCAAAGCACATCTCATAGGAAATGGATTGTAAAAGATGTTCCAGTGTTGCCACATGCACAGGAATTAAAAAGAAAAAAAGAAGAAGGAGGAGAAGAAGAAGAAGAACAAAAGTGAAGCCCTGGGGAGAGCAAAATACATTGCTCAAAAAATGTTACGGTCATGTTATTGTCCAGGGCCAGCCACAGCCAGGGAGCACAGGTGTAGTGTCCAGCACTGTTACCTGGGGACAGAAACCACATAAAAGCAACAGCTCCTTCCTGCCCTGCACATTTGGGCAAACAAGGCTCCAACATGCATTTCCTCAGCTCTGTGATAGCACCTACTTGTACAGACAGGAATGACAGCATAAAGTTAAATTGCCTAAACTTTTTACCCAGAAATCCCTAAAACATTGAAGGCTGCATATTAGCTCCAAATGGGAGGAACAGTGACTTGTCAAATAAAAAGGAGACAGGAAGAGATCATGGACAGAACTCTATTGTAAGGTCTACTATGACATTGGTCTTCTGCTGTGGAAAACTCTATAAAGAGGTGACACATATGGCAGAGAGCATATGGTTCTTTGCAAATGCAACAAAGAACTTGGTAAGTCTTGTGATTTTCTTCTCCTTTTTTAACTCCCTCACTGCAACACCAATCCAAGTGAAGTCTTTAAATTTATGTTAAGTGACAGAACCTCAGGAATGATCCTGCTATTACTTCTTTGGGGACTCCAGATCAGGCTATGTAAGTGCCCTCAATATATCTATACTAACTATATCACACAACAGTGTAACTTTCCTAAAATGTGGGAAATGTTCACAGCATGAGTGAATGCACAAAGTGCAGAATGGCAGCATCTGAGCAAATGTAACATTTCACTTGGAAAGATGAAATACAGTCTAGCATAATCTACTTAAGAGTGTCATACAGTGGTTTAGAAAAAAAAAAGAAACAGCAGGAGTCTGAGAACGCTGGTCTGCTTATAAATGTAATGAGAAGGAAATATTTCATAATGCTTCCACCAGTGACACTACAAGATGGACATTCTTTAGAAATGATGTAGCAGAAATTATTAGCTATAGTAATGTGCAAGGTTGATATGTGTGTATTTAAATGAATATCAAAGTCCAGGAAAGAGGTTTTGATTCCTCTGACTGAACTAAAGATGAGTAAAATGATTTGTGAATGTAGACATCAAGTCATTTAATTAAGAGAGACATTTAATTAAATATGTACAGAATTCAAAGGGCTTTTTTTTAATAAAAATAATTGTGTTTTTTTCCCCAGAGTAACTTTCTGCTCTACACCCAAACATAATCAAAAATATTGACAAAAATGCCTGATAAAACTAATGCTAAATAAACTTAGAGCTGAGCAATGGATCTGGAAAATATCTTTCAGAAATAAATGTTCCATAGCAACTAAAATATTCCAGTCAAAACTTGGTAATAGAAAAGGATGTATAATGGGAGAGGTGGAAGTAGAGGGCTTCATTAGACACACGAATGATGACAGATGTTAAGAGCAAAGAATATGGCTGGGCACTGATGCATCGGAAGCTAGAAGGAGATGATCTGCGATCATCTGGGATCGTTTCCTTTCAAAGTCTGTCTTCCTCAGTTGCCAGGAACTTTTGACCTCTTTAGCCGCAAACTTAACCTCTACACCCAGGTTTCAGCTTATTCAAGTAATTTCAAAGGCAGCAACATCCTAGGATTTAGGTATTCAGTGGTTTGAGCCCAAAGGTTGGCATCTAAAGCTCTCCTTTCATAAAATACAAATCTCAACTCCAGATACCATACACTTACTACTTGTTTACATGGCTTGTGCATACACTTTGACCATGCCTATAGCACAAATATTTCATAGCTAGCTCAGTTAAACTACAAGCATCTTGATTTTTTTCTGGTTCCAGCCTTTATTTGCTCAAGTCGGCCAATAAATTTAGTGTTTAGCTCCCATGCACAGACCATAACCTGAAGCCCTCTCTCTAAGTAATATGCAGTGCTCAGGTCTACTCAACCAGGTCCATCCCAACAGCTGAACTGGCACTACAGCAGGCCTGGTGGATTTTAAAGCAACCTGGAGAAGTGTTTGCTCAGGCATACTGCTGCTAGCACAAAGAAATGTTACATTTTATTCTATGTATATGAAAAAGAGGGTTGCAGTTACAGCAGTTACAGTGCAATTACAATATTTTGCATTGTACTTATTTAAGGGTCAATACACAAAATCTCTGATGTATCTAAGTGCAATTTAAATAGAATGAGGTACGCAAGCCAAAGCGAAAGAGCCATCAGATGCATAGAGGGTAGACACTAGGTCTTCAGTGTCAGTCGTTTCACTTTACAGATCCTTTCCTACTGGGCTGCACTATTTGCTGCATACAGCTTAAGCTTATGCTTTGAAGGTCTTCACCTAATATGCACTGACAGTCCTGGGCATTGCACAAAGCAGAGCAGAGCACAGCCACTGTCATTCAAATCAGGCCTGACAGAGAAGGAGTAGTTTGTACTACTTGCCTTTCATGTAATAGCTCATTGCTGGGAATTGTAGGTTCCGCTTAGTTGGACAAATGCAACCCGTATCTCCTTCCTCTTATGACTGGGCATGGGGAAATTCCCTAAACCTTCTACAAAGTTAAAACTCTTATCAGCCAGGAATCACAGAAAGAGATTGAAAAACCATAAAGAGAAGTGCTGTTGTGGTCCTGTGAGAAGTCATCCTCCAGGAAGGGATGGAGTCCTAGTTCTGGTTCCTGCTCTGGGTAGTTACAGCTAGCAAACTCCCCACAACAAAACTCTGGAGAAGGATCCTCTCATAATTCAAAGGTCCTGTAAAATTAAAAGTTAGCAACACTTCATGTAGTTAGAGCACTGTGACATCAATAAGCTCTACATGCACGAGGCTATATACATATCCAAAAAGAAGTGACCTTAGCAACAGTTTTGGTCTACAGCAGTTTTCACTAGCTTATGAACAGAACCTCCTCCTACAGAGACACCATTCTAGACCCCTAAAGAAAAACAGAAGAATTTAAAAGTACATAGTAAAGAACAAAGATTTCTGATGAGGTTTACAGAAGTATACACTTCAGATGAGCATCACTCTTGCAAAAAATTATGTAGCTCACATCTGGTCTACAGAATAATATGACAAGTCAGTGAAAGACTCAGGAGAGAGAGAGAAACATAAGTACATACACTGCTAACATAGAGGACTTGGTGATGAGAGAAGGTAACAGGGAACAGATTAAACAGAGACAGAGACAGAAAACAAGAAAACAGCAACAGATGCCAATTTCTGTAGGGGTGTGTGAGGTTTTGCCATTGTCTCTACAAAGAGCCTATATTTTCAGAGACCTCATTAGCATGGCCCCCGTTTAGCAGGCAGGCTGACTGGAATATTCCTCAAAGGAGATTGGTGATCTAGGACATTTGGACATAATAGAAAGGGAGTAAGTTTATGAAAAGACCAAAGGTATGTGTGAGGCTAGTTACAGAAGACTGGATATAAAATTAACAGGCTAGGTTGAAACACAGTTTTAATAAGTAAAAAAGACATCATACAAGGTTAAATATAAATTAGGGCTTTAAATTAAAAAAAAAAAAAAAAAAAAAAAGGCACTCCTAACAACACATAGAAAGTGAGGCAGTTGGGAATAGCCTACCCAGAGTCACAACTATAATTGCAATGAAGAAAATGAAATTGATTTACTGAGAAAGTTCTTTATACTGTCAACACAGTTGTTTCCTAAAATAATGAAGGTACAAGAGTGTGAAGCTACTAATGGCCACAAGACTGCCCAGAGGAGCAATAAGCCTGTAATCTATAAACAAAGGTTTCAGTACATATTTGTGTTTGGAACCCCTATTACACTACAGAAAGGACACAATTTATTCTTTATTCTTTGAATTTTTCAGAATTTCTTATAAGAAAAACAAAAATTGAGTGCACATGTATGTTAAGAAAGCCATTAGCAACACAGTGTCACTTTTAAAGTCATTTTTTTGTTGGAAAGGAACTTTGAAAACTTTGCTTGCAATTTACTACATTACACTAGTATATAAGAAATTATACTGTGATGGGATTTCCTGACTGCTTGAATATTTGATCTTAAGAAGCTGAATCTAACAACAAGTTTGCATTTTCAACTGCATTTTGTTGAGCTTTCTATTCCTTGCTGTCTTGTTCACCTATGGCTACTTTAAATCTTTTTAAATCTTTTTAGATCATTATCTAAATCAATTTTAAATCACTAAATCACTATTAGAAGTATGGGTTGGAACTGAATTTGAGACTAAGACAACTAAAGGTTGGTGCTTGTGTTCCTATTATAATCAGTGAACCTTGATTCAGCTGGTGCTTCATGTCATCCAACAAACCTAAGGCTATTCACTACATCTTCATAGGGCTTGCAGAGAAGATGCAACTGTGTGGATACCTTCTGGGTCAGCACTTGGAGGCCAGACAGAATTCCTTAAAGCATCTCCACTGGCAATAGCTACCTATATGTGAGCAACTGAACCAAGCCCCTAATCGATGTATCCTATTGAGTGAATCAGCTGTCAGCCACTAAATGTCTACTTTGAATGAGCTAAACTGCTCTGTAAGCTCCACTTAGGCTTAGACACCTCATGCTTATCGATACCATCGATGCCATGCCTCAGTTGCCTAAAGGAATCTTGCAGCAGCTGAGTTACCTTAGAATATGGAAGACATCCTCAGGGATATGTCTATAGGCACAGGGCCCATAGACAAACACTTCCTTTCTGGAGAGGCTGTTGGAGATCAGGCAAGATACCCCAGAACTGTGTTTTAGTCCAAACAGAAAATTTTCAAGGAAAGATCCTCTAAAGAAGTCGGTCCTTTAGGAAAATCTGCAAATCGGTTTGCTTTGTAGCTCACTTTTACAGTCATACCACAAAGCATGAGTAATTTTTCTTTCCCTGATTTCCCAAGTTTGGAGAAGTATTGACCAAGATGTAGATGCATTTTAAGAATATTTTATCTTATTAATGTACAATAAGACAATATTCTTCTTGTTTCTAATCACTGGTATTCTTAGTTCCCTTATTTTTTCTTCTTATTTCTGCATTTTCTGCACTTGTCAATGACTTTTTGTCAGTTTTCAAAGACTCAGGTTTTAAGGACAGAAAGGACCATTAATTCATTTGATTTCATCTTTTGGGGAGAAAAGAGTATAGAATTTCACTCAGTCACCCTTGCTGAACTAAGTCAACAGCCTTAACACAAAAGCATGCCAGCAGAGTGGTTTTTAGCTTTGATTTGAAGACATCATGGGATGAAAAATTGCTGCTTCCCCTAGCAGTTTGTTCCACAGGAGACTATTCATCCTAACAGTGAAAATGCATGCCTTCTTTTTCATTTGAATTCGCTTATTTTGTCATCAGTGATTTTATATTCACTTTTAGTCATCGACTAAACAATTTAATACTAAGGAACCCTACCAGTTCAGCATCTATGCAGCTATGATTCCCCACTGGCAGATCATTTTTTAGTTCTAGTAAGCCAGGTAGTTCTTAACCCATTTAAAAATGTTCCTTACTGATACTTCACAATGCTTACTTTTGTAGTTAAGAGGTTGTATGTGACTAACAAAGCACTTAAGTAGATTGCTTTTTTTGCAGTTATTTTAATGAATCCCACTTCTAAGGATATGAAAGAATGAAATCATACTTCTTTGACAAGGCTTATTTTCCATAATGTTATGCTGACTGGTCTCAATTACTTTTCATCCTTTTATTTTCAGGCTGTTTTCCTAAGGAAATGAGACACTCTAGGTGTTTGCTTGCTTTTTGTTCAGTGACTCCTAAGAAACCACGAGCTCACTGGCAGTTTCAAATGAATTTGTCAGGGTGCTAGAGATCTCAAAAGTTTCATACTTCTGTTAAAATAAAATGGTAGAATAAGAGGATGAGGACATTTTAAGGCCCTTGGTCTACCACAGCTTTATTTTTATTAGGCATCAGCCAGTCCTCACAGGTTCTTAAGTCTTGGCTTTCAGGAATACAAACTTTATTGTTTCTGTTGCTCATGGAACTAGTTTCTTGTTTATTGAATCCAATTTCAGCTATTTCCTTTTGTCTTGGATTCACGTGTGGACAACCAACCAATAATTAATTGGGTCAACAGCTTGGAGCTCAATTTAATTATTGACTAGAGGATTCTTCAAGAAGTCTAGAATACCTCTGATAATCTGAGGTATTTTAAATTACTATCTTTTAACCATGGAATCATGGAATCACATAGGTTGGAAGGGGCCACCAAAGACCATCTAGCCCAAACTCCTATTCAAAGTAGATCAAATCTGATCAGGTGTTTTAAGGCCTTGTCCAGTTAAGTTTTGCATATCTCCAGGGATCAACATCCCATAGCCTGTCTGGGCAGCCTTCTGCAGTGTTTGACCACCCTTATGGTAACAGTTTGTTTCCTTACACTGAGTTGGAATTTCCTATGTTGAACCTTGTGCCTGTTGCCTCTCATCTTTTCCTTGTGCACCTCTAAGAAGAGTCTGGTTCCACCTTCTCTACACCCTCCCGATAGGTTACAGTAACTTACATGATGTTGTTTATGATGTCTTTAGATTCTTTTATCTATTTTTACATTTATAATTTACCATATATATTAATTACTAATGACTTCATATTTTAATATTTGTAAGATACTGTAATAATACTTGTCATTACTTCCTCAGCTAAGTCGGAAACTGGGATGACTTGAAAGCCAAAGTCATCATACTGTGAACTGTAGCAGAATAAGCTCTTTTTAAATAACTCCTCATTTTCATTTGTATTTTTCTGTCTTTGAGATCCTACAAAACTATCATGACTATTGATTTTGATAAGAGACTCCCAGACCTTTTAGCAGTCTCTTGCATGCTGGACTTCTCAGCCAGTTTCATGATTGCCTTGTCAAAGGTGTATTATTTATGGCTAGTGAGTGAATGGAACTTTTAACTCAGTTCTCTTTCCCTTTGGCTGCTTTTTATCTGTGTGAATGTCATGTAGTAAAGAAGTAAAGAAAGAACACAGGAAACAAGAGTATAAAGAAAAGAAAAATTATAGAGGGAGCATCAACCAGCCTGACTTGCTAGCAGCTTCAGGCAAAAGAAGATAACCCGTCAACCCTTTCATCATTGTGTTAATAATAATAAGATAGAGTTCACACAGATAGTCTTTGTAGTTGTAGACCTTGAAAAAGCCAAACAAAGAGGAGAAATTACTACAGTAATTATGGGAATGTTAAGAGGGCTTTAGGGCACTTTCTGCTTCCATTTCTCACCCTTCACAATTTGTGAAGGTTTTGTTTTGTTTTGCTTTTTACACTTTTAGCTTTAAAAGGAGTATAAGAATCTAAGGAGTTATATCCTCTATCAGCAGGTTCATATTTTTATGTCCCATCAAGAATCCGAACATATGACAAAGTATTGTTCTGGTCAGAATTGAAAAATATACTTTCTCATCTGGATTTTTTTCATGATTATTGACATTTCAAGAGATGCAAGAAGTAAACTGTCATGATAGACATCACTAATTGCCTGGAACATATATTTTGAACGACACTGTAAGGAGTTTCATGCCTTTTCTGTAAACCACTGGTCACTTTTAATGGGACAGAAGTTGCAAGAAGGGGATGGATGCTTTCATCTCAAGTTATTTTCTCCCTTCTTTTTTTTTTTTTTTTTTTTCCCCCCAGCGGATTTTTCTCTTAATTGCTCTGTAGGTTTATGAATTCCCCAGAAATCATTTTCAAAGCCACTGAGACAGTTCAGGAGAACCTTTGGCCTGCCAGCTAGGTAATAACAGTTGCCCTATTTTAAACAGAAACTGATGTTCTCATTCCACTGAATACATCTATACTTTGAGTCCAGACTTACCCAAATCCATATAATATGGACAAGTCTGGAGACAATCCTAGCTCAGCTATCACCAGAACCTTCATCTCCTAGTTACTGATATCAACCTAAGAACTTTTCAGGAAGGATTTTGGAGGATCCTGAAAACCTCCAGGCATTCTTTTGCCCTAAGTAAATTAACTGCAAAACAGCCACTTTGGGATCCAGAAATCCCCCCTGCACACACTCACACCGTCATAACTCACTCCTGACCTTCTTCTACTGGGGATGTTGGCACAGAAGCTCAGCATCTGCCAAGTCAGGGCAGTTTCAGGGCTGATGACTCTGTCCAAGCTGTTGGGAATGGTGGCTGTACACTGCCCAAGACTCAGACCTCTAAAAGGGGAGCAGAAAGACAACAGTCTGGTATAAATCAGTCTTAGTTAAGCACTAGAACCCTCTTTCACCTCAAACATCATTAAAAAAAAAAAAATCAAAGGCTGAGCTTGTTTTGAAAAATGCAGCAAGAGGCTGGCTCCTGCTGTTCCAGCCAGAGTGCCAGCAAAATGAAAAACTTGTCACCCACCTTCAGCCTTTTTCCAGTGACTGCAGTGATAGGAGGAATGTAAAGCTGGTCTGAAGCATCCTGAAAAATGCTCTCCTTATTTCAGTCACTAACAGTGGGGCTAAAAACACACGGAGGATACTGAAGATATCGTTGTTGTGTAATTGTGTGCAACATTCAGAGTTATCAGAGATCTCCTAAATAATGGCTTCAGAGACCATGCATCTAGCTCTCAGTCTGGTGAAAACAAATAAGTAACTTAGTCCTATGATGAATGCACTCAGCTATCACATTTTGATAATGCTTAGTGAATGTGAACACACAGTTCTGCTTGATTTTACTTTCAAAAATAAACTCTTCAGATAGATCGATCCATTTTCCATTGTTTGAGATTTTCTTATGAAAAGGAACAAATGAGGTAAGAGAATTAAACAGGACAGATCAGCTTTCTGAGAAATTTCCTTTCAACTGATTATGGTGAGGATCCATAATGTCACAACAGTGAGTCTGATGCTGCCACATACTTTTCCTGAATTTCCTGGCTGCAAATATCATGTCTCTGGAGAGACTGCTAAGTGTCCAACTATCCACGACTACTCTCTCATATAAGTATTCTGCTAAAAAAATTCAGGAAACTCTGACCCATCTAGGTGTAGAAAGGAGATAGAGACCACAAGCTTTGACCTCAAAGCTTTGGTTTCACTGGCAGAAATACTTGCATTTAGCCCTTTGAACACTGATGCTGAGAATCAGAAGAAAAAATTACACATGCATAAATGGAAAAGTGGAGTTAGCTTTTGTCCATTACTATGCCAAGTAAAAAACATAATAACAAGCTTTGGGGGTTTTTTATTATTGTTTAATGATTAGGTCATTATAGCATATACTTATATGCTAGCATTTAGCAAAATTAGTGAAGAATGTCCGTAACTTGCTAAGCGAACAACATCAGCACATGTATATCATAGTGGCTGTAAGCAAAGGAACATAAGTAAAGATTCATTTGAGCTGTAGTTAGAAATAATTATCAAAAGAAGAATCCTGCAACCTCAAATCACCTGAGGTCAGAAATGCCACATGACTTCTGTTGATCAGTAAAACTGCTGATTGATAATGTCACTGAGTAATTATGATATTGCTTCCCTAGAATTCACATGTGCTCTGTTAAATAAACCTCTGACAAAACAGATGGGTGATGAACCCATCCCTCTTTAAGCTAAAAGGGTTTCATGAAGTGTCTTAATTAGGAATAGCAGGGAAAAAATGTCAATCCACTTGCCAAAAACAACGCTTTTTTCATTAGAACTTTATTAGAAATTCACAGCCATAGAGATATATTGGTCCACTACTGTTTGGACCTAGTCAGCATTTGTTTTTTTTCACTTTTCTTCACAATTTTTTATGTTGCTTGGAGGAAACCAAGTAATGTGGAATCACAAAAGGAAGGAGGCTCCCTGGGGAGCCACAGACCCTGCAGGGCTAGGCTAAGACAGGGAAGTTTCAGGAGACTTCGAGGTATAGCAGACAAAAAAGAGGTGGCACAGAGTTGGAAACCTGAACTTCATGCAAATAGATTCTGGGTATATCTACACCGGTCAAATAAGCAGCGCTAAGACACAGACCTGAGCGCTAAACAAACGGGGCAGTTTGGATCCAGTCTGGTTTTGTAGGCAGAGAGAGTCTGTTAACAGGAATATGGGGTCTTCCATGACAGACTGACTAAAATCATTACTTTGAGATTCCTCTATATTATCTGTATTTTTAGCCTAATAAAATCTGGCTTTTCTGAATTCTTTGAAGAACTCATTAAAACAAGGGGATCTGGGCAGATCTACTTCCACCATCTGACTCATGGTTTGTTAAAAGACCCTATGCATATTTAATCACTCTGTGAAAACATTTGGCATTATAGCAGCGTAGGCCCCTATCTCCCCAGCCTTAGTCCTTCCACTGAGCATCTTCTTCTTTTTTTTTTTTTTTTTTTTTTCATTACATGTACCTGAGTCAAGCCACACATCTTTGCAGTTTTTTGTTTCTGGAGATTTGAAAGGTCATCATTGAGAATTTTTCTGTATGTCAGAGAGAAACTATTTTATCTCTGTCATCTGAACTGTCAACAGTCAATGTCTATGTCTGTTATCCTGACATATCCAATTCCCGCATTTATGAGACAGCAAACGCATCTTAAAGATTTGCCCACAGCCCCTTTACACTGTCACCTTCAGAGATGTGTTGCTTGAGAAAGACCTGCAGCTGCATTAGAAATTGGTGACTTTGTTAATATCAGGATGCTTGACAGCTGATCTACCAGAGCATGACATGTCATGACAAAAAGGTTTAGAAAAAAGTTTTGGTAAGTAAGTCCAGCAATTGTCTCTAAACATAGCCTCAGTTACACAGAAATCAGGTAAGTCCTCTTGCTTCATGATAATCAAGGTAGTCTTGCCCTACTTCTGTATTTTATATATCATGCCACTTTAAAATATCATGTTAATTACGCAGAGTTGATAATTATTACAAAAGCAAAGAAGTCACTCACCATTTGAATTTTGTTTCCCAGTGACATGTTTCCATTTGTTGTACATCTTGAACACTGAAATGTGAAAAAATATTAGTTTATATGTGCTAACTGATCTTACAATGCTGTTGAGATAAATTTGTCTGTTTTCTGCCTGGAGTCAGAAAACTCACCGCAAGTGGACTAATTCTTATCAGAGTGAAATGGATATTTCCTTTGAAAAGCACATTTCATCACATAGTCATTGATAAGGAAGCTTTCAGGAAGGTTTTCATTGGAGAAAATCGTTGAGAATATAGTAAATTCTATGCCACATTCTTTTTTTCTCTTAAGTTTTCCAAGCCATAAAAAAGTTATATGGCATCGAAGTTTGTAATACCTCCTTTGGTGGTACAGACAAATATCACTAACAATTGTAATGTTAAACTTGTAGGTAACAACTTGTACTACCAATTTGCAGATAAATAGGGCTATGAATAAGTCAGTTTTACTGTCTTGTGCTAGATCTGTGGCCGCCTATATTAGAGTGCCAGCCTACTTGATGTCCATCTTGCCCATCCACCTCCATTTAACTGAATAATAAGTCAGAAGGAGAATGAAAATAAGACAAAATAGTGCTTTCTTCATACCCTCAGGTCACTGACCAGTCATATGCACAGTTCATGGCTGTCTCCCTACAGTGTTTCCATGCCCCAGCTGGGGAATTCCCATGGCTGTAGATGTCTGGTATGCTGAACTGCTTATGGGAGGTTCATCAAATAACAGCCCAAGCCTACAAAGAAAGCCAAAGGGATCTTCAGAGCTCATCTAGCTCAGCGTCGTGCAGAGCAACATGTATAAGCAAGACAACACAGTAGCAGCCAAAGCTGGTATTGTACTAGGATTTCTAGTATGATAGCAAAGAGGGATTCAGCATTTCAATTTGTTCAAGTAAATTTGCGATGACTCTTGTCCCTTAACTGTAGGAGACCGCAGATAGATCCTAGATTCCAGGTTCAATCAGTGTACAAGAACTCTGTCCCTTGCTTATGGTATGGTATAAAATTAAAAGCTCACTAGGAATCAGCTCCTGTTCTTCTGTGAGAGAGATTGCTGCTGTTAGGAAGTCCTTCAATGGGTTCTGCAAGCAGATCACTGAGTTAATACTGAGCATCTGGTGAACTCAGGTAGACTGAAGGATGAAGCTGGCGCTTCATTTTTCCCTTCCTGAAACAGATGCAGGCTTCTGTCTCCTCCATTCTGGACCAATAGCACCTTTCCAAGCAGGTTGCTTGCTCGTGGCTTCCCTACCTGGTTCCCCTAAAAATGTTTCATCCGTGAATTTTTCAGTCTTTTTCTTTATTTTGGTTTCATTTCTGAGAGCCACAAGGCATAGCAGGCCCTCTATTTTTGTGTTTTTCTGTTTATGTCTGTTTATGTGTCCCCACAGTAGATAACTGACAGAAAGTGAGCATTTTATGAAAATGAAAAACTGCATAGATAACAAAGAGCCTATAGGATTCCAATTTGAGGGAGAGGCTATAGTGTGAGTTCCTACTCTATTAGACAAGAGAAAGTTCACAAGGTAATTGCAAGACACAAATCAATAAAACAGGGGTTTTTTGATCCAATGTTTATGAAACTACTGTCTGACCCACCCTAACACCGAAGTACATTCTGGTGGGTGCCCAGTGCAGGGTTCACCAGAGCTATCAGGTACTGGTAACACAAAGCTTGCTAAGGCATTGACTCGTATATGCAGTCTTATCAGGATGGTAGAAGCGAAACCTGCTAGGTGCAGAATTACTGAGAAAGGGCTAGAAAGAGAACAGGACAGTCAGAAAACAAAGATACATCTTCAACGTGATAAGCAAGTTGTTTTGTTTTCACCATAATAAAAGAGAGGATGCAGGCCTGATGATGACTGCTATAGTTTTAGGAGATATCACTGTTTTGCCAACCACCTCGTCGCTAGTACATACCCCTTAACTCCTACCCTGATAAGCACCAGGCTAAATGTGTTGGAGCTGTGCTTGTTTGCAATAGATCTTAGCCACTGTAGAAATCTATGGTTATTCTTCAAGGCAAGTCAGAGTGCTGAGATCTCTTGATTATAACTTTGCTAGCATCATAGTGCTCAAGATATCACCCTGAAACATCAATAACTCCCAACAATGGGAAAAGCAACAACAAGGAGAATGACACTGATTATTGACTCCAGTGACCGCTAACAATCTGGCTGATACTAGTAATTCTGATTGCTGATTCAATAAATGACAAACTGCCCCCCTCATAGGGTTGCACTGTCTAATGACAAAGAATTATGAAATCTCCCCCCACTCTTTAACAATCTCCCCAGAGATGGATAAATTATAAGCAGAGTGAAATGAAGAAAGGCATTCCATTAGAGTTTTAAAAACAGTCTAGGGCAACCTGGATGGAAATTAAAAAATGAAATCAGTTGTTTTAAAAAATAGTAGGAGTAAAAAATGTAGGATGATGCAGATAATGGGGACAGTTCTCTATAGAAAGCTGATTTAGTTATCAGTGTTAGAGGAGTATATCATAAAAATATGAAAAGGAGTCAGAGAAAGCATTATAAGTCTTGGAGAACTGCAAATCTCAAGCTCTAGCAAGCAGCAAGCTGCCCACACATGATAAATTACATGACGGGCAGGAATAGAACAAGAGGCCAGAATAGGCTATTCCAAATTTAATATAAATCAAAGCACCACTCTCCATTAACATAACATCCAACATGTAAAGGCAGAAATGGGGATCTTATCTTGGATAATTGGGCAAAAAACCTTTTGCAAGTCTGGATATCCTCTGCAATAAAAGATGGGGAAATATGCATAATGGCATTCATGCTGGTCAATGGTTGTCTCAGAAGACACGCATCCCATATTTCAAGTGAGACAGCACCTTACAATTCAGGGTTAGGGGGAACAGCTTTCTGTTCTTGATGCATCACAGTGGCACAGTTAGCAAGTATTGCAAGGTGGTATGTGCGCTGTGAGAGGTTCAACATGAAAGTTAAACATTTAGCAGATGTGGAACAAATGTGGCTGGCCATTGTCGTGCTCAATCCATCTATACTGCATGTGTCCTAGTCATAGTAAAATAATGGATATATCTGAGAATCTTGCTTGTCCTGGAATCCTTTGAAGCTCATGCTAAGGACAAGCAGGAATGTAGTTTTATATAAACAACATGGACAGTAATCAAATTTTGGCCTGAGCATTGGTGTGGCGCATGTTTAGTCCATAGCACAGAAACAGACCTAGAAGCCTTAAATGAGCTCTACCACCACCTAGAGAACTTACACTATGACAAGCCTCAAGTCTTAAAGCTATCATAAAACATGGCAATGCCACATTCAGATAAAAGTATATAGCTGAGACATCCTAACAGCAAGGTGACTCAAAACTGCCTGAGAAGCCTGGGGCCCCACTGACAGTATCCTGCTGAGTCAGACAAGGATCTGAAAGGTATCAGTATTAATATCCTAATCACACTACTTTCACATTCAGGATCTCAGAAAATTTCTCTCTTATTTTAGACAGAACCATATCCCCATATTCTTTCCTTTTTAATAATTAATCAACACCTTGGAAGACAAAATCCCAGTTATTTTTTAACTCAAGGTGTCCTTGCCATATTCCCTCTTTCTGAGGCATGTTAACTACAAGATGTCTCTATCAACTTAATGTGCAGGCTGAAGTCAGCAAGTTCTGCTGGCAAAACAAGCAAGGATGAAGACTTTCAGCATATTCTTGCAAGGGAAGGAAGTCCTCAGGAAAGTACAGCCACAACATAAAACTTTCTTCATGCTCTTTGCTACATACCTGTTTTTGAGAAAAGAAAGCAATAAAGCTTCATATTTGACTAACACCTTTCAACCAAGAAAGTTCTGCATTGAATTGGGTAAGTACAAATATTTGCATTTAGGATGGAAGTGTATCTAGCTTCTAGAAAAATAGAACATATGAGCTCAGCACAAGTGTAAATTCCAACTATTTTTATTTTAAATAATTTTGATAAAAATAACTTCCAACTTCTTAAGATACAAAAATCTAAGAGATAAGTAAGAGTAACCCTATTCTGAAATGAAGAACAGTCAAAACTAACTGCCTGAACTGCAGTGAAGGAAGGATAGTCCATTATATGACAAAGTTACCCTGAACAACCCTGATCCCATGACTGGTTGTCATTATCCTCTCTCCTGCAAAAGATCTATTTATGGCCTTTGAATCTTCCCATTTTATAAGAATGCCAGAGCTGAGTCCAACAACTTTTTACTTAGACAGTCTCTGCCAATGCCTTTAAAACTTTATTACAAATATACTCAACATATATTTGTGGAAGTTGCTATCCACAAAATATGCATTATGCAGCTACAGACATTTTGAGAACCTGCTAGCCTAAACCATATTTTCTTCCAAACTGGTGTCAGCCATATGTGTTGCTAACCTCTTTTCAGTTTGTCTGGCTGCTGGTAGAGAACGAACTTCTTAATCTGATTGTTCAAGGACATTAAAGAGAGGTGGGGACATGTGGCCAAGAATACTGGGCGTAGAGTGGGAATACCCCTTTCTGCAGCATCTTGAAGTTAGATTAGCTTAAAATGACCCTGAAAACTTATCAATAGATGGCACATTGTATCTTGAACTACCTGTATTCAAACACAAAACTAGAGGTAGAAACATTCTGGATATCAGTAATCCTTCAAAAGTACCTGGAAAAAATTCACTGTGTACAGGCATAAGGTAATAGTATCTCTTCTTTCACTAGTGGCTGTGTTAATGGACTTCAGGCTGGGTTTAAAAGCCCACAGTTATGCAGCCTGCAGCAAGGATGAAGGAGGAGAACAACTACCATATATTAGACAATCTATTTTTACAATCATTTGTGAAATGGCAGATAAATATTGACAAGGTTAAGAATTACGAGTTACCCAAGGGTAACTATGTCAGCCAAAAAGTGAAGAAACAGGAGAAGCTATCATGAAGGAAGTGATATTTGTAACAAGCTGACATTAGACAAGCCATGTAGAAACAGTTGACCAAAAACATGTCTGTCTTGCTGACTTGCTGTTGACCCAACACTTGGGGTTTCTATGCTGAGTTTTAGGTAAACCTAATGAAAAGAGTATGCTACTAGGGGAATGAAGCAAAAAGGAGGCGGTAGTATTGAGGAACACTGCGAGGATGGAATAGGAACCTGAATATTTTGTTTGCCCAAGACTACTGAAATAGCTATTGCTGGCCCTCTTACAAGTATTAACCACACAAAGAGTCCCTATCTAGCTGTCATGTTGTGGCAAGAGTTTTTAGTCTAGACTCACGATGTTTGGAGGGAACAAGACAGGGAAAAGAACATGAATATCGGTACAAGGTAAAGCACTCTTTCTTTATATACCTGTCAAAAAAGAAGGCCAAACATCCTCAGAAATGTCTCGTCCATCCCTCTCTCTCACTCATATGACCAGGAAATGAAGTGCTATTACAATTCCTTATCTTCTTTCCTGCACCATTTCAGGAATATAACTTAGCTCTGCCTCCAACTCCAGCTGACCTGGCCAGAAAGGACAGAGATCATCTTGGGACAGGGATCTGGAATGACCTAGCAGTGCTACTGTCACACCAGAAAGGGAAATGGGATGGAAATGTTTTCCTCACACATCAAAGTCAGAAGACAGACGTGCTTAAAGAGCAAACATACTTTCCTGTTGTCAAGTTTAAAAATGTTTTCCTGATGAAATTTGATTGGCTTCTCTAGATAAGAGGCTGTTGGAAAAAAGAGGAGACCTGAAAGCCTGCCCACACATGACACCACTTCGGGACCTACTTGACCCAACAGGAAACTAAAAGACAAGAGAAAACACTTAACCCAATCTAGACTGGCACATATCAGTAGGAGTACAGCCAACATGCATAAAGACAAACCTGTCATTTTACTAGTATCAACTGCAATTAGGCCCATAAACCCAGAAACCAGCTACACTTATTTTTGAGAATGAAATAATGCTGAGGTCCTCTTCAGGCTATGACCTGAAACAGATTATTAAAATAAGGTCAGAAGACATAATCAAAAACATGTTCTGGCCTATAAACCCTCAAGGAAGCTGAGAATCAAAGCATCCCTGCTAGAGTCTGCAACACTGAGGAAAGAAAAATAAAGGCAGGTAGCCCCCTAGGCCTACAATTCCAAGTTTTGAATCCAGTTATGTCTCTTGTCATAATGTTGACAGATGTCAAATTTCTAAAGTACACTGATAAAAGCTGTAAGTGTCTGAAACAAGGATTACAGAAAAAGTAAGGGGAAAAAGGAGAAGAGGGAATAAAATAACTTTGGAGATCTTGATGAATCCACAGAGATTCACAGCCCCAGCAAATCTTTCCCTCCCCAAGCTGTGCAGCTAACTGTAGGTACCTGTTAGTGATATTGAGGCCACAGATGATGGCCCCTTTGACCTAGCCAGTGAGCCACAATCATGGTCTACCAGTGTGATGGCATTAGAGGTAGAAATACTGAAGGCTTTTTACCCAAGATATGCCAGTCTCCAAAATGGAGCCTGTGGTCCTCCTGCTATATCACAGTAAAAGCACTAACACCTTTGCTGCCCTGACTATGCAGTCACTTATGTGCTCATGTCTGCAGTGGAGGCATTTGCACAAAGCTATACAGTCTTCCTGGAGGCACTGCTGCCCGCCTGCCATACTGTTCCTCCTTTTCACTTTCCTTTTCATATGTCCTATATGTCTCAGATTAAGTTATTCCAGACCTTCATAGATAAAGCTAGTCGATACCAGATGGCAGTGGAAGATAAAGGAGTCCTCCTATTTCTTTGCTTTCAGTCTGAATGAATTTTATAGTAAAACCACTGTTATTCTGCACTGACCTAGACATTATGAGGGAGGAGCATGTGAATGCTGGGCAGCTAAAGTTTGCCTTCATGGCCAAAATCCTGCACACGAGCAGAGCTATATTGCAAGTGTGCTGGGGTGAGGGGAAGCCGATATCTGCAATGAGGGCTGATAAGAGTATTCGAGGTTATACAGAGAAAGCACTAGGCAAGAGGGGCAGTACTCATTTGTCACTTTCGTTGTGGTGGCAGACAATGATACGAACAGTTAAGGTGGAGGAAGTGGTGAGATGTGCTGCTATCTGTCTGGACAGGTGAATCCCAGGGCTGGGTACCCTCAGACATGGAATGGCAGTTTGCACGAGGTTTCAGGTGGGAACAAAAAAATGGTAATGATGTGCACAGACTTGAGAGATGAAAGAATATATTTATCAGTGACCTACAGAGCTCTCAGCTTTCAGACACGATCCTGAGTCGAGTAAATGATATGCGTGAAAATTCACAAGCACAGACTGCTCTGATGCCTAAGCATAACAACACAGCATTTGGATAGATAGAAGGTTAAAGACTGGGAGGAGATGAGGGAAAGCTTGCATATGTTGTGGGGCAGGAGGGGGAAATAAAAACCCTTTTCACTATTTTCCATGTAAAAATTAAGGAAAAGAATCTGTCTGGATTTTCATGACTGAGCAAACTAGAGTATATTTTGGTTATTCATCTGTCTATTACTTAGTGGAAGACAGTTTTCAGAGCACTTTCAACCTGGAAGATAACTGACTGAGGCTTTGAAATCAGCTGTAGGCTGGTATTATATCCCCCAAACCCCAAGAGCAACTGTTTCTCTCATCTAATTCACTGAGTATTGCTATATCACCACTACTGCCAGTTCTGGGGGGCAATACGTGAATTCCATCAGGATGAGAAAGAATTCTGCCTTAAATGAAAAACAGGGATCAGCACAAGCAGCTTTACATTGTTTCTCAACTTGTATGCTTACTGGCTTAGGAGATGGGAATTGCTTTTGTGTGACTTTGATACAGAAGAAATTCTGCTTCTGAATAAGGCAGTCTTGAGACAAAGCTGCCCTTTTCAGCAATAACTTTCACCTGGGACCACTTTTGGCAACCACAGAACCTGCGGTTTCTCAGTTGATGCAGCATGAAATCTAGCCTGATAACTTCCTTTCAGTGTTATCTCTAAAACCCATGCCACTACTTACTAACTGAAAAATAGGAAAAGTTGGTGGCAGAAAAAATTATAAAGGAGAAAAAAGGGAAATGGTATAAGTAGAAGAGAACAGAAGGAGTAAATAAAAATAACAATAGCTATCAATTTTCCCCTTCTCTTTTTAGAGCATTTTGTCTGCTTATAATTTTATTCAATGATATGGATATACTTCCCATCGCTCCTCAATTTCAGCATTATTAGTTGAATTACACAAGCAGAATACACTTCTCCCTTCTTACTGGGAGGCATTAGCCTGTAGGTTCAGGTTGCAGCCAGCTCCATTTATAAAACTCTATTCAGCAGTCCTATGAATTTGGCAAGGAAGATTGGTCTGGTGTGAAAATGAGTATGATTATGGGGAAGGCTCAGGAGAGAAGCTCCAAAAAGTTTGAAGAGGAACTGTCAAATGTTTTTTGCAATGAGCCACTGGAACTTGTTGGAAGGAAGAGAAATACATAAGAAACTCCCTTCAAGCAAGATGTTACAGCAGGGCATGACACCAGACATAATACTTCTTCAAGAAATTGTCTCAAAAAACCCTAATTAAAGTCCATTTTTAAGTTGAAGACACTAATGCTTACCTCTCTGGTAAGATGTTTTGCAGTGGATGGACAAAAAAGCTACATGTTCAAAACTCCATACCATGTGTAATGAATAGGGGGAAAAAGTCAAACACTTGAGGTATTTACCAGGAGAGAATTCCAGTAGATTTCTACAAGCAACACAGGTGAAGCCGTGTGGATATTATAAATTTGAGAGGTCATCAGAAACACAGTGCTCTTTTTACAGATTTCTATATATCTCAGTCATTTTTTCTCCAAAACTTTGTCTTAAAGCAAGGACTCGTTCACTCCCTCCAGCAGAGGGATGTAAGATTTGTAGAAAAGGACAGGGGCCACTCCTTGTAAGGAATAAAGCTGTGCAGCTGAATCTGTTACCAGGCCACCCTGATGTAGCAGCTTCTCCTGCATGTTTTACAGAAAGCACTCACTTCCCTAACAGGCCATGTCACGATAAGATCTGCCAGTTCTTCTGGCTGCTTCCTCCACTCTAATTATCTTTGACTCTACTGGATTAAATCGCAGCAATTTACCTCATCCAAGCTCATCAAGGCACTAGGTACTTTGTTCTGATGACTATAATTTAAATGATATGCTACTATTTTTTATACTTCAAAAACTACTGTTAATAAATTCATTTTTGAAAGGATACTGACTGCTGAAGAAAAAAACTAGCACATCAATTTGTTCACATTTTATGTCACTTGTTTCCAAAGATGACCACCTATTTTTCCTACTAATATCAATTTATCTTTGTCTATATAAATATTTCCTACATAGGAGGTATTTTAGTTAATTCAGAGAACTAACTCCTTTCTTTCCAATAGAGGATGATGAGTACATTAACCTAATACACTAATTCTGTACGGACAGAGAAAATCTTTGTTCTCTACTTTTATAATACCTGGAACAATAGAATCCTGGTCTATTGAACCCCAGAAATCTCAAAAAATTATGCAGAAATGAGCTGGCATCCATTCAAGGTATGTAAAAATGATTGCTGAATTTCCTGGAGCACACTTTCCTTGTGATGTAGGCCCTGCTATCCCTATCTAGAAGAATCTAATCGAATTCTCTATCAAAATGGTGGCAGTTCTAGTGCTGTTCAAAGGTGCAGCTCTGAACTGCAAAGTAAGTTTAGGTCCCTTGACAGCCCACTAGAGCTGGGCAGCAATTTAACAGGACTTTTCCAGTGAAAACCTGATCCTACTTGAGTCCTACTTTCTATAGCGAGGTACTTGCCTCAATTCTATCACTTGGGAAAAAACAGCAGGATAAAGTACTTGGTAGACCCTGAAAACAGATAGAAAGATAGATCAAATTGCAGTTGTAATGGCCTTGGTGTTATGGCCTTTTAACTTCTGTATCAGTAAAAATATTTTATGTACTATTATACACCTCAACAATTTTTCTATCACTTCAAAATATTAATTGCCTTTTCTTTTTCTGTTCTAGTTGTTGAAATCCTTCCAAAGAGTTACCAAAGAAAGGCATCCACATATAAATACTGAAGATCAGAGATCTCTAAGAATTAATTTTGCTCAAGACACAAGATTAATATCATTATTACCTAACAAAGGCATAAAACATTTGCAGGTTACTGTGACTTGAACCAGTGATTAGCTCCCTACATTATCTGAGGCAATGAGATAATGTGCTTAAAATACTAAATGCTTAGCACTGTGCACATGCAAGAGTATCCCACTTAGAAATACGATGTTAGTTATGCAAACAGAAACATCTAGTGTTTTAAAGTATACATTCCTAAAGTAAGCTCGGATAATTTGTTCATTGTTTATAATAAAGAAATGACAAATACCAAATAAACAAGATGTCTGACACTTTTCTGTATTTTACAGATTTCATATGTAACCAGATTTCACCTGATGTTACCTTCAGATTATCTCCATTACCCATATGCACAACAACAGTCATCACAGAATTTTATTTTATCATGAAGCAGCTAGATCCTATCACATACAGGGCACAATGTATGTATATGCCGAGGCATTCACAACGTGAAGAAAAAGACCATTTTTAAATGTTAAACCAAGATACAGCTTTTCTGGTGCTCTTTCAAAAAGCAAAGAATTCACTGTAGGCTTAGGTTAAGAAAATAGTGCCAGTAAAGATTAATTGCTCCTCTCTCTTCTCAGTTACAAATCTGATCGTGCAGGTAGATACCGAACAATTACACTTGAAAATCCTATCGATTAGGGAAGACACTGTGACTGAAAGATTAGATTATCTATTTAATACCAGATTAATACCTTTATCCCCAATGAATAGCTGCTGGAGTTTTCTGTTACTGTAAAAATGTCAAATACTTTACACATTCTGTGGACAGCGCCCTCTCACAATCTATTTATCTGTATATAATCACTTTGCATCACACAGTTGACTCGGCTGAGGCAATTTCATAGATTTTATATAACGAGAATGCAATTCGTGAGCTGGACTATGGCTCTATTATCACAATGCTATGGCAGGGAGCAGAGAGGTGAATTGCCTTGGAGGCAGTTGCTGGAGAGATATTTCCGATAGAGAACAGAGGTCAGCAACATATTTCTGTGCGTCCTGGAAAGACCTGCTGATTCTCAAGTCTGTATTCATGAAAGGGAATCGAGACATAGCACATCTCCTTTCTACACGCAGAATGGGTACTTCAGGTTATGGCAGCCTCTCTCCTTGACACAAAAGAAGTCAACTTCCTCCGGTAGAAAGAAACCTAACAGAAGTGGAGATATTGTATTTGTACTCTTGCACATTAGCACAGGCTTTACCTACCTTTGGTGATCACAAAGAAAGGGAGGAATGAAATAAAACTTCAAAATTATTTCTATTTATGCTGTGCTCATGCTTGGGCCATGCTTCTGTCAGTCAAGAGAAAAAGATGTAACAAGAAATAGAAAAAACACAAGAAAAGACTAACTATCATAGCAAGTAAACAATAGAGTAACAAGGACAGACTGTTCAGGCTTAAGATCTTTTAGCTTTTAAGAAGCATTAGTTGCCATGTACCACTGATGATTTGGACTTCAATTCTCAGCAGGGTTTTTTTGGTGAGGAAGCAGATCATGTAGCTGTTTTGTTCTTTTTTTTTTTACCATGTGCATAATAGGCTAGGGCAATTGCTCAGAGTGTGTTCCCTTGTTTCTCTTTCACAGATGGTGAATCTAATAGAGGTCTGTTTTGCTGAAGTCACTGTATCTGATTAGCAGTATACAGAAACATAGCTGTGAGAAAGAGTGACACTGCTACCAGCTTCACAAAAAGCTTATAACCACTGATTAAGACATATGGCAATATTGCATTAATGATAAGGCCATGGATTCTATCTGTTTTAGGAGGTTTATATGCCTGTTGTCATAGCATCTGAACACCTAATTTTGAATATACGAATGGAACGGATCACCTAGGTCAAGTTGATGTTTATTTCATGAGACGCCAAGAATACTTACTCCGCATGTATCACAGTACAAAACACAACTCTATCTCTAGATATGTAATAAAAGACCACAAACTAGAGCTACAAAGTGTCATGTAAAGACAGCAAGACTGCTTGAGAGTCTTGCACTGTTTTATGTTCACACAACAGCAAGAAATCTGTTAGACAAAATTCTCCAGTGGTGGGTCTTGGAAATGGCTCGCTTCTCACACTAAAGGGGAAGGCGGTAATAAAAATATAACAAAATGCAAATCTAGCATGGGGGGAAAGATTTCTGTTGTGGTAGTTGTTTTAATTTTGAGCTAAGGAACCAAAAATATCGGTCACTCACTGGAAAGTTTTTAATATGACAGAGGGACCTGATGATTTTCTGTATTTTCTCTCAACATATAGTCAACCTGCAATGCTTCATAGGAATACAAAACAAAACAATTCCCCCTCCACACACACACCACCTCAGGAGCCAAGTTATACATAAAGAGGGAAAAATGAGTGCATAATACTATTTTGCAGGAACTAATTCCATTGTATATATGCAACATGTGGGATGTGCCTATACCAGCAGTTAATTAAACAGTACCAGAGCACTGGAACTTGATTGTCTATGTTGTTAAATTATTAGAATGGTGTCTGTCATGGTTTGGGTCAGATCAGCTACACTCTTCTAAAAGGTTTTCTAGGTGTGGTTCAGGTATAAGAACAAACCTGTGACCATTTCCAATAGGCAGTTTGGAAGTGGCCACCCTGTTACACAGAGTCACAGAAAGGTTCAGGCTGGAAGGGACCTCTGGAGATTGTCGAGTCCAAACACCTTGCTCAAAGTAGGGTCACCTAGGGAGGGCTGCCCCAGATTGTGTCCAGTCAGGTTTTGAATATCTCCAAGGATGGAGACTCCACAACCTCTCTGGGCAACCTACGCCAGCGCTCAGTCACTCTCATGATAATAAGATTTTTCTTACATTTAAACAGAATTTCCTGTTTCAGTTTGTGCCTATGGTCTCTTGTCCTATCACTGGGCACCATGGAAAAGAGTCTGGCCTCATCCTCTTTACACCCTCTCTTCAGATATTTATATGTATTGATATGATCCCCCCTGAGCTTTTTCTTCCCCAGGCTGAAGAGTCCCAGCTCTCTCAGCTTTTCCTCATCTGAGAGGTGTTCCAGTACCTCCCTCATCTTAGTGGCCCTTTGCTAGGCTTCCTCCAGTAGCTTCATCTCTCTCATACTTGGGAGCCCAGCACAGTACTGCAGCTGTGGTCTCACCAAGGCTGAGGAGAGGGGAAGGATCATCTCCCTTGACCTGCTGGCAATGATGTTCCTAATGCAGCCCACTTTTGAAGATGAGAGACATTAGTTGCATGCTTTTGGCCCAGACTGCCCTAATGCACTTCAGAACCAAAACATGGGCCTGGCACTTAGTTTACCATGTATCTATAACCATCAAATATTTCTTTGCATTTCTGTTGCTCTTTGTCTCCAAAATTATACTAAAGGAATAAGAAGTTATCAAATAAAAAGTTAATAATAACTGAGGAACTCCAAGGAATGTTAAGGGTTTCAGAGTTCCTATTAAGTCAATCCCATTGCATGCCACAGACACAGAAGATGACAGATTAAAAAAAAATAGTTTTGGCTCCCAGTCACAATGAGTCTGATTGAGAAAGCCAAGGTGTGTGGAAGTCAGTTGTTCAATGCTATTTAGCTTTTCTGAAGACCAGCTGTTTCAATACCATTTAAAGTTTTGGTACACATATTGAATTGTAGCTACCTCTCAAAACTAAATGTGAGAAGAGTGTCTGTTTTAGTGTGATAAGATGTTGCCAATGATTTGGCAAACAACATTACTTTGGTCTGAAAAAAAACATTCAACATGTTGTACTTCACCTTGTTATCTCATATGTCTTAAGCAATGCTGTAATAAGTTCACATACTGCTCTGCTAAGTCCATGTAAGAATCAAACAAATTAAATGACCTTTAATCTTTAGGGTAAAATTATTTACTGAGTTCAGAACTTTACCTTTCATTCCTACTGGTTATCTACATTTTTTTTTCCTCAAGGGAGACAGAAGATTCAGAGAGCCTTAAATTACACTGCAATTTACAGTCATGGAATTTGTAAGATAATATGGGATTTAAATAACTGAGAAACTCATCTAGCACAAACAAAATCAATTAAAATGGCTAAAACTGAGAGGCCTCTAGGAACTTAACGAAGGAATCAGAGAAGAGGATTTCAAAATGGAACTGAGAACATAGTTCTTACTTTTTATGGAATCTTTTTCCACATATGTGAGAGAGTCTATATTTTCTAAATCTGTTTTCCCTAGGGCAGGATCTGGGAATGTACCTCAGATACAAACAGCTTTAACATGAAAAACTCTCTAACAAGCAGATCTTGAAAAAAATATGCTTTGAGTGGCTAAGAAGCCAGGCTAAGGGAGAATAAGGTGGGTCTAAGGGACAACCCACCCAAAAACTTGCATTCATGTTAAATAATAAAAAAGACTGCAAACAGGAATATGACTGAATTCTTTCCACTCCCAGGAACACAGAAACCTGAAGCAGAGCTGCATGCTAGATACCTCTTCCCACTGATATCTAGACTTCTCTGCTAAGAATAAGTACCTAATAAGGATAAGAACATTCTTTTTTTACACCTAAGGAAAGAGATAGCTGGAGATGTTCACAAAAACTAATTTGACCCTATTGAGGCAGATCTTCCTAGGTTCCCTCTACTGGCAGTGATAAGAAATAAGTTGTCTTGAAGGGTGACCTAATATAACTATTCTATGCATAGTGAGCTGGAAAATGGAGGTAATTTCATTTGATGTCTTAGTTGCCATAGACTGCCTCTGCTATGCCAAGAACTTGTGCAGCTACAGACTCCTCATGCAGCATCACAAAGGCACTTACTGTGAAAAAAGTCAAGGCATACCCTTCAGGACCACCTTTGGTAAAACTCTGTGATGATAATGTGTCTGTCCCATCTGTGGGGACCAGGTGGGGAAGGCACCTGCCCTGGCCACGCATCTCCAAAGCACTCCTGGCATGAGAGAGACTTTGGCCCAGTATGCTCTGCATGAGGTGACCAACAGAAACCATCCTCTGCCATATCCCTAAGGGCAGGGGAATGGCCTTGCAGGAGCCTGCAGGCACCTGGCCATGTGAAGTATACACTGAATGGTGTAGTACCAAGACTGAACTACAACAGAATAGCCCACCTGGTTAAGCACAACACTGAGGACACTGAGCATCAATATTCAAAACAGCATTCTCAAAAAGGTGCTGGTTGGCAGAGGAGGTCTGAACTAAATAAAAGTGCTCATAATGTCAGTCTATTCTTGGATTAAGTCAGACAGGTTCTTCATAAAGCAGAATTCATTAGTAGTCTTTATGAATAATCTTTTACACAAGAAACTTGTAGTCACAGCATTTACCCAGGATGCAGGAGATTGGGTTCCAGGCTACCTTCACCCAAAAGAGATTCAAACTCATACCTTATGCATCAGTTGCCTTATCTACTGTTAATACCTTTCACATTAGACAATCACTGAATAAAAACAGTCAAGGTAGGATGGATCAGAATCCACTTCTCCCACCAGCTGAATACACTGAGCTCTAGAGTCAAATTTAATTGTTGGTCCCATCCCTCTTTCATTAGCTAGACATTAATGTATCCAAAAGAATGTGCAAAAGATTAAAGCTACTGCAGACATACAGATCAACTCCACTTCCAAGGGCAGTAAGATCAGTGAGTTTGAGTCAAATTAATGTGCATTTGATGAAAAGTTACCTTATGTACGAACAGTGTTCATGTGTCCAGGAGCTCTACACCTCTAGCACAGTGGACTACTGCAGACCTGGTGGATATGGCTTACAGAAATATGTTGCTAGATCACAGCAAAGATTGAAATTCTATCTGCATAAAACAGATTTTAAGGGCTCTATGCAAAGAGGTAACAGCGATTTACCAGCACCATATTTCTTTCAGGTTTGATATTCAATCTAAAGAACTGTCTGCTGAAACTTTACAATATACTATTCTCTGTTCTAAAGCCCTCCTCAGCAGATTACCAGATAATCTGTCTTAATGAAAGAGATAGGAACCTTTCCAAGACACAACTGCCATTCATATTGTAAAATTAAAAGGAAGGAAAAATAATCAATACAGACCCCATAGATCTGCTGTACAGATAAGTAGGTCATCCCACATTCAATCACACAGCTTGTAAATAGGTCTGGTTGTACTATCCAGCACCTACAAGAACAACATGATTATTTCAAAAAAGTGAGAATGGGAAACAGAAGTATAGACTACAGAAAATTTGCCTGGCAAATTAGAGCTTCAAAGCTCCAAACAAATGCAGGCATTTAATATACTTCTGAGCCTTTCTGTAAGTTAGGTGAAAAATTATCTTCACTTACAAGTGGGGATTCTGCAGCACACGAGGATTAATAATTTTCCCCAAAAAACAAGAGTAAGTCAAAGTGCTGCCTAGTGCCTACTAGAACAGGCAGAATGGGCTCTGAAGCACAACAGCTGTGAACAGGTTAAAGTGATATATTTAAATTCCATCAGAGTATAGATGTATTGCCAGTCTGCCAGAACAACATTAAAACTTCATTCTAGAAATACTTACACATATGTTCTCATATGACAATGAAAAAGTATCAGGGAAACTGTTTTCCACTTTAGAAATGACTGAGAACTATAAATAATGGGATCAGCTCCTTGCAGAACACATACACACAAAGCCTTTCCACAGACAGAAGAGCAAAAGCTAGAGCCTTACAAGCTGCAGAAAACATCTGCGCTCCAATTTATTTCACTACATCATAAAGAGCTCCCCAAAATGCTATCAGTCATTTTCAAGATAAAATGTTTGAGTGATCTTTTTATATCCTGTACTCTTAGTTGTATCTTGCATTCCCAGCAGTGCAGAGTAATCATCTGCATCATTTTGGCAAAAAAAATGTTGAATATGTTGAAAAATGCAAAATCACAAATAAGAAGCTGACCATAGCCATTTGTACTCATACAAGCTCTGTTGTTTTTTTCATTCATTAATCAAATCCACATTTCAGAGGTTTACTCTCTTTTCTTTTCCTCTCTTTCTTCTTCCCTTTGTGCGTTTCTTCTTTTCTCTCTCTTTTTTTTTTTTTTTTTTTTTTTTTGCTATTATTGAGTATTGCTTATCTAAAGGAAACACGATGCAGAATGAGTATCCGTACATACAGCCAGTTTATTTTGCATATAGCAGACAGAGCAAATTCTCCTCACCAAAAGTTTCACAACTGTAAGGGTGGTCAGGAGTGTCTGCACAAATGGGATTGATGCTATCATCAGATATGGTCGTTAGGTATTTCTTTGATGTGTATTGGATGGTGCACCTCACAGCACCCATTTTCTTGCCTGTCATAAGCTTCTTGAGAAATGGCTTAATAAGATGTGAAAATGATAATATAAAATATGCACTTTGTTAATAATAGGACTGTTTATAGACGCTTAGATTCAGAAGAAAGCAGTGAGCTGTGTCTGTGCATCACACAATATGATTTTAAGTTAGCTTACACAAGTGAAAATAAGAGCTCCTTAACACAAGAAAACATTGCATGATTGCTTAGTCATATATAGCTGGTACAGTAAAAAATGGAACCAGTAGAATTTCAAACCTAAATAAAAGTTTTATGGTAGCTTTTTAAAGAATAAGGTTACTTAAATAATTCTAGACCAGACAAAAATTTCTTGACTAGAGGCTGTGACGATGGGGATATCTCTACAGTAAAAGTATAACATAGGAATCATTAAATATTGTCAGGCTCAACACAGTTTGAGAAACCTGGCTAACCTGGACATTTACAGTTGAAATGGAAATTTCTATGAAATAACCATACTGATAAAAAAAAGGGTAGAAGATCCAACTACATCCCATTTTAACATCTCAGATAATCTTAGTGACTCCCCAAGATAACGCACTTAATGTGGGCAATGAAATTCATAAACTAATCTTTTAGATGACAAGTTCATCTTCTGTTTTGTCTACCCTTAATATTCATCTATTCACTTTGTATCTTGCAGAACTAAAACATTTCAAGTTTTAGTTTCTTTATTTAATGGCTTCTAGTCAAGAAACTCTTTACCACTTACCTATCAATACATTACTGGCTTCTTTTCTAATTCAAGCCTTGTTTCTCATTAAACCTAGTTCGATATCAGAGGCAGCTCTATCACAGAAGCTGATACTATTTCTCTAGTTCCCCTTATGCAATTCATTTCAAATTTACTATTTTGTACCCTGAAAGACAAACGATTCAGTGTCTTTCTCTAGAATGAGTTTCATTCTTTATCACTCTCACCTCTGTTTCAAGCCATGTAACCTTCTGAAAGGTCATTTTGCACAAAAGTTGGCAAAAGGGCCCCTTTTAAGGAAGATGACTGATAATAACCAAGGTTGTAAATTTCAGGTGTTTTATTAAAAACGTACCTTGTCATTGGTTGCGCTGTTTTGCATACAAGCTTTTTCTTTTAAACAGGATATAAATTTAATTCTAATTCCTCTGAATCTCTTTAAGGTTGGTTAGTAGTAAATATTCCATCACTCATACTATTTCACTAATGTCCTCTGATGGCAGAGATCTTTATTGCCTGCCTTATGAGGAAGCAACTATTAACCTTAAAAATTTAGCTTAGCTATTCGATGAAGTATCATAAGTTTCTTAAGCTGATAACAAGCTTTTTATTCCCTCCAGACATCAAATAAGAAGGAAGTTCCACAGTACCATACTGTGGTACAGGGTAGTTCTTACCTGACAGGTGAATTCATAAATACAGTAAGAATATTTTTTGCTTACTACCTGGTATTTTGACTGACTGATATTCTTACTACTTGGCATTTGCTTCTGTATAAGTACCTTAGCTAGCTGACCTTTATATCATTTCTCAAATCCTTTAGCAAAATAATTTCACATTACCTAAAATTTTTCAGCTGAGTATGACACATGACGAAGGGCATCCAAGTAAATCCAGAACTAAAAATAAAATAAAATAAAAAAATTCTGAGTTCTGAGAAATTATGACAGAAAATAGTAAGGAGATCTGTATAAGGAGTTGAAAAGAAGTTTCACTGTCATATTACTGATTTTCTTGCCAGTGCTACAAGGAATGATGAAATTCAGAATCTTGATTATCTACCGTTGTGCAGTACAATTAACTCTATTTGTTAGACTGGGCAGGCAGAGGCAATCCAGCCATGTGTCATAGTCACTGCGTGAGCTGCTTTCTCAGCATTTTTTTCCAGACGATTGTGAAAACGAGTTCTGATTACTACAGTGTGCTTCAGTGGCATTCAACTGGCTACTGTTTAATACCAGCTGTCAACTTCATGATTCTACATGGTAGATGTAGAATCTGTTCGTGTAGATGACTGTACTTGCAGGAATACACACACACACACACACACACACACACACACTCAGGGTTGCTTTTAAATTCAAAGAAGAAAAATAACATTTCATGGAAATATTCATTGTGTAAGGACAATCACCTACCTTGGACCATGTTCACAAAAATTAAATAAAAACTTAAATCAAAAACTTCTTTTGTGCTCTTTTATATAATTTCTGTTCAATTTGTGTAACAGCAAAATTATAAGACTTCATTTGAAATGACAGAGTCAGACTAGTAAGGGATTAAACTCCATGGGGGATGAAAGCACTCTTCACTTTCATCTGATTCCTGAAACCTGAAGCACAGAGTGATTTCAAATGACAGGCTTTCAAGTGAACATGAGAAAAGAAAATGAAACATTGCCTGAAGAAAAGCAGAAATCTTCTTTGTGAGAAAGTTCAGCTATTGCTAAGCTTAATAAGAGATATAACTCAATTAGTAACAGAAAAAAGAATGAAGTAAGCATATATAGTATGTGATTCAGTAATATATGGTGGTCCTTAATTGCACTCCTCTTGAAGACAATGATAAAAATTCCCTTGGCTTTATGGCAATAGAACAGCCACTCTTGTGTCCAATACAAAAATAAAACGGATGACTTACATTGTCCTATATTAAAACCAAGCTGAGAACATAACTGGCTTTGTACAATTTTTTTCATCTCTTTCCTGTGTCATAGGCCTCTGTTAGTTTTTAATCATTTCTCTGTTTAATCTCCCAATAAAAGGCATCAGAATGGGACCATAGATTAGTTGTTGATGACCAAAAATATAACTTCCAACATGCAGTTTGAAGGATTTGCCAGCACACTCCAGTATTCAGCAAGGCTGTCCACTTTCTTGTTTCAGGTACTCTTTCCTTACGAATCACCACTGATCTCACCAGTTCCCATAGCTTCTAACTTCTCTCTGTACAAAGCTATGAGAAATTACCTGGCCTGAGACCATCTTGCATTTTGGTTATAGAAAAAGTAATCTTAAGCGAAGTTTTAAGAGCTAGATTGCAATACAGCAGTCTCTCTCATGGGGCACAGCTCATATAGCAGAAAGGGAGTTCATTCCTGTTGTGTCTTTGGTCTTGCCATAGCATTCTAAATGATCTACAAACTGGAAAATGCTAGTAATGACCTGGCCTACAACTAAAAAAGTATGAGATAATCTGTACCTACAGCAGATGTATTCATTTAAACAAATGTGTTTGTGTCATGACTTGCAAAGTGTAGGGCTAGAGTTGGTCCCCATGCACTCCATACTGAGAATTTCTTTGAAAAATGAATGTCTCCTCAGTATCCAACAGTGAAGTGATTTTGGGCTGAAGTTCACTGCTATTACAAAGAAATGGAGTGATGTCCCAAAGCCAGGAAAGCCTGCTACTAAATAACAGCCATTAGCAAAGCACCCAACCATTTTCGCTCTGTTCAAACAGGCTTCCGCTCCAGTCTGTTATTATAATACAGAAATATTTCAGGTATTAAAAGTCTTATCAATAATGCAGTGGATAAAAAATACAAACTTGAAACCTTCAGGTCAGTGAGAATAAACGGTTAAGTGTTTCAAGCAAAAGAAGAAACATTACTTAGTCAAGCTAGAGCATCCATCTTGACAGAATACACAGAAAAATGGCTCATCAATGGAAAACCTATCAGACAGATTCAGGACCAGGTGCTCAGAGCTGACAGCCATACAGTATTATGCTCAGAAAGAACAACACAGTGCTGAGAGCAATGATGAGTTATACAGTTTCTCAAGGTGTCAGAGACAGACTTGCAGAGCTTACTCCTTTTGATGGGTGGCTGTATTAGAACATTACAAGTAGGTGATGGAAAGAACAATGAGGAGCCACAATCAAACAGTCATTAACCAAAATGCCAAGAAACTAACTGTGCTTAGTTTTCAGCCTTGCTTTTGCAAGTGTTTTCTCTCACAAAGACAGACACACACAAAGAAACACAGTCCTGGCAGGTGGCAGAACAGCCAGACTGAGGATCTCTCTACTAATGCAAGATTCAGATCACCTGCCTAAAATGTAAGGACATACTAGGCAATCTATATCAATAGCTGCAGTGATCCTATTACCATGCAAGCCCTCACACCAAGCAAAGTCTTTAACAAACTAAAGAACAGACCTGATGCATTATTAGAAGCAGCAAAGAGTGGTGCGAAGAACAATGGGCAGCAATCAGCAACAGGGTAATTTAAACCACAGCAAATACAACTGAATATCAACATAGATGAACACCAAGGGCATAAGCTAAGAAATACAGCACCTCACCCAAAGGGAAAATCTTGAATCCTGAGACCAGCAAAATATTAGAATGACAAAAACAGCAGTACAGTAAAGAGATTAAACAGTATTCTTTGAAATTCCATCTGAAGATGTCAGTTTTATCAAGGCCATTTACAGATATATGAAGTCCTCTGCAATGGTTAACAACTATGCAGCAGGTTATTGCAACAGACTTTTGGTTATTGTTTGCTGTTGCCGTAAATGGGGTAATAACAAAATCACCACCATAACAACATAAAAACTGGCTTAAAAAAATAGCAGAGCAGGCAGTGCTTAAAATCAGCTACACCAAGAAAACTACATGACAAGGAAAAGGCAAAAAAATTAACTGCTATAGGAATTCATCTATCTCAACAGCAATATATTAGCCAAAAGAAAGGAAGAGCTCAATAGGAAGTGACAGGAGAAACTGTAAGCAAAGATATACCAAACAAATCTGAAAATTTTTAAATGTAATCTTGAAACTTCAAATTTAATCTCATTGTTTACATGCACCTATGTGAGCTGGAAAGCTAACATTAGAGATGAAATCAGAGACTTTTAACTGCAGATTGCTATAAAAAGATCTGGGTGCAGGATAGAAAGGCTTTGGCATTGAGAAAGAGAGCTGAGAAATTACCAATTAGATGGTTGTCTGCATCAGAAAGTGGGACTGGAATTATCTGAGGCATACACACTGGATGCTTGACAGGAAAGAGTCCCCCAGTGAAACTTTGTAAACAGAAACTAGCTGGTATGAAGGGGAAAAAAGGCAAAAGAAACCTTAAGAAAGGCCATTAGCAGAGATGGCACAGTAGTCAATCTCAGCAATTAATTACTTGTCAGCATTCAGGTAGCAATCTTTGTGTCTGCCAAGTGTTTTATACAATATGAAAGAGCAGTGAGAAACAACTAGCATGTTTGTGGCTCAGAATTTCAGTAAGAGATTATGTTTCAGAAACTTTTTTTTTTTAAGTTTTTGTATGAAATTTAACATGACATGTTAAATGAAAATGCATCCATCAGATCAGCACATGGTTAATTATGAGCACTGGCATTACATGACGTTCTTTTCTCTGACCCAATGTAATTGTCACAATCTGTAACCTGTCATGCAAAACATTTCAAACAAATATGTTTATAAACAAAAAAAATGATGGTTCACTATTATTCAGACAGCTAGATGTGCTAGGAGAAGCTCTCTGAACATGAAAATAAACAGTTTTGGTGGTAAATGATAAATAATTTAAGTACAGATCTCACCTTGGTTGCTCAGCTACCAGGTGCAGAGGATTAGCTTCAGACTAAATAACACACTGTTGTCCCAAGTGGAGATTTGGGGACCTTGCAGTAGGAACTGTTCTCATCTCCTCTTTTTGGAGGAACAGTATCTATTGTCGCTTTAACAGCCCAGTGCTGGCTGTGACCATATTTACATGCATATGCTAACCCTAACTGCATTTGCTTGCTATGATGGTATCTGCACTAATTTAAATTAGATAACTATTTAGGGGGGGATACATTTTCATTTTAAACTTTAGCCATTTGTGAGCCATTCTAGATTTAACAAAATCTAGAGTGTATTGATTGTTCCAATTCATTATATTATCTCTCATGAATTTCATTTGTTAAGATAGATAAAAGGAAATTAGCACCAAAGAAAGAAGAATGCATATTTGCTCATTTACTTCCTTTTCATCAGATAATTAACTGCTGTAAAACTGCCCTAAGTTTCATGAAATCTGGGAATCATTAATGGCTTTAAGACATAAACCTAGAGCTGCTACATATCAATAGGAAATCAGAGGTCAACTGCAACTATTTAAAAAAGAAAGCTCTCTGTCCTTCTGTCCTCCCTCTCCACTCCTGCGAGAATTACGTTTTTTCCAATCCGTCCATTCAGTAACTCTCCGATGCATCAGATACGTAACACAGCAGCACATACATTGTACAGTGTATGTAGCAGGTTGCTGGCATTTAAAGTACTGTCAGTAGCCACACAATTTTTCTTCGTGTGTATAAACACATTTGATGCCATATCTCTACAGACACAAATTGTCACGTACTGAAAGTGGCAGGCCTACCAACACCCTGCTATCAAAGGCTTTCATTCCTTTCCTATATGCCCTGGTAATTTATTCTGTGGGATACTCTGCCCCCTAGATTTTTACTTTTAAAAGTATCATTTTTTCCCCTTAACACCTTTACTCAAACAAAAAATTCAACACACTCAGAAATTGTCCCATTTGTGCAATAAATTGTGGAATACAGACACGTTTACAGAAAGTAAAAAAGAAAAAGGTAGGTTTGTGCAAGTTTTAGTTCTTAGGCATGGGTTATATAAACTCTAAAATACTATCAGAGTATTATAAATATCCTTCATGGCCAACAGAATATATTTCCCTTCTTATTTTATTCTTTACTTAAGTCTACAAAACAGTATTTATATTAAGATTCTTGCAGGAAACTAGAGCAATACTAGAACTATTACAGAGGTCTTGATTTCAAGATCATCTACTTGCCTCAGTGTTTCAAAATACAGAAGCCAGGTAGCCCACACAATTTCCACACGGGTTATTCCTATTGCTATTTTGGAGTGGCAGTCAGAATCACCTTTCTTACTACAATTAATTGACCAGTCAGCCTTAATTAGTTAGGAATGCCCTGGTGACAAGCATCCACCCAGAGCTGCAGGCTGAAAGCAGTGGAGAGGCTCAGTTAGTTCAGAAATAAATGAAAGAACTATATAGTTAGTGGTTAACCAAACCCAAGGGATGGTTGTTCCAAATTCACATATAGAGGTGGGGTGTCATGCCCTGGAGAATGACATAAGGATTTGTATCCTTTCTAACAGTTAAATATACTTTATAAGTCAAGACATTCCTATTATGCATAAGAAAAGCTGATGGTTTTTTTTCAGTCTGTCATACTTTTTCTTGAGTCACATCTCTTGGCAATCAGTTATGCTTGTTAATTGCATTCCATGCAGTAAAGAGTCCTTTCTTCAGTTTTAAATAGGTTGCTTTACAGTTCCAATAGAAACACCTTGTTTTGTAATATGAGATTGGCCAACTGGGAGTTATACTTCTATTTTCTCTATGCCTTTTATTGTATTGTATATTATACAGCTTCCAGCACTCAGCACTAGCTTCATTTGGCCTTTAATACTGTTTGTTGCTAGAAGACTTCAATACTCCTCATGGCATCCCTATCTCTAACAAATATCAAACTAAAAGCAGTACCTCACCTACCCTCATCAGCCTCAATATGAAACCTTAGTAGCATTTGTTTCAATATTAAAGCCTGTAAATACAGAGCTGTGGGCTAACGGTATTCCCTCTTGATTTAACTTATGCTACACAGGAATGACTGCTTTTTGCGTTAAAGACTAGTAATTAGAGCACACAGCAAAGGTGCTAGAGATAGGGGTCAGTATCCTCATCAGAAACAGAAGTGCAAAGTATTGTCCAGTTGATTAAATCCCAATAAAATTTGCAAATTGCATGTTCAGCCTCTGAAAGGTCATCAAGATGTATTATAAGGATTTGAAATGAATCCCCAGGATGCATAATTAAACAGATATATTGTATTATCCATTTTCATAAATTAACATCTGAATCAGAATTGTACATTTGGTATTTGTGTCACAGAGGAAAACGGAAGATCAAGAGAGCCATTCACCAATCCAAACCCTTCACTTGCCTCAAAGCAGTCCTTTTTATAAGTTTAATAGAACATTAACATTGATGAAGTCATATTTTTACTTATTCAGGCTGATCACAAATATTCTTCTGTTACATATCTTAGCCTGTCAGTAGAATTTGTTTCTGTCCCACAGTTATATGTGCTTAGTTTGTCTCATACCAAATTTTGGATTCCAGTAAATGAGCAGCAAATGGGTAAAGTAATTTCCACCACAGCTTTACTGCTTAATTTTAAACTTTTTATCCATACCTGCAATTTCCATTATCCATGCAGTTCCCGCTATAAGCATAACTTTCATATGGCAACATCATTAGCCATAGGTTTTATGTCAGTACACAAACTTTATATGCAGAACAGTAATACATGTTTATTATATGTAATTATTACATTTCTGATACTTGCTTTCCCATACTATAGTAGGTTTCAATAAAGAATGTGACTTTTCTTTGCCTACACTATAAGATAGTTCTGAATGAAACATGGTAAGAATGGACACGGTCCCATGTCCGCATGACAAAACAGAAACATAACCTATGACATTTCTTGATAAGGCTATGGTTTGCTGCAATGATTCTACATTCCTAATTATTACATATTTTCGGTGATTATGACAATTCGATTGCAAATGAGAGGCAAAAAGGCTGGTTAAAGGAACAGTTTATGTAACCACCAATTACATGGCTTTGTCCCACAGCCTCAGATTTATCTCTCAGTTTAATTCCTGATAGATACACAGGTTTGTTTGGATTGGCTTTAGGTAAGGAATAATTCAATCAGGACACTGTACTGAGGAAGCCATCAACTACTCAGTAGTTGTTTTAGATAGTAAAGCTGCAGTGTGGCTAGTCAGTTAAATGAGATCTGGTTTTCCAATGGAGGGAAGCATTTTGTTGCCTATTCAAAGGAGTGGTCCCCTTAAAGTTGAGTTAGCTGTTAAGTAGAAATGAGCTGGAGACAACTTTTGCTGCTGTGCCTTATATAATAGACAAAAGCAAAAGTATTAAACGATATAGTCTAGGGAAAATGGAGCAATTATTTCATTTTAATTCTATATCCCTACCAATTTTTATCTAAAAAGACAGTAAAATGATATCATAACCACACATTTATGGAAGTGCTAGTAGCAATAGCAGAATATGAACAATGTAGTAATAATGAAGTCTTTGTTTAAAAAAAATACAATAAATGCTATATTCCTGGAGAAGAGAAGGTTGAGTGGGAAACATAATAGCATATAGCAATATATTTCAATAAAAGCATTTCAGATCACAAGGATAGTATGGAAAAACACCAGAACATTTGTGTGAAGAGCTAAGATTTCTTTCCTACACTAGCCTTCTCCAAGTTTTTAAAATTATTTTGGTGTATTATCTGAAGAATCTCTTCATTGCCCAGCTTATGAAGATGGTGCAAAATTTGATTTCAAAGACTTGTAATTCCCTTTGGAGGGGAAAACACAACACAAAAGAAATGATGTACTACAATCATTTCTGAGATACATGCAGCTTGACCATCAACAATAAAAACAGTTGTTAGGTAATCTTGAAATGTCCAGGCACCAAGCTTCAATCTGTGATTATTTTTCATTCTAAGGAATAATAAATGTGAAACAAATAGGAGAATACCTCACCACATGTAGTCTTCTTAGAAGATCTCAAGTACAGGGACAAGAGCTAGAGAAAAGATGTTGAAAAAGGAGCAACAGTTTTCTATTGCTCAATTATTTTATCATTCAACAGCACACAGTTGTAAAACAAGATTAACAAAAAAAGTGCTGCTGCTTCTTCTATTGTTATTCAGTTTGATGACTTAGTTAACTGAAATAATAAAAAACTATAGCATATTCAGTTACATAATAAGACTGCAACATCAATGTGATGATAAAGATGGATGTCGATAATGCAAAACATTATAGACTATGTTACTTTTTAAAGCAGCATGGTCTTTTTCAGTATATAAGCAATACTGAGCTGGAACTCTGCAGCACAACAGCTCTGGAACAGCTCAGTTTTTGCACATCTTAGTTGTAGGTCAGGTGGAATTAGGGCCATCTGCAGAGCTGAAAATAACTTTGCTGACAACAAATTCTACGAAACTAGGTCAAACTCCTGAAAACCTCCTAAACTACACAGGAGGCAAGGTTTGGAGACAGATGTAATATCTTTTATTAGGCCAACTGACAGAGTTGGAAAATACACAAGTTTTTTGAGCACGCAGTCCTTTCTCCAGTTACAATATACATCTTCATTGGCTTTTATGTCCATACCAAGAAGAATTTAAAAACTGGGTTAAACTTTTGGGGTCCTACATATCATGGGGCTTCAAGAGACCAATGGGTGTCCACTGGCATACTGTTACCTTAGTCCCACCCACAAAGGAAAGGGGACGGCTGTCCACGTAAGTCCTATCACTTAAGGAAAGAATGGGCTTTAGAATTTGCTCCCCAATAGTTCATACGACAATTCTGTGATGGCTTTCAGGACATGCTGCGCGGTTTATTTGCTTGTCTAAATCAAGCCCAGAACAACTCCAAATGCCACAATAGAAGAAGGTTTATAAACCGCTACATTATGATACTGCTGATAACTGAGAAGGCAGAAGTTCCCAGAGCAGTCTATTTGTTTAACAGTATTTTTGAAACACATCGGTATGACTAGAGAAGGGCCAAGGTCTGCCTTTTTTAAAAAAAAAAGTGTAACGGTAGACAAAGGCAAATAAATACAAGTATTTAGGCCAGCTCCGCACTATGTTGTGTAAAAACTCAGAACAAAAACTATTTGTGAGACACTATTTTTCTCATTTTTGATGCTAGTCTAGCTGTTAGTGACAACGTGCTCAACAAGGCAACATTTGCTTGTTCACAAGAAAATATTAGCACATTTATCAATAGATGGTGGAAAGCAAAGATGACGAGTTACACATGCAAAAAGCACTTCAGGACTCAGGCAGCTGTAGAATCTAACTTCCTGTATCTTTCTTAAAACAGCAACTAAAAAGAAAGCCCTCATATGACTTCTGGTGTTACATTTTATTTATCTTGACAGCAAAAGAGTCTGATCTGATCCCTTTACAATTTACTTTGATGCTTCATGGAACATTTTTTCTTAACAAGGAAGTTAATTTGCAACAGCTGTGTGTTGACTAGTTTGGACAAGTCAGAAATATTAGAAACTGCATTCTGAGCATCTTGAAAAACACCTCTTTAAAAGTATTTTTTTTTTACTTGAAAGATTTCTTTTTTTCTCTCTCTCTCTCTTTCTCAAAAAGTGTTCTATGCACCACAGAGGAAAAATTGCTGCTATACAGGACAAATATATGCTTTTTTAATAATCAAAGCAGACAACATCTCCAGTGGACATGAAACAACATTCTGGTTCTTGGAGATGCATGTGCAAACACCAGAACACAAGCAGAGCCAAGTGCAGCTCTTACAGTACAGTCAGCTATATAGAGAATTTTGCAGAATACAAGTGCCCAGGTGAGCCTGAAAAGCAGCACTCTGGTAGGATTTCACAACTCTTGGTGAACTCTGTGCCAACAAAACAAAACAAAACAAAAGCAAGACAAAACCCTACATTTGGCTCTGCTAGGAGTTCTGCAGCAGCAGCAGGGGAATCCTGAGATAAAATGGGACAGGGAGGCTCCTGTATGACCAGACAGGATGGAGCCTGCAGACATGATTTGAAAAATCTGGCAAGAGAAACTAGAGAGGACAAGTTAAAAAAAATAAGAAGAAGAAATGCAAGGAGGAGTGGTGTTGATCCCTGATGTACCACAGGCACCACTGAGACTCATGTGAGCTCCCCATTGACAGGTGATGCCACATGCAGAAGAGATTTGCGACCTATCAGTAATCCTTAAACAGCCTCTTCAATATCAATTCTCAAACCAACCTATCCATCTTCCATGGAAGCACACCCTCCTTGGCTCTGGATCTCCTAAAGCAACGTGTGGAGGAGCTGAACCCTTGTTAGGGGTCCCATAGCTCTGTTCTGTGGATCTGTGGATCACCACATCCATATGAACAAAATGCCAAGCTCTGTGCTTGTGTTGACCCAGGTTAGTTTACCATTAGGGACGATTTATAGCTCAAACAACACAGTTCATAACACTGAGGGAGGCTTTAGTTTATGCCACAATTAGAGACTCCTTATTTTGTACACTAATCCTAAAACAGGTGTCTTGTATTAAGGCAAGTTTCTTGTTACTTTATATTGAAATTTCTTGTAAATCACCTTATCCAGCTCCCCATAATGACAGCTGAATAGCTTCAATAATTCCTTTTCCTACCTTTTTTGGCCTGCACTGGCCCTGCTTTAACCTACAACTTCCATTACTTAAGATGGCTGCTGTCTTCCCCAGGAGGAAATCGTTGAAATCCTTCCACACTTCCCTGCATAGCTGGAATAATTTGTATTTGCTTCCTTTCTGATTAAGTTTTCATAACTTTCTTCCTAGTTTCCAATGATTATGGCATTGCATAATAGACCAGGAAGCTACTTCATATTCCTCCCTTCTCTTCCTTAGCACTCTTTGATTAAGATTTCTTTTGCCTTCCTTAATTACTATATTCTTCCCTTGAGGCACTTTTCTGAAGACATATTAACAAAATTTTATACATCATTATGAAAAATATTAAATGCACAAACCACGTAAGTGGTATTTAGATGTAGCTGTGGTGCTCTAAATTTTTCTGCTTATACTGGTTGGTTTAATAAAATATATTTTTATACAAGATTTGCTTAATAAATTCATAACTGTTCCTTTCCTGCTAAAATCTTGTAAAAGGCAAGTAGTGCTACAAATGTAAAACCTTACTATCACTTCTTGTGCACACATGCCATTTTACAGAAACCCTTGTGAGATGTGCTGTCACAGGTGTTTTTGAGTGAAGAGGAAAGGTTCATTCTGTGAAGTTCTCTAGGTTAAGAGTTGGTATATCCACCAACAAACATCTGTGTGAGAGGAAGAAAAAAGAGTACAAAGAGGGCAATGAAAGTATGTATGTAGTGGGTATTTACTGGGATTTGATTTATCCCTCAAAGGACAAAGGCCTTATAAAGGCTAAGCATGACAGCATGATGGAAATAAAACTGATTTCTCTATCTCCAACACTGAGGATACAAAACCAAGAAAATGTATATGTTAGAACTATGAATTCTTACTCTTTCTCTTGGTAATGTTTCAGTCCACATTGTAGTAGGTCTAAAGCATGCTGCTCTTACGACTTGTGAAAATAACATGTGGTGATGAAACCAATTACCACAGAAACATTAATGTAGTAAAAGCACTTGCTGCTAACACAAAAATATTGATCAATGTTCAAAATATTCAAGTAAATCATTAACTTCTATGCAATTTACTCCAAATAAGCAACAGATCTGAATTCCTTTTTATTAGAGTAACTTTGGTTTCCAATTTATTGCCTTCAAACATCAGTCATGTAAAAATGAGGAGAACCCTTGATTCTGAAATTAACATTAAAAAAAGAAGAAACAACGCTTCAGTGCAGTGACACTGGTACTACGAGGTATGCTATTCTGAGTTTACAGGTGGAAAAACCTGCTTTATTCAAATTCAGAAGTCATTTAAAAAAAATGCTTCAAACTCCTATCCAGAAACCTCAGAATATTCAATTAAGCTTCAGACTCTTCAGTAAATTACTCTTCCTCCATTGCAGACATGAATCATTTGTCATTATAAACTGTATTCTATTAAAGGAAAGAGAAACAAGAGGATATATAAACAGAGTTATAGACAACATCTACTTCTAACGTACAGTTATAAGAGCTTTGCAATCCTCTTCTCTACTTTTCCAGTGAGGCTGCTGTAAGGCCACAGGGTCCTCTCCATCGCTGGCAGAAACACCTTGCACCCAGCTTGTGATTCTTAACCTGCCATTTCTGGTCTTTCAGCTCTCCGGTTGGGATACATGTAGCATTAAGGGCCACACAATGTCCTTCTGCCTACAGCAGATCATTGAACAGACTCTTGTTTGTCAGATTGCTCGAAATTATTCATGTCTGCATCTCAAAAACTTTAGGTTGCCACATCTTTTTTCTTGCAAGTGACTCTTGAAGTTTCTTCCCTCTCAGTCAGGGAACAGCAAGAGTAGGACTTCTCCACAAGGACGGATGAGCTGGGAGCTTCCCATGGCCACAACCCAGGCAGTGCCCTCACCGGCCAGGGTGCAGTCCCACAGAGCCCACCGTGGGTGAGCATACCCCAACAGGCTGGTGACACTGACAGGTTCAGCTGACAGGCCAGTGACTATCAGGCCAATGGAAAAAAATGAGTCAGCTCCAAGGTCAATCCTGGAAATCCAGCCAAAAAGTCAGGAAACAGGGCTGGGCACAGGAGTGCCCAGTAACAGGCAGGACTGGGAGCGCCAGGCTGGGCTGAAAAGAGGTCCTTGGGCAAGGGTTGGGGGAGACCCGAGGGGAGGCTGGGCAGGGCCTGTAAGGGCTGTTCGTGCTCTCAGATACCCGGCAGTATTTCCTTTCTTAGGGTTACAGTTTTAGCATGCCATGGTTCCAAGCTCCTGCCTAAGACTAGGGTGATCATTAACCTTAAGAACATTTAACCATAACTAGTGTGCCCAGTCTTTCATTTGTGATTAAAACTAAACTTTTCACCACTTATTTAGCACACCTCCTTTTTAAAAAGAAATGTCTACCACCAAAAAAAAAAAAAAAACCCATACAAAAACACCCGACATTTTATGAAATAAACATGTTCCATGATTGCCTACTGGAACCTTTTCATTTACCTCTTTTTCTCCCTACCATTTGTCAACAGAGCTCCTACTGGGCTCCAAAGCCTTCTGGGGTTCTTTGGGATGATGAGAGAGATTCACCTCTCTTTTAGACCTCAACCAGCAGACCTATATTAATCACTGCAAAAACATTATTTGTTTAATATTCATGGTATAATTAGTTATGCAAAATGGCAAGAGTTTCATCTTTGTTTTTCCCTATGAACAAAATACCATAGTTCTTAACTGTCTATAAAAATATCCCAAAAGAACAAAGTTTTTGAGGATCTAACAATTTGTAAAAACTTCAGAAATATTATCATATACATTTTCTTCTATAACATTCTGAGTTCTAAAGGTACAAAATTCACTTTCATTTGCAACTTGATATAGCATACCCTGAATATTCTCATTTTTCATTCAAACTTGCAGGAATAATCCACTCTTAGGAATTTTCTGAACTCTGTGACAGGTCTCAGGCCTGGATTCACCATGAAATCTTTGTATTGCCACAACTAACTTCTAAGCATTTGGCTGGGAATTAAATCTTTTCATCCCATACTTAGGCATTTCAGTTCTTCATTCAGTGAGTGAAAAATCAGGCGAGTCTCAGCAACATTCATAATACCTAGACACTTACCAGCACAGAGGCATGTCTGAAATCCACCTCTTCCTCAGACTGATCTTATTTCTGTGTTAGGAATTCACAGCCTGGACCCATTGCTATACTTCGCTGCCTTTGGAGCTTTCTTTAGGGCAATGCAGCTGCCTCATTCCTTTACTTTTAAAACACAGAGGCGTCTCCTTTGCAGCTTGAGGAAAAATAAGACTACATCTCTCACCTCCCAGGAAAATTCAGCAGTGAACAATCTAAGAGCTTTCACTACCCTCCTGGCAAATTTGTGTTACCACATAGCTCACAATGCACGAATAATAGGGCCAGAAGGAGACAGAGTAGAAGTAATGCTTGGTAATGAGGACTTGCAAATGCCTTTTATGCTGTTATCTCTGGTCCTGAACAGCTTGTGGAGTAAGCAGCCATTTATCAATGAATGCTGTGCTTTATCTATACTAAAAAAAAAAGGGAAAAAAATGTTGTATTAATTCCAATATCTGTATTGGTTTTCAAGATGTTTAATGTCAATTTCTCTTACTTGCCATAGTGAATATCTTTCTATGAGCCAGTAAGTATTATTCTTGTTCAGGTGTTTTAGAATTTTAGACTACCATTGCTGCTGAGATCTTCATTAAGTCCTTCAAATGACTTCCAAAAAAAGTCACATAAAAGAAACCAGTCAAGCCCTGGGCTGGGGCTCTATGTCAAGAATGGCACATTTTTATTTGCTGATGAAATTTCAGGCTTGAAAACCTGTGCAATCTCTACCATTGTCTACAGCAAATACTACTGAAAAGTATGATCTTTACTTAAGATTTCATCTCTACTTTATATTTGCAGAAGTGAGTTTTTCAATTACCAATTTCCATCTATGAAATATGTGATCTGCCACTATCAGAGTAACTTAAAAAGCCTATCCACTTCTGACAGGGTATAAATCTATATTACACATACCTTTTTTCTTGAAATCTTCCTAGAAATACAATAGTGGCCCTTCTTGCATTCTATCAGTATAAAAATAGGGTTTTTTTTTCTTTTCATGATTTATGCATTCATCTGTTGGCCAATAATTTATTTGTGAAACTACAGATCAGTCAAAAGATATTCACAGAATCACAGAATGGTTGAGGTTGGAAGGGACCCCTGGAGATCATCTAGTCCAACCCCTCTGCACAAGCAGGGTCACCTAGAGCATATTGTCCAGGACCACATCCAGTTGGGTTTTGAATATCTCCAAGGAGACTCCACAACCTCTGTGGGCAACCTGCTCCAGTGCTCTGTCACCCTCCCAGTAAAGAAATTTTTCCTCATATACAGACGGAACTGCCTGTGTTTCAGTTTGTGCCCATTGCCTCTCGTCCTATTGCTGGGCACCACTGAGAACAGTCTGGCCCTGTTCCCTTTACACCCTCCCTTCAGATACTTACACACATTGATAAGATCCCCCCTCAGTCTTGACTTTTCAAGGCTGAAGGGTCACAGCTCTCTCAGCCTTTCCTCATATGAAAGATGGTCCAGTCCCTTCATCATCTTAGTAGCCCTTCGCTGGGCTCACTCCAGTAGCTCCAAGTCTGTCTTGTGTTGGGGAGCCCAGAACTGGATGCAGTACTCCAGATGCAGCCTCACCATGGCTGAGTAGAGGGGAAGGATCACCTCCCTTGACCTGCTGGCAGTGCTCCTCCTAATGTGACCTAGGATGCCATTGGCCTTCTTGGCCACAAGGGCACATTGCTGGCTCATGGTCAACTTGCAGTCCACCAGGACTCCCAGGTCCTCCTCTGCAGAGCTGCTTTCCAGCAGGTCAGCCCCCAGCCTGTCCTCGTGCATGGGGTTATTCCTCCATACGTGCAGGACCCTGCACTTCCCTGTACTGAACTTCAGGAGGTTCCTCTTCACCCATTTCTCCAGCCTGTTGAGGTCCCTCTGAACGGCAGCACAGCCCTCTAGTGTATCAGCCACTCTTCCCAGTTCTGTATCATCAGCAAACTTGCTGAGAGTGCACTCTGCCCCTTCATCCAGGTCATTGATGAACAAGTGGAACAGAATCAGAGCCAGCCTTGACCCCTGGGGTACACCACTAGCTAGAGGCCTCCAACTAGACTTTGCGCCACTGATCACAACCCTCGGAGATCTACCATTCAGCCACTTTGCCAGTCCAGCTCATCATCTGCTCATGCAGCCCCTACTTGCTCAGCTTGCCTGTGAGGATGTTATGGGAGGCAGTGCGGAAAGCCTTCCTGAAGTCAAGAGAGACAATATCCACTGCTCACCCCTCTTCCATCCAGCCCGTCTTGCCATCATGGAAGGCTATCATGTTGGTTCAGCATGATTTCCCCTTTGTGAAGCCAGGCTCACTGCTCCATATCCTTCACATGCATGGAGATGGCATATTGGAATATTTTCAAAGATGAATTCAATAAAAAAAGAGCAATCCTAGAAAAAAATTGAAATTTACTCTCTAATTAAATCACTTCACAACAATCTATAACTTTTCTTGAACAACACATTTACCAAATATATTCATGATAGTTGTTAAGATGGTATTTTAATACATTTCTTGGCATGTAATAATACTCTAGCGTAAGGGAATCATTTACAAAGTCATTCAGTGCAAATATAAGTGCACCATAATTTCAGGCAAAATTTTAGTACAGAAATGGAAGATGAAGGAAAAAGACAGTTAGTGACTTTAGATGCTAGTAGCTGAGAAAACAAATATCTTTACTGCAGGTCTTCTGTTTGCCACAGAAAAAGAAATGAAGTGAATGCATCATACTTGAGTTTCAGGCAGTTTTGCTTCAAAAAGTCTAACACTGTCACCACATCCCAATTCTCTCACTGCAGCAAAACCACTGGAAGCTGAACTGCAAATGGATGCAATTACTCTGGTGAATGTATCCAATTTTCTGTACCAGCTTTCATTCAAGATGAACAGAAGATTCACTCAGTCTCAACAAGCTACAAAGAAGGTCTGCTATATGACAGAAAACAACAAAAATACATTCAGAACCAGACAGTGATTTCTGTGGAGGAAGAAGGGTAAAAGCTTGCACACAACTAAAGAACAGAAAGGTTACCAAACACTTCTCAGAATACATTAAAAGAAACTTCAGTGAGAGCACAAAAGTAGAAAGTAAACCCCAATGGAATTTAATAGATGTTTCTTTCAGTTCTTAATGAATATTAATGGAAGAGAGAAATACAAGTCTTTGACATTAGAACATTTTCAGAGTGTTGAAAGACTTTGTTTGAAAGTAAAATTATTTATTCACTGAAGATATGATCCTGCACCCACTGAACTTATTGTTAAAATTCCCTTGGCCTCCATGGTGAAGCCCTGAAAGCAATCAACAACAGTTTCAATAGCACTATGTTAAAAGGGCAAATAAAAAGAAATATAAAAATACTAAAAATGGAATTAAACTGAGGTTCTGACGGGTTACTGTATGGTGAAATGAGCTTTAAGAAAAAAACATAGATCTGACAGCCCAAGAATTTTACAGGGTCTTGAACCGATAAGTCCAGTCTGGTCTTACAAAAGTTGGACTTCAGTGGAACTTCTCACCAACTAGGATAAGAGACTAATGACATAGTAACACTAACCAAGCTTCATAGCCCAAAATTGGGATAGTGGAATGGTTATTACTGAAATGTGATTCATGCCATTCAACATGAACATCCAAACTGACATTTTAATTAGCAGAGAGCAACTTAGCAATGTGGCCTGATGTCTTTCACAACCAAGTCTGCTGAATTCATTCCTCCTCTTTCTTCTTCTGCCAGGAGCAGACCTCACAGAGCAGAACTGTTCTCAGGTGTTCCTACCACTTCCTTCCCAGGACTTTATTCCCAACAACCCATAATTGGAGCATTTCTCCAGTTATCTGTTCATGCAGTTGTAATGCCTCTGTCCCTTACTCATGACGCTATCAATTTTACCAGCCAGAAATCGCAGTGAATTCAAGTCACTTTCTGTTTCAAGACTCCATTCAATAGCCTTGAAAGATCAGACACTAGCTAATCCAAGTCATGAACTTCAAATCCTTCACTCAGAAAGCTAGCTTAGATATCCCATCTATGTCATCATCCTATGTCAAGAAATTGTCCTATTAGACCATGCTTTGACAGAGGGGATGAGCCTGGTAGACTTCTGGTATCATTGCGCCATGAAAAGACAAGGACACATTCTCTACATCTTCCTTTGATTCCAGACTAGGAGATACCTAGACCTACCTGCTCCTCAGAGCTCCTGCCCCTCCTCAAACACCAATAAACATTGCCCAAGAGCAGTTTCCCAAGAGTTTGTTAAAGCATTATTGTTTTTTAACAAAAATAGTGCTGTGCGCATTACATTCAAAGGACTACCACTGTACTTCCACTAGGGCCATGCATGCTAGAAAGGTACTGTCTCATACAGTGCCAGAAGAACCAGATAAACCCTGCCAACCAACCTGGTCCCAATACTTAAGGGCAAAATCACAGTTAAAAGAAAAACAGACAGGTTTTTTAGGAGTCTGGGAACTTATCTTCATGATTCTTCTTAGTAAGTAACTCTGTCCTTTTCATTATCTATTTCATTTGGAACTAAGTTCTCCCCTCTCAAATGGAGCAGCTTAATCACAGCTTAATCAAGACCCAGAATTTCCCCATGAAAACAGCTGGTGGGGCTCTTTTCCTCTTCAGTCCTTTCCATGCACCCAGATCAGCATGGATACGAACTAAGAATAAAATCTGCTTCCAGGCAGAAAGGCTCACAGCTTTGCATTCCTTTACATACTGCATGTGACTGGTTAATTAGGGATCTACCTGCATGACAAATAACCTTAAATCCCAGAACAGAAGGACTCATATAAATTTTGTCTTGTTCTCTCCCCCACATCCTCATTTCTACCTGGTACAGTGGAATCGTCCATCTTCAAATTGACTATAGCAGTATTTCCAGGATAGCACTGCAGTCATGCCTGTATAAACATTTTAGCATTTCACCATCATTCAGTACAAACAGGGTCCACACCATCAGCATAAAACCGATCTGACATACCCAGGTCTTGGTTCAAAGACAAATGTGCCACATCTATCAGCCAATTATACTGGATATATATCAAAATCCAAATGCAAACAAAATATGAAAGATGGAACTTCTTTGCCATCCCTCCTGGTAAATTGTGGGTTGTCAGAGATTACTTTCAGCTTGCTATTGATATTAGTTGTATCAAGAGAGAGGAAGCACAGAGCAGAAAAGATCAGCATTTGCATATGAATTTATGGAATCAGATGTACCATTACACCCTGAAGAAGAGCAAGGATCCTTTGGTGCCTGGGAAGGTGGGAGCTGAGGGCAGAACAGGGAAGAAAAACTCTCGAGAGACTTGATTTGATTGCAAGGCAAAAACTGTGCAGTCTTGATGTCAATGAGCCAATGTCTCTTTCCAGACTAGATGTTGAAGATGAAGTGAAGTAAATGGTGAGTAAATAAGTGGAAAAGGAGATGAGGAAATATAACTTCATGGTAGATACCCATTGACTTTAAAATGCAGCTAAAACAGGCAGAGGTTTGCCTCTCTCTTCACTCTGCCTGTCCACCTTCCATACTTCCCACCTACTCTCAGAAGAACAGGCTGAATAGCATCTTCCTGATCTTCATGTGCCTGATGCATGACAAAGTTCCTAAAAACTGTAAAAAAGACATCAAAACTATGTAATCTGGTTTCCTGGGAATGCTAAACTACCAATCCTCTTTTGAAGTCTTCCGCTATACATGCTCTGTAGTTAAGCTAATACTGCCAGCAAGCTCTGACTTTCACCTGTGAATCTCGCTGAAAACACAGAACACACCACGAGAGTTCAAACAGGATGCACCATGAGCGGGGAAGCAGAACCATAAGAACCAAAGGCAACTTCACCTCCCTTTGAACAGCAAAAAGGCTTTATTTATTACTGTGGAAGAACAAGATACCAGCAACTTGAAACTACTCAAACTGAACATGGAAATGAAGACCTCAGTCAGAAGGAATCCACAAAGGGTAGAATGAGGTAAATCCCTTTATATTTCTTCTGTGAAATGTGGGAGATTTATTTTAAAAGTCTTAATTTTCTTCCTCGCTTTTTTCTTCGCATAAGCCTAGAATTGACCTTTTTAGTGATCTTTCATTCCACACTTTTCAGGCCTAGCAACCATAAATCCTGATTCTGTATTTACCCTCAGATGATCTTTCCTCACACTCATTAGCTGTTTGTGCTTTTAATAATAACAACAATAATAAATTCTTGTACTTGTTAAATTTTCACAAGTAAGTGAAAGAGGAAGATATATCTGATGATTTTTTGTAGGGAACTATATGCCTTTGTTGACTTGGCCCAGGTCTGCAAACTACTGACTACTTGGTTGTACATGAAAAAAGCAATTAGCATTAGCAGAAAGTAGAACAATGACTGCTAAACAGCAGAACAACAGAAAACACTGAATATCTTATCCAAATAAGAATTATAATAAAGATGGTGGTAGAACAGGAATAGCTCACAGGAAATCTATATGCTCTATACTGTGTTATTCACCAATCCATATGATTAAAATCAAAGATCACAATTTGTAAAGCTTAAATGGCTATTCAAATCATCATAAATAAAACAATTTTAACATGAAATGCCCTTGCTCATAGTTAGCCATGTAAAAATCTTTACAACTATCCCATTTTACATATAAACAGCACTACAAATCAGAACCAGAAATGACAAGGAACTGGCAAGAGATGCATAAAATACATGTAACATAACTGCCTCCATTACAGAATCAGTGCAGGAAACAAACAGAAAAACATGACATAATGCATACAATTTAGAAAAATATTCCTTTCATATTATCTCCCCTAAAGTGATAGCTTCTTCATCAAAAATCCAGGAGTACACCTTGAAGAGAAAAGTCATGAGAATTATATTTATCGTTAATATCTTTTTTCCATAATGTGCACAAAAAGGGATTTTCAAACAAACGGAAGACTGAAGCACTTTTCCATAAAAAATAACATTTCTAAACCTTACATAGAAAACACATCTAAGGAAGCAATCAGACTGGAAAGAAACTGGAGGAGAAAGCAATGAACATTTGTTATCTGTGTGTCTGGTGGTTCTACTCATACATTTTATCAATTTAAACGCCTAGATTAAACAAGATTTGAGGAAGTTATATATATAACTTCTGTGTAACACATAAAAGCTCACTCTGATGCTTGCTTTGCTATACCTGGTTTGCTGTGATGAAGGATATCCATGTCAGCAAGTGCAAATCTCATCTCTTCTATAGCATGTTACAAAAATGCATGTTGAAAGCAGCTCTCGCCTCACAGGCTACAGATACCATCTTGGTGCAATTTGTCTACTTGTGCAATTTTTGCTAGTGCTGGCAGTAAACCACAAATGCCTCTTAAAAAACAACAACAACAACAAAACCTTAATCTGTGTTTCTCCTGTGAGAATAAAAAATGATTAATCCTTTGGTGCCCAGGAGTCGGCAGTTCAGTGATGCTAAGCATTAATGAAAGCTGTTTACTTTCAAAGTCCTTTACTGACTTTGTTGTACTGTCATGGACCCATCTTTTCACTTCAATAGTTAGTTCAGAATTTTCTTCACACTCCTGATTCTTTGAAACATTAAACACGAATGTGCCCAGCTGACCTTTGGCTTAGAAGAAACATGAAAGAAAACAAAAGACAGTAAGCAAAGATTTGACAAAGGGTACGGAGACAAATCGTCCTGGGTACAGGCAACAGTGCTTTCACAAAGAGAAGAAATAACTGTGGCCAATTTAGTTACAGGTTTTTAATATTATGTAATTTTACCAACCATACGATCACAGCAGTCTTGTTAATTCATGCTCCTTTCTTTTAATAGCAGGCATCATTACCTAAGCTGTTCCTATATAATGTGGGGAAAGGACACTTGCAAGTTGGTGCTTCTGTGGTTTCCTTCTGAACTTTTTCTCTGGATACCTGAGATTATTCACACATCCTCCTGAGGAATTAGGAGGGTAAATTGAACCTAGAGCTCCAGCAGGAGCTGGTTTCCAACACCCTCTGTAATGTTGCTGCTTATTAGCAGTGATGCTCTCATATTATTTTGAGCGTCATTCCCACATTGAGACAGATATGCTTTCCTTATGCAGCTGAGGAATCCAGGCAATATACAGCAGTTACACCTACAATCATCATGCGTCTATTGACTTCATGGGGGGAGAGGGAACATTCACCATCTGCCCCCCTCCCAAGCCTTCCTCAGCTGCCATGACAGACCTTTATGCTACACTTGCAAAGTGGTTTCCAAAGTGGTAGAGGCAGTTTGGCCCAGAGCTTGTTCTCCATTTCTATTCCCCTTAGGTCTGATATGTGTAGTTCTGCTCTCTGCTAGCAAAGTGTCATCGGATTGCTGTTGTCCAGTTATAACACTGATATGAAGTACCAACTGTCCCCTGCTTTTTTTTGGAACAGAGAAAAGTGCATCATGGCCTTTGAAAGGAATTAAGGGTGGGTGAGTCAATTAAATCCAGCAGACACAGGAATTCTAATATATATATAGGAATTCAATTTGATGTGTTTTGTCTGATTCTGTTTACTTATCTAATGTCTTTTGTAAACTGTAATTGTAAGAAATGAAGCCTACATTATTGCTTCCCTTTTAAAAAAAGAATTAGTTTTAATAAAGGTGTTCAGAGTTAGCTCAGCATTTGGAAAAACAAACTATTTCCTCAAATACTAAAGAAAGACAGAGGCAAAAGAAAGTGGAAGCTTTCATGAAGGACCCATCATAAAACCACAAGATTATGGGAATAATAGGTAGATAACTACCTAACCTTAGGCTACCCAGGTCACAATATCCATACCCCCTTTTTTCTGCCTATATCCCCTTGAATATCTGATTCTACACGGTAAAGGATCAGAAAAACAGTGAAACCCCTGCAAACAAAGACAGAAATTCTCTAGTAGTAGTCCAGGCTAGAGAAGGACCTCAAATCCATAAGATTTGCATGAAAAAAGAAAGCAATTAGTATGATATCTATTTTAAAAGTACTAATTCCAGAAGACCTGATTGCTCTCTATAAATATATCAAGGAATATATATCAGGAAGTGAGAATAGCTATTTAAAATAAAGGATAAGGCACCAGAATAAATGGGTATGCATTAACAGTGTATAATTTTAGGCTGGAAACAAGAAAAAAAATTAAACAGCTTGGAAGGTAGGAGACAGGACAGGGTTCTGCTGGAGACAGTTGTGTCTCATACAGCAGAAATAAACTTCACAATGTCAATATGAAGAAATTTAATAAAAGGAATACAATCTGTGGTTATCTGGTATAGCAATCTAGAAGGTTCCTCGTGCTTCTTTTTCCTACATGAACTCCAAGATTATAGTAGTCACTTCAAATGGAGCAGTATGCTGTAATCATATTGTATTTTTTTTTGTTTTCTTAATGTACATATGGTGACCATACTCCATTATAAACACCATCCTGCTTCCAACTAATTTAAATCTGGCAAACTAATCATTCAGGCTGATATAATGCATGCTTGATCTCTACCTCAGATTATTCATTTACTTACAAGGGGAAAAAAAAAAGTAAGAATAACTCCAGAAAAGAGTAGGGAGTTCTGTCTTCAGTGAAGGGTTTTCTTTTTCTCCTAGCCAGGTCCTAGCCAGTGGTCCTAATAACGGCACAGGACTTGAATAGAGACTTGAAACATAATACTGAGACTAATACTGGAGTAAGAGAAATTCCTTTTACACTAGAACTCTTACAGAATACCTAAAACCTCCAGAGTTTCTAATTACATATCTTGTTCTCCCAAGGCTACACAGCTACACAATGCTGCAGGAGACCATTGCATGGATCTCAACCTTGTGCCAGCAGATAAATTAAGATAAGATGTCTCTGATCTATCATCCACACAGTGCCAGGGAAAACTCACTGAATTTAATAATAGGAATTTTAAATCCACACTTTTTCCACTGAACCATAACAGTAGAACTTCACACAAAATTTCTTTATAGACTTAGATTACTCTCTTTTATTCTAAGAGGGGAGCAAGTAATATATTCCTCCTTTTAGGAATGAAAAAAATCAAAAGGCTACATATGTAATTCTCACTCAAGCTGCGAAGAAAGCCCTGCCAGACTAAGCAAAAGTAGTCCCTAATACATCATCTCCTACCTGAATTCTGCCACATCTGTGCCTGGGTATCTTGAGTAAACATTTGTCAGGTGCTATGAGTTTTTAGATGAGTTAAATGTTCCATTAAGAGGATAAAATCTACAACTGCTGCTATAAGAGGATAAAATCTACAACTGCTGCTATAGGAACTGAACTAAAAAGCTATGAATTGTTACAAACACTCTCTCATTTTTTTTTAACATCCTACGATATCAGATTTTGCAGGCGTGAGAGGGAAGGAAAGAAAAAAATGACTTAATATTCTTCCTGGTGTAAGGATAAATATTCATAAAATGTTATAGTTAGGAAACACTGTGCAGCCTAGCTTTTCAGTGCTTTTTTTATTCACATACTCTTGTGCTTTCTTCACAGAGGAATCCTGCCTCATGCACAGTCTAGCTATTGATCATTTAATGAATTGTGGTTATACAGGAAATGAAACTGTTTTTCTAGGTACCCCAACTTCATTAAACATACACACTGAACACAGACAATATTAAGTATTAGTAAGTTAGGATAAGTATTGGGCCACACACAGATGTTGAACAGTTTCATTAACTGTTATCCTTTTGTGTTTACAACTATGAGAAATCATGAATTAACTCAACAGAAAATTTTAATGTATAGTGAACCACATTATCAGTTTAGATCTGCAAGTAATGTTTTAAATTACATCTTTAGACAAAAAAAAAAGCTTAAAATGACCATCCTCATAAAATAGCATGAAGCAGATTAAATAATTGGTTATAGAAAATACACAGTAGTTTTTTAAAATTTATTTTAACAAGGCTTTAATCAGAGCTGGCTAGAGATTTCTCACTTTTATGGCTGTCAGACGTAACAGCAGTTTATAACAATTGTTTGCAATCCTGTGCACCTGTTTGCATCCTATAGGTTAGTCTTAGTGCTTCTTGAATCTATTACAATATACTGAAACAATTCAACTTCAGTTTATCTGCAAAGACACATAGGAGGAAAATAGGTAAACATATATCTCTCTAAACCCTCAGGAACACTGTAAATAATTTAAGCACTTGTTCCCAACCTCGTATTTTTCTAAAATCATTTTTCTTCCCTTGCAGTACTTTTATTGACTGACTCTTTTCATTATAATATTCTGCACTGGCAGAAACGTTTTCCCTACACTAGTGTGTGCACTGTATTTTGAAAGCAAGTCAAACAACATTAGCAAGGTTTTCTTCAAAGTGACATAGACCAAAATACCTTTTTGTGCATTTTCAGGAAGAGTTTAAAAACTGATGTTTTCTTTAATTGAAAACATGCTGTACTGTATTTTACACCAAGTTTTCTTCTTTAGTCATACAAATGCTGGATTAGTTTATTCTTTTCTAATATTGATATTCTTAGCAAGTAACCGGCTATAGCACTGCACTTTTAAAATTTAAAATCTTTTCTCTAGTCAGTGCCAAGTATAAAGAGAATTTATCACTCTCTGACGTACTTACAAGTTAAGTTTTGCCAAACATTTATTTAAATGAAAAATGCTAGGCATTCTGCTTCTGGTACCTTGATAACTTTATTCTGGGGCTGTATTAAGTTGGTTTGTTGTGTAGGTCTGATTGCATTTAAAAGATGAAGCCAACAAGATAAGCCTGGGAGCTTATTTTCTCCACATTTATAACTTTGACTGCCGCTTTACCTGAAAGTATTAGAGCAGACAGTTCATTACTACCTGAAAAGGGGACTACCTTGTATGTGAGGAGGTCATCTGAAACTGATGACTTTTAAAGGTCATACACAAAATGAGTTTTGCTTTGCTGCAAGTCTCTCTCCTCTGCACAGAAAGAACCTTATTTTAACAGCAGCAGTAAGCATTATGTAAGAAGAAATGAGAGATTTCAACCACCTTACTGATGCTTTCACTCTGCAATGAATTTACTTTCGATCTAATGGGCAGTATACCAGATGACTGTATTGTTAAAAGTTTCTCTTCTCTGGGTCATCATTTGAGTCATGAATTAGTAGTTTCTATGCCTTTATCTTGCTTTTACTGTTCATTTTTATAAATCTCCTATTATACATGTTCATCCATAATGGATAACAAAATTATTCCTAGTTCAGTGACATTAAGGGGTTTAAAGCCTGCAGGGTTTGTGGATTTTGTAGACTCAAAAATGTACAGAGAGACTGCAAAATAGTACAATAAAGGATGTTTCCTTAGAGCGTGACTTCAGCAATTTCCCCCAATTCTCTTCTATCTAAGGATTTGTGCAATTTATGTAATGTCAGATCACAACATTCAAGCAAATACATACTCAGTCTCCTTATTTTCTTCTCTCCTAGCCACATGCATTCATAGATACTTGTTTCAAAGGACGCCAGAGCTTGACTCCTTCCCACCTAACAATTGGTACTTAACTGAAACACCTAAGCTGCCTCTGTTGTCCACAGAGAAAGACTGGCACCTTCAGAACATGATTCGGATATCTTCCATTAGCTTCCTTACACTTTGTTCAAGACCAGTTACATAGCGTTAAATCTGAGCCAAAATATAACCCTTGGATAGGCCTGGACCACCAAGTCGGGGAGCAGAACATTTTCTCACATATTCAAGTGTTGTCTTGACAGGATATATGACATACAAAATCAGACCAATTTTAACCTGATCCAGGGAGGTTAGCTGCAGCATCTGTATTTTAGCTACTTGCTGATGGTGGGGAAGAAGGAGGCAGAAAAGGTAGAGGACAATCTAATCCAGTTAAGGAACATACTCAGGCCCTACACAATGTATGATGAGTCTTACACAAGCAAAAAAGCAATCCAGCCTGTTGAAAGTGGAGTGTGAGCAACCTTAAGCCAGGAATGGCAGGATCTCAAGAGTCATATTTGCATTGCACTCGCCATTATGTTCAAGGGGTAGTATGCACTCACTGACATAAACATAGGTGCCTGGGGGTGGGGGGGAAATCTTACTTATACACTGAATGGTCAACAATAACTTTCCTGAAGACTTGGGAAAATGAATGATATTTGATCTCTGTGAACAGTGTGATGAAGTCGTCAGTGTGTTCTCTTATATTCTCTAGGAGTGGATAAATATCATGAAGATGGTGAACTGGCTACTATAAGAAACCAGTTAAATGGTCCAGAAGCCAGAACAGCCAGAGCAACACTTTGGATAATGAACTAAGCCCAGAAGGATAAAAGAAAGTAAGCCACATGTGTGGACTTGAACTCACCATCAGCTAGCTTGCGGACCCAACAACCCACCCATCAGCGGGGACGCCCCTGATGACAACTGCCAAGGTTTGCTCACTCTACATAGAACAGATGTCATTATGGAGTCTTTAAATAAGAGTGGTGACATTACTGAATGTATGGAGTACACCTCCATTCCAAGCACGATGAAGGCAGAAGCTAATGTGCACTGCTCACAGGACCCTGAGGACAAAAGCCTATGGCAATGTCACTGAAATTCAAGTGAATTTTGAGCATTTCTCTCTAACTGAGTTAAAAGGAATTTCGGCAAGGGACAGGTGCTACTGCCACAACCTGCCAGATATTTGAACATATGAAATGCTATGGTTTTGAACAACTTTAAAGCTGATAGGTCATATAGTGCTGAACAGCTGGTTCCCATCAGCCTTCTCTGTGGGGGGTGTCCTCATAGTGTTAGAACATTACAGTTCCAAAATCTCTCTCAGATATTTATATAATGATGTGAAAATGAAACAAAGAATTATCCATTCCTGAAGAATGCCTTATCTTGTTACATTTCCACTGGCATTTCTAAACAAGCGTTTGGATAAACTTCTGGTATGCAGAGAACATTTTTTCTGCATATTGATATTCATACAATACGTGTTCTGTACCATGGACAAAGTAGAGAATGGAATCAAAAGAATAATTTATCTTTTATGCCAAAACCTCTGCCAAAGGAAACAAGTAGACCCTTCATCTCAACAGCACTGAAACTTTCTGTTTCTATGTACCTCTGATCAAAGTTCTCTAATTTGTACAAGAATAAGTTATAGATAGAGACATTATGCCTTGACCTTTGTCAATTCAAATAACTGCAAGAAAAAAGGATGAAATTCTTCATTGCTCCAATTAAGTCCAGCAACATATGTCACACAGCCAACATTCTGCTGACCATATAAAAAATAGCTGAGGGAGGTCTTTTAACGTGACAAAAATAAGCATTGAACTATCTTAGCCTACACTTCATAGGCCCCCAAAAGACGAGGAAGTTAAAGGTGATGATCCATTGTATGACAGTGTTTAGGATATTCAGATTTTACAAGTTTAATAATAACCAGGTTAGCAGAGGAATATCTGCTCAACGCTACATGGAGTAGGTTTATATGGACAGACAATGGCCTATTTAAGGAATTACCTCTCAGAATATAAAACAACCGTTATGGGTGGTTGTCCCGATCCAATATCGGGGGGGGGGGGGGGTTTCGTTACGATCCCAAGGACGAGATTAAGACGCTAAAACCGGTCAAATATCTTACAACCTTTTAACTTTATTTTCCACGGAGTGGGGAGAAAAGGTGGGGAAAGGCAAAGGGGAGGAGAGAAAGAGAGAGAGAGAAAGAGATATCACCACCCGTGGATCCAGTGGCGTCCCGTTGGTCCTCTTCACCCTGGGTGTAAATTTTAGCAATGTGCGTGCAGTAATTACAACTCGAGCAGGGTCTGGCCCTAGGTTCCCGCTGAAAAGTTCGGAGCCAAATCAAGGCAAATTAAATAAATAAATTGTAAGGACACATGTGCAGTAGTTACAGCTTGAGTTGGGTGCCTCCGAAGAGGGACCCCGAACAAAGAAACCCCTGGGCAATTGTAGCTTTTTCAAATTAAGTTTCCCACCCCTCACGCTGTAGTTCAGACCAATAGTAATTTTTAGGTCTGGGGTCTCCTGCTCCTTATTGGGTCTCCTCATTGTTCCTAGGCAGGCTGTTTTTCTCCCTTATCTTTACTGTTGCGGTTTCTGCTGACAGATGTGTTTTGATTCCTTGGGTCCTACCCTTGTCTCTCAAGGCACAAACACAAAGAGGTGTTGTTCCAGCAATTAGCACTGCCCCAGCAGTGACAGTAGGTGTTATCTTCCAAGGTCCTGAAGAAGAGGATATAATCCAGACACCCCCCCTAATTAACACTGTTTCAGCAGTGAGGGGAGGCTTTGTTTCCCAGGGTCCTGGCGCCCAAGCAGGCCTCACTTCAAAGCCTTCACAGCCTCCCTCCTGGAGTGTGGAGCACAGGAATGCAGACTGCTTGTAACTCCCTTGTCTTTCCAGTCTGCACCAGCTCTGGGGCCCTTTCTCACTGCCTAAGGCTTCAGCAAATTTAGCTACTCATGCTAAGCAAGTTTTATAAAAGTTGTGCTAAGCAGCAATAATTTACAGTCCAGGTCCCAAAGTCTCTGCCCGATTGTGCCCTGGTTCGGCGCAGGCTCGATGTGTCCCAGGTGGTCGCAAGGAGACCGTTTCAGGGGTCGCAGCAGCTCAGTCCTGTTTCCGCCGGGAACAGATGGCTTGTTCGGGGTTATGGTTTGCTTGCACCTTATGTACCAAGAAATGTTTAAGGCAACAGTTCACTCATCTGTCTGCCACAGTGGTGTATGAAGATATTTTCAAAGCTTTAGATTGGTTGTCTAAAATATTGCAGGACTTTTTGCACTGCATATCATTAAGATAAAAAGAACCTTATCTATATATAAACCGAAGTTGGGTTCTTACTTCACAACTGAAATCAAAAGATCATATTTAAAATACTATCTTATATCTTTTTTCTTTCAAATCAGTGTTTGGTGATCTAAAATCAACACCGAAGACAAGAAGAAATTAAAAGCTATCTAGTTCAGTGCCTTAGCAATCTATGCCATAGCTGCTAGTCAAAAATTATTTCTAAAAGTTTCACAGATACAATGAACATATTACATCTCCTTGTAACAGCCTTTTCAACCTCAGTTCTAGTTTTTCCCTTTCCTCTTCTTTTTGAGCAAAGAGAAGTAACTGAAAATTCTGGTTTCCTCAGACAGGTTTATATTGACTTGAGGCATTTAAACCTCTTGCTGCTTGAAGTCATTTCTAAACGGGACACAGTATAAGAAACTGGCAAAACAGAGAAATGTCCCTCTTCTGATGGGGGATTCGCTGTTTGTTTTTAATGTGCAAGCTCTATTTCACAAACCAACTTATTTTCCAGCCATACAGGAACCATGGTATGAGTATGAGTAATGCCCCTATATAATTATAAAGTCATACATGATGTGCCGGGTGTCCCATCAATTTTCTGGCCACATGTTACTACAGTAAAGTTGAATGGTCTAAATCATGGACGGTCTTGGTCATAGTCCCAGTCTCTATTTTCTCTTCTCTTCAACTGATTAGTTAGACATTTGGCTATATTAAGTAAAAATACCTCTATCTCACCTTCAGACTAAACAGGATATAGCACCTTTTCTCTCTAGCAATACAATTCTTGGGAATAAATGTAATCTGACCTAAAACTCACTTCTTTGTCTTAGTAAGTAATATCCAATAGCTGAAAGGTAAACAGATAATTTCATTACAAACCCTTAAGAGACAGAATCAAGCAAAATGTCCATAATGCCCTCTGAATGAATTTGCTTTGTTTTGTGTATTGTCTGTGAAACAAGGGGAAAGGGGTTCTAAACTTAATAAGAATATGACAAAAATGTACAGATGCATCTTTCCTACAGTTAGAGAATTCAGAATTTCATTCCAGGTACGTAGGAGTTTGAAAGGTACAAGGAAAATGATGGTGTAAGTTCATGTATGCCAATACCACTATAGGTTAATTCTTCTTCAGTATGCATGTTTTGTACATTTAGATTCACATTATTGACTGTGTTCAGTTCTGACACCATACCAGTAATATTGAGTGGAACTTCACAGCAGCGTATGGTGTTTAAAGACTGTGATCGCTATTCGTCGTCTTGGAAACCTGGTAGCTTTGTTGCTGAATTTTCTATTTTGCTGTTATTTAAACAGCAGGTCCTTTAAGTAAGATATGGTTTTAGATTGACCTTTGCCTCCTATTTTGAATTTTGGAAGTAAATTTTCTCAAGTATTCAATATACTTGCAGTGAACAATATAACAGTGGTAGAATTAAAAAAAAGATCACTTTACTGAAGTCACTCAACAAGCATGTTGTCGTTTCTGTGGTTCCCACCTCCCCAGTTCTCAGCAGCAAGCTGTTATGAAACAATGAATCTCTAAATCTGAAATACCTTTAGGTTCCTTACCCTTGTCTAGGTAAAGCATTCAGCAATGGCTTCACATTCTACTTTGATATTTCTCAAATGTAGGAGGGCAACAACTCTGACAGATGTATAGTTTTGATCAGTATGTTTTTGATAAAAACAGCACAGAATTATTCCAAAATTTCTGAGACTGCAGTAACTTCCTAAACTGGAATGCTTTAATATAAGATCTCAAAGTACTGAAGAGGAAGAAAATTGACTTTCTGAGTGATACAGGAATTCCAGTAGTATACGAGGAACAAAAGACTTGCTTTGCCAGGTCCTGCCTGAATAGGACAGTAGTGCTGCTGGAACGCCTAGTGTGTCACCTCTATCTTCCTGATCAGCCACTGGGACTATTACGAGCGTTTAGGGAAGGTAGAGAGGAGAAAAGAATATTGTAAGTCTAGATAGACTATTTAAGGAATGGAAATACTGTGTGTTTTTTTGATTTCCCTACAAAGCTGAAGAGTATTCTTGCAAGAAAGATAAAAGGAAGTAAGTAGAAAACAAAAATAGAACTAGAAACAGAAATAGCCTTTTAGATATAAATTGATTGCTGCTATTGTTAGGTGGAGATAATACTCCTGCCATGAAGAGCACAGTTCTTGCTATTGTGAGAGGGTTTAAACTGAACTATTGACCTTGCATATGTGATTGGTTTTGAGTCTAAATGAGAGCTGATGGGTGACCTCTCAGGTTGGGAAGTGAGAAGGTGAAGAGTATCTGAGAGTGTCAGCTTTGCTCAAGCTTGAACCCTAATTCACCAACTGCCTATAGCATCAAACCTCTCATCCTTTGCACTGCTGCTACCTGTGAAAATACTTGGAAGACATCCCAAAGTTAAGAGCCACAGAAGAGCAGTCCTCCTAAGCAACCATGACCTTTACTGTTGCCATTGTGCAATCAGAACTTGTCAGCGCTTTTCGGGAGTCACTTCCCACAAACTTTTTCTTTCTTCTTTTAAAAAGGAATCTTTCCTTCTATCTTCTCTTGCAGAGGAAAACCAGCTTTCCTCAGAAACTACACCCATATTTTTCCCTATGACTCCAGTACCATTTGAACCCTCTTTTTGATGACTATAGGCTAGCTGACTCAAAGACAACCATTCCCTTATGACTTACAAGACAAGCTACCAAGCAGCTCCTAACCAGCTTGCAGAGCTGTAGCTGTGTAGCCCTGTAATATGGTATTGCTAGCAACAGGCCATAAGCTTTGTACCGAGTCTGCAAGGCCTCATGACTGAGGCTGGTCAGGCTTGCTCGGCCTGAACTTTTCTTGACCTGCCTGCAGCTTTACTTCACTTTGTTTAGCTGTGACAGCAATTTCACTAATTGACCAGGTGTTTGTGGCAATTTGTTTTACTTTTGTTTATCTTTGTATGGTACAATCACAGTTTTAGATAGCAGTAACAAGCAGTTATTCTATGCAGAATGAGATATTTATGACTCTAACATAATGATGTAGTGTAAAGAGATACAGGCTGGTATGACAGCAGGGGCCTTGAGAACTGGAGACACAGGATGTCGCATAATGAAGTAAAGCTGTGGGATGATAAGAGACGAGGCACTGGCTTAGCACTGGAGATCCCATGGCTATGAACAACTTGTTCATGGTCAGATAAAAAAAATGCAGACCTGCAGCTGGGCAAAACTGATTTTTATGGGTAACAAAGAGAAAAAAGTAGCTGTATCTAATATACGTAAAAGGCACCATATACAGTAAACGTGGATGAAGCACGGAGCTGCAGACCAGTGAAGAGTGAGAAAAGGTGTGAAAGTGTGCTAGCAAACACAAAAATGAGGCCAAGTGGATTCTAGAGTGAAGAATAAAAAACCGTCAACACGAACATTATATTCCTCCTGGCATAGGACTCCGGATGCTGACAACTCACCATAACCTCAGAATGAAACCACCAACCTTCGAACCCACAGGAGCAAGGGAAGGGCTTCACATTTGTATATATATAAAAGGTGAGCTGCCTCTTCACCTGTAGACAAGACTTTGAGTGTGACAGAGCACAACAGATTTTTCAGGACTCCACTGAAACAACATTGCAAAATCCATTAATTTTCTATGAACTATTCAAGTACATATTTAAAGAAAAGCCAAGTAACACAAGAAATGTATAAAATAGAGCAAGTATGTGAAATATATCAGTTATCAGTCCAAAAATTATAGCGGTATAAGTCCTTCTCATGTAGACTTTCACCACGCCACTGGAAGAGCACATATATTGACTCCAAGTTTGATTCATTTTCAACTTCTGATTACTGTGGGATGGCTGATGTTGAATGGGGTGCAAACTACCCCACAGAGACAGAAGCCATCTCATTTATTACTGGAGCAACAAGTAAAGAAGTAAAAGAAGTCGGTCTCTCACAAACAGATTTTGGGAAATTATTCAAGGCTCCACTAAGTAGAATAACACATCTGAGCATGTCCAGTCTAGATACTTTCTACATACTATTTCTGTATCAGGAACAGGCTGGAGTTTTGTTCTTAGTATATAGATCATTTTTTATGTAGTCTCATTTCACAGAGACTCTGCACTGAATGGCTTGAAAGCTTCTGTATTAAGCCACATAACAAATATAGGAATCATGTCCTCCTGTCTGTGGGGAAGTTGGGCATAGGTTTGTGAATTGCAGTAACAACTCCAAGTGATCTATTATTATCTCTCTCCACAAAAACTGACAGAGTGGATAATGTCTTCTTGCGCCTGACCAGCCCCAACATGTTTTTTCCTCTTTGCATCCATCTCCCAGTCACCAGTTCCACATTAAGATGAACTGCAGCTGACGAACTGAAGCAGTTTATGCTTTGTTGTACTACTATTACTAAAAACAATCAAAGAAAAAAAAATCCATACTGCAGTAGTGTACCCTTTTGAAAATATACCTAAAATACACTGCTTTGGGGAGGGGAAACAATCCTGGAATTTCCCTCACCTCTCCTCATTCCCACCAGTCTCCCCATTCCCAAATTGACTTATTTATTATAAAACATTTGGTCTGGAAGTATGGACTACTGAACCCCTCTGGACACAGGGACTGGACCTTGGCATCTTGGACTGAGTCCAAAGCTGGAACAAGTCCAATATACACATTATATTACCCACAAAATCACATAAGGACTGTAGGCTTTGCAACAGTGTGTTAGGATCCCCATGCCAGTATGGGCACTTAACTATACCCAGTAATCATACAATTAGGGTTCATATTGAAAAAGAGAAGGGTGAAAGAGGTATATACATAGCTTTACTAGTTAACACAACTTTATTGTTTACTACCTTATAAGTAAATCAATTATTTGCTCAATAAGCAGTTTCTTCCACCCTCTTACAGACTCTCAGGTAATTTTTTTGAATGTAGCGTTCCCAACACATCACTATTTCAATAAGAAGTTGTACTTCTGCCTTGTACAACTAATAATGAATGAAGAATGTATCATGATTTTATACAAATACCATAGCTAAAACTGCACTGTACAAAACCATTATTTTTTATCCTTAACAAGTAGAACAGATTTTGTTCTACTCCCCTCCCAAAACATGTAATGAACTTTATACTTACTTCCCACAATATGTATCTTCTCTTCCCACAATATGTATCTTCTCTTTTAAAACCTTTTTACTCCTTTTTTCTCTATTGTCAGTCACCATTTGTCAGAATCCAAAATTTAGACTTTTCTTGCATCTAGAAAGAATTGAAGAGAGATTATTGGTCAAATCCAGAAAAGGCAAAAAAGAGAGATTCCTAATGCATAAGGCGCTATATGAACCCTCATGATCAGGAGGGCCAGCTTTTAAATAAAATATGGAATAGAAGTTGGAAATAGTTTATTCTCATGTATAGATATCACTTTTAACACAAGGCTGATGGCATTCCTCTAAAAGTAGTAGCTATTTTCTTCAAATCCAGAACTGAGAGACAGAAAAATCCAATCCAGGAATGCAAGACAAGACAATCCTGTAGCCACTGTAGCAGGGTTACAGGAGGGAGGGAATTTAAACTACGTATGCCAGCCAAAAATCTTACATTGGTGCTCTACATGAGTATTTGAATCAGGATGGACCTCTAAAAGTCAGAACACACGACTCTATTTCTCTGAAGTCTAAATCACAGTAAAACCAGAGTTTATCTTGGACATAACTGCACAAGAAGTTTAATGTGATACTGGGTTCATGAATGTGCTTTATGGTATCTTGGGTCCACACAAAATCGCTAGTGGTTGAATCTGATTTTTAGTGTGGACACTGTAGCAAGGCAGAGGACGTGGACTAGAGAATCCAGCGCATGATCTGCCATATCACCCAGACAGATCAGGCCAGAATTGTATTGCAGATTCAGATCTCCTGCAATCATTCTGTACAGCCTGCAGGGGAAAAAAAAAAAAATCCCTACATCTGCTCAGTCTTAGTCATCACTCCACTCTCTAGCTGTCCATAACGCTTTTCCAAATCATTCCCATTTTATGCCTATGACCACCACATAAATTTGGAGATCTAAGCTTTCATCTCTCTTTACTTTCCTAGCCAATATGTTACAATAATTAGGAGAGAAATAAAGACATCTCCATAAAGACAGAATCCATGGTCCTTTATGCATTTTTTTAAAGAATATAGAACTGAGCATGATTTCAGTACAGCTAAGAGAAGCCAACACATCTTTGATACCATTTCAGAACCAATTAAACCACTGGGCAGCAGTGAAAGCAGGATATGATGCCAAGAGAAAGTTTTAACAAGACATGGGGCTTGACTACTTCAGTAACACCTGGTTATCCATCTCTTCTCTATCTCTCGTTACAGAGATCCTCTGTAGATCATTTAATACCCTACTCTGCTAAGCACTATTATTACTCTGTTTTTATGTCCTTCATCCTTCCATCACTTGTGGACTCTAAGTTAAAATAAATGTAAGAATACAGATATAGTAGCCTAAAGTACAGTATTTTTAATATTTCAGTAAAGTGCTGTGTAAGACACAACTGTGCAGACCACCTGTGTGTGGCTACGCAGCAGTATCCCTTTTGCCTTTTTTCTGCATTTGCACTGCTGAGATTTCATTTTTGGGGGCAGTGTTCTCAGGATATAAATGGCAAAAATCTCAGGTTGTAGTCTGCTCCTACGTACCTAAAATGCATGTATTTCTCAAATCTCCGCATGTATCCTCCCTTTTTACATTAGTTCTTATGGGAAAAAATTGCCTCACTATCCATTGAATCACTAACTGTTGCATTTCTTGGAAACACATCTTCATTAAATAGCAGATCTAAATCAGGAACGTTCAGTTTTGCATGCAAGCAGAACTGATTACAGAGATAATGCTACCCTCATGAGCACAACAGGTTTCCATTTTTACCACTTCTGTGAACCTGACAGCACTGAATATAAGAATGAAGCCTAATGAAGAGCCTGCAGACATCACTGCAGTGGGTAATTCCCAGCGTGGATGCAGCAGCAGTCATCATGCATGGAAGATTTGCATGAAGCCATAAGAAAGATTCCCCTAAGGAGGATGATTCCACTTAAGTTCTGCTTTAGACCTGCAGGGAAGCATGTATTTGGCGTGGAAAGGACTGGAGAAGGAAAAGGGTATTTATTGGATGATGATAGGTACCAAACCAAAAGCGTAAGGATACATTTTCTCTTACTGCTATAGGAATAAGAAACTTCTTCATAAATCACATCTTTGGGTACTGACTAAGATAGAAGTTGCAGTCTAGAAGTGCGAGTCCATCCCCAACCCAAATGAACATGAGATATACAGGAATCTCTATCACAAATATCACAAGCATAACATAAATATAATTTTGCATAATCAAGATTATCTGCACAATTAGAAAGAAAATCTCTCCTGGATTAGAGTGTAGGACTTGCTGAGCATGAATCAAACAGCATCTGTTTGCTTCGGAAAAAGCAGACTCCACGCAGGGTCATGTAAGGCTTTTGACACTGTTTCCTATAACATCCTCACAGGCAAGTTCAAGAAGTGCAGGCTAGATGAGTGGACAGTGAAGTGTATTGAGAAATGTCTGAATGGCAGATCTCCGAGGGTTGTGATCAGTGGCACGAAGTCTAGTTGGAGGCCTCTAGCTAGTGATGTCCCCCAGAGGTCAAGGCTGCATCCAGTCCTGTTCAACTTGTTCATCAGTGACCTGGATGAAGGGACAGAGTGCACCCTCAGCAAGTTTGCTGATGATACAGAACTGGGAAGAGTGGCTGATACACCAGAGGGCTGTGCTGCCATTCAACAGGCTGGAGAAATGGGTGAAGAGGAACCTCCTGAAGTTCAGTACAGGGAAGTGCAGGGTCCTGCACGTATGGAGGAATAACCCCAGGCACGAGGACAGGCTGGGGGCTGACCTGCTGGAAAGCAGCTCTACGGATAAGGACCTGGGAGTCCTGGTCAGCCTGCAAGGTATCCCTGGAGTAAAGCATTGCCAGCAAGTCAAGGGAGGTGATCCTATCCCTCTACTCAGCCCTGGGAGGCCAGGGAATTTATCAATGTGTATAAGTATCTGAAGGGAGGGTGAAAGGAGGATGGAGCCAGACTCTTAGTGGTGCCCAGCAATAGGACAAGAGGCAACGTGCTCTAGGTGACCCTGATTGAGCAGGGGGGTTGGACTAGATGATTTCCAGAGGTCCTTTCCAACCTCAGTAATTCTGTGTGTGTGTCTGTGTAAACACCACTAGAGCCTGCAGGCTGTGGGCCATATACCTTCCATTCTCCTCAGCCTCTGCAAGGCCTCAGCTGAAATCCTCTGCTATGAAAAGCAAAGGTCTGGGAGCTACAAAACATGACTTGTGACAAAAGGAGGACTTAATAGGGTTAGTTACAAAGAAGAAGAGAAGATAGAGTAGATAATCATCAAGTTCACAGACAGCTAACAAAAACAAGCTAGCAAATACACTATTCCTCAGAACCACTGAGGATGTAATATAAAAGAAGGAACTACAATTGTAATGAGACTGATACCTGACAGACAGAGTTAAGACAAACATTAAGAAAAATATTCTAATGTAAGAGAGAATATGGTGGTGTCTTCATCCTTTGCTGTTTTTAAAATATATTGGACAAACTTCTTTACAAAGTAACAAACATAGCTGAGGACAATAAAATAGATCTCAAGACCTTTTCATAATCCTGTAATTCTGTAAAAGTCACAAACAATTGATTCTTATTGTTCTCATAATTCTTTACGCTCCTGACCTTGTTCTGTCATCTCTTACAGACTTCATATATGTCTTCACTCTTTACCTTTCTTCTAAAGAAACAAAATCTGTATCTAGAAATGCAATGCTTAGCTTGTACTCTGAAAAGTTTCCCATACTGCATCCCTGAAAAACACTTTCAAAATAAGTTATTGGCCAATACTATCTGATACTTCTTTCCAGATGAAGGCAGAGAAATAACCGAGGAAAAGGAAGAAGCTACTGTTTTGATTAAAAGTGCACTAAAAAAGGGGGAATTACATTCTTCTGTTTGAAAATTGTCATCAAAGAAAGTAGATGATCACAGCTAAGGAATGGTAAACTAGAATTTTATATGGCCACATTCCCCAAAATCAAAGACAACTCTGGTGAAGTCACAGACCTAAATCAAAGCAGCATTGTGATTCTACCTTGTCACAAAATGCATTCCCTGTAGTTCCTTTACTTTCTTCTGGAAATTTACATCAATTAGTTCACATTCTGTTTACAGCTTTGAAGAACTTATATGCCTTGATACATCACAGCTGAGATATCACTGCCCCCAGAATGAACCACATAGCTGTGAAAAAATGCAATTTGGATGGGTAGGTTAGAAATAAAAATAAAAATAAAAATAAAAAACTTATCTCACAGGATTTACTCAAAAAGAAGGCAGCATATACATGAATCACTATTGCTAAGTAGCAATTACTCTTTTCTGTGGTTCTATCAATAGTCCATGTCCTTTCTCCACTTCTCCATGAGCCCACTGCAGCTGCCAACTACAAATAATATTTTGGGTTAGTCTGTTCTGGGGCTTCTCTTTGTCCTCAGATTAAAAAAAACCACAGTTACAAAAGGACAAAACAGAAAATCAGGGAAGGATGTGTTGGGCTATTGCTATTGTATGTCAGCAGGATGTTTCCACACAGCATGTTTTCTCTGAAAAGGCAGGGAAGGAGAGTTTGGCAGGTAGATGGCAATGGAAAATGAAATGGCTAGCTGCCCAGCACCCTTTCTGTGGATGAGGGATGCCTGTGTATTCCTTGCCTACTCAGCGCGCTTTGCAAGCCACAGGCAATGGATGCTTCCTTCAGCATTTGTAAATTTTGTATAAATTTTGTAAATTTTCCTTCTAACATTCACACACTCAGCTTCCACCTTTTTCTCTGGGCTCTGCTACAACTCACATTAACATTCTAGTTAACCTGCTAATCTCTTAGCACAAACACAACAGGCCACATTAAACAAACAACAGATGGAAATGTGAGAGACCTAATAGCTACACTGTGTGAAATACCCTGCAATTAGCAATGATTTACACTGATTTTTTGGTAATGGTCCTTCCAGAGTCATTCAAGTTTCCACCCACGGATGTATTAAATTCTCAAGAATGAATTTAAATCCAGCCCAGTACTTTCCACAGTGAGAAATGTTCGTTTGCTATATAGCATGGTACACTTTAACTTCTCTCTTTTTAGTGGTTCCTACCTGGTTGGTGTAATTTGATTGCTGGAAGTGATTTCATTTGCTGCTGGATTGGGCTACTGGATTATCTGCAAGAAATTATTCATATCAGACTCTCTTCTTTCACAAGAAATCCACCTTTCTTTTTGCTTCTTCCTACTCCAGGGAAGACCAGATTCCACAAAAGAGAACTTTCAGTACTTATTCAAATATTTGTGTCTAATGGGAGAAACAGATACTAGCAGAGGGACAGACACCTCTCTCTAGCATGAGGAGGGGTTTTTTGTGTGTCTGATTGGGTACTAAAAGCTGTTAATATTGCCCAATATATCTGGGAAGAGTTTGGGAAAAATAGCTTGCATTGCATCAGATCCAGACGCTGGGACAGCAGCAGCACTTCAGTGGTAAAATATTCTCTGTGGATACTTCCTATTTACTCTTGTTTGTTCCTTTACAACACCACAGCCAATTACCCAGCATATCAAGACACCCAATGTTCCTGCAGAGGAGAGCAAAGAAGAGAGCAGCAGATCAAATCATGCAGGAAATTCAGCATGCCAGCTGGGAAACACTCAGGTGCAACTCAGGGAAAAATATCACCTCCTGTTTGCCTGGTCTGGAAAACTGCTCAGCAGAGAATTACTTGGCAAATGGCTGCTATCAACTGCTCTGGTACAACTGGATAATTCAATGTCTGGAACTCTGCTATTATAACAAACAGGAACAGACAAGGTATAGTAAGTCAGCTCTGGAGACTTCTACAACAATCATAAAGCAACTGTGATGCTTTATTAACCTCCAGTTGGGTTTGGCACTGTCTAGAGAATAGCCACTCTTCTTCTGCACTCAGAAATGGTAGATCCATTGCTAGCCAATATGCTAGCGCATAAATGACAATGTTAATCAGGCTTCTGCTCCACCTAAAACCCTTCTCTTTACAGGTCTTCAAGAGAAGGCAGCTAATAGCTCACAGTAGTTCATTGTTCATAATCACTAAACTAACTTTCAGCTTCCAGATGCTGGCCAGCAGGTGCAGGACTCTTCTGGAAGCTGTTCCAAGGATAATGAAATATCTCCCAGAGGCCAGCAGACACTTCTCATAGTTTGGGATCTCCTGGACATAGTCAGAAAAGAAGTCTGATCATTAAACATCAATATAAAGTCTTCATATTAAAACAAAATAATTTATAAACTGAGAAAGATATTTGAGATAGTAAACTTTACTGCACCAGCCTTGCTTAGGCCTTGCTGTGGTGACAGCAGTGCTTGGCATGCCTCCAACTTATTTTGTACATGTCAGGAGGTTAAAAGGGGATCTAAGTACTACCAAAATTACTACCATGTGCACATATCTGGAGCATTTCCTGGCATGCCAAGGTGGAACATTCAAACCAAGATCTTCATCACATGCCCATGCAGATATGTTTAGTTCAAGCTTTAGATCCAGAGATCTCAGATTCAATTCCTGCTTCCTGTTACTGTGGCTCTTCAGTTCACGACTGCCTCTAACAGTTCATTATACAGGTTCTAGCTCCATATTTTTATTGATTCTGAGACAAAGGATTGATGACAGACTGCTACAAATTCTTCTGTCCTTGACACACAATTATTTCTGAAACAAACTAATAGCTTTCATTTATCTAGAATAAAACTTACAAGAAAAAGAACTCAGTCACTTCAAATGTGTCTGCTAATCCACCTTCCTTCTTGTTCTGATATAATTAAGAGATAATGTCAATGGAAGAGAGGTTTGTTGTGGGATAATATTTTTTCCACTGCAAGATATATGACAAAGTATTGATCATAAACTTCAAAACAAAGTAGTTATTTTCAAAATGGTGGGACAGTTTTTGACAACTGTTTGTTGCTAAATCTTTATCTGTCTTTTTGCCTTCTTTATTTCTCATGTAAAACAAAGATTCAAAGCTGAAATAACTTGATAATGCAATACAATTAATTTCCAAACTACTTTCTGTTCAGCTAAGGAAATAAATCAGACTCCACTTCTTTCTTCCCCAAGAAAAAGCTGCACTTGCTTTAATAAGTTTGTTTTTTCATAGTGAAAGTTTAAACTCATAATACAGATTCATTAGTAGAGTTACACTGGAGTAACATGCTTATTTGGAATGTTTGATGACACTAATTACACAAAACCAGACACTTAAGCTAATATTATTTCATATATACTCAGTTTCATACAGAATGTATGTAGGTAATATAGTTTTCAGATATGAAAGACATATCTTTAATCTAGTACACAGAAAAAAGCCAATCATGTGGCAACACTGCTCTGCTAACAAATGATAAAAGGGAGTAATATGGGTAGGATATAATTCTATTCGCTACCTTATTAGAATTTTACATTTGGGATAGCTTGCACAAAAAAAAGGATAAAAACTGGGTATAAGATGCTTTTGGGGGTCTTTATACAGTTTTTTTCTCTTACACCTTGCATTTTTCAATCCACTGTATATTTTGATGCTTGAATCTGCTTTTGATTAAATTGTATGGAGTGTCTCTCCATATCAAAACGGTATTTTATGCTTGCCACTGAATGAGCCAGCACAGTTCAAGACAGATGCCAAGGAAGTATGGTATCTGTTAGAAAAACACGCGAGGCTGGAGATTCTTGTAACCTCTCTAGAAAAACTGGAGTGTTTGGAGGTCAGACTGACAGGAAAAGAAAGAACAGCTTTGCATATGTGACATTCATAGAAATGCATGCTAAACACCATGGCCATAAGAGAGAGAGTGACTTGTGCTAAACATGCTATTAAAACATCAGAAAGGTTTGTGAAACAACAGATTTCTAACATAACCCCACATGTACAGCAAGTAAAACCGATCTCAGGGAAATAGAGTAGGTATTAGCAGTGTGCAGTAGCAGAGGAAATTTTACATTGCTGTAAGTGGGAAAAAGAATCAAATGACTGGGAAAATACAAAGAAATCTAATGCCTTCCATGCGTACCATATTCTGTGTTCATTTGCTATCACTTCCCTGATTGCTATGTACAAGCATACAGAAAACCGCACAGTAATCTGATGACTAGTCAAAATCAACATACTTTCCCATAGAAAGAAAATGTAAATACAAAATAATTTTTTTTGTATCATATTTGTGCCAGATCTTGTTGAAAGTCATTCTGGAGAAGATTAGAGAAGAAAAGAAATCAAAAAAAGCACTGAAAGTGTCAGAAGACTCCAACCTAGAAGAAGCAAAAGAAGTACAGCAATAACAGAGCTAACAAAAGTATTAGCCTGGAAAATTAAAGGTCAGGCTGAAATCAAAGATCAGACTTTGGAAGGTAATTGAATGGATAATAGTGACACATGCTGCAACTGTCAACTCTGAAGAAGGTATAGTCAGAAACTAGAAGAATTAAAAATGTGTCTGTGTAAATAAAAGAAGAGAAAAATCTATAGGCAGCAAAATCCCAACAATCTACTCACAGACACTGCAGAACACTGATATGGCATGGATCGTATCAGCAAAAGAAAATGAAGCTAAAATAGAAGAAAAGGAGGGGAAAAATATTGAAAAGAACAGATAAAGGTCACAGAACAATGGACAGAAATCAGGCTTTATTAAGCAGCAAAATTAATAATTGTGTAGAAATTTGGTTTATTGCACCATCAATCCCCAAATCAAGGATGGTTGATCAGGATTGTAATTAAGACTAAAAACCACATTTTCTTGGAAAACAGTTTTCAAATCGGCCTTTTTACGTGATTACAAGTTTGCCTTATAAAGTAACTAAACCATACTGGGAAAACACTTTACATGGCATGCATGCCTTTTATGAGAAGTTTATCAATATTAAAATAACTTGATATAGAAGCAATTTTAAAATAGCTTTTTTCTGTTCTAAGACATATTGCACTAGTTCAACTATTTGATCTATATAGCAGTTCCAAAACAGAAGAAATATGATCATTGAAAACAAAGTATTAACAAGCATGTTTCTATGTTTAGATTAGAAGAAATTTGAGGAAAGTGATTACAACCTTGAACTTATTTTTACTTTTGCTGAATAATGAATATTATTTTTCTTTCATTTCTCTAGCTGATGATTTTTAAAGTAAAGCTAGTTAGAGACATTAATATATTTACCTCGATAAAAACACATCAGGGTGCAGCAGCCCTTCTGGACCCTTCCATCCCCTGAGAAGAATACCACAGCATAGCCAACAGGGTCCCAGTTTCTACCCCACTCCAAGTCCCCAGCACTTTGGCTCATACAATGTATGTATGCCTCCTTAGAGGTAGGATGAAATATTCAAGTTCCTTTGCCCATAACCTTAAAAAAGGCTGCACTGTTCTATGTCACTTCTGTGCCAGGAGGTGAGTCAGCCTACTAGGTGCGAGTGACGCTGTACTAAGGATTTCCCACTTTACTCGTGATGGGGATAATGGCACAACCAGAAGACCGTGGGAGCATCGAAGAAGGTCTGAAAGAGGAGAGCTAGGCTTGACCAAGATTAGAGAACCTTTATCTCTTATTTCATTGAGGTTGTACTATTCTCTGCAGAAGACAGTGGCTTCATGAATTGGTTAAAGTTAAAATACCTGCTTAGCCCAAAAGGCTGTCTTCTACCAAACAGTATTTCAGGTTTAAAACTTACCAAAATATTTGTCTGTAATGCAACTAATTTAGTCCCACATGATATGTTAATAATAAAAGTTGGCATTGTACAAAGTGAATGTGGCTAATATTTTAAAGACTAAAAACTGGTACAACAGATCTCAAAATACACATGAATATGAATTTATGCTTATTCTGGCATTGAATGGATTTTTGCTTTCTAATGGGCATCTCATAGGTATCTCTTCTTGAATCACTTCTGTTTTAATATTCTAGTGATAATTCTGGATCTGGAATAAAATATAAAATAATTGCTAGCAAAATTTGCAGATGATACAAAAATTGCTGGAGAAGTAAAAATAATGCGTGCAATTCAGCAGTACAGTACAATCAAGACTGCTTGGTAAGTGAATTTTAATACTGCCAAATGCAATACAATGCATCTAGGACCATAAGTGCCATCTAAACGATGATGATGTTTGGAATACAGTGACTATGAAAATACTCCAGGGAATATATATCCTGCACAGTTTTGCTTGAGAGTAAATTAGTGCTCCATGCAGCATGGCTATGTAGCTTCTGGTACCAGAATTAGCTCATATCATTGCATGATGCCACTGATCTATCAGCTTGATAAGTGAAGAGCACAGGTAGACAATGAAAGGTGACGCTCATCCCACTGTCAACCTCATCATGAAGGATACTCTACAACTTCTTTTTCGACAACAAGTCACAGTCGTGCAACAGTCAGTAGATGATAGGAATAACACCAAAACTGCTGACACTATAATTGTCTACATGCAATAATGCCAACAGGAGACAAAAGCAGCAGCAACAAAATAACAAATGCTTAGGATCTTTCCATGGCAGATTGTCTTCATTGCTGGTGTAATAAGTACCAAACATCTTCCCATCTATATCACAGACCAGTCTGGATGACAGACTGTGATCTTTAGGAAAACAAGCTGATCAAAGCAGATTCCAGTCTATCCAAATGAAACAAAGGCACTCCTGGACTCCTTGTCAGCTGCACCTCATCTGACTCCGACTGATGCCGAAAAAGAAGTTTTCAAGTTTGTAGAGGACACTGTCTCTTGAATGTTTATCCCGACAACTGATTATGAACTGATTAGAACTGATTATGCCAGAATGAGGGTACACAATTTACCAGAAGAAATAATTTACCAGAGGAAGATAATAATTCTGATTTCTTTATCCACATATAATAGCAAAGTCTATCTTTGACAGTTAATGTGGTTGCAGAACAGGAATTGCCTTCAGTAGACCATTTTATATCCATCAATCAATTATGTAGGCTTGGGCCATTATCTAGTTGAGAAACTTCCTGTATATATATTCAGACATCCAGGTCTTGCTCCAGAATCAGATCATTGATTCCTACCAAAAAGCACTGTGTATGGTCAGGTTGATTGTCTTCAAACTTCTGTTGTACACCCTTTCCATTCACTCAAAAAATTCTCTATTGCATCATAAGTCTTTGATAAATGAGGGAAATTGGACTTGAGCGCCAAAATCAAGACCCAAATGTAATATATTGATACGAAAGCAAGTGCTGGCTATTAACTCTTTATTAAAATGTCTTGTTTTTCCCAGCTGTGTCCTTGCCTTATTATCTCTTATCAGCTGTGCATGACAAACACATGGCCGACACAGAGCACCCAGTAGTCACCAGCTTAACGCAGAAACGATGACCTGCATGAGGAAAGATCCTCATGTGAGAGAAACAACTTGGCCAGAGAAGCACTTGAGTATACTTCTAAACTCATAACAGGAGTGTGCTACTGAGTATGAATTCAACACAAGGGCTCATACTGTCTCTCATGCCTGACCATGATTACCTAGCTTAACTGGAAGTGGTAAGCAGTTCAGAGAGAAGGGTAAAAACAAAATAGTGCTAGACTATAACATGGCAAAAGATACGTGCTGCCACAATAAGAACTTTGAGAAAACTCTAAGGGACACCACCCCCAGTTGTTTCGCTGCTTGGAGCTGCTGTAGAGATGGAAGACTCTGTTTAATAACTTTATGCTGGTGTGCTGTCCTTGCTGTGTCACAGTAGCAGTGGCTGGCAGACAGGCAGGAACAGCAGAGCTAAACAAACCTCTCAGGCCCTCAGACTGCTCAGCATTATGAATTTGAGTAACTATTTAATCCCCCTTTTGAGATCTTGACAACACGTGCTTCTACCTGAGGTAAATCTGGTGTTACAGCTGCTAAGAGGTATATTCATCAGGATAGTTCCTAGAAATGACAGTCACATGATGCACTTCCACTGTTGGGGAATGTGTGTAGCTATATCGTAGTCTCTATTCCCTGGTGGCAGTTTAATAGTATGGGCAATTACAATCCAGAGCCCAAGGCTGGTACTGCTTAGTTTACTGATACAGAGACATAGGTTTTTTTTGTCTAAAGTTACACATCTCTTTCATATCTCCTGTTCAGCTGCTGGCTGAGCTACTTCCATGTCAGAAGGCCCCTGAAGCTCCAGGTGTTGTCTGAGTTGCTTAAATTGTGTTACTGCTGTACTAAGACTGCATGCATTTATTTCAGGAGGACTAAGTCAATCTATTGGGATCAAGCTTCTAATATTCCGTTAATTAAGCCTGTGTAAAATTAAATCATTTACAAAAATATATCAACACTATGATTTCTATCATATCCAAACTTATTGTTTCAAACTATCAGTTTGATAAAGTCTTTCATCTGCTTGACACATGCTGATTGGCATTAATTTTATTAACTACTTGTAAAGTCTTGGACCTCATTCTGTCCTTGATCAGTATCAACATGACAAAGTCCTCCGTCCTCTTGTTCAACCTTTTTAAATATTAGCATTCTAGTTTGCTTCTAAGTCTCGTGAATTTCCTAACAATTTACAGATTTATTCGAAGAACCATTCAATCTGCTCCTTCAAAACTCCTGGAGGCAAATTACCTTTGCTAGATAATTTTAAAATGTTTAATTTTAGGTCCTTTCACATATTTCTGAGATATTCTTGGAATAGGATTTCTTTCATCATCATGGTATAAATAAATCAAGCCAGCCTCTTTTCAACCATAGAAAAGATATATCATTGAGCATTTCTACCTTCTTAGCATTAATACTGGCAATTTGTCCACCTCTGCCTAGTAACAGATAATACTAGCTGGAGATAGATATTAGGTATAGATAATACTATAATAGAATAGATGATAGAATAGAATGGAATAGATAATAATAGTTGGAGCTCCATTTCTTGCTATAACACTTACTGTGTTTGACTATACATTTAAAAATGCTTATTCAACTCCATTGGCCACACAGACATTGTGACATCTTCCTGTCCCCTTTATCCTTTTACATTCCAGCTGCTGAAATCATTCCATCTCCCTCCTCTAGCCTCAGTAATACCAACTAGATCAAATCTGTGCTCATAAACTAGCAGTTCAAACTCTCTTTTTATTCCTCACGCTACTAACATGCCTAACAACTTCTAACATAAACAATTAAAGAATTTCTTCTATCTCATGGTATCTTGATTTTGTTATTGGCATCTTGATTTTTATGCTAAATGAATGTTCATTCAATTTTTTTTTCATTTTTCTCTATTTCTTTAATGCCCTCCTGACAATTCTACCTAGCCCCACCCTACAATATTAGCACATCTCCTACAGTGACGGAAGCCATTCATACAGAAGAGTTCCCTTTCCTCTTTGATTCAAGATTCCACAGAAAAAACAAAATGATATGCTTTCCTCCACTAGCTTGACAAATAGACATCTTCCCGATATTTTACTTTGCTTATGAGAGAGATAGGTGTCCCAGAATAAATCTTGGAACTTATTATCCTAAATTATTCTATGTTCCTGTAAATCACTTATAATCTCTAAGGTATCCCATGAAAGAACTTCATAAGTGTTCACCATCACTTGTCATGGGCAAAACAGTCTTGACTCAGAGAATTTCACTTAATTTAATTTATTGCCAATTGACATAAACTTTTAATTACTGATTTGGGTATTGAGAAAAAAATGAGAAGACAAACAATCAAGTGACTTTGCTCCCCCTTCCCCAGGATCAACTTCAGTCCAACACCTCTTCTCTCCCTTCCTAGTCTCCTTGTTGTCACTGCAGGTTACAATCAGGCCCTCCAGTCCCTTCGGTGAGGTGATGGGCAATGCAGGAATTTGGGGTCAGTGCCTATTGGTTTCTCTCTATCACTCCTTGCTTCTTACTCTTTTCCTCTACTTCTCGTTGCTTCTTATCGATCCTTTGCTCTGACATGGGTTCCTCCAAGGGCTGCAATCCCTTCAGGGGTGTCCCTGCTTCAGCATGGGTCCTCCATAGGTTGAAGTCCCTTCAAGTGTATCTCTGTTCTGGCATGGCTTATCCGCAGGCCTCAGTCTCCTCAGAGGTGTCACTCCTCTGGCTTGGAGTGCCTCCTCCATCTCCTTCTGTATGTCTTCTTATATCTCCTCCTGTGTCTTCTCTTGTGCCTCCTCATGTCTTTCCTTTTGAGTGTCCTCACATCTTCTGTGTCTCCTTTTGTGTCTCCTCATGTGCATCCTCACGTGTCTCCTCCTTCTATCCTTGGATCTTTCCTTTTGTGCATCCTCATTGTCTGGTCCTGTGTTTCCTGCCCTTAATGGCTACTGCCCTTAAATACATTTGAGCAGAGGTACCATATGCTCCTCTGATTGGTTGAAGTTTTCACAGAATCACAGCATAGTGGAGGTTGGAAGACACCTCTGGAGATCATCTAGAACAACCTTCCAGTTCAGAGTCACCTAGAGCAGGTTGTCCAGAACCAGGTCCAGTCAAGTTTTGAGTATCTCCAAAGATGAAGATACCACAACCTCTCTGAAAAACCTGTTCCAGTGTTCAACCACCTTCACAATAAAAAAGTGCTTTCTTATGTTCAGAAAAAATTTCCTGTGTTTCAGTTTGTGTCCACTTCCTCTTGTCCTGTCACTGGGCAGCATGGAGAAAAGTCTGGCTCCATCTTCCTTACTCCCCCATCAGATACTTACACACATTGATAACATCTCCCTTTCTCTTCTCTAGGCTAAAAAGTCCCAGCTCTCTTAGCCTCTCCTCCTGTGACAGATGCTCCAGTCCTGTCATCTTTGTGGCCCTTTTGGGCATGCAGTGGGTTGTTTCCGTCTGTTTCAGAGCCAACTGGTACCAGGTGTGAATGGCACAGGGCAGCTCTTGGCCTTTTTCCAACACAGGGCACCCCTGCAACCCCCCCACCTACCAAAAGCTGTTGGTTGTTATCTGTTAGTTATATTCGAGCTTCTTCAGCTCAAAAGTTGCAGCTCAAGTTAGGATGCAAGAAGGCCAAATGGAAGCCTGTTATCTGTCTCCCTTGCAGAATATTCAATCCAAATTTCTTAGCCTAGGCCAACCTAGTCTGGTTTCTACCTGGGAACAGGTAGGCAAGACATCCTAACTGAATGATCAGTAAACTCCTTGCACAACAGAAGAAACTAGTAACTCCCCCTGTCTTTGTCAGCTTTAGTAGTTCATTCTGTTGCTACAGCCAAAATATAGAACAAAACTGCAACTGCCATGGTGAAATAGCTACTAAAATTATATTTAGAGTCTTCACTAAAAGAAAGACCAGTCGGGGAGATTTTCGGATGGATGATTATGGACAAGATCTGCCACAAGAAGCAATGATGCAAAGGACAGCATAGTCATATTCGCAACTGAAGAGATGGATTTTTTAATCATTGCTATTACATTATTATTTTTTAATGAAGTGCACTATGGAACTCTATATACATGGCTACATTTACGTGGCTGAAAAGCTTATCAAAGTTAATAAAATGCGAAATGTTCAGTGCAAGTGTTCATTGCACAAGTACCACTGTGTTGATCTGCAGCTTCATGTACAGTGTAATATTGGGGGGGATGCAAGTGAGGATGGAATCTGTTCTTAGATACAAATAAGATGGATTGCCAATTAGAAAACTCTACATGCAATGGGAATCTGTTTTCTTTTTTACATCAACATTCACTTTTATTTTCTGTGACTTTTCCTCAGTCACAGCATTCCACATATGAGAAATAATTGATGTTCATTATGGTGTGTGAGTTCTGTCATTGCATCCACCTACAAGTCCATTTTCTACCACCTTTGTGGACATAGTTACAGGTGATTCTACACTGTTCCCTGTTACAGTACAACACATGAAGTTTATGTGGGCTACAGAAACACATTTTATATGTGGAACTAATAATTTATTATTAGTGTAATTAAAATCTTAACATTATAACCAAATAATTATTATTAGTCCAGATCTAACCATTACAGAAAAAACAGGGAAGAACACAAAAGAAAATTCCACTGAAAACTCTCCATAATAAAACAGATAACATTGCCACAGACACACAGACACTCCTACTACCTTGTATCTTTCTCTGGTGTAAAACTAACCCTTCTGCTGTACCAGATTTCCTCAGGAATAAGTTGGAGGGTGGGTGGGGGATCAGCAGGTGGAGGACATCATTGATATTGATGATGGTGTTTCTCTTCTCCTCACTTCAAAGTCTGCTTGAGTGTTACTTTTTTATGCTAACATGCACTGCACTTTGCTCTTTTTTTAAGGGTCCACAATTCAAGATTTCATCCAAATATACTATATATGCTGTGTTTTATGTATGCTGGATATTTGGGTTTTGTTCTGTTACTTTAAAAATAGTTTTACTGAGTTCCCAAAGTTGCTTTACTTTAGTGACCACTGGTGATTTATTTATAGTTCTAGAGCCTCTGGTATCATCCTGTTCTTGTATTTTCAAGGCCTCTGCTATCATCCCATTGTACTCCAATACACTACATCATCATTCTAGTGTCAGACAGATCACTCTACACAGAAAAACCGCTTGTTATTGCTACCTATTATTTGCAGAAGTACATCAAAATTATTATACTACTACACAACTGCATAATGCTAGCTAAAACTAACAAGTTGCATAATAGTCGCCTGATTGTTAGACAATTGTTGTTATAGCTAAAGACGTTAAAACACAACACCATGTAGGCCAAAACAAGTCCAGACAGAGTAAGGTTTGTAAGTCCTAGTCCAAAGCCTTCCATGGTTAATACAAAGCCTGTATTTTACCATCAGCAATGGCAATAATGTATTTAGAGGGCTGCAAAACTATACAGGGACTTCTGTTTGAGCCTCTTACATCACCCTGAGGTCTGTACTTCCTCTTCGGTCTTCTCAACTCTTTCTCAGTTTCTCCTATCTTCAATCCCCTAGGTAGAAATACACCACAGACCACTTCCAGGTGACTTTTGCTAAACAAAGCCTACAAAGAATAACCCATTCAATTTGTGAGAGTTATATTCCAGCATGCTGCCAGACAAGTAGAGTGTCATAGCATTAGATATGATAGGCTGAGCCTAAAGGCCACCATGATAGACATTTACTAAACTTTTCTATCTGATTGAATTAAATTGCCAGCTTCTCAGCAGAGTGGAGGATCTCTCTGGCTGGTACTCATATATCCTTCTGTATCTGTAGAAGACTGGCTGTGAGCTTGCATGGCCACCACTAAAGGCATGATTTGTGGTGATTTGGAGTCATTTCATTGTGGAATTTCCCTCAGAAAGAAGAGGTGGGACAGCAGATAATGTAAGTAGAGCACTTGCCTGGACAACTTCTTATTGGCAAAATAAATATCACAGCTAAGTAGACTGGGGGTAGGAACTGCCAGATTAGAAAGCACTGTCTGTCCTGTCCTTTCTACTTCTTACCATCTGCCTGACAATCTTTGCTGCAGTTGCCCAGGCCTCACAGCAGGACACTATTGCAGTATCCTCTTTATGACACTAGAAGACTGTTTTTGCGCAGTCAAAATTTTTAAATAACTTCTTTTTACCTTAATGTGTTTTGCATAAAAACAAACAATTTACATGTTTTGAATGCTACCTGGAGTCTCTTGGAGCGGTTTTAAAGTGATGGTGGAAATGGGTTTTTCGAAGTCATTTTGTAATTTTCTGCAATAGGTTCAGAGATACCACTCCAGACACCTAACCAAGAGAGAAACTGGGCTTCAGATTTAGGATCTCAGCAATATTATTTCCTTATTTTGTGCACTTTACAACAGAAATTCTACAAAGGCTAAGATGCTTTGGTAAAGAGTAGGCAATGATCACTGAGATCAGAATTGTAAACAAGATGCATTACTTGTTGTCAATGGCAGATGTTGTGAGCATGCAGGCTTAGATCATACATGGAGTTCTTTGTATTCTGTGCTTAAGGACTGATTTTCAAATACTCCCCCACCCATCACCACCACAAACAGTTACAAGTCATTACACGTCCCAGTGGAAATGGGGCTCGATGTACTGTCTCTTTGTCAAATACCCGAAAGGAATTCTCTGTCTAATGGGAAAATGAGTCAGGCTGTGCTTCCCAGTAATAGACTTTCAAGAGTCTGGTGGAAAAATGCGGCGACTTCATGCACTGTGCAATGCCAATACTATACACAAGCAGAAAAATGACACCTAATGAGACAACAGCTAATATACATCTGTAACCAAATTAATGTTTTATAGGTCAATGTGAATAAGTATCCTAGCTCTTTGGGAGATAACTTCAGGGTTTAAGAATATTATATCTAACTAGCAAGTTAAAATAATAGATAAGACCAGGGCAAAAGAAAGTAAAAGCATAGAGCAGTTAGCACTTCCAAAACATATTCATTGCTATCCCACAAGCATATAGACCTTAACTCATCCTTCTGCCCACGGTAAATGCTGTTATGAAGTTTAGCACAATCTAGCACGTTTCTAACATGTCCCTGATGGCATTGAAAGGAAAACAGATATGCTTCCAGTAAAAGCACTGGATGAAAGACTCTTTAACTTGTATGCAGTTAAATTATTAGAAGAGTAGCTTCTATTTAAATAGGATTCTATTCAAAGCTCTTTTTCTCTTTCCACTAAGCAGTAGATATGCATCCTGCTGACTCACAATGTTACTGAGCTGATAATGAAGTGTTTACCAACTAGAAAGTTACAAAAGCATTAAGCGTTAATGCAGGTAAGAGTTACTCTATATCTGTGGTTTATTTAAAAAAAAAAAAAAAAAAAAAAAAAAAAAGACAGATAATGGAAGACTGCTGAGCAAAGCAGCATAAGTTCCTGAATCAAGGGAATCTTTTTCTAAACCATATTGCTTTCCCCACAGCACCCTAAGCTGTTTAGCATCCTAAAAAGCTTCAGAAAAAGACATTGCCACAGAATGTTGCCTCCTGCCTTTTGAATGTCATCACTGACACTGATAGATTTTACCTTCTCTAGAGTAAACAATTATAGTTCAGCTATCAAATTGTTCAGCACTCCATAATTAGTTGAAGTGCATGATTTTTTAAGTATTCTGCATCTGGATTGAAGATACAAAAGTCAATTTTGTTACTCAGAAAAGAAGTCCTCCAGCATGCAGCACTGAACCTCCAAAACCTGTTGAAAACAAATCTTCTCAACTCTAAATTGAGATCTGAGGAGCAAAGGAATATCTTTAAGTATGTTTCAATGCACATAGTGGAAAACAGAAGCTGCTAATGAAGAAATTCCACTCTTCAGATCTACTCCTAGATATTGGCTCAGATGCATAAGCACAAGACAGAAACTTGACCAGGGATCAAAATCATAGACCACTTTTTTTTTTCTATATCTTCTGCATTTATGCTTGTACATCTATCTGTCTACCTAAATGTCTGTGGTCTACGTTCATATAACACATATTCTCACAAGAGAAACATATTCCAAGTCCAGTGGAACTATGCATTCAGGCAGGCATCCATGCAGAGGCATCCTGCACATCTGCAGGTAGACACTTCTCTTAATGAGAGTTTCAGCTCACCAAAACAGGCATACACCTCCTTGCCTCTGGCAATCTGTCAGGCACTCCAGGCATAGGCACCCACACACCCGCCCCCACGCTTTCTCCTGTCCCACCCTGACATGCTTCCTTGCATACAGTGTGCCCCTTGTCACAGCTGTCACTGCTCCCTTCTGCAGCACCATTCTGGGAAGCTCAGCTCTCTGCTTCCTAGCAAAGCCTGCAGAACATGAGGTTATCAGACCTGTAGGGTTGCTCTGCTCAGCAGGAGGTGAATTGCCCCATCAGACACTTCTCAAACCAGTGGCAGGGACTTCTATCTCCAGCAAAGCACCTGCAAGGACATCCACTATCCCTTGCATAATACCTCCTTGCCTCAGCAAGCACACCTGCTGCAGGGACCAGGCAGGTCAAACCACGTCAGCCACACTCCATATGGAGAAGCACATGCATGTACTCCCATGCACAGAAAATACCAACCCCCTCAAGGAAATGCCCTCAGTTCCCTTCACCTCTGGTCAGGACGGTAGCAAATGAGAGGATAGCTTTATGGCAGAAGACTTAACAATATTCAGTATCAGTCATTCTAAGGAGAAACTTTTCATTATATTTTTAGTCACCTGAATAAGGCTGAAAAAAAAAATCATCCCTTCAAAGGGAAGGATGGGCTTTAATTGTAAAACCAGTGAAGACCTCTGTACTAAAAAGCAGTGTGGCACCAACCTCCATAATTAACAGTTTTTCAGTCTGCTCTTAAAATGAGATTATCACACCAGTTTTACAGCTTTTCTTTACATCCCTAGTTTATCCAGACTTCACTGATACACCTGAAGGTGCAACGCATAAAAGGAAGGAACACTATTATCAGACTGGTTTTTGGCATGGATTTTTCCTTGTCTCAGCTGAGATAGGGCTAAGGAAGCATGAATTCAGGTCCTAACCAACCTCAGCAGATTGTGACATCCAACAGGTGGATACTGAACACTGCTAACTCAGGATTAATCTATGTAAGGTACTACTTGATACTACTTTACCACATTCATATCCTCTCTTCCTGTCCATTTCAAAGCACCTAGTCCCCTCTCTCAGTGAATTTATTTTTAGAAAGAAGTTAACATAACATGCAAGTGGAGCGGCTTACCTCCCATCTCTGGAAATGGGAATTCTGAAAGAGCAATTTCCTAACAAAAATGCAAAATAATAGAAGTTTAAAACTCATTTTGATATTAGAAAAATCAAGCGACTTTATTCAGAAGTTCAAGTTCAGGAACACAATATTGCAAGTGACATTACAACAGTCCAGCAAGGAAATTGTCTCACATGTGACTCAATCTACCCATTTCTGCATGCCAACTCACAGCTTGGCTCTCAAATGTGGTTTCTACAATTTATCTTAACTCAACTTGCAGTTCCTCAGACCAGTCTAGACTCTTTTCTGCATAAACCTACTCCAGTCTTAGCATAGAAAGAGCTCTTGAGATAATTTGTCCCTTGTGCAAAATTATAGCTAATTATCTTCAGCTGCATGGGCAATCATTTATGTAATACACAGGGCAGCTTCCCACATATTATGCATGCAGGCATGGCTCTAGGCAATATTGCCTCTGACATCACCCCCTTGTTAAGATCACTTTAACAACTGAGACAAAGTTCCCCTAGAGCTGTGTCTGAGTTCCTTTAAATCATGAAATCAGCCTTTCTCCTATTCTCTCATAAGCCACATAGCTCAAGGGCCAGACTACCCAGAGCACTCAATGAAAAGTTTGTGCCACTAACTGGAGTTCTCCGTGTGTTGTCTTTAGATATGGTCACTCTCTACTTTCCTATCCTTCTCCCTCAGAATTAAAGCAAATTCCAAAGGCTTTGAAATTGGAAGAAACTGAGGAATACAGGGTATCCACGCACAGAGGATCAGGTCTGGTGTGCATTCTTACAAGTATGGACGGGGCAGAATCTTTTCCAATACTTTGATCTATGTAAATTCACAGTGTGAAAATATACTAAAAACATTCCATCTCAAGAAAAACCAGGACCTTTTTTCATCTGGCTTATAGAATAATATTCCTGTATATGGACAGTCTCGGGAGGTACCCCATAATTCATCTTTGACCAGTGAACATCCAGACTTTGAAACTGAGAGAAGTAACCTCTTCTTTACAAGGAGATAGTAAGCCCTCATGTAAACACGGACATAGGTGTCAGGAAGCATCAAGCAAATTCAGTTTTACTAAGAGATAAGTCGTCTCTCAGATGCAGTCTGATAAAGGAATTTCTTGTTCTTAGTCTCATATATTTGCACTGATAGATTTCTCAAAAGGTGGTCCAAACCCTGAGGGTAACTTAGGAAGTTAAGAGTGTCTAACTTCTTTTGTATTTATATATGACACAAGATCTTGTGCTTGGAAAGCTGTTTCTACCAGTTAGTGTTTCCAGGTTACTGGGCAAGTTTACTGTGTTCATATGAACTCATCCCTTGCATGAAATTTTCACTCAACTACATGCCAGGGTCACACTGAGCACATGTATCTCCTTTACAGCAAATGGAGATCTTCAAAAAATTTGTCGGTTTCCTTGTTATTGCCGACCTAGTACTTGTCATCAATTCATCTGACATGTGTCACCAGAAACAGGAGAAGGAGTAACACTTGAGGATAGGAGCAGACACAACTGTCATGCCTGGGAGGCTGATTTTTCCCTTCTGTTGCTCATAATGCCTCTACTCCTGCCTATGACAGAAAATTGAACCCTATAGACAAGACAAAAACATCCCTTTGGAAGCAACTATTATCATTTGATTATGTTGGGTCTCCAGGATTATTAAAACTTGCTGCCTATGCTTGCCATTAAATCCCATGAAGTTTTAATAATATTCTCTGAAATAGAACTGGAAACATTTCCCACAACCAAATCAACACCTAATTATTTTCAATGCCTGGTGAGGGTGGAATGAATATGGAAACCTTTTTTTTTTTTTTTTCCCTTTCAGTTTTAACACAAGTAAATGTGACTTTACAAATAATTACTGTGAGACTGCCATTTTTCAAGTTTTTGGTGCCTTTTAAAATTGTATAGCATGTCTTTTTACTTTGCACCTATTCTGCTGGGGTAATGACATTTTGCTTACTTTAAATGTCCTTCACTTTAAGCCTATGTGTCAGTTTGACCAGAATTTGGTGCTGAATTAAATTCTTAACTTGGAACTCGTATATACAGAGAAGCTACTATGAAGTGGACTCCGGGACAGTACATTAACTACTCCAAACTAGCCTTCTGCAGGCCTCCCACAATGAACATTAAAAGTGCTTTTGTGCAAAACACCTCCCTCAGATCATCAGTAAAGGTTTTTTTAGGATACCAGTTGCTTTTATAAAATCTTTCCCAATTTCATCCTAAGGTAGGTGTATAAATGTAGGTGAGATGAAGCCCTTTCTGGAGGTACCTATTTTTCTCCCTTGACTCCATGAAGACATCAAGGCAACTCACTAGGCTCAGACAACCGACTTTTAGATTTCAGGAGTTCAAAGAAATTAACGTAGATCACTGCAGTGTAGGTACTATGCTGTACATTTGTTATTTAGCTTATAAACTTGTAATATGCATGTGAAGATAAATCCCCAATATGGCTGAGAAAATCAGTTGTTTTGTTCCCATTAAGAGTGTAAAGAATAAGATTAATTCATTGCAGTTGCCAGGGCTTATTAGATTCTCTGAAATTCTTTTTTGATTAAAAAACCCCCTAGTTTTTAAAAATATTATATGCTATTTTATTGCTTCTCTGATAAGTTATGAATTGAATATAAGAGCACATTTGCACCTCAAAAACCATCAGGATTTCAATAAAAATATAAGTTAATCTAAGCAGTTTTTTAAACAGTCCAGTTACTTAACAGTCATTTTTGTCATTACTTTCAGGCACTTTTCCCAGTTATGTACTGCATGACCTTAGAATAACATGAAATGCTCTGTAAGAGTTAATGTGTGTTGGTGGTTTGATGAAAGACTAGAAAAGGAGAAGTATTGATTTTTAAAGTGTTTGCTCCACACGGCATATATTTTTCGTAAGTATAGTCAGTAAACATGACTACTTATGACAACTATACTGTAACAAGTTTCCTGACTGACTGAAAGCACATTTAAAGTTCAAATTTCTACACTGAGACATGATAGAAGCCATGTTGTATTATTCCGGATAGATTAGCAATTAGGTGGAAAAATAGATGCATATCAAAATGTGGCAACACAGCTGACTATCAACGAATAATCAGCACAGAACTAGAACAGTTACAACTTTTTAAATGGAAGATGTAATGGTTACAATTAATTTCATAGAGAAAGATTTTTTTTTTAGCAGGGTTTTATGATTTGCAGTTTTTCTCTTTCCAGTCAAAATCTCCCTTGTTCTATTGCTCTATCTGCATATTTTCAATGGCTCCTTCTCTCTAGCCTTTGGAAAAAGAATGGTTGTCTGTATACTGCATCCTCTGCCTGATCTGCTGTCTGTGAAGGTTATTCTGTAGCTGCTGTCTACGATAACTGATACTACATGGAGGCTGAAGTTAAGAGATCTGGTAAGGAAAGATTTGAGGAATATTGCTGGTCAAAATATCTCTGACTTAGGTAGATTTGCCCAGGTCTGGTAATGGGCCTGCTGCCCAGCCTGCTGGCTGGACACAACAGCAGCAGGTCTCTGATAGAGACACATGCAGTAACACAAACAGGTATTTCTAACTGCATTATCCACCTCCATCTTGAGCTACAACCTCAGCCCACACAATACTACTCAAGGTTGAGGGTTTCCTTATACCTCTTCTGTTTTCATTCCAAATGCATCTGTTGCCAGCTGAAAGTTGTTGTTTTTTTAATCAAGAATCCTTGATTTGAAATTAAGAATCCTTCACGTTGCCCACTATTATGACAGTTCCTAGGAAACCTCATGCCTCTAGCTAGTCAGAAAAAAAACAAGAGATTTTTCTGACTGGCAAATTAAAGAGAACGATTTAAACTATAACTTCAGTTCCTGAAAGTCAGCCACACCCTAGGACTCAGAAAGGGCTGGTCTGGGTATCAGTAGGAATGAAAGTAGTGCTGTACTTGGAAGTTAGAATGGGAACAAGAAAAAACTTTACAAGTATGGAAAAGCAACCAAAAAAAAAAAAAAAATTCCTGTAATCAATGCATGACTTATCTGGTGGCACTTCTATATAACTTTTGTTGTAGTTTGCTTCCCAGGTATTGTGAGCTTAAGTATTGCCAGGGAATTGAGACCTTGTACTCATTTTCTTTCAATGTATACAAAAGCCTAACTCCTGACAAAATGTACAAATCCACACAATTCATTATATATGTAAAAGAGATGGACATAAGCACTTCTTCCAGAAAAGAAAATACTCATTTATAAAACATTTCAGTTTGTCAGAAATATTGATATCATAGCACTGACATTTCAATACTAAAGTTACCAGCTCAGATAATTTCAAGCAGAATGTTCTTAAGCTTTAAAACTTTCTATTTAATACATACATAAGCTGCAGTTCTTTGAAGAAAGGGTCTTGCAAAACTCTGTATTTATGATCTAAAAAAATCTTCCTTTTTTGCCCCAAACACTTATAGCTGAATACTGGAAAAGGAAAGTAATAATAGCATTTACTCCTGGCATGATGCACGCAGGGAGCATTGAGGACAGTTCATCTAATCTAACATTACCAGAAGCAAGTTACCGTCCTGTTCAGTGCATTCCAAATCACAGACAGACACTGATGCACTGTGTAAGGGACTTCGTAAAACAAGCTTCTCAGAGGCTCTGCACTTTCAAGCTATCATCCACCTATTCTGCAGCTCAGCAGCTGCACTATATAGTGCTTAGCTGCAGGTTCTTACTCCGGTAAACAATGGATATACTATCACATTTCTGCTTTTAACTACCACATGAGCCACCTTAACAGAGCAGCACAGGAGTAGTGCATAGCTAGCTTTTTCTGCTGGGGCAGATTATGCACAAAATGCTTGTGAAAGACAGGAAAGCATTTGCGTACATTTAGGTTTTTTTTTTTTAACTGCAGCAACATGGAAAGTCTGTGCTCGCTTTCTGCAGGGATTAAAAAAGTGCTGGAGAAAGCAAAGAACAGTCTGTCATGCTTCAGAAACAACTTGTCATATCAACTCATATTTGTTCATCACATAGTTCTGTTGCAGTTGATTTTATGACATAGTTGTGCCCCCATGGCCAAATTAGGTGTCTAAAGTGCATTTCAGCATCCCTCAGAATTAGGTACCTGCTAGTTCTTCCTTTTTTCTCCCTACACTTCTAGTTCTCCCTTTTCAGCCATCATGCCCAGCCTTCTTTTATCAGCAGGTCCATAGGCAGTGGACAGCACAAAAAGTTTTGCACTTCTTTAAAGCCCCAATTTAAGATAGAAACCTCAAACCCAAATTTCAAGAGATTTTCTCTGCCTGGTTAAATATAGTCTTTTACGAGCTCTTTTCGCAGCCACCAGCTGCAATTTTGGAAATGCTAGGTATTCCCTTGATCCGTCTTCATCTCCTCTCCTTCCTCCACCCTGCTCAGAAACAACAGGAGAGAATTCCTGTGTTTGGTGACTCTGAAAACGCAAGCACATTCTTTCTGCCTGCCACAACATTATGTAAGGATACAATGGCAGAGTGTAGTGTCTTTTAAAGAAACATGATTTGTTCCTTTCAACAAATATATCTTCAGCAATAGTGCAGAAATAAGACAATGCTTTTCTACAGACTCTAGTCTTCTAGTCTTGGGAAGCAGAAGAAATTGAATGGGGCATGATACAGTGGTTCAGGCAGACAAGGTGTTTAGTGCCATCTGAAGCACTTCAAGGGCATCTACATCAGCCATTTAGTGCACAACACAGATTCTTAATAGCAGTGACTTTTCCATGTGTCTATAGCTCATTGCACTAACAGGCAACATAGGTACACACAAGAAAAGTTGCTCTCCTGGTGAAACTAAGCAAAGAGTTGCATGATGGGGCCTACCTACAGTGCCCCTTTTGTACTGAGAACACAAGATACCACAAGGAAGGTGGAAAGGCACCAATACCAAGGTCTCTTTGCATCATCTCAGCAACTACTGTGTAGAAATACAACAGTGGAAACATCTACAGACCATGCCCCTCCCTCTCATGTTAAAACAGCTTTAAAAGGTGAGGAAGATTACTGGAATTCAGCACTGTTTCCTAAGCTTTGCATGGAGGCAGGATGACAGGATCTATTTCAGCCACTCAGGAGACTTAGTTATACAGCTGAACTTCCAAGGCATAAACTTATAGGTAGGCTTTTACCTCAATTATACCGCTCAGTACTAAATTGTTATTGAACAGGCGTTTCCCATATGACCTCCAGCAATGGTAAATCAGCCACAGACCACCAAGCAAGAGGTTCCCGTGGGACTCCCTGTAAATGGCGTAGGGGAAGGGTCAAAACCTTTCTCAGAAGTCATATTACCCAGATGCAACACATGGAGATACCTAGACAATTGACTGCTGCTGCTTACCCATAAACTGGCCGGCTATTGACTGTGGTCTACTTGGAAGCACTGCCCAGACAAAGGAAAGCTGACTACATCTGCCCAGCTCCAGGTGACTAGATTAATCTGGTAGGAGCTGGATAACAAAAGTAACATTTTTCTGTAACACACTAAGGAGGGAGTCTGGAGGATGATAGAAACTGCATTAGGTGGCAACTGCTAATTGGCCTCAGGGATGAAGGAAGTCTAAAGATGAAAGTAATGTTTTTATTTAAAGCCATAGCTCATTCCACCAGTATCCCCAGATGAGATAATAGAGGTAGCTGGAGCAACTCCACTACAAAAAAATCTCATGTTTAATCTCTAATAGGCTGTAATTTACCTCAGGTATTACTGTGCTAATCTAAGCCTTTGTCTTGTTTAGAACATGAGCACTGTACTGGGAGGTTCCTGTTCTCAGGGGCTACCCTCCATTGCCCTCCTTGCTATGTAGCTGATATGGGAGAGGTTTTTACATAGTGAGTTGCTGTTGTAGGGAGGCATTTCCAGCACTCACTTCAACTTTGGCAAACAAAGGGACAAGAACATTCAGGTCAGGACAGCTTTTCCTTTCCAAGACATATAAATGTACAGATTATTGACATAAAGAGCTGAGTACAGGTGGGCAATACTCTGCTTCGGGATGCTGTCAAATGCATACCTCTACCCATCTTTCCTGAAAGAGAGGAAATGAGAAAACCTCCTTTAGCAGACTTTTGGTCACTCAAGCAGCTGTGAATGGTTCCAGTAAGAATGATGTTTTACTCTTGTTTCATTAGAGTAACTTCTCTTTTTTTCTTGCTGTTAAAATCTGTGCTGCTGGAAGAAAAAAAACAAAGACAGAAGCACACATGAACAGTTTATCTCAGCAGCTGCAAGCAAGCTCACCTTCTGCGAGCAGCTTCTAACTTCCTCAGTGCGGAGCACTGGCAGGCCCTCACCTCGCCTCCCACTGCCCAGGCTTGCTGAGCCTCCAGGAAAACAGCCAGTCACTGCTGGAAGAAATCCCCTCACCTCTCCCTGTCTCTTTGCTTACAAACTTTACAATAATGCTCATCTGAATGGGAAGCAGCTTCTTTCTGCAGCACACAGCCCTCTTCTATTAGGCTTTCTTATGTTTGCAAGAACTAGTTCCACAGTCACCTTTGAAGAAACGTTTGTTTTGCCAGTTTTCACAAAAGCCCCCCTTAACCATGTTTCATTTTTGGCTTGCAGTTGTCAAGTGCTCCACAGCTTTTCCTCCCTCTGTGGACCATCGTGTTCCAGTATTGTACTTTGTACCAAACACTATGTTAGGCTTGCTCGGTTTCTCCACCTTCCCCATTTCTTCTCTGATGCTACCTATGTACCAGTTTGCTGTCTTTTTTGCTGATCTATCCCACACACATAATTCCTCTTCCCCCTCCTCTTTTTACCATTGAAACAGGAACTCTTTGTGCTTTTCTGCTTTTAATAGAAGACCCATTCCTCCCCCCATAAACACCACATCCTTTTACACAGTGAACTCTGCAGGTGTGTTTTCGTCCTTACCTCTCATTCACCACTCCTCTGGAGCTACTCTTTTAACAACATGCAGACACACTCCCTCCCACACCCCCACACCATGTGCCGAATAACCGACTTTCCAGTCTGCTGCCTTGATAGTAGCTTTTCTGCAGCTGGTTACTTTCCTCTCATACATCCAACAAGTCTCTAATGACTGCTCTTTAGTATAATGATCCACAAAGCTTTTCTCTTACCTCAACCCTTTCCTCCTCCTCAGCAGACCTGATATACATGCTCAGCTGTTTAAGGAATGTGACTTACACTTGATTTTTTTCCCTTAATTTCAAATGTTGATATTGGTTTCTTGCTGGCTTATTGTTGCTTCTCGGTTCACCAAAGGAAGAAGATCTCCTGCTCTCCAAGCACTGGTACTCTCTCTGTATCCATACTAGCTTGATGTATATGCATAACTAGGTATGGTAGGTATGCTTTACCTCATTAAAAACAGTGATGAGTAGGGCCATCTTGTGAGTGGTGGTGTCGCGGCCCGAAGGGAGTCGTTCAGGACGACCTCCCTCCCCTTGGGGCCAAACGACCAAGTTCGTGATGCCCTTGGACTGAATTAAGGTGAAACGACACCAGCCAACCAATTTTAAGATTTATTAAGGAATCAACTAACTAGACACGTCCCGCGTCACACGTTTAGGGAAAAAAGAGGAAAAGGAGAAGACAGAGAGAGAGAGAAAGATAGATATCACCACCCGTGGATCCAGCGGCATCCCGTTGGTCCTCTTCTCTTGGGAGTCTCGGTGGCGGGGGCGCAGCGGCGGGAGGAAGCGCCCGTCTGGTTCCACTGACTCCGCTCCAGTTCCTCAGTCATCGCAAGCAAGCCCCCCCTCTATTCACGCCGTCTGCAGTTTTTATAGGTTCTTGCCCCACCTCCGGGAGGTGCTTCCTCACTTCCCATGCAGATTAGCTGTCATGCGCAGTCCGCCCTCTCGGAACCTTCCAGAAACGGGCTGGGGCATCTGGGGGTCTCCTGCTCACGCGCAGATGGCAAATAAGTACGTGCAGTTCATGCCCTAGAGATGACCTTCTGCCCTTTTCGCACCCTTTTTACCTCGTGCAGGTGCACAAGGTTGTTTACCTCGCGGACGGCTCCCAGGGGCGCCGGCGTGGCATTGCCCGACGTGCCTTGGCGGCAGCGGCTTTGCAGCAGCAGCAGCAGCAGCAATGTCGAGACAAAACCACATGTAGAGAACCAGTCCTCTACAGGTGGTTCTGTCCATTTTTCAGTGCCTGTATGATATGGTTTCCTGGCTCAAAAGAAAGGTGGAGTTTTTATTCTGGCAGAACAAGATTCACGAATACAGGTTGCTTAGCCATGCCCCTTGTCTAACCATATTTTCCCATCTGAAACACCCATCCTTACATGTTCATTGACAGAGTTGTTTTTGAACTGTGGTAGCTCAATCTTTCAATTATAAAATTGTAATGTAAAATCTTGTCACCAATAAAATAAGCACACACCTCACGTTTACTTTTGACTGCCTACAATCTTGAGTTAATTTCCAGTATCAGAGGTCCATTAGCAGCACAAACATTCACAGGCACCTAAAGTAACTTTCCAAAGTAATTACATAAGAGAAGTGGAGAGCTCCTTCTTCACCTACTTGTGCAGATCAAAGAACTCCACCCCATGCTTTAACTTGTCTTTCAAGCCTGAGAGGCATAGGGATTTGTCAAACAATTCGGTGCTGGAGATCAACAGTTCTCTGAAAATTTCCTGTTCTTGGTTCTTCATTTAGGAAATGGTAGAGGGTTGCTACTAGGGCCTGCAATTTTATGGGTTTTAAAACAGACCAACAGGATGTCAACACCCTTCCCACTATAATACCTAAGTAAAGCAACTGAACACTGTTGTTACAGGGGAAAACTGCTCAGCTCACCTGGGTTAAATCCAGTCAGGATCAAAGTGGTTTATTGATTTCTTAATGACACATAATTAACCGACAATCAGTGAACCATACATTCAGAATCAATATCAGCAATACAATGGATAAACTAAAATACTCAACAATTACAAAATGTTAATGAGCACCTACAAATTTTTGTAACTAACCTCTTAACTAACCCTCAAGGTTCTAATTCCCTCCCAAATACACACTCAATACAGTTACATGCACACACATCCCCTCTCATAGGCAGTATGGGTTAGAAGCATGCCCTTTCAGGCCTGCAAATTCTCCTATTTACCCACATTTCCTGTTGGAGACTTGGGTACTCTAGCTTCATGGGTGTCTCTACTGCTCCCTACAACCCACCAAGCCACACAGTGATGAGAAAACACCCCACTAGTTTGTACACCTGAGATGTGGGTCTCTACATGTTGCACTCACACAGTAGCTGGATCCAGTCTACTAATGGCACCTGATCTGACTGCTGTTCTGTCACACTTGCTCCAAGGTCTCTCCCCGCAATCACAAGTTTTCATGCTTATTTTGTACTTTTCAAGCTGACTCCTTCTATTCTTAACATTCTCTTGTAATCCCCAGGTTACTATTTAACTGGGATGAAGGTCATCTAAAGCAAACTTAGTCATTTTTACTTTCTTTCTAGCACTATCTATCTGGTTTTGGACAAACACCCTTTCAGAACAGTTTTGGGTATTCTGTTCACACTCATATTCTTATCGTATCAGCTGTTGTTACCCAGACCACATTAGCAAGAAGGTGTTCCAAAGACTCCCATACGACCACATTTAAAAGACCAGAGCTAGAATTCCTTTCCTCTCACTCTCCTATGGAGGCATATACTATTACTGGCAAAGGTTATGCAGTTTCAGCTGTCATTGATGTGGTCTTTTGTTAGAGTATATCCTTAGTTTGCCTTCAGAACAAACTAGAGCAATTATGAAAGAGGTATCTATATTTCTCTAAAATAGTGAATTTCTTATTTTATACCTACTCACCTCAATACCAATCCTTAAATAGATTCTGACTGTCCAAAAGCCAGATAGAACACAGAAAGCAAATTGAACTCAGAAATCACAGTACTGTCTTTGAAAACCAGCATGCATTTACAGGACTATAGTATTTTTTTCCTAGAATGGCACTTCACTAACAATCATTTAATAGATTTTTTTAATTACAGGCAGAGTTATCACCACTATCACTAATAAGTCTGCAAATAGCATTTCAAATTCTGAGATCCTCTCATGTACTATGTTTCCTGCAGTTGCAGTAGGTTGAGAGTAAAGCTGTAGCAGAAACTGTAGTCTAGCCAGGGTAAAATCTTTCTCCTGCATCCTCACTTAGCCAATGAAGGGCACAGCATACTCCAGTTATTCACAGAGTGTTTGAAACATTGGCACTTAGAAATCCCACAGGCATCTCTGCCTTGCAGAAAGCCTACCAAAGGAATGCTCCATCACACTGTGGCACGAGAAAAGTGCAGATAGGCACGATGACTCCATCAATCATTTCTGTCCCTGTTTGGGAGGGAAGGGAGGAGGGAAGGAAATTCCAGCACTATTCTTCAGTTCTAGGCCAATGGGAAACTTATAAACACTAATATTTTTCAAACAGGCATGCCCCAGCATGTCATGACAGGATATATACTCTCTGTCTGCTACAGTTATTGGAGGAAATGGGGGGAGATGTCATGATGCCAAGTAACTTGCCCATGGAAGAGTAAGTAGATGAAGCAAAAGGAAAATTTGTGCAAATGCAGAGAGATTTTTTACACTGACAAAGGAAAAACCCTGGAACAGCACAGTGTGCTGGAGATGCTGGATAAGGCCACACTGCTAGCTACCCATATTCTTTCTGCTTCCAGACTTTCCTTCTCTTTGGTACTCAGCTGCTCTGGAAATATACATCTGTATAGATGTGAAAATCACCTGTGAAACAACTACTCCTCATCTACTGAGGCTTCAGGCCTTTTTTTTCCAGGCCATTCCTCCTAGTCTTATTGTTTTGTATCAGCTTGCTCTTCTCTGTCTGCTCCACATCACACTGGCTTCTGCCACCTCCTCCTTCACCTTGCCACAGATGGGTTAGTATCTTCTTTTTTTTTCTGAATTCCCTTGGTAATGGTACTTTCTTATCTAGTGCCAGATGTGGAAAAACTTTCTCTGATGGCTAACATTAATTCATGTCTCCTCTGCAAGAGTGAATAGCTCACTACACTTCATGTAATTTGATAAGCTGTAACCTTAAACTGCAACAGCACTCCAGTACCTCCTTAAAATTGTAACAGAAAAAAATTCAATTGCTTGGCAATGCATTGTGACTTCAACTTACCCACGATGAAGCAACCAGAGCAATAGGGGTGATAATGAATAATAGAAACAGTGAAGAACTGGATAGCTGCTAGTTCTTTGCATTGTGTTAATCTCTGGTTCTCTGTTCTTTTTCACAGTTATCTGTTTCTGCTAGTTTGCCTCTATAACAAGCTGAGCGCTGTTAAAGATGAAAACAGAAAGCTCTTGGATGCTTTCTCCCCACTGAGAAAATTCATAACTACCCTCTCTTCTAATTTCAAGGAAAGATAAGAATATGTGGGTTTGTTCAGACTGAAATATTAGTAATTATAATGTCATTATCCCATTGTTTGGCTTCTCCTGTTAGCAGTACCACAGGTGAACTGCTGCAAAATATGCTCTAATTTGTAACTTTCCCTGAACTTGACAGTCAGATTGACTTTATCTTGATGGCACAGAATAATCTGAACAGCTTTTATTAGCCTACTTTCTGAGCTATCCCTCCTGCTTTAATACCTCCTTTTATATATATATGTTTCTCAGTTCTCAAAATAGCCTTTTAAAATGTAGTTTTTAAGACTAATCTTAAACAGCTGTCCTAAAAGGCTTTGTTATTGGTTTTATGAGTGGCAACATTTGACTTTGGTAAAGATGTTGCTTAAGCATTGACAGATAACTCATTTTCCAGCTGATACATTCTCTGCTTAAAACTGCCTGCTCCACTCTACATTCACACTGTTAGCAAGTTGCGAACAAATGCTTGCTCAAAATCCTGAAACATTTAAGGGTTTGTAAAGACTTGCACCACTTAAGAAATGTGAGTCAAAAGCAGCCAGCAACTTCTGTGGCAGTTATCTGTCAGCATTTTCCTTAATTTTTAAGGAAAGGTTCACTTGTAAAGGTTCAGTGAAGAGGTCTGGTGAGAAGGCTTAGATATCAGAAAATGCCATCTCTCTGAGTGCTACTAGCAATACCACATTCTTTGAACAGACATAGACTTTGTGTTATTTTAACAGTCTTAAATAAAAACACCTCACCAAGTTTCTCCATTTGAAATAGCATCTATGCAAAAGAAGTAGTTGTACTCTTTTTAACTCCAAGGCTTTTTTTTTTTTTTTTTTTTTTTTTTTTGCCTATCAACCAAATTATCTTTTTTCAATAAAATATAATTTATACTAAAAATAGCATGCAATTAGACTCAAAAGAGAAACCACGATAATACATTCTCTCTCATATATACTCAGTATAAGAACCAAATAAGAAAATGAAGCAAAAAAAGAAATTAAAGAACCTTGAATTCCAGAATCTGTATAAAAATGATGGTGTTTTACTATCTGAAGATGTTATTATACTTCTTGACATCTGAAACTTGTCCCTGGATGACAGAAAGCAGAAACATCCTAAACTTCCCTAACTAGTCTGAACTTAACTAGACTTCCTTACTTAGTCTTAATAATATAAGCAACCCAAAATGTAACTCTTTTCCTATATTCTTCATATATCATGTGTCAAAAATCATTTATCTCAGTTTCAGTAGAGGTGTTGTAAGTTTAAAATGACTTTGTATTGTCAAAATAATTTTACTGATTACTATTTTCACATCTATATTTACATGTCTCCTACAAGGGAGCCTACGAAACATGTTGCTTCAGGCAGACTGCCAAAGCCAAGATGGTATCAAACAAGCAACCATACTTAAGGAGCACCCAGAAAGTATCCCAGTCAACTACAACTTGGTTTCCAAAGAGCCCTCTGAATGCTGAACAGGTAGCAGGTATTGCAGCGGTCATCTGACTACTGAGAAGTTACTTGCAGTTCTCTCTATATAGAAGACCTTAGGAGATTGAGATGGTGCTCGTAATGACTAAAATACATTTGATAATCTGAGATAAAATGTGCCACAGCACAGAAGGGAGCATTTTAGCATGGTCAGTTTATCTGTTAATGACATGTTAATCAGCAAAAGACATCTGAAGAGTTTTGGAATCTTGCAAAGTATCTATTTCCTTCGTCTCCTGCTCTTTAAACTGCACGTTTCTCTGCAGAGCACTGAAGAATCCCCACATATGTTTCTCCAAGATGTTACTCCCAATCACATATAAATTGAACCAATTCTTTGTCTTTCTATCCAAATGAAGGAGTCACCTTTATCATGAACTTTATGTGCCATGAATCACAACGACTTTGAACCATGCTAATAGTAACAAACACTGCTAATCAGAGCTCTGTCAGGGCCCAGTGATAAAGAAACTCACACCATAAATGTTGTTGCTCATGAATCACAAAAACTGCAACCCAAAAGCTCTTCTCTATCACTGATCTGAGATACAGGTGCTAACTTACACTGCTCAGCTTGATAAGCTTAGGTTGATAGGTTGTCAGCCTACAGAGGGATCTTGAAATAACATCCAGAAGATAGAAAGGCTCAAATATTTGTCACACACTGGTGACACAACTTTGTGTGTTGCAGACTACCATCATGTTCATCTCACAGGCCAAGGCACAACTGCATGGTTTGTAGATATTTGCAAAGGTCATATCAACGATACCAAATATCCTCAGCAATCGGACTAGAGTCTGAAAGACCATTTTTATCTTGACCTGAGTCTAGGGCTCTTGAGAACTTTACAGAACAATTGCCAATTCTACTGGCACTCTGATCAACTGATACATGCTGGGCTGTCACTCCACTAGCACCTTTTCTCTGATCAACTGCTTAAATGAGCCTATGGCCAGGATGTGCACCCTGACGCTCATAAGTGCTGTGGCATTTTTCAACAGGATTATCAGAAACCATATGTTCTCAAAGCTGAGCATACACACCTGTTTAAAGTCTCCTTGGTGTGGCCGAAGAAGCTGGTTTATGTCTATCACCATGCTAGCTCCTCCTGCTCTGGTATTTGATCCTGGAAGGGCTTCAAGCTGCATGGCTTCCTATCCAAATTCCTGGTTCCCACCCCTTCTCAGACAATCTAGCCCTCACATGGCTACTTCAGAGACTGCATCATGGATTGAAATTTTAGCTTTGCCAAATTTATTGTTACAAAAGCAAAAATTCAACTTTCAACTTTACTCTGCTGTACAAGAAGAAACATCCTCTAATATCAAAACCCGCAAGAAATGTGGGGAAAGCTAATAGAATAATTCACCGACCAGCAAAGGCAGACTCATAGGGATTGATATAGTTTTAAAAGCCTGTTTTCTTTAAAAATAATCTTACTTATCAAAAACACGACTATTCATTATGAAGTTGAATGAAATGATCAAAGTATGCAGAAAGGATTCTCCTCATAAAAAAGTCAAAACTATTTTATGAAGCAAAATTCTTATATTGGTTTATGAAAAAAATAATTTCTGTTACATATGCCTTATACTGAAAAGTTTGTATCAGAATAAAACTGACTTACCTTGTCCTTTATAAAAGGGGTATTTTAATAGTTGAAATTGAGGCATCAAAATCATAGAAAAATTTAGGATAGAAGGGACCCGCGGGGGTCATCTAGTCAAACCTCCTGCTCCAAGCAGGGTTAATGTCAAGGTTAGATCAAGGTGCTCAGAGCCTTGTCCACTCAAATTTTCAACATCTCCAGAGATGAAGAATCCACAATCCTTCGATGATAGCATTGATCTGCAAAAAAAGTTTCTGAATCTTTATGTGAGAGAACAGATTGAACTGTCCAAGAAGGCTCATCATTACTTTAAACTGGTACTTCTGTACTATTTACAAATACACGGCTGAAGATGAGACACTAACACAAGGTACTACCATTTTTTTGCCTTCCACATACATTGAGTACTCTGGAAAACGGCAAATCCCTAACAGCCTTACTGGCTAGGGATGATGGTTTGGAATGCCACTTATTGATTGATCTGCCTTGAAAAGGTGGAGGAGAGAATTTGTTTAGACAATATCCTAGACAATACCCTAGGAGTCTTCCTCCTCAGGTTTTTGATGCAACTTTGGCTTGTTAAAGAGTGCAGTCAGAGAGAAAAGGGGAAACTGGAGTGCCAACTAGCTCTTGTGCACATTTCCCATAAAACTTAACCTCCTTCAAGGATTTCATGACTCTTGCCTCCTTTACCAGCTATAGTCAAACCCTCATATTAATATAGACTAAAATAAGAATTCTTACTTCTAGCAAACCTCTTCAGAAAAACAGATTTTTCTGTAATTAACACTTTTCTCTCAAACTTTTCGTTAGCAGAGAACACCAAGTGCAGAGATTTTCAGGCACATACACATTTTTAAAAGAATCAATACTGCAAGTCAATAGTTCTTATTTTCTGACATTGCAATTCAAGTTCCCATTTTTAATATTTTCCTTCTATATGGAGTTTTCCTTTAACAATAGTTACAAAAAATGATATCTTAGGAATAATTTAACTTCAACCATTTTCAAACATTTTTATTACTACAATTTCAGAAGGAATATTATATATTTGAAAAAATAAAATTGTTTCAGCTTTCCATCTGCCATTAGTAAGTAGTACATTAAACATTGTCTTACAGTCCAAATCCACTAATTACAATATACAAGTTATCACTAAGATTGCTTACAGCTGACGCTAATGTAATGAAACTGCAGTCAATCTTGCTACTATTCTTTTTTTTTTTTTCATTTTACTATAATTTTTATACACATCACTGCAAAAGACTTTACAGCTTCCAAGGAAAATGTGGTGAGATGAAAACTCAATTGTCCTTTCATTATCTCATTATTCAATGAAAAACATTCACGTACGTTCTACTGAGTTTTTCTATTTCTCTATTTTTTTTTGACAGAAGTGTTAATTAGTACTCCTAAAGATGCACATTTTTGATACCTATAACCAGGCATTTTCCTTATTTCTTCGGTGCTTGTAACTAGCAAAGATCTTCACTGATCATGACAGAGGACTCTTCAAACAGGGAGTCATTAACAGCAGTATTTTCAGAGACTGATCTTGGGCAATCAAACGGTCTGTTCTGAGGTTTTCAAAACCAACGTTAATTATCACAGAAAAATCTAAAATTGGGTTTACACTATACAAGTTCCAGATACTTTTTTTTCCCTTTTTTTTCCCCTTAATCTCTAATATGGCTACTCACTGGAATCCATCCATCGTACATTGACTTTGCACTCAAATTTTAGGATTCTCCTCTTTCCTTGATTGCATACTGCCTGCATTTTGGTAAATACTCAGACTCAGCTTGGCTGCATACCAATAAATTCCCCAAATGGAGAAACAGGGGCATAGAGAAAGTTCAGGCTGCACTTGAGTTCTAATCCTACTGACAAAATATATATGAATGCAACAAGATTGGTTTCATACTAGATTTTCCATAATCTTTCAAAGCTATCTTAATAAGACTGAGAGGCACATGTCCCTCCACACACTAAACTCTTCCATTGTGCCCCAGAATGCCCCATGTGCCCCATTCTCTACCAAAACCTTAATTTTCAGGAAGGCTTTAAAGTACTCCTTTTATTTTTAGGGCAGTTTCTCCCTGCACCACCATCATGTGTGTCTAGAGAGAGACCGACAGGGAATGTGGATTCTTGTGAATGCATGTCCAACAATATCTTTTCACAGTATACTGCTTTTACATGACAGACGGCCCAGACCAGCTTTAGCCATACAGTTGAGTACTACACATTTAAAATTAAGAAACTAACAGAGGATAAACTGCATGCCTGGGAATGCAATCAGCCTTCTTGGGAAGGAGGCTGGATGTTCCCTTCTTTGAGAAATTAATTTTTATTTTAGGGTGGTGCTGTCTATCATCACATTGAGGTCCTACACTTCCATGTTGCTGGCTGGGGCTCCAGAACCAGACTCTGTGAAGGAAACAGCCAGTGCGGGGGCACGTTTTAGGCTGCATCAGGGGCAGACTCTCCTAGACATTAGTAGCCTGTTACAATTCCCTTGTCCCCATGAATCTCAAAATAGCCTAAGATGAGAGTGATAAATGTGATTAGAAGGCAGCAGTGACCAAGTACGCCAGAAAGAAATCCTGCTTAGTAAAAACATGTCACATCCCAGGTTACCACTAGCTAGATGCAGTGCTCAGGCACTTTATACATAGCATGGCTGGGAACCTCAGAATAGCTTTAGCTGTTGCCCACTTGTTCACCAGCATAGCTATAGGACACAGTGTAACTCCCGACCAAGATGTACACTGTTCCTCATGCATGGCATGCTTGGAAAAGGGGACAGTGCAGTGTGCATAGGGCAGACATAATTGAAGTGGTGTAGGCTTATGACAGTACTCAGATAGAAAGACAGTAACATTTTTCAGCATTTCCACAGAAGGCCCAATGCAGTTCTCTAAGCCACAAGCCTTAGTGGTGAAATTTTAGTGCTTTTTAATGTAAAAGCAGGGTCTACTGAAGTCTGCAGGGCCATAAAATATGTTTAGCAGTAGGGACTAAAAGGGCAATTAGTAACACCTACGGGAAGCACAGGTACTGTTCCATAAACTTAAAAGGTATGCTGGGCTTTTTATTAGGATGAGGATCTATAGCACAAAGCTTCCCTCATCTGAGTATCTCAAAACCTGTTTTGTGAACATTGCTCCAAATGAGATAATGTTCCTGAAAAAGTAACATACTGAGGAAAAACAAAATAACAGTGCCATCTACTGTTCCTATTTAACAGAAGACCGTTGAATGCTAGTTTCTTTTCCTTAGATTTCACTGTGAAATAAACTATGCTTATCCTTGCAATTACCTGAATGACACTGTTTTTATTGCATATATATTTTGTTGACAGCACTCTTTAAACCTCTCCTTCTGGCATTCACCAGGAACTGTCTAACATTTGTGTTGAGCCTGTAGCAAGTTCAGTTTGAGCCTTAGTCACAGCAAATTTCTTGCAGCTCTCAGTATGAAAAAGTGAAGAGATACAAGATACTGAGAGAATGTACTGGGAAACTATCACTATACAATTGTCCTGTTCTTATATTTTTCACTGGGAATCTGCTACTGGACATCGATGGGCACATCCTAATGTTCTGTACAGTAGTAGTCCATGAAGGAATGTTTTCCTACAGCGTTAGTCTGATATCAGCACTAAAAGCAAAAATAGAGTTAAGTCCTCAAAAAGTCTCTTATATCTGCAAGAAATAGCAATGATTAGTATTTCAAAGATGTTAGGATCCACTATTTTGATTTTTTCAGCATATGTTAAATAAAGGAAGTTACTGGTAATCAGATTCACATAGGGCAAGCATTTAATTACATCAACTTAAACAAAAACAAACTGAAAATAAATATGGCTCTGAATGTTTCCCTGAGAAAAAAATTCTCATTTCTCAATTACCAAAAATTCTGCATTAGGCCTTCTTCCTCAGCCTGTCTTTTGGATTTTATTTTCTAGCATATGATCTCCAGTAATGACCAACTTCTGAGACCTTACATAACTTTAAGCAACTGAGGATAACATGTTTAACTTGAACAGTCAAGGTGCATCTACATTAGCAGTTTAGTGAGCAGCATAATTTCTCTTAGGTATGAATGTGCTGTGTATCCACACTCACAGTTACATGGAACACACTTTGTGTGCACAGTGGTTTCTCTCCTGAAATAAGCAGAGAGCTTTATACTGGATTGTGATCCAGAGTGCCCAGTGGGGCACAAAGCAGGGTCACAAAGTTCAGCCTTCAGAGGAAGAATTCAGCAACTCTGAAGTCTTCCTGCTACATGCAAGCAATAATTCTTGAAAATTCTATAGTTCTCTTCTCTTCCTTCAAGGAAATCCCAAATGATCAAGAAGGTAGAGATCAATCACTGGTTTCTGGGCCCTCCAAAAAAATATGAACCAAAGCAGCATCTTGGCAGGTTCATCACTGCAAGCCACTAGCTGACAGATACAAATTTACTCTTGGCCTTTCTACTTCCAAAGAGGACAACTTTCATGAAGTATTTGCCGTATCAATGTAAGTGATATCATACCACCATCACATCCTCAGTTCAGGAGAACCAAACCAACAGCAGCTATCTGACAGTTACCACCTGGACCCTATCAGAGACTACTCCTCTGGTGAACCCAAGCAAGGACCAAGAATTTCACTGGGAGGCTGAACAATACAATGTTAGTATGCAAAGATCACAAGGAAGCTGATCTCTGTAGAGTTCCCTCCTACAGGATCAATGCTGCATTGAGTTAAAAGAATAAATGAAGGCAACAAATTTGAAAAACAGGGATAGAAATCAAGTTTCTGGTACAGCCAGGGAAGTCCATCCCTATTACAATGAGCTGCAGGATAATTTTGTCTGGGAGAATGAAAACAAGGCTACTGCACTATTCAACATACAGTCTCTGGGACCTGCAGCTATCCTGAAATAGGGTCCTGAGAGACTCTCACCTCCTTACTACATTGGGCACTAAAGCAGAGGAAAACAGAGGTCCCTGTTGAGAGACATTTAAAGGCTTTGGAAAAAAAAAAAAAAAAAAAAAGAGAGAGAGATGATTCACCAGCATTCCAAATGAGAACATCCTAATACCCTGAAGTCTCAACATGCGAATGCTGAAAGAGAAGTGATTTGGTAATATTAGAGCTCTGACTTCAACTCGATACAGGATGGCACTGGGAGGGAGATGGTAATTCCTGTGGTTCATGACTTCAGGAAGATTGCCTATCTATTGCTAGTGGTGAAAGCCTAGACCAGACCATTTAGCAAAAGATCTCTGCCTACATCTTTCCCCTAGCAACAGCTAATGACATACTAAAGCCATGTTTCCATGTAGTTGCAGCAGTGACTTAATGGATAGGGGGAAAGGAAGGTACAGCAGCTGTTTATTATGATCATACAGTTAATTTGCTTCTATTAGGACATCGGTCAATCAGTTTCTTTTCCTACCCCTGTGTGACTGTGTTACCCATACTCATATAAATGCATAATCTGGCAATACATTAGGAGGGTCTGTTCTGAAACCATAGACAGACAGTGCTGTTAAACAAGGTAAAATTTAATTCCACTCCAGCAAAAAACAGCAGTAACAAGAAAAGGATGCTACAAGACTGCAAAAGGGTGAATGTTGAAGGTGCTGTTCTGCATGCTGCTGTGCATGGGGCCAAGCACACAGATCAGCACTAGCCTGTAATTGATAACACAGGCTCTGGAATATATTTCCAGCAGTGCCCCAGGTGTTAACATATTTTGTCACTGTCCTTGATCTGCTGTGTTTTCTCCTTGCTCACTTTGTATTTTCCATTATGTAGTCAAAAGGCACCACAGGGGAGAGAAAGAATTTTTAGCATAAATGGCTACTACCTTTCTTGCAGGCAGTACTTTTTATGGTACAAGTGGTGACTGGAAGGACCGGACACAGAAAGTAAAATGGAAGGAGGGAGATGGAAGAGTAGATCTCCAGTTGAGGAATACTTTTCCAGAAAGCAGGGGTGGGAGACAGTTCACTGGGAAGATATATTCCTTGCCGAATTTCTCTATTTCAATGGAACATGAGTTGATAGCAGGCCAGAGCATGACCCAGTGAGGCATGGGAATGTAAGTAAACTACAGTTTCAGCAAACATTCAAGGTAGTCAACTTTTGCTGGACCTGATACTTTCCAACACAGAGATTCCACCCCAGTCAGGGATGTGAAGGCTGGGGGCAGACTTGGCTACAGTGACCATGGAGTGTGGTGGAGTTCAGCAGGAGGAAACAAGGGAAGTCACAGGATCACAACTCTGGACTTCAGAACAGACTTCAGCCTGTTCAGGGATTTGCTTTGTAGAAAGGTCCTAGACAGCTAGATGATTATCAGGATCTTGTCCTCCATGTTCACAAATGGTCCATCCCAACAAGCAGGAAATCAGGCAAAGGTGACAGGAGGCCTGTGCAGATAAAGAAAGAGATCCTGAAAAATCTCAAACATAAAAAGGAAGCGTACAAGAAGTGGAAGGAGGCACAGGTGACCCACAAGGAATATAGAGACATTGTCTGAGTGCACACAGATAGGATTAAGAAAGCCAAAGCCCATTTGGCATTGAATCCAGCAAGGGATGTGAAGGGCAACAAGGGCTGCTATAGGTGTACCAACAGCACTAGGGAAAAATGTGGCCCACTGCTGAACGGAGCAAGGGACCTGGTAAAAAGGACAAATAGAAGGCTGAGGTACAATGCCTTATTCGCCTTATTCTTTATTGGTGGACTTGCCTTCAGGAATCCCAGACCATGGCATCTGTGGGAGAGCCTGGAGCAAGGAAGACCCTTGGTAGAGAAGGATCAGGTTAGGGAGCATTTAATCAAACAGGATGTACACAAGTCCATGGGATCTGACAGAATGCACCCATGAGTGCTGAGGGAGCTGGTCAATGTCACTGCAAGGGCACTTTCAGTTCTCTTTGAAAGGTCTTAGCTATCAGTAGAGGCTCCTGATGGCTGGAAGAAAGCTAATGTCATCCCTATCTTCAAGAAGGGGAAGAAGGCAGACTGCCCCAGGGAATTACAGGCCACTCAGCCTCACCTCAATCCTTGGGAAGGTGATAGAGCAAATAATCATTGAAACCACTACCAAACATATGAAGGACAAGAAGGTGATTGGGAGAAAACAACATGAATTTACGAATGAGCAATCATGCTTGACCAATTCAATAGCCTTCTACGATGAAATGATTAGCTCAGTGGGCAAGGGAAGAGCAGTGGTTATTGTTTATCTTGACTTCAGCATGGCTTTTGACACTGTCTCCCATCACATCATGTGAAGTATGGACTAGATAAGTGAGCTGCACTGAAAACTTGTGGAACTGCCGGGCTCAGAGAGTTGCGATCAGCAGCACAAAGTCCAGCTGGAGGCAAGCAACTAGTGGTGTACCCCCAGAGTCAATGATGGGGCCAATAGTGTTTAACATCTTCATTAATGTCCTGGACAATGGGACAGAGTGCACCCTCAGGAAGTTAGCAGATGATACAAAACTGGGAGAAGTGGCTGATACACCAGAGGGCTGTGCTGCCATTCAGAGGGACCTTGACAGGCTGGAGAAATGGGCAGAGAGGAACTTCATGAAGTTCAATAAAGGGAAGTGCAGAGTCGTGCCCCTGGGTAGGAATAGCCCCATGTAGCACCACAGGCTGGGGGCCAACCTGCTGGAAAGCAAATTGGTTGATATTGCCAAGCTCCAGAAGTGAGTATCCATCCCAGTGAGCAGGAAGTTGAGCAAAGGGAGCAGGAGACCTGCCTGGATGAACAAGGAGCTCCTGGCCAAACTGCAGCCCAGGAAGGATGTGTTCAGAGGGTGGAAGGAGGCACAAGTCACCTGGGAGGAAGATAGGGACATTGTTGGAGCATTCAGGGCTAGGGCTGGGAAGGTCACCTGGGGTTGAATCTGGCAAGGGATGTGAAGGACAACAAGAAGGGCTTCTCTGAAGACATCTGTAACCAAAGGAAGACTAGGGGAAATGTGGTTGTGCTGCCAAAAGGGACAGGGGCTCTGGTGCCAAAGGGCACAGAAAAGACTGAGATACTACACGCCTTCTTCGCCTCAGTCTTTGCTGGTAAGAGTGGCCCTCAGCAGTCCCAGGCCCCAGAGACCAGGAGGAAAGTCTGCAGAAAGGCTTTCCCTTGGTGCAGGAGGATCGGCTTAGGGATTACTGAAGCAAACTCCAGGCCTGGTCAGCCTCCTCTCAATGCCTGGCACAGTGATGGAGCAGCTGCTGCTTGATACCATTTCTAAGCACATTAGGGGGAAGAAGGTGATCAGGAGCAGTCAGCATGGCTTCACAAAGTGGAAATCATGCTTAACCAACCTGATAGTTTTCCCCGATAGCATGACTGGCTGGGTGGAGGAGGGGAGCAGTGGCTGTTGTCTCCCTTGACTTCAGGAAGGCTTTCCACGCTGTCTCTCATGACATCCTCACAGGCAAGCTGAGCAAGTAGGGGCTGCATGAGCAGATGGTGAGCTGGATTGACAAGTGGCTGAATGGCAGAGCTCTGAGGATTATGATCAGTGGCACAAAGTCTAGGTGGAGGCCTGTAGCTAGTGGTGAACCCCAGGGCTGAAAGCTGGCTCCAATCCTGTTCCACTTGTTCATCAATGACCTGGATGAAGGGACAGAGTGCACCTCAGCAAGTTTGCTGATGATACAAAACTGAGAGGAGTGTCTGACGCACCAGAGGGCTGTGCTGCCATTCAGAGGGACCTTGACAGGCTGGAGAAATGGGCAGAGAGGAACTTCATGAAGTTCCATAAAGGGAAGTGCAGAGTCCTGCCCCTGGGCAGGAATAGCCCCATGTAGCACCACAGGCTGGGGGCCAACCTGCTGGAAAGCAGCTCTGCAGAGAAGGACCTGGGAGTCCTGGTAGCCTGCAAGGTGCCCTTGTGGCAAAAAAGGCCAATGGTATTGTGGGCTGCATTAGGAGGAGCACTGACATCGTGGAGGTGATCCTTGCCCTCAGCCCAGGGGAGGCCACAGCTGGAGTGCTGGGTCCAGTCCTGGACTCCCCAATACAAGAGAGATGTGGAGCTCCTGTAATGAGCCCAGTGAAGGGCTACTAAGATGATGAAGGGATGGGAGCATCTCTCATATGAGGAAAGGCTGAGAGAGCTGGGACTGTTCAGCCTGGGGAAGAGAAGGCTTGGAAGGATCTTATCAGTGCATATAAATATCTGAAGGGAGAGTGTAAAGAGGATGGGGCCAGAGTCTTTTCAGTGGTGTCCGATGATAGGATGAGGGGCAATGGGTACAAACTGAAACACAGGCAATTCCATCCATCAAGGAAAAACTTCTTTATTGTGGGGGTGACTGAGCACTGGCACAGGTTGCCCAGAGAGGCTTTTCACGCCATGAAAAGAAAGCAGACTGACAGGGCAAGTCTTCAAGGAAAGAGATGGCAGAAGACAGAAGTTCTCTGTGGATGAGGGGTAAATCTCTTATGAGGCCTGTTGACATTCAGGTCTTGTTTAATCGTGGTGTTTCTTGAACCTGAACCACTTGAATCCTAGGTGTCCTGGGAACAACTGCAGTCGGAAAATATCCCACCTGCCATGCCTGGGTGCTCCCTGTCTCGAAAGCTGCTTCTGCAGCAGCATTACCTCTTGGTAACTTCTCTCCCACCTGACTGGTACCTGCTGTTCTCTGGGGGTGGCCCTGGATTCCCAGGCAGAGAGGCATTTCTTCCCCAAATCTTGCTTGCAGTCTCTGGCAACAGCAAGAGCAGTGGTCCCACTCCTCAGGCACTTCCCCTCCTGCTATGCAGCTATGCCAGGCCATCCAAAGAGACCTGCCGTGCCTGCAGAATTGTATAAAAGGAGCTGTAATACCTGTAGTGCCCATGTGTTTTTCAAGCAGAGACAAGGAGCAGTCAAATAGTCCTGCAGAAAAGTATTTTATTTTCCTTTTTCTCTTTTTCCTTTTTCTGTTTTCTTTCCTTGTTTCTTTTTCCTTTTTCTTCCCTCTTTCCCTTCCTGTTTTTTCCTTTCCCTTGTTTTCTTCCCCATTTTACTTTCCTCTTTTTCCTTATTTGACTTTTCCTTTTCTTTTTTCTTCTTCCTTTCCTTTTTTCTTTCCTTTTTTCTTTTTTCTATCATTTTTCTTTTTTTCTATTTGTATTTCCTTTGTTGCTTTTTTCTTTTTCTTTTTTATCTTTTTTCTTTTTCTTTCCCTGTTTCTTTCACTATTGTTTTTTCCTTTTTCCTTCCTGTTTTTTGTTCTTCTTTCCTTTTTCTTCTTTTCTTTCCTTTCCTTCCCACTTTCTCCTTCCCCCTTTTTCCTTCCCCTTTTTTCTTCTTTCCTTCTTTTTCATGTTGTCTTTTTTCATTCATTTTTATTTCCTTTTTTGTTTTCATTCTTCTCTTTTTCTTTCTCCTTTTTTTCTTTCCTTGTTTTCTTTCCTTTTTCTTCCCTTTTTTTTTTCCTTCCTGGTTTTCCCTATTTTCTCTTTCTCTTTTTCTCTTCCCCATTTTCTTCCCCTTTTTCCTTTCCTTGTTTTCCTATCTCTCCTTGTTTTTCTCTTTCTTCTTTGTTTTTCTTTCCTTTTCCCCTTTTTATTTTCTTTTTTCATCCCTTTATTCTTTCCCTATTCTTTCCCTGTATTCTTCCCATTTGCCTTCCTTTCTCTCATTTATCTTTTCTTTCTTCTCTCCTTACTTTTCTTTCCTTGCTTTTTTCCCATCCTTTTATTCTTTTCTTATTCTTCCCCTATTTTTTCCTCCTTTTGTCTTTCCTTGTTTCTGTGCTTTCCTTTTTTCTTTCCTTCATTTTCATTTTTTCTTTATATGCTTTTATTTTTTTCTCTTATTTTTAATGGTGTTTCTTGTTTCCCTCCTTTTTTTGCTTTCCTTTTTGCTTCCCCTTTTCCTTTTTTGCCTCTTTTTGCTTCCCTTTTTTGCTTTCCTTTCCTTTTTTCTTTCATTTTTCTTTTCAATTTTCTTTATTTTTTCCATTTTTATTTCGTTTCCTTTCATTTTTTTCTTTAGTTTTATTTCCTTTCCTTTTTTCCTTCTTTATTTTGTGTTCTTCTTTCCTAGATTTTAATTCTTTTATTTCTTTTTGTTTGCCTTTTTGCTTCCCTTTATCTGCTTTTTACTCTCTTATTTTTCCTTTCTTTCCTCTTTTCATTTCTTTTTCAATTTTTCCATTTTTTCCTTTTCTTCCTTCCTTCCTTCCTCTTTTTCTTTCATTTTTTTCCTTATATGCTTTCATTTTTTCCCTTATTTTTTGTGGTCTCTTTCCTTGTTTTCCTCTTTTTTTGCTTCCCTTTTTTTGCTTTTCTTTCTTTCTTTCTTTTTCTTCATCTTTTTCTTTTATTTCTTTCAGTTTTCTCTTTCCTTTCCTTTTTTCCATTTTTTATTTTTTTCTTTCTTTTTGGTTTTCATTTTCCTTTTTTTCCTTCTTTATGTCTGTGTTCTTCTTTCCTAGCTTTTTAATTCCTTTCCTTTTTTACTTTTTTCCTTGCCTTTTTCTTTCATTTATTTTCTTTCCCTGTTTGCTTTTTTCCTTTTTTCTTTCTTTTCATTCCTTTTTTCCCTTTTCCCATGTTTTCTTTTTTTCCTTTTATCTTTCCTTCTTTCTTGCCTTCCTTTCCTTTTTTCTTTCCTTTTTAGTCTCCTGCTTCTTTCCTTTTTTACTTTCCTTTTTTCCTTTCCTTTTTCTTTCTATATTTTGCTCATTTTCCCTATTTTTCCTTTCCCCTTTTCCTTCCCCTTCCTTGATTTTTTCTCTCTTCCTTCCCCTTTTCCTTCCCTGTTTTTTCCTTCCCCTTTTCCTTCCCTGTTTTTTCTTCCATTTTCCCTGTTTTCTTTTTCTTCCCTTTTTCTTCCCCTCTTCTTTCCTTTTTCTTTCCTTGTTTCTTTTTCCTTCCTTGATTGTTCCTCTTTTCTTTCCTCTTTTCCTCCCCTTTTTCTTTCCTTTTTTTTTTCCCTGTTTTGCCCAAATGGGGGGCAGGTTTAGCTGTTTAAAACAAGAATCCAGAATGTTTCCTTGCAGGTTTTATGTCATCTTGGCTCATACAAATAAGTCAGAAGCTCCTGAGTCTTTCACCTCAGCCTGTCCAGTTGTTCAGACTACAAGCACCTCCAAACAGGTGATTCTGACTTGATCCATGCCCACAATGACCTTGTCGGGCTTTGATGGCTCCTGACCCAGGTTCAGCATGCAATACGAATGCTGGTGACTGCTCAGATGGTTCTCGCTGCCCAGAAGCAGAAAGAGGGAATGGCAGCAGATCCCAGGGGGCTTATGGAGGAGACATGGAAAGCAGGACAGGAGCTCTGCAGGGAGCGTCTGGAGGATGTTTGGAGTGGAGCGCCATCGGATAATTGCATAGGCAAGATGGCAGGCTGTTCTCCCAGTGCCTCCTTCTCCAAGCTCACCTGTTGCTGCTCAACAGCAACATTATCTGCACTTCTGCTCTGTTTCTGGTGCCTTCTGCTGCCCTCCGAGGGGTCCTGGAAGGACAGGGATGGCTCTGAGATGCTCCTTTGCATTATATTAATGTCAGTTTTCAAATGAGGCAGTGGAGGGGCAGAGACACATGTTGCATATGTCCTGCTCCCGCTGGGGCTTCTCCCTCTGGGCTGCTGCGTCTCAGAGCTTGGGGAGCTGCATCCAGCTTCAGGCTCTGGATTGTTGTGGGCAGAAGCATCCTCCTGAGCAGCACCTGGGTGTCCTGTAGGCACAAAGAGCCAGTTAGGTAGTTTGTACTGGCCCTCTGAAGAGAAAAGGGGACTTTTGCAGTGGCACCACGCAGCCTGGGCAGATGGCAAGCTGCGGCCTTAACACCTATGGATGTGAGGGGCAGTTCAGGAGACACAAATACCCCTGGGGGCAATATCCTGCACAGGGGGAGAGCTCTAGCCCATAGTGAGCAAGGCTCTGCAGAGCAGAGCTCTACAGATGTTTAACAGCTGGGATGCAGTTTGTGGTGTGAGGAAGGTCATTCTGAACTTCCAGAAAAGTGTTGCAGGGGGAAGGCACTGCCGGAAGGTATTGAACCCTCCACACCTCTCTGCATTGCCACAGACATCTTCCCACAGCCAGCTCAAGACCTGCAACCAGCAGCCCTGGGCAGTGCCAATCCCCAGTGCAGCCTCCTACCTGCGGAGCTGCCGGTGTGCTCGGGACACTCCTCAGCAGAGGGTCTGCAAGCCAAGGCCATGTCCCGCCCAAATATTGCTGTGCAGTTGTCAATGAGGAACTCCACCAGCACCAGCACCTGCACACGGAAAACCATGGGTGTCAGTGCAAGAGGCAGAAAATGTGCTCATGAGTCTTGCTGCTCCTGACTGACATTTCTCTAGTGAAAGCTGTAGCTCTGTGGCTGCAGCTCCATTAGGAGATCTGCCTGTCACATATTGCAGATAGCCCAGCTGAGGGGCATCCCCCATGCTCCCAGGTGCTGCTGCTGCATTTAGCTGTTGCAATAGCCATGGGATCTGTGGGGATGGCTCAGCTGTGCCCCGGTGGGGGGAGCTAGCTGGTGAGTTCAACATACCTTGTCATTCATCTCTTTCTGGACTTGCAGTGGGAGTGTGCTGTCCGTGCCTGGGCTCAGCATGTTGGGCCCAAAGCAGATGGCAAGGTTGTGGGAGTTCATCCTGCTGGTCTCTGCGTTCTGGCTAATGTGATGGAGCACAGCCAGCACGGGCTTGAGCAAGAGACGATTTGGCTGGGGCAGCTGGTCAGCCACCCTGTGTGAACACAAACACAACAAGCCATGACTTGAGGGGGCAGTGGCCACTGCCTCTTGCCGTGAGCAAGTCTCAAGTAAACTCCCACAAACGGTGCCTTCTCCAAAGAGAGCAACGCCTGTGCTTACTTTCACTACTTTACACAAGTCCTATCAAGAAACCCCCAGCGGTAGCTGGGTATATGGTTAAGTGCAAGATCTGGAATGACCAGATCTTGACTGAAAGGCGAGCGTTTGAGCACAGTGCCTGCTTTTCAGTAGATGGACAGTGTGAATGAAGGTAAGGTTGTCAGGAAACATCACAGGAAGCCTTGCAAAGGCCCATGAAAGCCTGTGCCTGTGTTGTGAAGTATCAGTACTAGCAAGCTGATAGAAATGGCAGGTTTTTCCATGCGACTCCCCATTTTTGGAGAAGGCCCCGGCCTCTCTCAGCCGCTCCAGAACACTATGACTGGCTACAACACTCACTCTTTCAATTCTTCAATCTTTTCTTCCCTGCTTGGCTTCTCCAGAGCCAGCATCCACTTCTCGTACAGGGCCGCTGACAGGAGTTGGGAGGGGATATTGCGGAGGAAGTCCTGCAAGGCCAAGATATGGAGATGAGGCTTTGGACACCACGCCTGAGCCCACAGGGAGCACCCCCAGCACTTGGGCACCCAAGGAGGCAGCTTGCTTTGAGCTACCTGCTCTCGAAGGTGCTCACGGCCACTGGCAGAGCAGTGGGCTGCACAGGTCCCTGCCCTGCTTGAACATGCCTGTATGAGTGCAGTAACAGGCCCTGGTGCCTGTCAGCCTGGAGTCCACCCAGAAATCTCAGTCTTCCTCCCTGAGGAGGGTGCTGGGGAGGAGGAGGCGGAGGAGGAGGAGGAGGAAGGGAGTTTCCCGTGGGCAGGCAGGAAATCAGTGGCAGAACAAGGGGGACTGAAAACCGGATGGAAAACACAAATGCCAAACTTTCCCAAGTCCAAAAACATGCCGTTTGGCTTCACTAGGGTATCAGCTTTGAGTCCCCCCTGGGACCATCCAGGCACTTGAGTGGGCCCCTGCAGGTTCGCAGTGTCCTCTCAGAGCTGCAAGGCAGAAGAATTCACCTTCAAGACTACCGCCAAGAGGTGCACAGGTTTGCTGTCCAAGTCAACGGTGTCCCCTTTGTCGAGGGCCTCCTTCAAGTCCCTGCGCTCTGTCTCACTGGCAGCTTTGTGAAATATCCCCTCAGTGGCAGGCCCTTCTCTGTACAGTATGGCCAGGAGATCCTGCAGGAGAAAGCAGATAGGGGTGGCAGAAGAGTTCCTTGGGTGAAGAAAGGCCCTTTAGCCTTAGGGGAGCATTTGCTGGAGACAGAAGCAAGTTTTTGCCTGGGAGGCGCACTCTGCTTTGCTTGGGTTTGCATCTAGTTCTCACTGCCGGTAGGTTACACAGGCAGAAACTTGGCCAAGTAACCCCAAGCCACCCTCTTGAGCACCTTCTTCAGGGAAACCCAGAAATCGCCATCTGTTCATGCTGCTGAGAGCTTCCTTTCAATGACTTCTGCAAGGCCACCAACATGCCCCTTAGGGAGCAGACCTGCTTCTCCTCTTCCTGCTCTGGGGTTGTCTCCACTCCAAAGTTACTTCCCGCAGCAGCTGCGTGGGCCGCACAAACCCGCAGACTTGACCCCTTTGACTTGCACAATCAGACCTGACCTTCAGGCCTTGCCAGTGAGAAGTGAGCATGGAGGGCAACCCCCCAAATCCCTTGTCTCCACAGAGCCACAGCCCAAGTGCTGGCGATGCTGCCGTGACACAGCCGGGAGCAGGGTAACTGCATAGCCAGGCTGGCTTACCTGGACTGGCTGGGGCAGGGTCTTCTCTTCCCCACAAAGACTTGCCAGAGGCTGCCCAAAGAGGGGGCTCTTGAGGCCAGAGTCTGGCTGCCCTGGGCAGTCCCCGTTGGCCGAGGTTAATCTCTGAGCAAACGGCCACAGGATCAACCTCTTCCTTTTCTTAGTCCCACCCGCTGCAAGCAAGAGGAAAGCAAAGAGCAGGTGAAAAAAGCCAGAGGAAAATTGTCTGTGTGCAGTGCCGTGTGATGCCGAATGCAGAGCAGAGCCGTGTGTTGAAACAGTGACTCTGACTCTCCGGGGGAAACTGGGAGATAGCTAAGGGCTTCCTGAGGAAAGAACCACCACAGCTGTAAAAGTGTGACCACCCCTCTGAGCACACCAGCTTTCCTGCTTTTTTCACCTTCTAGTGACTGTTTCCTCTGAGAAAGTAGGAGCACACAGGGCACAGAAAGAGCTGCGGGGTGTTTGTCATGTGCAGAGGTTTGGGGCATGGCAGAGGTTTCTGGGACCATCGTAAGGCAGATGCGTCGCTTGGACAGCTTGCAGTGGCGGCAGTTTTGGCTACGCAGTCTGAGCGTGCCCCATCCAAGGTCTGGCAAGAGGGGCAGGAGGGGCTCCTGCTTTGGAGCTGCTGTCAAGCGCTATGTGAGAAGGCAGCTGCTCAGCTTCTCTTTCCAACTCACCAGGCGAGTGGCAGAGTCCCTCCTCAGGAGCTGATGGGACCAAGACGGGGCATTGCTTGGTGCCAGCCTGCAAGAAACATGTTCAGATTACAGGGCCACCCCGCAGCAGCAAGGGCCGGAGTGTCGCTGCAGCAGCGCAGAAATGTGTGAGCAGCTCCAGGGACAATCCTGAGGTCATCAGACGCCTGTGGAGGAGGTGCTTGGGTGTGGGAATGGCGCTGCCTCTCTGCCCAACACAGGTGCTGGGGGCACAGGCTGCTGCTGCAGCCAGCCACCCCACTTGACCCTGCAGACCACAGCCCCCAGGCAGTTTTGGGGTGCTGGTGGATGTCAAGAAGGCGCAGCCCTCCTGCGCTGCCCCCACACTAAGCAACTCCTCCCAGACCTCCCCGTGAGGCAGCTGGTGTCTTGAGGGCTTCCGTCCCCGCCACCTTCCCTCCTGAAACTCAGACACCTCCCGCCAGCACCTGGCAAGGGCCGGGGCGGAGCGAGCCCCTGATCTCCGCCGGAATCAACGTCTCCACGGTCCGGGCACTCAGCGACACCGGCTAGGCAAGAGAGCAAAGAGCCAACGTGAGCAGCTGGTAGCAGGGGCTGCTGCCAAAAGCCCCGTGGTGCTCTACGCAGAGCAGAAACCCCAGGGACACTTACGAGGTTGTAGGAGCCAATGACCTTCACAAGGAGCCGAAGGGAGGCCAGGCAGGTGACGCGGGTCTCCTGGGCTCCTCGGCTTTGCCTGGGCACAGGGCAGGCACAAAGGCAGAGCTCAGTCATAGCCAGCCCTCGCTGCTCGCTCCCCTGACACCAGCCCAGCGCCTCCACACCACCCTCACACAGCAGACCTTCCCACAGCGCTCGCTGGCAGCACCGCTCTGCAACACCCCCGGGTCTGCTGCCTCCGGGCCTCCTCCGTATGGAAATAGGAAGTGGCAGCTTGGGGTCCCAATCCATGCAAGCAAGGAGCTGAGGTGACAGCTCCACGGCCTTGCTGTTCACGTGCCCTCACAAGGTGAAGCACCTCCTGCCGCTCTGCCCAGGAGCTGCCCTGCGCAGAGGGTGTCCCGTTCCCCCACCTCCACCGCTGCATTGCTGGGGGCAGCTCCCCTGGGAGCTCTCCACTGCCTGCAGCCTTGACGCCAGCTGCTGGCAGGCTGAATTCCCCAGCAGGGCTCACCTGAGGATGGCACTGAGCCACAGCTCCTTCACCTCCTGCGACCTGCGGCAAAGAGGAGAAACAGCCTCAGAGCCCGCTGCTCCTCCTCCCTCCTCTGCAGAGGCAGAGGCCCCCAGGCACATCTTGCCCGCTTGGCCCTGCTCCACACGGCCAGACACCAAAGCCCCCACTCGGTGTCCCCTGCTCGGTGTCCCCCAGGTGAGCAGAGCTGCAGGGACGTGGCAGGGGCGGGTGCCTTGTGCACACCTGGAGCTGCTGGTGGGTGCATCTGAAACCCAAGCGGGGCCTCTACTTTCTCTCCCCACAGCCTGAGCTGAGCCCCAGCAAGCCCACAGAGACCTGAAGGCCAGCACAGTGCTCTTTACCCCCCAGAACAGTCCTGGACGTGTCCCCAAGACTCACCGGAAAGTGACCACGCAGAAGTCACCGGGCCACACGAGGACGAGGGTATTGGCATATTTCAGGCCAAAAACCTCCTCCTCATCTTCCCACTCGCACGCCACCTCATCCTTCCGACACAGCACCCAGAGCTCGCCGAGACGCACTCGGTGCTTCAGGAGGAAGGTGGAGCCGCATCTGCCGGGGGCAAGAGCAGAGTCTGACTTGGAGATTGTGTCATGGGGGCAGCCCCAGCAGCCCTCCAGGGCAGAGCCATTTCCCAGGGGCAGAGCCTTGAGGCAGCCACCCCAAGGCTCAGGCAGAAGAAAGGAGTTTCAGGCCCAGCGCACACAGAAGGCACTTCCAAAAAGTCGCTGCTGGTCAGCAGTGCCAGCAGGCGCTTCATCAGGGGCTGCGAATCAGGACAGCAAAACCAGGAGCCTGCCCCTTTCCTCTTACACCTCCCTGAATTAAAGGGAAAGGGTGTCCCTACCCGCAGTGCAGGGACACCCATGCAGAGGACTGCAGGTCATTTGGACACAAGTCCTTGTCGGGAGCAAAGGGCATCCACACATCGCATACGCAGTGAGAATAGGCAGAAGGCCTCCTTCTGGGCAGCCTCTGTGGGGATTTGGCTCCTAGAGGATCCAGACCAGCAATATTTGGCAGTATTGCTGTTTGTTGCAGAGAGATGCTGTTCAGTAAGGAACAAATGCAAAGAGTTTGGCCAAAATCCCTTCTCCTGCCCAGCTGTGGGCACCTCCGTTGGCATTTAGGCTGCTGGGAAAGCACGTGCTGCTTTGCTTGTGCAGCCCTGCCAAGGTTAAAATGAGCCAGCCCGTGTCCACTGATGGCCAGGTGCTGTGCAGGCAGCCCCCAGGAGACACTTTCTGCTCCCACGGAAGCAGCTCCGGGGAGGAGCAGTGCCCTGGGGCTGGTGGTAGAGGTGGTAGCAGGAGGAAGGATAGCTGCGGTTGCTAATCTTACTTGAATCTGGCGATGGCGATGGCGTTGGGGAAGAGCAGGATGTGTCTGTCCCTCGTCCTGTGGTGCCGGGTCACCTGCGCCCAGTCACTGAGCAGGAGCTGGGGGCTCCTGCGTGACACAAAGGCGCCAAGCGGCGCCGGGGGCCGGGAAGCTCCCCTGCCCATGAGCCCAAGGCTGGCACCAGGAGCCACGTAGCCAGGGGCCCCGGGCTGTGCCTGCGTGCCAGGAGCGGGGCTGCGAGTGCCCCAGGCGCCGCAGCAGTTGGCCTGGCCCATGGTGCTGCAGCTGGGCAGACGGCTATGGTGTGGCCGTGCCCCACGCCGAGCAGCGCCAGGCACGGGCCAGGCCTGAGCAAGGCTGGGAGCAGTGTCCCCGTGCTGGCAGTGCCGCTGGGCTGGGAGCCTGCGTCTCCCTGCTGCCCTGCGCCGGCACAGCGCCGCACTGGGGCAAGGGGGGGCGCTGGTGACCGTGGCCACCCGGGTGTCACTGCCGCACATTGTGATGCGCCGGCCGGGTCATGGGGCAGAGCTGCGGGTGCGGGCTGGGGGCTGCGGGCACAAAGGGCAGTCTTCTCGGCCGCCCAGCACCTCTTATGACACAGTGACACTGCTGCTGGCTCCCACGATGCCCCCTTTGCTCTCCGCGTCTCAGCCCCACATGCCCAGCGCTGGCTCCTGCCATGGAGAGGGTCTAAGGGACGTGCTCAGAGACGAGCTGCCTTTGTGTGTCCTGGTGGTGGCTGCAGGGAGGCAAATGGTGCCCAGGACAAGGGCGGAGATAGGCTTCATGCTGGAGGAGCTCCCAGCTTCAGCAGCTGGCTCTGTATTGGTGAAAAGCCCCCAGTGCACAGGCCTCCCCACACAGCTGCAACATCGCCTGTCGTTGCTAGCACAGGAGGACTCAAGCTCTGGAAGGGGCAAGCAGCAGGCCCTGTGCACGCTTGAGAACCAGGGCTCAGACAATGCCCCAAATCCCAAGTTTCACGCTTCCTCTGCGGGCAGTCAGCCTAGTGGTCAGCCCCACATTAGTGACCTCCCTCCACTCCAGGTGTCTAAAGGTGGCATCAACATGTGAAGTGGGAATCTCAGCTACAATCCCAGTCTGAGAATGGATTTCAGTTGCCTAAACACTAGCACCAGCATCCACTTGTGATGCCTTCGAAAATTCCTTGCGGTGCCCTGGGATACCCTAATGCCTGTAGACACCCACTTCCAGGCAGCTGAATCCCAGCTTGACTCAGGTCCATCCCAGGAGTCTGCAGAAAGACTCAAAAGACTATGCAGAAGGATTAGGCAGGCTCATGAAAATGCTTGCACACAGGTACTGAAATGTAAGTTCCTACATGTGCAGTCTGCATCTGAGTGCCAGTCCAAATGTCTGTGAAACCTGCCGGGATGGTCTTTCTCAGCCTGCACTGATACTTTGCTCTTGAGTGGATGCCAAAGTGCTTTGGCTGCAAGTTGCTCTCCTAAATCAAGTGGCTGAGATGTGTGTGGCAGAACAAGAGCTCGCACCTGGCTGGTGCACGAGGCTGTGCTGCTCTATCAGGAAATGTGCCATGGCATAGGGCCCGAGAAGGGTAGAGGGATGCAAGAAAGCTGGCTGATATTCAAGGATCCCCTCTGCCAAGCTCCAGAACTGTCCATCCCAGTGAGCAGGATTTTACTGGTAAGATCATCCCTCAGCAGTCCCAGGCCCCAGAGACCAGAGGGAAAGTCTGCAGAAAGTAAGACTTTCCCTTGGTGCAGGAGGAACCGCTTAGGGATCACTGAAGCAAACGGCACATCCACAAGTCCACGGGCCCTGCTTGCATGCACCCACGAGTGCTGAGGAAGCTGACCAATGTCATTGCAAGGTCAGTCTCAAGCCTCTTGGAAAGGTCATGGTGATCAGGAGAGGTGCCTGAGGCCTGAAAGAAAGCCAGTATCAGTCCAATCTTCCAAAAGATGTTTACAGATGTTTACTTCCAAAATGTTTACAGCTTTGCAATTTTTGACATATACTGAATGTACCTTGCATAAGTGCTTAGAATTTGGTTGTCATTTAAACTACATAGTAGTCGTAATTGATAGTTAAAATGTGAATGTGTAATTCACAAGTTTAAGAGCGTCTATATTGCTTTCCATATCTAGAGATCAAACCTTAACTAACTTGCTCTGTTGGTCTGAGCCATTTACTCAAGCTATACTATCACAGCTTTGGACAGCTAGGGATATGCAATAGACAAACACCGGAAAGTGACAGCCACACATAATTAGAGGATCATCAATAGGTGGAGGTGGAGATGCTGGCTTTCTAGCTGTTGGCTGTCTTCTCTGTAGCTGAACTACTCCCCTGTTTTTCCATCCTTCATTCTTGATTCATTACAGGAAGATGATGAACAAGAAATAGCAGATATCATCACAGTACCTCACAGTACCAGAAAACACAATGCAGACATCAAGTTCTGGGACCAAAAGAGATCAAGCCATGAAGGTTGCCTTGCAGTACTACAGCTATGTTGCAACCTAAAAGCTGTGAAGTATGTGCCAGGCACAATGCGATCACTCATTGAAGAAATTTAAAGATACTCAATTTCCATACCATCCTGTGTCATGACACAAGATGGCACTTCTGAGATGAAAAGCAATCAATGCAGCAGTTCTCAGAGAAGAAAACTTCAGAGGAAATCAAACATTTACAGTGAACAGTGAAGAGCAGGACCTAACACGGTCAAGGCTGCTCTTTGCTTTCAGCTAAATTAGGCCTCTTCCAACCTGGACAAGGACCCCAAGAGAAGTAGAAAATGGTTGTTTTGCCAAAACACAGCAGGGCTTTGACAGAATGCTGAAGAGATCTCTGGTGGGTTTAGTGGAATAATTTAATAGGCAGGCATGTTGGTAGGTAGGGAACAAAAAGACATTTGCATTTGAGAGTGCCTGTAAGGTCTGGGAATAGTGAAGGCCTGTAGAGGTCTGAAGCTCTTTTGCATTGAGGAAAATGCCCTGACAGAAACTGGATGAAAGAGAGGAGTTTAATCACAAACCTGAGTTAAGGAAATAAGATTCTGGAAAAAAAAAAAAAAAACATACATTCATTTCACTTTCAGACTAATGCAATATTGTTTAACACAACTAAGAAGCTGATCTTCCTCTATTGTGAAAACATGGAATCAAAATAATTCAGGTTGGAAGTGATGTAAGGAGTTATTTCTAACCTCCTGCTCAAAGCTACATCAGTTGTGAGGGCAGACCAGGTTGCTCTAGGCTTTATCCAACTGAGTCTTGAAAACCTCCAAGGATGGAAGCTGCACAACCTCTCTGGGCAACCTGTTCTACTGCCTGAGTGTCCTCATGGTGAACAAGCTTTTCCTTTTATCCAGCCTGAACCTCTCATTCAATTTATGCCCATTACCTCTCATCCTCCAACCATGCACCACTGTGAAGAGCCTGGCTTCATCTCCTTGGTAACCTCCATGTAGGCATTGGGGGTCTCCTGTTAGTTCCCTCTGAAGCCATTTATTCTCTAGGCTGAACAAGCCCAGCTCCCTCAGCCTTTCCCCATAGGGCAAGTGTTTCAACTCTTAAACACATTGCTGGCCCTCTGCTGAACATGTTCTAGGTTATTATTATCTTCCTTGTATTGGAGGCACCCGAAGCTGGATGCACTATTCCAGATGTGGTCTCATGATTTCTGAATAAAGGTGAAAAATCACCCCCCTTAACCTGCTGGGTATTCTGTTAATACAGTTCAGGAGACTGTTGGCATTCTTTGCTGTCAGGGCACATTGATCGTAATGTTGACCAGGCCCCCCGGGGCTGTCCAGAAGTGCTGCTCTGCAGCCAGTCAGTCCCAGTCTGGATCACTGCAAAATTAGAATTATAGAATAATGTAGGTCAGACTGACAGCAACCTGAGACCAAAGCAAGGTGATGAGTTGTCATCCTGGGAAGTCCAGTCAATGACTCAGGACCAGCAGGGGACCATGCTGGGCATAGGCCCACCTATAATATGGTTGGGACCAGGACTGGGGGCCAAGTCTAAAGATTAGGTGGATCTTCCAGGCCCATGGGCATAGGGTGTGTGGGTAGAGGTCCCAGATAAAGCTAGTCTGGACAAGAATGGCCTATGGTACTCTCGGGGCCATACCATATATGGATGACACTTTGGTACAAGGACAAACTGAAGTCAAAGTACAACAGTACACTGGAGAAGTAATCAGCGTTATGCAAAACACAGGTTTTAAATTAATCATGATAAAACCCCATTAGTAAAATCTGATGCTTAAAAAGGGTCAAGATGAATGGCGCTCAGCGCATCAATGGGTAGAGCTAATTATAAGACTCCCCATTCCCACAGGAGAAGCTGAGTTGCATTCAATTTCGGAATGAACTTTTTGCAAGACTTTATCCCTCTACTTTCAAAAATTGGAAAACCACTAATCAAACTGTTAACTACTTTCTACGCATGTATAGCAGACTACTCGGAGGAAGAGCAGGCCTTGGAGCAGTTGCAGAGAGGAGCAGCCCTTTTCTCCAGAGCAGAACTCTGGAGCAGGCTCCCTGCAAAGCAGGGGATACCAAGAAGTTGGGTATACGTGTCCCTCCTGCCATACATGCTCATCTCCCATCTCTGCCTTGACTGAGACTCTGGTGGAGGGATGCCCCTCTTGCTAGCTTGCTGTCTTTTGACAGCTACCTTCCTCCCTAAGGAAGAAACAGAAGATCACTATTAATCCTTACATTCCCCCCACCACCCATGCTACCTGCCACATGCACCTGGAGAGTCTCAGTTGTACTCACATGCTTAGGATGGCAGAGAGCAGGGTCCAGTGCATTGCCAGACACCTGGACATGTTCATGATTATATCAAGAGACTGCAGAAGAGAAAGGAGACTGGAGGCACAAAAGGAGGTGAAAGTGACTTGGAGAAATCAAGGGGGAAATCACAAGGCCTAAAATCTAAGGATCAGTGCCACTGCTGAGGGGTTGACCCTCCAGGAACACGTAAAGGGCGCACCACTGAGTATGTCTTTCTCAGACACACTCTAACAATTAACCTTGTCCAGGGATGGTTTAAATTAGTGGTAGCTGGCTTGGCCCAAACTGCAGAGGCCACAGCTGATAGGGTCTCAGTGGGGGCACTCTGGCCTTGGAGCAGCAGTGCAGCCTGCCCTCTCCTTGGGAAAAGCATGGAGAGCCCCTGGGAGAAAAGGCAACAGTGGGTCTAAGTCTCCCATTCCTCCCTGCTATCCCACTCACCATCCCTTTGGTACCCCAGTTCCTTCTCAGCGTGAGAAACAAGATTATCTTCACTGGGGTCTGTCTGCTCCATGCTGGAGCCCCTGCCTTATGCTGCTGAAGAAGACTCAGCTCATGCCCTCAGAAACAACCCCTCCCCAAGCATTCCACAACTGCTGTAGGGAGAAGCCACAGGAAGCAGCAGTTCACCTGCCCTGCCTGGTAAAGGAGGCCACCTACTACTTCAAACGGAAGCTTCTCAAGAGCAAGAAAAGGGCACCCAATCCTGTCACTAAGTGCAACTAAGCCAGAAGCACCACCTGCACAAGATCTTGACTACATCTGTCAAGATCCAGCTGATGAGATTAATCTGGTGTGAGGTAGATAATAATAATATAAAAAAAAAAAGGAAGACAAACTTTGCTACCCAACTCCTACTAACATTTTTTATAACTGTAATGTACTTTGCTTTTTTGTCAAGGTTATTGTTGTTGATGAACTTCTGCACTGGGTGGCTTCACCTGGTCCTAATTCACCGAAGACTGCTTTGTCTGGCAAGGCTGGGATCACACTTTCTGAGTGAGTCAGTCAGAATGCAATAAGGCAAACAAAAATGGGCCAATGCACGTTGATATGGTGCAATCAGCCACTCAGTACTCTTGAAAACAACATGTTTAAGAAATCATTGTTCCATGTTCAAAGGTTGTTGGAAATGCCTGGGGACCAACTTCAGGGTTTCCTTCAAAGAATGAAGTAACAACTTGAGTCTCACCAACTCCAAGCAGACCCTCAAAGATGCAAAGCCATAAATCAATGTGCATGTTAAGGACAAGAATAGCAGAATAACCGCAAGCTGTGACCTGACTTTCTTGATGTGTGAACAACTCATGATCAGAGGACGCGCCTGTTGTTGGACTGATCTTGTCACATTAGGGAAGTCATGAGCTATTTCTATTTTGTATTCCGTGTATTTTTCATTGATGTTTAAGAACAAGAAAGTTCCTAATAACATTTCCCCAAGAAATTGCCTTTTTAAACTAAGACTATTATAAATTCTGTTTCACCCAGCTTTGAAAGCTTGGATAGCTCACACCACCACCATCACTCCTAAACAAACTCCAGTTCATAATGGAACATACCCTGCAGAGACAGAACAATATCAAAGGCAAAGAAGAAAAGAGTGTAGGACATGGCTGGCTTGGTACAAGGACAACAGATATTGGTATGATATTTCATTTTTCAAAGATATTCTAAATACAGCTCTTGTATTACAAGGGACATTAGCTTCTTGAGGTAAAAATTAGGAATACAATACCACAAGAACAAACCTGCACTTAGGATCTTAATGAAATAAGATCACTGAGAACTATCTACCTGCTAATTCACAGATTTGTTAAAGAAAGGCAAAAAAAAAAAAAAAAAAAGGCAGCACTTCAGTATGTGTGGGGAATTTCAAAAACAAAAGTTCCTTCCTATTTACTTGGAGATTCTAACTTGCATGTCCTTCCACAGTAAGTAGAAAAGGCACTTCCAAGTAGTGGCTAGCACAAACCCAGATTTGCTGGCCAGCTCCCAGTGCTATGATTAAAATATAGTTTAGCACTCGGTTTTGAGATTCTCTGCCATAAGTAGATCTTTTTTGTCATTGAGCTTGGTCTTCAGCAACCTAAACTTATATAAATGTGTAATTTTAGATACCTACCTATGCACAATTAAGTTTTTCTTTTGTTAAAAGGGATACATTTTCCTTTTTCTCCTGTAAAAACCAAAATGGATTATACTGTGGCCTGGACAGAAATTATATAGGAATCTGAATCTTACAATAGAAAAATGAGATTCAGTTTTAAAAACCTATTTGTCTAGGTACTCTTAGTAAAAAGAACAGAAATATTTCTACATCATCATTGATATTGCATACCTCTTGTTTCTATAGTATCTTTAAAATTAAGATCTGAATGTAGCATACTGGATCTGCAGAGAAGCTGTAACAGGAAAAATGTACAGGCCTTTCCCTATAAAAGAGCAATGTGTGTATTTGTTATTTTTAAGTATGTTCTGCTTCACATTCCATTCTCCATGAAAAATGAAAGCTAACCTATATCACACAAAAGTGTTGGTAATACTTATGTATCTGCTACCACCTGCTGACAAACACCATTATTGACTTTATCCTAGCCAGTCTCATAGAAGCAGCCTGTATTTTGTGATAAAGCTTGCACTGACTGCTCTCTACAGTGCCTGACAGTAAAAACTACATAAAATTTTCAATACCGTATGTTGTAGTCATAATAAGCCACTAACTTTCTATCCAGCCAGCTTGCCTGTATGATAGCTTCACCACTGACCAGCATATTCAGCTCATAAAGCATCTACTATATCTTCCATTCACTGAACCTGTTCAGCTGTTGCAGACAGTTATTCTAGTCAGTTACTGAGCAATTTAAAAGAAACTGATTCCCCATTTACAGAAATCCCAAATCATTTAATCTAGTACATTAATCGTAAGATTTTTTAAATGACAAGTCAATTTCTCTTGGCCTTATTTCCCAATCTATAATGTGGGCTGAAAACATCTTTTTCTTTTTTCCAGTCTTAAAACTAAGATCAGAATAGTAGTAGAAATGAGAGCCTTTGTTACTTAAAGCATTGTAAAATTAAGCAGGATGGTGCAAAGCCATTCATTTACCTCCAGATATTATTGTTGCTGAGAAAAAGACCACCAAAATCCTAAAACAAAATGGAAAAAAACATCTTCAGTTTTAGGTAACTCACACTAAATTGCAGAAGTATGACACTAAAAAGAGATTACAGTTCACACTGAGGCCTGTATTTGTCTATATGGTAGAGTAAGTGTTTATAGTGTTTACTTCTACATGCACTTCCAAACATTTTGAAAAAAGCTGTCAGAGTTCCCATTCCTGCAGCACTTCATGAACTTTCATGAATCAAATTTTAAACCCAATTTCATATAAAAATGATCTGGCAAAAAATGTAAGCCAAAGCTTCAGATCTGGTAAGCCAAACCTTCAGAAAAAATAATTTCATGACAGCAATAGAAATGTCATGAAAACCACAGCATAGAGCGACTGCGTAACAGTATGCCTTGTGGTTCAGACAAAGATAATTCTGTTAAGATCATGAAGCCTGTTGTCTTAGCCGATGAACCTGAACCTGAAATTTCTACTTAAGAGCGATAGGTCTTTAAGACTGGTAGGTTCCTCGAGATCTACACGCATTTAGCAAAAACAAAGGTGTGAATGAGATGTCTTATCCCCTTTTCATTGCCCACTAATCCATTTTTTTTCTTTTGCAAAGATTAGCATTTTTCACTAGACTTAAGCTCCTGCCTGGAGTGTTCAAGTGGTTTCTAGTCAGAAATTTCCAATCAGGCTTAACACTGTCCTTTTTTTTTCCCGCAGTTTCATCCTAAAGCAGCTGAAGCCAGGCACTGTTACTGAGGGAAGACCGAAGAGGCAACACGGCACAGGGCTGCAGATCTGAAGGGCCCGGAAAGCCCTGACAGCAGCCTGACGCTATGCAACAAACTGCCACAGAAAATACTCTCTGCCAATCTTCTTGTATGTCAGCTACTAAAAACCTAACAGGAGTTTCTGCCGTTTCTCTGAGAGGGTCGAGTCACCACTGAGAAAATTTCAGTTCCAGAAGCAGGAAAGACGATTCTTACTGAAGACCGGGGCAGCCCTGCTCCCCGCGCTGCTGCCGAGAGCCGCCTCCGCCCTCCCGCCCACAGAGAGCACCAGCCACAACCCCCCGCGCTCCCAGAGGGGGGCGGGAAGCCCTGGAAGCGCCACCCACACCGCGCAAACGGCCTCCCCCCGCCCCTAACTGTCGCGGAGCAGGGCCTGGGCGGCGGCAGCCGTTGGGCGCCTTCTCGCGAGGCTTCGGCGGCGGGGAGCGGGGCGCTGCCGCCGCCATGGAGGCGCCACGGGGAGCGCCCCTGGGGCTGGGCACTGTGCTGGTGGTGAGGCGCCCCCGCTCGCTGCAGCCGGGCTCCGCGCGGCGCTCGCGGCTCGCTGCGGCGGCGGGGCCGGCGAGGGGAGGGGTGCGGACGGCGCCGGCCTCGGGGGTGCCGTGGGGCTCGGCGCCTGCGCGGGGGGGCGCGTTTGGGCGGGCGGCCGGGCCGCGGGCACCTTCCTGGCGGCGTTGTTCTGGGGCGCCCCGTGGCTGCGAGCGGGGCCGGTGGGCGAGAGGGGGTTTCCTCTTCCGTGTGGGGTGTGGAAAGGAAAGCTGCCTGATGGAGCTTGCGTGATCGCCGAGTCTGTCTTAATTTTGTCCCTAGACGACGGACTGGTCTGAGCCCTGGCTGGTGGGGCTGGCGGTTTTCCACGTCCTCTGCTTCCTCCTGACGTGCTTCTCTCTGCAGCACTATCGGGTGCAAATAGGGCACTTCCTTTGCATGGGTGAGTAGTGTGTGCAGTGCTGCTTCCCTGAACTTGCCTTTCGGGTGGCAGGCGGCACCTGCATCCTTTATGCCACTAATACTGTTAAAGATATTCTTCTAGGTTAGTAATTACAATTTTCTGTATATGTCTGCATAATACTGGGTTTTGTGATATACTTTACAATAGTTAAAGAGCATGCAAAGCAGTATTTCTCTTTTATTAATACATGTGCCTGTACACAATAATACTTACTTGCATTTCATTGTCACAGAAGCTGTTATAGCATATGTGCCTATTTGTTTTGTTTCCAAGACTATATGAAGTAGTGACTTGAAACTTTGGCCTTAGGGAGGGTTTGTGATAAATAAGGTTTCTTCATAGTTAATTATGTATCACAGCTTCACAGAAGATTGCTGTTACTCTAGAGAAGCAGACAAGGACTCTTACAAGCTGGCAGTTACTCTCTGCCTTCTTCTGATGCTGCCCTTCAGGAAATATGGCCAGCTTTTGGCTGGATTCATTTCTGGATCTGGTCTACTGCCCGACTAACACCTGTGCTAATGGCATGAGGAAGAGCAAACCTGGTTCTTATCGTTGCGGTACCAGTGTTTGCTGTTTCAGGATTTGTCAGAGGTCAGCCTGAGGATCCTCTGTGGCCTTGCCTAACCAAAGCTCTGTCTTTGTGGCTGACTGGCTTAAGAGTAGCCTTGCGGAGGGTATTTGTTTTAGAAGATGTCATGGATTTGATTATATGCATGTGCTGCGAGCAGCACCGTGGTTCTAGTTATGACTGTACACACTGCCTCAGTTCTGTCATGCTTACAGAGTAATGGAGGAAGGATGAGCAAGTTAAAGAGAATCACAGGCAAAAAATTCCACTTGAAGACTATGTTGACATTTTAAAATATCATTTAGTCAACTAGTTAAGCTGAAAGGGGAATCACAGTTTTCTCAAAACTGCAAATACGTAACTCAGCTAAAGCTAAGGTTTCAGTGATGTAAATTACCTCCCAAAATTAATATAGAAATCTTAGTAAATTTCTGTAAATCCATTTCTAACTGCAGAGTACAGAGGAAGAAATAGTGATGCCACGTGTACAACACATTAGGCCCAAGTGTTCCTTTTAAAAAGTCAGGATTTTCTTTCTTAAATTTAATGTTAGGCATGTAGAATTTCTAATGACATGCTGGCTCGGTTTACGTTAGATTCTTCATCTAAAGTATTCTTAGTGTTACCAGCATGGATTTGCACACCCAAGCACTAATTGCATTGAAAATTGCAGTGGAACTGATCTTTGATGGCTTTTCAATGCAAGTATGATGTAATTTTCCTGTAAGCGAGATGAGTGCTTAAAAAAATCCTTATCAAGTCACAGCCTTGTACATCCCTGAAAAATTGAACCACTGGTGATACGTCCACAATAAAAAATATTTTATGTTGTACAAAGTAAAAAATGACTAAAGAAACTACGAAATTATCACACTGGTTTACCTTGACAGCTAAACCATGATAAGTATGTCTATATTGTGCAGTACCATACAAAGATAACCCAGCTGATGCCAAAACAATACAGAATATTGTTTATTATGGCATTCCCCTTCATATCACCAAATTTTTTTTTTTAACTGGTTTGGGCATGTCATCTTTAAAGTGACTGAAGCAGTTTTAAGTTTCTCTTTGTGTCATTTTCCACAAAAAACAAAACAAGGAAATTTTTTAATTGGATAATATATAGTCTCATTGCTTTTCTATGAAACATATGATTTCAATGGATTTTCTTGCTGTCTTGATGCATTTATACTACATGTAACTGTTGAATAAGGATATACTAGTTTTCACTGGACTGCAGCGGACTGCTCTGCTATATACCTACCACAAACAAAGCTTGTGCTGTGTCCTCATAAGTGAATTCAAAACACTTCTGTGAAGCAGTTTTAAATACAGTGTTTCTCCTAGATATTTTAATGACCAAAAATGTTAAAACTATAAATAGAAGGGATTTACCTTTTTAAGACTTGGACGCAATGCAATGTAGGAAGGAACTGCATAAATGCTTGTTTATAATTCTGGTGAATTTACTCTTAATGTTTAGTACACTAGCTTTAGATAGTAATGGTGGATATAAAACCTAAAGCATCTAAAATGATATCTTAATTCTATACCAGTCTGGGGGGAGTGCTGACTTTATTTTACAGATTTATTTTAGAAGCAATCATCAACAAGATTGATGGAAAAAATACTGATTTAAAAAAAAAATACTCGTGTGTATACTGAGCTCTTCCTGTAAGCTCAGATATGCAGGATTTTATGTCTCTTTGTAATATTGCAAGTATGTTTTCTGATCACTTAATATTTGTTAGTATCTATATGGGACATTTCAAACATTCAGAACTGGCTTTATGTAGTTGAATGTGTGACAATTTTCTGAGGATCATGGAATTTTAATGTAGAGTACGTATACATCTTAGAACTGATAACTTGCTGTTTATTTTTAAAGAAGTATTGAATCTAACAATACTTTTCTTTTGTTGTACAGTAGGTTTAGTTTACTGTGCTGAATATATAAATGAATTAGCAGCTATGAATTGGAGGTAACTGTTTTCACTTTCACATTTAAATGCATGAGTTATTTTTTTGTATCATTCCACCAAAAACATTAATTGAAAGAGTCACTCATGTCTCATCAAGAGAATGTGATGGTGGAGGATCTGTTGCACTGATTGATAAAATCCTTTTGGACAAAACCATACAATGCAATATAGTTTCAACTTAGCTTATAGGAAAGAGTAATTTTTCTAACAGTTAACATGTGTTTACTGACTAAAAATCAAAAGAAGAAAAACACTTTTTGTTTGCATGGATTGTTGTAAACTAACTAAGAGAAAATCAGAGTAGTACAGTTAAGGGAAAGAGGACATGAGCTTTTTTTTTTTTTCATTAGCTATTTGTGTTTAATAAGGTGAAGTTAAGCACCATTTCTCAAAAATATCGCTAAGTATTTTATATGCTTATTATGTGCATAAATATCATGAAAATCTGCCTGGTTTACTTAGTCTGTGTACCAGAATTAAACTGATGACTTTTTTCCGTAAGCATTGAACTAATCTTTCCCCAGTGTAACAGGGAAAGATTACTATAGTAATAGTAATAATCTTTCTAGAAAGATACTATGTGTGTGTGTGTGTGGGGGTTCTGTCAAACAATAAAGCCTTACAAGAAAAAGAAAGGCTGGTATTGTAATGAATGTTCATAACTGATTAGATATTGACAACCCCTTTCTTCTGGCTTGATACAGTAGAATGTTGTCCCATGCTTGGGGCTCCCGAGAAGTGGGATAATCTGGCCAATATCCATGTAGAACAGCCATTATGAACGTATAAAGTTGTGTGGAATACAGTGAATAATGTTCTTTTTTTTTCTTTTCTATCAGGCTATTTTCTAAATACCAATACTTTGATTCAAGAGGAATGTTTATTTCACTAGTCTTTTCAGCACCACTTCTGGTGAATACTGTCATAATTGTGGTATGTGTTTATTTAAATGGATACTTTTTTCATGAAACTGATAAGTAAATGTGTGTGTGCGCGTGTGTGTGTGTACACATTATATTAAAAATGAGTTGAATGTAATAATACTCATACTTTTCAGGTCACATGGGTTTACAGAACTTTGAATGTAATGACTGAACTGAAGACACTACAGCAAAGAATTAAAGCAGAGAAAAAGAAGAATTGAAAGTGTTGAATATTTTTATTATTATTTGTAAAAATACTGTTTCATGTAATGAGTCCTTCTTGTATGTTTATCCAAGAACAGCAATGTTTTTTTTGTGTCTGATGTTGAGAGGACTTTGCACCCTTTGGCCATGGACAATGAGGTGAAAGCAGGGGTTCACAATACATCTGAACTTTGCCATGAAATCAGGAAAGGCTGGTCTTAACAGGTCTTTCTGTGCTTTAGTATAAGCTACTTTTACCGTGACCAAGACAATTAACACTGATAATGGTACAAACTTCCAGTCAGTTTTCATACACCTGTGTATTTTTTAACTGTGTGTTAAATACGTATTTATTAAGTATCCAGTCTTCTACTTACGCCAATTGAAGCTGTGCTATGGATTCTAGTAAATGAGGGCTAATATTCAGAACACTTCAAGAACTCATGCTTCTACAGAACATTTTACTTTGTAGATCAGGTTTCATATCTCATATATGTATTGTGTGGCAGTGAACAATTCTGATACAGGATCATTTTATAAATAAAATTATCCACTGTATCTTGAATACAGATTGTTGGATTGCAGTTGATATTTTTAATTGTTTTTTTTTCCTATTCTTTCTCATACAAATTACTGGTTTGGTAAAATCTTGTACTTAATTTGTGTAAGTCAGTCAAAACCATCTCTAAATTGTTTCAATTTATATTTTACACTTTAATGCAGTTAGATAAATATCCTTTCTTAAATATGAATGAAATTTTTATAGTGTCTTTTGCTAGTTTGTGGAACAGAAGGGAAGGGGAGAAGCTTTAAGGTGTTCTACAAAATTCTGTTCATATGTATATACACATGTATAAAATGTTTGACTTTTTAATAAAGAACTGGAAATGACAAATTGACCCTGGTGAAAAGATCATATTAGATTTAGGGAATTTGGTGAGGCAAAGGAGATGAATACAATGTAAAAGAGTCCATGTACTTTTTTAGTAGAAGTTATATGCGGAAGCAGTTAAAGCCTTGTGCAGAGACCTAGAGCTTCGTCTAAAGTATGTATCATTTAAGACATGGGAAAAATGATCTACAAAATTAAACTTAGTAGAGTACAAAGGTTAGCTTGCAAAAGAACACTACTAAGGTTCTAAGCTTGCATGTATTTGTGAGCTGGTGGAGTTACATACTTCAGGAAAATAAGCAAATGCATGCACATACACAGTTTGAGCCTCACATGGGGCAGGGTGAAACTATTTCTGGAGGGCTTCACAACGTTGTGGAAGGGCAGTGCAAGTGCTAGGCTGGGATCCATTTCTTTACCTTTCCCATGAGTTATGAGACTCCTTAACTCAGCACAGCTTTCCTCATTCATTCCTCTATCAAGACCTGCAGGCTGTTTAGGCCATATATATATATATGTATGTTAGCATATAAATAAATATGTGCAGGCATGGACAGTTGTAGTGTTCCATTCTGTTACAACTCCTAGTGCAATTTTGGGCACTTCTTGAAAATGTCTGCAGTAGTCTGGTGGATAGTATGTGCCTTTAGGTGGATACTAAAAGCCAGTGTTTTGGAGGTGTGAAAAGAATTTAGCCAAATGGCTGCAGGATAGCCTGTGCAACTTGTCTTCAGGACCAAAGAATAGGCCTATTCTATTTATATAGACATAATTCTCCCAGCCTGGTTTGGAAAAGTTCAGCTTTGGTCTTTATAGATGGGGCAAGATCAGAATTTCTGGTCTAGAGTTTTTCTTCTGTGGTCCTAAATGTGACCGCACAAATGTCACAACAGTTCACAACATAAAGGTCATGAGCAGAACAATATCAGGGTGTAATCATTTTAGTATTACACATGTTTTCAGTTGAAATCCTTGCCTGGTACTGAGGGATCACCTATTAAGAATAGCCTTTGGCATCGTTGCACACTGTGTGTAGGAGTTTGATTCACAGTAAATAAGGTAGTTTAGAGCAGCATGTTCCCTAAGCAGCAAATATCTCACAATCAAAAAAATCTGCTATATTTAGTACATCCAAGGCAACCTTTCCCTACCTATTTCAGTATTGAACCCATTTCCTTGTGTCTGAGGTTGGAAAAATGAAAATTCCTCCCGTGTATGTGAAACTGGAGAGATGCCACAATCAGAACTCTCGTAAGATAGGCAAGATAATAAGTGTCTTTCTATATTGCCCAGGTGGGTTACTGTTGCTTGGTCCTAGATTTATTAACAGAAACAATTCTCCACATCTTTGAGGATCCCAAACAAAATCAAAAAAAACAATCTTGTGCTTGCCAAAGTTCACTTTCTTTTTCCCCTCCATGTAATAGACCTTTCAGGCAGTATTTTGTTTTGTGTTGCATTGACAGCTCAATGTTGCTATTTAATACAAGGTTTTAATACACCAGAGTCTTTTAATAAAGTGAACCCTTACATTTGAAAGGCAGGGGTTTTATTTATTTATTTTTAATCATCAAGTAAGAATAATCTGTTTTACCTGTATGTTATCTGATAATTTTGGATGCCACTAGTAAAATGTGGTAGCTAGCAGGTGGATATTACTTAGTTTATAGAGAGTCAACGTGGCAGAGGAGTGAGCTTGTTTTCTGAAAGTATTGATGAGTGAAAGTATGGACAGCACCTCATTCTGAAACATAATATTTTCTTGAATGAGGAACATCTCAAAATTCAAACTTCAAAATTTTAAGCATTTTTAAAGCTTTCCTGACTACTTAAACTTTAGTAATTTATCTTATATAACTATTTAATTTACTCATCACAAACAAACAGTGTTGCTTTCATATATATGATTGTCAAAAAAATCATCCTGTTTTCTACATTTGAGAAAGACTTAAACTTATATCTGGGTTGATGATTTGTCCTCTAGCTAGCCTTGCCTAGGAAACCACTATGTTCAAGAGTTAAAGTTTGCAAAATATTTGACATCAGTGTCTAGCCATAAGAGAAACCCTCAAAATTAAGTAAAGCGTGGTTTTTATTTGTTATGTGACTGGATTTATGAAGTGATACTACAATAGCATAAAGTAAGAGCCTAGTTGCTGTCAAATCAAAATAATTACATCATGAATTTAGAGACTGTTGTTTTGCCTATTTAGAATTTTATATGTATAAGTGAATGAGAGCCAAATGTTTAAGCCAGGCGGAATACCTTAGCCAATACTATTTAATTGGGAGATGTGAATTTAGGTTGCTTGTGGAAAAGCCTATTTATTCTTTCAGTTTGGAGTAAACATACAAAAAAGCAATTGGATCCTTTGGTAAATAAGGCTAGACAGAGCTGATTTGCTACTGCTGCTGTGTATCTTGCAGGCAGTGACTCAACCTTCAGCCTTGCTTAAGAGCCTTCCTTTCCACCGCAACACGTGCTGTTAGCCACCGTGGAAAAACATTAAAAGAGAAGAAGCAATATTAACCTGGCAGCTTTACCCTAGCAGGAAGAAGCTCTGTTGCGTGAAAATTTGTGTAAAAAGATAAGCTGGCAGAAATTGGCATCATCCCCTGTGGAAAAGTTCCCTACAGAGAAGACATGAGTTTCCAAGAACTAGAATTTAGGATTCTCTCTTCTTACACATTCACTGTAATTTACTCTTTTTTTTTTTTTTTAACTAATTTTCAAACCAAATACAAGTGTATCTGTTTTTCTGTGCATCGGATCATTATAGTTAACCATACTAGCCACTGGATGTCACTGTTTCATATGCAAAAGCTGACTCAAAATATTTCTTTCATAGCCAGTTCTGCAATGCTTTTCACCATAAATTCATAAATACTTTCTGCAGTGTTTTAGGATGACCAGGAAAGCTTGGACCTTAGCTTTCGAAAGCATAAATTGTCATCTGAACTGCAAGATAGATCTCCAGTCACTTGCAAAAGTTTATTCAAATTCTTCCTCTTTTCATTCAAAAGCACTTCTTGTAGCAGTGAAGATGAGCACGTATGTAGTGTTTTGAAGTCAGGATTGTGTTTTGGTTTGTATTTTAAAGCTTCTTAATTAGGCAAGGAAATAAATATCCCCCTTCACTCACCTGCATTTCACCTGGAGGAGCCTATCTCCAACCAATTATTAACAACTAAAATGAAAACAATTACAATGTTTTGCAAACAATATGCAGGAAAGTGTACTGAACTGGTCTTGTTCATGAACTAACAGAACTTATGCATATCTCCCATTTCTTTGTGATTTACCCTTACATAAGGCATCATTACCAAGGCTGTCCTTATTAAGTTATATAGCTATCAGTTGCTTATAGCCATCAGTGAGGTTGTCAGAGTGTCTGAAATCACTTTGGTCTTTCTCTGCATTCTGAAAAACAATACCCAGCAAAGTTCAGAGGCTTTCTGACTCCCTTTGAGAAGCTGTACGTGCAGAGTTCTCCACTGGACGTTCCCCTTTGTATCTCGTGTGTTGAGCTTGTAATCTTGCTGCTCTGTTTCTTATTTATCCTCAGAATCCATCTGAGCTCTCTTTCTGCTCCCTCTTTGAGAACACAGACTTGCAGTTCTGAGTTGTTTTCACTCCCCTTCCTGCAGTTTGCATGCATGCACATACACAAAACAACTATGAATAGCTTTGGCAATTTAACCTGCCATGCTCGTGAAATGCCTGCCTCATACCTCAAAACTGATCGGCTACGTAGACCTGTGTTTTGCAGCCTGCTTTCCTCTGACCAGTTCCTCCCCTTTGTGGCTGTGCTGATACTACTGTTTTACTGCAAAACTGGAACAGTGTTGTACCAAATAGGAATAATTCAGGACTCAAAAGGAAGGCCTCTATGTTTGTGTCTGTGTTTACACATTTAAATATTTCATTTAAATATGACTTGCAGGATCCTTTCTTACACAGTTTCTCAGACATAATAAAGCCAGGAAAAGAGCTGTAGCCGATAATAGTCAGTGTTTGTAACAGTATAACATTTAAATAGTCCCATGGATACTGGGTCCTGTTGTCTTTGGCACTGTCCAGAGTTAGAACCAGCTGAAACCAACGTCAGGATCAGATGTGTGGCCATTCTGGTCTGAAAACATTATAAAAATCAGAAAGGCATTCAGCAGAACTGATTGAAACAAGACACATTTCTTAAAATGGACAAGTTCCAAGTGTCATTTATAACACACATGTTAATCCTGAATCAAAGAAATACTATCCAGTATCCCCTTCCTCCCATCTGCTCCAGCAAAGACCTGAGAAAAAGGGTTTGCATAATGGCCTGAGGGCACACAAAATGAAGTTCAGCTGGACAAGGAGATGCCTAGGCTAAGTCCCTTCACTGGGATTGTGTTTATACCTCAATCTTAGCATTGTGAAATCAAATGCATCCAGGTAACTACAACTGGCAGGGTGGGTTGTGAAGTTTTTCATATAATTAGGACAGATGCACATTGGTCTTGAAGAACACTAGCCTTGGAAGGGATTTAGTATTGTAGAAACAAGGAGCTTTTAGAAATTCCTCACATGATTCAAGAAATTGCTTTGTGGAATCTGGATAAATATGCAAACAAAAGTAGAAATGTATTACTCCTTTGCAGTCTGCAATGACAATTTACCAATAGCTCATTAGTAATATTTTTTCCTGAAGTCATGTGTGGTAGGACCTGCAAGACATGAATCATTTTAGGTCAATAACTCTATCATTCATGCTTCTGATACCATACTCCATGCTTTGATTTAGGGATTAGCAAGAGTAGTCAGCTTCCTGTAGCAACCTTTGAAGAGACAGTGATTTATGAGATTTGTACCAATCAAAAGCATCACAAAAATCAGGAAGCTGATGTACCAAATAAAGTATAAAAGTGTCCAGCCCTTCATGACAAAATATTTTATAACAGAATCCAGGGAACTGTCAGTTTGGGGATTTTTACATTCGATCCACTGCAGTGTTGTAAAAAATGGAATTAAAGACAGGTTTAATGGCTCTACTTGAAGGTGTTGGTTTTGTAGGTTAATTAATAGTGAGACTTTTTCTAAATAATCACTATCATCAATCACTATGTCCATTTTTCTTTTGAAATCACAGAGTTAGCAGAAACGAAGGAAACAATCTAATTTTATATAATTTCCTGTATTTTTTTAATTGCACCAAATCCTAAATTAAGCTAATCCTTCTTCAATGGTTATAAAAAAGCAGGACACGGAACATCCCTCTGATGAAAATGAGCTAATTTATAAAAAGAACACGAGAGTGATTTCTTTTTAGCAAATTGGTTTATTGATTTATACCATCAAAGATTCAAATTAATTAGCAAATAAAGCATGTGTTATCCAAGTTTTCTACTTTTGCATCTGCTGCCATGTCACAGAAGGAACAAGCTTAATATGCCAAATTAGCTGTCCAGATTTATATGTGAGTGAAGAATGACAATTGTTATCATGGTAATGATTTTCATGTAATTCTCTTTGAAAAAGAAGTAAAAATATTCCAAAATATGATTAAATAGAGCCTTATCAGTAACTGATTTACCAGCAGTGGTTTGCTATTTAAAAGAGAAGAATTTAAAAATATATAGAACATGCAGAGCATATAAATTTTCTGTAAGCTTATAGGTAACTTTAACAAATTCCCAAAACAATTAACTTGCTAAAGATTATAAAAAGTTTGGCAAGATTTATATTTGAATAAAATATATCAGAGAAATTGATTTGTACATCTGTATTAGAAAGCAGAACGCACGTTCTTCTCCAAGCTCATGAAGACTCATGGAATTTATTATTTTCTAGACTTCTATGTTAACAGAAATCATCTAAAATAAGTCTGAAACCATAGTTTTGACATTTAAGTGCAGTGAAATATATTGCAGTCTTTTAGATTTTTTTGAAGTTAAAGCAATATATTTTTAAAGTGGAAAATAGTAAATTCATCTAAAGATAACATGATTTTTTTATGATTGGGCAATATAAAATAAATGTCAATTAAAATTACCGATTTTTTATATTATTGCTTTTTTTTTAATTTACTGCTTATTTAATTCTTGTGCATATTAATAGACATTAATATTGACATATTCCAGACTGTAATAACTTAAAGAATATAACTAATAATCCTTTTAATTGAAAGATGGAGACCTTATCTCCCCCCTACCAAAAAAACACCCTGTTTTAAAAATCCAACTGGGACTTAATATAAAGTGCTGAATAAGAATAGTAGCAGAAGTAGTATACTAATTATATTAAAATCAGTTTTAATAGCAATTTTTTATATATTTTCTAGCAAATTACAGGTTAAAAGGCTACCAGTCAGAACATTACACTCAGCAAAATGACACAGAATCCCTCTATTTTTGTAGTCTACATGCTCATTAATTCAGGATATTAATTCAGTTCTAATAAGCAACAGCAATTATCATTCAATATCATTAAGTTAGGTCTCTTAGGAGATACCCGTACAGAGTGGTCATCTCAGTTAAATTTAACCCAATTAAATATGATACACTATAGCTGTATTAACTCATCCGAAGAAGATAACATAGAGAATATGCATAATTGTTTCAATTAAATACATAATTGACAATATTACATCTTAGCTAGAAAGCAATCAGTTTGCTTTGCAACCCTTAGAGGGCTCCATTGCTATGTAGTACTGGGAAATAAGGTAATTTGACATCTTAACATATTCTGACATCTACTATAATTTAATTTAGGCTTTATAATAACTCTGTTTACATGGCTTTGACTGTGTGCCGAATCTTCCAAGCTGGTTAAAATGGCTGATGACGTAGATTTAGGATTGTGAGATAAACTAAAATGTCTACAAAGCTGTTATATAGATTTACCGGAATTAGTATCATAAATGTAACAGGATTCTCAGTCCCCAAATTTCAAAATCATGAAGACTGGTCGAGAGACAAAATGGTTAAATCATGACTTAATGATGTCTCATGATTTTCTAAATGCTTCACTGTCCCTCGAGAGTGTCTGTGTAAAATTACAGTGTTGCGGTGCAGTTTTTTCTCTTTGTCAAACTAATTTACTTACTTAAAGAGTTTGGGATGGGGTGCTGTCTCCTAACAGCAAATCTTTTACAGGGAGAGGGAGTATAAGAGTCCCTCCTATCCTCTTGCCAGGGGATTCATGTATGACTCAGCTCATTTTTAGAAGAAATATGAGAACAGATGACAGTAATAGTAATAGTAGCAGTAACTCTGGCAAAGGGCTAGAATCACAAAAAATAAGTGTTTGATATGAAAGAGAAAAAAGAGCAAAGATATGGTAAAAGTGAACTTGCACCAGCATACTGAGTGGCTATGTCTAGAAGAAGATTGTATTTAAGGTCACAGGGAGGGCTACCACACTGAGACATAAGAGAACTTGAAGAACAGCTGCAACTTTATAAGTATATAACAAAAGATTTTGAAATGTTCTGTGGAAAACAAATCCACAGTCTTTAGATATATGTTGAAACTGATGGCCTATGAACTTCGACTCAAAGATGGTGCACAATTTTTAGGCCTTAACAAAGGAGGAGGAGTTTGATAGTTTTTGAGAATATAGCTGGAGACAGAGAAAGGATAATTATTCCTGTTTTAATCATATTGAGCTTCAGCTGCTACCTAAATTTCTGTGAAACGCTACCAGAGAGACAGACTGAGATTGTACTTCAGACAAAAAAAAGGCATATGCAGAGCTGAAAGATAGGTAAGTAGGTCAACATGACAACAATAGTAGTTATATTTGAGTTACGAGTGAGGTTATATAGAGGAAGAAGAGAAAGAAACCAGCACAGAAACTAAGGCAGAAGGAAGAAATACTCAGTGCTGCCAAATGCAGGTGGCAAATAAGGAGGGATAGGCACAGAGTTTTCAGCTTTGCTCTGGAGGAAATCATGAGGACTTGTGTTGGGAGAGGTCCCCTTAGACTCCAGTGTACATAGCAAACTACAGGGAGTCTAGAAAGGAACTGGAAGTAAGGCGTTCATGGAAATGAATTTGAGTGAAGTGGAGCGTTAAAGTCAGATGTGCTTCTGTTTGTTCAAATAAAGAAAAATAAATCAAAGCAGGCCAATATTTTGAAGAAAAAGTTAAGAAAGAAGAAAGTCAAGGCAAAGAGTAAGCAATGAAAAAGTTCATGAAAAAATCACCAGAGAAGGTGTAATTTTGGAGGAAAATGGAGGAAGTAAGAGAGGTACTTGACATTTTTATATCTGACACAGTATAAGACATTTATATAAGGGAGCAGGGAAATAAGCAGAAAGGATCCTTAGAGCCTGCCAGCTTCATCTGGGATGAAACTGATGAGTTCCTGTGGATGAAGATCCTCTACAAGAGTTCTTGTGAGGGGAGGCAAAATTGTGTTGTTTGTATAAGCTGTAAACTCTGCTAAACCTACCAATACGTAAGAGTGAAAATTCTCTTTCAGAAATAGCAAATAAACATTTACAAAATAGGTCAATTCTGAGAGTTAAAAGCTGTTTAATCTCATGCACTGCTGCTAGCTCTCTCCTGAACAGGGAGACTAATTGCAAGATATTCCTTTACTCTGTGGATTAGGGTGACCTTTATGAGTCAAAATATTTCCTTCAGCTCAATTCACCTAGAGTATGAAAAGGGTCACAAATGAGACAAATACAAGGAAGGACCTTTGCCAGGATCAATACTTTGCTCCAGGTTTGCATTTTCAAACTTTAGAGTAAATCTTCTGATCTGAGCTCTCCAAACTAAAATGATTGCCAGTGTGATCTCCTCTGCAGCTGCCTTTTACTTGCAGTAGAAATGGAAAGTCCTGTGTTGATCCACTCAGAAGTCCCTGGTGGGTTTCCCTACAACAAACCATGCTCTAGTTGCTACAAGATTCAGTGTCAGGAGATTCATTCTGAAGGTCACGGATTTACTATGTATCCTGGAGCATGCTAAATGACCTCCCTACTGACAAAAGAGAAACAAGCTATTTTCCTAAAATACTTTGATAGCCTTGGTAAAGATGGGCTCTACAGACACAATAGTACTGTTATTAATATTAGTCTTTATTCTTGCAAAAGGAGTTCATTTTCCAAGAGAAATGATACAGATCTTTTTAAAAGAATAGGTATCTTGCCAAGAATGGGGTGTTAACAATAATAAATCACAATGTTATGCCATCTTAATTTAGAGTATTTTTCTATCATTAGTAAGTCGCCTATCTAAAGAAGTAAATAAGATTCTAGAAGTGAAATGAATGTAGTGCTGGTAGTGAAAGGCAGAATAGTTTAAGGTGAAAAATGTGTATGGGATATATTAAAGTTCCAGCAAGTTTAAAAGAAATAGGCAGGAAGGAAGGAAAATTAGTGCATGAATCATACTCCTTTGGGTAACAGTGTCAGCAGACTTTGAAATCATCATGCTGCACAGGACAAACAGATGAGCAAATTGATGAGTAACTGACAAAAAACTTTTTTTTTCCCCTGAACACTGAACTAGCAAACGGTTCTTTTTATATATTAAAGATGTGAGGTAATCACAACCATCTCTCTGAAAGTCAGAGCTATAAAGAAGCATATAAAAGAGCAGATGGTACGTTATGATGATGCCCTAACAAATGCAAGCAGCCAGAATTGCAAGAGTGCTTCTTTGTGGACCAATTTAATCATCCTGACTGAATTTAGCCCTTGTTATCTTCCTGTAACAGGTATTTCTGGCATGGTCTAGCTTGTGTCAGTTCCTTACACTACATGGCTCAAGTTTCTTTACTAGAAAGGTCCAAGTTTAAGCCAATCTCTCACTGAGCCCAGGTTCCTTCCTCTGTTAGCCAAGGGCTAACTCCAGAATTGAACCAGAGTGAGAGTCAGCATGTAAGCATGATCAAGGAGTATTGATTTGAGCCCTAAACAGACAGTATAGACCAGTGTTTTCTTAAAACACTTTGAAACCTTGTTTTGGTTATATCTATCTTGATGTGATCTCCCAAGTTCATTAGTTCAGTTCCTCCTTGTTTTTTTTGTGATTGCTCTCCCACCTTGAGTTGATGCTAGCAATTCCCCTCCCCAGACAGAATTTCAGTTGACCCATGAAAGTTTTTGCACAGAACTAGCAGGAAGGTATTGGAATGATGTTACAATTCTCATGTAAAAACCTAACCATATACAGAAATAATTCAGTATTGCCAAAAGTTTGGTATGAAGTCTTCAAGAAAGAGAGTGAACACTAACAAGAAACAGAAGTTAGTGGAGAGCCAATGGAGATATTTTCTTTTCTCTGACTTTACTAAGGACTTAATATTTTCTTCTCAAATGAGATTTTCAACTTGCAAATACTGATAGACTCTGTCCTACAGCAAGAGTTCAAGACAGTCCATGTCTTTTATACATTTAAAAATATCATTTTACACATGTAAAAATGTTGTAATACTGCTGTAATCACTTATATTGCTCACCTTATCCAACGTATGAACTTTAGCTACCATTCCCAAACTGTAGTGTGGGAATAAAAGACATAAGGTTCCCAAACCGGGTATGTGGACAGTTATACTCTAGCTACAATAGAAGTGCAAATGGTAAAGTGAGAAGAAGATGTAGGATGAAATCGTGTGGGAAATACTACAGATAAAAATGAGAAACTGGTAACTATATCTGACCTACTTTACTTCACAAATCCTTCAAACTCCTTTTGTCAATACAATGAAAAGACTAGAATCTTCATTCTTAAAGAATCTGGCTATTAAAATAGTACCTGCCTCTACACTCAGCTAAAAAGATGAAGTATTCAATGTTCTTTCCTAAGACTGCAGTCTCAAAGGTACCTCATCTACAATTGTGCCTGGCTTTTGTATGGCTCATGGCATGCCTTAAATCTATTTTTCTACACTAACATTTACTGTAAACTATTTATTTAAATCACAAAGTATAGAAATAAGACCAAGTCAATCGTAGAATGTGGTTATGGATGTAACTTTCTATCTTCCATTAAAAGGCTCACAGACAAATACAAATAAGACAAATACAGCCTTTGCTCTTATGACATGAAGGGCAGAATAGAGGTAGCATAATTCCCCTAGAGAAGCAGAAATTAGAAGAGTGAAACTATAAACCCTGTATCACACATAGTAATTACAACTCCTGTGGACATACTGAGCTGGATTTAAATTAGCTACCTGTTTACTGGCAGCGGGGGAGCCACAATGGCCTCTCGAATAAACCCTGAGTGGCTGGCATGCACACACCTCTGTGCAGTCACAGAGCAAATTAATGGCAGGAATATTTATGCAATGTCCACTAGCTTGAACTTCTCAGTGGCTACTTTCTCCACTTGAATGGATTTTTAATTTGACGCTAAAAGATGTAAAAAGATAGTGATTCCCTTCAGATCAAAGTACTTCAGACCTGTCAGAACTTTCAGCCCCTAAAGTATTCAAGAATTTTTCTGTTTCCAAATGAGCAACTAAGTCAAGCCTTTAGGATCACTAACAATTCCATGGTAAAGAAGTTTTGTTTCCTCTGCTGAAATCTAGGCGATGAAGTCTACTACATGAAGCTTACCAGATTCTGCCTTTAGTATACTCAAACTTACCCAGCTTTTGCTTTTTATAGCAGATGTTTCCTTCACACTTCAGTGCTTCGGGTAAATGTTTATATGAAGCTATCTTATTTTGGATCCTATTTTGACTCCACTTTGAAAAGCTCATTAAAACACATCTCAGCACAAAGAACAATAGGAGACCATACCAAGGATTCCAATAATAGTTCCTTTTCTGACCCTTTTTGAAGGCAGACAGGTCATCCAGACTAGTGAAAACTAATATGCAAGCATCTACACTAGGCAGAATCCATCCAGCTTTGCAGTAAGACATGTTGTGCTTTTCCTCAAACTGCATTAAATCACAGTTTGTAGGTTAAGAAAGTGGATGTGACTTACCGTGCCTGTAGGTGGTCTCATACCGACAGCTCTGGTTCTGCCCTTAAGCTGCTAGCAAACTGAAGAGCTGAGATAGAGGACTTATGACCCTTCCCATTGAAACAAAGGAGTTAATCGGAGAAACTCACATATTGCCCTCCAATGTTGACGGTGGGATCTTCTCAGAATGTTATGCTTTGCCACCCTAGTCTCTTAGAAAGATCAGCTTTTCCGATCATTACAGTTTATGGCCACTTATTTCATTTACACATCAGTTTGAAATCTGATACATACCGTGCAGTGGACAGTGTTTGGAGTGTACAGTACTGCTTATAGTTGCATGTAGAATACTGTCTGCCTTTACATTGTGTAGGTTATATTTCCTAATTTTTTCAAAAGGTAAAAATTAATGATTTATAAAGACCGATATGATATTACCATCCTGAGAGCTCTGTTTAATGGCAAAAATGAATGAAATAGTGGCTTTGCTGTATCAGACCAAATCTAATCAAGTCTCATGCCTCTGACCCATAGCAGATGCATAGCAGATGAAGTGTATAAGAACAAAAAATCACATGGCCCCAGCAGGCCCTCCCCACATCTGGTGATTTTCATACTGGGACATATGAAAAGGCCAGAACCTTTGTGTAAAGTAGCTCTTAATGCACTTCCCCCCCCCCCCCCCCCAAGATTTTGTCCAATTGTTGGTTTTTTTTTTTTAACTCATTCAAACTTTCAGTAACTTCAATACTAACTTGCATAAAGTTTTTCAGCATTTTCCAAGCTTTTAATGACTTCTAGACAACTCTTAAAGCAAAATGAGAGAACACAAGTAAGCGTGTACACTATACATGATACTCCGTTTTAGATGGCTGGACTAGATGGTCCCTGCTTAAAAGGACAAGTGGATGCCTGTGACTTATCAATAAACTCCTACAGTGAAAGAAGGCTCGGGGGAGATAGGCGGGGGTGATGCACTTGTGAAGCTCAGGGAAGAGTATAGGGAGTGACTGACCACAGCTGTTGCAAAGGAAACTGAACTTGGCTCAACACAGTGGAGACCAGAGAGTTGCCTCTGTTTTAAATAAAAAACTGTATCAGTTGGATGGATCAACTGGCTTTATCAGTTGAGTGGATCAGCTGACTATATCAGTTGAGTGAATCAATTGGTTGTGTCAATGTTTGTCTCTGAGTTAATGAAAAAGTGTAAATGTCCTCCTGAGTCCATCAAACCAGCATTTAGTGCAGGAGGGGATGTATATGTGGCTCAGCCCAACACAGAGTATAAAAACTGAACAACAGAACTTTGAAGAGAACAGTGGGCTGGAGCTGGTTCAGCCCTCATTGAAATCACCTTCCTGGTGACTGGGGATGCCAAGCATCATGACAATGAGCATATTAGAGAGACAAGTAATGAGAATCGCTTCTGTGTTTTGATTCAACTATATATTGCAATTGCTATACTTTGCTAAGTGCAATTTGTATTTGTATTGTGATTTAAGTACATTGCTGTATCATTCTGCTAAATCAAAATCCTGTGTAATGTCAGATATCTTAAAGTAAATAAATTTGGTATTAAATATTAAACCTGCCATGCGTGGAATATCTAAAAGAACCTGGTCAAAGACTATTGGACTCTGACAGTGCTATTCTGACCTTTCTTACAGTTTGACAAATTCACTGTGGATAAATGGCATGTCTGCTGCTTTCTTGTTCTCCTAAGTGAAGGTGATTGGGACTTTTTTGACCAAGTGTATTCTGGTAATTTGTTGAAACTGATATATACATTTTAGGAATGAGCTGTTTTCAGCAACATTTCTGATGGGAGAGGTTTCTCAAGTCTAGGCTGGAATTGCTGATCAGACAGAAACAGCTGGAGGGAACCTCAGAATAACTGACAACTCAGTGAACAGGACCCTCATTTAGAAAGGGGTATAACTCAGATGCATACCCCTGATCAGATTTAGGCATAAGCTTGAGACTCACCCTAGTGGAGTGCCCTTATCAATATCCTATTAGATCTTCCTGGGCAGCCTCTTGTTATTTCCTGTCAGAAAGCCAGTTTAGCCTGAAAGAGAGCGACTTCAAAGTTCAGTTATTAGGCAACAAGAAAACTTGGCTCAAATTCTAACTTGGTGTGACCAGGTGCAGTTGCTGACATGCCTGTTGATTTCCTTCAACTTTGGCAAGCAGTCTAGCCATCAAAATATGCTGGAGAGGTCCTCTCTACTTTTTGTTTTTTGCTTTTATCTTGATATGAATGTAAACATAGGCTATATATTTTAGAACTGCTTTTAGGAATACTTCAATAAATCTTAAGTTATTCTGTATGGATAATTTTGTCATCGGATCACTAAAGAAATGTTTTTTTGTCACTGGATCACTAAAGAAATGGAAAGAGAAATCACACTGCAAAACATGCTTTAAAAATAGGAATATTAATTAGTTTAAATGTTTCAAATATAGCACATTTGGACTAATAACAATAAAATTTTGAAACAAGGAATCAAGAGGTACTGTAGGAACAATTCCAGCTTATTCAATGTTTAAGCTCTGCTATTTTTTTAAAAAAAAGATTAGCAATGCAACATTCTAGGAACAAAGAAATATAGTGCTGCAAACCCCTATATATATGCATACTTTTCTTAAATAATCTTATTTGCCCACTTATAAGTACTCATGTGCATGGGAATTTGTAGGATAATGACTGCCAATATGTACAGTAAAATTAACTCTTAACCGCATGCACATGTCAAGGAAGGGCTGTTGCTAATCTTTTTGTAGCAGCTTAAATGATCATTACTCTTGTTGTTGTTGACAGCTTTTTCCTGCTTAACTGCTGAAAACATTTTAGTATTATATGGTGGCTTTTCTCCAGGTTTACAGAATATTGTTTTCATGTTGCAAGAGGGAAAATTTACATTAACCTTAATATATGGTACTTGACATTTGTATTACAAGTGGAGTTGATTACTTTAACATATGAGAAAACTACAGACTTAAAATACACAGAGTATAAAAGAATAAGCACCATGTCCCAATGCCTTCTTTACTTTGCGCTGTTAAACATTCTGCTGCTGGTCAGTTTTAAAAGTCATAATATCTGAAACTTTTGCTATGAAAAGATAAATTAATACTTAATTTATAGACCATTCTTAATGTCCATCAATGTTGTAGGTATTGCTATGTTATTGTTTCACTTGTGTCAGTTCCACTGTATAATTTTTTCCAGAAATACAGGCAAAGACCTTGACTGTTCAGGTCTTATGAAAAATGGGTAAACTTTACAGGTTTGGAATTCTGGTCTGAATAAGTATCTAACAGTTTTGACAAATTCTGAGCTGCTTTCTCAGATGTATACTGTACAGCTATGTTTTTTCCAAAGGCACAAATGAACAAAGTTGTACAGTATACATCAAAAATACTTTTAAAATTAGAAAATGGACAGTAGAATGCCCTTTTTTGATGTGAGAACCTTTGCCTGCATTACTTTAAATGTGCTCATTTCCTTTAATTATACAAAAATACAGCAGTTCAACTCACAAATTTTAGGTCAAAGCTGTGCCTAAAATTCTCTCACAGTTTGAGGGCAAAATCTGACACAGACTTCAGCTATGATTCTCACAAGGGACACTCCCTAGGCAGCGTGATGTGAGCACCAGCCTCAATGAAGCATAAGACTTCCCCCATCTATTTCTTTCATTATATATATGTCTTTCCCTCCCCGCCCCCCACACTCCCCAAATTTGGAAAATAAAATTCAGATAACTTTTCACTTTATCTTAACAAAAACCTCTAGTAATGTCTTGTTTTGTTTGTTCTTTGAATTGAAAGGAAGCAGATAAGAAAAGGATAAGAAAGCAGTTATCTGAGGTTTCAAGTTAAGTCATGCTAGCAACACCTATGAAGTCTTTGACTTTAATGAGAGAAAAGTCAGAGAGTTGAATGTCCTGAAATAAGATGACAGAGAAAGCCATAGTGACAGGATGAAATACCATGGAAGGGCAGGGTAAGACAGACACTGGCTCCTGGTGGCCCTCTAAGGCAAGTGCAGCATAGGAGAAAAGGTCTTCAGGTCCCATTAGATACGGTTCCTGCCACTGCTGCTACCTGGGCAGAGGCGCTGCGTGTCCATGGTACATGGGTGCCTGGTAGGCAGCAAGTCCTGGAGGAATCCGAATACAACAAGGGTGCTAAAATACCTCACCACTGCCAGTATACTACTCATCCTTGCTTAAGAGAGCTGTAAAAATGACTGGCGAACTGCCTGAATAATAGTGACAGGCAATTGATCTTGTTTATTTGACACAACTTTATTGTATCCTAATGTTTTGCTCTTGTACAGGATTTTCCTTTCACTGCCTTTGAAAACACCTCACAAAGATGAGTAAAAATTATTCCCTTTTATATAAAAAGGCAATACATACCGAGGTTAAGGATGTACAAGTTCTGTTTAGTGAGAGAGAGAGGAAAGGAACCTACTTTGCTCAGCTGTCAGAAAGCCATTGCTCTCCATCTCCAGGTGACCATTAGTACGGGAAGGAAAGGGTCACTGAGCCTCTTCCTGAGAGTATTAGTTAAGATTCAGCCTGTCCTGGAGCAGAAGAAACACACAACACTGTATAATTAAATGAATTCTAAGTCATAAAAAAATATGTTACAAAGATGTTAATCATCACTGAAAAAAAGCTCATCTGCATTTTTTTTTCTGATTAATCACTGGTGGTAAGTTTACTGTAAGTTTAAGTGTACATTTTTAATTAATATATATATTGCATCTGACATTTTCATATTTGGTATATAACAAAGTTACATGAAGTAATTAAAAGATGCTGTTTAGATCGTGACTTCTAGCTGTTTATTCTTTAAGAATTGATTAGGATAACAATATTTAATTGTTTTTCATTTAATTTTATTTTATTTGTGCAGTTATTGAAGAACCACTTTGACATACTTCATTTCATTGCATGGAGACATCCTGATTACAACGGTGTCATAAATACCTCATTTATATTCAGTGTTTCCAATTTTGCCTTTCTGCCAAAATCAGCTTTAACTGCAATATAAAACCAGACTCCTTGTGCACGACATTTAACCCTGGGTTACCGCTGTTAGACAATCTAAACACTGTTTGTTTTCCACCTAACACCTTTAAACCATTTATAGAATATTGTTTCCTTATCATGCAAGCTTTCAGCCATAAGGTCTCAAGATTTTCTGGACAATTCTAAAATTAACAGCCACCTAACAATTAAGTACACAACTCAAGATTGTCTATAACTGCTAGCTCAAATTTGCCTTGCAGAAGAAAGACAACAAATAAATCTAGGAGCGACTATTATGTAGAACTAAAAAATATGTCACAAGTTATGTATTTTCTACCTCCCTCTCTCTTCTTTTTTTAAAACCATGTTCCTTCTGGGTCTTTATGAAGTATATGTTCTTGTTCTATTTTTGTGTAATCTTTGAAGAGCTGTCATCTATACTACATATCACTGCTGGTTTTAGATAAACATGTCCATTTTGGTAACTTCAAGTTAAACTACAGCTACAACATGTCATAGGCTTTTAGAGACAGATGCAAGAAATGTAGCAAGAGCAGTATTGGGTGATAATGATTACATATAACTGGTGTACACTTAACCTTTTTATTCCAGGGCATTATTCACATAAGTCTAAGCCAGTTTTAGGAAATCTTTGTCTTTTTGTTTTAATTATGCAAGACAGTGTTATAAAGCTACCAGTATATTTCATATTTCTTTAAATGGATTCCTTTTTCTTGCCTGAAATATGTTTGCTTGGGTAAGTAGGTAAAATTATGGTTTATCAGATGTGTATTGGATTTCCTGAATTTGCGATTACATACTTCTGAAATTCCTTGAACTAAAGAGGAAATAAGAAGTTGGGCAATTACTCAAAAATAGCAAATAAGCCCTTCTGGAATGCAGCCCTGGGTAAATACCAAAATTACATGTTTGTGAATTTTCATAAATCTGTATTTCTTTTTACTGAAAACATACTTAAGAGTAGATACGTGTAGTCCATCTGTTAGACACAAGGGATTCTGAAGTCTTATCTGTGAGTTCCCTGTTTTCTGAAATTTTAAAGAAGACTTTACAGAAATTTAATTTATTTGAAATCATATATCATCTCTAAGTTCAGGAATGGATCCTATGAAGCAGTTCAGAAGAACCAAAAAGAAAATAAAAGAACAGCATCCTTATTAATACATCTCTTTTTCAGTTCTCAGATCCTTCTCCCACAGAGTGAATGGCTCTGAGTCACTAATCTGGCCTATCTGGGCTGCAGAATCATGCAAAGGAGCTATTTGGACAACAGTTGTGTTACTGCCAACATAGGTGAAGAAAGAAGTAAACATTTAAAATATCAGTGTTGGAAAACCAAAATGAGATTTTTCCTCAGCTATATTCTGCTAGTGAAGTCTTATTTTTACAAATTACTGGTATTGCCTCTTTATTTTTAGTATTCATTGTTTTCAGTTAAGAAGCCTATTATTTCTTCTGTAGCATTCTCCATCTGTGTAACTTTGACCATTCAGCTCCTGCTATTAGGCACTAAAAGGTTATGGTTTTGTTGCTATTTCCCTGTCAAACTTTGTCTTCTATTCTAGAAGTTCTATACTACAGACCTTTTAAAAGAGCTATTACTGTACAACTGTGTATATTATCATTTCTCATATATGGTATTCTAATTGAGAGGAATACATAGATGCTAGCAGTTGAAACTAATAATAATCTTGTAAGAAAGCAAAAATTCCCTACTAACCTCATTAAAGAAAATGGAAACAAAAATCACTGCAATCACATTTTTTTGCAGCACAGTTATTTAAGCAGACCTCAAAAACCTTGGGAATGATTTTGGGGTAATAGTGGGGAAATTATGCAAATGTCTCAGGTAATCACAACATTCCATTCAAACATCTTGCTGAAAATGGCCTCTTTTTAGGCAGAGTGTGTGCAAGGCTGCTCCTGTAGCATCTTTGGAACACCATGCTCACCATGGAGTGAGGCTTTTCCCTGAGCTAATACGATCAGAATTCCTGGCATTCGTGTTGCTCTGTAGCAAAATGACACTGGAAAAAACTACCCTGTCAGCTGTGTCCAGGTTTTCTTGCAAAGGGGAGCTCCAAATTGGAGACTGGAAGCCAACTAGCGTGTACTTGGAACGTGCCATCAGGGGCCGAGCCCTGGTGTAAAGCAGGAAGCACAGCAGCCTGGTGGTGCAGATGCATATCCCCCCCACTCGGGGGATATTTCAGAATTCTGACCTTGCTAGTGAGTAGCTTGTTCATCTTCCCAAAGCAGCTGCTGTGGAGAAAATGAACTGAGATTACATAAAAGAAGAGGAGGAACAGTTTCAATGTGTGCAATCTGGTCTCATTGACCTGGACTTGGTGGCAGTATTTCCAGTGGCTTCAGTGAATCTAGAGTTTTACTTGCTGCATTTACTAGAGCTCTAAAATGTGCTAGGAGCTTTCAACAGCTCTCACAAGATCGTGGGGATCAGCTGAAGGTTTATAATTACATAAATTGTCTGAATGCTATAACACAACATACTAGGTGAGAAGAAGGATATGAACTATACAGGAAAACCAGGCTTACTTAAGTACGTCATTATCAGCAGTGCCAGACAACAAACAGGATCTAATACAGGCAACTTCTCTTTTCACATAGAGAATTAGAGTGTGTAAGGACACAGTGTAAGTCATGTACAAATTCTGCTTGTCACCTTGGAATATAATCTGTCTGAGAGAGGTAGTGTTCTGGAGGCATGAACATTTTAAAGACAACTGTATTCAGACATGACCAATACAGTGGATGAATGAAACATTAATGATGTTACAAGGCTCTAAATGTTATAAGTATCTGTACCTTAAAAAATATTTTCCTCTAGAATCTGCTGTCACTAGGGGGTAATCAAAGCAAATCACTCTTGCAGGTGGTAAATCTGTGGAAGTATCACCTCTACTGAGGTTCAGGGGATAATATACCATAGTCAGTTCTGGTTTCCACAGCCTAGGCTACAATGTACAGTGAAACAGCCCTGATCAGAGGGACATTGACACATTTATTCTGGAAGAAAGATCTGACAAACTGGTGGTGGACTGAACTTATCAAGCATCTATATAGCTGTAAACTATAGCCTATAATCTATGTGCTGCACTCTGTGGGTTTTTTTCATAGATATTATCTAGAACAGCTATTTGTTTGCAAATCTGGCTGGAGGCCTGGAGCTAGGCTAAAGGGCATTGTTCCTGAGCAAAAGAAAAGTTGTTCCAGTCACTGAATTTAAACTCTGATCCACCATGAAGTAAATTTCAAAGGGACTTTATCTCACTGGAGGTTTAATGCAGCTTGTTTCACAGACACTCACGGACAGAATATTTGTTAAAAAACTAACTTGCTGAGATCTTTTGCATAGGTTGATGCTCATGTGGGGAATCAAATCCTTCAAACAGGACAGTTGCAGAAGGAAGGTAAAAGGAAGGAGGTTGAAACCGTTTTCTATTAGAAAGGCTTTGTCTGAAAATTTTCAACCGAGTCTAGTAAACCCCAGATGTAATGGTCTGGGTAAGATAATAGCTTACAATTCATGAATGAAAATTCTCTTTGATACGTCATTGCAAGAACTTGATGTCAGTCCCCTGTTGCACACAATCAAGTAAGTTAACAGAATAACCATTAAAATGTGAAAGAACTTTGAATAAAAAAAGCCCAGGTCACGCTTAGCGTTATTAAGGCCATGACCATTATTAGGGTCAGCAGTTCAAGAATAAAGTCTTAGTGAAGAACAAAACCTTAGAAGCAGCATCTATCAAACCATGTGAGCTCAAGATCCTTATATCTGAGGTCATTAAACAGAGCTGTGTGCTAGGACGCCACCGCAGAGGAAGCGCAGTGACCAGGACACCAGCCCTTGTTGCGAGCATGGGAGCATGGGTCCAAGCAGAAGGTCCCTGGCAGCTGCCCATGCAGCACATTCAGGATACTACCTCAGGTGACACAACTTAATGTCACTATGTTCACTTCTAATAACTGCACCGTGCTCAGAGACTTATTAGCCTGATACTGCCTGCAGTTTCAGATTTACCAGGAGCTGTGTCCTTAATGCACTTGCAGACTGCACCAGGAGGAGAACTTGGCCCCAGACCAATGGGCAGAGGCTGACTTTTGTGCCCATTGCTCAGAACTGGCATTTCTATTCATTCCCGTTACTCAGAGCTGCACCACACATCTTCTGCCTTGCTCCCCCTGGGCTCCCGGTAGCGTCTCTGAGACACGGTTTCTATTTCAGTGTGTGTCTGTGTGTGCTTCATTCAGAGCACTTGAAACAGCAATGAGGCTCTGTGATAACCCGCCAGAGCGGTGTTTTCACAGCACGACGCTGAGCTTTCCTGTCCTGTGCTGCTGGGGGCAGTTTTCCCTCTACGCCAGCTACATGAGAGTGCTACGGTCGCCACCGGAGCGGGAAAAGGCTCGGCAGGGCCTGCGCCTCCCATGGCTCCCTGGGCTGTGCCCTCAGCTGAGCCACCCGTCGGCTGCCCTGGGGCCCTTCCTGGAGGGAGCTGCGCCGGAGGGGGCCTGCAGGCAGCCAGCACCATCGGGGACCGTGGCCTCGGAGCAAAATCGTCCCGTGTAGGATCAGGGCTCCTCTCAGACATCCGTGTCAGGGCTCTGCCCAGCATGTCCAGGGCCTCCACCTCCCCAGCCCCTGGGCTAGGGCTGTGGGTCGCTACCCCGCGGCACCACAGCGGTTCCAGCCCCAGCCCTGCCACGGCCCAGCCCTGCCCGGCCACGAGACCCCCGGCCTTCACCCTGGCCATGGCTCCAGCCCCGCTGTGGCCCGGCTCCTGCCCAGCCATGGGACCCCCCCGGTCTCGGCCCTCACTCTGACCCCCGTCCTGGCCCTGACCCCACAGCAATGCCCGCCCAGCCCCAGCCCTCGCCTCAGCACGCAGCCATCATGGGGCTGAATCTGCTTCTGCCCCCCATTTCCCTCACCGGGCCCAATGTGGGCCCCGACCCACAGGCTGACTACAGCTGCCGTTTCCTTTGGGAGAGTTTGGGTTCCTGGTTATTTTTTTTTTTTTTTTTATTGAATGGGTGTTTAATCCAAAGCACGTACATGCCTGGAGACAGAACCAGCTGTCTCTGCTGAACAGCTCAGCAACAGGGCAATGCTAACAGGGTCTCCTTTCTTGGTGGCCCTAACTTGTCCCCATGTGACCCAGCCTCACCAAGACACGCAGGAACCACCCTCTCTCATCTTGCCAGGGTCAGGTGGCAGGCTCACTTCTGCCCACTTTCTGTGAGCAATGGGAGCATCGGCCTCTGCCATCTATGCTTCCTGGGTGAATGCTTATAAAATGCTGTCACTGTGTCAGACCTTTCAGGCCTCCCTTTTAAGGAGCTAATCTTTGTGAATCTTTTAGATATAGACAAGAAAGCTTCCTTAATCTCTGGGCTTCCCGCAACTTGCTGTGTAGCCAGTCCTGACTGTATGGTGGCCAGCGCATCATCCTCAGAGTCAGAAATCAAATCGGTCCATTTCAAGACATTTTGGAGGGATTTCTGCTGGGGTTTTGTGGATCATACTCCTAGACCTATTCTACCTGGGCTCCACTTTCGGTGCTTATAAACCTTTGGCCCAAAGACTTGTCCTTCATCTTAAACAGGGGCAACTTTTTGGAGTACTGGGATTTTAAATAAGCAGTAGCCCCAAGTACTCATTACAGATGGGGAATCTTAGAGATTTATACCTTGAAGCTCTGGAGAAGCTTACCCAGTCAGGGATACATTAAGTCACATTGAAGGAAGCAATATGTGCAGGGAGAAGTAATTTCTTTTACCACTAGCTGATAAAGTAATGTCAGACAAGCTTTCCAGATTGCCCAGCTGTGATTTTTGTCGAGTCTGATGAAAAGAACCAGACCTGCAAGGGTTCCCTGCTCTGTCCAGCTATTTCACCTAATTATTAGAAGATGTTACCTTGTTCCTATAAACCTTGCTTTCCTCACATCCTTAGTGCAACCTACCTGCAACTATGTTGCTACTAGGTCACTCTCACTTCATAGTGTTTCATCCTGTTCCAAATCAGGTCAAACACGTCTCTGTTGGCCACTACTTGTAACAACATCCTCTGGTCTTGATATTTATGAGGATTGGACTGCAACCGCTGAAACCAGAAGTATGACTTATGGGCCCGTTTTAATCATCTTATGGATAATAATACAGTCATAAACCTCCCTTAGTAGTTTCGACACCAGGAAAAAAAAGGAAAGAAAAAGGATACATGATGTTTAGTACAGCAAGAGGAGTGAAAGGTATCTATATAAAATTGCTAGAAGCTGAAGTGAAATCCATGCTCATATTCACCCACCCACAGTCACATACACAAAACGAGGCTATGAGAAATGAAATACAGCTGGCCAATGCAGTTCAGCCTCTGAATGCCTCAGGCAGAAATTATTGATGTAGCTCAAGTGTGTCACTGATGTTCAGAGGTGTAGTAATGAAACTTCCCACAAAGAATCAGAATCATCTTTTCAGCTTTCAAGATATTCAAATAATTTTTCCTATGATCCAGCTTTCACCTAACAAATATATCTCTATTTGCGTGTTAAAACATCATTGGGCCCATAAATGCTAGCTTATCCCTTTTGGTAGAAGCTTTGGATACTGAAATTTATCAGGTAAACAAATTATTCATATTTTTCAGCTTTAATATATGTTCTTTATTTAATTTGCATAAGATCATAGAAAAATATAGATTGTAAGGGACCTCTGGAGATCATGTTGTCCAATCTCCTACTCAGAGCAGGGTTAGATCAAATTTAGATCAGTCTTCTGGGCCTTGTCTAGTCAAGTTCTGAAAATCTCTAAGGATGGAGATTTCACAATATTTTCAGGCAACTTGTTTCAGTGTTTAACCCTCTAATTGTAAGATTTCTTTTCTGCAGTCCTGCAGTAGGAGTCCAAGAGTTTCAGAAAGCAAAGAAAAAGGAAACTGAAAAAGAAAAAAAGAAAAAAATACTTAAAAAATTTAAACTGTTTCAATTATGCATTATTACTATTCATTTTTTAATAAAAGGAAAAAACAAACAAACAAACAAGCAAAACTCCAGAAGAAAAAACAAACAAAGCCCCCAAATTAAATGTTCTGATTCAGTTCTAACAGACATTTTATTTGGCTGCAAAAAATCTTGTTACTTTTGCCCTATAAGAAAAAAATAAAAGAAATTGTATTAATATTAAAAATCAGTTATTCACACAATCATCTAGACTATTTTTATACTATTCATATTATTCACAGAACAATTGCTGCCTGGAATAATGTGTCCATGGCTTTATTCCAGGTTGATTAATCCTATTAATAATATGTTAGTATTTTATGAGTGTTCTGTTTTGTGAATACTTTTACTTAGTAGTTCAGAATTACTGAACTGCTTAGGGATCATAAGAAGCAGGATAATCTTGTCATATTCATTTTGCAATAGTCAGAAACAATTAGTATTTCAAAAAATCAGAACAATTGCAAATAAATAGTGAGAAAAACAACAGACAATATTCAATATTGAAGGTATTACAAGTATGTTGAAAGACAGGATTAGAATTCAAAATGATCCTGACAACCTGGAAAAATAGTCTTTAAAATAATATGATATTTAATAAAGTCAAATGTAGGATACACTCTGAGAATCTACTTAGGCAATTCAGAACACAGAGCAACTGGCAAGCTAGCAGTTTTGTAAAAGAAAGATCTAGAGATTATAATGGCCAATGCATTGAATGTAAACCCAGTGATATCATGCTCTAGAGCTACAGATGAACAGCCTGTGGTGTATAAAGAGGATCATAGTCTGCCTGATGTGTAAAATAACCTTTCCTCCCTCTTCAAAAGTGATTCCTCTGTTGGTGCTTGTTCTAGTTTGGGGCTCTGCTCTTCAAGAAAGATGTGGAAATGTTGCTGAGTGAAAGAAAAAGAAGTCTAAGGCAAGACATGACAATCCCCTTCAGATATATGAAAGGGTGCTGAAGAATGGAAGTGAATGAACCGTTCTCCCCTTTGGAGTTGGAACAAAAAGAAACAGGCTTAAATTGCAGTAGTTTAGGTTAGGCATAGAGAAAAAAGCCTATAGAAAGTGGACGCTAGCAAGTTCTTCAAGCTGCTAGCCTTTATCATCATTATAAAAATTGCTTCAGCATTTTAATTTCTGAGATAAAATCCCTGGGTTTTTTTTCCTGGATCTTGATTTGGGTTGATAAGTCATTTCAGTCCTAAGGAGACTGTGAGTACTATGGTTCTCCTACTTTGATTAGCAATATCTTATGTGAGACTGTGTCTATGTGAAACATATTGTGTCTAATCTACACAAAGCAATGTAATTTTTCAAACTTCAGATTAGTAAGTGATAAAAAATATCTCTCTAACACTCCCAGTTTGAAATCTTACTGAATTACAGCATCAAGATTCTGATTGATCGTACTTCTAGTCTTTTCTACATCAGAAAAGAATTGCAACATCATGTTATATTTGATTATATATATGTGTGTGTGTACAGATTGAAGTTTCAGAGAAGTGCCCAATCCAGCAGCAGCTTTTAAAAACAACAACTCTTTGTTATGCTAAAGAGAGATATTAGTGCAGGTACCTTTTATACACTTTTTTGGAAGCTGTAGCAAATATCAGTGCAGCGTATCCTGAAAAATAAGGTAGAAATGATAGTGGGAGCTGCCAAATAGGATCAGCTACCTTCTAGAGATTTCTAAAGGTCTTTGATAAGAAGAGCCTTGCAATCTGTTCTTTAAGGCTTCCTAGCTCTATTCACTGGAGCCATTGTGTGCCATATCTAATCAAGCAGTGAATCAGTGGCATCAGGTTAGTGGAATGCACCACTCAGGTTATTACTAAAATAAATTTGCTTCTTTACTGGGGCATGAGTCATCATATTCACAGATTGTGGTGTCTTACAAATTCCTCATTGCTTGTTCTTCAAGTTCAGCAATCACATTTTTCATATACTTGTGATTTTTTTGTTAGAGGGCCGTATTATACTATATGGCCTCCAAAGCAAAAACACACATATATATATTTATATGTAGGGAAGAAAACCTCACTATATAAATTATCACAAAAGTTGCTGGCGTGCAACTGCCCCTTAAAGCAAAAGCTTAATCTTGGGTGAAAGAAGCACTGGCAAGATGACAATAGCAATGTTGGAACCACATGCTTGCAAACAATAGAAAAGGGAAAAAGAAAACAATCCTCTCAACCCATACTCAATCCCATAGGAAGACTAAAAATCAGCACTCTGTCACTGATAATATACAGGGTTGCTAAGAAGTCTGATTGAACAAAAACTACTTAGCCAACAGTATAAGAACACTTCCCTCTCACAGTGATATTTACAGAAAATTAATTTAGAGGAAAATAGTTAAAATAAAAATGATTTTCCATAGCCTTCCACACAAACTCTGAGCCCGTGGAAGGCTGGAAACAGAGTTGTGACTGACAGAGCTCTTACTGCTAAGTGATCAGTTTAAAATCATCTTCCCACTCAAGGGAAAGCATTAATAAACTAGTTTAATAACAAAACCTGCTCCGTGGCCCATATTAATTGGCATCCCATAATTAATTGGATAGAACCCATCCAGAGCATGCAAAACTGACTTCTCCTCTACAGGAACTTCTCGTTATGAAGGAAATTGTTGTTTTAGCAGCAATTTCTGATTTCAAACTCACGTGAACTGAATAAATCCTGAATAAATTTACTGACCTGAGTACTTACACACAGCAGTAATAGTTGCCCTGGAAATACAAAAATAAAGTTGATTAGATAAATAAAATAGGACACAAATCTTGTACTCGCTATATAACAGACAATAGATATAGTTCTTCCTGCCTATTCTCAACTGTAATGTGTTAGTGAAGACAACTGTAAGTGTGCAGCATGGTCAGTTAAAAGAAATGTATTAAAAAGTAACTACAGCCTGATAGACATAATTTCTGTTCACTTCAGAAAGAGGAAACTTACTGATTTACAGAAGAAAGTGAAAATGACAATACCAAGTGTGCTACCAAACGTACAAAGTAAATAAACTGAAAATAGAAGAGAGATTGTTTTTTCTGTAATCTTTTCCAGTTATAGTAAATTTCACTGATTTTTTTTCCTTTTTTCTTGTAACAGCAGGAGATATCACTCGTGCTCAGCTGTTCACCCACAAGCAGCTGCATGTTCATAAGTAAATCACATATTCTACCTGGAAGCACCAGCTGCATGAAGGTTGTTGTTCCTTTTCTTTTCCATAGGAGGGAAACTGGTTGCTACCTGGCTAACATACTGTAGCCCATCAGCTAAAGTTCCTCCTACTTCCTTGTACTTTAGCTGAGATTCAACTCACTTGACTGGTGTAGTAGGCCTTTAGCCTTAGTTCATGCTCTCTGTGCAGTCAGCAGAGAGAGAACAGCAGGTCTACAAGTTTGATGGTCACCAAGGAAGTGATTAAAAACTCAAACTCTGCCAAAATATATGCTGAACTGCTCTTTGAAGAGACCTATCTCTGGGTACCTGTGATGACTGTCCCAGGGGAAGTATGTAATCATTAGCAGATTAGATGATTTAGGTAAGATGAATTCCACCTTTCCTGCTGCTGTCTGTTCACCTTCATATGGAAGGGAAGTCCTAGATAAACAGGTTTTGTTTGCCTGCAGAGGCAGAAAGGCTGTACAGAAGAATATACTCTTTTGTTTTAGGCAATATCTACACTGAATAGTGCAGGGCTTGACAGAGACAGTAGCTGCAGTATAACCAACTAGCTTAGCAGGGTTAAGTAGCTTGAGTTAAACAGTGCATAGATGCAGCTATTTTGTTCATTGAGAGAAAGCACAGGTATTTGGCATTGCAATTATATACTCTCTGATGCCCTCTGTGACAATGTGGGACTTGGGCTCAGTCATAAATGGTATTGGTAAGACTCCTGCACTGGTTAGATGGTTTTTTTAACTGGAATTTTATTCTGCAGCTCAAGAAGGAAAAAATGCTAGCTCTGGTTTGGCTTAAGGATTAGCATTTAACATCAGTGGTCTATGTGAAGTAAAGCCCACTTGTGAACAGTGAATCATTGCTCTTAGTACAAGAATAGACTTACTTTAATGGGATCGTAGCAATCTCCAGTTTAATAATTATTCATTTGCTTCAAAATGTAATGATTATATGTAATTTGTTTTAGGTAAAAGAGCAAAAATCTTCAAGGAAATGCAATGATGTAAAATCAATCTCCACTCTAATTTCTCTCTGAGCTACATCAGTGTAATCAGCTGGAATTGTTTCATCGGGGAGCTACTTTCAATAAATAGTATCAATAAGGAATGTTTATAGACATCTTATATATTCATAAAATATCGTGAAGAATGAAAATACGAATATATGCAGCAATTTTATTCAATCTTACACCTACCTGGAGACTAGACAGGGAACTCCTGGGACAAGAGACTAAGTGTTAGTTGGCAAATTATAAAACATCATGAAAAATAAAGATTCAGGCTAAGCTACTACATAGGCATATTCACAACTTGCTTCTCTTCTTTTGGTTGCTCAGGCAAGAGCATAGCCTGACTCAGAGATGCAGCGTTCATGGTGTGGGCAAGCATAACTAGGTCTAAGGGTAACATGGACTAGCGCCAGCCCTGTGGGCTGTGGCATCACCCTGGCTGCCTCCAGCCCATCTTGCCCACGCCTGAGTCCTTTGGGACTGCAGACCCTGTGAGGCTAGGCTGCCTGCAGATTTCATAGCTGCACTGCAGGCCCAGGTCTACAACATGGACAAGTGTTCGTTTTGCCTTCAATGAGCCAGCAAATGAAATCTGGCCCTGATGAAATTAAAAGGAGATTTTACCTTTAATGTCACTGAGATCATGGGGTTTTTTTCACTGATATTTAAGCCTTTACTTCAGCACAAGCCCTTACTGAGGTTTTTTAGATCACTGTTAATGGAGATATCTTTTTTACAGAGGTCTGAGCACAAACTTAAAGCAACATCAAACATATGGCCTGCTGTTTCTGTATCTTTTTAAACATGCATGATGATGTTTTATGGAACTATGTGCTAGTATCTGTCATTTGGGTCAAAGGAACTTTTTTTCTTCTCTACTTTCATTGATATGGGGGTCGGTAGTCTCTTTTTTTATGATAATAACCACATTACCCTCCTTAAAAAAATGAAAGCATGCGACAATGGCAGATTAGCAAAGAAACAAAGAATATCTGTAACCAAAATTCTCTCAGTTTTAAAGTTCTTTTTATCCCTTACCCAGTTTGTTTTCTATATTATGTTCCATTCAAACAACTTTACCAACTTACTGCTGTTGTGAGAGAAGTGCTAAGTTTTACATTTGGCAAATGCTAGGACTTTAGAAGCAGAGCACAGCTGGAGTGGAGATAATGAAACTGCGTTCTTCCGTACCAAAGTGATCTTGTTGCTGATGAGAAAAAAAAGCCACAACAATATGGTGTATATTTATAACAGTTTAATGAGGCCCTATTCAAAAATCCAGCTGTGAAAATGTGATTAATACATATACATAGCCTTTCAGCACCAGAAAGTAAGTTCTCCAGGGTAAAGATTGATTTCCACACATTACAGAGTGTATCTTGTCACTTATCATTTCCTGTGGACCATTCACATACATGTAAGCACACTTTGGTATTTGAATAAGTTGCATGGAAAACACAGCAGCTACTGAAAATCACCCCTTAGGGTGAGGGGCTGAGCATCTATGTAATTCTGGTTCCTGAAGTTCTTTGTGTGTAGTCACAAACTTGTTTCTTTTTTCTTCCTCTTCCTTTTCCTTCCGTTCATTCATTCATTTGTTCATTCCCTCCTTCCTTCTTTCTCTCTTTTTCTCTTTCTCTCTTTCTTTTATTCTTTCTTGCTTGCTTTTTCTTTCCTTCCTTCCTTCCTTGCTTCATTTCTTCCTTTCTTTTTTTAAAGAAAACCTTAAAAGCTAATACTGAACTACTTCTGTAGGTGGTGCCAGAGATATTTTCATGTTTTTGCTTGCTCAGAATTAACAGAGGCTTTATATACATTAAAAAGTTTGGCTTGATTCCATACATTGTTGTTAACAGTCTCTCAGATTCTCTATGATTTTGCATCATAAGATAAAAACAACTGTTTTCCAATCTGGAAAGCAGCAGACCAACATTTGTGTTCTCTGCACTGTGATTGGTATAGAGTAATTACAGGAAGGACCTTCTAAATCTATAGGCAACTGCATGAAAACATTTAAATAAGCTTCTAATATTTTGGGTCATCACAATTTCCTTTTTTTGTTGAAGTTAAGTAAGGACTTTGTTATGAATATAACCACTTGTCCCATAGAATTTATTCGGTTAGAGGAAAAGATTGTACTTTTCTTCAATATCACATTTTGCTTATAAATTGTTTACATAATTTAAAATAAGCACTTTAAAACTGCTTTCTTAACTGTGATATTTTCCAGCAGCTGAGACATGGGACTTCAACAGATTTTGTATACATGTCCTGATCTTCCAGACTTTCAGGTGGACTTCTACAGTCTCAGTGTCAGATTTACTGTCACCACTATTGCTCAGAAATTATGTTCCCCTTGGGAAGCTCTATTTCTACTTTTTTTTTACAAGCTTTTTCTACAGCCAAAGCGAATACCCATCTGTGAGAGCTGAGTTATTCTTGAAATTCTACTGTCCACTAAGGATAGCTACATCACATAATCAGGGACTGAAGGGCCTGGGGACAATGCCTGGAGTACAAGACCAAATACAGGTAGTTGGTGCTATTATTATTTATTTGTAACAGGTAGTTGGTGCTATTATTATTTATTTGTATTCTAACAATTGCTTAGGAGCCAAGGCATCAAGCTGGATAATGGATGAAGAGCAAGTGACTGCCATCACCTCACTGACAGGCAGCAGTAGCTAGAGAAAGCGGTGGGAGATGGGAGAAGCAGGATGCTGAATTCTGCAAGAGGGAGGGTAATCAGGGTCCCACATATTAAAAATGCCACATATAATGGAGCTGTCCCAGCTCAGAATAGGAATCTACACATTACCGTCCATGCACAGCCAGCTTTGAGCATAACATGCTGAGACACAGAGGACTCTGTTATGCTCTTCATGATCCGATGTCCAATGAAACTATTTTCTAAACAATTGCACAGCTTCCAGAGAGGGGCGTGGATTTTCTCCTCTTGTACTAAGAGGGGAAAATCCTCCTTTTCCCCTCAACTCCCTATGGAATAAACTCTGGATTCATGACTAAGGTCTTCTCTAGAAGGGGAAAGATACATCTTAGCGTCCCCTCAGACTAAAGAGGGCATTGGCCTATATATACAACTCACATTCCAAATGCCTTTATTTAATACCTACATTATTTTGAGGGATCTATGCCCAAGTTTTTCATTGATAAGAAGTAATTGTAGTACTTTCTTGCTTCACAGAGTCATTGTGAGGCTAAGAGCGTGAATATTAAGACATGCTAAAATACCTTATTAATGGGAGGTCATATAAGTAGCATAGATAGATAAATAAAAACTAAGTTAAGAGGTGTATCATAGGCCTGGGAAAATGAAGTATACTAAGAAAGAAAGAGGAGAAAAGAAGACAGGAGTCCCTTTCATCAAAGTAAAAAAAAAAGGAGGAAGGGAAATAATTCAGTAGATAAGGAAACATGCATGCTTCACTTTCAGTTGATGTGAAATCAGGTTCAATACTTGAGTTTTTTTAATTTTTTTCCTTTTGAGGTATGAAAAGTAAAATGTTTTGATTATGGTTTCCCCTGCGCCTTTGAATCGAAATGTCCTCATTCCCCCAGAACTTGTCAGAAGTGACAAAGCTGGATACTAAGAAGTTTTTTCTTCAGGGGATGCCTTATTTCTCTGAATACAGGAATGAAGACCAAGATAGCATTTACTGTGGATGCTTGTTGTGTATTTATTTTAATATTTCATCATTCAACTAGATATCTATTTGACTGAGTTTTCTTTGGGGACAGTCAAAGAACACATCAGTCTTCACAATTTCATACACTCATTGCCTGTAATAGGATGATGAGATGGGAATAAATAATAAATAACCACAGCAGCACTAAACATAGACCAACAAACCAACTGTTTCACAATGGAGCTTTGTCACCCAGAGCATGTAAGTACATTAACAGTTTGTTCTAAGACACATCAGTGGAATAAGATATAAGTGAAATGAAAGAATTACAGCAACAGCAGTCAAGCAAGAGTAAGGAAATCGTCACCAGTACATTTTGCCACTTTGCCAGTGACATCAGAGCCTTCAAATGCAATTGTTTCAAAATAAATACATTGGAGTATTCAGGAAAGGGAGAAAAACTAGTTAGGGGACATTTTGTCCCTTCTATGCCAGTGTTAAGCAAAAAAGGAAGCAATCATATTCAGGATTCTGAAAACTCTGTCAGATTCATCATTGTAAACTTGAAATAATTCTGGAATGAATTGCCTGTGGATTCAAAGGTGAAACTTGCACTGACTGCATGACTTCAGAAGCCCACAGCTCAACCAGTAAATCCTGTCTGTCAACAAAAAATTATCACCTTAGCCTCCCATTACTCCTTTGTCTGACCCAATGGAAGAGACATGGACAAGACTAGACCTTTTCTATTCATCAACAGGCCCAATGCAAAAGCAATTCATGAGGGTTATAAACAGCTGGGTAGGAAGTACAGTAACCCCAAAGGTCATCAAATCACAAAATCATTTAGACTGGAGGGGAGATCAAGAGGTCGTCTAGGCCAATCTCTTCCTTCGAGCCCGGTCAACATTGAATTTGAATTGCTAAGGGTTTTTTCTATCTGGAGCTTGGAAACCTCCAACAATGGAGACTGCACAGCGTCTCTGGGCAACCTGTTCCTTCATTAGGTCCTTAGTGGCACTAGGTAAATACCTAAAATAATTTAAAATGAAAGAGGAACTTATGAACTTCATCTGCTCCTGAATATGTTGAATATTGTCTGAATATTTTCAAAAGGGTAGAAATATGAATTAAATCACAATTCTAAAAGTCTTATTTTCTTCCCATTCCCTATTTATCGTGTACTGTTTTTAACATATCACAATCTGACTTTGTGGTAAGGCTCTTGATAGGGACACATCTATTGCATAAATTTTACAGGTTAATGCTCAGTGCTGTTACCCTTGATCAGAAGCAGATGCTCCTTAGGAGAGTTTTGACAGACTGTAACCACCAAAAGGGGTTCCACCTCCTGCTATTCCAGATACTAGAGGCATAGCTGCCACTCTGTGTCCTGTCAAGTGTTATTGCTCGCTCAATGGCTTTATTTACTGAAAAAGTAATGAAAAAGATCCATGTGGTATTTGTAGGCTAGCTTTCCTGTCATCTCATTACACCGTGGAATGTCACAGACTGATCCATGACTGCTTATTGCCTCCTCCCATCACTGTACCTCTGCACTGTCAAGGATGCAGACGATGGTCGTTTCTTGTTTCACACAGCCTCTGGAGTGGTTAGAACATTTCTGGGAAATGTGCTTGGATCTGTCTTGACTTTGGAGGGACTATCAGCCTTTATAAGACATGGAAGATTATCCCTATTGCTTTTTTCATCATATATATTATATTTTTCTTCAAATATTTATTTCTGCTCTGTTATTGATAAATAATAATATACAGGTGTCCTTTAACCGTGTTTGTAAAAACTCCACAGAACAATGGAGCAGAACAAACCCTTCCTTGGATAACACATATTTTTGCAAGTGATCCCAATGGTGTCATGAGGATTACACTTCCTGAAGTTGTAACATATGCCTCATAAGTTACACCTACAATGTTGTAAAGCTATAATTATTTTTGCATACATTTATATCCAGTGTTGAAACATCTAGCAGCATTAGCAATGGCATTACTGTTGCTGACCTATTAAAAGATACTCGGTAAGAACGAAATGTCACAGCATTAGTTTATCCTGGGGAGAATATAAGTGATAATCAGCCTACTTGGTTAGCTTTGTTTATAGCAGTACACAGAGTTTGCAAATAGTATATAAACCAAAACAGTAAGCTGCTACTTTATGTCTTTGCTTTCCCATTTGGAATATTGCAATGAGATAAGCCATTGTAGTGAGAAATGTTTGTGGAAAACAGGAAAATGTCTATTTGTGACATATATTGTATAATGAACACTTTATATTCTGGGAGGCTGTAAGAGTTGTGAAGCAGTAGCATTCACACAGTTCCCTAAATAATTCTCTGTTGTGATGAGCTGACAGAGTTAGAAGAATGTATTACTTGAAAGAGTAAACATCAAGAAGCCTCCAGGGGTACTTTCACTTCATTCATTTTGCATTATCCCATTTAGCAATTGTAGTTACATCCCTGCAGCCCTAATAACTGCTCAAGTGAAGTAATGTTATACTTCTAAAAGATATAAGCCTACTGGGTCAAACGTACTCATAATCAGGTTCTCGTGATGGACATGCAGAATAAAACATACACAATAGCATGCAGATACATGCTTGCCAAATAAGCAAAGTGAAGCAAAATTGACTCACTTCCTGAAACAGCTAAAACTTGTTTTTTTAAAAAATTGCATTCTATAGGAAATTATAAGTAATCACAATTCATATTAACTTACCTGTAAAAGGAAACTCTTCTGCCACTATTTGGGAAAGTTTTCTTTTAAGACGATACTTCATTGTCTCATCACAATCTGAAAGTTTCATTTTTTCAGAAGTGCTATGCTGAATTCTTGCTTGGCACCCACACTGAGCTAGACTCTCTGGAGGGGTCTGTGTTCAGAACTGTGAAGGTGTGTGGCTCGTGAGAACTGGAGCTAGTGGGTGTATTGCTGTGGGTAAACTTGTCAGTCTGAGTCCATAATGAACATTACCATCTTGCTAAAACAGAAGTTTTCCTGGTTCAGAATTTCTGCAGCAAGAGCAGGTCTGTGGTTTTTAAATGTATGTCTCAAAAAGCTAAACTCAACACACAACTAACAGGAGATTGACTACTAAGTAAAGAGTGCTGGGTACAGTAAAAAATTCACAGGTATACAGTTCTTAAGTATTCCTGTCTTTTTGTTCATTTGGCTAAACAAGCTCTCCCTGTAGTCTAACAATAAATATTAACATTTCACAAGAATCCAGCACTGAAGCCTTTCTTTTTCTTCAGTTGTGTTTAGACATGCTCAGGTATCAGGTGAGTAGGGAAAGAGTAAGCAGAGTATGAAAAAGGAAATCAGTAACCTTGGTGGGAAAACACTGCCAGGAGAGCTCCCTGCCATGGGGAATGCACACAAATGCCGTCTGAGGCCAGGGGAAAAGAAAAGAACACTGACTCTGTGGTGCTGAATAAATAAACTTTCTATAAATTCTATAAATTTGGGGTTCATCTTTCTAGACCAACAGTCTTTAACTCTGTATTTACAGAAAATGTCACGATTAGTATTTCAGCATTGTTTGAATGATTTAGTTTGCTCCAGTCACTTCCCATCTAATGTTTTAAAATCTGTGAGCTGGACCCTGCCTGAAGCTCTATGAAGCTGTATTAACCAGGGGCCTGGTCCCACCTGCCTACTAATTAGCACATACAGTCACACATTTGTCGTGAGCTGTGTGGTTTTTACAGTTCTGGGCTGAAGCGCTGTGGGTGGAATTCTGTACTCTTTTATTTGTACCTTGCCTTCCTCCTTTCAAAAAGAACAGATCGCAATTGAAACTAACAGAGTGAAACTGCACAAGTCATGACAGTAATTTTAATGGATTGAAACTAATAGGGTGATTTAAATTAAATTTCTTATGGTAGAGTTTAATGCAGCTAGCTATCTATTGTCATGCCAATACTACTTTATAATTGTAAAAACATATTTTTATTTATTTCTGAGACTTTACTAATACCCTGAAGGAAAATTGTGTATAAAGTCAGTTATATTAAGAATAAAAACACATCAAAAAGTAGATTTTTCAAGTTACCATTCAGAATCCAAACTAAAATGCTTCTCTGGATCATCCAGCATAGCTATCATATCCAAGAGTTAATCAGTAATGATAAATGTGAAGTGTTTTGCCAATTTAATAAAGTTGTAACATAGGAGAAGACTGCTTCACCATATGTGATAAAAGCTAGGAATCATGAGACACATGTATGCACATTCTGCAGCTAAATGATCAAACCCCAGAAATGTCAGCTTTGACAGTAGTAATATATATATGTACGCAGATAGACTCAAGCTTTTCGACAAAGCCTGTAGACACACTGCTTGGAGATGGTATCTTAGAAAAATATTTAGATGAAAGAGAAATATTCTGACTTTTTGAGTTTAATACATTAAACTATGTTTTAATTTACCATCATAATCTTTGCCATTCCTGTCTGTAGTGAACTAGCAATTAAGAATTTTCTATGTTCTTTTAGCTGATGCATGTACTCTTACAGCATGTAATATTTAATTAGTATCTACAAATTTATCTAATTTCCTATACTATAGCCCACAGGAAAATGACTAGATACAGATATAAATGAAAATACATTCTTATTATTTCTGGCCTGTTAGGGCTGTTCATATTTTAATAATATAGCAAAGTGGGGCTACAAAACATACTTTCTGGGCAAGTTCCCTCCTTTTCAGGGTACTATAATATAGGAAGGTAAAATAAATGCCCTCAAGTCAATCTGAGGAAGTTAATGTGCATTTTGCTTTAACTTGGTTCTTTGTCAGAGACCATTCAGAGCCAGTCTTCAATCTGTGCAAGGTTTATGACCACAATAATTAGTACTCCCAACTCAAAAGGCTGTAGAAATGTCTATCAAGTGATTAAGAGATATTAAGCACTCATGATTAATTCCTTTTTAATTATTAGGATGAAACACAATGACAAATTGATTGTGCAATAATATAAATCAGAGATCATTTCTTCTAGTTCTGTAGAAGATTGCTGAAGTATTACATTATTCACAGCACTTCTCAGCAGGATGCTCACAAGGCAGGATACCAAATGGTGGATGATCAGGGAAACGCTTTATTCTTTGCTAAATTGACAAAATAATATAACGAATAGAAGGAGAAGACTACAAAGTACTGAGTTACTATGGTAATAAAGGTGACATAAGGACTTCCATAGAATGGAATAGGATATAAAGGCACAGGGAATTCTTATTAAATATGCACCAGCCAAGCTCTCTACCTTGTGTTAGTTTGCTCACACACAGTCTCATATATTCCATTTTTTAATGTCCTTTGAGTAATTACTTATTTATGTCATACAAATCACCTAAGTAAACACTGGTTTAATATAACTAGTTACTGAAGTTTATATATCTCTTGGGCTTTTAGTGTTGTCTGATTAGATTAAGGAGAAGAAAAACATATGAAAAAATCCTAGTTTTCTCAAGTTTTCCCTTAACTCCTATGATGAAGAAGGTAGTATACACATTTAATAATACTTTGCTCCTAAACTTATCCATATATGGTTGAGTCATATTTACTAGATGTATATTCTCATTAGATTAAAAAGAGTATTTTGTCATTACACAATTAACTTCGCAGGGATGGAATCTGAGATATAAATCAGCAACACTTTTGGATAAGAGAGAAAAATATACATTTATACTGCCTTTACTGAGCTCATACTGTAGAGACTGACATAAGACCAAGCCTGATGGCATAAGGGGTAAACAAATCTGTGTTTTTATATTAACTCAGCTTTGAATATTTGTCTAATATATACAATTGAATTAATTAATGCTCATGGCCAGCACATCCCACATTACAGCTGATGTTATTTTCTGAGGTTGTGTGTATCACTAGTGGTGTCTGTATCATAGTGGATATAGAATAAACAGGTTATCAGAAAACTGGGTGATGAAAAACTTTTATAATCCATTATCTTCAGTCACAGACTTCTGAACACTACAGCCTGAGTCAGCAGACTAATGTATATGCTCTGTTTTCTCGCCCTTCTGATCCCCTCCTGTAAACAAATCAAATGGAATAATTATTAATTCACCATGAAGTAAGCTGCATATCATACTCTCAGACCCTGTCTGGTTCTCATTTCTCATTTCTCTCAACTCTGTTCAATCCCAGATCCCCGATTTGCCCTTAACCTTGGTGTAGTTAAATTTACTTTTTCTAGCGCTGATAAATCTCTATTGCATGTTTAAAAGCATTCTATTAACATTTTTTCTTAAGCTTTTATTTGTGTCCTTAACAGAATATTACAATGTTTGCATCTTCCTTAAAAACCCTCTGAACTAATATTGCAGCAAACTTCTTGGTCCTGCTGTATATCTTGGAAAATAAATAGAGAGATACGTATACAGACTACCTAAATAATGGTCTCTGTTTCTCAATGACATTCTCTGAACTGCCAATGAAATGAATGTTTAAAGGACCACATCACCAATTTTGAAGTGTTTTTACATTAGAAATATAGAAATATTAAATACTGCAAATAATATGGTAGGTTTTATTATATCACTTTGGGGCACTGTTCAATACGAAAAACAGCATGATTTCATGAAATATATACAATACAAGTGTGTTTGTATAAAACTTCTATTTGCAGTGTATTTAGCATTAGTTCTATCAAGATGAAGAAAGGAAAAAGAGATATACAGGCTAGTTTCTATACAGCTTGGTTGAAGGAAAGCGTAAGAACAAAATATTCTTATGTCCTTTGCTTTTTGACACATTAGCATTGTCATAACTTCAGGAGTCTCTGTTTCAATCTCTTCCTACTTTTCAGCATTTAAAAAAGTACAAAATAAAACAGCAAGGGAGATAACTGGAAAAGGAAGCCCTTTTGTTTCTGTGTATGTATATATAGCAACTTAATTTCAAGATGGAAACATCTTGAACAAAAATCATTTTAGAATTCATCAAATCCAGTTTCATTAAATTCTCAGCTCACAAACAGAGCTGCAAACATCTAATCTATGAAGCTGTGGGTGGGTACATGATTCAGAGGACAAGGTGCTAATAAATCAAATTTTCTTTCCATTCAGTTTGGGAACTACTGCATCGCACCTCCTCTTCTTCCTTCTTGTGAAGTTCAATCCATCAGGCTTCCAGAAGATGTACTAGAAATGCATGAAAACAAAAAAACATTTATTTTCAAGATTAAGTCTCTGCAGTATAGATCTCAAAACAGTTTTCAGAACTGATTAAGCTTCTGATAAATCACAACAATTTCAAGGATTTTTTTTAATGTTTTATTTTACCACCTTAATAGTTCATGATGGCCGTGTTATTTAAATATGTTCCATTATTATATGAAAGGAAAATAAATGGATGGATTAAATGCCTAACTGGAGGAAATTGATATATTTTGCATACAATACAAACTTTTTATTTTAACTGATAATTATACCATTCAGAATTCATTCCAATAAACAGTCTTGTTAGCAACCTAGCTTCAAGCTTCTAAACACTTATTACATCTTTATTTGATTTAATTTTATTTTGTTTAATAGGCTAAACTTTGTAATATGGCTGAGCAGCAGAAGCAAACAAAAGCAAACAAATCATTATGCTCATAAGATTGTCAGAGACAAACACATCCATCATTTAAAGGACACACAATGAGTACTGTAGCTCAGTGTCTTGCAAATACTATAGGAAAACAGTTACTGATAAATGTCTCAAGCATACAGCTCCCAACTAGCAACTCAACTTCTTCTTGGGATTTTGAAATTATGGCATATTAATTTGCTCTTATGTATTTATTAAAGCATGTTTTGCTGTCATCTTGCTGTCAGTTAGAGTTATCTTTCAAATAGTCAATTCTTCTATATTCCTTGGGGACTCACTGATGTTTATGCAGACATTAAGCTTTGCAGTTCGTGTATTTACTTCTCTTGCTAATGTACCTCCATCTAATTCTGGTGGTGGAATTGATATAAAGTGTCAAATAAATAACCTTATGAAATCATAGATTCATAGAAAACATAAGCTGGAAAAGACCTCAAGAAATCTGTTCCACATTCCTCCTATCAGGCAGCATCCTCTGTATCTAACCTTCTTCCGTTTGTGCACCCCAAAAATTTTGTGATGGAGGACCACTTAGCTCACTGATATTTCAGTGTACAGCTATACAAAAAAGCACTGTTTTTTAATATATTTCACTCATCTATTTTTTACATGTATAGTTTATTTTTCTTGAAGTGAAAGCACAAGCAATTATATAAATTCTCCACAATTATACTTGTTGAACTGGTGAAAATTTTCCATTAATACTGTGTTTTTAAGCAGAAAATTAATTTTTAGCAGTGTGGATATATATCCTGTGGCTGTTTTACTCCTAAGCTTCCTATTTTGGACAAAAGTATCAAAATTAGAGGAAGAAAGAAAAAAATTGAACCAAAAGGCAAATATTCTCTTTCGTGTAAGTTTCAATAATAGAAATGTTACTTGGAATTTTAAAAGAAAAAGCTGGAAATGATTGCTGAGACTTTTTATTTTTATTTTTATTTTTATTTTCACAGACATTTTCTCACAGGAAAGTAAGAAAAACATCCTTCCTTTGCCAATTTTGGCCATATTTTCTTGCCTTACAATGTTTTTTTTTTTCTTGGCATTAATAATGTAAATATTGTAGAGGTATTTGAGATTTTGCAAATGCCCTCAAATGTATTGACTTGTAACAAAGAAAGTATCTGACATGCCTAGAAGCCACATGGAAGGCTGAAGCAACAATGAATATTGCTATGTCAGCCACACAGACATACATGTGAACAGCCAGTTAATGTGCCTTAATTAGATAATGACATAAAATCACTCAGAAATTGTAGCTTACAACCTGAGTTATAACGCAATTTCACAGACTCATAGTTAAATTTGTTCCTGTAGCTTGTTTCATGCCATTCAGTTCATTTGCTCTCTCTCTCCTTCCAGATCAAAAAGTTGTCAATATTTTACAGATAAAAGTGAAGACCCAAAGTATTACCATAAAGATAGAGCCCTGTGTATATGATATGGAACCTATTTACCAGAAATTTTATCAAAATGAACAAATTCTCTAGAGAACATTAAAAAAAGCAAATGTTACAAAAGTCTGCTTGACTTCAATGGGAGTTAGGGTAACATTTCAGTCTAGCAATTTAAGTTCAGTTTTTTTTCAAGATCTGAGAAGTTTACAGATATCCCAAGAAATTAGTAATTAATTTTCAGACAGTTCATATTTTTCATTTTTTTAAATTGAATAAACATATTTCACGGTTGGGATTCCTATTTTAAACAATTCAAAAAGTTTGTAAATTACTTTCAACTTACAGTGTAAGATTTTCAAGTATATGAGTAGTTATTTCAAAGTTACTGGAAATGAAAGAATATTTGACCTCCATTTTCTAACCATATCGTTGGCCAGAATATAATCCCAGCCTTAACTGGCGCTCATTATGTGGTACTTCATTGATATGAAAGCCTTTCCCTGGTGGCTACAGGATTTGATGTTAGCTAACACTGAAGGCAGCAGTCGCAGTTTTGACTCCATCCAAACTGCTGGGTAAAGTCTGTTGAACTTGGCCATTTTTGCCACCAGCCTTACTGGGAGATGCATTTGAGAGGGCTGCCAAAGGTGCTGAGTGCACTGGCAATACTTATAACAGTGATGTTTTAGAGACTCCTAAAGATATTGGTCTCCCTAATGGTGATTAACTAGGGGACACAGATGCTTAGGAAAATACAGGTTTCATAACTTCTATTGCACTATGTTTTTGAATACGTGTCCAGGGTGTCATATTCTTTGGCAGGCAAATTTACTGACACCACTGAAATCCAAATGCCCTTTTAAATTAAATAATTATAAATCCTGGCAAGGACAATTGTGTGGAAGGAGTACAGTGCAGAATCCAATAGCATTCCATGACTTAAGGGAAAAGGTAAAATTCTGCGGGGATTTCTTTGTGAAGTATTTGCTTTTTTAGATAAGTGACCTACTGAAGTGAACAGTACACTCTTCAACAGCTTGCCCTCAGTCATAGTTTCCTGCCTTTGCAAAGGACGGTTATCCAAGATAGACGATAGGCCTGGAATAGTGGTATTAGATAGGACTCTAATTCCAAAAGCAGGATTACACTGATTCATCTTGACTGGCTAGAAAGCAAGAATTTTATTGCACAAAACAATACAGAAAAAAACCAAAGATTTTGAAGTTATTTTACATTATATGCTAGAGTGAAAGTAGGATTTTCAAAAAGAAAGAAAAAAAGGGAAAGAGCGCTACAGTCCCACATGATAATGAATCCTCCTTTACTTCAAATACGATCACCATGCACCGAGTTAATGGACTTTCTCTAGGGGGGATTTCTTTACGACTTTGCTCCTCACAAGTTAAAAAATTCTCAGTAAAACTATTCATCTCATGTAGAAAGTATATGTCCCACAGTTATGGACACCTGGGACTGAACTCTCACCACATGTGTGGGAAAGGCACAAGTTCACAGGGCTGGATGCAGCCACAGTGGTGACAGCAGATCAGTGCATGACACTGAGCATACGCCCTGCCTGTAAGGGGATGACTGTTCTCTCCTCACTCACCTGGTAAATCCATCATTACATCCAGGCCCCCATATTTCTAAGGCAGCGGTCCACATTGCCCCCAGTTATGCAAGCCAAACACAGTGGCTAACTGCAGGAAAAGCAAGTGGATGTTCAAACATTTGTGAGGACTTTCCATTCCCTAAGCTTTAAGGCTTTACATTTTCAATGGCCACAGAGCTAATCGCCAAGCCTTACTGTGGTAAAGATTTTGTTGAATCCAACGGGTCTTTTGCGTGAATTAGTTTTGTAGAATTTGTCCTTATGTCCCCAAAGCTTTGCATTAGACTTGATGGTGTTTGTTAAAGCCCAGCCCAGAGCCACCACTGACCCCAGGGGTCCTTCAGCAGGGACCAGCGCAACCTGCGGAGCTCCGCTCAGATTCATGGCGTGCCGCAGGAAAAGAGGATTTATGCAAAGGAGGCAGCTCTTAAAGTAGGCATGGGGGTATGTCTGCATCTTTACTAGTAAATAAAATGGGTCAGACTACCTTCTTTGTCCCTGAGGACAAGTGACATGGTATGGCTTGCATCTATATGGCTAAAACCTCTTCTACCCCAAATAAGGGTAGCACTGCCCACACAGCCCATCAGAACAGCCCTATGCTGTCCTCAAACTGTGCTCAAGCACTGTCTGGGAAAATGATATCTGTCATGGGCCAAAATTATATCAGGTAGTGTGCCAGCAATTAACACTGTGGATATTCGCAGGACTAGAGACTGAGCCTATGCCTCTCCCTGTCCAGTTCACTAGCATAGACGAAGCCCAGGAAGGCCCGAATGGTGGTAAACACTGCTGTAAAACGAAGTCTGATGGATCTGCTAATATCAGTTCACTTGTACACACTCATGCAGATTTCTTAGTGAGCTCCAGGTTCATTCAGTTGAAGCTAAAAGCTAATTACGTGTGTTTACATAAAAGTTATATGCGACATCAAAGTTAGTAGAAGAAATTAAATATTCATAATGACAGCATGAAAGAATTTCATTTATGCCTAAATGAAATGTTTAAAAATAAATGAACAATGTATTCTTAAAATTAAATACCTGTTTTCTCCAACCGTGTCCCATAGCTTAGTTAAACAATTGGGAATGCTTCATCTCAATTTTGTGCATTGATTTCAGAAGGCATTAATAAAATATTTCCTTTCACTGTAAATTATTAATAGAATTTGTAAACACTAACATGCATCTGAAAGCTCGCAACTATTCAGTGTACCATGTCACCAAGAAATCAACAAGAATATTTCCCAAATGGGCTAAGGACAAGCATTCCTGCTAAAAATCTGCATTTTTACTTACACAACAAATTCTAAATTCTTCCAGAACACTGCCCCCTGCCCAGAACCAGCCCAGTCACATGTATTAACTTGACAGATGAGGTCTCTGTTTTTCATTGGATTAAATAATGCTTGAAGGAAAGAACACCAACCAAAGACTATAGCAGTGGCTGTTGTTTTATTTCAGTTAGCCTGCAATACTTTCATTCATAAGCACTAAATTGGAATTGCCAATATTAACTTACCAAAGAGCTGGCGGAAAAGGCTTATGTGCTATTTATCCTCAAGGGTCCAATTCAATCACAGCCCTGTAAAATGTCACTGACCCACTTCATCAATTACTGAAGGCAGGCGTGGGAGCTTTGCATTCCTCCTAATTGTACCAGCCAAATGGATCTTCTTTTTTATTTATGTGATAACCAGACTGCTCAAAAGCGTTGTGTAAGCTTCTTTGCATTATAGCAAATAAAAAGTCCACTTCTATTGCACTCACGGTCCATATTCAGACGTAAAAAAATACTGGCAGTGAAACAGTTGCATTCTTACAGACCTGTTAATAACAAACTATACGCATCTTTGGGAGCATTTCAGCAACACAATTGAAATACAGCTGAGAAAATTCTGAAGAGCCATAAATGGTTTCCTTTCACAGTTTTTTATTTAAAAGTTGTATTGCAAGATTTTGTATCTTGGATTTTACATAGATATTTTCTAGTCAGGTAGACAGATATTTTGTGAAGCATACATGCCTCTAAAGGGAAACTTGGTTGACTGTTTGCTTTCCAGAGGGTAATACTGTTTTACAGAGATCATGATTTATTATTTAGTAACGTTTTTTCATGTACTGACTCTTTCTCCCAATTTTCAAAATGCAGTTAAAATTCAAAGGCAAGGGATGCTTTGCAAATGCTTATTACATTGAGTGAAAAATTACAAAATTCAAGATATACTTCAGATACCTGAAATACATACTTCTCCTAAGGAAGTTAAATCAAATTTAAAAAAAAATCTGTTGTTGTTAAATAATCTGCTCCTGTGAAGCAAGTGGTAAGGGATTTTTTTCTTATAACATGTTCCAGTGCTTTCTCTCCCCCCTTTTCTCCCAGAAATATCACAGCTTAAGATGGGATTTTTTTCTGTAATTTTAGCATCTGAAAGTCAGATGTGTAGTTCAAGTTAATCATTGACACTTAATAGCAAGACAGAAACCATCTCTAGAGGGCAGTTCATTCCATCCTACAACACATGTCATTCTGTTACTCAGTGGTTATTTTCTCATATTGGTTATCTGTTGCATTAAATTGACCTCAGAGGAGAACTTGATGGATGTCTTCTTCCCTGTGCCCAAATTCACCCTTCACACATGAGCTTCCCCCACTTGTGCTTGACACTGGACTTGCAGCCATCACCATCCCTGCACTGTATGGGAGGCTGACAGGTTGTGACAGTCAACACTCAAGTTTCAGCGATATAAACAGCTTGGCCTGCTGTGACCTGCCGTTGAAAGCTGCCCATAAGTAACAGAAAAACTTCTTTCTTTGATACATCTCTGGCATTGTTTATGTGATCACAAAGAGTCAAGGAGCTATATTGCTGATGGGGCTGATTAGGGAAGGGGCTGGATGGTGCATTGCTTTCTTAAATCTGAGATACAGTAGTGGTTTAGCCCAACAATGCTGCAAGGTGACAATCATGTGAGGAGGTTTCTTCAACTAAAAGATCAGCTTCTGAAAGAAAGTAAATGCAGCAACATAAAAAAGAAAGAAAATGAATGAGTAGTGATTTATTCACAACTGACAGTAAACTAGTAGTTCTTTCCCATCAGCAGTTAGGCAGGATGTGCAACAGCAACTATTAAAATAAAACTACTGTTTTTTGACTGGATGAGACAGTTTTCATTGCTGTATATTTAAATAATGGTGTGTCATAGTAAAAAAAAAATAGCACATGAAGTGTTCTGGGCTGTAAGTCAAACAGAAACTATGAATTTCATGCACATACTGTGAAAAGTCCTGTGGCACATGTTCCACATTGAAGTTGGACTAACTGATTGTAATGGTCTCTTCTGGCCTTAGAGTCATATACGACTATATGACTGTTAAAAATAATATCTCCAAATGTTGCCAGTATTTTATTAGGATAAATATTTCAATGTCTACTTCAAGTCATTATTACAGTCTTCATAAAAATATTTAAAATGTGCTACTTTAATTAATTAAAAAGTTTGCCTGCTGTTTTCAAAAACACCTGGCAGTGGAAAAGTAGATTTTCCTCTAGCAGTAAGGTTTAACATTTCTAATTGCATTGTGGATACTAACACATTTATGTGAAGCAAAGTTACCGATGCAGTTTGACTGTTCCAAATCTTGGTATATAAGATAATTAGAACAAATCATTTCTAAAGGTCACTGAAAGCAAATCTGCTCATGCTATAAAAGCACGTGCCTTTATAAACTATAGAAAGAGACCTTACCTTGGAATCAGGACCACCACTATTAATAATATGGGGGGAAAAAAACACGCCATTTAAGTGTAGGGATCATTTCTGAATGATTTTGAGTGAAGAGGAAAAAAGTAGTTATAACAGCAAAATGGACAAACAGCAGTTGAAACAAAGACAGAGGTGTCAGAGTACAGGTCTTACTTGGCAGACCTTCTAGAAAGCAAAATCCACTGTAAGTGGGGATAACAATTTTGGGAAGTTCACGTTAGTCATTTGAGTGTGCAGAAGGGAAGGTTATGAAGCTCCCTCTCTGATTGCCAATCCTTTGACCTCCCTTTCATCCATCATTAACAATAGGCTCTGAAATGTTAAAGTTGTCACTATTTCTGCTTTTGAAGCTCTTGGGCTGCAAAGGGATCATCATTACAAAACATTCAACCCATGACAGGTTCAACCCTAACCTTAATACACTCGCACAGACATGGTTCTTCCGTTATGAACGTGGGTATCTCGGTGCCTTTGCGGGTGCTTGCAGACAGTCTGAAGCTGCTGCACGAGCTAGCACCTGCCAGCTTGGTCCCACCAGGGATGCCCGTGGAGCTTCCTCTGGCTGGGAGGCAGAGGCAGCTGTTTAGGCTGGCAAGGTCAGGCTGCCCAGAGAGGACCCTGCGAATGCAAACAGTAAGTTATGACTGCTCAGCTGACAGGTTTTAACTTGTTAAACACAGTTGTATTGCATCATCTGCTTTGTTCAATTGAGTGGGCTTGTTAAGAACGCACAGAAAACCTAAAATATGATCAAAAAATTATTTTGTGCTGGACACTGGCTTGTACATAAACAAAAAACAGTACTCGAAATCAGCTCTCTTCAAAACTCTTTAAATACCTCATTCTTTTCACTGTTAAGATCAATAAGAGTAATATTTGGTGTATAAGAACTGGCCTTTCTTTCACCAGATGGACCACATGGGCACTGAAATATGGCAGATAAAAAGTTGATACAGAAAACTGAAGAGGTGGCCTGTCTCCAAGGAGAAGACATAACTGACGAAACTCTCTTTACCTTTAAACTTGGTGATTGCTGATTTATGTAAATATTAGATATTTATTATCTATGAAAGAGGAATAGTAAAAGTGCAGAAAGTCTCATAAAAAGTTTGGGATTAGAGTGAGATGAAAGGTTTGGGCATAGTCATGTGAGATGGCAAAAGCAACTCTGAGGGGCAGCTATTTAAAGTCTTTGAATGCTCTAAGAATTGGAGGTACTTAAGCCAGCACCAGGCAAAGGTACATTTCTACCTATTCAGCGTGTACTAGTTCAGGTGCCATAAGTGATGGAGGTACCTTAGTGATGATCTTTCACAGTATTTAGCCCTTCCTTTGAGCTAGTGAGTTTGAATGAAACATTGTCCTCACACACTTCCACTACTTCTCGTACCAGAGCTGGCACATTCAGAGCTAGAGGAGGAGATTTGCTTGATGTACCATCAGCTACATGACATCGGTCTTCCAATATGAACTCCTTTATAATGGTACTGCCTCCATCAATTGAGGAAAGCTGTCCTGAACCTTGGGGGAATACTGTATGGCACACTTCCTCCAGTACTATACTACTTGCAGTTCTGATTTAATTTATATTTTTAATGCTGGACACATGCACTCACAAAATCTGAAGGTTTGATTTTTACATTTTTATAGCCTAATTTATGTCTATGACATACAGATGCGAATAAAATGGATGAGTAATGTAAATGTAACTGCATATTGTGTTGACTGCTTACAAGATCTATTTTAACTTGTGACAGTCCCTTCAGTGTGTCCAAGTTCCTCACTGAAGTTTTCGATCATCTGGAATAGGAAACAAACGATTGCCATTTTTGTGTGCTTAGCTCTGACTAAGCATTTGCTTTTATTGATCCCACGCATCTAGCAGAAGGAAATCACCAAACCAATAAACAGAAGCATCACTTCTGAATGTATTTCCAGATGCTTGATGAATCAACATTATTATTTGTACAGTGTCTTAGTATACCCAGAGCTTTACAATGTTAACAACAAATGGCCTGACTTTGCCTACAGAATCCAACTGAAAATGAGAAGCCTGAAATTGAACTCTACTGGTATCAGACAAGCCATGGAAAGAGAAGAGACTTTATGCTCAAATAGTAAATAGTCTTCATAGTTTGCATAAAAAATGTAGTCTCTGCTTGAATTAATTTGTGTGAATTTCCATAGGATGCAAATAAATGTAGCAACAACTTCGAAAACAAAGGAATTTTAAAGTGAAAAAGTAACTTTTTTCACTGTCATGGTAGATAATCATACAAAATTGCAAATTTATTTGGGCTGTTTGATTAAACATAAGAAACAGAGCTTTGGCAGGTTTCAGTGGGAAGATATTTTAGCACAGAAAAGGTGAAGGACTTTCATGACTAAGGATTTTGTCATAATACCATATTATTAATCTTTGACATCTCTTAGAAAACATGGGTTAGAACTTTAAGGGTTCTTTGAATCCAGATATTGAATTCAATTCATTCAATTAATTAATTCTAATAATAATAATACTCAGGTTATGTTTCTAACATAACTGTTGAACAAAAAAGGTCATTGATATGATATGCTTTTTTTCAGAAGAGACATGGAAATCAGTGGCACTGTATCACTTGTAGATGTGAAAAACAGTTCTTGCCACAGGAAACTAGAGGGTTCTTCTGAGTCCACTGTAGGACTACAACTAGACTATGACTTGTTAATACCTTTTGATCAGGAATTCTATTCAGGGCAAGCTCTAGCCCCTTCTTTTGCCATCTCCTCTTAGAGATGTTGTTTGCATTTTCTGTCACAGGCTACGCAAAATTCTTGAATCAGTACAGAACTCCAATAGCTGAATTAGACAAGTCCTACTAGGAGAAATATAATCAGAAGAGATGGTCTACTTAACATGACTAATCTCATACTTCTCCGAAATGAAGTTAGGTGGCTCCATCTGGATTTCATTAGAGTGAAGTACCAGAAAGAACATTGTCTCCCTTTCCTGTTCTTCCCTCTGCCCCGTTGGAAGTGAGAAGAGGTATACTCCATTGATGTAAAGCATCTTTGCCATTTCACTGGCTCTTAAGGTGTCCTATTAAACTCTTTTGAGTCTCACAGAACAATATACTCTACCTGACACCTCCATCCCTTTATAGTTTAGAATAATTATTTGGGTTCCTATTTTTCTTGCACACAGAGAGGTCTGAAAACAGAGCTTCCTGAAGGTGGATATAGACAAAATATATTGCTCTATACTTCTTTATATCTTCATTTAGATTAACTTCACCTTAGGAAGAGCTGTCTGTTGTAAGCTGTTAGCCACATATCGTGTTTTTCTCTGCTATTGGTCTAGGCTGAAGGTGTCAACCTCAAACCAGTTCATTCCACTTTTAAGCTGCAAACAATTTTCATAATACATTCTTCACTTCAATCCAACTCTGTATCAGACATGAATCATGGATGGATTAAACTAATCTGTCACAAGTTCTAAATGGTGACAGAGAAGAGAGAATGAGGTGGGAGTTTGGGGAGAAGGTGAGAAGTTCTGTCATTGGTTATACAGAAATATGAGGCTGAGACAGAAGTTGGGTAGATTAAATGACTTGCATGAGAAGCGACAGCAGAATCTAAAAGAAATAAAAAATGAATATTGGAAAATAAAAGAGAAAGTAATTCAGACAGAAATTCAGGGATAACAAAGTTAAGGAGAGATAGAGGATATCAAATAAGATACTGAGGGATTAGCCAGAGTATCGTAACAAGATCATGAAAAGAATGGAAGCTCAAAAAATACAAGCAGTGAAGAGAAAGTAAGGAATGTAGCCAAAGGAAGAAAAGAACATTAAAAAGAAAAGTGCTGACTTTTCAGTGGCAAGTTTAAAACTCTAGTCAAAAAGGTGGAATGGGAGCTCAAGGAACCTCCAACAGTACAATGGAGATGATTGGCAAGTAAAAAAAGGAAGCAACAGGAATGAAAGCAAAGGTTCAAGAAATATGCAAAAAGAATAACATGGAGTAGTGACTACTATACATGTGGCATGTGGGAATGTATGATATTTATATCCAGCACATGAAAGCAAGGTAAAGAGAGAGAGAAAAAAAAGGAGGAATTGTGTCGAAGATCTCATTATAGGCAATTTTCCATATTCATTTTAGAATTTATGTCTGCCATCTCAAGTCCCCTGTTTTCTTATCAATACCACTTGTCAATAATTATCTTGCTTTTTTGTTGGGACTAAAAGCTGTTTGCTCTGGGTTTCCCTATTAGAAGAACCTAGGAACTAATTTATAATCCTGCGAAAATTTCTACTGTGATATTGGAAGTTACACTACAGTTCTTAAAAGATTGTAACTTGGCAGTTCTTGCTCAGAGTTTAAAGCTTGCAAAAAGTTTCATGAAATATGCTTTTAATAATGGAAAATAGTCAATTTTGGCTTGGATTTCTTTTCAAAGAGGTCAGTTGTGTTTCTATGGAAATCAATGTAATGTAATTTATTCTTTTCCGTCTGTAAAGTTATTTAAGCTTGTGATAAGAACTATTAAATTCACCATCTTCATATGATTAAGAATACTAATGAATTCTGTGTGGTATATAGGCCTTTTCCCCTGGGAGATATTGCAAAGTGAAGAGTTTTAAAATCATTAGCTATTGTTTCTAAATGCACTAATAATATTCAAAGTTCATAACTATGACCACTGAGTATTCAAATACCTATATTCTTAAAATGTAATTGTATTGTAGTAGATGCAACCCCTTTGTGATATTTTACATAGTTTTTATGCCACCTGGTGGTCAAATGTCTAATAGGTTCATAACAGGTGAAATTCACCCTTCTAACAGCTGCTGTACATGGCCCCAGGCATAAGACAGACACTGCGACTGCCCCCTGCAAAGGGCGAGTGACCAGAATAGCCACTGTGCAGGGAGGGGAGAGCTGGAACCTGCACAGCCTCTGTCCAGACCAGAGGAAAGAGTTAAGGGTGACGGGAAATAGCAGGATTTTGGCTACTACACTCCCAAATGACTGTGTAACTAATAGCCCCTCAGTTTAGTGTCTCCATCTATATTTGAGACAAATTGTCCTTTGCTTTGTGCTTATTCTCATTTGTCACTGAGGTTTTACTTTATGTGACCTGCACCACTTCAGATAATTCCCACAATTCAGCATAGGTTGAATATTTATAGTCATTTTGGCTGGGGAACTCTAGCTCATTTGCCTTGATTTTGTGCAGTTTCTATGTGAAGTACAAGAGAAAACTAAATAGCAAATAGTATCATAGAGGATACCATAACTGAAGATATAAAGACAAGATTTCTGTTTCTTCTGTACATGTAAAGTTCCTAAAATATTTGAGATAGACAAACATCAACAACAAAAAGCCTAATCAAGTCTACCTGCATCTCCATAAGGATATAAAAATCACTGCATATGGTCAGACCAAAGTTCCATTTAGTCTAATATCTAGTTTCTGTCACTGGTTAGCACTATGGATTATGCAGTCAAGTTTCCTGTAATTCTGTGCTGGGAAGATGCACCAGCTACACGAACACCTCCAGTGAGTCCACTTTCTTCATTTCAAACCTATGACTTGCTAATTTCTTACTGGTTATTTCCCACATTCATTAAGCGCGTGATTTTAGTGCTTCCCCTCCCTGGACTCTGAGAAATCTTTTAGCTTCAACAGGCCAATTTTTCAATGGAGACCGACAAGGGAAAAGCTCAAGTAAAGAGCATTATAAAGAAACAGAGCAAATAGACTGATTCTTCCTTGATGTATCTTCCAGCTTTAGAGATGTCCTGAGCAGGGAATTGTATCCAGGTCACTGGGTTTGAAAGAACCAGGCTTTCAATTTATTATACATCAGTAGACTCCTCCTAGGCTGCCAGGATTTCTTTCTACAACTTTTGGGGTTCTAGGAATGACTGAATCCATAGGCTGGAGTAAATGCTGTTATGAGACCATAAAACCACTTCCAGAACATGCTCGTTAAGCTCTTCCTTATTGAGAAATGAAGACATATACCCTGACATTAGAAATCTCACTGTGTCCTGAAGCACAATTTGGCAAGATGTTAGAAAGTGGAATATTTCATAACCTTGAAGATTTTCTGCTTGTGGAATGATAGTAATACTTCGTATTTACATAGTGCAATTCAATCATCTTTGCCAATATTGGTTTAACCTTCTGTCAGGCTTGAAAGTATAATTTTTCTTACGCCATAAGTGAGGAAACAAGCCCAAAGAGAGTAAATAATCTGCCTTTAACTATTATGGGTAACATATGAGAGAGTGAAAATTAATCCAGTGCCTCAGTCCCAGTCCTGTGCCTTACACACAAAACAATATTCCAGCCAAAGATCACAAACAATTCCCATTTTGCCAGGCTTTTTATCTGGCACATATTGTGTATGAACTCTATTAAAACCTGTAAATCTTAATAACCAAAATAGTGGTGTCAGTTACACAGATCATTGTCTGGTGATGGCAAATTAATGAAATACCTGTCATGATAATTACATACTATATTCTTTGTTACATTGGTTTCAGATAATAAATCACAAATACCATCTTCGTCTTCTCCTGTTTGCAAAGCTGGTTAATTCCTCAACATCAACATCTTATCAGGAATTTCTGTGGTGCTATTCTTTGTTATTTGGCCTTGAGAAAAGCTGCAGCACTGGCCAAAAAAGACAGTGTGATAACTGCCTTCAAATTTATCTGATCAATCGAAACAAACAGATCTGTCACTGTGCTTGAAGAATCCATCCAAGTTTCTGCCATGTGAAGGAGATTATACACTTTAGAAAGAATCTTAATTGCTCAGATTTAATAAAGAATTTTTTTCCACTGTCTTTTCCCTTAAGTCACTGATGGTGAGTCCTGGCTTTTTGAGCCAACTTTCTGCCAGAATTGTCTTGATTAAGCTTCCTCTCTGATTTCTTGGTCTGTGTCAGAGACACATTCTTGACATAGTAGTACATGACAAACAATAGAGGAACGGTTTCTTTGGATGAGTTTCCTAAATATTCTACAAAATCAAGAAAGTGGACTTATTTCAATGTAACTTAATTTTAATTCTGAGGTGTCATTGCCAGATCCTTTCTCTGCCCTCACTGTCTTTGACACTGAGTTACCTAATTGCAGAGAATTCAGAGGTCAAACCATTAGCTTGGTCAGACCCTTGATAGCCTTATAGCTGTAAGAGAAATTTATTTTTTAATCTACAGCAGTTGAAAATGGATAATTTTGTCAACTTTTCATAGAATAGCAGATAATTGTTTCTTCATAAACCCGTAAATATGAAAAATATTATAGAAAATCTAGGATATTGCTAAGATTTACATACTACAGGAGTAGGCATTACATTATTTCTGGCTTGGTCTTGTGGGAGGTGCTTGAGCAGCAAATATCACCAGATGCCTGTGCTCTTTTTAGTATATGTCTAGTGTTGAGAACCCAGTAGATTACCCACTCTGTCACTACACTTGGAAGAAAAATGAAGGGTGAGTATGGCCTGCAAACAGCTCTCTGTATAAGCTTTTTTCTTTTATGTGAGGGCTTTGGGAGTGCAGGCATTGAGAAAACAAGACAGTATCAAACAGGGGGTGTGAAGTGTATTGAACAGAAATATTTTCACTTACTATTTTCAAAACTAGTTACATCCATTAATAATAATATTATTCAATAATAATAGTAGTACTAATAATTAACAATAGTATTAAAATAAGTAGAACTGAATGCATTTTTCCACCTATGGTCTCAACAAGAATATTAGAAACTTGTAAAGATACAGAGCAACAGTGAATCCCATGTTTACACTTGCTTATCTGGGCTGAACTAATTCACTTTTTTTTTTCCTAGCATATATGCATCCACATGTTCGTGGTATTAAGCTTGTATCAGGTGAGTTTTCTACCTTATTCCAAGCTCAGCTAACATACTGTGGGTCTGACATATATTGAGCACTCAGGGATATACTATCTCAACATTAATCTTTCTTTATGATGTTAATATATATAAATATATATCTAAACAAGTTATTGAACAATTCCATGGAGTCCAGAGAGGCCTTGTTAATGCGTTTGGTGCCTCCTGTACGGTGTACTTTGTTATGGTTAATGATGTAATAATCTGAAATTTGAAATAGCTGTGATAAAGCAGGGTATTTTCTTTTCATTTATGTAGAAATTAACTGCACAGATTGTGATTTATTTGTATATAGTTAAGTGCAATCCAGTATCACTGAGGTAAAGTGAATCCTGCTTGTACTTCTCTGGGATTTTAAAATAAATTTCTCATTTTGTGTTTCAATCCACCATTTGTACCATGGAAAATATCTGAGACAAAGAGAATTCTCTAGGTTTTAAAGAGATGTTTGGCGCATTTTCTATGCCATCATGGAATAGAAAATCTTTATTGCCCATATTTTTCTAGAAGTGCCATAATGCTTGATGTTTAACATTTGCTAATGAACATTTTGACAGTACTGGGAGCTGAAGGATTAAAGTTTAATGCACTGCTCATTGTTTTGGTGAGAGTGATTATGGTGTCCTTCATTTAGGTATAATGCCTCTTATACCAAACAGCTGAGAAATACCCTATGATACACATGGCAAGAGCTTACTGTGAAGTTTTGAGGGTATGTGTTGTGGTCCAGGTAAAATTAGTACAATATTTACACAGGCTTTTTGTATTTTCCAAATGTCTTTGAGTTATATGCAGTAACAAATTAGACACCTGCATGTACAGCCACATACTGCCCTTTTGCTGCAGAAATTTACTATGAGCTGCTTTTTAGTCCAAATGAAATGTAGATACCATGATCTTTAATTCATTTGGTTTAAAGCTCCAATCTCTCAGCTCCCAAGCTCTTCTTCAAGGGTTGCTCAACCTCCTGTAGAAGGCCAAATCTCTACTCTGTCTGCAGTGACATCTGGAATATATTTTTGCTGGAGTTAATGGAGAGACCAGGGCAAGCAGTATAAAAACTCTAAATGACTGATGTGTGTGCTGAACCCCCAAGAAGGTTCACTGAATGTTCTCTAGTGACTTGTTTGATTGTCAAGGTAGACTTAGCTGTCTGTTACAGGGTGTTTCTTTATCAGATTAAGGCCATGGTGGCAATTTTTGCCACTGGCACCTAGAGCAATAGATGTTTCCAATGAACAGTGTCGTACACATAAAAGAAATCAATAAATTCAACTTCCGCCTTCAGCAGTGACTTGAAAGAGCTACGTAAGGATATTGGTGGGAATCATTAGTTCAGTTGCTTTCTTTCTAGGCTTAAGAATGTCTATAATTTTTCCATCATTAATTAGAATGTCAAAAAAAAGGTTGTGTCAAAATGATAAAGGAAATGTATTGCTAAAGTCAGAGTAGATCAAAGGGAGAAGAAAGGCTTGAGAGTGAGTTGAATCTCAAAAAGATTCACAAATACAGAAGGGGCGACTGATCTGAGACCAATCATTCCCCACCTGCAATTACAGCTTCTGCTTACTTCCCAGTCTTTCCTAGTTTAGCTGAAAACAATTAGATCATATTGAGTCTGCTAATAGAAGCTAATAACATAAAATGGTCACTAACTCGATCTAACATCCCACAGTGGCCACGTACTGCCTGTCTCTTCATTCCATACACACTCCTCTTCCCCACAAAATATGACTGTCCTAATTCCATGTGCTCCTGATAGGAAGCACTTCAGCTGGCTCTAGGGACACTTTTTCTGGCACACAAAGATGCAGAAGAGTAGTTCTGTCCTATTCTGCAGAGAACAGGAGAATAAAACAATGATCTTATCTTTAGCATACTGTCCCAAAGTTCTCGCTAAAAATTAAAAATAATTTAAGAACCTCAGTTTAAATGCATAATTGATTTTGTGTGGGAAGACAGGAAAGGAAATTAGCTATCCAGACAGATTATTGTCCCTCTAAATGTTGCCAGAAAGATTAATTTTCTACAGTGGCAGAGGCTGTGCAACAACTAATTTATTTGTCACTGTCATTCTTAAACTTTAAAGCATGAAGGTAGGCATGTTAACATATATCCAGCACTGCAGTGGGCTCCAGCTAAAACAAGTTATTTCTATATGCCTCAGTCACAAAGTTTATTACTGATCTTTAGTTCTTCATTCCTTTACAATGATCACCATAGCTATTCTCTTAATAAATGATAATGTAATGCTATGAGAACTTAGGGCTTGGAAAAATTTAGCTCCTAGCCACTGTTGAAGATTTAGGACCTAATATCTCTCACATCCCCAAATTCCATTTTCTGAGGCTGTCAGCTTCCCCTTAAAACCAAAGAGAAAAACAGACAAGAGAAAGCAGTTTTCCTAGGCATTGTTCAATCAAGCAAGTTGTATATTAAAAAGAACCCAGCACCACCACTTGCATCATTCTGGGTGACCCCAGCATCATCTATATCATTGAGATACGTGTCAATATAGTCTCTAACCCTTTCCTAGTCCAGCTTGTCCTCACAGGTTATAATGTACAAAACAAATGGTATTCCAAAGTAAGCCAGCAAGAAGGAAAAGGTGAAAAGAACATGCAGTCTTACTTTCTTCAGACATCAGATTAAAAAAAATACCCCTTCTAAAGATAAAAATTCTGAAAGCATGAAACAATTTATGAAATAAGTGAGGAAAATTACCATGTACTATTCTTCAAATGAATCACCAGACTAATGGTGCAACTGATGCCTTGTTTTTACAATGACTGAAGGGCTGTTTGTGGGCCTCCCAAGAGTTCATTTAAACAATGCCACAAATATACTTGGACCTGATGTGTCACATAGAAAGCAGATGTCCCCACAAACAATTCTGGGTGGATGTCAGAGCTAATATTTGGTCTAGAAATATCTGGACCATAATAAACTTTCCAATCACCTGGCCAAGGACTGCTTCATCCCTTTCAAAATGAGTATCCATCCTTATTTGTGCAAACTTTCATGAATGAAACAATGTCCTTGTGTGTTTTCAGACTCCATTAAAAACGTAAACCATCCAACTGTGCACCCAGTGACATGATATTTATAAAGATAAAAGTCAAACTTGCTGGTCAACTAGTCAGATATACAAAAGCATCATATCAGCTCAGAATCTGTTTGTGGAATCCCAGAATCATTGAGGTTGGAAGGCACCTTTGGAGATCACCTCATCCAACCTCCTGCGTAAAGCAGGGTCAATTACAGCAGGTTGCCCAGGACGCTGTCCAGATAGCTTTTGAATATCTACAAGGACAGAGATTTCTCAACCTCTCTGGAAAACCTGTTCCATTGCTCAGTCACTCTCATAGTAGAAAAGCTTTTTCTTATATTTAGATGGAAATTCCAGTGTTTCAATTTGTGCCCATGGCCTCTAGTCCTGTCACTAGACATAACGGAGAGGAGTCTGGCTTAAACTTCTTTATTCCCCCATCAGATATTTATACACATTGATGAGTTCCCCCTGAGCCTTCTCTTCTCCAGGCTAAACATGGAGAAGGCTAAACATCTCTCCTAGGAGAGATGATCCAGTCCCTTCATCATTTTTGTGGCCCTTTGCTGGACTTGCTCCAGTAAATCCATGTCTGTCTTGTACTGGAGACCCCAGCACAGGACCCAGCACTCCAGATGTGGCCTCACCAGTGCTAAGTAGAGGAGAAGGATCACCTCCTGGAACCTGCTGGCAATTATCTTCCTAATGCAGCTCAGGATGCTGCTGGCCGTTTTCCCACAAGGGCACATTGCTGGCTTATGGTCAACCAGGACCCCTAGCACTGCTTTTCTGTAAAGGTGCTTTCCAGTCAGTCAGCCCCAGCCAATACTGATGCTTGAGGTTATTCCTTCCTTGGTGCAGGACTTCGCATTTCCATTTTTTGACCTTAATGAGGTTCCTCTCTGACCATTTCTCCAGCCTGTCAAGGTCCCTCTGAATGTCCGCACAGTCCTCGGGTGTATCAGCCACTCCTAGTTTTGTATCACCTTTAAACTGGTTGAGGGTGCCCTCCGTCTCATCATCCAGGTCTTTAATGAAGAGTTTAAACAGTATTGGCCCTAGTGTCGACCTCTGGGGCACACTGCTGGTGACTGGCCTCCAGCTGAACTTCATGGTGCTGATCACAACTGTTTGAGCCCAGCAGTTCAGCCAGTTTTCAGTACACCTGACTGTCCACTTATCTAGTCCATACTTCATCAGTTTGTCTATGAAGATGATATTGGAGACATTGTCAAAACTGTTTGAAGGTTGCACCACTGCACTAAATATGAGAAGGAACCATCTCTTTCAATCCAGCTACAAAGTCATAAAAGCAGTAGCTGATCGAGCTGCACTGCATACTTAGCACTTCGGACCGAAGGAACAAAATACTGGAGAAATGAAAGTAATGCACTAAGTTGTGTCAATGTCATCAATCTTCCTCCTATAAGATGGAGTTTGGTCGTAATACTGGTTTCTGAACTGCAAAAAAGTCCTATTGTATTTCTCAGCCATGTTAAGAAGTGGTCAGTACTTGCCAATGCTGTCAGGCTTGGAATGGGCACCAACACAATGATCAGGATGTTTGGTCATGTTTGGTCAGCCAGCGTCCTGTTAGCCAGGAAAAGCCCTCCCCCCCCCCCATCCCCCCTCAGTTCACATGGCAGTGGAAGCAGTTTCCACTCAGGTGGCATGGTCACAACAACAGGTCTGGTTTATTGTCCTTATTTAGGCTGCACTGATCAAGTGCAAGACTGCCTGGCAGGTAATCTTGAACCACTCCGAATGTAGCATTTACCTATTACTTCTCTCATTTTTTGACCTTAGTTTTGCCACCCTTGTACTCCGCTTTTTCTGTCCAGGTTTCCTCCTGAATAAACAACACACTCCTAATTACTTCCTCCCCACTGGTCCTAGATTTGCTACTTTCATCATACCAAATGCCTTATGTATCATTACTGATAAGGTCACCCAGATACTGCTGGCCTTGCAAGAGTCTGCTCCTCTGAAGGTACTCAACACTCCCCTTCAACTGCATGTGAAGTTTAGCCACTTCTCATGTAACCCCCCATCAATAACTTGCGAAATCCAATCACCTTCACAGCACTCTCTGTGACTTTTGTCAGCTTCTCACGTTGTTAGCTGTCATGTTCAGCAATGTCTCATTTCATGTCCACTAACTTTCCACATCCTGTTTAGTTAGCTTGACTTCAAGCCAGGAACTTTTCAGAGGCCTAGTTACCTGCTGGCAGCTCTAACACATTCTAAGGAGAAATTTCCACTGTTTCTAATAAGAAATATGATCTGAGTTCTCTAACAGAGTCATGATCCTTCTGTGTCTCCTCTAAATGGAAATGTCCACTTTGTACCCACTTCCTAAAAAGTGTACAAACCCAGCTCTTTCATCCAATTCAACTAATTTCTTTGTTCCAATGCTCCAGGTAACATTACAAAGAATAATTAAAAGGTAATTTCTCCTCTACTTCGAAAAGTTCGGCTAGAAATTTTCAGAGGGTTCTACTTGCCCTAGTCTCCATTTAAGATACCGATGCAAAGACAGGGAGTTTAAGGATTCCTCTACTTGGGAGCTGTATTTTTGTGTGCAATTTAATGTGCTTTTGTGCAATTGCAGAGGGCTCATCTTGCCCCAACTTTCTGTGTGTTCCTGTGTTTCTCTGATTATTCTTCTCCTTTTATCTCATTGTATTAATTAAATATAAGCATTTTCTTTGGCAGAGGGAAAGTATTGAAATATTTCCAATAAAAAGAGACAAAGACAGGAAGAGCATGTCTTTATTCACCATTGTTCTAAAAAACAGTAAGTAAAATTGCCACTGTGTAAACTAGCAGGACATTGACTAGTACTAGTAAGGTAAAAATGAGTAGTTCTCTAAGCAGTAGACCAAGTGAAGTTCAACTTCTTAATGACAGGTTTCTAAGTATTGAAATACCTTCTGCTTTCTGTCTTGTTTCTTAGCTTTTCTTGATAGCATGTACACAAGACCAAAGTTAAGTATATGCTGTTTGGCAAAGAGCTTTTGGCTGTCAGGCAAGCCCAACAGAACAGCCTACATTTCAGCTATTGTTAGGGCAAATAAATGGCATGAGGGCCTAGACAGATCTTTAGCCATAAATTGTGGAGGCCTGCTGTAGAACAGCTGTCCTCTAGTGCACTGTCAAAGACTGACCAAGAGATTGACCAAGAAACTAACCACATGAGAGGGATGGGAGAAGCACTGGGAGACACACAGGAAATGTGATCACATATGCCTCACTTTCTTAGAAAACTCAACCAAAAATGACACAATATATTGCCATTGCAGTGGCATTTTGCCATTGTTCTAATATTATTATTTTTTACATCAAGAGCCATCATGTTACCCATACTACTGCTAACACTAAAATGCGTGCAACTCACATTTTCTTGTAGCCACAACTGGGACTGAATGAATCATTCCTATGACTCATCACAGATCTTCTTTGCACACCATATTATAATGTACTGAAGAATTTAACATAAAAACGTGGAGTATTCTCTCTATTCTGATAGAATCTATATGCTGTATGTATTTCAAACTACTCTCTTTCAAACTATTCTAACTAACTTTCTTTCTTGGATAGGCTTTCAGGCTTTATTGGTAGCAGAACAACAGCAATTGAAGTTTAAAAGCTCATCTTTCACAAATATCTCTTATCAAAAAGACACGGTCTCCACATACAGAATGACCTTCTGCTAAAAGATGTCAAGAATTATCAGGGATCTATGTCTCTGATCTCATATTTTTTCCCATGGCTTTATGCGGAACATTATCACACTCAGCTACTCAGCAGGGTATTTAACAGGAATTTCCTTCTGGAGAGTTGTTCATGACTGTGTGAGTAGGTGATATCTGAAGACTGTTGAATAGGATTAAACTGTGCTGGATGTAGAGTATGTAAAAATGGAAGTGTTTGGGAGGAAACTGGGAGGATTCATAAAATGGGAGGAGGTGGTGGGACGGGTTAATTGTTTTCTTCAATGCAAAAATGGCTAGGGCCAGTCACAGGAAATGATTTGCTTAGTTAAGCAAACACTCAGAGGTATTCAATAGCTGATTTCAATAGCTCCTTACTAAAGAGAAACCAGAACTGTCCAAGTGCAGTGAGTGGTAACAGACCACACAGCATGTGCTGGGAAGAAAATGAACACAGCATTCGCGCTAAGTCCTGTAGCAGGCAAGCCATAACAATTTTTAAAAAAAACATTACCCTCTGAACTGCCTACAGGCAGCTACTTAGATTGCCATTATGTAATACAGCCTTAAAAAAGGCAATGGAAGCAGTACTTGCAATTCTTGCTTTAAGGCCCAATGGTCTGAGATTTTGGATATCCAGTTTGAAACCGATACCCATTTGAAATCAGCCAACTAATTCTCCCAGCCTTTTTTGCTGAACTTAATATGCAGTGTCCATTCAGATATTTTAAGCTTCTTCAGCATTCTTGATGTTCTGGTTAGGTTGTTAGAAACTGAATCTTGTTCTGCATGTGATATTGGACAACCTTCCGCCTGGAATATTTGTGCATATTTGCAGTGTCCTGAGCTTCCATCATTCCAGAACAATCTAGAACTCTGAATGCCTATTTCAGAAAAGCAACTTTTTCTCTTCTAAAAGTGCAAGTAAAAAACAACTTTATGAATTACTTTTGACATGCTCTGTTAAGCATCTAAAAGTTTGTGTGAGACATGTCTATGAAGTATAAAATTTCAATTTTTTGCATAAAAGATTAACAGGATTGAGTAATATTGGACCAGTCTAGCAGTCTATCCAAAATCTCTTGAATCATTAATATTAATAGGTTCTATACAAAAGGATGTTTACAGCTGTATCTGCCTCAGAGAAGCTAGGTTGAACTTGTTCACTTTTAATCATCTGAGAGGTGTAGGAACTAGGCTATTTTCCACCAAAAGACATCATGTAAATATGAAGTTTCATTAAAATGCAACAATAAAGAGAATCTTCTTGAGAAAAATAATATGTGACTCTACTGTATTAATTAATGTATGTTTAGATAATAGGTGCACAATCCATTTTTTTATCTTATTTTCAGTGTGCAGAGCTGGCCTCCTAAGAGCTGAGAGTATGTTCTGGAAAATAAGAGGTTATTCAGTGTATGCTATCCTGTCAGTGCCATCCTCCTAGGAGTTGTCTAGCCAATTAAATAATTTCAAATAAATCAATAGTTAAGTCTAAATAAGCATAGTTGTAACATTTCAGAGAGTAATGTTCTGTCTGTGCCACCTTAATGTAAAAAATAAGAAAATACAAATGTCAGAGTTTAACCTTGTCCTTCCAGGAGTTTGCAATTAAACTGGAGGTTTGGCAACCATTTTATACTACTTTGTTAGTCATACAGTATCTCCACTGCTGCTAGATCTGCTACTGATCTGCTTGGGGACACAGAGAAGTTGTTCAGTCCTCTGTCAGCTTCTTCTAGGAGCACATCTGTGGTGCAAGTTCACCCAGCCATGCTCCAAGCCAGACAGCGCCTGTGTTGCTGTAGCTGGTACAGCACCGGGAATAAGCTCGTCAGTCCTGCAGAGGGGCAGAATACATTAGATTGGCTTTGAGCCACAGCAAGAGGGCTCAGCAAGTGGATAAACTTTGATCAGATCTGCCTGCAAAGTCTGTAACGATATCACAGTGGGTTAGTAATATCATGGACTACATCTCTCTCATACTGTATTTATACCGGAAAATGGGCCTCTGAACTTAGTGGAACAGCTAACCATTAGTGTCATACTAACAATAAATGTTACTCTGATGTAATCCATTTGTTCTTGGAACGAAACTTTCCAAATGATAATATTCTTGCTGGTTTTAAATGTCACCAGAATGTCTATAGCATCTTGAACAAGCATTTATGTACCATTTTCATTCATTATAAAATAAAGGAAGCGTTCTTTGTAATGATTTTGAGGTTAGAACCTGATCCAGCTAATATAATTGTAGGTATTATTTATTGATTTTATAAAAAAATTAAGGTGGATTTTTTTTATGCTGCTCTGGAATTGCCAAAGCTTTTTAGCCAGTCTTAGTAAGCAAAGTCCAGAAAGCTATTTCAAATCTTCTGGCTCTTGTATATGTTAAGCCAAAGATTCACTGTGCAACTTAACACTGCTGTCCTATACAGCTAAAAATCTCAATCTTCTTGGAAAACCAGGATCTTTGTGGTTGGAGAGAAGATTTCTCCCAGGAAATATGCAAGGGTGGATGATAGTAATCCAGCTACCACCTGCCTGGGGACAGAACAGTTAACTTTGAAAGAAGCTTTTTTGTTTATATTATAAGGTATTATATAACATTACATCACATTGCAATGCAGCTACAGCTCAGAAAATGCACTATGTATTTCAAAAGACCAACTAGTTGAGTGATTTTGTTTAATTCCCATAACTTTCACAAAAGGTCGTGATTACTTGACACTTCGGCTTAGTTGAAAGGAACAATTTAAATGGGTCACCCAAGTAAGTATGTTAAAGGAAGAAAGTGCCCTGATCATTTACATGAAAGTTGCCAATACTGTGTATTTTGGTCTAGTATTCCAATACATGGGCAGAATTAGCCATAACAATAACACACCACGATGTCCCTCAGATTATAGCCAAGCAATATGAAAGTGTGCAGTTGGTCTCAGTAACATGGATCTCCTGCCACTTAAAGAAATGAAAACATACAGACTTCAGAGCAATTAAGATCCTGTCATTTTTAAGCCCCCAGTGCTTTCCAAATACTCCTTGTTCTTTGGCACCATCTTTCTTTGGTTGTTTCTCAGGATCATTAATGTGCTCAGAGGTTTCTTACACAAGTATCTAAGAACATGAAAAATATTCCTCTGATGGAATTACAGAGGCCAAAGCTGTTCCTTCTGTGGCTGACTACAAACGCGAGAAAACTCCAAAGGGAAAGCACCAGGTGATGTAGAACTCGGAGAAATCCCAAAGGCAGGAAGTCGTTATCCCATGATTTCACAGACTATGAATCTCTAAGTGTGAGGTTTGCTAGGTGCTTTTGCTTGCTGGATGCTTAAACATCCGAAACTGCTGCCATCACCTGCAACAATATCACCTTTCTCATCTGCAGCTCTTGAAGGAGCAGTGTGCCAGCAGAATGGAGTAAGCTTACCAGAAGTTGATCCTGAATCAGTACACTAGTGATGGGGTGTTCAGTAGGACCAGCCTCCTGGCCCTGTGGAACCTGCCAGGCACCAAAAATACTATGACTTGAATGTTAGATACTCCTAACCCCTTATCTAGTTTTCCATAGAGAGAATCATGTTGTGCATTATACATTTAAATTTCAGCTTTTCCCACCCAGATATTCAGTTATAAATTTCATATTTCTTTTGAAGAAAAGCAAGAAGAAAAATTAAATTAGATAGTAGAAGGATGTATAACATCTGAAGGGTAAATGCTTGAGGGAACTGAGTTAGTCAGCTTGTTTCTTTGATTTATTATATAAATCATCTGACATTCCTTACCTAAACACTAATTTTACTTTGCTTACTCCATCTCATATTGAGGGGTTCACTGAACTAAAAGTCTAGAAAGACTACAGGGAAATAGATCAATGACAGCATGTCACAGTCCATCACAGTGGGTGCTATTGTAATTCATTTGATACAGGCCAGCTCAAATCATGCAGCTGGAAAGTTGATGTTGATTTAATTAACTGCAGTACAACATGTAGTTTTAAAAGAAGATATTCTTTGCATTTTTTTATATATATATATGTGGTACAATATGTAGCAAAAAGTTACAATTGGGAATATTAAATGAGCATAAAGAAATATTAACTGATTGAATAAAAAGCTGGTTCCAGGTTGGTTTCATTCAAGAAAGACAGAGGTGACTGTACTGACAACAAAAGTCAACAGTAGCAGTGGTAAAGTGACTGATTTTTGTTTCAGACTTAAAATGCATAGAGCAGAGTAGAATACAAGGAGCTCTAAATCTAAAACCACAAGAAATCACTTTTCTTATAGGGGAAAAAAGAAGAAAGGTAGTTCACTCATTACATCAAAATCTGAGGAAAGAAACAGCAACACTGATTTTGAGGCTTAGCTGGATTTAAACATCCATATTCTTCACTTACTATAATGTCATTTAGTTAATGCTTACATCTGAGCCCCGAGTTTTGTCACCACTTAGTTTTATCAGTGTTGGAAGAAGTCAGCAAGCGAGGAAGTAAGCGTAAAGGTACAACCAATTCCTCAGCTGTGAAAGTGGCAAGCTCTCCTCAGCCAGGGAAGACCAGTGTGACCCTCTGGTCAGATGGTCTCTCTCAGGATAGTTCCATCATTTCCATGCTGTGAGTAGGTAATTTGTCGATTATATAGAAAAATCTACTTATAGCACCTCACCTGTGGCACTCCAGATCTCATTATCTGCCTATGACTGAACAGGCAAAGCTACAGTAGATCAGTGACTTTCTTGCCCATCTCCCTCTCCTTTTCCTTTCTGCCCTCCTCCAGAAGTAAGAGAAGAGAGAACTAAAATGTAACCAGAGCTTGCACACATTCATTGCTCTTTAGGATGTGCACTCATGTGCTACCTGGCACAGGTACGCTGTAGCCAGGCTCCCTGGCTGCAGCTACCGCAGTGATGGCATATAACTGGCCACAGTCTGAGATGGTGCAACCTCCATGTCCCCACATGTCTGCCTTTATTCTTCAGGGTCACAGCCAGCCTCCTGTGTTTTCTGGAAGGTGTGGCAACCTCTTCCTTTGATGTGGGCCCAGCAGTGCCTTGTGAGACTGAGTACTTAATTGCTCACGGGACAGAGGAGTATATTTTAGGTAATTGTTATAATCCTTCTGTTCTACATAGTTGAGGAAGGTGGAATTTTTGACTTATTGAATATCTTTAATAGCAAATGACAGTGACAGAATCCTGAGGCTAGATTCAGCCCTAGGATCTTGCCCACTGGTGGGGTGATCTCCAGGGAGCACAGTGCAGATGCTTCTTATTTGCTCTCTCTCGTAACTTGTCAAATGATGAGGCACTAGAGCCTTTGGAGGCAACCTAACAATACTGTAGTCCATACATTAACACTTAGTGACACTGATGTATGGCACCGAGACAGGCTAGCTACCACTGGCAGTACACAAAAACAGTGACTCATGCCCAGAGACAACACATGCAAATGGTTCGACATGTACCTGCAGGGACATAAGTAATGCTTGTCTTTGGGCTTTTGAATATTGTTTCTGTGGCTCAGGTTTTATAGGAATTAGAGATTGTTCCTCTTCAAAACACATTTGAAGCAAGATTTGGCTTTTTAAAAACAGCATTAATGACATTTGGCCATTTTCAATTCACATATAATTTACAAACACATACTGGGAAAGACCCACCTGTCTCACCTGAACTGGATTTATTCATATAAATTGTCTTAATAACCTGTAGCTCTTGGTCATTCAAAACAGAAAGGCCATATTTCAAAAATTCTGCCTTCTATTTACACATACCTCTGATCTCTTTTCTATGGGTTTACACTTCTCTTTTTATAGAAATTATGGGCCTGGTCTAGTTAGTGCAACTCCTTCTATATATTTATATATTTAGCTTAGACATTTCTGGTCAAAGTTTGTTCCACCTCTAAGTGACATATTACCAAACACTTGAACTTTTGGAGTTGGTTGCAGTACACCAACTGTTTGAACACAAAAAGGCCTTTATCCAGCCTGTATTCAGACAAGCAATATCCAGTGAGTTTGAGTTAGAAACAAGCTTGAGCTGTAAGAAATAACTGAAAGGTGGAGAACTGAAAAATAGTCGTGCATAAAACAGAGACAGAAATAATTTTCTCCCTTTTAGAAATGCTGGCAGTTCTAACAATGTTTACTTCTGCACTGGCTTGCAACCAAGGAACTTCACAGCTTCAGTGATCGTGAGCACCAAGCTATTCTAAGGTAGGTCTCTTTTTCTCTCTGGGGACCTGGAACTTGTGCTGTAATGTGCAAGAATAAAAAGAGACACTGACATTTCTACAATGGAACCCATATGTTGTACAAAATAAAACAAATGTATTCAAATCATGATTCAAACCAACCACCATGGCCAGTTCATACCAACATTTTGTGCTGAAAATGAGATTCTCCCCTAAATCTTCACAGGTTCTAATTATAAATATTCTTTATTTTAAGTCCTGTGAGAATCTGGGGGATATTTCACTGTGGGATTCTCTTTTTATTTGAGAATGCAAGTGAGCTAGCCTTAGGCTCAAATTTTTTCAACACCTGCAAAATGATGTTTCCTTTTTGCGTTACCTCTCTAAAATAAAAACCAGGAATTGTTATTCCCAGTGTCCCTGGGGCTCACTCACTATTAGGCAGTAAAGCCCCATGAAGAAATAGGAGAATGAAGAGACACGAGAAGCAGACTTGGAGTATTTCAGCTCTTACACAAAGATTGTCTTGGAATCAAACCACTCAAAATGAAAAAGAAAGTCATAGAATGACTTAAAGTGCCTTTTCCCCATCTATTTTCCTAAAGATATTGGGTTTTATTAGAATAGTTAGGTTTTATAATTTCAGGATATAGGAAGTACACAAAGTAGCATGTACAGCAGAAAGAAAAGAAATCTATACCAAATCTAAAAAAAAGGAAAAAATCCTTTTCAATTGGATGAAAAACAAACAAATAAACAAAAATTTGATATTAATATTTTTCAGTCATCCTACTCCTCTAGCTGCATACAAACATCACACCCACACACACACTTACACAGTGCAAAGCTGTAGCTAATGGAAATATTTATCAGGACAAGCTGGATTTTGTAAGTCATCATTAACACAGCTGAGCACTAATTAGGTAGGAAACAAAGTAAACTTGGGAAATGCAGAAAATCATGAACTTGTTTTGGATCACAAATATATAACTTTAAGACCAGTCTTTTTAAACTGGTAGAGATTTGCTCCAGGTTTTATACCATTTTAAGGTATATTTAAGGAATGTTGATTACTCTATCTAATTACTCAGATTGGAATAATCAGGATGCACTAAAATCAATAGCTTGAAGCAGTCCAGTCTTGACTGGGTTAGAGATTGCGCTCAAGAATGAAACCACGGGAGGTAACACAAGTAAGGACCATTCTGAGGTTTTTTTTTTTATATACACACACGCACACACACACACACACACACACACACACACACACATATCGTACATAACTTTCTCCATGTTCTCATTGAGTGGAAGCCATTTTAATTAAGAGAGACAGGCAAGTGACTGACTGAATTTTTGGAGGCCTAACAGAGAGGTGCAACAAAATCGATTTTTGTCCAAAGAACTACTTTGTTGTCAGATTGGAACTACTTTTATTGCCTCTATAAACAGTCTCAGGGTTGTTTTAAGCCAATATATAACAATAAGCACCTTGTAAAGGCTGTCAGACTGTCAGAACAACAGACACATTTCACAGAGGTTAAATATCAAATGATGTAAAAGTTGTAAAAGTTCAAATGCTGTAAAACGTGTTTAAGAAATACATGTTTAAGTCTACCTATCAGCTCTGAAATAAAAAAAAAGAATAACTGAATGCTGCCTACATATATAGCACTTGACAGAGTATTTTTATCAGATGGTGACACAGGAAGGAAAGGAGCTGACAAAACAAACTGGATGAGGCTTCTTTTTATTTCCTTGCTCTTTCTTTGTTCAGAGAGCAAAACAGAATTGCAAGCCAAACTTACTCTCTGGTGTTTTGCAGGCATATCAAATAAAATAGGCAAGAGTTCCCACCACTGCATGGCTTGCTCAAGAAGCGGACGAACCATCATGGAGCATGAACTACTGCTGTTCCCTGTCTCTTGGTGGAGGACCCTCTTCAAAACTTCCCTTTTGGATCTTTATCCAGCTGGTATGCAGGGACTCAAAAAACAGCAGTGGCAAGATCCAGTTTCTTTAGGAGCTGGGAGGCCATTATGAGATTTCATCTGAGATATTTTACAGAGAATTTACAGAGTCAGTCTTTTACCTCTGAGATTAATACGAGTTCAGTTACTCACTTCCATGGCAGATCGGGCTCCTAAAGGAGCTGACTGTGAAACCCCAACGTGATCAACAAAAATTGCAAGGATTTGGCAGTTTATTTTCTCATATGAAATGAGAGTTGCATGTGGAAGTGAATGTGGAAGTGAATATGGAAGTGAGATTTCAAAAATTAGCCAAAAAGGTCAGTATCACTAAAAGCATGATTTCAGGGCACCTAGCGGTGTTTAGGTCCCTGTTCTCCCTAATTTGAAGAATAGCTTTGCTGCTTCTTCCACAATAGCTCAAGATAGCACCATGATGGTAAGACAGTTTGCAATTCTGATATGGGTTAACTCTTTATTTCTTTCTATCTTATTCTGACCAAGAAACATTCTCCCCTCGCAACTTAATGATTTCTCATGAATATTTCAGATTTATTTCTGCTTTAATGAAAGGGATCTTTTTCAATGACAATAAAAATGGGTTTGAACATTTTTGTGCTTTCTTTGCTCTTTCAGTGATTTGTCCTTTTTTTTTTTACTATGTAGGATCTGGTTTCTGAATCCCAGGTGAAGGTTTGCACAGTCTCTGTACATAACAGAAAACACAAAACACAAAAGCACCCTACAAGAGACAAAAAAATTTTTTTCTCCTACATTCCCTAAACAAAATAACTTATCCCATTGCTCACTTTTCTATGAATCCAAAGGCCTGTGTGAGGAATTTAAGAAGTCACAGGAAACTGTATGTGACAAACCAAGTATTAGGAAGCTGTTAAGTCTGAACAGCTTCCAGGTAATTCAGTTTTTTACAAGAAACTGGTTGAACATTTTTGCCAGTGGAAGTTTGCCATGATTGTATTTTGTCTGGAAAAAAAAAGAGTCTAGGCTAGATATTAATCATTTCATATTCAAAAATAGGGCTGCATATAGGCTCACCAAACAAATTGATTAGGAATTCCTAATAAATATGTATTAAAAGTAATTTGAATCATTTGCAAACTGAAAAAGAGTTTAAATTTGTAGTGATATTTTTGATGAATATTAGCAATCCTAACCAATTACATGGTTTTAGCTAACTCTTTGCATATGGCAAAGAAATAGGATTATGCTTTTCTCTAGTCTCTCCTTACTTCTTTGGTAAAGGCAGATGTGCCAAATGCAAGAGATAACGAACCCACAGAAAGCACAGCTCCTCCTGGGCCTGTATTGAGGCAGATAGCAAAGGGATGATGGAAAACGTCCCTCATGAAGGGGTAGGGGCAGACACTGTCCTGCTGGGAGGTTTGCCCTGGCATGCTAGTAGGGCTGGTTAATGCCAGGGCAGAAAAGAACAAAGAAGAACTGAACCCTGACTTCCTTGCCTAAGGGCCTGCAAAAAACAAAATGCAGGCTCTTGCAGCAGTGCCTGATGTTTTCACTGCATAAAGCTAGTCTATACACTGACCCAAGGTGAGAGGGCAAGGCCAGCTCCTCCCTAAATTATAGTGACATATGTACCGGGTACTTGTTTCCCGCTGGCTAACATCACACATGGAGACCACACCATGCAGGTGATCCTATCCACACCTTGGCTGCATCCAGTCATGGCCTTTGTTTCCTTAGGAAAGTTCTCTGACACAAACCATTGCCTTTGTTGGCACAGTTTATAGAAAGTAGACTGAAATGTATCTTTTAACATGGAATATGAGAATGCCTTTGGTAATTCTGAATCCTCTTATGTTGTGGGAAAGTTCAAAGAGCAGCTCTGATTACTATGAAGTCGAATTTCTAAGAAACCTATCAGAGAATTAAGGGAAATAAATATAAATCATGGTATTTAAAGAAAAAGAATGAGAGGAAAATATCTGGAGGGCTTTTTTAAGCATTTGGATAGAGGTGATCTGAGAAGAGGATGATAAAGGAAGCAGCCTAATTTGTGACTAGGGACAGAGGTTAAAAGTTTCCCTTTAAAAATGCTTTCAAATTTCAACTACAGTTTAAAAGAGATTTAAGGATTGTAGTAAAATTACTGAGCTCCAGCTGATTTCATTGGAATTACTTATGCAAGGAAAGTGAGCAGGATTTGGCCTTAAAACAGAAAAGCCTTTGGCCTTGTTTTCCTTGCCAAATATTTTCTAATTGATACTGCATGTAAACTCTGCCCTCTGCTAATACACTAAATAATCAATTCTATCCAAGCCCTCAGCTCATTTTCTGCCTAAGACATGATTTTGTTTGTATTACAGCCACAATAACGATGAGGGAGCAAGAAGGAGCTGTGTAGTTGGACTGTTCCTGCTTCACGTGATGCAAAATTTGTGTTATTCCACGCTTGCTAATGGAGAGGTTATATCCCTCTTAGCTGCAGTCCTCAGGCATATCCCCACCCACACATAATCCCTCACACCTTGGAGAAGATGGGATCCCTCTGCTTTTTTCAAACACTCCATTATGTCCCCACAACTACCAGCTAGTTTTAAAGGCACACTGATTTTCCAAATCCTTACTAATTACATGTGACCCTTGAAAAGCTACCTAATCAACAATGCCAGGGTACACTAGAGAGAATGTACTCCAGGACTTGGGAACCCACCATGTTCTGAAGAGAAATGGGAATTTTTGGGGCATCTCAATTAATTTTGATATAAACTGTAGGATAAAATCCAACACAAGATTTTGATTTACTGGGTATTTTATGCAAGCTTTTTGATTAATACTGTGCTTTTGCAGCACTAGAAGCTTACCAGGGAAATATATTCAACTTTACTGCATAACGAAAGACGTTTTCATTATACAAAATCTGTGACTTAAAGCTAGTCTCGAAGATCAAATTCTCATTCACAACAGTTGCCTATTCTCTGATGGTATTCTTATATATTATGGGACTTTATGAGCAAAAGGTGCCTTAATATTGCACTCACATCTCAGAAGCTGTCCATATCAGCTCTCACTGCTGAATTTCTTGTGGTGCTCCTTGAAATTGACTCTATATTGGTCTTTTATTTGCCTAGGAAATGGTGAAACTAATGAAGAAACTTATAGTAGTAGGTAGTGATAATACCTAATGACTCATAAAAACAAAATAGCTTTTTATTAAGATTTTCATCACTTGCCTTCCACTATTACTGATTAATTTTGCAGTATTTACATTGGTTTCATAGATGGATTCAAAGTTAAAGGAACTGCAATATCTGAAGGAGTTACTCTTAAATCTAAAACAATCTCTTATAAAAGAGAATCTGTAGTACTCCGAAAGCATCTTTGAATTAATTCTTGTTTGAAGTGAGGATGATCTTAAACCATCCTTGTAGCTAAAAATATGCACTTTATTTCATATCTAACTGTGACTGCTAACCATTACAGTTTCATTATGTTTTTTCTTGCTACACTCAAAATATTATTTGTCCCCCACCTTGTGTTGCTCTTCGATAACTGAAACAGACTGACCTCCCTGAGCATCACACAATAACATCAGCTTATTTATTTTCTAACCATCCTTCTGTGAACAGTCTTCAGTGATAAATTGCCTTTATGGACCATGTACTCCAAAACAGGACAGAGGAGGTAGAATGTCTCTTGCTTAAATTACAACCCAGACAGCTCCCTTTGAGGTAGTCACACTAAGCTCTCTTCATAGTCAATGGACAGAAAGAGGGTCTTTTCATGTGTGATTCACTGGGTGCTTTGTATGTTTAAATTAGGATGAGATGAATAATATCCTAAAAGTGCATATTTGTAGATATCCACACCAGTTCAATTAATTCCAGTACTTCAGAAGGGGTAGCATTATTAAAAACTATCTATGCAATGTTCTTGATCCTACTCAATTTCCTCAACTTATGTATTCAGCAGTTTTCCATGCCTGTTTGGCCAGAGTATTACTATAAGACTTCATTCTGCTGCTCAACCTCCATAAAGCAAAGTCAGGATACAATTTGCCACCCACGTGTATATGCTACATCTTTCACTGTAGTATCTGCATCCTCAGCATACATATATTTATGCATAAAATGTGTAGCGTATTCAATATTTAATATGACTTTTGCAGGATTTTTTGCTTGTACTCAGAGGACTGAGTCAAGTAGGCATCCATCTTGATGACTTTCATTTCATTGTTACCACTCCCCAAACTTTTGTGTTATCAACAAGATCCTTCTGATAATTTTAGGTTTTGTTGCAAGTTGCCGATAAAAATAGCCAACAGGTAGGTTTGAGAACCTATTCCCATTACACACTGAACTGAAATTCCACACCTAGAGTTAAACCGGAATATCTGATACAGAACATAACATATTACAACACGTGTTGTCCCTAGTTTCTTAATAATAATTCCACTAGTTACACATTCAAATAGTTGATGATTGAAAGATACTACAGCAACATTATTATCAGCAAATCTAGCAGGTTACTCAAAAAAAAAAAAGACAAACAGAATAGAAATTAAATGAACATTTTAGTCTCTTCTCCACTAATAGCATCAGGGAAGCTTTTTGATTTCAGTTTTGAAAGGATTTATGGGTTTTGGCTGTAAAAAGAATCAGAATTAGTGCAAAGTGTATTATACTGAATTCAGGGAACCAGTGCTGGACAAAACTACTTGTCACTGTGAAAAGGGATTATATTCTCTCACATATTTGAATATACAACATACACACATATAAAAGCAGACAAGTGCACAGATGTTTCATGTATATGAGTAAATGTGCTGAACGTAAAGTCTGTTAGCAGAAGTTTTCTCTCAAACTTTAACTAAGGGCAGGTAACCTCTGATTATTTGAGTCTGATATAGAAGACACTGGTTTCCTTACCATGCTTATGGAGTCTTCTCTATTTTTTTTTTAGATAGATAGTAGGGATACTGTTAATTAATTGTTTTATGGATCCTGTGGATTCCAGTCTCCAAATAAGGAACACCTAATGTGTTCATAGGTCTTCTGATTTCTTTTGTGGGTGCTCTAATAGTGCTAGTGCATGACACAGCCACATGTTAACACACAAAATGCTCTGAAGAGAAGATTCTCTGCCAATGTCTATTATTAGCTTCCATGGGTTTTCATTTTATCAAGAGCTTATTTTTGACTGAGGATAATGGCTAAAGGATAAAAGCCCTTTAAATTGTTTGTTGATGTTCTGTCTCCCAAATTATCACCTCTGATAATTGCATTCATTAATAGGAATGAAAACCATTGAAGTACCTTTTTTTTATCTCAGTCCCTGTGTTTTTCCTGTGGTCAAGGATTTTAGGACTTCATCTGCAATGAATGCTTTGTATATGTTCGTATGGCTGAAGTCTACTGAAACATGGAAAATGGAATTCTTTTCGCTTTTTAAGACACACTAAAATTCTTACTTCCTACAGAATCTAAACCCAGAAATTGTTGAGAATAATCTTTCTCTTTTCCCCCCCCCCCCCCCCATTGGAAACATCAGTTTACCAAAATTGATACAGTTTATCAGAAAGGGAAACTTCTGACAAATTTCCATTCCCAGTTTTGAAATCCTTTTTTCAAATTCTGAAATGCTCTATTTTCTCAACAGAAGACCAACAATACCAAAAGACCAAAGACTAACAAAAATATTTAAAAGACAACAAAAAATCAAGTCTTTCAAAATTAACAGAAAGGAACATTTGAATTTAATGTCATTTTAATATTTATCTGAGCATATGCATTTTACATATGATAAAAATAAAAATGCAAAAACTTACGTCTGTTTTAAGTCATACTAAAGGACTGCCTAAACAAGAATATTGCCTGATGGTGTTTAATAGCAAATGCTTAGGAAAGAATATAAGAACAAGTAAGCATATGAAAGAGTGTAGGAGCAAATAAGCATATGGATACTTCTTCAGAATACTTTCTGAAATTCAGTGGTTTATGGGTCTACCCATAAACCCATATGGGTTTACCCATATGGGACTACCAAACCATTTATTAGTCCTGGATGACTTCTTTCTTACAGGACATTATCTCTGTTTCTGCATCCATGTAAACTTTTAGCTCATACAGCATCTTATAATAAAGTATTTCATAGAGTACATATGCATTATATGCAAGCTTCTTTTCATGTTCCCAGCTCTTCTTTTGGATCAAACAATGAACAATTCCCTATCTACCTTCTCTGTAGCTCTCATTACAGCAGCCATAAATATGTTTTCTAGGCAGAAAAGCCCTTGAAAATTCTTGTCCATTTATTGTTTCTTATACAGAATCTGTTCCTTATCTTTTAATTTCATTTCTTAAACACTTTTGACAGTTTAATTTTTCATCCTAGTTTAGTCTGGGAAAAATGTTTCAAATCTCAAAAATTCTTTGGGGATGGGAAAATCATTTTCTGTCCAGCTCTAACTTCCAGTTCTTTTTTTACTGTCAAGAACAAAGCATACAAAACCCGCACACATTTATAATACATCTGGAAGCAGCACAGAAAAAGACTTGGAAGATGAAATAAATTTACTCTCCCTGACTTTCTCAGGTAATTTCTTGCCACACAAGCTTTTTTTAATTTATTTTTGTTAAATGTATTTATCATTAATAATTATTACCATGTGTTTGAGCAGGGCTCCAGTGTGTAGTGTTATAAAGTACTAGCTTTGCAGAAATTAGTATGATTTTTGCTTTAGATACTAGACTGGGTTACACTCTGCTGTTTTCATTCATGTTTATTAGAATTTTATAAACCATTCAAATGGAGAAATTTGGATCACCTCAGACAGCAAGTCATTGTCACGAGTAAAGGAGTTTCCAAAAAGGATTAGCATTTATGGGCACCCAAATTGAGAGACACAATCTTTAGAAAATACTTATTACCTCCTTGGAAAATGAGGTCATTTTCAAGTAGTTTATGTGGTACATGTACATATTAAAATTGATAATACCTTTTGAAAATCAAATGGCTTCTTGTGTTTATGCTGCGAGCTTATCATTCTGGCCTTACCAAAGCCTTTAATGCTAATAATCAATATGATCCTGGATGTGTTCTGTATCACCTACTATGAGCAGAAAGCAACATTTGTTTGCCTGTTCGTGGTCTTTTAAAGTTAAAGATGTGAAGAAATATCCTCAGTCTCACAACCAGGCTAAGGAAACAAATTGTCCCATTTGAGAGGTTAATCAGCTACAGCATGTAGGTACTTTTATGGGAAACTGGATATTAAAGGACTTTTTAATTAGTAGAAAAAAAGTGTAACAAGAACTTACAGGTGGATGAAGTAAAACAATCAAGTCAGAGATGAGGCAAAAACAATGGATTAAATGTGAATATCTATTGGAAAATAAACTACAGAGGAAGGGAATAAGTATGCTGCCCCCAATATCTTAAAACCAAGGATATAAGCTTCTCCAGAAGCTATGTTTCACCAGTCATAGATAACAAGATATCAATACAGCAGTGACTAGGTAATATGTAATGGCCATTGATATGTAAGGCATTACACAGGAAGAGGCATTGTCCCCATTTGCCCCAGTGTTTTTTGAAACTATGAAGGCTTATCCACTGGATAAGCTTTGTAATGAGTGTCTTTATAGAACATGAGGAATTCAAATGGCCAAATATATACCTCAGGTACAGAGTCACAGACTGAATGACAAAAGCAAGAAAATGACATCTGAATTAAATGCACAAAGAAAATGGAGAATAACCAAACAATTTGTGCATGGGAGTAGCATGTGATAAACGAAAGAAAAGATTATTCTGCAGCTATCTTTTAGTTGAGCTCAAATCATCCACAGCTTATTTAAAATGATCTATTTCTTCTGTTATTTTAGGATGACAAGATACTTGCAGATAAGACCCACAAACTCTAAAAATAAAGTATCCTATCAGAGATGTTAGTGGTGGATAGAGCTTTCCAACTTTACGAGATCCTACGTCATAAAAAGAATCCAAGATGAAGACCACTGGCCCTCATACCAGAAAGCTAATTGTGCCTGATACATTTATATACTGACTTCCTTCTACAGGACAAAGAACATAATTTCCAGTAGTTCTTTTACTTATCTGTCAAAAAGTTAGCATATATTGCAGAAAAAAAGTAATTAAACAAATTATATAGTTAAATGCAGAGACTCTGATAAAATAGTGATTTTACTGAATCAGCTGCCAAGGGAGTCCCTTAAATTTTTACTATGAAGCTCCAGAGAGGACAGAAGAAATAAATTACCAAAATACTAGGAAAAAATGTATATTGTTAGAATGAATATGAAAAGGAAAGTTTTCACTTTAGTATTTCAAACACAGTTTAATGTTCCATTTACATTCAACCATAATATTTGCTCTTTTCTAATTAGCAGAATTCATCTTTTCCCTTTATAAAGCCTATAATTTGAGGGCCAACTTTGATAACTTTCTTCCAGATCCCACATCCACACTGGGATCTATTTGAACTATTTTTCCAACATCACATCTCCAGGATATTGCATTTCTTTTCTCTTTTATACACCTAATACTCTTCCTCAAGTGCTCCTTCTCTCATGCCTCAATTTCTGAAAACAACATTCTGGTCTTGACAGATGACTTTGTTTTGTATTTATTTATCAGGATTTAATCCTGAGCATGGAAGGCATATAAGAGAAAGCACAGTGGTTACTCGTTTGACAGTTTAATAAGTTGAGGATAGAGATTGCCAACCTGGCATTGAAGTGGGTGAAAAGAGGGAGCATCTTGTTGGCTAGTAGCAGATAGTGGGTTAAGAGACGATAGGACTGCAAAGTGCTACGACCACAAGGACAGATATCTTATTCTTGGGTTAGCAGAGAGAAGCCAATGGAGGTGTACAAACAAACAAACAAACAAAGTGCTTTTTGCTCTAGCTTGTGTATTGGCATGAGGAGGAAGAAATCTAGCTTGTTTGAAGAACCTCCATCTTTGAAGTCCACCGATTTTCCATGCCTGCAAGACAATGACATGTTTACAGGAAAAATCTAATTAGGTTCCTGATGTGCAAAACCACCTGCTTTCATGATGATCAGCTTTTCTTTCACTGTCCTCTCTGTCTGTATCCGCCTATCTCTGCCTTATAGTGAGACTGTGAGAACTTATACTGAGACCGTAAGCCCTTTTTGTATTGTGGGTGTACAGCACCCGGGAAAAAAAAAGGACTAGTTCACTGGCAAGGTTCCTCAGCACTGCAGTTATGCATGTAATAACATTAATATCCATTATCACATTAAAGACATAGTGACATAGTGGAATGAGCTGTGTATCCATCTATAAAGACATAATAGACTGCACAAGGTGCAAAGGTCCATCTCATAAAATATGCAGTATTACAATAAAAATGTCAATGCAACATATGTATATCAATTAAATCATATCTCACACTTAACAGTTTTATTTTAGCATTCAATGTTATTCTATAAATTCATGATGTATTTTTACTGATATTCACATTTCTCCATCAGGCCTTATTTATATCAGCATATGCTTATTTATTCCTTTCAAAATCATAATATGCCAGGTACTAGCATATGATTCTGAAATTGATTGTAAAACCGATCATAAAATATGGCTAGAATGTTTAATAGTGGTCCAAAAAATTAAAAGGCCTGCTGAAATGGATGGCCATCAGAGGCATGTGGTGGGGGGGAAGCAGATCCCTGTTTTGAATCAGAGTAATCTAAGATGAAAAACTCTGTTTTGACTTAGGAAAAGCAGAAAAAAAGTCTTTCACAAACCAGATGCAGGAAAAATCTTTTCCTCACCCCGAAAAGCTCATTTGCTTCTTTTCTGCTCTCACTTTCATATGATGCAATTCATATGATGTGTCCATTAGATGCTTTTCTCGGGGTACACTGAAATACAAGCAAATTGTGAAACACTGAGAGCTGCTGTAAATCAGACTTGCCATCCTCTGGTTGGCTCTACTGCTTTCAAAACATAAGTAACAGGAGGAAAAAAAAGAAAAAGGCACAAAAGAGAAAGGGCATCTCATTACACTGCAAGTCTTTTTTGCTCATTATAAAACAATTTTGTGGTAATTTGCATTTAGAAAATTAAAATGTTTAATAAGTCAACAGACTGAGCAATATTTTACTCAATTTTTCAGCAGGGCTACATTAGTGATGGAATAGTCCAGACAGCATAACAGAACCATGTACCTGAAATATATCCATATTCCAGCACTTCCTTCTAGGTAAAAATAGACATGGTTGTAAGACGTTTCCCCTTTCTAGATGGCTTTGAGAGTATCTGCGCAGCACCATACAGCACAGTAATGGAGACAGTGGAACTAATGCTAAGCAACCTAAAGCAAAGATCTGTGCAGAGTTAAAAGCTCCTGGAAGCAGCAAAGACAAGTTAATGTGTCTTTGCCTCTTCTCACAGCATCAGGCTGGGGACAGCAACACAGCTACACCATTTCCATTTCCAGACCTATCTTGTTCGGAAAGCCTTTCCAAGCACTGATATGCAGGTTGTAGTGACGCCTTGAAGACAGTGAATTTCATTTCATAGATGCATCTTTTCTCAGTTCTTGTACACAAATTAAAAACAACAAAAAAAAGGTAAGAGTACTGTAGGCTACTTCTTTCCCCCATGGATCCAAGCAGTCATTATTTAATTATTTTGTTCTAGCATACTCTCAGTACCCCAAAAGGGCATATTGAGAGTAAGTGATGACATTTAGTATGATCGAGTAGTTAAATGCTTAAATGGGCTTCTATCATGTTTGTAAGTTATTGAAAATGATTAGAGAGGTAAGATGAGGATACTTGTGAAGAGGTAAGATGAGAGGCAGATTCCTTAATTCAATTCCATGTCAAAGTCCTTTCCAAAAAGCAGCAATAGTTTATATAAGCCCTTCATAGGCTGTGGAGCTGCATGCTCTTGTTCTGCTTTTATCACTAGCTGTCTTCTATTTCCTTTGGAAAGGCTTCTCTCAAGTATGCATTTGCTCTCAGCTGGTCAAGAAATGGGATATCCATTGATCTTTATGATATTAGAATTTCAAAGAATTTTGTCAGGATAATGTGCTGCACTCCTCCTCTGCAAGGTAACCTTGCTTAGAAGCTCTGTAATATTATCATTAACATGCTTTGGTCTACCCTCTTGCACTGATGAGAGAAAAGGGAGACACAATTTAACAAATACAAGCAAATCTAAAAAAAGTGGAAAGCTGTGAATAGTTGTAGAAAGAGTGCAGAAGACAAGGACAGGGAGATAGTTACTGTCTTCAAATTTTATTTTATTTTATTTTATTTTATTTTATTTTATTTTATTTTATTTTATTTTATTTTATTTTTCTTTCTGACAGTCATAGCCAGAGGGTGAGTTAATCTATTTGGTTAAAGGAATATGTAACATTTTAAGTCAGAAGCTCAATCTGGGGAATGAAGAGGTAACTTGTATGTCAGGCTTTGAATTGCTGCCGGTGACTAATATTTATGAAAGCAGAAACCTTTACCAGCCTTGGGGCTGGATCCTCTGCTGCCATTCCAAACCTGCATCCTGGCTAACTACAGCATCTGCTTGAGCCAACACTGCTTTCCCAAACCTGGTTGTCTGGTTACAGCCAACTGCATCCTTGACAAAAGAGGACAAGAGAAGAGTTCAAACTGCTTCGTGTCTCACTGCAAATATGGTCTGACTTCATTTTAAACACTGATATTTGCTGTAACATGAGTAGCTTCATTCTTAGAGCAGATTACATCATTACCACGTATTGAAAGATGCCAATTATACTTCCGATTGTTCTGCGCTGCAATAACTGGTGCCCAGAAACTTGGAGCTTGTCTAACATCCCAGACCAGCCTGAATTCTGAGTGCTCAACTCCCTTTGCTATTGATCATGAAAACATATGCTGGAAGCAAAATGTTCAGAAATACTCTGGATTGGGGTCCATATCCTGTCATTTAGTAAGGGTTGTATAGGCATGTGCGTATGTTTGACAAAACTGCGCAATAGTCTAAAATTATACTAGGTGCCCAAATAACTGACAATCTGCTCTCAAAAATTATGAAATCTGGACTTCTGCTTGGGGCAAAACTTTATTCAGTCTAATGAAAATGAAAGCAGCATATCATAATGCAGATTAATAAACATCACTCAAAATTCATGAGGCCGTTACTCTTAAAGCAGCCTCTTTATCTCCTGTGTTTCTACAGAGGGCTCACTATTTTCAAGGTCCTACTGGAATATTTTTTTCATCAGTACCTTACATAAGCCTCTGTAAATTCAGCATACATGTCCTGATGCAATCAGCAAGTCCGCATCTACTGAAGTCATGGCTCATAACAGACTGTGAAAACTAGAAGTCTGCTGAGTGTGATATGCAAAAAAGCCTTTGATTATTTACCAGCTTCCTACTCTGTGGTCATTAAGGCCACAGAACCAATGAGCATGGGTACAAACCTGGTGAAAACCTCATTATCCAAACATTTTCATGTTTGATTGTGTTGCTAATTAAGAAAGCAAGCCTAATGCTGCCCATTGGACTGCAAAGGCTCCAATCTATCCAAGAAGAGATACCTCATGTACCATGTATTTTGATAACGATGACGAGAACTGATAGCTTGAAAGAATTTAACTATGTTAAAATGTAGAGTCCTTATACACATATTTTTCAGGGAACGGCTTGTTCTGCTAGAACTATTTTTACAGCATACTTTTCCTCCTAACTCAGCTTTCTGTCTGATTATCTGGGAAAAGAAAATGGTAACTGCATTGCTCTTATATAAAATGTAAGCCTGCCTTCATTCTTAAAGCTATTTACAAGCATGTCATATGAGTAAGTCAGAGAAATTTCACTTGCAAACATATTGCTATAAAAAATATAATCTTTCTTTTCAAACTTTTTCATAGCATTTTTATGAGAGAGAGTGCTATCAGTTTACAGCCTTGGCAGGCCTAAACAGTCATGCCACATTGGCTGTTGGCCATTGCATGAAATTCAGAAGGCTACTGGCAGAGGAGAGGTTGTTTGCTTATATACAGCCACATGGATCTTGATCAGGATTCTAAATGCAACTACACTTATTTATTATCCATTTATTTTATACATACTCTACTTCTTCAGCAATACAGAAGACATAAAAGTGAAACATGAATCTGTGTAAGATTATTGGGGGGCTGGATTTTGTCTCCTTTTCTTTCTCTTAGAGTTATTTTCTGAAATAGATAATATGTAAAACATACTTGTGTTGTATAAAGTAATCTTCATTTTTTCCAGTTTTCTCTTCTTCCACTTCATATTTTTATGGGTATTTTAATACAAATAAGGAGATATGCTCTCCAGAGATTTATAGACAGAGATAAAATAATCAAGAAATACTCAGTTATTATAATATCCTTCTGTACTCTCAGCAAATGATTGTACATATGTAGCTTTTACATCCTTTTTGCACCAACACTTTAAAAGACCACTACATTGAGTTATTAAATCTGTTCTTTTGTAAGAATTGCTGGTATAAAGCCACATACACTTCATTCTTAAGTGCATCACAAAATCAATTTTTAAAAAAGTATGGCCTGGAGATTAGCTTGGCCCTCAGAAACTTTGTTATCTTCTACAATGTCAATGCTGGGAAAACTTCAGAAAGAACAGAGAGGAAGCTGCTGAATATCTAGTCTAGTTAGTTTATGACATATACATTTTTATTTGAATAATAATGCCATATCAATGGAATTTAGGCACCTAAAACTATCAAGCCTTCAGAAAAACCCCACGCAGACACTACTTTAAATCTTTCGTGACCAATACGTAGAAGGCTAAACTGAGGTGCACAGGATTGTCCTCTGGAGACCTCCGAAGTGCTTCACCTTTGCTGCATCTGCGAAGGGAACACAGGCACCCGTGGGAGGACTGCCTCACTGAGTACTTAAAAACAGGCACAAATAAAGTGACTAAATTATGTGGATTAGGTCACACCTATAAATAATGTCTTCATATATATCAATTTTCAAAGTTATTTCATCGATCATTCACACAGCACAAATACCCAACTGCAAACAGGAAGCTGAGAAGTGTTTGTCGAAAACATTCAAAAAGTGCTTTGAAATAAAGAATGTCTGCCTTGCTCATCACTGGTCCATCTACCCCAGGAAGGCTAACATTCAAACACATTATTAGGAATGAGTTATTTGGTCAGGTGTAGCTTGGAGGTGGATTTCATTTCAGGTAACTGCCTCAAAGTGAAGTTAATTATCAGTGCCTTATTTTCCTGTCTAAACTGCTTTGGTCTGCAGACAATAAGCAGTCTTGATAAGAGTCGCTGACAAATTTGCAGTGCTTCCTGCATTTATCAGGGGTGATTCATATTTTGAGCACACTTCTATGTTGGTTCTACTTTTACTGAATCTATTCAGAAACTCAAATTTACTTTTGTCTCTCAGCTACTCAAAGCGACAGGAATACATATAATAAGGTGTCCTGAAACATGCTGCCTCATTTCCCTCTTTTTTTTTCTCTTTTTTTGTCCTTCCTACTTTTTGACCCTTTTCCCTTTGCCTTCTACTATTCTCTGCAGATGCTGATACTGTGACTGTTTTTTATGTTTCCAGTTCTCTGTCTGTGTAAGCTTCCTTTCCTTATCTTGTTTCCCATTGCCAAGTAATCTAATTCCTTTTTTCTTCTTTTTAACCATTGCTTTCTTCCTGCCACAACAGTGCTGCCAAACCAGCTCCCTCCACTGTCAGAGGACCAATCATGCTTTACTGAAATTTCTGCATTTTTTTCCTGTTGATTTCAGTAGATGGAGAAATGAGGCATTGGCCTGTGATGTTTGGCAGTGCAGGAAGTGCATCCCTTTCTCCTGTCCATTCCTCAGTGGATTAGAAAAGATAAAATCCTCTGTGTTAGGAGACGGAACACAAACCTGGGAATCCTTTGCACAAAACATTAGCAGAATTTTTATTATCACAGTGTTTCTGCTTATCAGAAAGATCACACACTATTCAGCTGGTAGGAGTTGTGTTGGGTAGCACTTTCACACCATGGGATTTTTTTTAGCAATATGGTAGGATACATAGCCAGGTGGAAGAAAACCGTAACACAGGATGTCCTGCTGAACGTATGTTAGAGGAATTAGACAGCAGACAACTCTCTACTGAGCAGTTGCTTGGTGTGACTGGAAGAGTAAGGGTAGTGATTAAGACTGGTTGCCAAATGGGTCCCAGTTGTGCAATTAAATAGACGAGTTGTTGGAATTCCCTCATGTGATTCTTGCCGTTCCCATCCATGGTATGAACAATTGGATGTCCTGACAGTCACTTGTTTCATTTCCTGCTTAATTTGGTGTCCAAACTGAAAGAGATCTGAATTTTGGAGCGAAGCTGAGACACCAAAATACAATGCAATCAATTTGCATTCAAACAGATCCTTTGCACTTCCCTTATCTGTAGATAGAGAAGGCAGATTAGGAACTACTACCTATTAATCTTAACATCAGTCCATGTAGGAGCCAAAAATTTTTTTTCTATCCATCCATTCACCTTCTGAGATCCAGGCAATGTACAGAACTACGACAAACTGGCTAGTGGCAGCTGCGAAGTACAAAATTTTCCAAACAAACAAAGCATGTATAAATACATGGCATATGTTGCCTTCTGTGCAGACTTAAGCCAGACCTAGGAGAAAAAAAATCATCTTGGCCACAAAACTAAGTGTTTTGTTTAAAGAAATTAATTCTAGAATTTTCAATGAATCAATTTTCAATAGTCACAACAGGGACAAGAGTTTGGTGGAGAACCAGAGATGCACTCTGGGAAAGTTGTTGGTCTTTTTTCCTAGTATGAGAAGGTTAATACATTTATGTAGCTGGTCTTTATTCTCTCAAGCTGTTGAAAACTGTTTTGAGGGGTGACACCAAAAAGTAAAAAAAAAAAAAAAAAAAAAAAAGAGAGAGAGAGAGAGAGAGAGAGAAAGAGAGAGAGAGATAGAAATACCATAGAAGTATTCTTTCCGTTCGAAAAACTAGTCAGAAGAAAAAACTTTGCTCATTTAAGACATCAAGACAAAGAAGGCTTACATATTACTAGAGAAAAGAAACTGCAGTAATTCATATCCAAACTGTAAGCTTGATTGGTTATTTCCATTATAGGTGGTCACTGAAGTCATACCTGAGGGCCTGGAAGAAGGATCTGAAGAGAAGATACATTGAAAATATGCAGAGAGCAAGACATAATGGAAGTGTGTGCTGGGCATTCTTCTTAAAGAAAATAAAATAGACTTGTGCCATGACTGATAAACCAGAGGGTTTTCTACTCATTATCACAGTTACCCAAATGACCATTAAGCTTTATGGACATACTGTATATTGTGGCGACAGCTTGAAATTCGTCCACCCAGAAAAGAACTTACAATACCTTGTAAGTTAAATTTTTGTTACCCTGCACATCCAACAGAGTTCAGATACATGTATTCCTTTTAGGAGGCTCGGACCAATCATACATTGTCCAAATAACTTCCTTAAAACAAAAATGCTATTTATTTAGCAGTAGGTACAACTACTAGAGAGGGGGAAAAAAGTAAACACAAATTGCCCACATATCTATCCTACCCCCCAAAAAGCCATTATATTGTCGTGGCCTTGAGACACCTTTCACAAGTCAGAACTCAAACCTCATTTTTCTCTTCTGCTTCTTCCTGAAGCAGTCTATCTCTTTAATCCACACAGAGGGGTACTTTCGTTCCATTTCTTTGTTCTTGGGCTTTGGCTTTCCTTGGTTAAAATAAATGTTATGGTCAGACTTGAGATGCTGGGACAATAGTCAAAGCTCATAATACAAGCGTTGGCCCTTTTCATGCCTTTACTATTTGCTGATGGATGGCTATTTTGAAATTAAAAATATCCACTCTTGATAGAAAGCATTTCCACTGTATATGGCAAGTTGTTTTAATGTGTAGTTACTTCCACTGCTAAAAAGTCAGCATCCTACTTCTAGTGTGAATTTTCTAACTTCAGCAGTCACCTCTGGCACCTCAGCAGTCACCATCTCTCTCTGTTAGACTGAAGTACCCTCCACCATCACATTTCTGCTCCATTAACATATATTTAGAAACAGAGGTCAAGTTATCCTGTACCACAGTCTGTAATAAGCTAAACAAGACAAACTCTAAAACTTTTGATAGGAAATTTCCAACTCCATGGCTTTCCTTGGAATAATCTCCAGCTCCCAAAACCTTATCCATGAATTGCAAACAGTCAAGGGTTCAGTATATGTTCTGAAACCCCTTTATTAGAAAAAGATCCTCTTTACCTGAACACACTTTTCTCAGGATAATGGAATACCTGCTTTTGCAGCACACTTCTGCAAAACTGTCTGGGTTTGGAAAACAAAGTCAATTAAACACTTCATTCTAAATATCAGAGTCACTATGAAAGGAAGGAACATTGGTAGATTCCTTGGAAACTTCTTAGAAACTTTGTACAAAAACAACTAGGACAAGCATGTTTATGTGGGAAAGATCCAAGGAGTTTTAGCATAATTTTAAGGGTGTCATTAATCTGAAACATCAAAATGATGTATTTGGGTACTTTTCTATACATGTAGATGGTTCTAATTGACTCTTGCTGGTTTTCTCCACGTGCTGTTACTTTTATTGCAGAAAAACAATACTCACATATGGCGATAACCAGAAAGAGTTACAGAAACAATTTCAGCTTAGACGAGGTGCTAGGACCCAAAGCTTTCACACTATGATAGTGATAATTAGGAAGGCTCAACTTCTGCAGTAGCTTCCTCCACTTTGGAAAATGACACTTTTCTGAATTTACATCAACTGTGTTTGATAAAACTTGAGGAGTTCACACGTCTGCAAAAAGAGAAGAAACTGAAACGTATGGAAAGAGTCTAATGCAGCACTAGTATCAGACTGTGGGAGTCCTTAAAGAAAATAAGTTTATGCCTACCATGACTGAGTTGCTAGGAAAGCTTTTCATGGCTTACAACTTAAAGGGTTTGAGCATAACAAATCAGAAAGATGGAACCTATTTAGTGATTGAATTCTGTGGGAAAATACTGCAGAAATGTTATCCTTGGATGTGAAAGGTCAGCATTTGTACAGAGTACCCAGAAAACCCGGAGGGAATTCCAGCACAGTGAATACAAGCCATCTTACTTACAATTTGGACTGAAAACCCTGAAAAAGCACCCAGTGAAAGCTGAGGGGACTTTTGCCTATGTTCTTAAAAACAGCAAAAGCAAACAAATATCTCAGCGGTAGTGACACAAAATAAATTCATTCAAAGTAGTAACACGTATTGCTTTTCACCTAACCATACTTTCCATTTAAAAGTTACACTCAACCCTCACAATTTTCCCAGTCTCAAAACGTCAGCTCATAACAATTTGTTCATATGCATGGGCTTTTGAACATGTCTAGATAATGAATAGGGAGCGTGAGCAATTGAATAAGGCACTGGGAATAGCTCGAACTGTGGCTCTGTACAATCTTCCCAGTGCTGCTCAGACTAGTATTTGAGCATCTATATGCTTACACCATCTACCATTTGGTAGCTCTGCATCTTCTCATGACTTTCTGGTCATTATTCACAGTTTTGCGCTGAAGCCTACAGTTAGGCTGCAAAAATATTTTGGTTGTCCTTGTGCAGAGCATGAGCAGATTTGAGGTGCTGTCAAGGTCACTTTTCCAATGAAAGAGAATTAATGATGTGAGTCAGTTACGTTCCAAGGATTTTTTTCTCCAGTGTTTCACTGAAGTTATAGATATTCAAGTTAACTTCTCTTGAGACAGTTTAGGTCAATTCAGAGTGGCTACGCATCAACACAACATTCAACCCACTGAGGAAGATTATATTGGCAGCAAAGAGTAGCTGTTTTCTCATTGCATTGCTGTCTCAAGTATCAGTCCTACTTGCGCTTCAAAACACACCTTCTTACAGGCATGTATCTCAAGTATAAAATATCACTTCAAGTGACAGAATTTTAGGTGTGTCCAGATGTCAGATAAGACACAAACTGAACCTCAGAGTAACACAGCATGGAAAACAAGCCCTATATATTGGGTAAAATTCATCCTATGAAACTTTACAAGCTTATGTTGTGATTAGAAGAGTTGCTCCTGGACATGGCTGCTTTTTTTTTCCACTGAATGTAAAGGGAGTTTAAAATGACTAGTTTACTCTTAGACAGCTAATTTTAAATGTGTAAGTAATTAAAGTAAGTGTCATTCCTATATCATGATCTTAGAAGACAAATGGTCACACACTGTGTTTTACCTAGTTAAAATAATCTCAGCACAATATAAAAACTTGATTCTAAAAGGTGTTTTTAGGAATTGGACTAAATATCAAGTCTGAAATATCCACAGAGAGGCTAACATCAAAACCTTCACATCGCTATGGAAACAAATCCAGTGGGAAATGACTGCATGTTTCTTTTACGTACCAGTAATTTCTAACAACATAACTTCAACCAGTCCTCAGTTAGCCAAAACACTGTTTGCAATATTTTCAATCTGATGTCACATTCAGAATGTCTGGTCAGTTTATTCAAGGAAATATCTGTCTGAATACAGATATATATGCTAAATATAGCATAGGTTATCTTCGTATTGACATGGCTATGGATAAGCCATAATGGATACAAACATACAGACAGAACTAAACAACTCACTAAAATATCAATATAGGTGTTTAGAAAAAAGTGCTAACCTATTCTACCAAAAATAAAAACATAAAACCAGTGTCAGATATGGCTAAAATAATGCAAGAAATATAAGACAAATCATAACCTGAAAAAGGCAGTTGTGGACAAGTCCAACTAAGAAGTCCCTTAACAGAATTTCCCCCTATGACATGTAAATTACAAAAAAAACCCAGAACTAAAACAGCTCTATGTAACTTCTAGGCTTTATGCATATGCTGCTGTGATAATCTGATTCTCATTTCAGTTAAGGTTTCTTGTTGTGAACAAGGGTCTGGTCTCAGGCCACTTACAAAACAGGCAGACACACAATCTGTTCACTAATACACTTGCTTCAGTTCTGACATCATTTCATTATTCCAGTTCTGCTAATTATACACTTCTTGTTAAATAATGCAATAAAACTTGACTATATCTTCTACTGTTTTAAACAGATACCTAATCTCATCTTTTCCTATCTAGGTGCTAGTTCTGACAACCAAAAGACACACAATTCTTAAAAAAGTATTAAATCCTAGTAACAAATCTGGTTGTTTATTTTACCATTCTTCACTGACTCACTTGTATATTCTAATGGGCCTGTAGTCTTCTATTTATTTTACTTGTTAATTCTTTAAAAGGTTTTGGCATTAGTTCTTCTTTAAGGATAGACTGGAATATGGCAAATATAACATCGCTAATTGAACAGTGAACAATTTTCTCAGTCTTGTTCTTTTAACTGATTACTGTCACTGTCCAGTAAACATAGGATTGATTCAGCATAAACCTTAGTTATGATTCAGGGATCTATGCTTAATATATTGATATACGAAGTCATTGAAATGATACTGAAATAACTCAGTTTTTGTTTTTCTCTTTTGGTTCATAATTGTGAACAGTGAGCTGTCCAATTTTAAATTTACAGCAGGAACTTGGCTAATGTCTACTCTGTACTCAGCAGCCAGGTTTTGGTATATAATATTGGACAAAATTTCCTGCAGATTTGAATGGAGGCAGATATTCTTCCTTGAAACTCATATTTATTTGTTAACTTCCTGCCATCATAAGATATGGGTTTCTTTTTTCTTTTTTTCTCAGAGAATCATAGCTTCCCAAGAATGATGTACCAGTAAATTGATCACAGAATAATGACTATATAAACAATATCTTCACATCCATATCTTCCTTACCATAACATAGAGGTTGGCTGGCCACAACAGTACAAACAGTGTTTCACAGTCTGTCAATAAAACAGCCTACTCTTAATCCCTAACTATTTAACAGGCAGTATGGGAGCTATTTACTTGTTCTTATGCTTCCAACAGAGAAATGTTACTGTGTAAAAAAATTCCGCATTTATTTATCTGGTTAATTACTGGATTATTTTAATTTTTAAGTATAAAACAAAGTTGGGATTAATCACTGATTTTATATTAGACGTAAAGTCAGCAAATAAAAACTCTTCTTTGATAAAGAAAATGAATAAGTAAATGAAATAATAATATTAACAGAAAAGCAAATTTAAGGCAGAAAGAGTTAATGTATTAAAAAATTGTAAAATATTTATTATGAATAGATTAACTATAACACATGGAATGATGGCAAATATTCACCAAATAGTCTCAGAGTAAATATTTAAATTCAGATGAAGATGTTGGTGTCAGAGGATAAACTCCTTTTTCTGAAGCAGAATAAATAATACAATAAGTTAGTATAAAACTACAGCATCAATTTGAAAAACAAATAAAATATATAAAATACAAAAGTTATAAAAAGTTAATAAAACAGACTAAAATTAAAAACAGTTTGAGCAGTTTTTCAAGGCAATACAGAACTGTAAGAAAACATTGTCTTATATCAAAAATGCACCTGATAATTCATTAAAAAAAAATTGCAGAACAGTCTATTCTTACTATATCCGGAAGTAGCTGCTCAGCATCTGTACCAATGACGTCCATTTCAATACATATCTTCCTTGGGGACAAAAGAGCACAGAAAAACAATGCTGTGAGAGCTACAATATCTTTCCATTGCAATGGTAAGGTTTGTTTGCCTGCTTGTTTTTAATAAAACTGCAGTAATTTCTTCAGTTTTCTATGTGATCTCACAGACTCTAAGCAACAAATATTAACTCATAAGTAATCTCAGTCATGTTCCCCATGTTTTGAGAAAGAATTCCGTTGAAACATAACTATAAAAGCTTTTTTTTTTTTTTTTTTTTTTTTTTTTTTTTTTTTTAATGAGGACAGGCCTATTTAGAAGCTGGAATCTGACTGAGCATAATTGATTTCATTTGTATAGACTTGTGCATACTGTACAGAGTTTGGAGAGTTGGTTTGCAAATGAAACATACTTTCAGCACAGACCTGAGACAACTGCCATGAGTTTACCACTCTCATTTTAAATATCTGATGCCATAATCTCTAAACTGAAGTCATCTGGGTGATCCACCTGGATCAGGCTCTAAGGATAGAGGGGCAAAACAGGAAGGTACTCTAAGAATATTCATTTTGCCTCTTACCAGAAAGTGTTTCTAAATCAAACCCTTTTCTAATTAAAATGTCTGCATAATATGTGCCTAAAAGCCTAAAACTTCTGCTTGATTTTATAAAATAACTACAAAGGCCTGACAGATCTCACAGATTCATAACAGAGATTAAGGTACAGTTATGTAAATTGTAATAAGTTTTTGCCTATGTTAGCAGAGTTATGCCATTCATCTGAAAATATGTAGCTGCAAACAGGCCAGTTTCTTTGATACAGTTCCTGAAAAAGGATTGAACATACTAGCCTAAAATTGCATTTACATGGCATACAAAGTTGCTAGACTAGCTAAGGTTTGAAAAAGACTTCTAGGGCTAACTTTTGGGCTCCACTAGCAAGCATTTACTCATTCCTAGGATGCAGGTAAGAATGCTGCCTTTAATTTCAACTTTCTCTGAGAAATACTTCAATTAGAAAAGAGTAAGCGATTTCTTTAAAACTGAGATTAGTGAATATAGTGCTCATGCGAACTACCTGATTTGTATTACTAAACAGAAATTTGTGATTCATCCGCACAGCATAAGGACTACAGGTGGCTGTAGCAGAAGCATTTTACCCTTATCCATGATTTTTCTTCAACCTGACCAGAGTGCTCACAAAATCTGAGAGAGGATATTTTTCACCATAGTTTACTTAGCCTTTAGCCTCTCAATTGATATTTGGTATCAGGGATGTCAAATATTAACTGTGACTATCTCAGAAATGTAATGCTGTGATAGGACCGAATTTAAACCATCAGCTGCTTCCAGAGAAGCCCCAGACACCCACCAGGAAATAACGAGGTTCACTCACTGCCATCCTGCCCTAGTTTCACCCACTGAGAGGCTGAGTGCTCTCTTCTACATACCAATCCACTGAGTCATCCAGTGAGCCCAATCTTGCTATTTTAAGATTCAATTGTACATATGATGCGGCCAGAAATAGAAACATGTCTAAAGGCAAATAAATACAAAATAAATTGCTCATTTTAGCTTCAGTTTGCTGCAAAAACTGTAGAAAATAACTGTCCTTCCGACATGAAAGTCAAGTCAGTTTTTGCCATTTTTAGCTAGCAGTTCATCTGTTTCCTTTGAATTAAGGGATATTTCTGTACTTCAAATGCTCTGTAATCTGAATAAATTAGAATCTATTTTCTTGCCTTCCAGTATCTTAACAATTTTCCTCCTCTTCATTGATTTCAAATCACTTCCATTTTAATTCAGAATTGAAGGTTCTGTCCAGGTGATAAAACGCAAGTTCTCAGTTTCTGGAAAACTTAAGCACACTGTTTGGTTTCTGATGGCAGGAAATACACAAGCAATGACCACACATGCTTGTACTGGCTCGCTTGAGGTTTCAATCACAGCTGTAATCTGGTTCTAATGGCTTGTGAGTATGGCTCTGAGATGTGATCTGCATTGGGGTCCAGCAGTGTTCAGGACAGATATTCCATCTGCTGAGACTTCTATGAGTATTTCAGGAGGGCAGAAGGAGGCATCTGCACTCTTCATTGGGGCAATGCAAATATCTCTCTTTACACAATATAAGAATTCTTTTAGACCTTTAAAAATGGAAAAAGTGGTGTTTTGTGGCAAAAAGCCCTGTAAACTTTGGAAGGGGTAAAGTGTCTGAACATGCAGGGATAGATTCTCAGCTGTTGCAAACACTCACAGCCCTACTCTGTAGGTACAACAATTTATGAAAATTGGAGCTTTTCTACAAAGAGAAGAAAAAGGATTGTACCGCAAATTAAAAGAAAGCAGTATAAAATATGGCAGGCAGAATGCAAGATACAAATACAACCTTCCAGGAAGTTTGAAAGGACACACAAGGAAATACTGATATATTCCTCAGTAGTGAAAGGTCTTTAAAAGATCTCTGGCTTTGCTTGGCCTAAGGCAGCAAATCAAACAACTAAATTAGAAATCTATCAGAAAGGTCCTTGCCTTGGTATCTCAAGATATTATGTGTCATCTTGATGAAGATTCAAAGGAGAATATGCATGTTTCCTTATTATGTGTTTGCATGAGGACTGATGAGCACCTATATGTTTGCATGAGTCACAGTTCTCAATGTATAAAAGATGAGATGCCTGGACTTGGTCATCCCCCTTCCAGTCAGAAGAGCTCTTTTCCTTCACAATAGGTTAATGATTTGTTTAAAGTTAAATGACGTACTACGTAGCTCAGTAGGAAGTTTTGTTTACTGTCTGGCCAGGAGATGACTCATTCTAACCCATCGATACCAGTGTTGCCAACATCAGGTAAGGGCCATCCATAATCCTTTGGGAGAAGTATTAGAATAATGAGTTTATGAATCACAGGAAAATCTTGGGGAAGAGATGTGAATCTGAACAAAAACAGAAAAAGAATAGGAAATGGCATGAAAAGAAATTATGATTTTATATCACAATTCTTTTCACTGAAAGTGATATCCAGGATGGAGGCTAATCTTTTCACACTGAGGCATCATTGAAGACCTATTGGTTAATAGGGTGTTCTGGTGTTCTTACTAGTCTGAGTGTACTAGAAGGTGTAGTTGCATAGAAAGGAACACAAAAAGTATTTGTTTACAAACTGTGTAAATATCTATGCAAAGAATTGCCAAATGATATGTAATGGCATACAAGTATGAAACGTGTGTGTTAATATAAAGTCACCACAGACAAAATCATTTTTAAGGGGAATAGCTATTGTGCTTCAGGGCATAATCAAACTAGGAAACAATGGGACTGGAAAGAAAGTTGATGTTGGAGAAATAATACTTATGTCTGCTAAGTATATCTGTGCTTCCTGCTTCACACATTTATAAGCTCTTGTGATATAATGCTGTATGTCCTCTCACATCGTAAGCCAAAAAACACCATGTCTGGCTAGGTTTATTGCTTGCTCTGTTCCCAAGTGAAACATTTCTTTATGTAACTCTTTAGTTTCCTACATTATTTTAGCAGCACAAGTGGGCCCTGGAGATCTTACATCCTCCATCTCAGAACACCATCAGAGCTCTACAAAATTGGTCACCCTTATAGAAATTATCTGACTTCACAGGATTCCCCTTTTGCTTGCTTCCAGTTCAATATGTCATTGCTTTTATTTAGCACTATAAATCTGCCACTTTTGTAATCTCTAACTTGAACACATTTTAGCTCACTGGGACGTTTTGGGATTTGGAAGCTCGCTCAGCGCTCAGGACTGCTCTCCGCATGTGTTCTGTCAGTTAAACAGCCGTCCTCCAGCTGAAGATTATCATCCTAGCTAGCAAGGACTGTATGTGGCAAGGAACTTAAAATACGAGCACTCACAAACCCAACTAGAACCATCTAACTGGGATGCTGATACTGAATGATTTAGGTTACTGCCATTGCCATAAACTGCAAGCAGTAAAGAAGAGACAATTTCTGAATCCTTCCATATTAGACTATGTCCTCTGTGGAACTTCCTCATTCCATTTTCCCTTCTACACAAGCATTAGAGATCTTGATCTATAGGCAGTGACAAAAAGTTTCCTCGGTAGTGGTATAGGGCCAACCCCCTTATCCAAGGAAGTGGAACATAAGGGGTCTGGAGTTTGGACAGGCCATAGTCAGGGGATTAAAGAGACCATGAATCGACTGCTTCAAAGCTCTTTAGTCTTTTCTTGCCCACAGTTAGCTGACAGGTAGCTGTCTGATTATTTGACCTTTTATTTTGTAAGGCACAGTATTTGGGACTGAAAAAGCTGAAATCCCTTCTTGAAAAGCCATTATATCACCCTTGTAGGACTCGGATATTTGCTATTTATTTATTTAGCTTCCCTCATCAGAAAGAGGCATTTTGTTTTAAAGTCTGAAGAGCAGCTACATCTTTTGCCCTATTACAACAGTCCCTGGCTGACACTCATCTTCCACAGAAAGACACACTGCTCTTCTGTAAATTCACACTTTATGATGTCTTTCCTAACATTTTCTGTACGATATCTGAAATCTTACATATAGCCAGGTGTGGTACCATCGTAGTGAATGCTCGCTATATACCTAGATCTTCCAGATACTCTTTCAAAAGGTGTTGAAGACATGACATGGAAGAGTCCAAAGCAAACATGAAATCTGTCTTGTGGGTCTTAGGTCACAACCCGAGTGACAATAGTGAACTTCTGATCAGCTTCATTTTCATCAGAAAAAATGAATGATAACCTTTCACCTAAACCAAAAGAGAACCTTTAAAATCTCTCTAAAATCAGAGGTCTTGGGTTTAGTTTTCCATTAATACTGGTAATGTGAGATCTTTAGCTTCCAAAACAAATAACATATAAAGAACATGATGATGAGACTTTCGTATCCACTTTCTATCAAGATGATGAATTATATAGCTTTCATCCTCATGATACAGTGACTCAGGACTGTAATTCTCCAGTAATTTTCTAGTCAGGGATCTTGCCAGCTGATCTGACATCTGGTTTCAAATTTGTAATGCAATTGACATGATTTGCTGAAGTTTTGTATTTTTCACACATTCCTCTGATAAGCTTCCTAACAGTCATTTGTGTGAAGGCACCAAGTGACAAGAGGATCCTGTTCTGTATTAGGAGTTTATAATGCATATTTATGCCATCACAGCCTTACAATGTTGGGGAAGGTAGGAGATGCATGACAAGTTTTTTCTCCTCTGCCAAGCATTATCTCCTTCTATGTATACCTGACATTACTCCTTTTTTGACATATTTTTGTTTTGGGGAGACTTGTGCTCCCAGAAGTATCAGCACAGGAAGTGATTTCACTTGAGACAAACAGTATCACAGTATCTCTTTTTGCACAATTGTTCCCTGCTAGACTTCACATTTCTCCTTTTGGAATAGACTTTGCTCCAGTCAGTCCTCTGCTTATATATCCTCTCTCATTTAGTCCATTCTTTTATTAAACTGACTGTATCTTTTCCTTTGATTAGGATTGTAGGATCATCACATAATTCAGGGTGGAAGGTACCTCAGGAGGTTTCTTGTGCAACCTCCAGCTCAAAGCAGGGTCATCTATGAGAACAGACCAAGTTGCTCCGGGCTTTATGCAGCCAAGTCTTGAAGATCTCCAAGGATGGAGATGGCACAACCTCACTTAGCAAGCTGCTCCAGTGCTTGGCTGTCCTCATGGCAAAAAAGCTTTTCCCTACGTTCAGTCTGAACCTCTCATTTCAGCTGACTCCCCTTGTCTCTCATCCTCCCACCATGCACCACTGTGAAAAGCTTGGCTCTGTCTTCTTGATACCTCCCCATAGGGACTGGGGGGTTGCTGTTAGGCCTCCCCTGAAGCCATCTATTCTCCAGGCTGCACAAGCCCACCCTTCCTCCCAGGGCAAGTGCTCCAGCCCCCAACCACCCTGGTGGCTTCCGATAAACTTGCTCCAGTTTATCAATGTCTTCCTTGTATTATGGGGTCCAAAACTAGACACAATATTCCAGATGCGATCTACCAAGTGTTGAGTAGAGGGGGATAATCTCTTCCCTCAATCTACTGGCTGTACTCTTAATCCAGCCTGGTTATGCTGCTGGCCTTCTTTGCTGTCAGGGCACACTGCTGGCTTATTATCACCTTGCTGTCTGCCAGGACCCCCAGATCCTCATCAGCAGAGCTGCTCCCCAGCCAGATAGTCCCCAGCCTGTATTGCTGAGAGGGGTTTAATTTCATTTGAAGTACTGGTCTGAAGAGTTACTCTTATTGTGGGAAAGGGATGTGAACAATTCACTGACTCACCATAATAACATCATCAGTGACACTGAAGCCCACAGAAGTTAATCCGTCTCCCCACGGTTCACCAGCCCATGAATACATCTGTTAGTAGCTGGCTCAGTGCACATGGTGACAAATGGATTTCTGTTTCTGTACAACCTTCTGAAAGAATTTCAGATCATTTTACTATTGCTTCCAGTTTTACTTTACTATCTAACATTCTTCAGTAGGTCTTGTGTCCAACTCTGAAATAAGGTTTTTATCACTCACTAACAGGTAAGATATCTATGTCCTTTAATGTTACACTCTATCACGGAGATGAATGCACAAAGTATTTTTTTTCTTGTGCTTTCTTTCATTTTGCCATGGCAACTTCTCCTTCAATCTATGCTCAAGTTCTGGCACATGGAGTACTGTCAGTATTATTCTTAACTGTGAAGTCTTGCTTGGCGTAAATTAGTTACCTTCTGAAAAATTTTCTTCTTCCATAGCTTTATTTTGTATCCAGTGCTGTACTTGAAGGTCCTTCCAACAGGACATTTGCTAATGACTCTGTGAATGCTGCCTAGACCGACACTTCTGCCAGTTTACCAGATCTAGTTTGGCACTTTTATTTTAGCTAATCACTCCTTGTTTCCTTGATTACAACTCTCTTATTTCCTGTTCACTAATAATGCCCTCGCACCTACTATTCTTTTAAGTATTGTAGATTACAACCAGACATGTAGCAAAGGTCACATCCTGCAGCTGATTTTCCCATTAGCAGCTTTTGAAGAAAATCTGGAAATTCCTTTACATTTTTCATTTATCGTTCACAATATCTGGGAATGATTATAAGTACTTTTTTTCATGGAATTTTTTTAAAAGTAGGATGTTTCAATTTCTAGTTATCAAATTGCTTCATTTTTGATCCATCCAAGGAGTTAATTTATTTTGCTTTGGTAATTTATTTTACTTCATAGTGGTTCTCCATATCTAGTTTCTTTCTCCTTGTAAACAGATTGCGTGATGTTTACTCAGAATGGCCTTAAGCATTTCCTTTTTTCCTACTGCTTTTATTTTTTCCCCGTGCTCCACTTCTCTGCCACCGGTGAAATTCTTTCTTTTTTTTTCTTTCTTTCTTTCTTTTCTTTTCCCTAAAAAAGGCTCATCATATACACACAATTTTTTTAAGAATGGTTTTAGGTCAGCTCTGATATCCTCAGAGTTCAACTGAATAAAAAGCGGAATGGAAAACTACAAGTGAGGCAATTAAGCCTGATGTCTGGACCTAAACATGGATTCTCTATTCTGCTAAAGGATCAAGGGATCCATTCGACATATTGGAAAAGCTCATGCAGTTGTTTGGGTTTCTTGAGCTCTTTTTTTAAAACAGAAGTTGATGGGTCTGTGTTCAGAATAATACAGTCTTAGGATTCTGCTCAATTTTGGCCAAAAGAGATCATGTCTCTAGTCTACTTACATTACCTAATCTTGGACTGACTTCCTGAATCACACACACAATTCTGCCTTTGGGTGATCCCACTTGGCTCTGTTTTCACTAAGATATCCTAGCCTGTTAAAACTCATCTTTCCCTCCTGTGTGCAATCACCAATCTGCCTGTGATCCTGAATCTTTTCTAAACAGAGTTGCCAGGTTTTAAGGTTTCTGAAGCTGTTTGTCTAGTGCTTCCACTTTCAATAGGCTGCACTAAAATCACTTTCCATAGGCTTTCCTCTGTGCTGTTCTCCTGTCACTTGCGATAATCCTTTCTCTTCTCTAGTCTGAAAAATAGCAAAATTCCTCTCATTAGCAAGACTCTTTCCATTTGGCGTTTTATTTGGTGCAGGCTTTGTTGAGAATTAAGTCTGGATTTGATCATCTAGATGGAGAAACCCAGGTATTCTTTTGTTAACCTTCGTGAAAACAGGCTCTCTCTGTTCCTGCTGCAGGTAATAGTAAATGAAATTCCTATGGCTTGCAGTTGCCTGCTCACACCTTGTGATGCTCAGCAACACAGTCAGTGCCAGGACAGCCTGCTCTCGTCTCAGGCAACAAGTTTCCAGCCTCCACCATTTTGTGGCTTGCTCAGCTGCATTCCTCTAAATGGCCTGGAACAAACAGTCTCAGTGGAGCATCCAAATTCGTTACACTCTTAATCACAAACTCAGCTATTTAAGGAGGACTTTGTTTATACTGGGAATCTACCCCCCCTTTTTTTACAAGCTTCTCACAGATTGTGACTGCCATGCTCCGTAGCTGCGAGCCAGCCCCGCCGCTAGCTGTCACTCACATGGCAATACTTGACTCGGTGCCCTCCTTCTCTGCTTAAAGGAACTGCTCCAGGTCCTCACACTATGCTGTGCGTATCGCTATTAGAGGACAAGAAAAAGTCAAAGTGTAGGTGGTCTTGCTAAGTGTGAACAGCTAGAAACTCTGCAAAGACCTGCTTAGATTGGTCCACTGTGACTTACTGTCATCCTCCTCCCTGAAACTTTTGCCAGTGGCAGATATGTTTGGAGTTTTCTCAGGAACAATTAGCTATGTAAGTGTTAAGCTGTGTATGTGTGGCACACAGAAATAATCTCAGCTTATACTGTTGCTGGTGAAGGGGCAGTTGTATCCATATAGGGGCATTGTATCATGTAACAAACATATAATGAAATTTATCTCTGGTGAAACCAGGGCAAACCATATTTGGTTTACCAGCACCAGAATTTCACTTGGAAGCAGTATGAAGATATTCTTTCAGTATGTATGTGAGTTATGGTGTGTTTGTTATCTAACAAAATTGTCTCCATATCACATGCATCACCTTCATAACAGGGAAAAATTAATACGTTTGCTGACAAATCTCTTCTACAAAAGTTTATCTATCACTTATGAAGGCTTTCCAACTTTCTAAACTGAACACAGTGGCTGAATCATATGAAGTTGTATTGTTTTTCCTGCAAAAGGTCCAAGTGTGGGCAAACAAAATGTACTAAGAAACAGTTGCACCCTGTATTATGTCCTTACCCAAAGTGTGGGACTTAATTGCTGCCAACTCACAAATATGAGATACCTTTAAAAAAGTAAATCTCCAAAGCTTAAAGTCTTGGAGAGGAATCTTGGTATACTTTTCTAAATAAAGCAATGATGATTGATTTCCAGCTGCTCCCCAGGAGTTTGATCAGGGCTATTTTGGAAATGTGGTTGGTACTGATTTGTTAAGTGCCTGTGCCTCCCCATCCAGACACTGGACTTTTCTCCAGAGACTTTACAGACTGGGAAGGAGGCAGAGAAATGAAAGATTGTCTGATAGCCCCAAAGGGAAAAATTATCATAGGTACCTGAAATCCTCTGAGGCTGTCTCACATGCTATTCCTTTCAGACAAATAATATACACAAGATAAGAAAACACCTGGTACAGTTTTGGATGTGACTGAGATTTCTGCTCTCTCAAATAATCTCGCCTTCTGTCATTGTTCTTGTTTATGTACTGTGACTGTAATTTGCATTTCTGTCATCCTCCAAAGCACGACTGCAAATCATGTTATTCAGTAAAATGGTTCCAGTTCTTCTAACTCTATTCCCTCCTTTTTCTTCTGTGCGCCTGGTTTCAGTCTACCCTCCATGCTAATCTCTCTGTCCCAATGATTTCTTTCTAGTCCCTTCTACTTCATCTTCACTGTTTCTTTCCTCTACTCAGTCATCCTTATCCTGAAGCTCTTTGCTCTGCTTTTGCCTAAGCCTTTTTGCCGACTCTGGATCAGGTTTACTTCTCGAGACACAAACTTATCCCTCCATTTTGTTCAACACTGCTGTTGAGCTGATTCCTGCCACTTTCTGGACATAATTTTGAAACTGAACTGAGAGAGAAGGAGCTCAGGGAAAGGGGCAGAAAGACCATGAGATATTTTATGGTTCTCTCTGTTCCCTTTCAGAAATGCAGTGGAATGAGTCAGAAGGTGGAAAGGCGTTTCCTGAGGTGGAAATCAGCAATATGTTACAATAGATATGCATGTGATATACAGGACATTCTTCTATTTTGATCCCTTTTTGACAATTACTATCTTCAAAAATGAAGGGGGGAGCAAGACAATAGATAATACCATCAGTTAGTAGTTTACCATGGGTCTCTGACTTGAGGTGCTCAGCTTTCAAATGAAGCGGGTTCCTCTCTAACACAGGCTGCTGGCAAATGTTCTCTCATGCTCATGGAGACTGGCTGTGCACCATATGTCCCCTGTCTGTCTCCCCAAGATCACCTATCTCTCCCACATGTACTGTGGTAATTCAGCGCTTTGAGAACCTGCTCCCAATTTTCTTGTTGAGCACACTGACCAATCTTACAATGGTTCCTAATGTACAGCTTTCAGAAATCACCTGTCTGCATAAACCTATGGTGTAAAGCCATAGATAGGTCCTGCTTAATTTGTACGGAGAGGAGATACAGCAGTTTCCAGCAATTCTGTGTTGCTGGATTTAGTAGTAACTTGACACCAGTATAAGAGAGGCCAATAGATGCATCCTACAGTAATTTGGAAAGATGGGCCTTAAAATTATTCTTGTGTGTGGAAACATATTTAGTGACAGTGAGAAGTCTGAACTATTATTCTACTGAAGTAAAAAGAAACCTGTATTACTGGAACACGGCTCAGGACATTGATTCAGTCTACTGAGTGGGAGCAGATGCTGCTTAGTTGGGACAGGGTATCATGGTGTGGTAGAGCAATCCAGTGGAAAGATTACAGGAGGGAATTAAGAATATTCAGGTTCCATCTCCAAGTATATTTCTTTGACCAGTTTTGTAGCCCCAAGCAAATATGCTGGCTATTATTGGTAAAAGAATAGTACTAAATATGTTTCCCTCCTTTTAAGGATGAAGAGCAAAATGTTGCAGTGGTTATCATGGAGAAGCAATTGAACAGGTAGTCTCTGAGCAACAGTTGGCAAAAGAAAATAATATATAAAGAGGAGACTCATGATCTGGAGCATGGAGGTGAGGTTATGGCCCCACTTATTTACTATTTTATGTACAAGTATTTGTACAAAAAATTGAAAGAACATGAAGAAAGAAAAGAATTTCCATCTGCTTAGTTTAGTAAAAGGAAGCTCAATATATGACTTTTATTTTGGAGTGTGGTTTTGGTAATTTGCCACTTTCCAACACAGAGCACCACAGATTTCAGTGTTGTGGGAGGGCAAATTCTTAAATCTGCTTTGCCAACAAAAAAGTGTAACTTTGCCCTTAGTTAGCAACTTTTTTCTCCTTAGTTTCGTTTTACTTTACACAAGTTATACTAAAGAAACACAAGTTGCTTTTTACTTTAGTAGCATAATAGTTCAGATCTGATCTCTCACCATCACTAAATGTGTTTCCTTATGTAAGAATAGTTTTAAGGCACATCTTTCCAAACCTAGTTTCGGTTATGTATTGTGAGAGACAAGCTGTGAATTCATGCCTGTGGTCTGCCACAGGGACTGAATTCTAGCAGCAGCTGAAATGATTCCTGTTTATCTTTTGTCCATAGTATGGAGACAGAGTCACTTAAATTCCAGGGATAGGTAAATTTTTTCTTTAGACAATAGATGCTAAATAAATGTCGAGATACTACCATCCATATAAACAATTGTCTTGGTAAAGAAAGATGTTACTTTATGTTTAGAAGTTTTGCATTAGTACAGGAAAGGCAAAGTAATTTTCTAGGAAGAAATCCAGAAGTTATTTTTTCCCTAGGAAATAATCACTAAGCAATATAAGCTCTTTATGAGACTATTAACTTTTGTAAGGGCAAACCTTTTCCATATTACTTTTTAGTATGTATTTTAAAAAGAAAAAAAGCCTTTGGCAAAAATATGTATCTATATTAATGCTAAAGGTATTCTGCTAGAAACTGCAAAGCTTATACTGAATATACTTGTGAAAGTTTGTGAGGGACAGAAACACATCTTCCATCATCATTCCACTCCTACAACAAACCAGGGGCTTCTACCTGACCTCAGAGCAGCCATCAATCTCTCGTATGGAAGCCTTAGGGTGTTGCTTCATGAACATTTTCTCTGGTTTAAAAGGTTCTCATTCTTATCTGTCCCTGCGTGCTAATTCCCCTTGCCATGCCACAATTAATTTGCTGCACTTCAGTTGTGCTCAGGCATACAGCATAATTTTTGTGTGGCATTGCACTGTTTGAGAGGGGATGTTATCAGTGAAATGTTCCAAATTAAATTGCACCAGTCCAAATGACAGGGGCATAAAATTATAACCGTGTAACTTTCAACACTGAGATTCACCAAATAATAATGAAATTAACTTGTTCTTCCATATTTCTAAATCTTCAGTATTTTTATGGGAGTATATTATTTAAAGCAGCAAACTGAGTCATTGACAACCACATTCTAACACATATCATCACTACTAATATGATACTTGCTGTAGGGAATGGTTTTGGCACTTTAGAACCTCAAATGTTGTTCACCGGAATTGAAACATAAGTCTTCTGTTGTCTCCTGAGTAAGGAGTAGAGCTGAAGGATGTAAGTAAGAGTTGAAGGATGTAAGTAAGTTGAAGGATGTCAGTAAGAAAATCTGTGTGGTTGGGGCACAAGAGTGTTCATGTAGTAAAGTACAGCAGAGAGGGGTCTGAGTGCTACAGAACTATGAACAGTCAGGACTAGAAGAGAGGATATAGTAGCCAATATGACACTAGGTCAAGACAAAATGATGTTACACAATCTGTAGGTAATTATCTAAAGCTGTGCAGCTACTATATGCTGCCTGGCTTAGAATAATGCAGTGGTGGCTTCTAACAATGCAATGGTGGTGTAGGACAGCACTATGCTGGTACAGAATAATGCAGTACAACCACATGGTTGCACTGCCATGGAGTACCAGAAAGTGGTACCAGACCTGCCACATCAGCGTGCGGTGGTTCAAAAGTGACAGTGACTGTATCTTGTACAGCCCTCAATGCCCAGCCACAGTTAAATTGAGTATGCTGAAACTTACTCTATCTCACCTGTTCTGCAAGTCTAGTATGTGCATGTTGTGCTGGACTCATCAAACATATAATATAGAATCACTATATATGTGCGTTAACCAGAGACCTGCTAGGCCTGAAGAAGAAATTTTTGAGTATACCAGACAGGAACCTTAAGAGAACTTTCCACCCTGCCCACTGATTCGTAATCCTCATCTTTCTTACTTGAAGCCAGTGAAGTCAATGGAAATTTACTAGTCTATAATTACATAACAGAATGTACAATAAAGTCCTGTGAGTTCCCTGACTACCCAAAGATTAGAAATATCAAGCACTGGGCCTCCTCCCTGTGGCTAGTGCTTACAACAGAGCCAATCTTTTGGCACTGAAATGAATGAATGCACAACCTTTCAAACATTCAGAAAGATCCTGTCCTATCTGTTTTCAGCAGCTTGGTACAACTTGAAGACACTGCATCTGGTTCTCCATCGTCCTCTTCTGTCAGTCACTTGTATCATACCAGTTTGATGAAGTTTTACGCTTAGTTTGGATGGGGACAGAAGAAGGTTGCAACTGTAGGGAATCTATAAAGAATAATACTTCAGCATGGTACTGAAGAAAGTTTTCCGTACAGAATAACACACATTTTCCTTTCTTGAGCACAGCGGTAATGATACACAGATCCTGATATAGAAATGCATAGCTGGAAGCAGCATAGGCCAGTGCTCTTGTTTAGATGAGAAAATAGCAGAGCTCAGGAAAAGGGAACACAGAGATGGTTTACACATTCTCAGGTTACTCGAACATCAGTCTGTTTCAGGATTCAGGTCAAAATGGGGTAAGAGCTGCCAACTAAAACTAACCCTGTGGTCAGCAAGTATAGCAACCCAAGTAAGCAATGCCCCTCAGCAGAGCAATAATGACCCAGGAACTGACTGTATAGTTCAGATTGCCTATGGATCCCTTTAAAGTTGCTGATTGTCCTGACTCTATGGTACATTTAAGAATAGATTCTTAAGGAAAGCTAACATATACATATATATGTGTATGTATATATATATGTATGTATATATATATGCATGCATTACACCCATCCACACCCCCACACACATTTACATATATCTACTTTAATACACACACACACACACACACACACACATATATTCACACACACATATGTGTATGTATGTGTGTGTATTGCCATGATATTATGATGGTGGTTGTTTTTTACCCCTCACTTTGGATACCATGATGATTCAGTGCTGGTAGTCACAATAGCATTTCAGAGAAACCTTCCTTCCCACCACCATATGTAGACTTCACTAACAGAATATCTGGTACAATCTGAAACACTCTCTTTGATATAACATGTAATACATGCATAGCGTTTAGATGCAGCATCAAGCATAAGAGATAACAGAATAATTACATTTTCTTTGTCCTCCACCAATTCTATTGAGTGTTTTAACAGAATCTAAGTAGCTAACAACTTTGACGTGCGGCTGTTGGGATTTTTTCCACAAATCAAGCAGCCCAAGACCAAGCCCATCATACTTTCCTCCCCACCTCCCACCTGTGGTTTCAATTTAACAACTTCCAGAGATTTCCCAGATTACAGCACGCTTTCCAGACTCATTTCTTGGTCTTTAGCATTATTTTTGATACCTGTTGTCCTTGAGGGCAAGCTGCATGTCTGCTCCCTGCACTTCTCTCCCATTCCTGCCCTTGTTGAAGACTCCTAACTTGCTGAGATGCCTTTCACTCTTCCTTTCTCTCTCCCTGCCCCACATCATCCCTGGAGGCCTTCCCACTGAGCACACTCAGGTGCTCTCAGGGGAGACACTAACTCCTTCCAGACAGCTCCCGGTGTGATTCAGTGTGCAGCAGGCAGAATAAAACAAACAAATAGCTTCCTCTCTGCAGCCCAGCCTACTCTTTTTAAAGAAACATAATGTACAGTAACTGTGAATAAGCACATTAAAAAGTTGCACATTCCATGACAAACATCAAAGACCATTTTGTGCTTTTTGATCTTTATGTCGCAGAAGTTTAAGACACACAGTCATCCCTGCAGGACTGATTTATAATAAAGGCACCGCTGCATCCATCATGAACACATTGCCATTGTGTTTTTAAAAAGTGATCCATCTCCATGAGGCTTTGATGAGAGTCTATCGCACCCTTAGTCCTATGCTCTTTCATGTACCATTGTGACTGTGACTGCACTTCCAGGAAATCTGAACTGGGTAATTTTTCCAAAGGCTTTATATCAGTCATGTTCCTTGTGGGGTCCTAAGGTCTTTGTGAGCAATCAGCAGCATGCCAGATCAGCCTGGGAGAACAGACTTGGTAGAGGAAAACAGATTGGGATTTCAAAATAACTAAGGGACTCTGACTTTGAATGGGTTTTAGAAACCTATTTTGCTTGGGTACTTCTGACCTGTCCAACAAAAAAACAAAAAGGGCCTTTCATTGTATATTGCTCTTCCAATTCTGATTTGTATTGGTAGACCTCTGCTGCTGCCTGCTCTCCCTCATGCTTCCTGACACCCTTCCCCTTTACCTTTCCACGTGAAGTGTTTTTTCAGGTTCCACCCAATGGTGAAAAAGGTAAAGACAAGAAGAATCAGATAATACTACCACCAATCATTTTATAAGCATCATACAAGCACCAATTAAAACCATCTTACGAATACTGCTAGAAGCATACATGTATATATGGTCCCAGTCAACTAGCAGTTAGGTGAGGAAGCCGAACCCATTACCCCAATGGGGTGAGGCTCCTGCAGCTCCATGTCCCCAGGTCCAACCAGTAGCAAGGCTGAGCATGTATTCCCGGTAGGCACCCACATACACAAACACATGTGTACAACATATCTATGCATATATACATGGCTGGCCACAGAGATCAACACAGACAGTCTCGGCACTTGCAGAAATACAAACAGCACCAACGGCCTCATCCTGTTCCCCCCTCTAGCTGATCAGCAGGCAGGTCCATAGTGGGGCACGTACATACCTATGTAAAATGTGGATCCTGCCAGCAGCTGGGCTCAGACACTTGGTCCTCCCAGCAGCTGCCCCTGGATCCCCAATCTCCCCAGCTGCTGGCACCCGGACACACAAGCCCCCGAGGCCCGCAGCCCCGCTCCAGGTGCTGATACAGACCCCCTCACACATACATGCGTGCATGCATATGCACACGCGCACATGCACGCGCACACGCACACACACACACACATGCAAACGCACACACACGCAAACACACACACACTGTGGATCCATCCAGCAGCTGGCCTTGGACACGTGGGTCCTGGATCCTCGCTCTTCCAGGCGCTTCACCCCTAGAGACACACACTCATACAACACACACACACACAAACACACACACACACACACACATTTCAGTCAATGACCAGACCCTACAGTCATCAGCCAGGACTCCTCCAGTCCCTCCAGTAGCCAGCTCCCCTGTTGTCTATCCCTTAGACAAACACACACACACACACACACACACACACACACACACACACACACAAAAGCAGTCTCCCAGTTGACCCACCCACCCCTCCCGTACCATACAATTCCTCTGGCAGTCAGCCAGGACTTCTCCAGTCCCTGCAGTAGGCAACTCTCCTGTGGTCTTGCCCTCAGAGACACACACACACACACACACCAGTGGGTCTCTCAGTCGACCCCCAGACCCAATGGTCTCCCTGGCAGTCAGCCGGGACTCCCCTGCTCCCCCCAGTAGCCAGCCGCCCCTGCGGTCTCGCCTTGGAGACACACACACACCCCTGGCTCCCCGGTCACTGTGCCTACCCGCCAGCTGGTCCAGCTTGGTGTTCGCTAGCAATCGCACACTCACTCACAGACCCTCACTCGCTCCCGTCGCTGGCACCGCAGACACGGGGCCCTCTGAGCCCTGGTCCCTTCCAGGTGCTGACACGTGACATCACTCCCTCCGGTCTTTCCAGTCACCAGCACTGCAGACACGGAGCCCTGTGACCTGTGGTCTGACTCCAGCTGCTGGCACTCAGACCTGCACACACACACGCGCACACAGAATAGAGAGTCCCTCACTCGTGTAAATAGTTAGAAAATATTTAATGAGAAGACAAGACAGACTGTGCTGACCAGGCACAGGGCATGGCCAGACAAGTGTACCCACAGCAGCCTGTTTACATGCTGCTGACCCTTTTTATCCCCTTGTCCCTCTAGTTTCCCACATTTATTCCTCCTGAAATCACCTAGATTCCTCCCTTTCTCCACCTTTGGTTCCTCCCCTAAATAGCACATAATAAGTCTTGCACAATCCCGAAATGCTCTTCCCCTGCATCCCCCAAGTGTCCCATACCTCTAGGCAGTGACCCCCCTCAGTCCAGCCGGTGCTCCAGAGATCTGCTCCCATTGACTCATCGTGGTGGGTTTCACGCCTGGGGCTGATGCTCTCCTGGGACAGCCCTGGGAGGAGCCAGAGTGTCCCTTTTCTGAGGAGGAAATCTGTGTTCCCCACCTCCGGTTGTGCCTCGGTGCTCTGTTGTGCTTGTGGAGACTTTTATCACATAAGCTAAGAGCACTGAAGTCAGTAGAAATGTTACTCGTGTCTTCAGTGAAAACTAGATTAGGAAGTGTGTGTGCTTTTAAGTGTATATTTATATTTATACAGTCAGTGGACTTTAAAGTCAGGCACAGAAACCAAAATAATCACATAAGCTTATCATATGATAAGTTCATCCATATACTTTTTCTTAAGACTGTAAACAGTGAATTTGCATATAATGTTTGTCAGTATAGCTGCAGCATCTCACTACTTTCACATTTTGCCATCCTGGAAGGAGATATTTCTTAATTCCTTCAGGCATTCAAAATGCAGCTTTCTGCTTAAAAAATCTGTAGCATGGAGCACCATACTTAATGGAATAAAAGTGGTGATATGCCATACCTGCCTAGAATTTCATGTCTGTATCTAGAACACACAAGGTTACAATCTTCTGAGGCTTGGAAGTCTTCTTGTAATATAATCCAAGTGATGATCTAACCTTAAAACAGAAGACACTCCAGACCTTATTCTTCTTTCATGGTGCATATTAAAATGAGACACCTTTGCAAGCCACCTGGGGATACGGAACATGTCCAGAATGGAAGTGCTAGGAGAGTCACAAGGCAATCTCCTGATAATAATAACTTTATTATAAACACTCAGTGTTCTTCCATCTTATATGCTTGTATGGTAAAATGTTTGTCCAGACAAAGTGTTTTTAGAGTAAATTGCTAATAAGAAATAATGAAATGCTGAAATTTCTTCCTTCCTTCCACAATTTCTTATTTAAGGCACCAAACTCCCAACATTAACTTATTCCCTTCAGAGTCATAGGACAGACTCTGGCTTACTAACTTCCTGCCTAATAGATCTTTCTACACAAATTGGGCTTATAGGAGTTTATTTTTCCCTGGAGAGAATATAGCTGGATCATGCTTTTTTTGTTGTTCTTTATCTATTATTTAAATAGCAAAAAACATTCCTGCTTTTTCTTGCTGAAAATGTACAGTTATTCCTGGCACCCATAAAAGGATTTTTGTTAGTGTAATAAATGTACAGTTACTGTATTTTTTCCAAACTGATATATTGCAGAAATACATGTTGGGTGTACGGCAAGTCTAATTTTGACTGGCATAATTGATATAGGAAATGAGATACTGCATTTCAAAATAGAAAAGATTTTTATGGGTGTGCCCAAGAAGGTTTGGAGCCACCTATGCATATTTTCACTGATCCACAAGGACTATTTCTCCATGATTCTCCTTTCAACACTTTCAGCATTAGGCTCAGCTTTAAACTAGTGATATTTTGTAAGATTTATGAAGAACAGCTAATATATGCTCACAAATCACAAAACATTTTGGTTCAGGTAAAAGCAGATTAAATGTTACTTTGGTTAAGTATTAAAGGATAATTTTATTTTACTGACACAGAAAATTCATAGCATTGCGAATCTGAAGGGTTTTTTTAGACACTAGTGTTCTTAATAAAACTTCTATTAAGACCATGGAATTTTCTCTGCTGACATTTAGCTGTTAGCCACCTCAGTGGCTGACTAATATGAATGTCATGATTAATTGAGGCATTTAGTCATGTGCTCAAGGAGACTGATGTGCTTCAGGTGAGGTTGTGTCACAAGAAATGACTAAAGACAGAGAGCTGCCAATCTGTTGCTTAACCACACCCAGAATCTACGTCTATAGAAACCTATTTAGAGGTAGTACCTTTCTCTAGAGGAACTCTAAACTTAATTGGGCATAAAATCACTGGTGTGAAAGAGGTAATAATGCAGCAAGCAATTTAGATGTGAACAAGATAAGGTACCAAGCTTTACTGGCTCAATAAGGATTTCACAAGGAGTGAGACAGATCCTTGGAGAAAGGCTGGTATCACTGAAGTCAAATAAAAATTCCTTTGGACTTCAAAGGAACCAGAGTTTTGCCTCTATTAGTTGAAAATCAGGAGTTCACTCCTTCTCTATAATGTCATTGCACTTCACATCAAGAGCTTACCTGACTGGGGAGATGCAGAAATATTTCAAGTATTTCTAAAATCCATCGTGTCTATTCTGAAAGTATGTGCAAATGCAATACTTGGATTGTAACGTATTCAAGAGTACACTTGTTCTGCATGTTCTTTTCAAGTATAAGCTGACTATTCTGAGCAAAATGCACACAAATGCTCAAGGAATCATTACCATACTTGGTGATCCAGTATCTGGTTCTCAAAAACTCGCATATCTGTATTACAGATACACAATCAAAATCAAAGTTCTGACTGAGATTAGTGACCAACTGATAAAAATCTGCTGGTTTCTGTAGCTGGTAGGAAAACTCATCCTTTGGAACAAGGTGAAGTGTAAATGTGGAAGTCATTTAAAGACATCTTTAATAACTGGTCACCTCTTACTTGTGCAAACACCTTTTCTATCTGCTCCCCTTTGGCGTTTGTAGGCATTAGCTGAACTCTTAGCTGTACACATGCATAAGATTGTATCATTATAGTGAACTGTCTGGCCCTAGAAGCTGACGGTATAATTTGTACACTGAGTATTAGCCTAGCACAGTCTACTTTTAAATTACAAAGGATTCCTTATATAATATGCTGTTTCACTTTTTCTCATATTTGCTTATATTTTTAAAAAATTAATTCTTGAGAACATGATAGAACTTCTCATTTTTCCAGTATTCCTTAAAGTGACCAACTCGTATCATTTTTACACGGCTTTGTTATTTTAAAAGTCTAGTGTTTTTATAATTTCCTTGTAAGTTTCCAAGAAAAAGTTTCTCAGGGAAAAAACTATTAAATGATCTGGCAGATCAGATTCATTCTCTAAAGTGGCAAAGTAAAGCATCAAACAAGGCAGGAAAGCAATACAACTTGAGAGCAATGGCAAAAATCTAGGTTCTGAGAATATACTAATAAACTGAAAATCATGAATACAGTTTTCAGAAAAGTAATATACATTGCCAGTACTACAGAATGTATTCTTTCACTCATTTTGTTTTATTAACAATGCAATCTATAGAAATTTTCGTATTTTCTGTTTTTTTCCCAAGTTTACCAGTCTACCAGCAGGTTCTATCAGTTTCATGGACACAGGAAAAAGAATGACTATATTTTGGTAAAACATTTCACAGTGAAAAATAAATATAGGAAATAAACTTACTCTGATCATTAACTCTTGTATAATCACTGGCTTTGGACATTGTCAATGCTGTAGTTACATTGTTAAGATCTATGAAGAAAGCTAGAAACAGTCCAGTTGTATGCCTTCCAACAACAGCTAAGATATTTTGATAAGTAGCTCATTATTATATTTTCTCAGATACAGTTTCTGCCTCTGAATTTTTAATATTGGTCATCTGTTTCTGAAGAAAAATCCTGCAGTCCACATCTATTGTGTGGCAAACGAGGAGACGTTAGATGCTCCTAGTAGGCTTAGTTCTTCTAGAAGCTCTCCCACGGCATTCTGCAGAGACTACCATTTTAAAACAAAATAAAATGTTTCCTCTCTTTAACAGCAGAAACCTCATCAGATAGCAACAAGCCTTTATTACAGATAGCTGCAATGGAGATCACGGAGCATTCCTTGTCAACAAAGCAAATAACTTTGATCAGAACTCAGACCGAAACAATAACCCGCAACACCCTGAAGCTGGTACTGATGAAGTCAGTGATTCTCAATCAGTTATAGAAGGTAACTAGGGAAAGAAATTTGTAGTTGTTTAAAATGACTTGATGTAGACTTCTGTTTCATATCATAGGTCTCTGTTTACTGATTACTTACTGGAACCTAATGAATGAGTTATGCTAATGTCTTTCTAACATGCTAGAATCAATTTCAAACTACCATATGAATTGCTATATATCTGGGTGGTTAGAATGTCTCTGCTTTCTATTTTTAATACAGTTTTTAAAAAATGGATTTTGAATAGAGCAATTGCCCTTTGATCTCTAGTACCAGTCCTTTGGGAACTAAAAGACTGTCCTCTGCCATGGATCACCTGCTTTCCATAAGGTAAGAAGCTAACGTCCATCTGGAAAATAACAGGAAAGAACAAAAGGAATTCCCTTAGACCTATAGAGTGAGAAGGCAAAACAGCTAGGTGTTCAAAGTGGAACCATATCTTTACAAAGGTAGCTGCTGCTAAGTGGAGAAAACACCCAGAAAGTATATGCCAGTTGTTTGCAATCCTGTTTCTCTTTTGCATTTCAAGTCTTTTTCAAAAAGTAAATGAATCCTCTTGGAGTCAGCTTTTCTGGGGAACTTTGACTGTGATTCCTGTTTAAAATGAATAATGAGGCCCATTTTCCTACAAGAGGCATTTCTTCCTTGCCAGAAATTTGCCTCCTGTTATTTACAGGAAGAACTGTAGACCTGCGTTCTGCTACACTCCCAATTTATATTAAAGAAATAGCAAATATGTTGCCACTTGAAAGAAAGCAAATTTTATAATTTTCCCCTTGTCCCACAAGGAAAACATCTTTCTGAACACCTGGTGAATGCTCACTGATAAGATTCCATGCCTGCCAAGACAGTTCCTACCATTGCTAGCTCTGAAATATGTAGTTCCCCTGAAACGTAAGGTACATTGGTGTTGAGCTCTAAGTGAGTTAAAATGGGTAAGTGACAAATATGTGACATTATCTGTTGAAGAGGTGTATTTTATTAGAAGGGTAAATATACATATAGCTGAAGCAACTTAAGTATTAGAAAAAAAATAAAGAAGTGATATTGAAGGAACATTCATAAAAAATTTCTTGATTTGTTAGTGGCAAGTGAACTAAATTCTAATTTCATAATTGAAAGACAGCTTCTTTCTGAAGTATGTCCACAGTTGAACAAAACCTAAAACTATTCACAGTTCTGACATTATACTCTTATTAGTACTTATAGGATGATTAGGTTCTAGATAGAAGAAATTTCTAAATGAAGTGACTCAAGTTAATTCCATTAAAATAATAAATTGAAACTACAGATTGCATTTGAATTTGCACCAAAAAAATGTGAGCTGTTTTATCTAAAACACTGGACTTTAAAATACAGCAATAACATCAACAAGATGAGAAAGAAGAACCATAGTCTCAGACAATGAAACCATTTGAACACAGTGATGTGTTCTTACTTCTGTAGGGTAACATCACTGCCAGTGAGGCTGTTCTGATTTATCTAGCTCATTCTGAAGTCCTTCACAGATGCAACAAAAATATAAGGTATCAGACATAAAACATGAAAGTAATTGATGGCTTTGATTTGCATATTTCTTTACTCTGCAAAATTAGCTATTTAACAGCACAAAGGGGAAGTTAGTAATTATGCCCAAATTGTTTTCAAACTGCCAAAAATAATTTCTGTGAAGAAAAAGTTGTTCTGTATGATCTCTAGCACAAAAGTCAGGATGTAGTTCCGATATCATCCTAAATGCTTGGCCTTGGCATGATCAGTGAGATTTTTTTTAAGTGACTAATAAAGAGTGGATTTGCCAAAGTCAGTTGTGAACCTAAATCCATGAGAAATATTTTGAAATCAGAGACTCACCGAATCATTCATGTTAAAAAGGACCTCAGGAGGTCTCTATCTAGTCTAACCTCCTGTTCAAGCACGGTCAGCTATGAGAATGGACCTTGTTCAGGGCTTTACCCAGTAGAGGCTTGAAAACCTTCGAGGGCAGAGATTGCACTCTGGGTACAGAGACAGACTCTGGGTAACCTGTTCCACCGCTTAGCTGTCCTCATGGTGAAAATTATTTTCTTTTTATTCAGTTTGAACCTCCTCTGTTTTAACTTAAGACCACTGTCTCTAGTTCTGCTGTGCACTTCAGCATAGACTGCCTGGCTCTGTCTTCTCAGGAATCTCCTCTTGGGTCAGCAGCTTCCTGGCAGGCTGCTTTAGGTCCCCCTGAAACCGCCTCTTCTTGGAGATTCACAAGCCCAGCTGCCTCATCCTCTCCTCACAGGCCAAGTGCTCCAGCCCTGAATGTCTTGTTGGCCCTCCACTGAATTCACTCCAGCTTATCAATGTCTTTCCTACACTGAGGGGCCCAAAGCTGTAGGCTGTTTTCCAGATACAGTCTAATATGGATCTGGAGAGTATCTAATGTGTGTCTAAAAAGTGACAAATAAAGTGGAATAATGGCTTACTCCAATCTATGGGCAGTGCTCCTGTTAATACAGCACAGGATGCTGCTGGCCTGCTCTGCTGCCAGGTCACACTGCTGGCTTATGCTCAGCTCACTGCCCACCAGGCCCCACAAGGCATCTTCAGCACAGCTGTCCCCCAGGAAAGCAGGCCCCAGCTGGTATCATTGCCAGAGGGTCTCCTTTCCTACGTGCAGGGCTTTGCACTTGTCCTTATTGAATTTCTTAAGTTCATGGGCTGTCAGCCCATTTCTCCAGCCTGTCTAGGTGCCTCTGGACAGCAGCCCTGCCCTCAGCAGGTCCCCCCAACTTGGTGTTATCTGCTAACACAGTGAGAGTGCATGCCATTGCCTCCACCAGGTCATGGATAAAGAAGTTAAACAGAACAGGTCCCAGGACAGACCCCTGTGATACTCCACTTGTAACCAGCCTCCAGGTAGAGCACAAACCATTAACCTCTGAGCGAGGTGATTCAGCCAGTTTTTCACCCATCAGATAGTCCTCTCATCTAAACCATAACATCCCAACTTGGATCCGAGGATGCTGTGGGAGATTATGTTAAAAGTTTTGCTAAAATCAAAATAGATGACATTCACCTCTCTCCCTTCATGCACAGAGCAACAGATTCGCAGATTATTTCATTGTAGAGGACAATCAGTTTTACCTTTGATAAATTCATGCTGGCTATCCCTAATCACCTTTTTCTACTCCGTATGCTCAGAAATGGCCTCACGTATGTGACAGAGAATATGCTTTGTGATTTTTCCACAACAGAAGTGAGGCTGACCATCCACTTGTTCCCCATATACTCCTTCTTGCTCTTTTTTGAAGATGTTTGCAACATAAGTGCCCAGAATATGAGACATAAATGCTAAATAATATGATTTTAGAATTGAGCACATTTTTATTATTTACACATGGAATTCTATAAGCTATACTGTATAGTATAATGCACAAAACATGAACTTCAAAGAAGTCATAATTCAAACTAGCTGAATTATCATTTATCAAAAGAAATTGAAGTGAGTCTTCAAATATGTTTCAGTCTAAAAATGGAGGGATGCACAGTGTTAGGCCTGGACTAATATGGTCTTTTTTCTATGGCAAAATAATAAATGAGGATTTGAAAAAATAACTGAACACTCAAAATATTTCATTACAGTCAATTATGAAATTCTCTAATGTCTGTATGTGAAAATTTGCTACCCACTCTATTCAAGTACATCTCTCTGAATAGTATAGTAAAATAATATCTGCCAAGAAACTGTCTAACCAATTTCAGAAGAAAGAACAATAACATTAGAAATAGGTTGGCACCAGCCCACATTACTGGCATTCATCAATTTAAACCCTGAACTAGATGTCAGGGGACAAAAATCAGTGAATCACCATAACAATATGAATAGCTAGACATTAGAATTAAAGAAATATTTTTCCAATAATATGTGAACATGATTTGGATATTACGGATTTTTTTTTTTCTTACAAGCATTTCATTTTCTTTCAGTAAATAATATTGAAAATCAATATTTACCTGGTTTTGTGATTACACAAACATTCCCAATCAAAAAGAAAAAAAGAATTGAATAGTACTGGCATTTGGTACTAAGCTTCTCTTATGGGAAAAGATGTGGAAATTGTATACTGTTTTATCCCTGCAAGGATTTTTCTAGTTCCCAACCTTCTGAAAACAATAGAAGAACATCATTTCTTGGAGAACTTTTCCTTTCCCTTTTTCTTTCCCTTATGCATTCTTCCATCTTCAGTCTCAGCATTTCCTGGCAGGCATATTGTCCTTTTTACTGAAATGAAAATCAATGTATGTCCTTACACAGAGGCTGTTAAAGGATCTTCGTGCTACATAGTTTACTGTGCTTTCATCATTGTTCCTTCTGACAAATGAGAGAAGACAGAACACTGTTTGCTGTTTAAGAAGTGCAGAATATTATCTTCTCTTGTAGAAGTTTTGGTCAAAAATCACCACTATTAAATTGTATTTACTTCTCCATTTTGGTTGAAACAATTTTAGAAGATAACGGAAGTCTACATAATTCAGGTGTCCTTTACTTTTGCCAATGTGCTTACGAGTTAGGGCATTATGCAGAAACTTTGCAATCTGAATTTGATGCTCTTTTCCTAATGACATGCTAAAATTATTAAATCATCCAGCTTCATTAGATAATGCACATGATGAGACACTGACTCAACTACTATCCACAGGAACAGCTGCTCAGCAATTGTATTCTTTACTAGCAGGATAAATAGGTCTCAGACAAACACACTTCTTTCTCAACAGTAAAATTCTTCACTCTTGTTCCATGCAAAGGCAAGTACAAAATGATTTTGAATGTGATTCTTGCAACTGCAATAGGAGCTACAGGAAGGAGGGTCAGGAATTGATAGTACTTGTGGCTGACATTGAGTGTCATGATCGGTATAAAAGTGATTGTCCTTCTGGCATTCTTAAAACATCATGACTTGTCCGTGGTTTTCTTAGTAACATATTTCTTTTGAGCAATTAATGCCTTTCTTAAAAAGATTTTAGATAACTAAATCAACTAAAATGAATGCTGTAGCCTTAAGATTTCATACAGATTGTGAGAATATTCATGTTAAGAAAGCTAATAAAAGTTAAAAAGTAAAGTATTCCTAGCTTATGCAAATTAATAGCCACGTTAAAGCCTATGTTCAACACTAAGGTCATCATGGCAGCAGATGGGTCAAATGTTCAGTTGGTTTTAATCAGTAAAACTCTCTGGGTTCCAACAGAGCTCTTCTGATTAAAAGCATCTGAGAATCTGGACCAATTACTTCCAGATAAATTATTCATGAAATAATGGGCAAAATTGCAAATAATTAACTTTATTAATATGGCCTGACCATGTATAGAGTTGGCTGAGTAGAAGAGAAAATTTTTGTGAAAACATTACTTGATAATTAATTGACAAAAAATCAGTTGTCATTCTTATTAACCCCACATAAAAGGAACATAGTATACTGTAATAAAGCGATAATGATGATTGCAGACTTGCTTACTGGATAATTACAAACTATAGAAGTGCAGTGCAAGTCTATTACTTGCCCTGAGATACAAGCTGTATTGCTCAATTATATAATAATTACTATTCTATTAATCAAGCTAATATGAAACAGATCAATTTGACTCCAAACATTCAAATATAATATTTATGAGGAGAATATGGGACAAATCTTGATATACTGTGATTGGTGTAACTGCATGGCTGGATTTGAACTCATGCCTCCGAAAGACTTAGTCTCTTTATTGAGATGAGAGAGGAAAAATAAAGTATATTATTATACTCAATATATACCTATTACTGTGTTCCGAGAACAGCACAATACATTACTCGTAACATCAGGCCAAGCATCAACAGAGGAAACAAGCTGGAAATTTGAAATTAATTAAACTTGCCATGTTTCCACATCATCCTGGATATGTCCCAAGTAAGTATAAACAAATTTAAATATATCAAATAAACATCCGGACCATTAATACCATCATATACAATCAAGTTAGAAAGCAGTTGCTCGGACTCAGTCAACTTTCCCAGGTACTAGAAACCCAAGCAAGCAAGTCTCACTTGTGTGAGTCAACATATGTGAGACATTACTGTGTCACAGAAGCATTCAACATAGCAGTTACATATTCTCCTAAAGCAAAACATTGTTAAAAGCAAAAGCTTTAGTTTCCATAATGATCTCTGCTTCAGTATCCAGGTAATTTATTTCTGAGATTTCACTAGCTTCTGTATGCATCTACGTCTTTGCTAGTCTAGAAAATTCACAGAGCATTAGGCCCTAAAGATTTTGTTCAATTAAATAGTCAGATAAAATATTCGAATAAAAGTCCCCTAGCATCTGTTTATATAAAGGGATGGCTAAACCCCAGCACCAATAGTGTCCAATCTTTTTTTGTAGCTAAACATACCGGAAAATACTGAAAATTGTTGTCCTGCATGCCATTGCATTCAGCAATTCACCTTCCTTCTGCCCTATTTTGGCTCCAGATCTGTTACTGTCTTCTCACAGAGTCAGCTGACTCTCCCATAGAGTCAGCACAGGTCAGCCAGCACTTATCAGCTTGTGCTACATGCTAACAGAGCTCATATCTTCTTGGGACCCCCACAGTTCTAGGGGGGAAAATGTGGAGGAAAGGAGGCTTATATTGGTCCCTTCGGCTGCTGGGCCTACATTTATGACATTCATTTATCAAACACTCTGTGAAATTACCATGGAAAGCAAAGCCAAAACATTCTGGCCAAACTACCTAGTAATTGCTTTCCTCTGCTGAATTGCCTTTGAAGGACAGCAGGTCTCTGCTGACACAGAGAGATGCCTATACAAATCCAGCACTCATATCTCACAGACAAGTTTGAAAAATGGGAAAAAGAATGTATTTTTTTAATTGTTTGTTGCTTATATTTCTTCTGTTTGGACTATAATTTTGCAGTGATTTCTTTTTAAATCGCAGAAAGCTTATCTGAAGATATTTTTGTGGTGAGGAAGCCGTTATGCTCTTCCGGATCCGTCTTTCTCATTTGCTTCTATTGTGATGAGAACAGAATGGGATCAACTAATCCTGACTATAGAAATGCTGAATGGTAACTATTTTTACTTTTACTTTTACTTTCACATTTGTATGCTGTCACATACTAAAACTGTGATTATTTTGGCACCACAGAACCATTCTTTGTGTTTCACAGCAGCCCACATAATAGAATACCTGAAATAACTCCTTTGATTTCAGTAGAATTACATATCGTCTTCATTGGTGCAAATAACATTGCGATCCAGGGTAAGATTAAAAAGGTACTTAAATGCTGAATGTGCTTTCTATCACTTTGTCATTCTAAATCTAAATTTGCATTTCTAAATCTCTTACAAATCACTTTCTGCTAAATAGGGAAAAAATATGCAACACTACATTTCTGCCCGTGCTCGCGTTGAGCAGCAACTCAGTATTTCAGCTGCAATTAAAATCAGAGAAACTAATTGCATAATAGTGACACTAAACATAAACCAACATGGAATATAAGGCAGGTGTATGGGAAAGTGCAGAAGAATGTCGAGGAGGTAGATGATGGAAGCTCACCCTTACACTTGGCGTAGTCGGCAGGATACACAAACGACAATGCCGTGGCCGAGGAGAGCGAAGAGGGAGGGCGAGAGTCAAGAAGGGACTGCTCACCTGCGGCTGCCAGGATGGCCCCAGACTGAGCCATGGGGGCCGGCAGCTGCATTGCTCACCATGCTGGCAGTCCCCGAGGACTGGCCAGAGTTGGCACAGGGGGAAAATGTTACCCCAAAGGCAGTTGAATCCGCTTTACAGGTTATGCCCTTCCGTGCTGCATCGGAAGCAGCTCGGAAGCTGGCCGGACGATTAGGGTGGGCACTGTTGACAGGCATTCAAGCCTTAGATAACAAGGTATCGTTTTTGCAGCAACGAGTAAAGGATCTGGAGAAGGAGAGTGGAGATTTACGTGATGTGAAGGCGGTAGCACAGGAGTTGATTATGACCCAAACTGAAAAGAGTCAGGAATTAACCCACAGGGTTAAAAGCGATTAGCTTTGCGGATGGCTAATAGGTGGCATGGGCGTTATGGGAAGGTGCCCGCTACTGTTTCTCAGGTGCGGGCAAATATAACTCGACCCTCCTGGGACCCAGAGGAGCAGGATGGCAATATTTGGAGTACCTCATCTGACTCAGAAATTGAGTTTGATATCGAGCAAGAACCGCTAACGCTCAGGTGCGGCCGCTTGTTCAGATGTGAGGGGAGCGACAGATAGATAGGGATACCGTAGAGCAGACAAGGACTTATACATCAAAGGAGTTATGTGAGTTTTTGAGCGCATTCCAGCAGCAACTGGGGGAGTTATTGCTAGTGTGGATGGTGAGAGCCTGGGATAATGGGGCTGGATCATTAACGTTGTTAAGAGAGGAGCTGAATTTAATGAGCCTGTTGTCCGCAGACACTCAAGTGCAGTATTGTCTCTTCCAGCTTACGTTTGCGCAAGAGAGGCTCCAGTAACCCTGTAGTTGCTCCTTCGCTGTATCAATGGTTGTGCGCTGCTGTGGTGGGTGCTTACCCGTCCACTGGTGAGTTAGCCGCTACAGTGGGGGCTTTGGTAAACAATATAAGGAATTTTGCACTTGTTGGTCAGCCGGATACTAGGCAAGTGAGAGCAGTTCGGAATTCCAAGGTGAGAAGATTGGCAGGGACTACTAAATTGAGTGGAAAGCTAACAAGGTGACAGATGTGGACTGATTTGCTGCAGGTAGGGGTATTACATGATGAGATAAATGGTCTTTCTACTGCTGACTTATTTAAGCAATGGTTACCTGCTAATCAGCAATATCAGACACAGCCTACCGCCCCACCTGCACCCACTGCTCCTCGGAAGCTGCCTGCTAAGAAACAACGAAGGGGAGGTGGGTCCCCCAAAATCTGAGCATCGGTTGCAGTGTATCATCCAGGGGACCGACGCCCATATGTACCCCTGCGAATTAGGTGGTGCTCGGGAGGGGAACTAGCTGTGCTTGCTTTAGTAGATACAGGAGCAGAGGTTACAGAGTTGCATAGTGCTGTAAACGCTGAGAAGGTACAGGGGCCGGACATCAGTGTGCAATTCTTAGGGATAGTCTGGAGGCGGCAGACAAAAGCTATCCCTGACAAAGTGTGCAATACTATTCAACAATACCCTGTTGCCACTGCCGTAAAACAGCTACAAGCTTTTTGGGGCCTTTGGGGGTTCTGGCGGACCTTTATACCCCACATGCAACCTTGTTAGGGGAAGTACGTTTTCAGCAAATGCCTCTATTGTCTGAGCCAGAGGGGTTGCCTCGCCTTGCTCCCCCAATAGACCCATTACCTGTCCAAGAGGCCCCTCCTTTCGGGACGTTATCTCCTGAGTGAGTACAAGCCAAACTGACCCTAGCAATCCCTGCTCGGATATCTATAATGGAAGGGGGGGATTGCCCCTGTGTACTCGCCTCTGGGAAGGTAGAGTTCTATACATCTGAGCAACTTATGATTACTGAATGAAGAGTTATAAGCTTACATTTAAGACTTGACTGCCCTTCACAGTGTGTATGGCTGATTACACCTTTGATACCTGTTAAAATAGCCCCACTCTTATTGACCTCTTCTCAAGATTTATCTTTCCAGGTATCTGTATCCACACCAGTGAATGTCTCACAGGGAGCACCAATACTGCGAGGAATTCTGATCCACAGTGCCGGAGTGCCTCAAGTTCAGCACACACCCTCAATACACTCTTTAGCCAGTGTGTGGGTACTAACTCCTCAAAAGAAAAAACAGCCTGGCACTATTTTAGCAGATGGTCCAGGAGTCACTGCTCTTGTTCTTCCTGATGGCAATTCCATGCCTTTCTATCTTCCCATCAACAGGTTACCATGCCGGCATCTGTAAGTTGCCGTTGGAATGTTGCCTCTTGTGACCACAACAGATGCCCTTGATCTACAAGACCATCCAGCCTCCCATGTAAATACATGGATTTGGCTTGTACAAAGATCAGCTAACCTCTCTGCTTTCTGTATTGCAGATGGACGGACGATCAGTGGATGATGTCTTAACTCCATGTTACATAGGTGTACCAGCTCCACTCGCGGTATTGCAGAGTTATACTTTAGGAAAAAAAATGATATTTCTGTTACTCCCATGAATTTATATGATTTGAGTATTGTTTCCCAAAAGCTGACACCTTGGGCTTACTCTTCTCATATAGCTAACATATCTAAAGCAGACATTTGCTTTCGCTTTGTGAATGCTGTCTCTGTTCTGCAGAATGTTACTGATATGCAGTTAATTTGTAGTGACACTATGGATATTACCTATGCGTCTGCTCACCTTATACTACCATTAGGATGGTTCCTTCTGTGTGGCACTACAGCATATACATATGTGCCGGCCAATGCCACAGGTGGCCTGTAGGTCATGTTACTTTAAGCATTCCTCCCGTTATGACGGAGCGGCGGCGGACCCCGTAGCATATCCTAAGATGCTGCTCATAACCGCCATATAAGTTTATTTTCTCATGCAGAAGCTCTAGGCCAACTGTTGAGCCTAGTTGGGATCCCGGGGGTGGTGGCACATAATTGCAAACAGTTAGAACATGTTACCTGTGCTTTGGCTCAAAGCTTAAATTGGACATCTAGAGCCATTGCCTCTTTAAATAGGGAGTTGGGAGCAGTACGGCAAGGAACACTGCAAAACCACCTAGGGATCGACTGCCTCCTACTGTGAGATAACCACAGACACCATGACTTCGCCGGGATGTGCTGTTTCAACATCACCGATGAATCGGCATCTATTGAGAATATCAGCCACCTCATACAAGGAGGACTCTTGTTTATCTCTTGCTTTGTATTATGTTATGTTTTGATTTCATTACTTTGTAAACTCCCTTGCCATCCTACCCCATGCCCTTCTGAGGACTGGGACGGCCTGTAACTAGCTTTCCATCGCTGGAGTGGAGTGTATGGGAAAGTGCAGAAGAATGTCAAGGAGATAGACGATGGAAGCTAGCCAGACCGTTCCGTGGGAAAAGGAGCATCAACAGGGCATGTTGACCCATAGTCATGTAGGTGAGCCTGTGCCAGGGTGGCGCTGCACCGGGGCTTTGCACTGAGAATAACAATGAGCTCTACATGCTTACTGCACATGTGTATAGTACATAAAAACTTCATCTAGTGCCCCCCCGCTCCGGTGTTCCTCACCCTGGACCGATGCTCAGTGGTGCCAGGGATCCCCCGCTCCATTATTGCCTCGATCGGGAAAACCCCGGGGAACCCCCGTTCAGACGCAGAGGTAATAAATGCTCCATATCGACCATCATATGCCTTGTGTTTGTGTATCTGTCCCTGCTGGGAGTCCAGGCAGTGCCCCCGCCTCACCCTTACAGCAGGACATAAGCATAATTTAAGGACTCTAGATCAAAGATGAGACTCTCAAAAGCCTAATAAGCTCTTAGATACCTGGAAGCCCATAGGGCCTGTGTTTTCCCCAGAAAATTTCATATGGTTAAATTTCTCTGCAGGTATTGAACTGACACTTTAAGTGGCAATCTGGTAAGCATAAAATATGCCTGTCAAATACACATACACAGTCAATTTTATTTACAAACATGTCTGGAGGAGAAGATAATGCCTGCTTGTGGTATCAGAAAATATAGAAAGATGCAAAGGAGACTTCACCTCTCTCTTGCTGAAACTAGGAGACAACTGCATAGAAGGATTCAAAAATTTCCAGGCAGTAGCAGGGGGGAGACTCTGCAAGTCAGTATGGCTTCCTAATCCAGCGATAGGGCTGCTCACTCGAGGGAAGGGATTTCTGGCTGCTGAGCTCTACAGACAAACTTGTTCATGCATTTTGTTATTTTATTAGTAATTACACAAAATGTTGCTGAAATAAAACAAATCTTGGTAAACCACGGGTTTTTTAAATGTGGATGTTTTCACTCTACCACTGAGAGTGGCCGAGTTGGGGCTTCTATGAAGAAAAGCATTTCTCTGCCAGGTACTATGTCTAGCCAGCAGCAGCTCAGCTCTTTGCTTGCAATGACTAAATATGATTTTAGCAATGGAAACTGTGCTGTGTTTTCTCAGCTGCTTTCATTATTTCACACTTTTTCTACAGCTAATTTTGCCCAGCTGAGGGAGTAGGGAGTCTGGTTCATAGCCTTTCTTGGTGTGTTCCAGTAAAGCAAATTTCTATGGCCATTGCTGAAAAAAGAGGCCATAGGTGGTCAAGAAACTGTGATGACAGAGAAGCAAACATAAGATTCATGTCTTTTTAGTTTGTAATGGAAGTGACATTAGAGAGTTGTTCCCAGGGCTTGTGAAGAAAATTGCTCATGCAGAAAGGTTGTGTTTATGTTTAATGCGGTCAAAATCTTTAAAAAGAGCTAATTTTGTATCTCCAGAGTTGTCTGCATAGGGAATAAATCTGTATTCTTTTAGTGTGACTTATATTCCAAAAATATCTATATTGTAGTATGCTTCTGCTCTTTTTTAGGACACATAATAACACAGTACAGTGCTTTTCACTAGAAAGTTTAGCACAGAATAGTATTTGAAATAAAACAGTGTATCTGTATGTTAAGAATAAGAATTCTTATATCATTATCAGCATGCATTTACATTTTCAGTGTAAATACATTTTCATTAAATATTTTAATAGAACTTTTATAATAAGCTTGATTTTTGTTTTTTTAATTCATATCGTCATACTCTGTCACTGTTTAATATTTCTTCATCTGTGAGCAATCCACTAAAAAATTATTTCACTCTCTACATACTTTACACTAAATAAAAGTAATTACCTCTCAATGGGTCTTTTTTTAGGTATCCAAATGATTAATCAGAAAGCAGAGCCACTTTGTGGGAAGTTGAAAAATCCCCTCAAGGTCATCTGGTCTGAATGACAATCTTCATTTTTCTTCCCAAAGACAGTTGCAAACACTTTGCACATGTTGGTCATGAAGTCAAAACCATTATTTACATGAAGAAGTAGGAGTTGGACATATGCTGTTTTGCATCCATTGTTGTTCTTATCCAATAAAAAAAACTATGTGTGAAACATGTTGCTGTATTTACCTAACCATCTGTGAAACAACCAGAGTAACAACAACGCTTGAAAATGCCTTTTTTTTCCTTATAAGCAAGACATCTGACATCATCCTAAAGCCTTTATGGTCACAAATATTTAAGAATATTAAAATTTTATAAGGAATCAGAACCACAGAGAGAAAATTCATGATTTTTTGTGAAATTTTTGAAAGCGGCAAGAGAAAAAATGTAAAAAGTCAAGCTAGAGCAAGTACCAGAGGCTGCAGGCTGACTAATGTAGATCCCATATATATACAGTAGGAAATAATACCAAGAGGAAACTGGATGGTCTAATTAAATGAGGGTCATACCTGGTGAATGTTCCTGATGGCACTGGAATAATGCAGCAGAAATGAAGCAGTACACAACATGGATCTTGATTTTAGAAAGGCTTCCTATATTGCACAAACAAATCAGATTCCATAACCTTACTGCTGAGGTAAGAGTGTACAGCTGCCAACAGCAGACTGCTAATTATTTTTTTTAACGAATCTGGTTGGAAATGGGCCAGAAGGATATTTTGACTGCTCACTGCTGTTTAGGCACATCATTTCTATATCAATTGGAATTCAGGAGAATAAGAAGTGAATCACCTAAATGACTCTCTGGATTTTGGCTCAGAGGCCTGCCTTAGTGGGGGCAAAACTTGGCACATTCTCTCTTTGGCAACTGAGGAGCACCTGATCATCTCCCGTTGTTTCTGGCTTGAAAATTTGGATTTTAGCTCTTTGATTCAGAGGAAATTTTTCTGCATGGACTGATCACTTTTTGAACAAAAAAAGAATGTAGCAAATATGTCAACAGAAGTTTTTTAATAAGCTCAACGTGATGCAGAATTAGGTAGCCTGGTCCATCTAACCTAATGTGATGAACTTTTATTTTAGAAAATCATTTCATTCTTCTGTTGACTTATCTAAAAGTTTACTGGGGTGTCTGTGCATCCCTTGGCGTAGGAGTTGGATTTTAATCAACCTAATGGCATAGCATGCCATTTGGCATACTCAAAAACAACATGAAAAGACACCTTCTGGAAAAGTGATCTAACAGAATCATTTCTAAAGCATTACTCTGCTGAAAGCCAGCCAGGAAGAACAACTCAGTATATAAAAGAACAGTCGTCCCCTTTCCCAGTAGAAAATTCAAAGACATATCTGTTTTAACTTATATGGGATCACAAACTTTGATTGTAAGGATCAAATCCTGTGAGGATTTTCAGCATCCCTTTCAAGGCTCCTTGATGCTGTAAGAAACACCTGCAAGAAATCAGTCAGTGCACTGGAGACTATACATTTGCTTACAGGACTAAAAATGTATGAACACCACAGGAAGACAGTATCTGAACATTTCGTATATGTTTGGCTGTTTGCCTCTTCTCCACTGTTCCTTTAGAAGCCGTGCTGCATAGTGCTATATATAGAGATAATAGAGAAGGGCTCGAGAGACCAATGTGTTTTCCCGTTCCACTGGCTAATTGATTCACCCAGAAAGCAGACCTGGAGTTTGATGCCTTTCTCAGTCTGTGAATCTGTTGAATGCTCATCTCCCAGCAGACAGCTGGGATCAGCAGATCCCGGGTGATCAGCAGCACTGGTGGAAAGCCTTGTACCAAAGCTGGGCTACTGCACTGGGGCAAACCTAGATCCTCAGGCAAAGACAGAACTTCCTAATTTTGTAATGCAATGAAATGGCATTAGTCTTCTCTGCAGAAGACTCAGGAGCTGCACTTGTCTTTTGTGTTAAACAGTACTTGAATAAAATGTAGTGAGAGCAAGTCCTAGTTCCTAGGACTATTTTTTTAGAGATCTCTCTCTGACTGCATTACTTTCTGCAGAGGTTCATTTCAGCTTCATCAGGGAGGAAGAGGAGAGTGCTCTAGCACTGCGGTCTGGCCTGATGCAACCAGGATATCATGCTCCCATGTGAGTCTCAACCACTAAGGTCTGAGACAAAAGGGAGCCTAAAGTGCAGATCTCCAACCTCCTGAGGGGTGCTTCTTACTTCCCAAGAGACTGGATAAGCTGGTTGTGCCTGTGGTGCTAGCACACTCTTTACGTTGAAGTCAGTGTTATCAACATGTTCTAGGCTACTCCGAGACACACATCAGAAAAGGCCCCTTCAGAGACCTTCCTGTTTTTTGACTCCTAAGCAACACTGACATCTGAGCTCAAACAAGACAGTGGTGCAGGGGCCGTTAGCGCTTTGTTAAAAGTCAGCATTTAAAACAGGTCTAAGGCAGTCCTAAGACACTCGTGTTCTTTCTTGCTTGCTCCTAACTATAATGAAAATAATAGGTAAAGAAATATATACTAGGGACAGGAACACTCAGGGTGAAGATCTGAGGAGGTTAAAATCTCCTGTGGTCTTTGTCACAGTTCTCCTGGTAGTCCTACATCTCTTATGTTTCTTTAATTTCCTCTTTCATGACGTGTGTTAGAAGAAATATGTGTCGATTTTGTTCTGCTCCTTATTGCTCCAATGCCAAAATCCATGAAGTGAGCTAAATAATTTAGTAACCTTGCCCTTAATCTACAAGATGTTAAAAGGTCTAATGCAGCCAGAATTTCTTCAATTATTTAATTCCCCTACCCAACAATATAATAGAGTCAAGTAAAGCCCCACTGTTCAAATATTCATCTAAATTGTATCTGTTTTTATTTAAAATATTTTGCCATCAGCAGTATTAAAATGGGTCTCATTAAAACAACTACTTTTATCCTGGAAATCTTCTTCCTCTGCTAACACTCTTTAACATTTATTGAAGTGTTTCCCCCACCAGATTAAAAAAAAAAAAAAATCCCAATATTTCCTATATTTTCTTCTTTCTCTCACATATTTTTGTCATCGGTACTAAACAATGCAATTGTTGTAAGCATCTTAAATTTTAAGAATCAATGCTAGGAAGAGACTGTAATCCAGCTCTAAAGACAGGACAGTATTATATCCCTTAAAGCTGTCAAACCACAGTGAATAGTCTCAAGACAGAAGAACTTCTGGCTGGCGCACAACCGTGCATCTTCATGCTGGGATCTTCGTACTCCTACTCCATTTCCTTAATAGTGGTTGGCACTATAGGCATGCCTTGATTGTAACTTAGTGGTTTTGTGAATCATATTGTCAACTTAAGTAGCCTTTATATGACAATTCTAAATGTGCCAATAAATAAAAGGATTTAGGTAGCCTTCTCCCCCTCTCTGGAGCTTACTACACACTCCTTTTTTACATACAGAATTAATGTTTATATTTGTATCATCATTAAAACACAGGTGCCGTGGATATTTTAGGGAGGATTACTTTATCCAGCAGAGATATCTACAGACTTTATACCACAGGATCACATCCAGTACCAAGGTCTGCAGAAGCTGGTGCACTAATTCGTACATTTTACCTTTTCATGCCTAGGAGCTGACCACAAGCCTGCAGTTTGGGCTGCCTGTGCAGGGCCTGGGGGGAGCCAGGCGCCCTGGGGAGGTCCCTGGAGGAGGGAGCCTGTGGGGAAGGGGGTAGCTCAGCGCCTCCCTCCCGCTGGCATTGGGGCACCCTGGGGTTCCCAGGGGACGCATCTGCCCGCCTCTGCGCTCCTCCTGTGGAAACTGGGCCATCGCGAGAGGAAACTCGCAGGAGTCTCTGAGATGGTACCTCAGATGATGGAGAGCATGGCACGACAGTCTAACGAGCAATGCAGCCGGCTAACACTGGTGCTGCTCCCTGCTGCAGGCTTGTTTCTGGTTTCAGATGATGATTTTTTGACCTGAAATGCAAAAGCATTCCTGTAACCAGGACCCAAAGCCTAGGAGTCCTTGGTCAGTGGTCACTAAGCCACAAAACCGCTTTTTCTTGTTTGCTGTCACTGGATCTTTGTAGGAGCTCCTTTGAAGGAGCAACTTCTTTATCAGACAAAAGTTGTCCTGGCCTCTGATGTTATCTGATTATTTATCTAATATAAACTTGCCACCTGCCAGGCCCTTTAACCGGAAATGCAAACAACTGCAACTTCCAAGACAGTCAAAGAATGTTGTGCTTGCTCAGCACCTGTGGAAATCAAAGGGATTGATCAGACAAAAAAAAAAGATAGAAAATTTTCAACATTTCAAAGCTACTTAAATTTTATAGAGTTCTTTTTTATTTTAAAAAAAGTTTGTAATTTTTTGTCCAATCATTTATTTTCCTTTTACAGAAATGGCAATGAGAAACATCCACCGAATATTAATAAGTATATAAAAAACCCAAACAAGCCCACAGTCTTCAGCTCTGGAATATATATATTCTTCCTTCCTGGAGAAAATAGGAAAAGAGACTTTTCTTTCAGACCTATGAAATTTTTTAACTTTCCATTGTCCTTTTCCACAAATCTATAATGTTATACTGAATGCCAGCATGTTCCAGTGTACAAACTGAGCCTGTTCTGGTTGGCGTGGCCAGAAAAAATAAGGAAGTATATAAGAAATCAGTAACTCTATATTGCCCTTATAAAATTAGCAAATATGGTTAATCCAAATAATAATAGTTAACTGAAAACTTGAATAATTTGGCATTTTAAAAAGTGCATGTTTATATGTGTGCAAAAGGGAAACTAAAATATATTCTTCCCACTGTCTGGCTACTTTATCAGAATAGCACTTAGAAGAAGCTAGCAGACTGTTACATATGACTAATATATCAAATTTCAATGCAGCTTTTATTCAAAGTTTAATAGAGATAATAGTAACATAAAAGCTACCCTCTGGATCTTATAATTAAAAGAACAAGAGCCTTATAGCCATAAGAAGGAACAGTAAAGTTAATTACTTGCTTGTGCACAGAATAAGAAGTCTAATAATCTTAAGCAGTAGCCAATTTATAGGTTTGATTCCTGAACACTAATGTATTAGGAGAATCATTTCAGATCTTTCTGATAATTTCTTCATATAATTATGATTAGACCCTTAGTTATAGTTTAATTTGCTCTGCCACTTCCCAACATGTCCCTTTCTCTATGGTTTTATTTACCAGAGCAAAGATTTCAGGCACTAATATTGATGGAAAGCTTACAGTAAACCTCAACAGTGGAGATGTTTTACAGTCAGTCATAGCAGAAAATGAAAAGATTAAAAAATGATATTTTGTTTGATAAATATAACCCTGTAAATTAAAAATTATATTCTGAAATGTTAGCTTTACTCTGTTTACTCTATTGATGAAATTAAGGTTGCATTTAAAAATAAATGGTTTTTTTTCACTGAAATTATTTTCAGCTAAGTTTTGGTGTCTGTTGTAATATTCCAAATTTCTGTTTCATTACTTACTATCCTAGAAGACTAAGAGTGCCAACAGATTTAATGCTGTAGATGCAGTGCCAGCAGCCTCTTCAAAATTGCCCATGAAGTTTACAGAATACTGTTACAGAAGACCCTACTTCGTAAGGGGCATTGACATGTAGGGTTTTTTACATTTCCTGTTGTACCTTATTTACAACTCTATCCTTATCTATTCCTACTGAATCATAAGTCAGATATGTAAAAACTATCTGGAACTTTCTTAAGCATGTAAAAAATTAGTGAAGCGCTCCAAATCTAGAGGGATGAAAACTTACTTGAAAATAGATACTAAGAATAAACCAACAGCATAAGCTGATGGAATGATGGCCAAATTGGCAGAGTAAATGATGGAATAATGGCAAAATTGGCAAAGTAAATGAAATGTTTTAAAGATCATAATATGGAGGGTTAGACTGAGATGCTAAAGTTCATGCAGACCACGTTTTTATAGGGTTTTTTTTAATAAAAAAAGTTTCTGTACCCACACAAAACACAGAGAGAAAGAAAGTACAAAGAAAAAAAACAAGCTTAATGAGATAGGCACCTAAGGTAATCTCGGCAGAATCTGAAAATGAAATAATACTCCGCTTCTATATTCAAGAAGGATGAGCACATTGCACATGGGAGCACAGGCTGAACCGTTAATGGGAAGGAGAATATGGAAATAGAATTTATCACAGTTGAAGTAGGAACGCATTTTATATCAATTGTGAAATAATAGACAAAACATTTGAGAAGGAAGGCAAGATTTTTGCAAATCTGTCAGAGGAGGTGGAAAGAAGCACACAGCACCTACATTTCCATAAAATGAGTTATGGGAAACTATAGGGCTATTAATTTCATCTCAGTAAACATGCAATCTGGAGCAAATTTTGAAAGAAAGAAACAACTCAATTTCTACACAACAGAAGTAACCGGATTTGATAGGAAGATTCTGGAAAAAGCTGGATTTGAAAATAGCGTTTGAAAATGTTACATGTAGGAAGTTATTAAGTAAGGAGAAGATGGGGTTTTATGCAAGAACTGTGAAGTGGATGAAAAGGTGTTAAAACAAATTAAAAATAGGATTGAAAGAGAAAATATCAGCCTGAAGGGACATTGCTGACTGAATTCTTCAAGGAATCATACTTAGAAGAAAATATATTCTTTGATGTAACAAATAGGAGTAGGATGTGGGATTCAAGAGTAAAAGGAAACAAGACAAAATGTAGTATTCCAGTGTGTCCTTCGCGGTGCTATCTATTTAAAACGCAGTTAATTTTATCTAGCTTTACCCACCTAGGAGCCTGCCATCTAGCTGAAGCCAGTGGTCAAAGGTCTCATTACGATTAATGAAGGCAAGGAATTATTTCTAAAAGCCTACCCCACCTGTAGGTATCTCAAGATGGTACAAGCTGCCCTCTGGAAGTTCCCATCTCTGCTGACTGTGGCAGAAGTGTAATTGAGCAGCTTAGACTGGACATCTAGCTTATAAAGGGCAGAAGTTAGGCAAGGTGAAACACAATAAGAAATAGTGACAATAGCTTTCCACAGGATCTGGCATTTTGTCAGTCACAGGGGACTATAAGTCACTGAAGCCAAAAATGTGAGCAAGATTCTAGGATAAATCGAGTAGGTACTTCCAGCGGAGGGGTGTGTTAAAGTTAATGTAAAAGGTGAGACTACAATAGTTACTCCTGTTCAAGGACTGCATTCAATCTGCATGGTGTGTGGAGGGACATCTGCGGCTGAGGAAAGAGAAGGATGCTAAAACACCTGAGCTGATGTAGCTTGGAAAAACTCTGGCTCAGATGGAATATAACTAACTGTTGCCTATGAAGTGAGGTAAGAAGCTACCTATGAGGGGCACAAACTTCTTAAAAAAACTTTTGAAACAAGAAGAAATTAACATTGACTGGTCAAGAAAAAATATAGGCCAGAAATTAGGATGTCACTAGCCATGACAGGATTGCCATTTGGGAGCAATAGGAGAGTGAATGAAGATGGCAAGTCAGAAAATTTATCTAACTTTAGGGTGAAGATGAATCAGTTTCTGAATGGGTTTACATAGTTCTGTCATTTGAGATATTGTCAATTGAGAAATTAATGATTAAGCCCTATGCCCCTCTGGCTCTGGAGGTAGGATCTAACTATATTTTAATTATATCCTTAAAATGAATTTGGACAGAGAAAGGCTGTAGGTCTTTCACAAAATCCAGAGATATGGCAAAATAGAAACATGTTTAACCATGATAAGATGGAGTGATGTTTCTGCTAGATTTTTGCACAAAAGGTACACCTAATATATACTTCAGCAAGACTAGCTGAGCTTTCTTCCCATGCCATATATTCCACAACTTTCTTTTCCAGGTTTGTCAGTAGACAAAAACTACAGTAAGCATCATTAAATTTGCTGGACAAATTTCACGTAGAATACGTATTTGTCCATGATGGTTCCATGACTTCACTACCACAGTTGAAAAATCATCATGTAAGTATGAATGGTGAATTACTTAGGTAGGAAATAAAAAAAGATTCATGAAAAACTACCATTTTGTTGAAGTCCTACAGGTCTTCTTAAATTCTGATTCAATAAATATTTTAGCTTCTCTTCTCTTTTTAAGTTTATTCATCAGGAATTTAAGACTTAAAACTAAATATTAAATATTGTTAAAACAAGATATTTTGCATTTTTGCAATGCTAAGTGTTGAGTTTTTAAATAATGTGTATTATCTTATTATGCCTATTCATGTAATAGATAGATCTACCCAGTCACTTTCACTGCCATTTATTTTGTATTTATAATACTAATTAGATTGTTCTCTGTACCCTCTAAAATCAAGTGTTGCCATGGCATATAGTTCTCGAATCTAAAATGTTGAAACAGTTAAATCTGTATAATACCTTGGATTAAAGTCAAATCAAATAAAATCATTTCCCAGAAGTGACATAATGTTTTGATGGATCTGTGTACTGTGCTAAGTGATTGGGATGTAATTGTAGAGTGTATGATGCTTAACATACAGAGGCAGAGGAATATAGAGGAATTCCACATGATGGTGTGAAAATACCATTACTGAAATAATATTTCCTTCCTCTGAAATATGTTAAGGTATATACAAAAAAGAAAAGTGTAAGTTATCTTTTTGTAAATCATTAAAAAAGTTAATTCCTGAATTCTACAAACGTGCTTACAGTTGATGTCGCATTTATTCATAAACTTAAAAACTTATCACTGACAAGAAGATTACCTGCTTATGGAAGGTTATGCATATGCATAAGTACATGTAAGATAGGAGCCCCTTTGGACAAGGGGAATATACAGTGAAGAGACTGTAAACTTATTCAGGATCTCATTTTAATTCAGGAGATCATCTGTTTCATGGGACTGAAAATTCTTGATCATGATTTGTATTTTCATTATAATTATTAATAGATTATAATGAACTAACAAATAGTTAATAAGCATTTTAACTTATCGTTAAGGAGTTAGAGCTTGGTATGGAGCCCACATTCCCTGTCTTGCATGAGGGTATGGCTTAAACATACAGAAAGTGAATATTTGTTCTTGTGTATTGATGACACATTTATACAGGTTTATAATACATTTGTAACAAATATGGTTGATATATTGAGGATTAGTTTTATTCTTTAAGACAAATCACTGATTTTGACAATTGAGTAGGCAAAAAATGTATCCATTGGGTTCCCATTGTAAGGTATTTTCATAAGGAATTTTTAAAGTCATAAAATCAAAGTTAGTTGTCCATTCCCGATTGACTTTTATCTCATTTCTGAATAAGGATGGTGGAGCAGCCACTGTTTGGTAACAAATATTATTTTTCAGAATAAGAAAAGGTATTCCATCAGAGAAACATACACAGAAATATAGAGTGCCATTATTTTCTTATATTCTCAGATAAATAATAATACATTAAAGCATTTTTTGCATAAAAATGTAAAAATGTATGTACAAAAACTAACAATTACAATTCACATAAATATGAACAATTATACTATGTATCATCAGTATGAGTATCAAAATATCTTGGAGTGATTTTTGATAGGAAGTTCCTGCAGCATTGCATTAAAAGGTCACTCATACTAATTCACTCTTCCAAAGGACATACTGGACATCTGGGAAAGCGCGATAGCCATGTAGCACTCTTGTTGTTGCCTTCCTATAATGCAGTCAATACCTGTCTCAGTCGTGAGACAGGTCACTCCAGAATATCACACTAGCATTCAGTGTTTTCAGTGGTCCTGTTCCTTTCTTCATTAAGTACAATTCCACTGCTATTTCCTACTGTTCATTCATAGGTACCTCTTCTTCATTTTGTCTGCAAGTCAATTTGTGACCCAGCAGATTTCATTTCTTACCAAAACCATTGGAAGGAGGTGTGAAGTGCACAGCAGGGGATGGCTTCCATCATCCACCACCCAGTCTACGAGGGCCATTCAGGAAGCATTTTAGTAAACAAACTAGTATATATTATCTTGGAGCAATTTGTTGTGCAGTTCTGTAATGTAATGAAACTGATACTGGTTGCACATATACAATAATGTATCATCTGAAGATAATACCACATGACCTTCTGGATTACTCTTTCACTGATTCTGAAGCTGGATTTGTAGTATTAGCTGGACTGCAAGACCTGGATCTGAATATGTATAACTAAGTCCACAGGTACTTGGATCTAAGGTTTTGGATCAGTTCTTTTTAAAATCAGTCTTTTTTAAAGTGAGTTTCAGGGGGGTTTTATCAGCTTGAGATCCAGATCTGGAACACTCTTAATACTCTTGAATCTTATATGTTCTTGTATGTTCAGATGTTAACCCACCTGATAGTCTTCTGTGATGAGATGACTGACTGTGGATGAGGGGAGAGCAGTGAATGTTGCTTGTCTGGACTTAGCAAGATTTTTAACTGTCTCCCATCACATCCTCATAGACAAAATGAGGAAGTATGGAATACATAAGCAAACAGTAAGATCGGTTGAAAACTGACCGAACTTCCAGGTTCAGAGGCTTGAGATCAGTAGCACAAAGTCCAGCTGGAGGCCAGAGGCTAGTGGTGTACGCTAGGCTAGTGGGTTGAAACTGGGGAAAGTACTGTTTAACATCTTCATCAATGACCTGGATGAAGGGACAGAGTGCACTCTCAATAAGTTTGAGGTTGATACAAAACTAGGAGGAGTGGCTGTTATGCCAGAGGGCTGTGCTGCCATTCAGAGGGACATCAACAGGCTGGAGAAATGGGCAGAGAGGAACCTCCTGAAGTTCAGTGAAGGGAAGTGCAAAGTCCGGCACTTGGGGAAGAACAACCCCAGGCACCAGTACAGACTGAGGGACTGACTGGCTGGAAAATAGCTTTGCAGGGAAGACCCTGGGGATCCTGGTGGATACCAGGTTGGACATGAGCCAGTAAAGCGCCCCTGTGGCAAAGAAGATCAATGGTGTCCTGTGCTGCATGGGGAAGAGCACTGCCAGCAGGTAGAGTGAGGTAATCTTTCAGCCCTAGGGAGGCCATGCCTGGAGTGCTGTGTCCAGTTCTGAGCACTACAGGACAAGAGAGACATGGAGGTACTGGAGGAAGTTCAGTGAAGGACCACAAAGATTTTGAAGGGACTGAGGCATCTGTCATATGAGGAAAGGCTGAGAGAACTGGGACTGTTTAGCCTGGAGAAGAGAAGGCTCGGGGAGGTCTTATCAATGTATATAAATATCTAATAGGAGGATGTCAATGAGACTGAGCCAGACTCTTCTTGGTAGTGGCCAGTGACAGGGCGAGAGCCAACAGGCACAGATTGAAATACAGGAATTTCCTTAAATATATATTAAAAAAACTTTTTTACTGTGAGAGTGTCTGAGCACTGGAGCTGGTTGCCCAGAGAGGTTGTGAAGTTTCCACCTTTGGCGATGTTCAAAAGCTGACTGAACATGGCCCTGGAAAACCTGTTCTAGCTGACCCTGCTTTGAGTAGGGGGGTTGGACTAAATGATGTCCAGAGGTCCCTTCCAACCCCATCCATTCTGTGATTCTGGTATTCTGCGAGTCGATATTGGTTCAGTCACTTCTTTAGTTGGCTTGCACTAAAGTCCATCAGAAGCAGAATAATTTTTGGAGACTGTCACTGTTCTCAGAATCAATTAAACTAAAGCACTATAGACCAAACCCAATTCTCCAATTTATATGCAAAATACATGTGTTGGAAAGAGGCACATGCATAGCTGAGGGCATAAACCACCCCACGTACTATACATAATTTATGATGGAACTTAACCATTTTTGTATTTCATTTCTCCTTCACCATTTAAGCCAAAGTGCTACTACTAAAGACAAATGAAAATATTTACAAGACAAGATCAGGAAAGGCAATATTTTAGGCTCATGATAAAAAAAATAATGCATAGTTTTATGCTTTGGGAATTCATTTCCCATGTCCTGCAAAATATAGTATTGAGATGGGTTATAATGGATCTGGTTTATCTGGTGCAAATACCGTAAGATATGATTTCCCCTTCAGCTAACAAGAATTTGCTAATTATTAGCATGGAAGATTGTTTTGAAAGAACGGTGAGAAGGAAATTGCAGTGAAAAAAACTGTATTACAAACTTGCAGCAACACTTATTATTCCCATTAAATATGAATCATTTATTAAGAAAAGTGACTGTAAGTGATATGCATGCATTCACAGATAACTCAGTGTAAGGCTTATGAAATTAATGGGAAATAGAGCAATCTCTGTAATGTCCTGTTTAATGGCTAGTCCCTGCTAATATAGCATGAAGTACTCTGAGAGGTCACGGCCCCATATCCTCTCCTAATTTCTGGTTATTGTACAGCAAACTTGGTAGCATGAATCTCCACAGATATACCCAGGATGTGTGTTTTTGCCTTGATTAGATGCATTCACCAGAAAAAGCACAGTCAGATCAGGTTAAGAATGAAGGAAGCTGGAAATAAGTAGTAATTAAATCAGTAACTACTAGAAAATAATATAAATGCTAGTGAATAATGTCCAGATCCTAGTAGGCACTTGGATCCCCAACTTTTATTTAAAGAAAGAGATGAGTGTAAGGAACTTGAGTCAGGAAAAAAAGATTTAATTTGTTAAAAATCCTATTTTACTACTGTTATTAAAAGATATACAATGGAGACTAATTTCAGAAGTTTAAAAGGGTGAAAGGCCAAACTACTCTCTTTGATTTATGGGTTGCCATATTGAAGTTATAAGTATTTAAAAGGACTATGTACCTATTAGAACAATTCAGAACGGAGATGTTTTGAATAAGTTTTCAATCATCGTACTAAAGCTTTCTTTTGCTTTGTTTTATAAAAGATATTTGAATATCATGATACTTGGCGATTCTTTGGAGGGAAACTTTTTATGTATTGAAACCATTCAACTACTTCCTTGCACTGAATTTCCTGTTCTGTGGATAATTCCTGAATAGTAATGGCCCTAAAGATGACCTTATCTTGTCATTAAGAATTTATATTGTATATGTAGAATAAAGTATGAAGGATAAAGGATAAAGTGAAGGATAAAAATTGGAAGACAATCTGATTTGAGTTCTTCCTACTGATTGTTATAGAAGTTGCAGTTAACTTGGTGAATATGTACATATCTGTGTCTTATTCATCTTAAGATTTAGCTGACACAGATGAACAATTAAACATATTCTCACAAAGATTGCTCTGTAAAACCCTCATTAGAACACAAATACTTCATTACAGAAAAGGTAAATCTTTTACATCCAACTTAGGCCCCTCTGCTATCCAATTAATTTTAGATTTCATTAGAGCTTTCTGAAAGCTTTTAGTTTAAGATTTAAATTAAGAAATAACAGGGTTGAGGTTATGGGTTTTTTTGAAAAAAAACACTTTCTAGCACAAATATTTTCTTATTTGTAAAGCTTAACTTTGACTTGTCCTTCATTTATAAGCAGAGTTGTAAGACTTGCCTTCTTTCCTTCCCTTTCATTTATGATATCCAAAGTCCATAAATGAATAAGAGTAATTATGAGTTATTTTCTATTTGGAAGTCTGTATTTTGTATCTGACTTTTTTTTCTCAATAGTCTTACTTGTGTTGATTTTCCTCTTAGTGATACAGATCATTTCTCCAATTTATCAAACTCATTTTGAGCCTTAATCCTGGCCTCCAAGGTGCTTGCAATCCCTTCAAGATTGATTTTATCACCAAATATCACCTGATTTTTTCAGGTACTTTTAAGTCACTAAACTTTTTTAAGTCACCAAACAGAAACCTTCTGTGTAAAAAAAGTGAGGTACAATACAAGCTCAGAGTTTTCAGCTGGCAATTTCTCTGAGACAGTGTAAGGCAGAGGCTCCATTTCCAACAAAACCAAACATACTTTTATATTTAATTAGAGTCAAAATTTGTAGTATAAAGTCAAAATTTGTAACAAAATTTGTTAGAGACATTGACATAAATGGAAAAATGGTGAGGTATGTCCAATTTTCAAATTTTTCATTCCAAATGAAATTTGGAATGAAAGAATTATCAGACCATACCAGAGCACTGATCTTGTATATTCCATTATTCTGTTCTTTCTTGGAGCTTCATGACTATATTGAATCTTTTAATAGACTTAAAATCAGAATTTCTTTACTGTAAATCTCTCACCAGAAATCTGGGAACATATTACCTTTCATGGCTACTCTTGTCAAGCAGTGCTTCCTCATTCACAAACTAAAGTTTGAAACCATTGTTATGTGGAAAAGACGGAGATAGATAGAATAAACTCAGGAAATGCAGCACTGAGTAAATTAGCAGGTCCATTACTGGGGAAGTCAGGCACTCTAAGGTGTCTCAAGGTGTGGTTACACGGCAATTGCTTTCAGCAGGAGGGCTAGCGTCCGTATGCAGATGATATTCCTCACCCTCCCTCCCCTCTAACCAGCTGCTCCTTCCTACCCCTGTGCTGCCGCCATAACTGGATCAGCACAGCAGTTCGTGAGGCTGCATGATGAAATAGTCAGAAAACTGACACTGATGAATAACTTTTTAAAAATGACTAATTCAGGAAACAGTTATTTCCAGCAGCATCATCTTCTGTCCTTCACTCACTCTGCTCACATTTTGATACCCAGAGTTTGAATAAATCCAGACCATAGCTCAGTCCAAAGAAGAGCTATTCCAGATGAAGAAATTCTATTCATTGATAACTAGGGAGGCCTTCTTCAGGACCATTAAAATGAGTGCTGCATTTCAATTTGCAGCAATACACTCTGCCTCTGAACTACCCACCACCTTAGAGCTCCTCAGATCTGCCCAACAGAAACTGAAATATTCAGCATTCAATACAACTTAATTCTCCCATTACACATATATCAAATTTCTAAGTCTTTTTGGCTGCAGGCAATTAGAACAGATAATTTAAGGGCATGTATATTTATGGAGGAGAATAGAGAGTAGGTCTTGGTGTGGTTCCAGTTAAGAAAAGGTGAAGACATTTTAGTAATGCAGGAAGACTAGAGAGGGAAATGGAAATACAGGGGGCCAGTATCATCATCAGACTACAGTAAAGCCAAAGGCCTTGACAAGAACTGAGAACAGAAATTGGCAAGAAAGTGTCTGTGGAGGGTTGCTGGTTCTAATAAATGACTTTCATGCACTGTTTCTACAATATTCTTGAAAGTATTCTTGTGTGCTTCTTAGACACGCTATGTGATATAAAATTTTTTAAAAATAGTGTGCTCTCATGTAATTAAAGATTAAGTTTAATGCAATAGGCTAAAGAAGCAGAGACACTGAGGAAGCCTTAACTAAGATCTTTTCAATCACTGTGATCTTTTAGTAGAAATTTTAATGGAATATAACACTTACATTTCCTTTTTAAATATACAATTTCTTGTTTAAATATTAATGTTTGAGAATCAACATGCTATATGATCTAATCTGTCTTTATTTTCATTTATGTTGCGGTCTATTTTTCTGCATTTATCTTTCTTGGTCTTTATTCTTAGTTATATTTAGGTCTGTTTTTTTTTCTGATAATAATGAGAATATGAGAAATTTAAATCACTACAACCAGAATACAGAAAGGAATTAGAGTAAAGGAAATCCTACTCAGAGCTTCCCATCTGAAATTCTGGTTCTGAGCTGTGCCTTGAATTGAGTGACTTTTACTTTTTCTCACCTTTCAAGAAAATCAATAATATCAGGTTCTCAAAATTTTAATGCTAAAATTACCGGTATATTTTATTTCCTTCCATATTGCTCCATTTCCATGGATGTTCTCAGGGTGAGGTTTATTACCTGTTATTCTTCTGACTATGAGATATTTATTTCCATATCCTCCTTTCCTTTGAAGGTTATATTTTCTTCCTCTCCCTCTAATATTACCCCATTCTCCAGTCTGTAGTGTGTACAATAAAGTCCTTCTGTTGAAACCCCAAATAACCTGCCTAAAACACATATTTTGCTACAAATGGAGTAAAATGACTGAAGCTTCCTCTCTCGAAAAAAAACAAAGATAGCAGCCTAATTTTTATTTCCCCTGCAAGAAAATGGCTACACTCACAGTGCAATTACTTGCTTCCAACTTCCTTCAGATGGAAGAAGTACTGTTTTTCTTTAAGTCTATGACAAATTTATATTATGAGTCATTCTCCGTAAGGTCACTGTAAGCGCATTAGATCACAGGGAGAGGCACAACTCAGTGTTGCTTTTCTGTATTATATCACTGAACACTTCTGCCAAGTTTTGTCAGTGACAAGAAGGGTCAGGTTCAAAATCTATGAGGTCTTTGTAAAATTACAAAATAAAACCAGATGAGTATTCATTCAGGCACCTGGGAAAGTGAAATCCTTCCTCTGAGGGCCAGAGATCGTCAACACTTTCCTATTCTCAAGAAGTGCATAATTCTGTGCATATATAAAAACAAAAAATCTCTTATATTAAGGTGAGAAAGAGCATGAACAACAAGGAATTAGTAAAATGTAAATAATGTGTAAAACACAGAGCCCCAAACTAACTTGGCAATAATCTTTTTTCTTTGCCCCCTGATGCAAATCAGCACATTTATCCCATTGGATATATGTCCCTTTTACATTTGAATTTCCTGTTCTTAACCTCTAGTGAGCTGCGTTTATTTTCTGTTAATAGTTAATTAATGTTCAGACTCAGGAATCCACTTAGACCGGTCTGTTTCTAGCCCCTCAGTAAAAATACTCATTGACTTCTTTAGACATGCATATACAGACCTCTGCTCTCATTAGTGGTTTAGTACTAAGGTATCTAATTTATTATCAAATCACAGCCATCTTGTACATGGCCTGCTCAGATGACGGACAGAGGATCATCAACCTTTCTTCATCCACTCCATAAAGTGGGTACAGATATGAAATGACCCCCTGAAGACACCTTCAAGAATTTTTGCATTAGCCCACTGTGAGTCATGAGTATCTGCATTCAGCTTTGTAGATACTTTGCAGAGATCCCTCATATTTTTCTCCAGGTTGGCTGCTGTAGACAGCAATCTATAGATGCAGTGATATCAAGTTCATCTGTAACCTTCTCCAAAATTATACTGATTTCAGCTCTGTGGCTGTTTGAGGAAAGAGGGTTTACCACAAGAGCTAATTCAGTTCTTGATCCAACCTACAGCTTCAGTAGAAAGCTGCCATTAGATTCAGGAAGACTTTGGCCTACACGTTTGAACTCTGGACTGCATTATGGACAGGGCTGAACGGGACACAGACCCATAATAGAGCCAACGTCTTGATGCTTTTCCCACGCCAGGTCAGACAAAGACGGGCTAGCAAAGGCTGGAGCAGGTGGAGCCAAACCTACCACAATACACCCTCACAAATCTTCAACATGTCAGAAATTTCCTATGTGAAAGCACGTAATGGAGATTTTGGCATTCAGTACATATTACAGAGAGTTCTGTCCTGCCTTAGTCATATAATACAGAAAGTAAAACAGTATTCTTATATCCAAAACTTACTTAAATTTTAACCTTAACGAACAACATGTTGGTACTGACAATGAGGAGGCTGTTCATTGAAGATTATGTCTTCCATGTGAGTTCTTCTCCTGGCTCAGCTGTAAATTGCAGAGTACTCATTCATTTTTGACCCACAACTATGAATGGAAAAACATAACCCTTGAGCAGAGCACATCTGTAAGGTTCTTTCTCATTTCTTACAGCAATGTCTAGATGTTAGAGGATGATGAAACTAGTTTCCTTGTTTAATGTGAGAGAATGTCTAGTGAAAGCTGAAATAGAACCAGACTTTAGTCAGTTTTGGCTTAGATTTAGATTTATTGGTTCATATCCCTATGGAAGATCTGGACCACAATGTCTAGTTTAAACCAATACGATACTGTCATTTGATAAGGGCAGCAAAAGAACGAGAAACTAAGAGATGATGGGCTCGAGTTCCCACTGAGCCATAATTCACATAAAATACTAGAAATGTATATGATAGATTTTCATCAATGAAGGTTTGATGTCAAAAGCAAAAATCCAGTTGGTTTCAGTGGTAGATCAGACCTTAGATATTAAATATTAAGAGAATAGTTCTTCTATTTCTGTTTGACCTCATAGGAGACCTTAGTTTATAGAGGATTTGAAACAGATGAAGCAGAAAGAAAAACAACTGTGCTGCCAAAAGTTAAAGTTTGAGAATGAATTGACATTTTTGTCCACATGTTCTTCAGGAGGTAAAATTTTACCTTCTGGAGGTAAAAGCAAGACTCCTGGATTGACTAATTAGCAAATTTGTTCTAAGTAGTGGATAGCTTAATCTTTCATCCACTACTTGCCTTCATTTGGTGGCTTGAGTTGTTTCTAGTTTGATAATGCTTTTTAGTTTGTAAATAAAATTAAATAGGGTGAGGCAAAAGAAAATAGGAAGATAATTTCCTTAAAAGTTCATAATTTATAGTATTTACCATTTGTAGCACTCAAAATGAATTAAATGCATATTTTCCCAAGATACCTCATGAACAGAAATGTAATAAGAAATTATTTTCAAATTCTATTCCTGAAAAATAATGGGTTTATTCCTGAAAATAGTAACAAAAAAACCAGAGTAACATAAACAAAAAAAATATGCATGATTTTTTGTTAAAAGATGTCTAAGAAATATCAACTTAAAATAAGAAAAGTCAGGAAATGCTAACAGTTTTCATAGTTTTATCTTCCAAAGGAGCTGTTTGTTAAATAAAAGACATTTTGAAAAACTGTCCAACAGCAGAACAAAACAGGTTCAGTCCAGCATGCCTGCATCTGTCGGTGCTCAGCAAAGGGCATAACAGACAAATGGTATGTCTTAAACAATTATATTTGACTTTAATTTATCAGAAACTTAGCTCTGTATCCATCTTGACTGAAAATTCCTAATGCAGAAAGACAAGGTCCTCAAGAGAGAAGCATGCCAATACCATCTTAGACAAGGTGTTACATAAGGGTTTTGTTCACAAAACATCCAGAGTTGAATCTTCTGTTTTGAATCAATAGCATGGAGGTTTCTGTGGGATAATAAACAGTGTCTATTCTCTCATTGCTGATAATCCCAAAGAGCTTGCTATGCTGTTCCTCTTTTTCCCCAGAGTACTCATGTGGCCTGTTTCCTAGGATTTCAGTCTATTACTCTCCCTAAAAAAACAAGCGTAGGGAGCTGGTAGGAAGGTTAATGGGGAGACAGGGGCATATTTAGCACATTTAGCATTATACCTCTCCTATCAGACCTATCCAGAACTCCTGAATTATTGACTCACACTAGATTTATGAAATCTATCTAACTAGGACTCAACTGTAAAAACATTAGAAAGCTGAAAGAATTTTTTACAGCAGTAATTGTTCTGGTCACATGAACCACTTTGACTGCCAATAGCCTGAAGTCTACATAGGCTGGGGCACACGGGCTCTTCAGCTCCTAGTAGACGATGGTTTACAAGCAGTTCCTGGAGCACTGTTTCTTCAAGATGGATACAAAGCAATAATATCCTAACAGTATAAAATGAAATTTAAAAAAAAAACTTTAAACCACTTTTGAACATTTATATTAAGTTTAGTTTTTATTATTAATCACATTTTCTGTGGTTAGCCTATTTTATAGGAGAGTGAGGATGGATTTCATGTCCTCCAATCTGAACCATCTGAAAGCTAAGTGCCTAGTCTAATCAAGACCTCAAAGTATTCCATGTATTCAGTGAAGAAAGACAGGCACTTCCAGAAGATGACTCATCCAAACCATGTTAGGCATCAGTCTCAGAAGTTCCCTCTGGAGGCACCACTTTCTCTCCACTGATTATATAGAGGGCGTAGATGACCTAGTTATTTCAATTGTCTGACAGTCAGCTGTGTGTGTGCAAGAAAAACCTAATTTAACCTGCTTGGCCATTTCCTAGAGCTAATCTGCACCTTTAAGCATCCAAATACCTTTGGAAAATCTCAGTTATACAAACCTGAAATAATCCATCAACTCTTGAACTGTGACAGCTAATTTTCTCTATGTTTAACAAAGTGATTATATTTAAAAGCATTAAACTTGTAAATAAAGTTAGTTCCTAAGTAAGTAAGGATATTTAAAATCGCTTTAATTCTTCTAAAAGTCTTAAAACACTGGTTTTGTGTATGTTTTATTGAATTCCAATTCTATTCAAATGAAGCTTAACAAAATCCCAAATGGAAAGTCATCATCACATTAATAACAAATATTTCTCTTGTCCTTTGTAGCATGCTAAAAAGTACAAATTAGAAAGCTGAATGCATATATATGTAAAAATATATTTATAGATATTCCAATAGCATTATTTAAATAAATGAATAACACTGTGGTGATATAAGTGAGTCCATCATCATTGTCCCTGTGGCTGTCTAGGTTCTGGCTACATCCTGGCATAAAGATTGACTTCAGTACGTGTAAAACATATTCAAGTTATCTTTAAATAGCTAACTCTCTTCTGACCAGCAGTATAAATGCATGAGCATGGTTTGTGAGCTCAGCTTCTAGTCACTAAATAAGCACTACTGGATACCTTTCAGGTCATTCCTAATGCAGCACTGAACTCTAATGAAGAAGCTTTTGCTACTCTGATTTAAAAGAGGAGGAAGCAAAGAGTCAGGAACTCTGTACAAACTGCTAAATATTTTTTTTTTAAAAAAAACAATGTTTGTGGTACGTTTTCTTAATTTGTTATGATCACTATAGAAGCTGCTCATATTTTATAAACTGGAGATCTAATAGTGAAGTAGCATCTTGTTGCATGAGATTCTGGGACTAGCTAACAATTAGTTTAGTTTAGTTCTGTTTAAGAAGAAAAAGAACAAATACTGCAATATAGAGAATACAATTACATTATTTATTGCTTTATTGATGAATTGCCATCCACTGACTTCAAGTAATGGGTTAATCATTTCCTATTATTTGTTTTTCTACCCAATATTTAGATTTGATACCGCTTAAAATTGCATTTCATGTCTTATGTTAAGGAAACAATGAAAAGGAAGAAGCAGACACTTTTACTAGACACTTCAAAATTTTACTAGCCTGAACATATGTTGCAATTGCCACTAAAAGAAGTTGAGAGAACAACAGTTTAGAATTTAAAACAACTTTTGAAATGAGTGTTTAATTTAATAGGGCTACCTCATACTCTTTCCAATATCTTGACATTATCTTCATGCATGGCAGAAAGCCAACTTAAAAAAAAAAAACTGTAAGCAGCTTGTTGGAGCAAGATTTTATGAAAAATTTCAGGTATCAAAATCTTCTGTTAGAACTAATGAAAAACATGTAAAAACATTTCAGTTTGCAATCTTGACTTTGAAAGCTATTTTGACTTTGTATGTGAGTGAGAGTTGTCATTTATATTAACTCATTTATCACTGTTTTTCAGATAACTAAATAGATGTGTGAATCTCGCTGTTGTTAATTAACATCTAGGTTACCCATCTGACTGTACACTTCTCCAGCTCTCACCTATGTTTACCAACAATGTGCTACAGAATTAGAAGTGTGGAAACCTACTTTAAATTTTCAAAAGCAGATAGTGATTTAGAACTGTTGAACCAGCATATGTTGATCAAGCCTACGACGTTTTATAAAAGCGAAAGCTAGCCTTCAACCAGTGAATTGCAAGTGAATTGCTCAACGCTTTCTGGAAAATAAGCTTAAAGTACAAAAGAACTGAGTCATTCAAATGATGCACTACGAAGTTCTGAAATGCAAGTGAGCTAACCTTTTCTGTTCTTTAGTCTTGTTCTGAATTGCTGTTAAAATATACCAGATGGAAAGCACTGGCAATATCAGCGTATGGATAGAACAGCAATAGGCAAGGAACAAAGTTTCCTCTATCTTGGCCAGCAAACTGCCTCATTTTTGTGTTGAAAGAACCAACAGTAAAAATTAGAGGGCAGACTAGTTAGCAGATCCATTACTTAGTTTCTATATGGAGAGTCACTTACCTTAAGGACAAAAATTTCTGCGGACCAAAAAAAAAAAAAAAAGGGAGAAGTATCAGGTAATGCTATAAAACAATTTTTTAAGAAAATATTTTTTAATAAGAAATAGTGTATGGTCAAAGCCAAAAATGTTCACAAGGAAGGCAATTCTACCTATTTTCTCCTTTTGATTTCTATTTTTTTTCTCTACAGCTTTGAAATTGCTGTAGGTAAAAGTGTATCTATATGCTCTGTTTGAGATACCTTCTGGATGTTAAATGTGATCAAGCTAGAGTAATGGGTTTTTAAAGCACAAACCAAAATGAAATATGAAAATTATATAAACAAGATATTTTAACTGACAGGATACTGACTTTCCTTGGATAAACAGTAGATGAAAATTTGAGCCATTTGCTGTAATTTGGGAAGGCAACATTTTTTTTTTTTTTGCAATGTGGGAAGACTATTTTCTGTTTATCTCCAGCAACAGGACACACTGTGGCATTTAACACAGAAAATAGGGACAATAGGGACGGGACAGAGCTACATCAGTCCTTGGGAGCCACAGAGAGAGTACTCTGCCTCTGGACACTAGAAGAAATGTAAACTGAATGGTCGTTGGTAAAGCTTTCTCTGCTCTCTTCTTAAATCAGTTCAGCAGGAGGAATGAATGAGGGCTGTGACTCCTTCCCTTTTTTAGCTCCACTGAGATTTGCATCCCAAAGAGGTATGCAGGAAATAGGCTATCTACACTGCATTTAATACTGAACCCTGTTTGTAGAATTTGAGGAACAATTTTAGTTCCAGTGAAAATTCAGCTCCACAGCTAGGCCACATTTGGAAGCACTTAGCATTAGATTCCCTATCTTCAGATACTTGACTAAGATGGCTAAGTTAGCCATCTAATCTTAGTATCTAATCACTCAGCACTTCCATTCTCAATGATGAAACAGAACAGGCACCTTCGCAGAGTAAATCAATCTATGAGCGTGGATCTAAGATACCTTCTGGAAATGCTTATCATCTGCTCTCTTCATTGAAAAGCAAAACTCCTAAACTTAGATGCTTCAGTTAAGCAGCTAAAATAAGATGGGATAAATCTGGACCTAAGAGTCACTCCATAGTAGCACTATACCTTAAATAGCATTAAGGGTACGTTTTAAGGTTCTGCTGGAAAGACATGTATTTCATGGCTGAAGGAGTACCAAGTTTTGCTATTCTGTTTCCATACATTTATGTTGATTTGCTTCATGATTAAGAACATAACAGTTTAAAATTTTCTTCACTCATCACGTTTACTATGTTTAGTTGTTTTATATTGGACATTACCCGCATGTGTTACTTCGAAATCCAATCCTGGGAAGAAATAACAATAACACGTATTTCAATTTGTTGGACAAAGTACTGAGTAAAAGCATACCACTTTACTAGCTGAAATAATCAGTAAATAATCATAACAGCTCTTTTAATAGAGTTCAAAGATGATTCTTTGGTAGCTACGTGTAACATATTCACATCAACCTGTGGTGGACTGTAGTACTGCTTTTTGAAAGTTGAACATCACTGAACTGAGATAGCCAGCAGGAAAAAAATCGTAATTCAAAATCAGTTGTCAAGGCTTCTTCTTATAACTTCAAAACTTGATCCAGTGTGTCTTCTACATATTTAACAAGGAAAAATCATTGACTTGAACCAAGTTCAGTGAAACCACTGGCTGTGTAAGGTTTTTTGTACTATTCTGGTAAGAACCCCTGTCCTGATCTATAATATACATTTTTATCCAGTCATAGCAGCTTACAGGTGATGATAGTCATTTGGGCAAGTGATGAGAATACATTTAACTTTTCCCAGTTCACACTATCATTGTCAATAAAGAACCTCACCAAAATAGTTCCACATAACACCAACTTTCATCTCTTTAATCAGACCTGCATCAAATAATTCAAAGTGGAAACAAGAAAGTGTTTTTCACTGATACATTTTTCAGTCTACTACAAATAATAATCAAGAAAAAATTCACAGTTCTTCAAGAACCATGCATGACTCACATTTATATAGATATTTTTACAATCTTCTTACAACTGTTCTGAAAAAAGAGAAACCAATTAAAAGTGCTGCCCTTTAATTTGTCAAGTTCCAAAATTAGAATCACAGAATGGTTGAAATTGAAAGGGATCTTTGGAGAGCATCCAATCCAACCCCCTGCTCAAAGCAGGATCAGCTACAACAGGTTGCTCAGAACTGTGCTGCGTTAGCTTTTGAACATCTCCAAGGATGGAGACTTCACAAACTCTCCAGGAAACTTCTTTCAGTGTTCAAGCAACCTCACAGTAAAAAAGTCTTTTTTTTACATTTAGGTGTAGTTTCTTATATTTCTATCTGTGCCTGTTACCTCTCGTCCTGTCACTGGCCACTACCAAGAAGAGTCTGTGCATTGACGAGATCTCCCTGATCCTCCTCTTCTCCAGGCTAAACAGTCCCAGCTCTCTCAGCCTTTCCTCATATGACAGGTGCCTCAGTCCCTTCATCATCTTTGTGGCCCTTTGCTAGACTCACTCCAGTACCTCCATGTCTCTCTTGTTGTGAGGTGCCCAGAACTGGACAAATCACTTCAGATGTGACTTCCCCACGGCTGAGTAGAGGGGAACGGTCACCTCTTTCAACCTGCTGGCAGTACTCTCCCCCATGTAGTGCAGGAGGTGTTTGGCCTTCTTCATCATGAGGGCATATTGCTGGCCAACTTGTTGTCCACCAGGACCCCCAGGGTCTTTTCTGCAAAGCTGCTTTCCAGCCATTCAGTCCCAGCCTGTACTGGTGCCTGGGGTCAAAGGACTTTGCATTCCCCTTCGCTGAAGCTCATGAGTTTCCTCTCTGCCCATTTCTCCAGCCTGTTCATGTCACTCTGAATGGATGCACAATCATCCAATGTATCAGCAACTCCTCCCAGTTTTATATCATCTGCAAATCCATTGAGGATGAACTCTCCCATTATCCAGGTCATTAATGAAGGTATAGAAGAGCTGTGTCACCAACTGAAGGAGTTAAGGGAGAAAGACAGCAGGCTACACAGCATCAGAGAGAACCAGGGAGGGAGAGAGACACGATCTTCTCAGTGACGCTATAGCTTCAAGAGCCCCAACCCCCAACTGCAGCAGAGACTCAGGCAAAGTCTGTGCGTTGCGTGGTGGTAAGTGGAAACTCTAAGGAAGACGAAGGCTGGAAACTGTTGACTTCTGGCACCAGAAGGAAAGCTCCTGCTCCATTTGAAGGCTTGCAGATATGGAACAGGTTCACTGCCCTCAAAGTTTAGGAGGAGCAGGGCATGCTTTCCAGCAAAGCATTGGGGCTGACAGACCATGAGCCACACAGGAGCAGCAGGAGGAAGCAGCAAGTGATAGTAGTGGGTGACTCCCTGCTGTGGGGGATGGAGGCACCCATCTGCCAACCTGACCTGTCATCTAGAGAGGTTTGCTGCTTGCTGAGGACTCAGATGTTGTGGAGAGTGTGCCAAAGCTTGTCTGTCCTCTATTACCCCCACTGCTCTTCCATGGGCACCAGTGATACTGCCAGGGGCAGCTTGGAAAGTTTCAAACATGACTACATAGCTCTAGGGGCAATAGTCAGGGGTATGGGCATTTTCTCAATCCTGCCAGTGAGAGGGAAGGGTGTGAGGAGGAGTGGACTGATACTGCGTGTCAACAATTCGTTGCACAGCTGGTGCCGGCAATAGGGTTTGGGTTTCAATGACCATTGGACCCTCTTTGAGGATTGATGTCTGCTTGGGAGAGACACGGTCCACCTCACTAAGTGGGGCAAAAGTATCTTTGCCAACAGGCTGGCCAACCTGGTAAGGAGGGCTGTAAACTTGGAATGATAGGGTAGGACAGAGTTAGTTACCAGCAGCCATGCAGACAGGGTTGAAAAGCAAAGGCCCTGGGGTAATGTGAACAAAAGGGAACACATAATCATGAAAACAGGGCTTAAGTGGGGCACCTCAAGCATTTTCATGTAAACAAGGAGGTGCCTACAAGCCAGCATTCTGGGGAAACCTCTCACACTCTTTCTGGGAAATCAGCACACTTGGATGCCTCTCTGAAGTGCCTGTGCACTAATGCATGTAGCATGGGGAATAAACAGGAAGAATTAGAGATCTGTGTGCAGTTTCAGGGCTATGATCTCATTGGGATCACAGAGATGTGAAGGAATAGCTCACATGGCTGTAATGCTGCCAGGGATGGATACAAACCATTTGGGAAGGACAGGCCACAAAGGCAAGAAGAGGGGGTTGCTATTTATGTAAAAGAGCAGCCAGAATTTATGGAGCTCTGCCTAGAGGTGGATGATGTGCCAGCTGAGAGCTTATGGGTAAGGATTAAGGGGCAGAGTAACATTGTTGTGGGTGTTTGCTACAGTCCACCTGATCAAAAAGAGGCAGTAGACAAAGCCTTCTATAGACAGCTGGAAGTAGCCTCATGTTCACAGGCCCTGGTCCCCCTGGAGGGCTTAAATCACTGATATCTGCTGGAGGAACAACACAGCAGTTCAAGAGATTCCTGGAGACCATCAGTGACTAATTCCTGAAACACGTAATAGAGTACCTAACAAGGATAGGTGCTCTGCTGGACCTCATACTTATGAACGAGGAAGAACTGTGTGGGAACAGAGGGCAGCCTTGGCTGCAAAAAGTACCAGATGGTGGAGTTCAGGATCCAGAGAGGAGGAGGCAGGGAAAAAAAGTAGATTCACAACCCTGGACTTCAGGAGAGCAGACTTTGGCCTCTTTGGGGATCTGCCTGAAATACTCGCATAGGATAGGGCTGTAGAGAAGAGAAAGCACCAAGAGCTGGGTGATACTCAAGGTCCATCACAATAAGCAGGAAGTCTAGCAAAGGTGGCAGAAGGCTTGCATTGATGAACCAGGAGCTCCTGACTAAACTGAAACATAAAAAGGAAGCTTACAGGAGCTGGGAGCAGGGAGAGGTGAGCCAGGAGGAATACAGATACACTGTGCAAGCATGCAAGGAAGCGGTTAGGAAAGGCAAAGTTCATCAGGAGTTGAATGCAGTGAGGGACGTGAAGGGCAGCAAGAAGGGCTTTGTATGAGAAAGTGCGGAAGAATGTCGAGGAGATAGACGATGGAAGCTAGCCAGACCGTTCCGTGGGAAAAGGAGCATCAACAGGGCATGTTGACCCATAGTCATGTAGGTGAGCCTGTGCCAGGGTGGCGCTGCACCGGGGCTTTGCACTGAGAATAACAATGAGCTCTACATGCTTACTGCACATGTGTATAGTACATAAAAACTTCATCTAGTGCCCCCCCGCTCCGGTGTTCCTCACCCTGGACCGATGCTCAGTGGTGCCAGGGATCCCCCGCTCCATTATTGCCTCGATCGGGAAAACCCCGGGGAACCCCCGTTCAGACGCAGAGGTAATAAATGCTCCATATCGACCATCATATGCCTTGTGTTTGTGTATCCATCCCTGCTGGGAGTCCAGGCAGTGCCCCCGCCTCACCCTTACAGGCTTCAACACAAATATCAGCAGCAAAAGGAAGTCTAGGGAAAATGTGGGCCCACTGCTGGATGGGCCAGGGGCCTCAAAAGGGTTCCAAAGCACTTGGAAAAGGCCACTACTCAATGCTTTCTTTGCTTCAGTCTCAACTGGTAAGACTGGTGTTCAAGAATCCCAGGCCCCTGAGACCAGAGGGGAAGTCTGGAGCAAGGAAGACTTACTCTCCATGGAAGAGGATCAGGTTAGGGAACACTTAAAAAACCTGGATGGAAACAAGTCCATGGACCCTGATGGGATGCAGCCATGAGTGCTGAGGGAGCTGGCTGATGTCACTGTGAGGTCAATCTCAGTAATCTCTGACAGACCATAGAGATTGGGGAGGTGCCTGAGGTCTGGAAGAAAGCAAATGTCACACATAGAGGCATCTTCAAGAGAGGCAAGAAAGAGGATCTGGGGAACTACAGCATTACCTCAATCCCTGGGAAGGTAATGGAGCAAATAATTCTGGAAACGTTTTCCAGGTACATGAAGGCACATGAAGAAAGGTGACTGGGAATAGTCAGTGTGGATTTGAGAAGGGGAAATCATGTCTGACCAACCTGATAGCTTTCTGCAGTGAGAAGACTTTCTCAGTGGATGATGGAAGAGCAGTAGATGATGTTTATTTTGAGTTTAGTAAGATTTTTGACAATATTTCCCATCACATCCACACAGACAAATTGATGAAGTATGGACTACATAAGTAGATGGTGAGGTGAGTTTAAGACTGCCTGAACTGCTGGGATCAAAGGGTTGTGATCAGTGGTATAAAGGTCAGTTGGAGACCAGTAACTAGTAGTGTACCCAGGGGTTGAACCTGGGGCCAATACTGTCTAACATACCACAGAATCGCAGAATGGATAGGGTTGGAATGGACTTCTGGAGATCATCTAGTCCAGCCACATTGCTCAGTGCAAGGTCACCTAGAGCAGGTTGCCCAGAATTGTGTTTTTGAATGTGTCCAAGGATGGAGACTTCACAATGTATCCGAAAAATATTGCTAACAGATAGGCCTGGGAATGCATTGATCTCCTGAATTCTGAAGATGTTAAGCAGCTGAAGGAAGAATTAAAATGGACCAGGGCTGGACTGAATGTTTGGCCATTTAAAGACCTAAAGACATCTGACACTAAAGGAGCCTGGAGATATTTCTTTATTTTTATCCCATTGTTTTCATGACTCATTTTTAAAAGAAAAGGCAGAAGACAGGAACATGGTATATCTGAAATGGACAAAACTTATCCAGCCAGAAAGCAAATGAAGAGTCAGCTGAGCAGAGTGATGTCACAGCAAGCTAGCATGAGATGCTGGGGGCATCAAGGGTTACAAAGTCTAATAAGTACTCAAAATTCTGGATATATGTAGTGTTTGATCCATCAGGAATAACTGGTTTGCCTTTAACTACTTTTCCATAGGCAGAGCAGGAGAATTTGAACAAGAATTGATTTTACTTTACAAGAAACTTGAGGGGAGAGAACACTGTCACTGCAACACACAGTAGCAAGTGTCACAAATATAATCTCCAGAGAGGTTATAAGTGATACTAAAGATACGATTTTCTTTAGGATGGCTAACTCTTGCCATTAGGGATAAATATTTCATTACCAGCAAGTGACTTCCACAGAGAAAAAGCAATGTCTGTTACCACGATCAGCAATGGCCCTTTTGGATTCTTTTTATACTACAGCTATCCCAATAATTTGCAGTAGCTGTAGAGGGTCCAAGATTCAGAAGGCCACTACGATCTTCTTCTATGACCTCTTGTATATCACTGGCCACCAGATTTTCCTGAAATCTTTTCTTTAAAAAACATATTTTTTGTTTTAAAAATATTTTTTTTATCTAAAGTTGTTCTAGTTGTTCAAGAGTGAATTCACTCTTGATAATCATGCCTTGTAATCCAAATTTGGCTTACCTCAGTCTCTAATCTTTAGATCTTGTTACATCCTTGTCTTCTAGATCTGGAGAGTTTTCTGTTAGCAGATTTCTGTTCCTTATGTAGATATTTATAGACTAAAGCCAAGTCACTCTTTCACCCTTTCACCTCTTCTTTGGATAGGACTATTCTGCTGTCATATTGCAGCATAGATCAGAGACAATAGAGAGAGGTTTACATTAGTTAGTTAGAGTTCATTATTCTGCACTCTGCTATGGAATCATGAGCTAATTTCTCTGTAAAGACTTCTGTAGCTAGAGGTAGACATGCATCCTCTGTGAGTTTTTCAGAATCTTCTTGCTGACAACACAATGCCAAACATAGAGGCACTGTAAGATTTTAAAGGAAATAAACATTTTCCTTTCTATTCTAAAATTATAAACTTGAGGAAGGCAAGACCCAGACACATATGTACACATATGTTTTACTTTCAGCATTTCCTCTTTGCTTTTTCCATTCATAATTTTTTTCCTCTCTCACAATCTTTATTCTATTTTCTCCAAAACTTTGCAGTCTAGGTTTGATCCAAGTTATTAAAAATCAGTGGAAAAATTTAGCTCATCTTTAGCAGGTTTTAGAACAAAAATAAAAGCTAATATGTATTTATACAGGATGATGATAAGTTGTAGTGTCGGTTGTACAGTACAACACCAACACCAACAACTGTGTCTAAAAAGTTAGTTTTTTGATTCCAACTTAGTCATTCCCTTTATATGCAATAGAGTATAATAGGCATATTCATTAGATGATTCACAGCATCATAAGATAGGTGTCCAAGATGAGTCACCTGAGTCAGCCTCTGTAAGTAGATTTTTCTTTCCACTGACTATAGAAAGGATAACTATCCTAGATTTAGAGGACTGACTTTTAGATATTTCAGGAATGATTCAGGTGCCTACACAGAGATGCTGAAGATTATCTGAGGTGCCCTCATGGAACCAGCAGAGATGACACAGAGCTTAGAGGAGACCCACAGCCATCTGCAGCAGCAGCTGGAAACCAAAGAGAATTCCATATAGTGTCTAAAATAACATTAAATACTTAGACCAGTCAGTTCCAGACCTAAATTCAGGTGAGGTGAATGCCTCCTTAATTTTCCATTATTATGTGATTAGGTATATAAACCTTATAGGCTTTTACCTAGTAAAAAGACTATAAACTTTATAGGCTCTTACCTATTTGAAAAAGCCTATAGGCTTTTAAATATTTCACAACTCAAAATTCTGAACAATGCATTAGTGTATTTGCTGGTGTGGACTAACACATTGCAACTGTTCAAAAATTTTGCTTTATCAACAAATGCAGAGATAAATGAAAGAAAAAGTAGGACCAATAAATGGCCTACTTATACTTTTTCTTTCTAATTGTGGAGTCCCTTATAGAAAGTGAGTACACTGTATAACTTCACTAAGATTGGGCAATGAGTAAATGAAACATTTTACTTCCCACTTACAATGTCACTAAAGTTTTCAGCGCAAAGGCACTGATTTTTTAAAACTTTCCACTGGTGAAAACTCAAATTAACTTGACTTTTTTTTCCCATTATGCACTATGTTCTGTCCAATAACCATAATAATCTCCATGTTTGGGTTACAGGGAGTGTGGGAGATATGATCCAGCTGAAGAGAAGTCTTTCTATGGCAGTTTTGAGTTTAACTTTGAAGTGAGGCTCCAAGAGGCATCACAGCAGTTTTTCTTTCTTCCAGGCTCAATCCTTGCTATGGGTTAAATAGGCATTGAGCTAATCTGCTATCTTAGGCTCCCTAAAATATTCGGGCATTTAGATATCCCACTTACAAAATGCCTGGTAGAAGGCAGGTGCCCAGGTGTTCAGTTCAGTCCAAAAGGTGCCATCCTGGGATGATGATAATAGCAGAACTTGAGACACCTAAACAAATATATTGTCAAAGTTTAGGCTCTTCCAAGTCCTGAAGTATGCAAGCAATAGGTGTGAGCTTTATGACTTTACAAATCACTGTACTAGACTTTGATGTCTATGTTCCCCCTTAGGAACACCTTTGACCCAAATTCACAACTCACTGTCTTCTGCATCAATTTTTCAACTTGGCTTTTCTAACATAAACAGTTAGAAAGATGTGCGTATGAAATTATCCATAAAATATATACTGAAGCTGAACCTCAAAAATGCCCCCAAAAGAAGAATTTAACACTATGAAAAATTACACTTCATACAAACTTCTCCTGTGAGATGATGATGAACTATGGGAAATTACGTGAAACAGATGTGGCCATTGAACCCAATATAGCACTGGAAGGAGCTCAGCGCTGGTATTGAGGACAGTTTAGGAATCTGTAGAGGAATAAGAGATGCTTTCTGAGCAGGATAAAATTAATTTCTACTCTTATTGTTACAATATGTTAGCACTCATTTATGTGATAGCTTTGAAACAGCGTGTTACATCTGAGCCTACCAATCTTTTTTTTCATTATTTTATAACTACAAGTTTTACATAACAAAAGATGCTTGAGTTGAGACCTAGAAAGGACATATAGTTCTCCATCTTTATCTGTGAAATGTAAAAGCCTGTGGATTTTTGGCATCTTTTTAACAAGCATGCATAGGCTAGAAAAATCTAGTAAATTCAAGGCTTCTGTGAGTTCAGGTGATTTCCCAGGACAAACAAAAGAAATACTTATCTAATAAATTTAATCAGAAAGTATGTTTTTTTAAAAAAAAAGAAGAGGGAAGGAGCACATTTGCACTTAAAGAAAAAAGATCTCTAGCAATATATGTTCCGCAGTATATGAAATGCTTTCAGATTATTCATTCTTACAAGCTCAAGCTCTATCCTTGCTAACTTTCTTGGGAAAAATGAAATTTCTGAAAATAGATTTGGGGCAGATTATGCAATGCAACCACCATTACGTTATATCTTCTATTATAAATACAGTCTACAAAGTCATAACTCTATGTTTAAGTCAATGCAACCTTTATTATTGCTGAATACTTGAAGTAATAGGAAAATTTTAGAAAACACAGTTATTCAAATGTTAACAGTTACTAAATGGTAATGTTTATATGCAACATTAATTATAAGCATTCTATTAATAATTAATATATTATATTAATAACACATAGTATTAAATATATTGTTTGTCTCTAATATCTAAGATAACACTTCATGTTCTTATATATGCATTTATCCAACCTTTTTACATATATATATGATTGCATATGTAATTTATACTTAAATATGTATTTAATAATCTTTGTTTTGAGAGGTGTAGGATACATTAAGAGGACCATTCTTATGTTTCCAGAACAAAGTGTTAGGGTATTTTCCTCTGCTAACATTTTTAATGTTGGTTGAAAAGGAATAAATGGTGCATATTGTGATTGCCTTAAGTTTTCCTGATGTTTTTGTAGACCAGTTACAGGAAGAAAAAGGTAAGTAGGTCTTGGCTCATCAATGAAAAAAATAACCTGATAAAGGGCTGTTCTCCTAAAGAGTGTATTTTTGGTTCCTCGGGTTCTTTGCTTCCTCAAAGAAATCTTTGAAAATGAAATGACTTTTGTAATGATGAATCACAGCTGAAAAGGGGGATACAGAGAATCATCCTCTTGGCTGTATTGATTACAGTGTACAGACAGCTCAATCGCTGATGTAATTAGAAGAAGTAGTGTCCATGGCACTTCCTCAAGGAGTAAGAGGCTTTATGTTATTACATGAGTGTGCTCTAAATGAGGAACAGGATTAATTTCCAAAACTCTGAAATAAAAACTAAAAGTAAGTTTTGCTCTTCTACACTCAGTTGGATTTATTACCTAATAACTCCCATCGCTTTCTTCTCCAAACCCTGTCGAACTGACCACTGATTTTTTGAGTTGGCCTTAGCTCACTGAATCCCCAGATTAACTCTTATTTTATTCTGTATTGTTTTTCTAAATTAAAATGGCAAATTATGCAAATTAGAGTCCCTCCAAAGTGCTCTGTTGAAACATGTGCCTAGAAATGATGAGCTGGAAAACCATAAACTCTTGATCCTTTTCTCAGAATCTGACGTGAAGACCTGAAGTCAATAGATTTTGCTTTTAAGTGATATAGGGTGGCATCTTTACTGCTGGGAAGTGATTGATTAAATTAAATACAGTGCGACTTGGCGTCTAGCTAAATATGAACAAACATGAGCCTTTTCCATAAAGAAATTCTGAGTCCACAATACTCTTAACAACATTAGTGTTCAAATATATATATTCCATATATAGTACCTTCATGCTGACAATCCCAATCTCCATTCCATGTTTTTCTCTTATTTCTTAATTTGTATATAGTTCAGGAAGTGTGATTTAATAGGATCTGTAGAGAATATTGCTTCTCTTAGCAAAATACTTCAAGCAATATTATTTATTCTGTATCATTTTTTATTGACTCAGCACTACTAAAATCTAACTTAGATGTCCACTCAAAAGTAAGCTGTTAAAATATAGGTTCATATTTAATATTGTTAATGGAAAGATACTTTCTGCACACGCACACACACATGAATCTAACCTAAAACAAAATGAGAGAGCTGTGTGCAAAGGAGATGCTAGATTAAGCATCTCTCTCAGTTAAAGTCATTGTATTATCCTGAAACTAGATCATGTTTCTTTTGATAAAAACATAGAGGTTTTCCTGCTTGTTGAATATTTTTGGCAGGTGTCTTGTTAGAGAGACTGAAAGGAGAGTCTCAACCCAGTAAAATAAAAGCTTAGAGTAGTTGCCATTTTAATAGATACACATACTGTTAAAATAAGATACCAACAGAGCTATATTACTCTGAGTCTTTCATGAATAATACGTGAGCATTCTCTTTCAGTATTCCAGGAAACACATATCAAATTCATTCAACAAGCAACAAGAACCTGGTGTTTCTATCATCATGCAGGAATCATGATCAAGTTTCAGAATTGTGTATAGGCTTATATATTCATCCTATTATATCATTTCTTTAAGATGGTGGTTTTATCTTCATAGGCATCTTCCTGTTAAAGCAGGCTTGTAAACTAAAACAAATGCTCTTTAGAGAACTAAGCAATCCCAGATAGACTTCTGATCATGCATGAGATACTGCATGACTGACATGCTTGTTCTTTCTTTATGTATGATGCATGTAAAAGATCATGTAGGGTGACAACACATATTTACAGCATCATGAGACTTTTCCCCCATATTTAGTGTGCTATGCATTTGTACTATTGGTCAGTCAAAAGTGCTTGCAAGGAAGCGCTCCTTAGCTAAGTTTTCTTAAAGAAAAAGAAGGGATTCTGCAGTGGTGAGTTTAGATTAAATTCACCTTCATGTGACTATGACAGGAATCCTATATTGCCAATTAGATTCATCAGTCTCTTAGAGACTTTCTCTTCTGTAACATCACAAAGAAACTGAACACGGGAACTTAGAGAGGAAAGACTCATCTAAGTATCTTTAGACTGGCATAAATGATCATGCTACTACGATATTTTGGTCGTCCCTATCCACTTATTTAAGTTCTTTAATATCTTGACTACTATCATCTTTCCAACTTGAATGCCTAAAAGCTTTATTTCTGGCCCTTGACCTGGAAGGCTGATAACGATTTGAATATTTTCTCTAACTTTATGCTAAATATTAAGATTTTGCGTGTCAGAAAACTCTAAAGTGAGAAAGCAACGTTATAAATTTCCCAAGAAATACCTCCACATGGGTGATGTTGTACTTCTATCTGCTAGTCATTTCAGCTACCCCAAATTATTCATTCTCATAAAACTGAAATATTTCTGCTTTCAGTTCTGAACAAATGTCATGCCTGTTTGTCCTGGCCATAGGACTTGTAAAAGGATGAGCTAAGAGTGCAGAAGAGAAAAGGAGAAGGAACAAGCATGAACAGGCTGTTTGGGGAACTCCAGATTTGGATGTCACACCATTGGATAGGCATGACAGTAGCATATAGAACACTAGATAAAGGTAGGAACACAGCATTAACAGTATGGGTGGTCAGTGCAGAGGCACAGATGTGGAAAGAGAGCAAAACCTGGAAGAGCAAACAGCTGGTTGACCCTGAGGCACGCAGGTCCAGGTCAGGGGATGCTGGACACAAGTAGCTATACCATGCTACTATGTTTGTTCATGTCAGTGCACAAGGTCTTTGCACACATTTGGAGAGCTGAATAAAAAGGTTTGGGTGTGGTCATCCAAACACCAAATCCCAGGGCTTTTCCAGCTGTCTTGGACTCACCAAAGAGACTCATATTCCCAGCGTGTCCCAAATGTCACCTCCTCTTTCAAAATGTGTATAAGCACCACTGTGAATATCCTAATTGCTTCCTGTTAGTGCACCCCTAGACTGCCTACTGGCATAACAACTACAAAGACCATCTCTGCATATGTGTCAGTATCTCTGAGTTCAGCCATCCTGAGATTATGTAGTCTCAGTCTAACCTTAGCTACCATCTCATCAGTAATGAAGTTGAGAGACACCTGCTTTATCAGGAAACACACCTAACAGTCTGTCCCCTGGGCTATGTATGTCTTTCCCTTTATAGGACATTAAGACTGTCTTTCACTCCGAAAAGAAATACTATCCTCTAACAATACTCTTGCTGTTGATCTGAATATCAGTATTAGGCATTAAAAGCACTCTCTGGAATCCAGTGCCAAATGAGGGAGGCAGAGAAAGCATTGTCCCAACCTGTAATACTGTGCTCTTCTGGACTGTGCAGACCTGTCCAGAAAAGAGCCAAAATGTGTGAGAGCCTATCTAGGGAGATGCTCATTTGCCATTAATGAAAAAGATTGCAAAGGGCCACAAAAGAAATATCTAATTTTCTCAAACTAGAGGCTGCTTACTTATGAACCAAAATATGAATTTGTAAGAAATCATGATTTTATTATAGAAGTTCTCCTTGAAACAGCAGAAAGCTATCAGGTTGGTCAGACATGATTTCCCCTTCTCAAATCCACACTGACTATTCCCAGTCACCTTTCTTCATGTGCCTTCATGTACCTGGAAAATGTTTCCAGAATTATTTGCTCCATTACCTTCCCAGGGATTGAGGTAATGCTGTAGTTCCCCAGATCCTCTTTCTTGCCTCTCTTGAAGATGCCTCTATGTGTGACATTTGCTTTCTTCCAGACCTCAGGCACCTCCCCAATCTCTATGGTCTGTCAGAGATTACTGAGATTGACCTCACAGTGACATCAGCCAGCTCCCTCAGCACTCATGGCTGCATCCCATCAGGGTCCATGGACTTGTTTCCATCCAGGTTTTTTAAGTGTTCCCTAACCTGATCCTCTTCCATGGAGAGTAAGTCTTCCTTGCTCCAGACTTCCCCTCTGGTCTCAGGGGCCTGGGATTCTTGAACACCAGTCTTACCAGTTGAGACTGAAGCAAAGAAAGCATTGAGTAGTGGCCTTTTCCAAGTGCTTTGGAACCCTTTTGAGGCCCCTGGCCCATCCAGCAGTGGGCCCACATTTTCCCTAGACTTCCTTTTGCTGCTGATATTTGTGTTGAAGCCCTTCTTGCTGCCCTTCACGTCCCTCACTGCATTCAACTCCTGATGAACTTTGCCTTTCCTAACCGCTTCCTTGCATACTTGAACAGTGTCTCTGTATTCCTCCTGGGTCACCTCTCCCTGCTCCCACCTCCTGTAAGCTTCCTTTTTATGTTTGAGTCCAGTCAGGAGCTCCTTGTTCATTGATGCAGGCCTTCTGCCAACATATCATTATTGCCCATGAGGAAGAGCAATGGGGCAATATTATGAGAGCTGGACAAGCCTTAAAATTCTCTCCACAGCATCCTGGACCTAAGCCCGCATCAGGCAGCAAATAGTTTATTAAAAAAAAAAAAAAAATCTTGCTAGTTTTTACTGCAGTGCCGCACTTCCTCTCTGAGCACCAGTGAAGTGAAGGTACACTGTATCCACAGTGACAAAAAATCATTAGGACATCTGAAAGAAGTGTAACCCTGGAAGGTATACTTAAAGGAAGGTATAGTAGTGAAGGAAGTGGCTATTCCCAACCTGAAGAGAGTGTCTGTGCTACCAGATGCTGGTTGTGGGCAGAGTCCTCCAGAGATATACTGTCTTCCTGCAAGATGCAGATGGAAACAAAATTGCCCCCATAGCAGACACATCAGAGAAGCTATTATGAGCCAGATTAGTTATTCCTCATACTTGATTTCCTACAAAATCCCCAAATTAATTGTTAGGAGTGGAGAAAAAGGTGTAACCATGTCTGCAAAAAGAGTAGAGCAGCATAGCTATGTTATAGTTGCATTTATTGAATGAGAGTTGCTGCTATATCTACTTCTTAAAAAGAAGATTCTTCCTAAGGACAAATTCTCATCTTTAGTTATGACATGAAAATAGATAGATGCATAGCAAGCTTTTGAATAGAGTAGAGACAGTCATATGATATGACTCATTGCTCAAAGTAGACACTTTCAGGCATGATCCAAACTCATGGCTACAGAAAGTATATACTAACTTGGCTATCATTGACGGAGAAATGTCAAATAGGTTGCAGCTTTTGCATGTTACAGCAGATTCGATGTTCAGTATATCATTTTGCTGTTGCTGTTCTGAATGGAATATGTAAACAAATGACCACCAGAAACTATGGCTAAGTGTGTAAAAAGAGCACTTATAGCAGATGTGTTACTGGATATCAGTAACACAATAGTCAAATTATTTTGGGACTAGTAAGGAATCATAATTATATGATTCTGAAAATTACCTCTTTTGGAATGACAGCAAAAACATTGATGATAATTCACAAAATAAGGACAAATTAGTACAAACATTGAATGCAATGCCAGAGATCATACCAAGCAGTTGATGTTTATAATTATGATCATGAGTATGTTAAGGTGGACAGTACGTTATTTTGGAGAAAAATATTTTTGTTTCTTAAATAAATGTCTTTCTTTGAAAAATATGTATATGGGGGCTGACATTAACATGGGGCTTGCAACATCCTCTGAATTTTCAGGGCTGAAGAGGTGGCCTAACAGATGCAGCTGATTTTGTTATGGATCTGATTTTGTTATGGATCTGATTTTGTTAAATTAGGAGGAGGAGGGGGACATCATGAAAATGTAACCATTTTATAAGCAAGTAAACTCACAGACAATTGCTCTATTAAATACGGCAGATACAGCAAAAATCTGGCTGCACCGAATAAGTGACAGCTCTTCCTTCAGGAATTTCATTTTGTGTAAATTGTCAAGGAATCAAGGAACTAGCTGCAACTAAAAATGTGGTCTTAAGTTCTCCATGCAGCTTTCTTGGTTGACTAGGTAACACTAGACTCAATATGTTTAGATTCCCACATTCCTTTTCATGTATGAAACCTATCATATTCCATCTAAACCTGAAGTGTGAAATTTAATCAATTAACATATTTAGAATAAGAAAGAATGATAGAATCAATCCATTGCGCTCTTAGATATTACAGAAGTATCCAGTTTTTATTGTGTTGAATTAAGTTTTTTTGATTATATGTTGCTCTAAAATTTAATGTATGATTTCACATCCTCAAAATTTTAACAGAGATTGTTCCAACAATATATAATTTGATTATTGTTTGTATAATATATTGTAAAATATGCAATTTTTTGAAAACAATCTGTTCCAGAATGCACATATAAACAAACATGAAAGATTTTTATATCGACAATACTTCATGTTGTCATTATAGCAAATGATCTGAGGGAACACAAAGTTAGTAAGTGACATGACTTTTTTCTATTTTTATACGGAATGTTTTAACTTGAGAATGGTGAGAAACTTCTTCCACCCAGGCTTTTCTAGTGGGTTGAGGGACATGGCAATTTGTAATTCTTCCAAGGTATATACAATATATATATTCCAAGACACATTATCTTGGCAAATGAGAACATAATGGACAAAATCTTACCAAATCTAGACATATGGGGCTTTTTACATCAAATCTAATATTATTTCTGGTTGAATTTTATTACTTTCAGGATGCTGCTTTTTGCTATATTTTCACTGTATTCTTTTCTTTTACAAAGTAAATATGAGCTGTGTATGTCAGCGTGAGACACCTCCATCTAATATGCAACTGATCTGTTTATGCCTGTATATGCCTTTATTTTATATTCCTCGTTTTCTCTCTTCTTACCTAAGAATCACAACCTCAGAATGATTTATTTGGCCTGGTAGGCCATTATTCTGTTAACAGGCTAGCAGAAAGTTTTGGGGACATACTGAAGACCCAGATATCTAGTTTATCTCTGAAAGTATCTACCAGCAGGTACTTAGGAAATTGTACTAAAAGAGAACAAGTACAAACTGATACTTCCTAAGTATGTTGTCCCAGGAGTGTGTGGCATAGAAGCTTTCTGAGCCTATGTTGTATCCACAGCATTATTTTTAAGAGTATTACATAGACCTTTCTTCCAAAAATGTGCCTAATTACTTTCAGAATCCATTCATATCTTTGATATCCAGAATTTCCTGTGAGAAAATAATTTTCTTTAAAGTGATCAGCTGTGATTGATATTCAAGCTACTTTTATGTAGGGGCAGACAGCAAGGGACTGGACAAGATAGAGTTAAGGAGTCGAAAGCCTTGGGAGGAATAAATAGCAGTATGTAGATAAGGTAGTAGCTGCACGGAATGAGAAGGAGTGATGATGGGAACTTGACCTTCGGGAAAGTACCGATCTGGGCTAGAGCTTATATAAAGGGCTTGCTTGCTTAAATAAAGTTGATTCTGATCCAGCACATCGGAGTCCGTGAATCAGACTGCCACACTTTTAAGCACTTGTTGGTAGTTTTCCACTTAAGGGATGGTACTTAAATGTTCAAAAGCCTATAGCCATAGTCTTGACAGATGAGAATGAAGTTCAGCAAACATATATCAACCTCAATGATTATCTCCCTTCTAATTCCTCTTATGGATTAATCCTTATGAGGAATTATGAGGGAACCAATAGAAACTCATCCATCCAAATCCCTTAGGATTTTTAAGGAATATAATGAGCATTTTCATTTCCTATCTTGAGACACTGTGTGGTATCTCGTTACATTCCCCCATCATAGTCCTTTATCCTTGTCGGAAATGGATGGATGAAGCAATATCTTCTATCTTTCTAGCTTCCAAGGGCACTGTTCAACTCATCTCATTAACATTTGTACAGTATTTGATGAGGGGGTACTAGAGAAACTTGGAAGTACTAATCCAAAGCTCGCTGAAGTTAATGAAAAGATTTCCATTGACTCCACTGGGTGTTATCTGGCTCTATCAGACTCCAGAAGTGCAAGGACCTCATAGCTTTTTTAAGAACATCTCCTTTTGTACACATGTCACAGACCAGAGGCTTTCATTACAAGGCCAGATTTATCCTGCCTGACATCTTCTCTCAAGTACATGTTAATGATATTGTATGACTGTAAATAATAACATACTTTACAGGCTGCTTAGCTCACAATAATAGTCAAAATTTGAAAATACACAGAGAAATAAGTGCAAAAAATAGTGTGCAGCATATCTAATGTATAATTTTATTGAAAGAGCCAGACAGTGAAGGGCACAAGCTGTTCAATTTTATTGTCTCAGCTAGAATGTTATAAACACAGGATCGGTGATCACAGTCACAACACAGCTGATATTGTAGTATATACATGCAAATGGTACAGCTGCTGCCAGAATTATAAATTTACCTTGACCTTTTTCTGGAAGAAAAAGAAACTCACTCAGAAATTCCTAATGCTATAATGCCTCTAAATGAGGAAGTAGTAGGGAAGTAAAAGGTATAAGGAAGAACTGTTTCCCAGTCATTCTACTACTTGTCCTATCTTGACTCAACCAAATCATCTGCTAGGGTTGGTTGTCTTTAGCAACACAGTAGGAAAATTCCACATTTAACACATAACACCAGCCCAGAGTCCAACACAGAACACACAGTACTAATGTTTACTATTCAAGAATATGCTAGGAGAGGAAGGCAAATGTGTACTGCAGTTCCCAGGCTAAGGGCTGCAACTGGGTACAGTGCTATATGCATATCCTCAGAAAATGGGTGACTTACTCTCTGCCCTTCCAGTATTTGGAACCTCCTGCTTCAGCTTTCTAGTAGAACATCCTCACTTCCAGGCTATAATTAAGAATGTGAAGGTGTGGGAATAGAACCATATCCATCTTCCTGTAGAAACTGCACCATTGGTGGGCCGAAAAGTCAAGAATCATAGTGCAAGAAACAGTAGGGAGATGTGAACACATTTCTATTGCCTAGTGATAAGGTCCTTCTGCTTAGAGGAGGAAATCTTGATAACTTCCATTGTCTCTTGCCTGCTAGGGTATTGGCTTGAAACCTCAGACAAAAAACTTGCTTTGGGCCTTTCCTGATAAACAAATAAAAAGAGGAGCCCAGACCTACATAGAAGTGCAGATGGAGAGAAATGTCCCCAGGGAAAAAGTGTTCTGCCAGCATCTGCTGCCAAACAAAGGTAGTTGACAGGATGGGCTAATCCTTATTTGCAATCATTTATGTAAGAATTTGAGGCATTATTAGCATTCTATTAAGTTTTGATGCTGGAGTAGGTGACATTTTTATTCAGAACTGAAAACCTATGGACCGAGATTTCAGTTTGGTGTGCCTGGCGAACAATCACATAACCATGCTTCAGCCTGTGACCAGACCAAATTAAAAAAGAACAAAATGGAGAGAATAGGAGGAGATACCAGTTTATTTTCCCTGTTGTGATAAGAATTTAGTCAGCACCCTATATGCCACCAGTTCTTCTGAAAGAAATGAAACCCTACCGAGTTTGCTGCAAAAGATGAGCAGAGGACAGGAGTGGTAAGTGCAGCAGTAAAGAGAGATAGTGATGATGGTAGCCTCCATGACTGTGGCAAGAAGTACACTAAACAACAAATTGTAAGAACTGACAGTTCTTCCAGCCTATTTTTCCAGCCTTACCAAGCCTATTTTCTGCGATTCTGTAACGTTGTAAAGGGCAGTAACATCCCTGCTCACCCAAATGATGTGCCTGCTTACAGCGGAAAACAAAACAGAGGAGTTATTCCACAAAATAGAATCCTGACAAAGAAGACTTTGGGCTGGTTAAGATATTTTGTAGATAGGATGTAAACATGGACTGTGTTTTGGAAGTTTTAAAGCTTTACATATTTTACTTATGTCAATAATTAATTTTTCTTTTCAAAATCTGTCTCCACAATAAATGAAATGCTTAATTAAAAAATGTCAATATAGGAATTCTACTTTGTCAAAATATTTTATCATGGTTTTAAACCTCATTTTATCATTAAAATTCACTCATTTTCAGAAGTCTCTAAATATTGACATGTTTTTATAAGAATAACAACACATTCATATTAAAACTTTCAGACCAACTCTAGCTGTGATGAGATATTAAAAGTGAGCTGTAGTTCCAAGGTGAATCAAGAAGTTAACTTCTTCATGTTTTAAGTAATGCAGAATACCATATAAGAAAATGTTTTATAATTTAACAAATTAATAAAAGTCAGACTTGTATAATCTATTTGAAATACATAGAGAACTCAGCTGCTATAAACCACCTGAAGAGAATCACAGAACAAAACAGAATCACAGAAAGGTTCAGACTGGAAGGGACCTCTGGAGATCGTCTAGCCCAGCCCCATTGATCAAGCAGGGTCACCTAGAGCAGGCTGCCTGGGACCCTGTCCAGATGTGTTTTGAATATCTCCAAGGATGGAGACTCCACAACCTCTGGGCATCCTGTGCCAGTACTCAGTCACCCTCACAGTAAAGAAGTTTTTCCTAAACTTCAGAAATAACTTTCTGTGTTTCAGTTTGTGCCTGTTACCTCTTGTCCTATTGCTGGGCACCACTGCAAACAGTCTCGCCCCATCCTCTTTACACACTCCCTTCAGATATTTCAATGCACTGATAAATTTCCCCCCTCAGCCACTGACCACAATCCTCACAGCTCTGCCATTCAGCCACTTGTCAATCCAGCTCACCGTCTGCTCATCTCCAGGCTAAACAGCTCCAGCTCTCTCAGTCCCCCCTCATATGAGAGCTGCTCCCATCCTTCCATCATCTTAGCTGCCCTTCACTGGGCTTACTCCAAGAGCTCCACATCTCTTGTACTGGGGAGCCTAGCACTGGACCCAGCCTCCCCTGGGCTGAGCACAAGAATCATCTCCCTCAACCTGCTGGCAATGCTCCTCCTAATGCAGCCCACAATACCATTGGCCTTTTTTGCCACAAGGGCACCTTGCAGGCTACCAGGACTCCCAGGTCCTTCTCTGCAGAGCTGCTTTCCAGCAGGTTGGCCCCCAGCCTGTGGTGCTACATGGGGCTATTCCTGCCCAGGGGCAGGACTCTGCACTTCCCTTTATTGAACTTCATGAAGTTCCTCTCTGCCCATTTCTCCAGCCTGTCAAGGTCCCTCTGAATGGCAGCACAGCCCTCTGGTGCATCAGACACTCCTCTCAGTTTTGTATCATCAGCAAACTTGCTGAGGTGCACTCTGTCCCATCATCCAGGTCATTGATGAACAAGTGGAACAGGATTGGACCCAGTACTGACCCCTCAGGTACACTTGCCAGAGGCCTCCACCTAGACTTTGTGCCCCTGGTCACAACCCTCAGAGCTTTGCCATTCAGCCAGTTTTCAGTCTACCTTCTGTTTACCACTATTCATCTCTAGTTATCTCATTTCAGGCTGAATCTTCTTTTCAGAACTATTATATCTTGGCATCTTAACCAGTCATTAAAAGAAAATGAAAATCTAATGACTCAGGTATCCTTTATAAATGTGTCTCACCCATGATGCTGTTGTTTTGAGGATACCTTATTGGTGAAGTGGTGCTAAACTGAACAGTTGCAACTTCTTATGCTATGATTTAGCTGCTTTTGTTCTCTGATTTTCTGAAGCTACTTCTCTTTCACTACTGCAAAGGATGAGCTGTATGAATGTTGTCAAGAAGGGTATTGTAGCAGAAAGAGAGAGAGTAGAAAAGAAGAGATGCCCTTAGAGAGAGCATCCTTCCACACTTAAGAGGACTATGACTGATATAATTGAAAAAAAGTTTAAGTCACAAAAAGCTTTTCTTCAGATTTAAACTAGAATCCTTAAGCAGATCCTCATCACATTTACACAGTCAAATATATCTGAAAATAAATCTCTTAAAAAGTTGGGTTTTTTTTTTTTTAAGACAGAGTTCACATCTGTAACAAACTAGGGTTTTCACAAATTAAGTCTTGACTTTGAGGCAGCACTTTTGTTATGTGGTTTATTCTTCAACAAGTAGTTCCTAGATTTCCATTCTACTTTTGTTGCATGTTTACAGCCTAGGATTCCACACTCTAATCCAACATCGTGCACAAAGTATGAATCCCAGTACCTCATTCTTGCATTCAGTTTCCAAAAAACAGTCCAAAAGAAAACTCTGGAGAGATAAAAAAGGCAGACATTTTAAAAGCTGTACTTTGCCCTTTTAAATGCTGCTTTTCAAGACCTCTGTAAATACTTCCATGTAATTCACAGCTGAAGTTACTATCAGTTATTATTATTTAATAATAATAAAAACAATTAAAAAAATCTGACCAAATCCTATTATATTCTAGAATGATATATGGCAATAATTATCATGTATCTTCAAGTGCCATATATAAAAAACACAGATTAACTTAATATTCAATAAAATCTCAAAGAAATATATAATGATCAAACATTATGAAAATAAATTCAAATACTTTTATGAGTAGGTAGTTGTAAACCAGCATGGAGAAATTTCTTCCTACAAGATAAGAGGTCATTTTTTTTTCATTTATATTTGGATCCTGCCATATTCCAAAGATGAGTAGGCCTATCTAGTCACCACTTATTTTATACCACTCACTTTGTATCAGTTGCAACACAGTGACATTGTGTGTAACAGTCCTAATGAAACTATAACATCATATATTCCCTGTGTATGGCTATAATACAGTGCTCTCCCTTCTCCAGCCATGCTGAGTTTTGTGAAAGCAGTAGTGTCTCTAAAACCAACACTGAAAGCACTTTATATCAGCAATGGATGAAAGTCTGAATACCATGACACACGTTTAAGCTGCCTTGTTAAAGAATTTTCTTTAAATCAGGTCTTAGCCTATAGCAAACGCAAGATAATTTTACTTAATGTTCTTCCATGAGTGTTTAGCTTGGTCAAATTAGCTCTCATTCACTATAGCAGAATAGATAATTCACAAAATTATTATAGTTTAACTGTATCTCTGAGCCCTGAATAAACCAGACTTCTGACCTTGCTGTGACGAAAACTGCTTTCAAAAGAGCGATCTTCCACAACTTCTTAGTTCTAACAGCTCATGCTGAATTGAGTGGGAAACCAGTCCTTCTCTTTCCCCCATGGTATGCCAGTTGACCACACCAGACAGAGACAGAAAGGCACTATTAGAGGTTTTCCATCACTTCTCTTTGGTCCCTGTGTTATGAGCTAAGATTCAGCATTTTCCCACTACTTTCTTTGATGGCTCTGATTTAATGAATCCCTGTTTCATTCTGAATGTATTTAAATAAAGCTGCAGAGCTTCTGCTATGCTTTTTCCTACTCTATAAAAAACAACTCCTGTAAGCCTTATGGAGTCCTGCTCCCTGCAACACATTCAACAGATGTCTTCTATTAGGAAGAGAATGCCTGTGGGGTGTAAGTCCTGTCTAGTCAGAGTTCTTTAAACATGGATATAAAAGGGATGCAGATACTTTGTAAGGATTAAATCTGCCTTTTTTTATGACAGAGCTTTAGTGAAAATTTACACAGGAATTAGGGAAACAAGCATGTAAAAAAATAAATCCTTTCAGAAGACATTAAATACTGAAGGAAATAAATGCATTCAGTTAATAAGATGTTCTTTGTGATATTAACACAATAAACTGAAAATAAATTAATATAGTAGTCTGAAAATGCAACTTCTAGTTAATTATTTACATTTAGATAAACAAAAACATATTTTTAACAGTCATGTTTATGTTAGATCCAGAAAAGTTACATGTTGCAGCTAACTTTTAGGCAACTGGAATTTCAACTCAGATCAAGTCTCTCAGTATTAATTAGGGAAGCTGGACACCTCATAACAGGACCCTTAACACCACAGAAGGGGCCAGCTTAAAGTAGCTATCAAGAAAGCTATGAGGAGAAAAATGTGTAATTGAACATCTCCATAGCCTAACTTGTCAGTGATATGCTTATTTCTGTGCTGTTGTAGGACTGACAGGGGTTTCATGTCTTCTTTCAGAGAAATATGAACAATGTCGTGCTTCCATCTTTTTCTGGTTAGTACACACATGCGTGCACACGCTCACACACTCCCTGTAACTGTGGGCAGACTTGCTTGTTCTTCAGCCTGAAGGAGGTTCTCATACACACACACATATACACATACCTTAAAGAGTGAGCTAAGAGTTGTTGCTTTCCAAGAAAGGAAACTCTTCATATCTCCTGTAGAATTTTTGTACGTTGAAGGATTTAAGATTCATCAAAGATTTCAAATTAATCAAAAAAAATTAATCAAAGAAAGTAAAGACATAATATTGATACCGGGTAGCTAGAACAACCTACTGGAAAAGGGGAGGGTTGTTTATCATAGTAACTGATTACTTAGTATAAGATCTAGAAAATGAACATAGAGTAGGATTAAAATGAAGCTGCCTTAGCAGAGACATATAGCCACTAGGCTATCTTCTGGTCTCTCTTTCTCTCTCTGACTCTCTTAATCTTGAACTCCTGTCAGATAACAACACAACTTCAGCAGAGGTGAAGAAAGCCTGGTCACCACCACCCAAAGCAACCTGTAGAATAATATTCTCAAGGAGATGGCACCGAGGTATCTGATTTCCCTTGGGCTGTATATGGAAAGAGTTCAGATTCTCTGTTCCCTTGATGGAGGCTGTTACTCTGCTACTATTTAAAGGGGAAGGAGAATTGGACTGGGTTTGGCTGGGTTTGACATGAAGCTGAGTTCATGTTTGCAAAGGCTTCTGTTTACACAGTGGGCCTTGTACCAGCTCAGTACCAACCCCAGTCACATGGTGGAACAGGGTGTAAAAGATTTGGGCTCAGAGTTGTCCACCTCTCATCTATATGGTTTAAGCATGTAAAAAGTGGACGAAGTGTAGGAAAGGGAAGAGTGGGTGTTAATTTAGAATTTAGGCAGTTAAATTCTTCCAGTGTTCTGTCTTTCCCAAGTGGAGAGGACAGAATGAAGTGGAAAAAGCTTGTATGAAAAAGCAGTTTTGGAAGCATGCTACTGACAGCAAAACTGGGGATGAGTGCTAAGCTAAATAAAAAAAAAAATTGTTAGGGCCAGTGTTTGGAGTGAAATTGTCTGTATATAAGTAGGACAGTAGGGAGATTAATACATTGGGAGACTTATTTTACAAATGAAAACTAACTCTGGTAATTGTTACTGTTCTTAGCAGAGGGCTTTGCACATTTAGACTGTAGCAATGTTACTAAATTCATCTCATTTGAATACAACTGCAAAAGCACAACTGCAAAGTATTTATTGAAACAAATATGGGGTAAATACTCCAAAGATACATTTCTATGCTTGTATTTTTAAAGAAGAATTTTCCTATCTAAGGGTTTTTTAGTGTTAGAAGGAATTTTGTAATTGGATTTGCTAGGAAAAGGTTTATTCTTAACAGAGCTATTTATTTTATTGAATGCTTTCAAGAAGAAGGACTATTTCTAGGTATGTGGCAGTTCAAGAAACCCCAACTGTAACTGAACCTCACCATGCTCAGAGACAAAGGATATGATGAAGTGCCCACTTTGTCTTAAGAGGTCTAAGGCAAGGTTAGAACTGTACCCATATCTCCCTGAAATGAATGCTGCTGTTGCATAAAAAACTGATTCTACTTAAATCTGGAAGACTTAATGCATATGAATACTTTACTTGCAGGTAACAACAAAGAACTACAGAAAAAGAATCTTATTTGGGTTTCAAAATCAGTCAATATCTGAATTAAGGTTTTCTGTGTAATCTTAATTTAGTTTATTTATGTTTATTAAATGATCATTTATGTTTTCCCTAAATTTTCTAAGTTGTGAGTGGAACGTGCAATGATACATATAATTAATTTTAAGTACAAAATCAATGGATATTTGTAGCATCTTTGTTTTAGTTGTCTATAACTTTTGCTTTGATGCTGAAATTCTGGATACAGTATCAGTCTTGAGGATTTTTTTTTTGTATCTGTTAAAATGCTTCATCCTTCTAGGTATGAAATAAATCATTCTTATAACAGTATTGTGTTGTTTGGGGTTATTTTGAGGGAAGGATGGCAGAGAAATGATGTAACTAAACTACTTATAAACAAAAAATTAGGAAAAAAATAGAATTCTAACAAAGCATTGTAATTTATTTTTAAGGGGCACTAATAACCTCATTTAGTAGTAACTTCAACCCACCAGCAAGTCATCATTTTAAATGTAACATATATTGGTAGCAAAAACATGCATCCCAAAGTTGAAAACTCTATGTCTTGATTATTCGAAAATCAGTGCTTTTCTTTGAACATTCAGATAATAAATCCAAATTGTTTTTAAGTAGACAGTGTAAGGAAATGAAGTAAATATTTTAAAACTTGGTATTTTATCATAGGAGGAAATTACAAAAATTTTAGCATGTAGGAAACATGCTAAAATGAAAGATAATACTTTATGTTGGCATGTTATGTCATTTAAGAATTCGCTCATGAAGAGAAAACACAAGGAAGCATCTGCAAAAAGACAGAAACATAACTCTGATAAGGAAAACAAAGTATGATTTGAATTCAATTTGGCAACCAAATACTGAATTTTTAGTCTGAAGGTGGGCAGCAGTCTTGTTTACATGGTGAAGCAGGCATGCAAAGTCTATTGTTTAATGCATGTGAGACGTTTCGACAAAGTTGGTTTTTGACTGTGGAATATTTTCAGATTTAATTCTCATATTATTAGGAAAAAAATGATTTATTTATTTTGTAATAAACAAAATACAAATCAAGGGTGCACAGAGACATCAGTCAAGATTAGACTTATGATAGGGATATATATAAGATAACCCCTGCTTCATAAGCTTCCTGTTAAATAATCGAAGAGTGGGAGGGAATCTCATGATACAGTTCAGAAATAAATTCACCTCAGGTCAAATATCAAGCAAGTCACAGAGCTGAATCAGAATCCAGGCCTAGTCAAGGGCTACATTCCCTGCAGCAGCAGTAGCAGACTCCAGACACTGGTGCCACGTTTGGCACTATCAGACTTTTATGTTGGCACCAGTATGATAACCTAAGATGTGTTTAAAATAAATATCTCATTAGACATGAAATGTTTTTGCTATCACATATTTAGCAATCCTAGAGAGAAGAATCTGAAAAAAACTAGTTTATTTATTTGAATTTGCAAGGTCTGTAAAGTAAACAACAGGAGCCAACAATAGTTTTAGCTAGCTCCTTATCTTTTTGAGATATTTGCCTGAATTTAGGGTTACAATTATGAAAAGCTAGGTTTGTTTTTGAATTCTAAACACATTTAGGTACACAAAACCTGAACATGAGATGATGGCTTAAAATGGTATATTATTACGTTACCTATTGGTAAGGCTAAGGCTGGATTAGGAGTAAGTTTAGTGTCTGACACAAACTGAAGGTCTAGGTTAATTTCTGGATTCCTCAGTGCCTACAGAGCTAATGTAGGGGCTTAAGTAGAAGGAATAATGGCTTTTGCTTAGTTTGATAGCAAATGTGAATTGCTAGTTTAGGTAAAGGGCTAAAATTAGGACCTGGAGGGATGGAGGTGCATAGTGTTACTGGTGGCACCTGAAAAGCACAAGGGGCTGTAACAAGACCTGGGCCTTAGAGGAGCAAATTGGTTATGTAGATGGTACCAGAGGCTCTACCTGGGTAACACACATGGCATGGTATGGGCCACAGCTGTAGAGTAAAAGAAATTTTCTAATTTGGATGGCAGTTAAAATTTGGAAACTTGTAATCAAATATTTTACTTGATTATGTATTATTTGCAGCCCTAAAATGGTGCAAGTAGCAGGGTCAAATAAGTCAGAATGAAGAGATGGATATGGCCAACAAGCCTATTGTAAAGCTTGGTTTATGTTTCATTTCAGCTTAAAGATTAAGACTAGGAATTACTGGAGATGTGAGATACTTGTAACCCATAAGAACCATTAAGTCAAGGACAGAAAGGATTAAGGAGCTAAGACTACTGCTGGAAGCTGCAAAAAAGGCAGGGCAAAAAAGGGCTGGAAGTTGTAGAAACAAATTTCTTATAGTTGATTCTCTGTCTTTAAAAAACGTAACCCTAATACATAACCTACTTTACCAACAATGAATGCCCACATCAATATTAGACATTAGGCATTCCAGGACTATCCCTCATCTTGGTTCAGAAGACCCTGAAGTATATTGTAATCAGCTTAGCTCTATAGACCTTGCTTTCCAGTGCTTAATCTATAATACAAGCATAAATGCAGCTTTAATTAAGGATCTACAATCGACACCTGTCCCAAATCTAATGAAAACCTACTCACCTCTATCAATAAACTCTTATTCCAGCTCTGTGAGGTTTGCAGTTCCAGTATAAACATAGATCTTTGTACTCTTTTGTACCAGTTCCTAATCCAGACATCAGCCCCTACTCTAGTCTTAACCACAGTTTTCCTTTAGACACCAGTCTTTGTTTTAGTCTGCAGAGGATGCAGCAATTAACCTGGCTCAGTCACTGATGAACTGCTACATTCCCTTACAACCATTACAGCCCCCATCTAGGTATATGTAAGGCATATCCAAACCAGATATAAGCCCCTTTACCCAGGCCAACTGAAGGATCATTGTAGCTCTGAAGGCATGAGAAAATACAGAACTCTTAAAACTTTTCAGCACCTCTTGTACAGAACCCCCATTTAACTCTTCCCTAGCTCCAATTGAAGCCTTTCCCTCAACCACGCTCTAGCCCTTAACAGATTGTCTTGGCCCTGTGTGCTCTGCTCAGTCTAGTAATATACTTAATTTCTTCAGTCTATTCCCTTACCTTATTTCTATTCCTAACCTTCACTAGAACAGTAAACCCTCCCATACAACCATCACACCAGAAGACTCAAAAGAAGTTACTCTTTTCTAACAATGCTCACCCTGTGAATGTATTCAAAATACGTTTTAAAAGACGTCAGTGCTGTTTTTAATACTACTCCATATCTTAAAATTAACCTCAGTCTTTATCTTTTCTATAGATCAATGATCCACTCCCCTTCAGAACTAATTTTAATTTCTCATTCAGACCAAAATTGTCTCTAATTCTGGTCCTATGGACTTTGTAGGAAAGATAAAGATATTATCCAAGCTCTGCAGTTCCTGTTATCCTGATCCTGTTTTTCTTTTAACTTGGAAACTGTAGTCTCATCCATAGTAATGAGTCTCTAACAGATACAATCTAGAAGATAGCTTTATGGCTGTTCCAGCATGCTAGTGTGTAGTTGAGATGGAGGAAAAGGTTTGGGTTAAGGTAATATGAAGAGCTTACTGTGTTGTGTTGTCAAGGTACAAAGCTTGAAAAACTGGGATTCAGGCTGGAGATGGCACAGGCTGGAGATGGCTCAGTCTAGTATTTTACAGTTAGTTCTTTGGCTAGCATGGTCTGATAATATAGTTTGAAGGTAAGGTCAGGGTTTGGTGTTACTAATACTACTGGGGAGAGGAGATGCTGGAAATTTTGGCATTAGCTGTATTTTCGATGGTGCTCTTACCTCCCTTCCTCCCAGTTTTGGAGGGAGGGGATAGCTAAGGTAGGAGTAACTGATTTCTTAAAGTTATTGCTGGTTCTCACTAAATATGCAGAAGTTGGATGAGAGCTTGGTCTGAAATACTGGTATCCTTCATGTCCTTAACCTGAACCCAAAATCAAAGCTTACACCTACTCTTAGCCAGAAACAACAACAACAACAAAGTGTTTGCCCTGTTTGCCTCATCACAGCTCTGCCTGGCTTGCAGGACATTTGCAAGATCAAGTTCTTTAGTGCCTATCCTGCCAGCATTAACCGCATCACTATTCCTAAACTTTGCTTTCAATTTGCAACTATTAGTCATAACTGCCACAGAGCAAACCATGACTCCCCCACTCCTGTTTGCATCAGCTTTTATTCCAATACTATGAGCCTTTATTCCAATACTGTATTATCAGGTATTCAGTCTCACTTTATAACACTTTATAATGTTATGAAACTGGTCGGCACTAATATCTTACCTCAGGATTTAGGGAGGAATTAATCTCCTGGCTGCAGTTAAGTCGTTAGGCTTTTGGAATAGGTGTGAGGGTCTGACGGAAGACACAGTGAAAACTTAACTTTTGAGTTCTACACGGCCAGCAAAAGCAAAACTTGAACTGACAGAGGTGAATGGGTTCGAATTAGTTCTTTGCAGGATATATCCCATCTATTGAATTCCCCGGGGTTTATAGATCATTGTTTTATTGAAAATGTCAAGTTTACGGTTTGAGTAAAGTTTCTATTTAGCAGCATAACAGACATAAATCCCACATAAGAGATGGATGCAGAATTTGATACAGATAAATGTTTTGCAGCTGTTTCTCTAGTCACTACAGGCACCCTGTGGTATTGTAAAGATGGAGTTTGAGTCAATATAAGGGTTTGGCACAGGCAATTTGAAAGCCTAAGTTTGTTTGTGGCCTTTACAAGGTCCACTGAGTAGGAAAAGTATCAGCAAGAAATCGTGGGATAAAGCTAGTTCTGCGCTGACTATGGGTTGCCTGCCTGTGCTAGAGTTATAGCTATAAGTAATAGCGGATAACAGCAAGGACTCAAGAACAGTTAACTGTTATATTCTATAACACCCTGTTAAAACTTAAAATAACTTGACAGAGTGAATTATATTTCTGTCACAGGTCCCTGCTAAGAAGTTTAAGGTTTGGGTTCTAAACAGTATGAGTTAACAAAACCCATGTTTGATGGATGCTACAAAGAATGGAGAACAGGTGGAGGTCTTTCTAGAAGATACCAGAGGTGGGCTATTGTGTTATGAATGAGGAAGAACTGAGGGTTGGATTCAGACTCAGGTTAAAAAGTCAAAAGCTGAATATTAAGCATGTTGCTAGACCTTACCACTTCATCGGAATTTTCACAAACTCCTTAATGGATTGTTTACACAACAATAATGAATGGTTGCCTGTATAAACATATTTAGGGATATAAAATGTATCTTTCACTGTCTTAGCATGCCACTAAAGATTTTTCTTTTGACAGATGAATGCTTCTGAATGGGGACTTGGTAGAGTGTTCTTGCAAGAAATTAAGTGTCAAGGAGCAGCGAGAATGTGCTTCTCTGCAGGAAAGGCAAGCCAAGAGCCAAGGGTAACAGCAAAGCAGTGACCTCACCGACAGGAGCAACACTCACACAAAACCTGATCAACAAGAGCAGAAAAGGTCTAGTGACAGGGTCCAGTCTGAAGGTGAAACGAGCAGGGTCAGCCATGGTCAAGGACCATAGTCCAGTGATCAATGGACAAATTCGTAGTGATGAGGCAGGTCTGAGGACAAGCAAGGAAGTCAAGTCAGCCTCAAGCACACAGTCAAGTACACAGCCAGACACAGGCAAATCTATGCTGTAGTTCAGGCAAGCATCAGGGCAAGGGCCTGAGCTTAAATGCAGGTGCTAAGACTGCAGATCCCAACATGCTTCACACAGCTCTTATGGTAGCAGTTAACATTGTTGCAACCCATGCAAAAGACAAGCCCCACGTTAGCCTGCAGATACATCAGTTGGGATAAAGACACCAAAATGTTCCAACATCCAAAAAATAATTGTGACATCAGATGTATTACAGTCAATAAAGAATCAGATCTATCACTCTTCGTAACTAACATAGTTCAGCAACTCTTGAATGCTGTGAAAACCATCTTCTGCTATTCTTCTACTGTATTCTGTGAGCTTGTTATATGCAGAAGTTGTGCAACCACCTGTATAGAAGTGTCCAAATAAATACATGTCTTTAATATCAAAATAAAAATGTCTGAAAAATTTTCAGGCAGCTTACTTATCTTCCCCTCTTATCCTGCGGACAGAATCTCCACATTTGTTACTGTGCCTGCATCCTGAAAATCAGAAGCCAGCGGAAAGCATCAAGGATTTGCTAAGTGTCATAGATCCAGGCTGTGTAAATTGTAGTCATCCCTTTTAAACATGGCTCAGAACCCGCATAGATCAACTGCTTCACTAATAACTTGCTCTCTATTAATGAAGTACAATCCAGTACTTGTCCATGGATGCTCTAATAGCACCTGAGGATGCTTTTGAAATCATGTTCTCCTTCTCAAAGTAACAACTTCAGTTTTAGTGAATGCTAGATGACAGTTTGACTTGTGTCCAGCCCTCAGGAATCCCAGGCCCTGGAGACCAGGGAGAAAGTCTGCAGAAAGGAAGAATTTCCCTTGGTGCAGGAAGATCGGCTTAGGGATCACTGAAGCAAACAGCATATGCACAAGTCCATGGGCCCTGATGGGATGTACTCATGAGTGCTGAGGAAGCTGGCCAAGGTCACTGCGAGGCCACTCTTAAGCTTTTTGGAAAGGTCATGGTGATCAGGAGAGATGTCTGAGGCCTGAAAAACAGCCAGTGCCACTCCAACTTTCCAAAAGGGCAAGAAGGAGGACACAGGGAACTCCAGGCCAGTCAGCCTCCCCTCAATGCCTGGCAAGGTGATGGAGCAGCTGCTGCTCAATACCATTTCCAAGCACATGAAGGACAAGAAGGTGATCAGGAGCAGTGAGCACGGCTTCACAAAGCGGAAATCGTGCTTAACTCAACTATTCTGTGATTCTGTGACTGTATTCCTGCCAGAATTCCTACAGCAGGTCTGGGGTTTCCTAGGTTGTCTTCCAAGATTTGGATGTCTGGATCTCAGTAAGCCACTTGAAAGCTCTAGCAAAGCTTCTAGATCATCCTCAGGCTGATTTTATCCGGAGTCATTCATTCCCTGTGAATTTCCACATCACTGTATTTCCCCCATATGCTTTTTTATCATGGCCTATTAAACAAAGCAACAGCTTTTAACCCATTAGCTTACTTCTTGAAGTCATCTCACTTTCAATGTTGCTGCTGCAACAGCAACTCTTATCATTATGCCAAAAGTTCTTAAAATTGCTCTCGGGTTCTTCTTGAAGGGTGGCTACTGCCTTTGTAACTGTGAATATAAGTACATTTGTGCAATTGTTGCTAGTGGTGTGCTATTATCCCCTCATTTTTTCCTAAAGGATTCTGAATCTGTATCTTCTATTGGCAACATCCTTGCTGCGCAAATTTTCCACTACATGTAGACAGGCCTTGTCTTCAGCCATTGCAGGAGGACTGCTAGTATCACTCCACTGAATAACTCTTGATCAGTGTTTCAACAGAAAGCTTTTGTAGCAATTCTACATAGGCAACAACAACAACAAAAAGCCTTTCTCCTTCAGTTCAAACAGGAAATTTTGTCAATTATTATAGAAGAATAAGGACTCACACAATGGCAGCTCCACACTTTTAAAATTGATGAATGTTTAAAATATTCCTGTTCAAGCTCTACTACTCCTTCTAGACTGGAACTTAAGTCTCTGAGGTATGAATCAACCTCCTGGGCTAACTCCAAGCATATGTATATAGTTTTATCACAGCACACACAGAGTTGCTTTGCCAGATTCAAAAAAGGCACGTGAACCTTATTTGAAGAGGCTAATAAAATTAGTTCTGATGAGTCATCATTGCGCAATCGTTAAAGTGGAAGTATTCAGAACAGGAAGAATAGGTGAATTAGTTTTAAATTTGAACATGCAAAGCTGATATGGCTAGGATAAAACCAGGAAGCAGCAAGCATATAATGCTTTTTATTTTATTTTCAAGCAAGTATTGATAGCTGGCTTATAAGGGTAACACAGCTGAAAAGAGAGACATACTCATCTACAGGATTACAACGAGTGTTACGGATCTGTAACTGTCATTGGAGCTAAAGTAGAGTTAATTCTCCTTCCAATTAAGGTTTCTCTACAGAAACTGAACATCTTTATTTCTTGTTAGATTCTACAAGATCTGCAGGAATAGCTGGTGGTCTGGAGCCATCAAGGCTGAAAAGCTGGTGTTTATTTCTGAAGCAGCTATGATGACAGCAGCTCGTTTTGTCACAGAAGAAATATGGTTGATTTTCAGCAACTCAAAATGCCATATAGTGTATCTTATGGGATCCTAGGCTGCAACTGAAAAAGACTTTGGTCTGATGATGGGCTAAGGTTCAGGACAACAAAATACTAGAAAAAGTGCTGTGAAAGCTTTAGTTGAGTAGGGTGAAGGCTGTGGTTAATAGGCATGGCTTATGGTTAACGTCTTCTGAATTTACTCCTAAAAATCAAGTAGCTTGTTGTTGCCAGGAATATAAATAACCTATAACTGAATTTCTCCCTTCTCCCACGCCCATTAATGAGAAGAGTAGCTGCCATTCTGAAGTTTAATATTCCACATAACAAAATGAGATATCGAAGGCCTGAGGAAATGTCATTGGAAAGATGAAGAAAAGAATATTACAGTCAGGGCAGAAACAGCAACCACTGAGGACAGTGGAGACATTACCAACTTTAGACAAAGAAATGTAAAAAATTTAAAATTTGATAAGAACAAAAAATCTGCATGCTTTGGACTAGTTAAAACTTTGAACTTAAAGAACTTGAATCTGCGTGGACCACTGAAGTATCCCTTCTTCAGATACCAGAGAGTACACGGAGACATCTGGCCCACAGATCATGAACAACAGATCTTATTAATGGAGGCTACCTATTACTGTCTAGATTTCTGCGCTGAATATACCCATTAACGTTTGCATTTTGGAGGGCAAACTATCTTACCTCCATTTTTGAACGCTCATCTGCCCTCTATTCATGTCTATGATTTTGGCAGAACTATCACTTTATAGCCTTGTAATGAAGATTTAGGCGAGAAATGGGATTAGGAATACAGTTTAGGGTACCACCAGTAATAAGTTAAACCCCAAGATCTGAGAAGTGGGCTGGTGCTGATAAGAGCAAAATGTTTACAACTGAGGAATCCCATGCTGTCCCTAAAATCAGGGTTGTGTTATAGCTTGGTTGCACAGGGACTTCAGTTTACGTCAGGACTCCTCAAGACTTGCAGGTCTGGATCCAACAGGGGCAAGTGACTTATGGAAAGCTGTAGGGAAAAGCTGGTTCACTTTTTTTAATTAAATCCAACAATGGACATGACAGCAGGATTAAGGTTATCTTATAAGTGATGATGAAGCACATTTATTATTAGATTCTATGAGATTTGCAGAACAAGGTCACTGGACACCAATAAGGGTGACTTGACTCAATTCTGCAGCTGATGTAGACCTATTTGGTTAAACCTATGGTTAGGTTAGAGATAATATTACACTTGTAAAAAATAGAGACCGAAGATGTTATTTAATTGCTATGATGTTTTACAGCGTCTTCAGAGCTAGAAGAAAAGGTAGAGCAGTGAGGCAGTTTGTAGATGATTTTGAGGTCATAGAGGGCAAGTGGGCTCTGGTTAGGCTTAAAATGTAACGCGAATCTACTGTCATAAATGCAAAATTTGATTCTGACAGATCTGGACTGCAATGTGTTTTAAATTGCTTGTCACCATATGCTGAATGGTTTGCTCTCCCCCACAGCATTCCTTATGAGTGGCCATACTTGTTGAAATCCAGGTTTCATCTTGCCAGCAGCCAGACTCTGACAGCGAACACACAGGAAATAACATAGAAGTGCATGTATTTAATGATACGTTTATCAGAATGCTCTTAAGAGTCTCTGAGAGCTGGTTCACAAACCAACTTCAGAGGTGGAGATGTCGCTTTTTAAATCTAATAAACTTTTTTTTTTTTTTAGATTTTTCTTCCATGAACTTTTCCAGTCACCTCTGAACACATTTTTACTGTCAGCATCTGGAGCATCCTGTGCCAGTGCGTTCTACAGATAAACTGCACATTGTATTAAGAACCACTTCCTATCATCTGTTTTGAATGTAAGGCCACCAAACCTTGTACTGAGAAGCACAGTCATTTCTTGTTTGCTTATCCATGGCACTCATGATTTCATGGACCTCTGCCATGAACCCCTTCAGTCTTATCACTTCCTTGTTGAAGAGACCTAATCTACTTAGCTGTTCCCCATACAGAAGCTATTTCACACCTCTGGTGACCCTGTTTTAAACTGTTATGAACCTAATCCAGTTCTATTATATGCTTTTGCAAGCGGGAGGGTGGATGGAACACAGCTGCAGACAGACCACAACCCTCCATGAAGAGTGGAGGAATGGTTTCTATTTTGTTCTCTGATCTTTTTAAAATAGTTTTAATTTGATTTTGAGTATAGGGATGACATTTTTAACAGAACCATTTATTATAATTCCAAGATGTCATTCCCGAGAAATAGTAATCAACTCTTCTTTCTGTGTAAAGTTCGGATTGCTATTCCTATATATTCTACTTAATATTGGATGCATCTATACTGAATATCACCTGCTATTATATTGCCCAGTCATTTAGTTTCATAAGATTCTTTTCTAATTTTTCTTAGTCAGGCTTTCTGTTTGCTACCTGAATGACTTGTTATCAGTAAACCATCACCTTTTCCAAGGAATGCCATTTTTCACATTGTTTATCAATCTATTGGAAATTATCAATCTTAGCACAGACCCCTGAAGAGTTCTATTTGTAATTTCTTGCAGAGTGAAGACTGACTGCTTACATCACCTCTATCTTCTGTATTTCAAGTATTTATTTACCTATGTAAGGATCTTGATTCTTATTCATTGCATACTTTATTTCTTTAGGAGCTTCTTGATATTTTGTTGACAGTATCAATTAATGCATGTTGATACCTTCAGAAAAGCACAACAGATATGTAAGGCATGACTTTTCTTTACAAAACTTGTGTTAATAATACTGAAACACAGTGACAGAGGACTATGGCAACTAAAACCATCTGAACTATAGGAAAGCTAGCAACAATGGAGAACATCCATTTGTGGCACAGCTAAGAATGAGAAATTCTAGTGCACTGTGAAAGAAATGAATCATAGCAATAAAAAAGACCTTTTAACTAGACATGAATTGTTAAATTATTAATAGTGTAGAAAAGGAACATTTATTCAATTAATACTTTTTTTCTGTCTTTAGAAGGAAGCTGGATAAGATACATGGATCACATAGGAATAAAGAGAAGATTCTTACTTCACAAGTAACTGAGAAAGATATTAGGCAACATCAACAACAGATAAACATCTTAAAGTCCCACAGGATGTTTCCAGTAACACTTCATTATTTACTGAGGAAATATCTAGTCTTCTGATTTAGATGTTATTTATTTATTACAGCGACAATGAATCAACAAAGGATTGAAAACACTGATTTTTTGTCACCATTCAGAATGAGGAAATGGAGTGATAGGAAGGATAGCTGACTAGTCTGAGTCCAGTCAGAGGCAAATTAATACAAAAGAATGATTTAAAAATCAATAAATAAAGAATTAAAAATAGGAATATATATAATCTCAGTCAACATGGATTTTAAGAAAAATAGGTTTTACAAGATAAGATGGGTTGGGTTTTTTCAGACAACAGACTTTGTTGACAAAAGTAACAGCACAGATATCATATTATTGAGTTTAATATGTGCTACTAATATGAGAACCCAATGCCAAGCGGTAGTAAAATGACAGAATGAATTGGCACTTGAGTTTATAAACAAGAGATAGAAACATATAATTTGAAATCCAGATATAGCATTGGTGAGGCTGATACTGGCATGCTATGTGCTGTTCCAATATTCTCTTTTTAAAAAGGATGTTGAGGAAAAAAGTGGAAGGATCATGGAAAAATCATAAAGATAATTCAAGGGCTGTAGAAAGTGTCAAAGGAAACATTACAATATAAATTGCAACAAGACTGGTAGTCAGGTGTTCTTGCCTTGAATAACAGAAAAATCTGTTAAAATGGGCAAGTAAACACAATAATTTATCTCTGTTATTTTCCATTAAACTATGAATAATATACTGATGTCAGGATAGTTAATGGGGACTGGCTTCAAGAAGACCCTTTTTAAAGACATAAGGTATATGGATATTTCATCAGTTGAGAAAACTAGGACCTTCAAGGTTGATGCAGTTCTACTGAGTTAAAAATCACCTGAGTTTGATTTTCTGTATGTATTCCTTTGGGTAAGATAAGAAAGAACCATCCAGTTTCCCTTTCATGGCAACAAAAATGCATCTGTTTTCCATATTATCTAAAGCAACTAATCAGAGCATCCATTTGCACTGGACACATATAAGATCAATATGGAATAATGTTCTGTTTCAGAAGTATGCTATAGAAAACTGCCAGATTCCTTCGCCATTCTCCTGGGATGCACTGCTGACTGATAACTATTCTGCTGTCAGGGTCATCTCACCTTGAATATAGATTAAGACAAATAAAATGAAAATACTGATTTTACCATGCAACACAAAATCCAGAACTTTTTCCAACATAACAGACAGATGTTTGTTTGTGCTCCATTGCTTGGAGCACAGGTAACTCCCTGCCTACAAAAGCATTTGCTTGTTGAACACAGTAAGTCTTACCTTCTCTGCAGAAAAAATAAAAATCAGTATTTAGTGGTTTTCCAGTAAGAACTATCCTAAATAGATCATGCTCCTTTAATTTCTATTCCTCCACCCAGTCTCTCAGTCTGAGAACTTCCTACTAGAGCTAGTAAAATATTTTCAAACTTTGTTAAAAAGTTGCTTTGTTAAAAAGAATGTTCTGTGGAAATATTTTGCTTTCTATCAACCTCTGAAAAATCACAAACACAGATCCCTAGTATGTTGCACCAGATTGCTTCAGAGTGAGGTAACTGGGGACCTAACAGACTGAACAGCCAATCTCAGGATCAAGTTTCTTGGCACAATCAGGGATTGCAGGACATCATGGAGCCAAGAACATAGTAGCCTTGGGAAATTTAGCTAGATCTAAGCTTTAAAGACCCTGGAAGGCCTCTCAAGACTTGATTTGCTAAGCATCTTGTTCCACAGCACGTAGCTCCCTGTGCTAGTCCTAATTCTAGGGAATTCCCAAGAGTGTTCCCACTTCTGAATTAGCAGGGTCCCGCATTTAATTCTGGAGAAAGCATAGCTTATTCTGTGATCCCCCGATAATGTTTTAACCGTTCCTATTATTAAGAGTTTTTATTTTTTTCATTTGTGAGATTGTCTTCAAATCAAAAGAAAGATGTTTTGAAATGTTGAACTTGCTCAGAAAATGGAAATTCAGGTTTCATCTAGCTCCTAATCATGATGACTACAGTCAAAGCCCTTTTCCTTTGAGTACCATCCACTTGCCGCTCTACCAGGACCGATACTGACAGAGAAAAAGAGACAAACAGCTCTATCTGAAACAATTTTGTTGTTGTTTTGTGTGAGTTTTTTTAATGTGAATCCTGTGTTTTCCAAAGGAATAACTGCAAAGGTCAGAGATGCATTGATCAAAGCTGACTATGGAACACCGTCTTTCCATGACAGTCTCTAATAGAAACATCTGACTGTGATTTCTGACTTAACTGAAATTATCGAAGTGTTATTTCCACTAAAATTGCTCTGCGAAACAAGTGAGAACATGGAGGGAAACAGCCATATCTGTGTGCAGTGCCTGATGGCAGTGATAGCAGTCCATCTGTATTCTTTTAATTACAGAGCCAAATTCTTTGGTATATCAGAACAACAGAATAGTTTTACAGAATTTGCATACAAAAGAATATCTCAGTTGAATATTTAATGGAAAATGAGCATTTTAAATGAAAAACCTTTCCCCTGCGATATCTGTTAGTAAGTCATTATAAAAATGCATGAAGTCTTCCCCAAATGAGTATGCCAACTGGAAAAGGTGAAAATGATTGCACTGCTTTTATTATCCAGGCTGAGGTCAATGAAAAATCTAAATGAATAACATCATAGACAGTAAATCATCAATTAGATTTTTATTTTGATGATAGTAACTAATTCGGCAACATAAGGTCTTTTCAAAGTTATATCTTTTTTTTTTTTATCTAGCTGTCTTTTCAAAATAAAAGGAAATCAGAGTGAAAATTGTAGAAAAGACCTTTACAATGTGACTTTTGGAATATGTGATTTTAGCAACAACAATAAAAATAACCCATAAAAATTGAAGATTGGTTCCACTTTGTAATGACTGCCAAATCCAAGTTAGTTTTCAGTTTGGCATTAGTGTTCTATGAGAAAAGCTTCAACAAATCTGACCTTTTAGCTTAGAATAAGATTAAAAAAACATGGAAAATGATTATAATAATAATAAAAAGTCAAATGTATAGAAAGTTTTCACTTGTCCCAAAACAGTATGTGTTCTGTCATATGTGAAAATTCCTCCATTAAAAAATAGACTAAGATCTTTTAGGGGAAAATCAGATCAGAAAAGAGGCTGAAGAGAGCAATCACAGTAGCAAAATATTCAATAAATGTGTAATAACTTATTAAAAATAATGTAATGTGAGCAAAGTTGCTTTCTCTCTTAGGAGGAAGACTGCTTTATAAAGGTCATACAAAATTATGTTTTAATCTTTTGCTTTCCCCTGGGTTAAAACTAAAGATATTGACCATTTTGGTCTATTGCCCTACACGATCTAAAAGATCTTATATTCACACAAACAATACACACAAGGGTGGCAGTGATGGGGAAACGGATCTTTTTATCCTGTTCTGTAACTAAGCTGATTTCACAGGGATTCTTCTTGCTCTACACTGGTTCTTTGCTGCCTCCAGTGGAGGCTGTACACAGCTGCCTGACTGTAAAGATAGAGAACTATTTTTAAAGCTGCTTATGAATTCCCAGATTCTGATGCTTGTTTTATTCCAATTTGAGCCATGATGCAGCAATGCTACTATAAACTCTACCAGGCGGTAAGAGTCCCCAAAGGGAGAGCTGGTTTGCAGTTGCCTCTGTCCCATAAAACCCAAGCAGAATTCACAGACTGACTACACCAGAAGACAAAATTGAACGCTGCCAGGGATGGTGCCCAGGTACTGGAACTCAGCCACCTACACTGTTAGAGTAGTCCCTGGCACATATTTAGCTTGTGCCAACTCTCCTAATCAATTCCCGCATACAGTTGGGAAGCTAGGCAGTCCCAGAAGTATTCCTGATGAGTAGTTTGCATAAGGCTACCCTCTCACAGAGTGTAAGCAGGATGAACAGAATGGGTGTGGCCTGTCCTGTGCCAGCTGGCTTAAGTGCCAGAGACTCTAGCAATGGTCTTGAGCACATTATATTTGCTCCTATAAAGGTAGTTATGTGTTCCAGGTCCTGGATTTTCTTTAGTTAGTCTGAGTCAAGATATTTTCTCCCCTCTAAAAGATGGCAGCCTTCCACACAAAAAGAGACAACATTCGCAAGTTTGGGCTAGTGGACAGTTTCCTTCTGTCACTTTAAGTGCAGAATCAAGAGAAGCGAGGAGTCAAAATCTTAACTCTATAGACTGCTCTTTACAGTCCTCTGTTGCTATTGAGTAAACTTAATGCCTTTACCCTAGAAGGTGGCTTTTTTCATTATGAAGTTGGTTGTGAAGATGCTGCACAGATACAGCTGGGTCTGCGATGCTGGTTTCTGGAAGGACAGAACCACTGATAATTTCACAGCCACGTGATCTTCCAAAGGGTGTACTTGCCTACAAGCAGTCTCTAGACCATGATCTTGACTACAGGCATGTTCTGCATCTGAAGTGTAAACAGTTGCCCAGCTGACCACCAGAAAGTCATGGAGCCTACCTACTAAATAAGCAGCATGTCTCCCTACTGATTATCCACAGCGGGAAAAAAGTACCCCAACTTTTTAAATTGGTGGATACTTCCGCTCAGTATTCAAATGCCGATAGTGACTCATATGGGACATCCTTATGTTTACGTAAGATGGCATTTATTTTTCAACATTTATTTTTTTTAGAAGTGATACATACACAGTGAGATGACATTCTCAAATTTAGACTGTACTATCAAAACGTTATCATTTATCAGCTATGGCACTATAAAACACATGTGATTCACTTGTCTCTTTGAGCTAAGAACTATGGTTGGGAATGGAAGAGCAAGCTACTCTGCCTCTAAAACAACTGAGTTCCTATGTACACTGAAGCCATTCTCATTCCCTTTGTAGCAGAGAGATCAGAACAGGCCAGAGAAAGCAGTGCCTGCTATTGGCTAGTGAGAGAAATGAGCTAGGGATTTTAGTCTTGCTCGTATGTGGAAAAACAGCTCCTATACCTGCAGCTATGTAACCCTAAGGTGAACAGATAGCAGTCAACAATGAACACACATATAGTAGATCCACTTCTGCATATGAGATATAGATAAAGATGGGCCTTCCCCTGAACTGCTTATGGCTAAAAAATAGTTTCTGAGAGAGGAATTAGCCTCTCACCTTCCATTAGTTGTTCAAAAGTTAGGAGTCCGGTCTTTGTTAGTGTCCCTCTATAGTCAATAGTCTACAGTCAAGAGGAGCTTGACTTGCTTTTCTGTGGCATTTATCTTTATTCTGCAAAGTATCTCCAAAAACCTATAGATGGAATAATTTGGAGTGTTTTTCTTCAATCCCTGGTTTCTGAAGCTTGAGATTCGAGGGGATACTTTGAAGACTATGAAAGGTAACTAGACAAACTGAGACTATTCTTATTAGACCTAAATTTCCTCCAGCTTGCTCAGTGGGATTTCCACAGTAGGCTTGCATCAGTGCAGCACCACAAAACTGACTGAAGATAATGTTGAATCTGGCTCAATGACTGACATGTTGGCCAATGCAAGGCTGCCTTTAGCCTTGAATTTACAGGAAGAGAATATTATAGCCAGAAATCTGCTTTTTTAAACTTTCTACCAAACATCAGGCTGGCCCTGCCTGTGACACTGACAGAACATTTAGGCAGTATATCAAAGTTCTTCAGTCTTGGTTGCAGTGATGTTTAATGGGATTTTAATCTTCTTGGCATTTAGACCAGGTAAGAAGTGGGGAAAGCCCTTAAAATGCTTAATTGGCTTTAATACCCCTAACATCTGTTGAAGTTTTTGTTCAGGTTATGCATGTTCTCTGGTTGATTTCAGCATTACAGGAATTCTTAATGCCTCATCTCTAACCCTCCCCAGCAGCTGTCATTGCATTCAGCACTGCCTCTGAGAGTTGGAGGCTCACAGAGATGACTGAGCCTGGTGCATAAATATTATTTTACACTTATGCACAATATATTATATTGAAAACATATTCTGCAGTTTCACAAATTGGAACAGAGATTTTGGAAAATACCATCTGTTGGATGCTTTTTCTATCTAGATTTTAAAATAATTTAAAGATGATTTTAAATCTATCATAAACGTAGATTCCAAAGTAATGCTTACTTGCATACTCTGCTCACAGAAATGTAGCTAACCTAACAGTGGCCAGAAAGAAAATCTGCTTGTCACTTGCCAGTGCAGATATTCTTGAATCATCAGGTAAAGCTTCCTCTTTAAAGAATGATTGACTTCTATATGGGATAAAAATCCTAAATTATAAGCAGGATCTGTGACTGTCAAATCTTTGTTTTTATATGGATGTCATCTACACTTTGGAAGTCCAGTTGTCATGTCAGCCCATTGATACCCACTCAACAAACCCAACAGAATTACCAGCCCCATCCCATCCCATCATATTTATTTTTAGCATGATTGACATATAACCTGAAGATTAAATATTGCTTTTCTTCTGTGAGGACTGAAAAGTCTGTTTTTAAAACTAACAGTGCAACTTTTTAGAATTTTTGTAAGCAGTTGTAATGCTTATTGAAAAAAATGGATTTCAAAACATTATTTTGAGGCTCTGAAGTCAATAGAGAGCAATACAAAGAAGCATTTTTATAGTCTAGTCATATGAATGTCCACTGCAATTTTTCCTAAGCATAAACTCAGTTCATATATTGGTTATGAGCTCGATTTAGACAATCAGCTCTGCTCTGCAGTCACTTCAGAAAATGTTGCAGTTGCTTTTATTAAATATAGATAGGAACCCTTATGTCTGTTATAATCAGCTGAAACAGGAGGATGCTTGAAACTGTAAGGCTCTTAGCATGAAAATTTCACCAGTCTTAGAAGACAGAACCGAGGAGAACACATTTTCTTATTTTCACGTACACCACATATGTAAAAAAAGAGAAGATATCTTTCGTTTAACATTCTAACATGGCATTAGAGAATGGAACTGGTGAAATTTAGTAAAATTGCTACCCAGAAAACACAGACTACCGTGTGTTAGTTAACAAAGCTAGAAATTCCGTTTTGGCCTTTGTTCCAAGTTCCAGACGTGGTGCCTCTGTTCCATAATCCATCCAGGGAATGAAGAACAGTTCATCAGCAAAGTCTGTCCACCCAATAACATATTCGATCTTTTTTTTCTTTATGCTTACTTCACAAGGTCCTTATTCAGAGGATTAAGATGTTTATTTTAAAGATAGGATATTTTTATTAACACTGTAGATTGATTTATTCATAAGATTTGATTGCAGAGGAGAACACTAACTTGACATTCTGTAAACATAAGCCAAAAATTCACGCCAGGAGCTTTTAAATGAAATCTATCCCTGCAGGACAAGCCAAAATACTCATTACATTGTATTACCTCGGTGATCTCCTCACCTAAGATTGTGTTGCTTTTTGAGACTGGGGGTCGTGAGAAGGTGTGTTCATCTGTCATTTCTGCCTGAAGGCATTCAAACTTACATCTTGTAAATCCTGGAAACATGCTTTCTTCAGCATCCAGGCTGCTTAGCTTTGTCAAGAGTCAGATGCTTCCTGATGTTCAGGAAAGAACTCCAAGCACCTGTGAGATTTAATGGCAAAATAATGCACCTACTCACTTCAGAAGCCTCAGGAGTCAGACTGAAGGTGGGTGGAAGTCTTGGGGATCACGGTTTTGTCTACATATATGCAGAGGAGGATTTCGGTAGTGGTAAACATTTAGGTAGTTAGCTTAGATCTAGCCCTAAGAAAATGTACTTGATAAAACTTCATCTGGTGGAATATTAAGTTATCATCCTAAATCTATCAGTGTAAATTTCAACTAACTCCACTGAAGTCATGGGAGCTACTACATATCTTTCTACAATTCAGTGTAAACAAATCAAAATAGACCATTACCTCAGTCTCTGCATGCATAAAAAGGCAACAGATTGTTTACTTATCTACTTTATAGCTCAGTTAATATTTCCATAGTACTTTGAGTCTATATCTATATTAGTAAATTAAAGAGGAACATTCCTGGGCATCAGAATGAAATTGTCTACATTGTTAATTTGTCTTTGGCATGCTTTTGGCCCATGCCAACTAACACTTTCCTTAACTCATGCTGGAGTTACCTTGTAAAAGGGATTAATACACAGTTTTGATAAGTCCACAGTCTTTTGAAGAGGAAGACAGTTTAATAAAGCAAACTATTAAACAACTCACAAGACCTTCCATGTCAGCTGGCCTCCATGCCAGGCAATGTTCCTGGGTACATCCAACTTACTAGAAAAGATGAAGCCTGACATTTATAGTTAAATGGTGCACACGTGCACAGTGCATAGTTGAAACACAAGCTATTCCTGATTTGGAGTATGGTAACTAAAAGTCACACCAAACTTATCCTTGCAAGCTAGGGGTGAATCTATCTGGGCATGTAACTGACTTCCCAAACATCTCCTTTGATTCTGCAATTCTATCTGCCTGTTTCCAAAAAGATTAATTGGGAAGAAGTAGCTATATTGTCACTATACTAGCTCGTAGCTATAGTGTCACTATTTGGTATGACTAACTTACAGCTATAACCATACCATGGTATTGTCATGCAAAGTATTATTCTTCATTACTGATGAAGTATTGTTTCAATTTTTTTCCCCAAGTCTCAAGACTGGAAACAAATCATGAAGCCAAGGAGAAACTATTTTTCTGGACTCCTTTCAAAATTGTTCTTGCTCAGTCTTGCCTCTGGATGTCTTTCTTAATCACATTGTATTGTGTATTGCACCTATAGATTTAAAAATGATAAAATAGTATTTACAGAAAACAGAACGGCACATATAAAAAGTGAACACAGAACATTGTGAAATCATCTCTTTCTTTTTTCCTTTTGTTGGGAAGCACTTGTAAATCTAGTCATGAAAACTTCTTCCGCGATACTCCGATGGTGATTTACAGCCCTTTGTGAGCAGATGTAACGCTCTGCATCCGGCAGAGGACGAAGCTCCTTCCAGACGCACGTGGCCGGGCCGTTTCGGGGGCCGGGCGCGGAGGTTGCGCGCGCGGGGGCTCTGACAGACGGCGGCGGCACGGCGCGGGCCGGGGGAGGGGGATTCCCTCCACAGCCGCAGCCGTTAACGGTCGCCTCTGCGCGCCTCCCGCGCCCGTGCCCAGCGGCGGCACGGTGTTCGCGCCCGCGGGCCCCGAGGGGGAGCTCGCATCGGTCGCTGCCCCCGTGCTGGCTCTGCGCCGCTTCCCTAGGCTCGGCCTCGCCAGGGCTCAGTTTCACCGGCGGCCACTGCGGGTCACTGTTGCCGCTGCCTGAAGAGAGGACGCCACCGCGCTCTACCTGACTGCTGTACGGCACCAGCGCAGGGTACAAGGGGCAGCGCTTTCTCAGTTACCGATCTCACTGCGTGGGAGCGGACGTTATCAGCTGGGTGCCTCCTTCCTGGCAAGTTCACGTCCCCTCATCCGTTCGCCTCCCGCTCCGACCCCGTCTTCTTTTGGGGTTTGGAAAGTACTCTCATCGCTTGATCCAACTTTATATTTGTCTTTTTAGCTGCCAAGGGAGAGGTTTATACACACAATCAAAGTAAACAGAAAAGTTCAGCTGGATCATGTTTCACCGTGTTTTTCAGCTCCATAAGTTCTGAGGGGCTTAATGGGGAAACGGAGGGGAACTGTATCTGGGCTGAAAATCTGTGGTTGGGCAGGAGGTGTTGCATCTTGCAGGATGACTCTCTCTCACAGGGGAGCGTAATGCTAGGCGTTTCCAGGAGGCTTTCGCCTCTTCTCCCTCCGCCGCCGTGTCTCCCAGGTCCCCCGTGGTAATCTCCCTTAATTCGGGCTCTCACCGTTCTCCGTCAGAGCTCATGACTGACAGGAGTCTGTAGCGCTCTCCTGTCCGTGGCGCTGCCTTCTCCCCGCTTCGCCCTCCCCCCCCCAGTCGGCTCTCCCAGGAGTGCTTCCAGGCAGTGCCGCGCTGCGAGCCCAGGAAGCCGCCTCACCGCGCGGGACTGCGCTTGCCAAGAATCGGCGAGGAAGGCGACACGCCCGCCTCTTCCACCCGGAGCCCACTCCGGCCACCTCGCTGCGGGCTTCCCGGTCGGGAGGAGCAGAAAATAGCCTCCCTCTTCCCTAGCCGCTCGCCGCCGCCCCAACACCTCCCCTTCCCCGCCGCAGCCAGACCCGAAGTTCCTGGTAAACACGCGGCTTCCCCGGCCGCCCCCGCGACGCGGCCCCCGGCGAGTGACGGCAGGGAGCGCGGCGACTGCGGCCCCGGGCCGGGGACCCGCCTGACGGCGAGCCGCGCCAAGGGCCATGAATATTTCAGAGGCTTCTCAGCGCGTTTCTAATTAAAGGCCCGGGCTAGGCGCTCCCCCCGCTTCCCATCTTCCCGCCGCCGCCCCCTCCCACTCCACACACACACTTGGGACTGTCTCCTTACGTCGGAGAGAGGAGAAGGAGTGACGGAGCCCTGCCCGGGAGAGCTGCGCTAAGGGGAGGGACGGGGGACTGGGGCGGGAGGGGAGGGAGGGCTTGTGCAGCAGCGACGCTCTCGAGGTTGCCAAGTGGACTTTTATTGTTTTCCACCCACTTCCAAGTCGATACTATCTGCCGTCTCATGTCCATCCTATAGCCTATATAAGCGGCTGCGCTGGGGCCGCAGGAGATGGAGTAGTTTGTGGATACGGCGGGAGCACAGGGACGGGGGGGCGGCCCAGCCGGGGAAAACTTGGTCTCCCCGCCACTCGCGGGCTGCTCTGCCCTGGAAGAGTCACGGGAGCGGCTCCCGCGGGAAGGACGCGCCGGACCGCGGGACGGAGAGGCAGGTAAACGAGCCAGGAAGGGCCGGCGACCTCCTTTCTCCCTGCCCCTCTCCCAACACCGCCGCCCGCCCCGGGGAAGCGGAGCGCTCCGCGGCGGGGCGGGCGGCGCTGCGGGCTGGCCCGACCACGCGAGTGACAGCCGGCGGGCGGGGGGCGGGCGCCGCCGCGCTCCCGGCGAAGTTGGCGCGGCAGAGCCGCGGCACGGGGCGCGCACGTGCGCCGGGACGGGACGGGGCGCGCGGGGCGGCCGCGTGCGGCGCTGGCCGCTCCCCGGCTCTCGCCGGCGCGGGGAGGTGCCGAGCGGCGCCGGGTATGAGGCGAGAGCTCGCGCCGGAGCGAGCGCGGCTCGGGCTCAGTGCTGCTCCGGGCAGCGGTGGCTGTGCTGCCGCGCTCTCTCCCTGAGCTGGGAGGGAAAAAAGGAAAAGCAGGGTTCCAGGAGCGCCGGCAGCAGCGAGCGAGGTGCGTCCTTCCCGCGCCCCCGGCCGGAGCAGCGCACCTCCTGCCAGGGCGAGATGCTGGCCTGGCAGCGGGGGCCGGCTGGCAGCCGTCCTCCGCGAAACCCCGGCCGGGCCGGGCCGCGGCGGGGCGCAGGGCCAGGCGGGCTCGCTCGGCGCGCAGCCCCGCGCGCCTCTTCGGCAAAAACTTCGCGCAAAGTTGCCGGCTCCCGCCCGCGCCCCTCCGCTGCGCTGCGCGGTAGGCGCCGGTGGCCCGTCGCGCCCTGCTGCTTGCTCCGCCGCGGTTCAGCCGGGGGGATCCCCGGCGCGGCGAGCGCCCCCGCCTCTCCCGGGCGCGGCTGGGCAGCGCGCCCTTGCGCGCACCCCCCGAGGGCGCGGCGGCCGCGGTGCCGCTCCTGCGGCGCTGCGCCAGCTGCGCTGCCGGCCCGGGTGAACCCCGCCGGTGCGCGGGCACCCGCCTTATGTAAAATGAAAAGCAGAGTCGATGGTTTTCTCCTGTAATCTTTCACCCCCTTGAGTCTCCCCATCTCCAACCCACCCCCAATTTTTCTCTTTCAGGGAAACAGGAGGCCTCCCACAGCAGCGGATCCTTCCTTTTCATCCGGTCGTTCACCCTTCAGGTCAGATTGCAATGAGCAGACTGAGGTCTCCTGGGTTGCTGGTGCTAGTGCTCCTAATGCTCTCAGCAGGATATTGCAAAGAGAAAACTGACTCCACAGATTTGAAGGACAGGCAAAGTCTCTTAAATCTGATCATGGAGATCATTCAGGAACTGAAAAGGTACCACCTGGAGAAGGACAGTGGGGTGCAGTACTTCTCCAAACATGACTACACCTTAGATCGAAGGGAAGTGGCGGACTATGGGGGATACCAGGATGAGCAGAGAGTTGGTAAGTTGCAATCCATGACTTAGGGGATCTTTTTCTTTCTGTGCTGCCTTGGGGAATTGGAAATCACATCAGATTGCTAGTTTTATATCAAGAATTCATCACTCAAAATATCTGCAGTTCCCTCTGGTATCAGAAACTCATACAGACTGCAGCTTCAAAATAGAAGAACTCCATTCATGCTTCAGAGACTCTTACACTTTGGACAATGTACCCAACTGAAAGTCAGACCTCTTGTGTGTTGGCTTTGAATGTACAATATTAATACAGGAAAACAGTGAAATGTGTTGAGATCAGAGAAATCGGGGATGAAAAGGTTCTTCCTCCTGGAAGCTTACCTTTTTTTAAAATATGCCTGTTGTAAGTCTTTGCTGAAAATGACCCTACCAATAATTGTTGTAAGTTTTTGCTGAAAATGACCCTACCAATAATTCTTCTGCAGAACTATGCTATGCCCTTATAGCGTTCACATTTAGAAGTCTTTCCTGCAGTTCAGCCTTATTAAACTTTTCACCCCTTCTTATTAGTCCCTTTTGTACTCTGGTGCTAGCATCCTTGAAATACTGGGAAGCTGGAACAGAGTACTCAGCTGTCACTCTACAAGCCATGGATATTTTGAATCATTCCTTCAGTCACCATTCTACTCATTTGAATTGCTTTTCTCTAACCTCCAGTGAAAGTCCAGATTTTTTTGTAAGAGGACATTTGAAATGGTATAGAGCAGTCCAGAAACAGTCATACCAAGCCCCATGATGAAAGACAGCTAAAGCTCTGTTTCATGATGTACTTCTGTGCATCCATCTAAAAGTTGATTTGGCTTTTCCTGTTGCCATGTCTAATTTACTGTTCAGTGTCGCTCCCAATTACTGCTGCTCAACTTACACCTCCTACTGGAAATGACTTTCTGAATATTTTCCAGCAGACGTCTATTCATTTTTTTTCCAAACTGGCTTTCATTTTGCTATTTTGCATTTATGTGTCCATTTGTTGATCTCATAAAGCTTCTTTCTACCTTTTCTTCATTCTCACTCATATTCAAAAATCACAAAGATCAGTAGTTGTTGGTGATTGTCACTAAAATGTTACTTCCCCATCCGGATGATGAATATATGAAGGAAGACAATTTTGCTCTACTTAAGATCAGCACACTGGGAACATTTTGTTTGATAAATGTCAAAAAATTAAGAGGCCAGACTGGCAGTGAACTGTAACCTATACAATTCTTAAGTCTCAAATTGGAATTTGGGCAGAGCTGGCTATCCTACATCTATATGTTGGTGTGAAACATCTGGCTTTTGATGATATGTTTGTTTATGTGAATATAAAACCACTTGAGAGCAGATTAGTTGGTACTGCTGTCATTGACTCCTAAACAGGACTTTTCATTCTGTTGTTATAATAGAATTATTACCAGTAACTCGGAAAAGGTTCCTTTCAGATGACTCTACTGCTTAGAGACCTTCAGTTCAGTTTAGGTATCACTTTCCCAGTGAGTCTGTCCCATGGAAAATGCCTGAGTGAAGCATGTGTGTTTTTAATGCTGTTCATGACATAATTAGGTCAAATATGATAAGGTCAATTTTACTTACACTAACTAAAGTTAGAAGTAAATGAAGAATGACTTTCGAGAAGTGTCTAACCTCACAAGCCAATCAGATCTGGATGGAAATGTTCTCTACTTTATATCTGATAAGAGGTGCCAGGGGAATGAAAAAGGCTGCTCAGGCATTTATGGTCAAATAAATAAAGCACCATGTAGTGTATCATACACAATCATCACTAAGCTATCAGCATAGAGTTTGTAATGGAGAGCAATCAAAGATAGCTGTAAATCAGGAAGACGCAAGGAAAGGCTAGTGCTAAAATGGATTTCAGTAAACCAGTTTCATTTTGCCATCTGCTGAACACAAAACGCAAGGCGGTAAACCACAAACATAGGGAGCCAGAAGAGAGCAATTTGCTTGGGATCATTTCCTGTGAATTTTATTTACTGCTAGCAGAAAAAGAATTCCTGTAAGTAGATCAATGCAGTTCCATGATTACAGCCAGATAGTACTTGTACAAACACACTTCTGACAAAATAGTGCATACATTTGCATAAGAGAATCAGAAAAGAAGCCGAGAAACCAAACTTAGATATACCTTTGGATCTTTACTGTTAGTAGAATATGCCATTTCCAAGCAACTGCGTACTAAATTTTCTTAAAGAATTTAAATTTAGATTAGGGATAATGCAAAGCATAAAGAACTAAAATCTGATTCTTAGTTGTCGAAAGCATTAATGACTGCACACCTAACAGACATTGTATGTTTCATCATCACAGCGTTCTGTAGTACTTTTTACAGTGGCTCCATATGTAAAAACAAAGCTTGCAATTTCGTCCATTGGACACAAATGAGTTTTGATCTTTGTGTGTCTGTCAAGATACAGCAGTGTTGTTTGCTCATCAGAGTTTTTTCCTCCTTCTTTCATACTATACTTGGCAAACATAGTTCTAGTATAGCACAGTGAATATTCTTTTTTCTGTCCAACAGAAATAGTTCCCAGAGATTTGAGGATGAAAGACAAGTTTTTAAAGCATTTAACAGGTATGTTTAATTTTGCATTTGTATCCATTATTTCATCTACAAACTGTAGGCTGCACTGTTCTTCCAATAGCTCCTGTGAGCTGTGCTGATTAATAAATTATTTTTCTTTATGTTTCAGGCCCTCTCTACTTTAGCCCAAAATGTAGTAAACACTTTCATCGACTTTATCACAATACAAGGGACTGCACCATCCCAGCATGTAAGTGCCAAAAGCTAAGGTTAACTTCCATAAAACATCAGAAAATTCCTAAATATAGTACCTCTATGGGATACCAGGTTTGTGATACTATGCTAGACTATGTTTCTTGCAGCGGAGTCTGGAGTGCTCTGAAAGGTGCTAACTGAGCTTTACAGCGTGCTTGCTGGCATAGTATTACTAGTTGGGAAAGTGGAAACATGACTTCAATGCAAATACACTGTGTAGAATGACTGTAAACACTGCCTCCTTAGATACCTATGCCTAGGTCTGTTTGGTTCCAAATCAAAGGTGTTTATTTTGCATAGGAACATACAACTCCTTTCCCAAACCTCTCATATTTAGGCAGACTCAAAATAGGATCAGAAAGCCAGATAGGACTACTTCCTTCTTATGAATTATCTTATGTAGAACATATCTTATAGACATTTTATATTTTGGCAAGTCAGCTTGTCAGTGATCTTCCCTGTAAATCTTTGCAACCTTTGTCTTCAGTGAAATACATAACTTACTAAGGCTTAGTAAACAAACCAGCTGATGGACACAAATTACAGTATCTCAGCAGTGTTGGCAGCATAGAGAATTAAAAAAGAAAACCAGGAATTGACATTTATCAGTCAGTAGATATGACTCCAGATGGACACAGAGGCGGACCTGTTGAGTAAGAAGATGCTATTTTAGTACAGCCTTTTTAGAATGGAAGAGTGCTTTATTTTACTTGTCTAAGGTCAACCAGTTAGATCAGTAGCAGAGCTGGGAATAGAATCAAGAGTTTCAGATTTCAAGTTTCAAGTATTAATAAATATTTCAGTCCAATATATTTTAAAGGCATATTTGTTAGGAATTGCAGACTTTCTTCCTATTTGTAAGGATTCAGATTAGGACCATTTTGGAAAGATATCAGGCTACTTACAATTGATGAGGAATTATAGATAATGGCTAACCAGGTCATGTTCAGTTTACATTGATTATGAGGATAGAGTTGTTAATAACTAGTCAGTTTTAGACAAACACATGGTCATATTACCTTTTCTATAAGGGTCACATCCAAACATCATTTGACTCAGCACTAACTAGTACCTTCAGCTGTGAAGCTAAAGACTAGGTAGCCTGAAAGTCTGAATTAGCCTTTCCCTCCTGACAGGTGAAATACCCACTAACATAATGTTTTCTGGGTAATGCAACATAATTTGTATAAATGACAATTACAGCATATCAAAGTTGTGAGTTAGGGATTGTTAACATTGAATCTCTAGGAAACATTAGATGTAGTTACTCATTAATGAAATAATACCAAGCAAAAATTGTTATCAGTCACTAGGCTAGACTTGCTAGCATCTTCTTAAAGCAAATTTCTTGTGGAAACATGAAGTAAACAGCTTCTTGTAATTCTTCACGCACAGTATCAGGTTACTTTTTGATGATATTCTGATTTTAGGTTAATACTTACCTATTTAGTCTATGTAGTCATTGAAAGGCAAATCAACAAAGAAAAAGTGCCTGTGATGCTGCAACAAAGTGGTAGCTAGTACAAAAGTATTTTGTGGGCATACTTTCCAGTGCTTTATGTAGCATAGTAGCATTGACATATGGACAGTAACTTAGTCTGCTGTCGGTGCATGGCTAGCTTTCACATAATTTGCTCTGTTTGCCACGTAAAAGAAAAAAAACCCACGTCTCTTAATTTCGTAGCTTTGTGTCAGTTCTGTTCATCACTACACAGCTCCTTACTACAAAGGCATCAAAAAGCAGAAGGTGCCTAACGTCAGAACTACTAACAATAGGAGTATGGTGGAAAAAACAACCTAACTAGTTTTAAGATTAAACTTGACACAGTTATGAATGAGTTTATGTGATGTGGCTCCTTACTGTAGCAAGGGACTGGACTTAATGTTCCTGTGATTACGTATGAGAGCATCAAAGGAATAGGTGAAATCATTCTACACTGGTATGAGGGAATATATATATTCTGTTTCTATCAGCCAGAGACCTTATTCGTCTAATGTATCAGTTCTTCAAGGAGGAAAATATATTGGAAAGCTGCATTATTTTTTAATTATGTTCACTGAGGACTGAATTTTAAAGATAGGTGAGCAGTACATTTTCTTCCCCTAGTGTGGAAATACTGTAGTCACATGTTTAGATCCCACATTTGAGTACAGGCACAGATGCAGACATTTTCATACATACATGCAGTTGGACAATCTCTACACACATTCACGTTATTTAGCTATAGATACTAACTATGCACAAATCACATGCATGTGGTTGTATGTACCAATTAGACAAGGCTCACAGTTATGTAACTCTTGCACACTAAATTTCTGAGGAGCAGATTTCTATACTGTTGCAAACTAAGTTGTTGATTAAAGTTTATTATGACAATAATTTCCACACCTTTAACAATTTAACAATTTTGATTTTTAAATGCAAAACTGGTTACTTTAAAAATGTCTATATTTATTGTGTTTTTTCATGACAGACTATAAAAGATGTGCCAGGCTTCTTACTCGGTTGGCAGTAAGCCCAATGTGCATGGAAGGATAAGGTAAGCTTTTTGATAGTGAAAGTAGCATTCTATGGCATAGTAAATCTGTGGATTTTGCACTTCAAACATGAAAATTCATGGGATTATAACAACAATTGTGCTTTGGCTAAGGTATTCCTCTTTCAGAGTACTTCGCATAACTGTCTTAATCTGGCAAAATATTGTCCATAAATAAAGGATACCCCCTACTGGAGGCATTTATATAAAAATACATGCACATCAGCTGTGAATTACTCATAGCAGTATGTAGATATCAGATAGTGAATTTGTTGTTATAGAACAAAGCACAACAGCTGTAGCTGATTGAGTTGACTCAGTATACAATTGTGCATATTGGCAATGGAAGCCCTTTTATGTGTGCAGCTGTAGATTTATGGTGTACATTTTAATATGAATTAATATATCCATAACTATATGCATGAAAGCTTTATAAATGCAGATAAGTTGCAGGTGCTTTTATAGTAATTCAATTAAAATATATTAGTAACATTGATAAACTAACTTCATGCTACTCAGATTTCTTGGGATTTCCACTGTGTTCATCTTTTACATCAATCAGTTATATCCTTCTCTTTAATCTAGATGCACCTCTTTACTTCCTAGAAATGCTTTGGTAATTTCAGGGTGCACCAAAACCAAAAAAGTACTTCCGAACTATCTGTACTTCTACGGAATTGACACATAGGAACACAGAAGGACTAATTTAGATCGTGTCCTTCTCAATCTTTACCTGAGACAAAAATGTGACCTCTGACAAAGTGATAAATAATAACCCATACCAATGTCAAACCAATATGTTTTAACTCTATGATAAAATAATATATCTTGTGGAGAGAGTCAGTGAGGAAAAGCAGTAAATACTATGCATCTTAGTTTATTCTTTAAAGTGCTCACACTGTTTTGCATAGCATTCTAACAAACAAGCTAGGGAAATGCGTTCACGATAAACGTAAAAATGGTTGGAAAGAAATTTCAAGTTATTAGTGCTTCGCAGTCAAACTGGGAGAATATTTTGAGCAGAGTCACCCAGAGATATGTTATGGGTCTGTTATTGTTCAATATTATCATCAATAACTTGGGTGACGGGAGAGATTATACTCTATTTATGGATGACAATGGTGTAGGAGAGGCAACCATGAGAGTATGATATTAGAATTGAATACTGAAATTGAAAATAATCTTGGAAAATTAGTTGACTAGTCTAAAAATAGGATGCAGTTTAAGGGAAGGAGCAGAATTCTGGAGTCATGTAGGAATAATCAACTGCAGCAATACAGGGCAAGTTGTGATTGGCTAGATAGGTAGAAGTTCTATAGAAAATGTACAGGTTGAAGTGGATCACAAACTAAGCATAAATCAACCACATCACACTTGGACAAAAGGCAAATAACATACTGGAATGCGTAAATAGAAGCATAAATACCTGAAACAATCCCTCCACTGTTGCTGGTAATGCCTCCACGGGAATACTGTATTCAGTAAAGGGCACCACACTTGAAGAAAGATGGGTGCTTCTTGGTCCAAAGGAGAGCAACACGGATGATCAAAGATCTAGAAAACACAGGTTATATAAATAAATAAATAAATAAATAAATAAATAAATAAATAAATAAATAAATAAATAAATAAAAGGAATTGGGATTATTTAGTCTAAAGAAAAGAAGACTGAGGGAAAACATGATGGAGCTATTCAATTTCATAAAAAGTGGCTACAAACCATTCTCTATATTTAGTGTGGATAAATAAGAGGTAATGTGTTTAAATCTGCAGCAAAAGAGGATTTCAACTAGACATTAGGAAAGGCTTTTATAATGGCAAAGACAGAGATATATATTAAATAGTTAATGTAATTCTGCATTCTGACTTTACGCTAAGTTCCTCAACATTCTTTCAAGTATTTTCTGCCTCTCTGACTTCCTGTCTGTTTTCATTTTCACATAAAGAAGGCAGCATACAATAAACTATCCCAGCTTCAACACAGGTGCTTTCCAAGGTCCAATTACTTGATGTTACTTGACACCTTAATCTGAAACATGCAGCCACAGAGAGGAATCTTTTATCCATACTTTGTATGTTCAGGGACAGAATCATGGAAGCAATTGTATATAGCTCTAATATAAATAAAACTTAGCACATAGCTAAATCATTTGATCTAACTAGAAGAAATTCCAGGGATTCAACCTTTCAATTGTGAAATCCAGAAAGCAAGGAACAGATGAGCTATTATCCTTCATATTCATCTGCAAAAGGTAGGTGAATAGTGTTATTATCAATGCTAAAAGGCAGATATATCAGAGTAGGGAATTGTTTTCTTCCTTCCCTTAGAAAGTTCACACATCCTATCATGAAAACACAAATTCATAATATAAAGGAACAGTAAATAGTAGATCTAATCTCAAGCTGTGAATCTCCTAAAAAAAACAAAACAAAAGAAACCCCATCCCTATTTTGTTTAACAACTTCGCTCAACTATAAGGTGTGTTTGAATGGGAGTAATATTCCACTTCTGTCATCTTCCACAGATACAAATAAATCAGTAATAGTACCAGTACTCCTGACTGACCTGTATTAATAGAAGGAAAGCCTGTTCTACACCAGAGATGCCTTGAGAGCCATGGGTGTCCCCATAAAACTAAGAGTCTTTCCTCTTCAAAGCTTTTCCACCTTATCAGTTCACTTTGTGTGGGTAAAGCATCTCTCACAGAAAAGTGTAATGCAGCCTTTATTTGTTTTCATCATTTCATGGACTGAGGTATAGCGAAATGGGTTCCTTTTTGTATTTCTCCACTTACCAATCCTTTTTCTCCAGAGTGGGTAATTATCATTAATCCAGACTTTGCGTGTTCTCAAGAAACTTCAAAATTTTGAACATAGTACCATTTATACATAGCAAGACAAGATTTCAAAGCAGTGCTTCTTACTTAAGATAGTTTTCTAATGCAAGAATAGTTTATCTGTAGCCTGACAATATGTAGACATTTCCAGTCTCTGCCATAAGGCTACTAGTTAGTATTATTTCTAAAGCTCAGACTAATTCCTCAATCTTAGATAAAATAATTTTATGTGACATTACTCCAAAAAAATTGAAGTTGACATATAGTGCATTATTTTATTTATAACTAAAATTGTAGTCTATTTGTAATCTATATGACTAAGTTAATAATAGAGAAAAAAGTACATTTTAAAAAAATCTTTCTAAACTTTGAGACATGTTTCGTATTCTTTTTCTACTCTTTCTCCAGACTTATACTGTAACTTGCTATTTTAACTTGTGCTATTTTAAGCTAAATTCTTAATTAGGATATAATTCAGGGACTTTTCATGGGAAAACCCCAGAATATTTGTGCTTTTTTTTTCTTACTTGCCATTTAAGTGTTAAATTATTGCCTAAGAAATACAGTAAGTATTTAAAAATAATGAACTATAAATTTGTGTTGCTTTAATTTAACAAAAGGCTTGAGCCTATGCGTATTTTAACCTCAAGCTAAATACACTACTGAACTGGAGTCTAAATACCAAAAAAGATAAAGAAAAAAAATTTAGCTTATACTTGAAATTTACTGTGTATTTTCTCTTCAAAACGTATCCACAGAAATAAGGTTCAGAATAAATAATACACCTTCTTTTAAAAATTCAAATTTTTTTTTCTTTATAGTTATTTTTATCTTACATTTAGATATTTAGACACATTCATTTTTATACTTAAGCATCTGTTGTTGACAGTTAAGGTGATATGCTAGACCAATCAGTGATCTGATCTAATATGCAAACTCTCATATTCTAACCTAGTAAAACAGCAACATTCTTAATTGTCTGTGCCTACATTTTTACCCCCCAAAATTAGAATTCCTGTTTTACTCAGTTGCTGAAACTTAACTTCATTGTAGGCTCATGACTGGGCTATAGATGAATTAATGCTTTTGATACTTTGGCAGGCCAATAGTTAGCTTTTGTGTATTTTTAAAATCCACAGACAACTGTCCATGTTTACAGATCAATTTTGGAAGAAAAGAAATACTAGATTTGGGTTTGGTTTGTACTTAAAATGCGTTTTGGATTATCATAGCTTTAAAGCACACAGAAAATGTTGAAACTCAATGCTAAGATCTAACAAGATAGGAAAACAGGAATTAGGCATCTATTACTATCATAGTACATAAGTGTACGTGTGTGTTTGCGCATGCACATTATCTTCTTAAACAGAAATGAGCATTCACTGCCAAACCAGTGCAGTTTAGTGAGATGATTACAGTTCTTAAATTAATTCCTATTTTTGAAGATTTCTTCTTATAGATTTGAGTAAGAAAAACTAAAAGATGAGTTTATGACTGTGAAAAGGTTTCACCACACCCTGAAAGAGAATATACTCCCTTCTGTTCCTAACTCAGCTACAGGTTCTATTAATTTTTTAACATTTCTCATTAAACTTAGAGGTAATAGCCAAAATTTTACTTAGTTAAGATACGTTCATGTCCTCCCATCAAATGAAGGTTCTCTCTGCAAGCCCATGATTGATATCCACTGCTCATGGAAACAAGGTTTCAGAAGAAGCACTTGGTAGGCAGATACACAAAATGATTCAGTCAGGAATATGGGTGCAACACAAATTTAAACCTACTTACAGGAGCAAAAGTTAAGATTCTTCAAAGATGTCACCCATTTTACAATGTGTCTGTGGGGCATTCACTTTCTAATTTATCCTACACATACCTATCTGGGCTCCATCATCTGGTTCCTTTACAAAACTTATTTGCCTCACATTTTGCCACACCGAAACATGGAAGCAATGCAAGGGCTCAGTTACTGCCCCTTTACTTGTTCAGATTGCATTACGGAAGCCAGAGCAGCATCTCTTTATTATCACATCACTCATGATCCTTTTCTTCATGGGCAATTCCAGGCTGTGTTCCCTGCTTGCCACTAGCACCATCTCTAACATTTTTTATTCTGTAACACCTTTTCCTTCTTGTGTTCACATGGCTATGCCAGAGTTCTGTCCCCTACACTCCTGCTTTGTTCTGTCTTTCAGCTTCCTTTTTATTCCCAGTTTCTTCAGAGTTCTTCTACTCCATGCTTTCTGTGTTCCACTCCATGCAGATACACCCGACAAACATTATATTGTCCATATGTACAGTGATTTAAAAAATGCCAAGGACAAGGTTCCTGAAGTCTTCACCTACTGTTCACAGTTATGATACTATGCAATATGACAAGGAATCTGGAGAAGTTCTGGCCTCCTTAACAGCATCTGTCATAATTACTTTGGCTTTCAGCAGATCCAAATTTTACCACTCCTGTTTGAAAACTGGAGTTGGTGCTTTTCCTTTTGCATCGCCTGTAAGTGTTTGTTAAAGACCAACCGTGATCTCACAAATTATTCTTAAAACTTCCTTGTAGCATAAGGAGTAAGGACTGCAATATCTTGTGTGAAAGCCTGTAGCTTTGCCACTGTAGTTTTATTTAATTTATATATCCCTGCTTTGAAGATTTAATTAGTTTGCTGACAAAGTACTTACTTTTATGAATTTCACACCTGTGTTTTTAACATTTTTTATAAGTTTCTACAGTTATTTCAAATGAACAAGATAAGGAGACTAGCAATACAATCAAGTCTAAATAAATACAGTTTGTGCAAATAGTCTTGGGCTATCATGAGAAAAGGAGATTTTATATAAAAAGTATATGAAAATCCTATCACTTTTGTTTTCTAGAGAAGCAGATATAATTAGCAATATTTAAAGGAAAAGAGCAACAGAACCAGTACTTCTTGCTTAAGATGCAAAATACATGATAAGGCAAGAATAAATATAAATACATGTTGAGGTCAGAGATTATAGAATTTCTAACAAAAAGCTAAAACACATTGATAACCGACACTTCATTTGGAATCCAGAAAAGTCTCTGTAAATTCTAAATCACTTTTAAGATGCATTAAAAATAAAGTTAACAAACCATATTAGTAATTACATTAAAAAAAGCTGAAAGTACAAAATAAACTTGGAAAGTTTAACTGCATAATGATAAAACTGAAATGCCACAGTGGACATCCCATTCTTGTACACCATGTTCTATATTTATTATTTCAGACTATCCTTAAACAAAAACAGTATCTGGGCTCTTGCTTAGGTTTTGGTGCACATTTTCTCACAATGGAACAACATCCCTTAATTGTTCTCTCTCTTACATGGTTTCTTATTCAAAGTAACACTGAATGAACTCAAACAATGTCAGCCACTTCCATTTCAGGAAACAAGTGAAGGTTGAATTAAGATGCAGGGTTTGCATATTATTCAGTGAAAACTGACATTTGCTTCTAGAAAGTATAGCCTGATCCATCATATGCAACTCCCAGGATATAGCCAATCACCTCTGCTCGGTGACGAAAAGTAGTTCCTAAGGTACTAGATTTAGACTTTATTATAACCATTGCTTCAAACTGGAATGTAGGCAGAATACATTTTGAGTTACTGGTGTGGCATAATCCAGCTTTGTTAATAGGCAGCTCTGAGTACCACAATTTTACTTACTAGGAGATCTCTGTGGATTGCACCAGATACAACATTAACAGCTTTATCATCTCCAGTATGTGGATCTCTGTGATTCAGTGCTCATTTTAGAGCAGACTTCTATCTAGGCTTTCACAGCTGAGGAAAGAAAAGGAATTTTTGATGTTAGCCCATGGAAATTTTGCTACAGAATTCTACTGGCACAGTATTTTAAAGGTTATACTGACATTTAAAACATTAAACTCCTCTTTTATACAGAATAGCTCTTTCTCAATGCTTATGTTTATCATCACTCACAGAAAATGACTAGAACCAAATCTGGAAAACTGTAATATACCTTTACAATATCTTTCATTTGTTCTTTTTTAAATAAAAACAATTGTAGGGTTGTGGTGGTTTAATTATCATTGCTGCTTGTTTTTTTCGTGCTGGAAAGGAAAATGTAAGAAACAGAATGGAAGAGGAGAAATGGCTTGTATGGCTGCCAATATTCCCAATAGATATTGCAGTCAAATAGTACTCTTACTGGAGATCCTGAATGCTATTTGTTATCATTCAGCTAAGCTGCAGTCTAATTTTCCTAGATTTGATGTATGTAGCACAGAGTACGTGAAATAAAGAATACTGCAACAATAGACTGTTTAATGCTACCAATATTGGGCCTTTCCATGGGGTTCTGAAAAGGCAGAGGATTTAGGAAACTGCAACTTACCTGAGCATTGAGAACCTAAGATCCACAACTTCTGATCAGATGTCCATGTAAAAGCAGATACAGATGAAATAACAAAGGAGCATTCTATGCATGAACATGACCATTTCCAGTTTTTCAAACTCAGTGAGCTGTATATTTTCATTAGTATTGAAAAAACTGTTTATTAAATTCTCAGTGTATAACTTGTCAGTTGTACCACACTGTGATCAAATTAAAAGCAATCAATTTGTTTATAAACATCACTTTTCAGCTTAAATAGAGCACAGTATGGATATACACACTGAAAATAAGATAGAGGAAAAAACAAGACAGAAAGAACTTACATCAGTTTTTCCTCGAGGGAAAGAAGTTAAAAAATGCATTTGTCCTATCTGCAAAGCCAGAACAAAACTAAGCTACATTAAGCTTTTCTGTAACAATTTTCTGTTACATTATTACATTTTCATAATGCTTTTATAAAAATTGCAAAATTAAATATATGTTTAAATAGAATACTACTAAGAAGTAGTTCTGTATGGACCAATAGCTTGATTTCCAATGGATTACATCAACTGTGGCTGACTTTGCATTCAAATCATTCTATTACAGATTACACTTAAGCAGAAGAAAATTCAAAATATCAGAAAAATTCGCACTGATCACAGGAGAGACAAATACATATGTTCAAACATACAAGTTTTAAGCTTGGAAAATGAGCTAATCAGAAGATCCAGTTTTTTATCTCCCACAGGGACTTTCGGTATCCATGATACCATAGTATGATACCACACGCTACCATGATAAAACAAGATCCCTTTGAATCTATTCTCTTGTAAGCACACTCTGTCTCTCATATGCACAGTTTCTGTTGTCTAATGAGAATTGAGTTTGTGCTGCATTTTTTTGTTTCAATTAGGGCATTAACAGGCTGTCATCTTTACCCAGTTTCATTTGTTTCTAAGACCTGAAGCATTTGATATTCATCTGTCTGGAAAATGCAGTGGTGGAAAATGTGGTTAACAAGCTCAGAAGTTAACTGGATAGAAGACATACTTCTAAATACACCCCCCTCACGTACCCCCACACCCCCAATGACATTTTTTCAGAGAAGTAGACTTATAAAAGGTGTAGGGAGAAAAGCTTTGGGGTAACCTTCACCACTCAACCACTTTTTAATTAACCTTTTTAACTATTAGAAAGTACCTATTTAAGTGACCTGGAAGCCTATAATTTCATATCACTGATTTTGATACAAGTCATAGAAATGGCTTTGATTTGATTCCAAGAAACTGTTCTGGGTAAAGTTAATACAACTTGCAGCAAATTCAACCACTGCAGCTCCTACTCAGCTTGTGTTGCCTCACTATTTGCAAGTCCCATGGGTAAGATTTCTATTATTGAATCTCAGAAAGTTGCTTTTATTTGCTCCTTGTTTATAAGTCCAGGTTTCTTCACCGATGGGACCAACAAAACACCGAATCCTTTCTAGATCCTTCAAATCTGACCTTGACAGATTTACATTACTGGACATACCAGCTTCTTCTTGATATCAAGCCATTAAGACAGAAATTTGCAATTTGTTAATACTATCCTTGATGTTTATTCATGCTTTGATCTCACTGCTGCAGTCACAGGAACAGGCTAAACTGATCTATGAACACATGTTGAATTGGTGAAACTCCAGTTTTCCAAATCTCCTCTACCTAAAATGAAACACCACAAAGAAGAAAGATTTCCAAAACTTTGACCTAAACACTAATTTAATAGTCAGGCTGATATAAACTGAACTACATCAGGAATGTGCTTTTAGAGCTTTACAAAACTATTACTGAATTTGCCAGTTTTATTTACTTACTATATTCAATATGATAAATGCATTTTAAATACTTGTATGTGAGTATGCAAATGATGAAAGGCAATTTTCTTCTATTTTCTTCTTTCTTTTAATCCACCAGATGTTACTACCATGAAAAGAAACACCAAGAACCAAGAGAAGTGCCTTGGAAACCACAGGGAAATAGAACTTATTACCTTTATAACATATTCCATTGTGAACAAGAGATTTATTTTTGCAGATTGACAGACTACTTCCCATAATTCTTTTAACATGCATTTTGTATGCTGTCAACAGTTTGCGGAATGACATTCTTTACAGTAGTATAACTGCCGGTAGTACTTAATGCTTCATACTTAAAAAACACACTCTACAACTGATGTGTAATGCTGCCAAAATTACATAAACACAAACACTTCACCAAGAAAACTGATGTTCTGTTGCTTAATTCTGAGGTTTTAAGGAATGTTTGTTTGTATATCTAGAACTACTAAAGAGCTGCTCCACAGTAGTTGTGGTCACTTGATATCCTTCATGCTTATGCAATTTTTTAAAAGTTTGGTTAAAACAGACTTGCATTGGGGTCACATTGTACCCTAGGAGTATAAATTGCATGACAAACAAACATAATTCCAAGTAAACATATTTTTTGGGACAGTGGAGCATGAATTTTGTACACACACTAAAGCTGCCATTAATCTACTTTATATAATAAATGTATAAAACATTCCAGCTAATGTGCAATATGTAAATACTGTAAATAACAAACATAAGTAATAAAGTGTTTGGTATTAAGTTATCCTCAGTGTGTTTTCTTTTCACCCCTTAGAATCCAGAATTTGATAAACTGGAAGCTGTTTTCAGGTACTTACTATAATTTACCCATACTTAAATCTTTTGCCAAGGAGTGTTTGCTTGTATTAAAGGAAAAAAAAAAAAAAAAAAAGTACGCTCTCCTCAGAGAAGTCCAGTAGCTTGGACACTCTCTATGGATTTGCGAGTACAGCCAGATCTGTGTGTTCCAATCCCAATAAGTGCCCAGACCACAGGGTTGCCCCAATTCTGCACAAGATTCCTAAATCTGATTTATTTTCTGGCTAAATTTTGTCAAAAAATCGGCAGTCTATTAATGATACTGTAAAGTGATATAATCAGTATATGTCCAACAAAATATTGTAGTACCATAACTTTTGAGTAAGTCTTTGCTGACTCCTCAGGAGGCTTTGATATGCATTTCCCTTTCTTCCTTAAATCAGATATGCAATCCAGTCGTCATAACAACATGGCTCAAACGGGGGGGGGGGGGAAGATGCATGTCCTATAGATGCACCTCATGATCTTTTTCTAAATACTGCCATTTAGCTTCCAATTTATCCTCAATTACATCCACAAAATGTAACAGCTAGAGGCTGAGATTCTTGAAATTCACACTAAAAAGCCTTCAGAATGCATTTGTCTTAAAAAGAAAAAGAAGGGGGGGGAAGTGGCAGAAGTAGAAGCCTAGGTGATCAATGATCATTAGGTGCTAAAGTTTCATTTCTCATTGGCAACAATACATGTATACTGAAAAATACGTAGTTAAGAGAAGGTACTCCTACATGATTCATTTAGCTGCTCATCTGCAGTAAACGTGGGTGGAACTGTGCTTCTCTGTAGTTCCACTGATTGAAATCAGATCAGAACATATTACTTAACATGGGAGTTTAAATTAATATAAATATTTCTATTTGTAATAGGACACCTGAAATCTGGTTAAGTCAAAATTTTCTAGAAAAAGAAAGCTATACTGTAAAATGAAAAAAGTAATATATTTAATGGCTTAATAAATGAATATAAATAAGTTAATTCCATGCAAGTTTTTTCTAGATTTGGCAAAAGTCAGCAGGCTTTGATGGAAGATACAACTATACTGTATAAGGCCTTGCTTATTTAATGCTAGAGATAGGTTCATTACCTTAACGGGGGGGGGGCCGAGAGAATAAAGGGGGAGCAAATTCTTTTTTTTTTAAGCCTGTAAAAGCTTAATCATCTTTGTAATTTGTGTATTATGTTCACTGTTTCTCCTGTAACCTAAATAATGGTACTATGCAACTGTCCTTTTTCTGAAGGCTATCCTGGTTCTGTATTCTCGTATTTTACAATCTCTTTCTAAATGCAGTGTTGCTCTCCTAGCTTCCAGCTCAAACAAATGCATGAATCCTCTGCAAGAAACAAAACAAATCCATCCCCCAAACCGAAACCGGGATTAAAAAAAGAAAAAGAAAAAAAGCTTTTTCCTGCTACCAGAGCCAATGAATCGTTTAGTCAATAAACTACTTGCTGAAAACATAACTTGGCTCAAGCCTGACACTTCAAATCTGAGCCAAATTTAACATGGATAGTTTTGACTTAGTATCAGCTTGGAGTAAAATTTCTAAGCCTAGTGAAGGTTAAAAAGAAAAAAAGAAAAAGAAAGAAAGAAAGAATCTCCCTTTATCTCCTTTCTGTTACCCCAGCAGTGCAAAGATAGATATTTACAGCTTTTAAATCTTGGCTTTAAAATATAAAAAAAACTATAGGTTCAGTTCCCACTCAGCCGTCAGTGTGAAGGTACAAACCATCATGTTCTCAGCCTCCTGAGTTATTTTACTTCCACTGGAATATTTGCAATGCTAGCACTCTTAAGTACTTCTGCTTCTGAAGTAGTGCATAAAACTACATCTAAGATGGTTTGTACCTAACTGCCTATTATTTTCATTCATTTATTTTGTTAAAGCATTCATAACAGAATGAAAAAAATCTCTTTTTTTTTTTCAAATCCAATGTTTCATCTGACCTGAAGTATGTATTCCTTTTCTTTTCTTTCTCACCTAAGAATCTTTCGTTTTGGTTTGGCTTAATCCCTGAAGTGAAACAGCTATTAACCTAAAAATTCTTAACTTGATCTTCAAAAAAATCAAAACTGTTGGTAATACAAGTTATGCATAAAGATACTTGTTTCTGTACTTAGATATTTCATCTTCCATTTGCATTTTGTAAGCAGGTTCTTAAATTTTATTTAATATTGTATTTTTAGGAAAATTTTGATTGAAAATTTAGGCATCGGAGAATGGAAATCTCATTAATCTGAGTGGGTAATGAATCCAGAGGCTGCTCTATATTAGTTTGGAAGGTAGACAGAGGCAGTAACACAGCAAGGCTAAGAAAGAAAGCAAGTTTTAAAGATAATGTGGTAATGCCAGTTCATACCAGTGCTGCCATTACTTAAAATAGGAAACTACCATGGTAGCAGTTACGCTACTACTCTCAAAAGAGACCTAAGGCAGAAATGAAAGGCAATGTTTGGACAAACTAGCACGGATTTTTACCATGCAGTTTTTGTGAGAGCAGAGCTTCCTACTTATGGGCCTTCTATTAACTTCACACATAATACAGATAGTCAGTCAAAAGTGTGCTCTGAGGGTATAGTTTAAACTGAAGACAGTCCATGTACTCTCCTGAGCAGTATCTGACAATACTGTCCATAGAAGAACTCAGATTATAGCAAATTTCTTTAATTATATTGTGTGGATTTGGATTATTTTACTAACTGTGTGATACAAAACATACACTTCACATTTACACTTTTAAACTGACCTGTTTTGTCCTAAAAATAAGTACTACATTACACATACTTGTATCAGTGTGCTAGAAACTGTCCACAAGAACAAAGGAAGACTAACTGGATAAGTACTATTAATATTCATCAGTATTTCTGAACTGAGTTCCTTTTAATTAGTATAAAAACTGATTTATTCTTTGCTAACTGAGCACTTAAACCTATAAAGCCTGTTTTAACGGGGCCCTGATGATTCACACAGGTTTTGCTTGCTCAAGCTTTGAAATAATGTTAAGACCAATACCTGTCTGGGGGCAGACACAGTCCTTTTGTCCACCCGGCACAATACAAAACAGCTCCAGTCCAAAAGCTGTCTAATGATGCTAGGATGCTCTGCCTAAGTTAATATGCAGGCACTATTATCACACAGCTTCCTGTTGAAAGTTGGTTTAAATTAACCCAATAATGGCCCAATAAGAACAAATCAGGTTAGTTTGTATTGCACATAAAAAAGCAAGATGTTATTTTTATAGTGCTTGTGAGAAAGCACTGAAAGAGTTCACAGATAAATTTATTCTGAATGAAATACTTTATTCTTATTAGGTAGATGTGTAAGAAAATGGTTGATCATCTAATTCAAGTTTAAAACTTTTCTATGCTTTTCTAATTAGATGACAGAAGAGCTACAATACAAAATTAAACTGAAAAGTGCCAATTTGGCCCTACTGAGGAGGCATAATATTACACTTCAAATACATCAATTAAAGCTTACATATTTCAGGATGAGCTAATTATTTTCTTTTAGAAATAAAATGATGCATTAATGAGGTTTCTCCAAAAATGCTTTACAGCATCTAACACACTGCTCGTAAACAGTTTCAAAGTCCTTTTCATTCCCCTAGAAAAGAGCAGAGGAAGAAAATGTAAGAATGGTAATAGGCTCAGACCAAAAATTCTTACAAACTAGATCCCTGTTACCAATAACAGCAAATAACTGACATTACAGAAGAATATAAAAACAGTACAAATACTTGATGATATTTGTTGTGATTTCCTCCCTGCTTTCAACTACCTGTGGTACATGAGTTTCCAGAGCCAAATACTGTGACTCTGTGCTCAACAACCCTTAAGTATCTGTCCTCCACAGATATTTCTACTCTTTGAACCCTTACAAGCCTTTTCTTTACACGGAATCCTTTCATGTTGACTTCCACAGTTTAACAAACCACTGTGTGAAAAAAATACCCCTTTTTGTTTTGAACCTGCCACTTGTTACTATCTACTTCTTGTATATCGAACAGTGATTCCCTTTTCACCTTTTCCCATGATATTCAAGATTTAACCACTTTTCCCTCCACTTTTCTTTCCTAAGCTGAAAAATCCTAGTCTAACTGGTTGCTCTTTCCTGACGTTATTTCACTTCCTTGACTATCTCAGTGCCCTTCTCTCTTTCTTGATTACCTCCTCTTTGAGGAATGATGCTGACTGACCAGGACTTTATGCAGTATTCGAAATGTAGGTGCATTTTAAATTTAAATAATTTATGTAAACATAAAGATACTTTTTCCTTTCCTATTCTAATAATTTATATTGTTTTGCTCTCATTGCTAGTAATTTCTAAGTGAAAATATGTTTACATTTGACTTGGTATTTCATCAGTTTATATATTCCATGAGAACTGTAGGATCTGGCAAGGCTATATACTACATATATATACACACTATTTTTAATCAAGCCACCCAAATAATTTCTTACACATACATAGTAAGGATCCTCAATAATAAGTTGTTTCTGTGGATCATAAGTCCCAAGCAGTTCAATTGTAGCCTTGCAGTCTTTAACTTGGTTGCTTTTCCTTTTCAGATCTCTGTAAAATTAAAAGTTTTCCAATCAACTTTTTCACAGAACTTTTTTGTCACATCCTTTCTTCTAAATTACCTCCCACTGATATAACATACTATTTTTGAGACTGTATTTTCCCCATCTACTTACAAATGAGTGTCCATTACCCTAAATGCAATTAAAATGTACCTCTCATCATCTTCAAATTAAAAGAAGCTCAGTGCTATGATCTTCACAATCCTAAACAGCTAGAACATGTTAAATTCTTTTAACATTATAAACCTCCACTCCTAATCACCACCTTTACTCACCCAGCATTGAAAAATTTTAAGTTGTTTTGCAGTGTGTCATTAGAAATAATTTCCTGCAGAGTATTCTTTCAAATAGTTGCTATTAAGCTTTTAAAACTTTACTTTTCTGTCTAAATCATGCCACAAAAAGGCAGCAGTGAGGATCACCTCTGTGGCCTAACAAATTAAGCACTGAGCAGGACCTTTGAAAACACACACTATATTTCCAAATCTTACAATGATTTATGGATGAGGTTAAAAAAAAAAAAAAAAAAGAGAGAGAGAGAGAGAGAGAGAGAGAGAGAGAGAGAGAGCACGCGCGCAAGCATGCGTGCAATTACTTTGCCATTTGTAGATCCCAAAGCACATTACAACTCTCAGTACTTTTTATGCTTAATAAGAAAAATCTGTAAATACTTACAGTAATAACTCAGCTTTAAGAAATTAATGCTCCTATTTCATATAGTTTAGAAATATAAAATTGCAGTAAGAGTACAACATGCTTTTCTTAAAAATTAGGATTCCTCTATCAATTAAGCAATTATTCCTTGAAGTCACAGATTTTCAGTAAGTTCTCTAGCCTTCTATAATAAAAGGCGCAGCCCTGTGAATATTTATTATATTTTGAGAGGACAAGAAGGATGTTTGTTTGGAGATTGTCATCCCATGCTCTATAATTATATTTACATAATTAGAATGAAGTCCAACCATTTGCTTCAAGGCTTTTGGCATACCACCTAATAAGCAGGAGGAGGACAAATGGCTCTAGTACTAAGGAAAAGGAATGTCCCAAATTAAGATTGCTCCCTCTTCTGATATGACAGGCACTCCATCACCATGTAAAATGAGCCTCTCTTCCTGGAGCTACAGATGGGAATTCCCAGGGAAACCGTTTGAACTGGATGTAAGTTTAAGGTGAAATGAAAGTGTGACAGTAGCAATATCCCTATTCTGCTATAGCTGTGATGCTGCTTCTGCTCTACAGTTCACATTATGGAAACTGTTAATACCAAAGTAAGTTTTACTTATGAATTTAAATGGAACTAAAAGTAAACCTAGTTAAGTCTTTACCCGACAAACTGCAATCAACCCAAGTGTTATATACAGCATGCATGAATGAACGATATAAGAGAGACCATTCAAAACATTCTAGAAGAGTCAACAAATGATACTTCTTTAAAGTCTTTGTATGTTACTAATAGCATTGGTCTTTTTAACTTTATATGCAACGGTCCTTACAAACACCTTGACACTTCTGCTTTATTAAAACTCAGCCCCTTAACAGCAATTATAAGTGTGTAACTAATTCAGTTGAAAATTTGCTAAAGATGCCCAAATTACCACACTAGGCAGCTACTTCTCCAAATCCATCTTAAACTCAAACTGTCTCAAAGACAGACTTAACTAAAATGATAGGAAACAGGAGCAAACAAGTCCGCTGGCTAACAACCTTACTTCAGCCCTCATTCTATTTCTCAAACAAAAGAAAACAGAAAACAATCTGTAATATGGATAAGTGCATAGAGAACTGGAGTTCTCTGCATGTAATAATGCAGATGACATGAGATGAGCAATGCTGATAATCTCTAACTGAGCAAGCAAAATCTTTAATCCCTTCCAAATTTCCACAGTATCTTTTAGATCCCATGCTAGAAAAACAGATCACTTTAATCAAAAGTCTTAGGACTTAAAATGAAAATATGTATTCATGCCTAACTATACAGACATCACCGGAATGCCTATAATTTAGCATATACTAGAATTCCTTTTCTTTATTCCTTAAGTGGCATGTATCACACAAACAAGCTGCTCACTTCCAGCTTATTAAACATATTAGAAGTGAGGAATACCTTTATTAGAATATCATACACACATAAACATATGCACACAACAAACAAAAAACCAAAATATCACATCTGTCTTCCAAAGTGACTAATGAGTTAGTACTACAAGTAAACAATACAATTTTTTTTCCATTTCTTCATACATTACCTTAGATTGCTTTCATCCATACAAAGTATATAATCAAAGGTCTGGAAATCTTCTTTAGTAATCTAGAATTACAAATACATGCCTGAGACTACAAACTGTGTTTGAATACAACAGAGAAAAAAGTTTAGTATTTTCAAATTAGGGAATTTTGATTTATTCAAAGAAACAGATTACAAAAGTTAAACTATCTTCAGCATCCCTTACAATAAGGTGAAAAGTGTTTAAATATACTCTGCCATGGTTATTTATCCAGTCCTACAAGTTTTCCACAAAATAAATAAATTTTATTTTATTAATAATTTTTAACATCCCATTAATCAACATAGAAACATCACTAGAAATGTCACCACCTCCCATGCTTTCCATAGCTAAAATTGAAGTAGGTTCCCAGTAACAGAAACCATGCAATAAAAATGCAGGTGATTTACTGTCTTAGTATTTCATTGACAGGAAAACATTAAAAAACTAGCTAACATGCAATACATACAATCCAGAAATCTGTGTATTATACAGAGAAAGATAACAGGTGAAATTCAAAGCTAACGTATGATGGTATGAACTACAATCTCTTAAAAAATAAATGCAGTGACACTGTGTGAGCTCACAAAATTTACAACACAATGTGAAAAATATCTGGGATCTATTTTATATCTTTGTACCATCATACCAGCAGTTATTTTTCTTTCCTTGAAGAAAAATAGGTTATTGACTCTTAAACACGAGTATTAATAAAATTCAGAGATCCAAGTTCAGAGTAAAGTGGACAAGCATTACTGATAAGTCATTAATATAGGTAGTAATGTTATCTGTATTGGAATAAGGATGGCTGCACATTTTAACAGTAGTAATTATACATCAGTTTACATTCACACCTTAGCTTACAGTAAAAACTTCCCATAATACCTAAAATGCACAATATGCCAGTACAAAATATCTGACCATTTGTCCCTAATCAGGAAAGACTAAATAGTATGAAATCCGTGATGAGTTCACACTAAGACTGCATTGCATGCATAGTCCTACGTGTAGCATCATAACCAAGAAACTTGGAAAGTTTCTACAGTACAGATATCCCTTCGCACTTCTCTCTGGAAAGGATGGGCTAGAGAAGCGAATAAGCAAATGAAAAGACAAAAAGGCACAACATGTTGTCCTAGAAGCCATCAGAGCTTTAACTTGTAAAAATTATTTACATATGCAAACAGTTTTTAGACAGAAGAAATAAAACTTCATAGTTTTTGTGTTAACAGCAAATACGTATTGATTAAATCTCTCATACCAGAGAATATGAAAAGATTATTAGATTAAAGCTATACATTTCACACAGGGAGAACCAGGGGGAAGGGGGCTTTGACAAGAAAGGGTTAAATAGTGAAAACTAATGCAGACTTGTTTATTTTCACTGTAAAAATATTAGCTGTATTCATGCTGTGCCTTTGACCTATGAAAATATTTTTACAGTGGAAATAGCTCTGTTTTCTTAGCAACCCTTACAGAGCTTCTACAGGCTTCTTCTGGTAGCTCTATGCAGCTAATACTGGCCCATGTGAAAATACACAGGCATAAATGTCTTTGTAGTACTGACAGGTTGAGGGAAGCAGTGAAAAGGAAAACACACCTGCCAAACTTCCTGTATACTTCGATAGGTTGAAATTTACTGCCTCATGAACCAGTACTATCACTGATGCAGATGCTGTCCTAAAAACAGGATGATTGATTAGCTTGTGCTCTTGTCGCCCTTACAATAGCCATCAGATACAAAAAGCACAATTCAGCAGACTCCAGTGACCTGAAGATTCCCAAAAACTATGAAAATTAATCATATTTTGGGTGAAGAAATTGGAAACCTAACGTGTGTATTTTGGGAAGAGTATTGGAGAGCTAAAGTGATCAATTTTGGATGGAACTACACAGACAAGAATAATTTAAAAAAATGCACATAACCATTATTAAAGACAGTCCATGGAAAAACACGTCATTGTTCTAATTCACCTATGTTAAGCATTTGCCTTCCATTTCCAGAAGGGAAATGAAATCTTTTTCTCTATCAAAAAACAGAGTTGCAGTGGTCCTCAAATTTATCCAGTTGTGAAACAACGTTTAATATAACCTTCTTCTAATCTCAATTTCACATTAAAGGCAAATGCAAGACATGAGTCATACTGAAATCAATTTTAACCTGAGCATGAATAAAAAATGAAACTGATTAATATAATCATTTTGTACACAAAGGCTAAGAACTGAGAGAATTTCAATAGGTACATAAACATACATCAAGCAGCCTATTATCAACTAAAATGTTAAGATTTAATATGTATGTTGATACTTCAGCACTCCCACTTAAAATTCATGATTATTATATACCACGGTAGGATATAACCAAATTAACACTTTCTCTTATATAAATCAGTCTTGTAGCATTTGTGTCAGTTTTGGATTAAAAAAAAAAAAAGATGCAATCCACAGTTGTTATAAATATGTGCAAAATTATTTGAAAGTAAGTGCCTTTCACAGGGTACATAATTTTCCACAGGAATGAAAAGGGTAATTGTATGAAGTAGTCATCTTATGACAGTAGTTAGGAGACAACAGAAGAAAAATCCTTCCTTTGTAATTCTGCAACTCCTGGGTTAAATCCTTCTCAATCTGTTCTGGAACAATGGAACAACTGGAACTATTCTGGCTGTTCTGGAACAACTTCCACTGGTACTGTTTCTGATGTGACCACTCTCCATGACCAAATTTTATACTGGTACGTCCCTCTTTTTGCAGAAGTACTATGAGGCCGTACCAGGATCACAAGTTTTAGAGAATCATCAGAGATCATTTGATAGAAGTTTGAAACAGTAAAATTGGAGTTAATACCAATTAACCAGTTAACACCAATGAAAAGTGAACAGTTATCACGGGCCAGGGATTTGAAAGTTTCCTTCTTAACAGAAGCTAGTCTTGTGGGGATGTTTTAGACATATTTTCATCCTGTTAGTCTTTCATATTATTGTCTGTTTTTAATTTCTTCTCCCTGTACATGTAACGTTTTATTATCAAATATACTTATAGCCTTCCCTCAGTTTTTTATTTCCTGTTTGTTTTTTTGATCTAAGCTCTCCTACTTTAAAATTCTGTTCATTTGCCAAAATATATAGACAAATTTTTTCAGGAATGTATTCGCACCTCCTCTGTGCCAAAAGAGCATATATAGAGTTGCTTCAAGGCAGAGATCAACTGTTTTGGATATTTTGCTTTAGTTTAACTGCTCACAGACTGTTCCAGTAATACTCAAGAACAGTTCTCCCATTTCCAAGGCTTATCTTTTAAGACGACAAACGTTACACTAATGTGACTGAAACACTGACTGACTAGTTTTAGTACCATTTAGCTAGTATAATGATAAAACATGCTGCTTTTAAGCACTAATAAGCAATAAATCTAGAACCTGTAATGAAAAAGATCACAACATCAACCAACATTTTCTAGTAATTATTCTAACAGTAAAACAGTCAAAATCTGGAACAGCATTGTGCTCAGTTCTGTTTGCACTATTATATAAGGCAGATTAGCATCAGAAAGGTTAGCACAGGGCAATCAACTAATTGAGGGAATTTATTTTAAAAAGTTAAAGAACTAAACATGTAGTTTTTGGAAGTGAAAAAATAAAGTATGACCTCAGTAAGGTCTCGTAAAATTCTGCAGGGAACAAAAATGAAAGACATTAACACGACTACTTGATCTCTTTGTCAGTACAAGAACTGGTGGCATAAACTCAAGCTAAGAAAAGGTCAAGTCCTAAAGGAGTACTTGATATCCAGAGAATAGTTAACTGAAATAAGTTATGTGCATTTATTTGAGAATCTTAATTTAAATAGAGGCAGACATGTTTGTTTCAGATCTCTCTGGAATGCAACATGGAAGTATACTTTCTTTCATTAGCAAAAACTGAGATGAGTTTTGTCCAAAAAATGTTTCAAGGCTATGCTTTCCTCTGAAGTTACCACCAGCCTTACTACTAATCTTGGGTTTAAGCTCCTTAGTTCTAATCTAGCATTCCAAGAACTTTAAAAATATTTTCATCCAAAAGCAGAACTGTTAGTGATGGATAAACAGGTATTCTTTTTTGGACCTGCCAAATAAAAATTCAATCCTTTCAAATTCCAGTCAATTTTTTGCTTAAAGAAGTGCCACAGATTATGAGAAGTCATCCATTTTAAGAAGTACTCAAAAATATTTCAGAAAAATGTGCAAAATACTAAGGTATTGAAGGTAGGATTCTTCTACAATGGAGAAGCTGCTCAAACACTTCCTAGTCTGACTTCCAATGAAGTTTAATAATAAGAAACTAACTAACTTCAACTGGAAGAGTTGGGTCACTTTGAATCCCTTTGAAAGACTGCACATATTTATTATATGATGCTTAATCTTGAGCAAATGAACTTTGTCAAATGACTTCTGTGATTGTAATGGTTAGAGCTGAACGGGTATGAACATGAAAGAAAATATACTCTCTTCTACCTGCCGTGCTTTATGGGCTGTCTCAATGCCATGATTTCTTAGACAGCTTAAAGCCCTTGCATCTGGACAGCGCCCCACGTTCCAGTCTGAAACAGCAGCACTGTCTGTCATCCACTGTAACAACAAAACAAATACATACACATATTTAAAGAAAATAAGAGTACAGTACCTGCCTGGCAATATGATTCATGGTAATGCCATGCTTCTTCATGCAAGTCTGTCCTCGATAGTCAGGAGGGTTTCCTATTTCATAGGTAGATGTCGCTGCACTGTCTATCCTCCACTACAGAAAAACAAATTTATATTTTATTTTTCCTTTCCCACCGCTCGTATTTGTACTAACTGGCTAATAAACAGTTATTTCTTAGGCAGGTACAGAAATAAGTTACTTACCTTATTTTCAACTTTTTCATCAGTTACAAGTTTCCTAAAAACTGCTTCAGCTATTGGAGAGCGACAAATGTTTCCTATAGAAACAGGAAATTAAAGTAAAATTTAGGATGATTAAAAACAAAAATTAAATAGTTATGTGGATTCATCAGCATAAATCAGATGAAGATCTTTAACTTAGCTACAACGTGGATTGCTTATGTTATTCTACCCCAAGAGATTCTGCAACAGTGGAAACATAATATGCATCAGTCTCTTAAAATGCATATTATTATATGTAAAGATATACATTGTTAAAAAAAAATAGGAGGGGGTTTATGTAAGCACATTGTCCTGTTCTCCTCCTCCTCTAGAGTCTGTGATCGCAGAAGACAAGGCAAAATTACAGAATTTCTAAGTGGCAGCAAATCATCTGCAAATCCTCCTACATACTGGCATTTTTCAACTAGTTTTACTGGATAATCTACAAATATTCATCTGAAGTATTTACATTCTTATCCACCTATGAAACAAAACTTAACAACAATTCCAAAACACAATCACCACCACTGTGGAACCAGCTTAGCGAAATGGCTGAACAACCTGCAGTAAGAAAGCCGCTAACTACTAAAGTGAAGTCACTGCAGGTCAAACTGAACCTTCATGAGCATCTTCCAGCTACTAATTCCAAAACCTCGAGGAAAAGGAAGGGGGGAAACAAAAACAAACAAAAGAAAAACCAAACAAGCCCCCCCCCCCATACAATTACACAAGATCTTAAACACTTAAGGAAAAGAATTTTTCCAAAATTTTTTTAGTCCAAAGCACGGAGAATTAGGGATGAAAGATGACTCTGACAGCAAGGCCTAAGTACTGCCGGTCAGCCAAAAAACAGATAAGATATCTGTTTTATTATATAAATAATAAATCTTCCCTTCCAAAGGCCTCTGATTATATTAGCCACGTGGTCTGAGCATTACTTTCAATAAAAACCTCTCAACAACGAAATAGTGACCAATGAAAAACTAGAAATAATCAAGCTACAGCATTTATTCCACTGCTGAGGCTATAACCAGGTTATTCATTTAAGGTAGACCTCCCAAGTCTACACACGAAAATACATACTCTTCGAAAAAAATAAAGAAACATCACAATAGCAACAAAGTCTACTCAACTACTATTTGAACTCTTTCTACCTTTTCATCCTTCAAAAATTCTGGGAAACCTGGTGTAAATTTATAATACTTGGCATTCCGCTCAGATGCACAATAAATTATACAAACAAAGCTTCACCTTCCATCTAAGAGAATGTATGATTTTACTCATCCCTCTGTCTTTTGAGCAAATAAGTATAAAATATAACACAAATGCTAAAAATTATTTCTATAGCTTTAGATAAATCACAAAGATCACTGCTCTACTATTGATTAAATTCTTTCCAAATTTCATTTGTAAGAAACCATAAATTATGAAATGCCCAAGAACAGAGCTAAATTGCTGGCAGCAAACTGGCAGAACAAGCAAACAGCACCATTTTCATGCCAATGTTTTCAAACAAAATATCAAGGTAGATTCCTCACTACTAAATAAACTGCCATGACTTAAATATTTAATAATTTGCTCTCAGTCATGTCAACTATAATAAAATCAAAGTGGGAAGTGAACCATTCAAGTCATATAAATTTGTTGCCAAAATTCTGGAGAAAGTCAAATCGCTAAATGGGCAAAAGCAACTGTCTAACCACTTGGAAAACAATTTTGCTGGAGCATTGAGTGAATTTTGATAGTATGTTTGTACCTGGAAAAAGATCTGCTGCTATTTCCTTTGTTTGAACTAGTTTACTGCAAGCTGAGAAACTAAATTGGACTTGAGGGAAAAATAAAGCAGGAAAAAGTTGGTTTTTTATCTACAAATTACAGTGACTAAAGAGATATTCATTTTTATTAATTATAAGAATGTTGAAGAATGTAAATAAATAAATCTCACTTCCTTTGCTGAATAAGCTAGCTAAGCATTAAGCAGTATCATTTTAATAGGAAACCAAGGGAACATGGGAACACAGAACATCAGACAGAAAAGAACCTTCATAGTCAATGAATCCAATCCTTCAATACTGTAGACAAATACACCATCAAGCTTCCTTTTAAAAGGCAGCATCTATATTACAAGGCTAACCCAGAAACTCATTTCCTCTGATAGCCAGAAACCTTCCAATTCCCAGTTATTATTTATTCTTGGAAGTCTATGCTTATTTGATCTTGGTTAACATCACTCTGTATCTTAAAAACCTTTCTTCCTTTCAGCAGATACAGAACCAACATACTTCTTGTCAAGCACAGTTGTGCTAAGCTAAACAAACCAAGCTCTCAGTCTCCTCAGGAAATTAATTGTCCCTTATCTAATCATTCTAGTTAACCTAACTCTGCATTTGTTCTATATTGAATTCATTTTTCTTGAATGCTGACAACTAAAACTACACACAGTATTCCAGGAAAAGTTTTACCAACTCCTTTTATAAAAGGATAAAAAGGATTCCAAAATATTTATTTAGCTCTATTGAAAATAACTTGAGCTAACACCTTCTAGAATCACATTTCGATCCTTCATGAATATCAGATTTGTCATCATAATCCCCTACTTACAATTAGCCCATTCCATCTCTTTCTCTATTGTTTCAGATAACTTTAAGTCTTCATTCTAAACTATTAAATTCCATTTCTATTACACCAGCTTTCAAGACCATCCAGTTCTTGCTGTACAATACTTTTTCTCTGAATGAATAATACCACTCAACTCATGCTTGCAGGCCCTGGTCCTCGTGGGGGACTTTAACCACCCTGATATCTGCTGGAGGGACAACACAGCTAGGCACAAACAGTCCAGGAGGTTCCTGGGGTGCATTGATGACAACTTCCTGATACAGGTGATAGAGGAGCCGACAAGGAGACATGCTCTGCTGGACCCCATACTTACAAATAAGGAAGGACTGGTCAGAGATGTGAAAGTCAGGGGCAGCCTTGGCTGCATGATCATGAGAGTTTAGGATCCTGCAAGGAAGGATCAGGACAAAAGGCAGGATCACATCCCTGGACTTCAGGAGAGCAGACTTGGGCCTGTTCAGGGACCTGCTTGGAAGAATTCCTTGGGATATGGAGGTGAAGGTGAGTCCAAGAGAGCTAGTTGATATTCAAGGATCACCTCCTACAAGCTCAAGATATCAAGCAAAGGTGACAGGAGGCTTCCATGGATGAACAAGATGCTCCTGGCAAAAATCAAACATACAGGAACCATACAGGACATGGAAGCAGGGACAAGTGACCTGGGAGGAATACAAAGACAGTGTCTGAGCATGCAGGATGGGATTGGGTTTCGGTGGCCAAAGCCCATTATGGAGTTGAATATGGTGAGGGACATGAAGGGCAACAAGAAAAGGTTTCTACTAGTACATAAGAAGCAAAAGGAAGGCTAGGGAAAACGTGCGCCTGCTGCTGGATGAGGCAGGGGCCCTGGTGAAACAGGACACAGAAAAGGCTGAGGTACTGAATGCCTACTTTGCCTCAGTCTTTACTGAGGAGACTTGCCCTCAGGAATCCCAAGCCCCTGAGACCAAGGGGAAAGTCTAGAAAAAGGAAGACTTGCTCTCGGGAAAAGAAGATCATGTTAGGGCATACTTAAACAAACTGGATGTAAACAAGTCCATGGGATCTGATGAAATGCTGAGGCTACTGGCCAGTGTCATTGCACGGCCACTCTCAATTATCTTTGAAAGGTCATAGCGATCAGCAGAGGTTCCTGAGGACTGCAAATGTTACCCCTATCTTCAAGGGCAAAAAGGAATACCCAAGGAACTACAGCAGGACAGTCAGCCTCACTTTGATCCCTGGAAAGGTGATGGAACAAATAATTCTGGATATTATTTCCAGACACATGAAGGACAGGAAAGTTATCTGGAGTAGTCAGCAGGGATTTACAAAGGGGAAATTGTGCTTAACCAACCCAATAGCCTTCTACAATGAGATAACTGGCTTGGTTGATGATGCGAGAGCAGTGGATGTTGTCTACCTTGACTTCAGTAAGGCTTTCCACACTGTCTCCCATAACATCCTCATAGACAAGCTGACTATCGGGTAGATAAGAAGTCAGTGAGGTGGACTGAAAAGTGGATGAACTGCTGGACTCAAAGGGTTGTGAAGAGGAGCACACAAAAAAGCCAATACTGGTGTCCCCCAGGGGTTGATTATGGGTTCAATACTGTTTGGCATCTTCATTAACCACCTGGATGATGGAACCAAATGCACCCTCAGCAACTTTGCAGATAATACAAAAATAGAAGGAGCGATTGGTACACCAGAGGGTTGTTTTGATACTCAGGCTGGAGAAATGGGCAGACAGAAACCTCAGGAAGTTCAACACCAAGAAATGCAAAGTCCTGCACCTGAGGAGTAATAACACCTTGCACCAGTACATGCTGGGAGTCAATCAGCTAGAACGCAACTTTGCAGAAAAGGACCTGGGGGTCCTGGTGGAAGACAAGCTGATCACTGATGAACAAGCCAGCAATTTTCCTTGTAGCAAAGGTGGCCAACAGTCCCCTGGCAGAGTACTGACAGAGGGACTGCAGCATCTCTCAGATGAGGAAAGGCTGAGAGAGCTGCGACTGTTTAGCCCAGAGAGATCTTATCAATCTGTAAAAACATCTGAAGGGAGAGCGTGAAGACAGAGACAGACTTTTTTCAGTGGTGCCTCGTGATAGGGCGAGAGACAATGGACACATGCCGAAACACAGCCAATTCCATTTGAATCTAAGAAAAATTTTGCAGTGAGAGTGACTGAGCACTGGAACAGGTTGCCCACAGAGGTTACAGAGTCTCCATCCTTGGAGATGTTCAAAACTCGACTGGATGTGGTCCTGGGCAACCCGCTCTAGCTGACTCTACTTGACTGGTGGGGGGGGGGGGGAGGTTTGAGCAGATGATCTCCAGAGATATCTTCCAGCTGCAACTATTCTATTCATGCACAGTTACAGAATCACAGTAAATTTCATTACTACACCTAAAATTTCTGTAACAAGTAATGATGTACACTAAATACTATCGGTCCTACTAAATTATTAACCATCTTTCAAAATTTCAGAGTGACTCTTTGAAGTAAATCCCTCACATTTTTTCTGATTGTTTAACCTTCCTCATTACCTGAACTGAATCACCTTATGACATGATCCAAATTATTTTCATTCTTCTACAGTGTCCTCACTACTTAAAATAAATGCCATATCATTCTTTGATGGCACCATGATCACTGACTGATTAAATATATTAGCTACCACTTCTAGCAATACCTAGAAAATGTGGTTATATTCTTTTAAAAACAAACTTGTTACCTAGTTTGTGACTTGAAAATCAGTGTCTTCCATGATAACACATTCCAGATATGACCAGAGGAACTAATAGTATTACAGTACTGCCATCTCCATTCAAATCTATTCTTGGAGACTATAGGCAGAATCCCATAACTAACTTAAGAGAAGCTTTTTCTCCCATACTCTCCAGTGTTTTTTTTCATACTAATTATGTTTATCCACGTTACTCTTAGCCATTATGCTATAATTCTTCCCACTGTTAATGTAAAGCACTACCTTACCTCACTGATATCAAGTAACATGCAAACTTCAATTGTTGTTTTCCAGTCATGATCACTTCCCCACCGTATTTTATATCCATGTAATATCCAGTTTTACTTCCCACATCTGTCTTTCCATGCTTTGTCCAGGCTCTTGCATGTGCACAGTGTTTCCTAAATTATAGATTGACAAGTGCCTGAAGAATGAACAGAAAATCTCACAGAAAGATTCATATGGGATTATCTTCCTCCTTGGACTTGAACAATACTTCCCTTTAATCTTATCTACCTCTTCCTTATCATTAATCTTATCTTTACTTCCTATCCTCCTACCCACTGATACTCCTTTGTCCTTTTTTCGTATTTCTGATTGATATAATTATGATCTTAAGTATAAGATACTGGTATGAAAGTTCTCTGAATCTCTATCTTCTCCCTTCATTTTTTAAATTAAAAGCTTTTTAAACTGTAGTGACATTTTCAAGATCAGAAAGCTAGTACATGAAGTGCCCAGAGTCTGCCCATTGAAGTAAATCCTACAACCATCTCCAAATGATGACACAGGGTAAGAGACTTAAACTTCACTCATAGAATCACTACTGGACCCATCTGTTGATCAGTTTTACAGTCATGCTTTGTCACTCATTTTCTAGGGACAAGAACACCACGATTATCCAAGCAGCCAATATGTTTTCTGAGTTCTTATTCCAGTCTGCGTATTAATCTTTCATCAGTCCCCATAAGGACATGAAAGATAACTTGTATCCCTTTCAGGCTCAGGTCCATGGCTCACCTGGTAGACAGGACAACCACCTTTTGGTTAAGTTTTTCACTTTTAAAGCCAAATAGGCCTGCCTCTTCTTAGTGATGGCACTGGATCAGTGGATCCAAGTACTGCTGATCTTGTCATCTGTTCTCTCAAGCTGTTTTATATCCTTCCTGTTCCTTATCCAGCTAACTCGTTTATACCTTCCCCAAATGCAAACAGATGCTTTTTTCTTTTTCCTTTGTTATCCCATCTTCTGTTTCTAACAGAAGCTTTCACCCTCTCACATTTAAAAATCTAGTTTTTAACTCTGTTTATTTTTCCCTAGACGATCAGTTCATCTGAGTTATTTTCCTGGTATCATTCGCTTCATCAATTTTCCTGGTATCGTTCGCTTCATCAATTTACCATCAGGTCCTTTTCTTCAGCAAGTGTTTAAAGCTTGCTACTTACTCTACTCTATGTACTCAAATTCTTGTTTAAACTTCATCCTAATTCCCAGCTGTGTTACTGTATCTTCTCTTCAGTTAAGTCTATCTGATGATAGTTAGCACTCAATTAGCTTTGTACAGAACCACTCAAGACTGATCTTAGTTCACATTCCCTGTCCTTTCCACTCACTGTCAACTGCATAGCTAACATTCCTACTACCATTCCTAATCTGGAAGAGCTAAGTATATAACGACTTAAATGGCACAACTTAACTTCCACACATTCCCCACCACCACCACCAACACAGAGAGGAATTACTCACAGAAGTTAAATATTAGCATAAATATATTGGAAAAAAAAATTGAGCTCAAGACATGAGAACTGAGGTGTCTAAAGGAGTCCTAGGTGTCTAGCTCCCTAGTCAGCGGATGTTTGTCAACATAATCAATGTCAATAGCTATATCACTCACTAGGATCCACAGTACTCAAACTGTCAGCTAATCACGTGGATGTTCCAAAGCTGAAAATAATCTTGTTGCAGGAAAAGAATTTTAATTATCAACTAGATCATTATGCTTTTCCCAGAAAGCCAGTAGCTTCCCAAGCTCCTCAGTAACAATAGCACTTCTCAACACATATGCACCTACCCACAATGATCAGACTCTCAACCTTTTTTAAACATGCATGAAAATCTTATATTCCAATTCCAAGATCACTTGTATGACCATGCTATCAACTCTCTCTCAAAATTCTGTATCATTCTGAATCGCAAATTGAATAAGGCACTATATTCTAACAGCTATCCTACCAATGCTGCACAGAAGCAACACATTTTCCTTTCTTCTAACATTCTCTTCTTTATCCAAAAATTGCATTAGTTCTTTCTGTCAGCTTGCTGAGAAACCCCATTACAGTAGTTATTCATGATGACCTCTTCAATGCCTTATTCAAGCTATTGCTTTCCCACTCTGCAGCTATAAACCAACTGCATTTTGTCCCATGAAGCTCTGAATTTGCCTATATTTAGAAAGCATAATGGATTGTGATCACTGAACTGGAAACTCAAATCTCTCTTTAACTGTAACCTAATTTCCTCATTACTGGCTACCCAATCAATTTACTGTCATTTTAGAAAAGATTTTATGCAATCTGTATCTCTGATGACACCGATACTCAGTGGCTCATACCAACTATCAGTTTTTCGAGGACCAACAAAACATCACTTTGCTTATTTCCAGTTGTCTAACAACTATTCCTCCATATACTGAGATCTACCAGTAGGCCAGTTTCCAGTCTCTTTAATATACCCATGCAGCTTGTCATGCTATTGTGCACAAGTCAACTGAGAAAGAGGCTTATTTATATAACATGGCATTATATTACGATAATTTCTGGAGCTCAACCGTTAATTAGATGAGCTATGTGATCTAAAAAAAAGAAAAAAAAAGGAAAAAGAAAAAAAAAAAAAGGAGAGCAAGCAAGTGAGCAAACTGCTTTTGGGTTCATGTCCAGTCATAATTCTTCCTTTGGCTTAAAAAAAAATTATTTCCAGGTGCTTTTTCATATACTTTAATCACATATGCTGTTAGATACTCCATTTATTTTTCAGTGATGAGAAACCTTTATCATTAATGTAATTATGCACATTAACTAGATTATATTTTGCTGTGCAATGAATATCTGCTTATCTCATCACAAACAAAGAATACAGTAAATGGATATTTCAGTAATAGGTTTCTTTCAAAATAATGTAGAAAGAAAGTGTAATTTTTCAAGAAGCCTTGCTCTTTTGGGGATCAACTCTCACTGAATGTGGGAGATGCTCAGAATTAATAGGCCTTGTTAATCAGCAAACAATACTACAGATATCTGCAGTTCTAGAAATCTGTTTAGTAGGTTTTTCAGCAGTAACCCTAGGTATTATTTATAACCAAAAGCAGGGAAAAAAGATCTAGTAAGGTATCAGCATTACTTCTCAAAACTAATTAAAAAAAAAAATCAAGCAAGCTTTTTGTGGGAAATGATAGGAGGTGCCTGAGAAACTTATCTTAAATAAGTGTATATCTGGAAAAAAAAAAAAGTTTTTGTCATCTAAACTAGCTTTTCATGTCATATGCCTATCAAAACCTACTGTTAGCTTACTTTTTATAAGCCAATAAAGTAGAAGAGAAAATTTCAAACATATTTACAACATCTATTAAAAAAAAATCCCATTAACATCAGAACTTTCTGACTTGCTTACCTTTTCCTCAAACACAATATAATTCATCATTTTCATACCAAAACTATTATTAATTTTCACTAAAAATGGTTTTTCAGGAACCAAACTGGATTAGGAACTTGTTAACATGCAAATCACCATCATGGCCTTACAGATCCATAGGTACATATGAATCATTTGGTGAAGATTACTGTTGTTAGAACTTATTGTTCAGAGAGAAGAATGCACTAGATGCCCTTATACTAAAGAGGTTTACCTAGGCCAGCGGCTCCAAACAGCAATTGATAACTCCTTATCTAAAGGATGTTTTTCCTAATTTATTATTAAGGGTTGATTTTATTATAATGTGGCAACAGAACATATTTCACAAAACTAAACTCTTGCTTTGCTATTCAGCTAATCTCCTTTTCTATTACAACAGAATAGCAGATAGTATACATATATCAACCAATAACAGTTTCCTAGTTTTTATAACACCACTCTATCCAATTAAAAACAAAAAACAAACATAAAAAAACAGTCAAAACTCCAGGGATTCACAGGGATCAAATCCCAGCACACAGGTAAGATTATAAGTGCTAGGGAGCAGATAATATTAAAAACCATACTAGATCAGAGCAAAGACCCATCTAGCTTGCTGTTCCCAAAAGAGACTAGAAGCAGGTGTTTAGAGAAAACACATATAAAATAGGGTAAGGCCATGTGCTCTTTTACTAATATAATCCTCCCCGCAGTCAGGTTAGGAATTTACTGCTTGTGAAAATACAAAAGGTAATCTTGCTTATCAGCAGCCAATTGTCTTAAACGTCAGGAACGCATCCAAACCCCTTTTGAACACATTTGTACTTCTATTTTCTGTAACATCTTGTGACATGAGATTCACAAATATATGCAAATTCTTTTTTAAAAGAATCTGTTGCCTAGTTCATCTGGACAATCCTTCAACTTGCAGGAAAAAGAGAGTCAGATTTTTCTCACGCCTTTCATGATGGACATGATTTCATAGATCAAAATCATCTCCACCCTGTATCAAGTTCCTTTTCTTATAAAAGAGTTCTAGCATATTTACCCTCTTATAGACAAACTGTTCCATTAACTTTATTCATTCTTGTCACCTTTCTCTCTCCTTTTTTAAAATCAGATGATCAGAACTGCAAATCATATCCATGATGTACTGCAGCAGCAATGTGGCCTCATGACATTTGCTGGTTGGTTCTCTGTTACCTCCCTTTTATTCCAGAAGCTAAACACTGAGCTGACAGTTCCAGAAAGCTATTCACAAAAACCATTCAATGCTACTCTTGAGTAGCAATAGCTAATTCAGAGCTCAGGTTTGTGAGTGCAGTTAGGACAAGCTCTTCCGCCCGTATAAACGTTGCATTTAGCAGCACAATTTCGCCTCCTGTTCTGTATTGATCGCTCCGACCTACTTCTGATATCAACACTTATTCAGGGGAAGGGGACAGATACTACTTTGTGCTTCCTCCCTCCCTGCTCGGGCACTATACCGACGCTTCTCGGGGGAGTCGGCCGCAACCTGCCGCTGGGCAGCGCGACCGGGGAGCGGGACGCGGGAGGCTGCCGGGGCGGGCCTGCCGGCAACTCGTCAGTCACCGCGCTCCCCAGGGACGCCCGGGGCTCCCGTTATCTCTGCGCCCTCGCCTGGTCCCCCCCAGCCCGGACAGCAGCGGGAGGGGAGCAAGAAAGGGCCCGCCGCCACCCGTCCCGCTCACCCAGGCACACGAACAGCACCGACTTCACCTCCCCCGCCGCCATCTTCGCTCGCACCAGCCGCACCGAGAGGGGTCCTTCGCGCCGCCGGCCTGTCGCGCCGCCTGCGCCTCGCTTTACGGCACCGGCCGCTACAGCCGTCTACGTTTTTTGCCTGATTCGCGGGACGAGCGGGGAGGTAAAACATAGCAATACAAGAGGCGGGGGTGGGGGGCGCGCGCGCCCATCGACCCGGCCTGGCCCGGCCCAGCGCGCGTGCGCGGGCAGGCGGTTGTCGGGCGCCCGCGGCCCCTCCTGCCTCACCTGCCGCCAGGTGAGCGGCCCGGCGCCGCCCCGCCCCGCCCCGCCCCGCCCCGCCGCAGCCCAGTGCGGCGGCGGCGGCCCGGGAGCGGTGGGCTGCGGCGGCGGGAGCAGAAGTGAGTATCGCCGCTGAGGGGCTGGCGGGTGGGGTAGGCCCCTCCGAGGGGCTCCCGCCCACTGCGGCCGGCCTCGCTGAGGCGGCGGCAGTGGCCGACCGCCCGCTCCCTCCTGCCGCCGGCGCGGGGGGCCGAGCCTCCGCTGCCCCTGAGGCGGTTGTAGGGGGTAAACGGAGCGCGAGGCAGCGCGGCAGGGCCTGGCCCGCCGCCGGGAGCACTGCGGCTCCTTTCTGCCTCGGGCGCCGCTGCTGGCGGCGCCCGGAGATACGAAGTGGGTCTGCGCTCGGCTGGGTGCGCGGGCTGCCGCTGCGGCGGGTGTCTCGGATAGCGAGCCCGACCAGCTGGCATGAACTGAGGCACGTGCTCCTGAAATACAAACAATGCTCAGTTTTTCCATTGATTACCCCCCCCCTCCGCCCAGTTGCAGCATGTGATGCTTCCTCAGACTAGAAATTTGAGAAACTTCTAATGTGGCATTGGGCCTGTTAGACTGATGTTGCAGTTCAGCACGCATACTTCTAGCTGACCAGAATGGCTGGCATTTTTTTCTTGTATGTGGTTTAATCTGCGGGGTTACCACATGGGTCTAGCTGGGTTTTGTAATGCTGGCCCTGCCCCAGCCCTGTGATGGCAGGGTGTGGCCAAGGACTGAATTCCTTTGCTGCGTTTAAGACTAGCTCGTCTTGTTTTTCAGGCAAAATGTGGTAGCTTGGACATTAAAAATATAAAATTTTAACTTTGTGCAACATCTGAGACTTTCAAATCAAAGGGATTAATGATTAAAAATTATAACCCGACCTTATATCAAGTATATTTTCTCCAAAATTGAGTTAATAGTGCATTTCTTTTTATGCAGCTTCATATGCTGGCCTGCACATGACACATCTGTCATAAGTGTGGTTGTACAACTGCATTTTTTTCTTTGCAGTGGAAATCATTGGTATTTGGAAACATTCATTTTACATCCAGTATTCCTCAGTTCTTCTCTCTCAGCACTGCGTCACTCTGCTGTAGCACTGGTCCCCTTGCAGGTGTCAGGAATGCAAAGGTGGGGGATCCAGAAGAGGCTGTGATAGTGCTCAGCTCTCAGATACAGCCTCAGTGGAGAAGAGAAGGGTGAGATGAGTCAGTTGTGTAATTCTCACAAAGATCTATCATGTTTCATAAACTGAGCAATGTTGAGTGCTACTATTCCTGCTTTCTATCAAATAAAGTGGCTTGAGGCACCAGCATAGGAAATATGTTTCTTTTCCCCTTCCTTTCCATGCAGATGTGGGTCAAGGAAGGGAATGATCAGACTGCATATAGAAGTGAGAGTTTTAGAAGACCACTTTGGAGTTCATGTAAAACCCTGTGTTTGTATGAGTATGTATTTGTATATATACATAAGTAGATCTTTGCAGGATTGGCACCTGTGTAGGCTTTTTTATAGATATGTTTGGTGAGTTAATGTGTGGGTGTGCCTAGCTGTGAGTTTGAGACTAAGCATTTTGTGTTTCCTTATCTTTGGAGGAGGGGAAGCTGTTGCCTTAAGTGTTGTTCTGCGTTCCCAGCCTATAGCAGTTGAAGGGAGTCCATCTATACCTTGTTCAGTTAATTTCAACCTCACACCCTTGCAATAGGCAGTAACTAAATTCACAGTTGTTCTTCATCTCGTATCATGGTTTTTCACTGCTGAGAACTATTTTTCCTGGTATGATAGCTCTCTATATTTATTTTTTATGAACATCTATTACATTGTTGTGAGAGACCATGTAAAATAAGGCTGCCATGGAGAATAGGCTGTATGACTTAATTTGAGAGAAACACTATTGTGGACAAGGCAACCTAAGAGTTTAGGTGAAACTAGGGCTCTTCAAACTGTTGATTAATAAATATCAAACACTTATCTACTCTTTTTTTTTTAACATTCTTTATTCCTTTTTGCTTGAAGAAGTATTTTCTCTCAGGTTAATTGTAGAAGTTATTTATGTTCATTGTGGGAATCAATAATTCGTTAGATTTGACCCCAGTGCATAGGGCACTGGGACATCTATGAAAAGGAGAAATGAGAGGGATGGAACAATTGTGGCTGTTTTAGTGATAGTGGTGTTAAATGTTTTCTTCAGGGAATGGCTGGTATATGTATTTTGTTAGACTGCCCAAATATTTTTCTCGTAGGTTGATGTGGTACTACTATATGGAGCTGCCTTATAGTGCACTGATTGTCATGTCACGTATTTGTTCTCTCTATGGTTCCATCCCTTGAGAAGAGATAAAACAAGATGGTGGGGGGTTTTTTTTGTTTATTTTTTGAGGATTCTGTTCTTAAAAGCACAGCTTTGTTTTAGTTAAAGCCTTCTTGTTTAAATATTAATGTTCCTAATGTACTTGTTTATCTGCTTGGATTGCCTTGAAGCTTATTCTTCATGGTTAAAATAGAATTAGCAATCCAAAGTTGGGATTCTCTTTGAATTTTCCCCTTATCCGCATGCCTAAATTTAACATATCATACCAACTCTAATATTAGAGTGAGGCGAGACAGGCAGAACTGAATTCCTAGCTCTGATTTTACTTCAGTCATGCTGCTTATCTTGCTTGGTATACAGCACCCAGCCCCTTTGGTTCCAAGTGTTTACACATCAAACACTTTACAATAACTGTATATGGAAAGAGTTCATAGTTTCACCTAGACAGTTTCCCAGGGCTTGGGTGGTGCTTAGGTACGGTCGTGTGCTGTGAGCAGAAGCCTGCAATTCTTGTAGTACTGATTCCTAGAGGAGTTCACTCATGAGTCTCAGACTAACACCAAGGTAACTCTGCCTTTGGTGCTTGTTGTGGAGCATTCCACTGTCTCTGTATCCTTGAAAATACTCTTCTGACTCTCTTGGCACAAATTGAGTGTCAGTCAGTTCTTTGCTATCAGAAAGCCGAGGGTTTTTTTTTCCATGTCCTGGGCCACTTCAGCTTCAGTAAAGGACAGTAGAGTTTTTTCAGTTATGTGCTGCTGACGTTTAAGTTAATGTTGTTTAAATGCTTTATGTAGCGCATAGTTCTTTTTCTGGCCTTTCTCAACATATGATCCTTGTGGAAATTCTTAAGTGAAAGGTTTAGTAATGTATCAGTGTTATAATGCTAATATAGTGTCCCCTGCCTTATTACTTATAATTAGATTTATGATTTTCATTTGCACTAAGTTAGAGCTAATGTAACAAATGTTCAGAGACTGTAAGCAGAGTGTCTTGTATACCAGCTGAGTTGGAAGAAGTGTTGGCAAATAACTTATTTGCCCAGCATTGGTCCTAAACTACAATGTTGAGATACACTAATATGGACTCAGGTGATTAATAGAAGATGATAGTGTGTATAAACTGTATGTAGGTGCTGCACATTTCCTTTGTACTCTGATTATATCTGTTGTGGTGATATTGTCTAGTATTTCTGGTCTAAGAAATAGAAGTTCTTAGTTCACAAAAACATGTTACAAAACACAAACTCTTCTGGTAGCTCTTTCTGCTTGTGAGAGGAGAAATAGCAGATCTGAGCCTTGTTGCTTGTAAGCACTTCAATAAATCTAATAATGAAGACACACTTTTTTAAGATAGTAAATTCTGCTTGGTTTTTTTGCCTTCATTTTCCCCTCTGCTATGTCTTACTGTTTCTCTGCTTGCCCTGAACAAATATTTGAAACATATTTTTACCAGCAAAATAAAGATTCTCCCTCCCCTCGGCCAGTCATCATGCATCTCAGAAGTAAGAATTTGAAGAATCCAGTCATGACCAGTGATCTTTGTTCTGGTTACCAGCTTTTAATAACCTTCCCAGCAATGTACAAGGCATTTGTATTGATTACATTTGAATAAGCAATTACCAGCAAATACAATCAGAGCTGTATTCCTTGTAAGAGAACATATTTAGTTTCTTGGTAGGTATTTTGATGTCTTCCCTATGCCTCTTGTGGGCGGATACCTTTTCTCCTAGTGCCAAGCTACAGCTCAGATGTAGAACTTTGAACTTGGGATTTTGTCATTCTTGTCATTGCTAAAAAGTTACACGTATTTTTGAAGATTTTTAGTGATATGTTCCTCTGTTCTGCCTTTTGTGGGGTTGAACGAAGGTATGTGATGTGCTTTCCAAAACAAATCATCTGATTCACCTGTGCCTCAGGCAGTTAGCTGCTGTCTTCACATACCACAGTTGATTAGAAATAGAAGATATCACCTAGTTAAAACATTGTGCCTGTACAAAGTGAACCCATTTTTCTTTAAAGTGTCTAGTACATGTTTCAGTATCATTTTACTCTGACATATTCCTACTCTCATCAGAAAGTTCATCCTTCTAGGAGACGAGGAAATTCAGTATCTCAGTTTGAAATTTCCTCCAAACTGACTTGAGTACAGGACCTGCTGAGAAACAATCTCATCAAATCCTTTTGATCATGTGGGTGACTCTGTGTTTTAGGGGATTTTTTTCAAATTCTTTGATTTTTTTCTCAAGGAAATAGTTAATTCAAAGTGTGATTGAGGACTGATATCCTGTTAAGTTATCAAGTGATACCCTTTTTGTTTGGATTAGTTAAGTCCTTTGCTCTTGATGAGAAAAAGAATAAAAATATGCAGGTACAGTGGAACTGATTTTATCATAATTTTTATATACAATGTCCCTTTTGTTAATAAGCTCCTGTGCTGTAGGAGACATACTTAATTGATGGAAAAAGCAGCGGCGAAGGCAGATTACCAACACTAGCGGCTATCTCTGATCAAAAATCTTGTATGCTTTTGGACACTTTTTACATGAAAATACTTGCACTGATGTAGCTAACAGACATAAATACCATTATCACATTTCATATCACTTAATTTATTCAGGTGGCCTATGCAGAGGCTAAGCTTATTTTGGATGTATTATTTTATGTAATTACTACATTTCAAGTAAATTTTGCTTTGCTTTCAGAAAGGTAGGTGATCATTGGCTAGCACTTTAGTTTGTGTCTCAAGAGGCTTGAATTTACGAATTCCTTGTGCTTAGGAGACAGCAGCCTTAAAAGCTTGGCCAGAAAGGAGATGTTTTCTCCTCCAGAAAAGTGGTAGCAGAAAACCCTAAACCAAAGTTAGGTGTTTGAGAAGGCTGTAAAGGGAATAAAAACAGTTTACCTTGGAACACTAGCTAATAATAAAAGCAGTACAAGTAGAGGTTGGGGGCAGGGGAGTAATAGAGCAGTTTCCTTCTAGGAGTTTGGAGTTGCCACACTTATATGCCTCCAATAGTATTGTATTCCCTGGGGTTGTCTTCAGAGGTGTTTTGCTTTCTAGAATTTACATTAATACATTACAAAAATAAAAAAAAGCAACAATTCTTACAGAGGTGAGAGGAAAGGAAGAAACCTGTTCTCTATATCTGTTCTCTATCTTCATTACCTAATTCTTATCAATGGAAAGGCTTCTGTTTGAAGTGGTTCTTTTCTGAATAAATACTTATGATTCTTTAGTTTTCATTTTGACTTCATGCTGTGTACTTACATAGCAACATCCAAATATAATGCAGAGGACTGGATTTTTTTTTGTTTCTGACTTTTTGGCTGCCTTGGAATAAGCACACAGTTGCAGTACAAAGTTCCATACAAGTTTTCAGAAGTGCTAATCCTGAAAATGGTATTTGTCTGTTTTTTTTCTCCCCCCAAAATGAATCATTTCTAAAAATGTGTTTTGGAAATGTAAGCTTCATAAGTTCTGAATGATTTCTTATTATAGCCCTCCCCCCAAATCCATCAAAAATCATCAAAATATTGCAACATTTTCTGTGAGATTCAGTTTTCTCACTTAAAATATAATCTTCAGGATATTTTTCTCTTAGACAAACTACCATCTTCTATCATGTGACATTCCTTTTCCATATTTGATTCCTTGAAAGGTAGATTTAGTTGTAACTCCAGTATGCTCATATGTTTTTACCTGTGCACAGGTTGTGGTCAACTTTAGGTTATTGCAGGCAAAAAAACAGAAAACAATCTGTTTTTAACATGGAAAACATTAAATTTTCATCCTTTTTTTTTAAGTGCCATTTCACTTGCTTCCAATGCAATGTTTGGTAAGAAAAGTATTATTTTTCTAATATTTCCATCTGTCTTAGGTTAACATTTAAATTCCTCCAGCTCCTTGTTTTATATGCTGAAGGCTGCAGATTCTGTGGACCACCTTCTCCTCTGTTCTCCCTCCTCCATGCTGCCACCACCAGCTTTTTAAGAGCTTAACTAATGAAATACCATCCAGTAAACTTCCTGTTATCCAGGATGGGGAGGGAGGAAAAGGTAGTTATACATCACACAGTGCAAAAACCCTTAGGGGTACAAAGGCACACACAAAGTGCTGAAGTAATGACCAGATGGAGTCTTCTAGTGTTGACTGCAGTTCAGCTCCCACTTTGCAAGGCCATGTGGTTCCTGCTGAAGTACTTGTGCCCTGCCAGAACCCTTATTAGCTCTCACATAGCACTATGTACTTACACCAAGTCTGCTGGGGAATAGTATTGCATAAAGACTGGTAAATTTTCAGGAATCCAAGTGATAGCAAGCACTATACAATTGCATGAAATCAATATAAGGCTGCACTGTACAGATAGCCTGTTCTCTCCTTTCCAACTTTGTTTCCGTTACCTTACACTGATGTATTTTCTGTTGCCTACTGCTATGCATTTGTCTCGCTTTCTCTTCTCCAGATGCCTATGACAGAATTGTACAATATGAACAATTGGCACGAACCTCTCTGTCAACGATTGCTACTTTCTCATCCCCCTGCTGCTTTCCTAGAGTCCTGCTGCCATCCCGTTCATAGTAAAGGCTTTCCAGCAGGATTATCAAAGTGCATATTCTGGTGCTCCCTCTTTCAGGCTTCTTGAGGTCTCAAGGAAATACTCTCTGCCTGTTAGAAGTATGGAGCTCAGGTTCTGACAGCAGGAGGCAGTTGGGTCTCAACTAAAGGGAGCTGTTGTTTATTTAGGCAATTTTGTTCTACCCTTTCTCTCAGGTTCTTTCTCAACTTCTACCACTGCCTCTTTGGGTTCCTCTGATCTTTTCCTGACCTCTCATTGACCTGAGCTTCTTTACTGCTTACTGCTTTAAGTATTGGAAGAAGTAAATGGAAAAATAAATGGGAGGAAACAGAGGGAGACATCTTTAACATAGTCTGCCAAATACTACGTGCTGCTTGGCCACTGCTCCAAATCTACTTCTCTTTGTCTAGGGCTAGGCAAAATGCTTACAGTACACATCTTGCACAATGTTCCTGGAACTCCAAGTATCAGATGAATCCCAAGGCTAGAGCTGGCTACCACAGTACTAAGATGTAACACATTTGTGAAACCAAAATTACATTGACCTCTTTAATTGTTGTGCTGAATTGAAATGTAAGGCCCTTCGACAGCACTGCAGTGTCTAGCTTTTCAGGTTTCTCTTTCCCATAAAATGTTTGTCTTTAACCTTTTGTGGCTGTTATTTCTCATATTTATGAATATTCTTAATCATCCTCTGTTCATACTGACTTTTGGGGATTTAGGTTACTGCAGTAACCATGGGTATTTGCAAACTGGCTATATTTTAATGTATTCTTGTACTGTTTCTAGACTTTTTTTTAAGCGAAGACTGAATTATTGCCTGAAGCTTTTAGAAGGTTTTTGCCATTTTTTTTTCTGCTGCTTGTAACCAATAATAAACAAACTTCCACCAGAATACTTCAGTGCCAATACGTGGGCAACATACATATAAAGTCTCCATGCTAGGCTTTTTTTCCACTTTATCAATCAGTCATTTTTGAAACTCTACTGTACTTTTGATGTGCAAGTTCTCATAATGCCACCATGGTTTTATTTCATCTGTTTGTATTCAGCAGAATTTTGACTATATCAGAATTAGTTTCTAGCTTTTAAGTAAAAAGGTTTTATTTATTCTTTATTATACCTTGCTCAGATAATTTCACCAAATGTTCAGGCAACACATTATTACTGTTAGTCAGAATGTAAATTAGAAGCTGACGCACTTGCCTCATCAGCTTACAAGTTAAGCAGTTAATCAATTTTGGTGCGATATTCCCCCATGGGGTTTGTGTTGCTGACTCACATATGCTCAATATCTTCTCCCTTCAACAACAAGCAGCAGTGTAAATGAAGCTTGCTCCCAACTGAGCATTCACAGGTCACAGCATTCCAAATCCATCAGTCAGTATATCCTTCTGATGGAAATTATTGTCTTATTGCTTCTTGTTACCTCTTTCCTGAACACTGGCTGAATACAAACTAGATAATTATATATGCATACTTAAAAGCTAATAGTGAAGATAGCGCTACAGGATTATTATGTCACTGGAGGCGTAAACTGAACATAGAACTTCTACTTATTTCTAAATATTTCCTACAGTATTTGTATTAAGAGCAGATATTTCTGTAAGTTTTGTTTGACAAACTTTTGTAGTATCTAATCAGGTTTTAAGAAAAAAAATTGCAGTTCAAATCATAATGTAAGCTTGAGGGAGATGAACAGTTTGGGTGAATAGAAGTTTAAACTACTTTTGATGTCACAGTAATCCCAGTTATGGTTTTCTCTGTTTCTAGCAATTAAAATAGGTAGAATCAAGGTCCTGTCCCTGGCCTTCAGTCTAGTCTTTCATCACTTTATTTACATTGTAGTTTGGGACAAACACTAATATTTTAGTCAAACCTCCCCTGTACTTTTTTTAACAAAAAGTAAATGACTAGTTTTGGATTGTCTTTGACATACTTGTGTGATTTTTCCACTTACTCTTTTTTAATGGAAAATACTTAATATTCTTCTGCTTTGGACAAAGTTTTATGAAACTGATCTAAAATTTGAGTGAGCAAGAATGAGACCTCATCTACAGTATAAATCTAACCTTTAAGATTTGTCTTTTGTCCATTAATTGTTGTGTGTTCCTTATTTAATCAGGTGTTCTGTCAATAAAATCCTGAATTTATGTGATACAGCCTAAGAAGGAGAGCCAGACCTTCCCATTTCCTCAGTGATAAAGTACTAGATCTCTTCAGCTATGGCACTGCAGCCTGACTGTAGCAATCTAATCTCAAAAAGGCTCTATTAGTCTGGCCAGGCTTTAAAGCATCCTATTATCAATAATTAAGGGTTTTTTTGTTTTTTTTTAACATGTCATCAGTTCCTCAAGACCCCTGTAGGCATCCTGCCAATTCCTTAATATTTACATAATAGTACAAAAATAATTCTTTCCATAGCCTCTTACTCTGAGTTTCATTATTTACATGGTAGCCACTTTGAGTGCCATGCTGGTTTGCAGTGCTGAAAGTGTTTAATCAGTTGGCTTGTTGACTCTGTCTATTGTTGTTAAAACCCTTCTGTGCCTTGCTCACTTGTCAAAAGTAAAGTCACTTTAATTTTTGTGTCCACTGTTGTCTAAATTAAAGTCTGGATGTAAGTCACCTTACTTCTACTAGTAGAAATAGTGGAACTGCCCCTTGAAAGTGATCTTTACAAGAGACAGTTTTGAACTCTCCAGTTGACAGTGATCCTGAGAAATAGCATTCACCCTCTTTCTTTTTTTCCATCCCTCTCACCCCTCTATATGTCCAGTGTGATTTAGAAATGTCAGCTGCCTTAGTCTGCCTCTGCAAGCATACAGATCTTGCTCCATGTGAAGTAACTGCTAGAATGTTGTCAAATCCCACTGCTTTTTACTTCAGAAAAATAGTCCTGGATTGCTTAAGTCTGTGGCAGGAAGGAAGAAAGCAAGGGACAATGCAAACTTGAATTCCTGTAGATACCTAAGTGATGCAGAAGTAATATTGGCATAGGCAACAAGTAATACAGGAAGAAGGTGGAGGGACTGTTGTTCTTTTGAGGATGGAATGTAAGGTTATCCTCATACTTGCCATATGCAGTTAGATGAGGAATATCTCTCTCTATCTTGTCCTCTGAAGTGAAGCAACTCCACAACATATGGCACAAAAATACTCTTTTAAGTTTTGCAGCAGAAGTGCATGATTTTCTATTTGCTTCATTAATGCTTTTTTTCTGTCCAAAACCTTCACTTGGGAATGTAATGTTTAGAATCATACTGGTGTTCTGTAAATAACTAGCAACACCAGCATAAAAATAAACCAGGTAGGGAAAACATGGAGCCAGCCTAGATGATCTTATGAAACTTTGTAAGTTAACATTGAAAATCATTATTTGACACCATCCCTCCTGCCCCAAACCAACAGCCAAAATCTGGTTTCAAAACTGTTTGTATATTCAGGCTTGAAGAGACACTGAGGTAGTAACAGTATTACTTTTGCTGGCTCCCAAGGCTCAGCTTTGAATTGTCTTCAGTCAAATAGTAATTCTTGTGTGCATGTACACATGCACACACTACTTTCTGGTAACTATAAAATCTTCCTGAAGCAATTCTGAATTTGAACATGTGAGTGGAAAACGTGAAGTGCATTTCTTCTTCTTTGCAGAATCTTTTAGATCTAAAAGCATCTGATGTTTTGTTAATGACAAAATGTCAATTTTGTCTAATGGACTTGGGTGAAGGAGCTCACTCTTAACACGCTTGAAATATGAAACCTTTTTCTTCTTTTTAGGAGTAAGAAATGGATTGGAGATGTTCCTCCAAAATCCAAGGTTGGCCAAAGGGAAACAAGGAGGAGGGTAGAATGCATGCAGAGCTAAGGAAGAGGAGAGTGAGAGGAACACAGAAGTGTATTATATTTCTCTATAATGTAGAACCTGGATAGTGTTTGGTTTTCCTCCATAGAGTTTTCTATCTCCAGTAATCAATGTGGACACATCTTGTTTTCCTCAAGTCTGTATCACTTTGCTGAGAGTCCTGCATCATCAGGCATGCCACTATCCATTTTACTTCAGTTAAAATAAAGCCTCTCTGCCACTCAATTCTTTTTGCTGTTCAATAAGATTAGAATACCCTCTCCAAAATCAAGACCTGTAGACTTACAAAACGTGTTAAGTGAAAGCCTACATAGAGAAGTGTTCATCTGGTGATGCAAATGGCTATTATTCGTGCTTTCTTCAGAAGAACGATGTTGCAATTTGCTTTTGGTGACTGCCTCAATGTTTCTCCGTACAAAATCAAAAAATCTTCCTGTTTTTCCTCTTACAACATGCTGGTTAGTATTTTTTCCCCTCTGACCTGGAAAATTCAATGTCAATGCAGATGGAAACATTTGGCTCCAGACTAGTTTGTGACATTTTAACTATCCCTTTAATCTCTCAAAGCAACTGCTCTTTTGTGTTTTATTTGAGCAACACTGGCATCTATTCTTGCTGTGATTCGTATACCCAGTTTCTAGCCTGGTGAACCAAAGAAGAAATGCATGTTCTAGACTCCTGCAAAGCAGCTGAAAATTTTAGTCCCGTAGTAGTCTGAGAGAATTGCCCATGCTTATAGCTTTTTCTGAAAATCCCAAGTGCTTAAAGTTTAGAACTTCACCTTCCCCTATCCCTCTGCATGTGGGGACTTGGCCATCCTCTTGTTTTTCTAATACCGATTAGGGGTCAGAATTAGGCTGTATTCCAGCTGTTATCTTGCTGCAGTCTAGAGTCTGTTGCATTTTATACATCTATTTCTTTATGTTCCTGGGGAGATTGATACTTCTGCACAACTTTGCAATGACTGTTATACTCTCCAATGTTATACCTGCTGTGTTTTCACCGAAGCCAAATATTACTGCAAACTTTCACAGGGGGACCTAGTACAAAGTCTCAGCTGTCAAAATATGTCTTGTTTTGAGTCTCCCTTCCTGCTTGAAGAGCAGACTGGAGGGATAGACTTAAATTTAAAAAGTAGATGTGTAATCTCCTATTATAGTCAATGGAGTCTGGAGAGAAACCCAGCTAACTTGCCACTAGATCCTCATTTAGGTTGAGCTGAATTGCTCTCCAGGCTCCATTGACTGAATTTCAAAATGTGTTTAGTTCTCATCTTCATGGCTTTTGGTAAGAATGTTATCTAGAGTGAAGAGGTGAATGAATCTTCAGGGACACAAAAAATAGGTGAGTTTTGAATGGAAGTTGTTTACTTATGCACAGTTTTTTCTACACTTTTGTGAATTTAAGAACAGTGAAATGTTATTGAAATACTGTGACCAGCTCTTTTCAGAGACAAGACACGAGACTAAAGGAATCTTTGGTCTGATGCTCTGTGCTTGTTTTACTGGGACAGTTTATTTCTGATAAACCCCAAAATAGTGAGTGCTGATATGTCCAGACAGAAAAACAAGGAGAATTTAAGTGATGTTTTTGAGGGCCTTTTTTGGTAGAAGTAGAAATCAAGATTGACTTACATCTTTTTTATCTGTGTTAACGCCTCTTTTTGCAGAATTGTAGGCGAAATGTTACTATACTACAAAATAGTTTATGTGAATGTGATTATGCGACTGAGATAGAAGATCATTAACTATCATATAGGATAACAAACTGCTAATATTTTTAAGGACTTAGTATTTATAATATTGCAAAATGTTAATATAATACTTAATTCTGGTCAGTAGTTGGTTAACTGCAGAAGATCTACTAGATCTGAATGAAATCATCAGTTTTCTGTAAAATTTAGTACCTCATGGATTTTTGGGATAGATTTTAAGATTCTCATTTTTGCTACTGCAGTGTACTTCTTTGTAAGCAAATGTAGTCTACCTGTAATCTCTGCTTTTTCCCAACTGAAATCTGAAGAGGTGCTTATGTTAGATCCCCTTAGAGAAAAGTTATTGAAAGGTACTTCAACAGGAAGTAGGAGCTTTCTAAAGGAAATCTTTTGGTCCTGTAGAGAAGGCAGAGAAACAGTCTTGCAGTGCTGTATATCCCTTGGTCAACACTTCTCAGTTTGAAGAAAAACAGAGTTGGTGATAGTAGATAAGGACAATTAGAGTAACCAAAGTGGTGGAGCAACTACCTTCAGAGACTAAGAAGGGTGGGACTCTGCCTGAAGGAGTGGATGAAGCTGGGGGGCTCTGGCTACTTATAAAATCATGTAGGTAGTGGATGGGTTGAATGCAGTTTTGCTCAGCAAACTTCATGAGACTTTGAACTTGCAGGCATTCTCTGTAATGAGTAGGAGATCAATTTAAAATAGATAATATTTCTTTATGTAGTAGGCGGTAAACTACTGCTGCTGCGGGAGTTCTGCAGGCAGAGAGTATCAGCAGGTTCAAAAGGAAATAGACAAATTCATATGCAACAGGCTTATAAATAAATACCGATGGGGCATCCAGGGGCATATCACCAGCATCTGATGTAAGTAGGGGGGATTCTGAGGAAGTACAAGGGGAGTAGATTGCAGAAAAGAACCAGGCTTGTGTGTTCTTCCTAAGTAACATCATCTGTTGCCACTGGCAGAGACAAAATTCTGGTCTGACCCAGAGAGCCATTTTTTGTATTTGCTGTTTTCCATTTTTTGATCAACTCTTTGTTTTTAAAGAACCACTTTTTCCATACAAATTACACTGATTTATTTTGACATGAACTATCCAAAACCAACCATAGATGTCATTGCTTGCTGCTTTCTTGTTTTACAGTGAATAACCCTATACCTTCCAACTTGAAGTCAGAAGCTAAAAAGGCAGCTAAAATATTAAGAGAATTTACAGAAATAACTTCCAGGAATGGACCTGATAAAATCATACCGCGTGAGTAAAATGTTTTGATTCAATTAAAACCTCCTGTTATCCAGTTCTCCTCTGTGTTGAAATCTTGCTCTCTTTACCAATGCCGTCTCTTTTTGCTGACACTTGCTTTAAGAGGAATGAAGATCTGGAGTCCCATAACTTTTGTGAAAATGTTTTGAAAGTAAAGGTGTTCAGTTTGCTGTGTTCTAGGGAGACATTAGTTGCTGAGAGGGATTGCTTGCATGTTTACAACTATAGGGTATCAGCATAGGAAAGCTTTCTCTCTAGGGTGAATGGAGTCTCTCAGGTTCATGGCTTGTGTATGACCATTTTTAAGGAAGAACTTTGAATAGTGGATGTAGTTCTTGAATATATGTTCATCAGAATTAGCAAAATGAAAATGAATGGAAGGAAACAGATCATTGTACTTTTCTCCTTTGAGAAAGGCAAGCACTCATTTACTGCTGTCCTTTTTACTTCTGCAGTTGTTATTCTATGCTTCTCCTAGAGTCCTCCTTCATCTGGTGCTGCTGGTTGTGGTTTTGAATTTATAACTATTATGTTCTAGAAGGCCTATAATAAGACTTGCTGGATGATCATATTTTATTTGACACAAACTCTGTCTAATGGTATAAGCTGATTAGGCTCCTATATGTCACTGTGATTTAGATTCAGACTTCTCTCCTCCAAAAATCCATAGACATGGATGTCAACTCTTTACGACCTTTTTTCTTGCCAACTGTGTATTTGCATGCAATGTTCATGGCAATAAGCAAACTAATTCTATATGAGCTAACTGGAGTAGCTGAAACAGTGTCTTTAGCTGTGGCAATGTAGGGGTCAGTGCAAGCTAATGTAACCTATATCTAGCTTTGTGGTTGTTTATGGAGTGGAGGTGCTATTATTCTTTCTTTTTTTTTCCTGGTTTTCTTTAAGCTTTTGTTTTGATTCTTTGATTCTGTGTTCAAAATTGTTAAATATAGTTTTATTTTTCTCCTCTCTGAATTTCTCTTACAAGATTTTTATTAAATGATTTTACTGTTGCAGCCCATGTAATAGCTAAAGCGAAAGGCCTTGCAGTTTTGTCTGTTATCAAAGCTGGATTTTTGGTGACTGCTCGAGGAGGAAGTGGGATTGTATTAGCCCGTCTTCCGAATGGAAGTAAGTGGATGTTTTCTTTTGTATTTTGTGGGAGAATTTAAAAAATTTTTCCACTATTTTTTTTTCACAGCATACAACATAAGATGTGTAAAGAGTCAAGCTAGTAGGTAACATTTGGTTTGAAAGTTGTTTTCAAAATTTTGTACCTATTGTTGATCAGGTGTAAGTATTTTCAGTATCTTTATAGGAAAATATGTGAACTTAGTGTGACCAATGTACAAAAATCTGTAGCTTAAAACTCATTAGAATAATGGCTAATGTCCAATAATGGACAACTGTATGATAAAGACTTTGTGTACATAAGGGATTCGTACTTCTTACATTCCTGCTAGTGGGATAAACCAGTATAGTTAAGTGGCATCTGCATTCTAGTGGTTGTTGAATATAGTTTTGAATAGAGAGCTTGTTAACGTTTTTGAACTTTAACAATAAACTGGGTCTTTCTTTTAGCTTAAGTAAAACTCCTGTTATTTTGTGTCTTGTTTTGTGTGTCAGCCTGGTCTGCCCCTTCTGCAATAGGAATTGCTGGCCTTGGTGGTGGATTTGAAATCGGAATTGAGGTATAATTTTACATTTGAAATATTTGTTAACAACTCTTTTTTGTAAGACATTAAAACATATTGACAAAGATCTAAATATCGGTGAGATATTGAAATCTATTTTTTGTGTAAATGAACTACTATAAAATTCATTTATACAAGCCAAACAAAATGTTGGGGTTTTTTCTTTTTGATCATATCAATCTAATTGCTTGGAGATGTGTAAATAAAAATAAATGACATAACAGCTATTTCCTTGATTCCTCACTTCTAGTAGACTGATTTTTTTTCCCTTGTGGAAGACTTCCAATCGGTGTTCGCATATAAGCCAATTGGTATTGATTATAAGTATGCTATATTTAATATTGTATCAAATGCTTTGTTAAAGAGCAGCCAGGGACTCCATCTGGCAAGAGACAGTGAAAGGAATAGAAGGTAGAGTAAAATGGAGTCTAGCTAATACTGCTGTACTTCACGCATTTGTTCTCTCCCCAAACTTGATTATGAACTTCACCCTTCACTTTGGGAGCGTCAAAACTGGTGGTACCTCCTCTGAAGAAATCCTGCAGAAAATAAGCCTATTTCTGGCCAGTAGAAATAGTCAAACATGGGACTGTAACACTTTCAAAGAAATCCTGTTGATGTGAGCCCTGACCATTTGCTCTCTTCTGCTTCTCTTGTCTTCTTGCTCATACTTTCTTCATCCTAGTTTGTTTCCATCTGTTCCCTCCTTCCTTGCCCCAGTCTTCTTTCCTGTCCTTCCCTTTCCTTTCTGTTTAGCTTGTATTCCACTAATTGAAAGGAGTCACTTTCCAAGAGAAAATCAGATGTAGTATTATGGTGCCAACAAGATCTCTTAATATGGGCATTTGCTGTTCCGGAGAATCTCTGCATGGCTAATCTGTGTGGTACAGGCCAGCCCCGGTATGTCTCCTACAGCTGACCAGCCATCCATATCCTGGCAACCAGTCATCTAGTACTCACATCATGAGCAACCAGTCAATATTTTGTTGTATCCTCGTTGTTCACTGGGTGATCTCAGGCATTATTACTGTGCACTTTTTAAAAGCTGCTGTGAATGCAAAATTACTAATATTCGTAAGGGCTTTTCTTTGATTTTCATGACAGCAGCATCTGAATGCGTTACTAAACATTAATGAGTTTGAGCCCCAGGGTTTTTTTATACTTTTCCCCTTTGTGACAAATGAAACAAACTCTTCTGATGCTTTGACTGATCAATGAAACTTCCTCTAATCATCTCCATCTAATATTTTAGAAAATGTAACCATTTATAAATTGTTTTTACTAAAATAATTATAATACAGAGAAGCTATTTCTGAGAGGACATTTTTTCTGAACACTGTTGCGTCCTTAGTTTGATTTTTTTAGTAATTCAGCTTTACAAAGTACTGTTTCCTTATTAGCGTTATTGTAACACAATTTCTTTTCCTGTTCTAGGGAATAAATATTATTCAGAAACACCTAAGTGGCTTAGGAGCCCAGATTCCAATTCAGCACTGCCATTTATGAACTTAAACCTTGTGGAAATTGGTTGAATTTTGTTCCTATAGGACAGATTATAGTTGAGTAGTGGTACTTGTGGGTGTTTATAAACCATAAGAAAGGAATCACAGACTTCACAAGTCATAGTACCTGCATGTTTTTCACAATAGAATAATTTGGTTCCTCAAGTTAAACACTAATTTTAAAATTTATGTAAATGTTTTCAGTGCCGCTTTTCTCACTGCGGATTCATTTAGGATGATTCAGAAGCTAATAACATCAGCCATTTTTTGTTTGGGATAGGGTGGGGGTTACCATGGGGCTATTAACAAAGAGCTCCCTTACGTTTTGTGTACTGGTGGGCCATTCCCCACCATCACCTTTTTTTTTTTTCCGAATAATCTAGTATTTCCTTTCGTGTTCCCTGCTGTCACTTTTTGGAATTTGGGGTAAGTTAAAAATTTTTAAGAACCCCTGTTTCAGAGAAGTCCATCTGATGAAGAATCAGGTACAGTAGTCCTTGAGTACCCAAGTTATCTCTTGAAGAGAAAATCCATCACAATAAGCCTCCAAGGCTGTAATCCACTCCATTGAACTCTGAAACAGATGGTACTGCATCAGTCCCAGGTGTGTCAGTTAATTCATCTGTCAGGTTTTTGAGGGTTTTTTTTAATACATGTAACACATTTACTGAGCTTTCAAATCAGATAGTGATCGTTATAGGGCCATGCTTGTGTTTGAAAGACTTCTTTCTTTCTTTCTTCCTTTCTTTCTTTAAAATTCTTCCTAGTTCAGGAAGAAAGTTATAGGAGAGTTCTACTGAAACTTGTTAATTTGAAGAGAAGTGTAGTTTTACAGTACTGGTAGGCGTCAGCTTAATATTAGTAGAAATTCTTTTATACATGCATTTTGTGTCACAAGCTAGATAAAGTATTTGAAAAACACAATGTTTTTTTTCCATTTTTTGAGTATTCAAATGAAAATACCCTGTTAGCTCTCCAGAGAGTTGCTTTATTAATTTCTTGAGGAAATAGGCTACCTCTCATAAATTCAAGGCTTAAGTTTAATACATATAAATTTATATATAATTCTTATTTTCTGTCAAGAAAATGAAATTCTCTTGGTAAAAAGAAAATCTGTATTTTTTGTTGTTGTTGCTTATTCTTTGGACAGACAAATAAGTAGCTTTTGTTTACTGTGTTCTTCTTTGCCGTAATTATTACTACAGTTGCTAAAAATGATTTTATTAATCTGATCTCTCTTCACATCCGAGAGTGCATTCATAATTGTTCCAAAAGCTATATAAAATTTGTTAGGATATTCTGATAATCAGGATATCCCGTTAAAACTGTTCTTATCGTATATTGTCCACATCAGCATTTCAAAAAAAAAAAAAACCAAAAAAAAAACCTAGATGAAATAATTTTTAGTTTGAAATGTCTTACAGAAAAAGAATCAACTTTATGAAAACTGTTTCAGAAGAATTCTTTGGAAGAAGTCTGAAAGGTTGAGAGTAGAATGAGAGATTCTAACTTCCATTAAAAACTCGATAAATCTGGAGTTAGTTTTTGTTTGGGGGAAGAAAATATCTTGTATGCTTCCACCTATTTTCCCACAAAACAGAAAATTCTCCTCTCATGTAATTCTAACTTTCTTCTTGAAAAGCATAGTATCTTTATTTGATATTTTTATAGATTTCAGACTTAGTAATAATATTGAATCATGAGAGAGCAGTAGAAGCTTTTGCCAAAGGAGGCAATCTTACACTTGGAGGAAATCTTACTGTGGCAATTGGACCTCTGGGGAGGTGAGTAAAATACTTTCCTGATATGGGATAAAATTAAATATAAAAGACGGTGTCTAAAGCTGCTTAAACATTCATAAGGCTTTCGTTGACATGTTTGGATAAACTGCACAGCCTGTATGTTGACTGCACTGTATTGTTTTGTTGTGTTACATGTTTCCAGAGACTGTTGAAGGCTGGTCTCAATAAAGAGCATAGGTGCTACAATGTCTGACTGAATTATTATTTTCGTTGATCTTTGAGGTGACAGAAAGTATGTGCCCAATCTAACTGATAGTAAATAACAAAAATACACCAAATAATTACTTCTCAAACTTAAATGTGTTAAGCCAGCTCAATGTGAAGACTCATAGAACAATTTAGTTTGCAAGGGACCCCAGAAGATCTGTAGTCCAACCTCCTGCTCAAAGTGAGGTCAGCTATGAGATCAGATCAAGTTGCCCAGGGCTCTATTTCAGTCAGGTCTTGAAAGCCTCCAAAGTTGGAGATTGCACAACCTCTCTGGGTAATCTGCTCCACTGCTTGGCTGTTCTCAGGATGAAAAAATTTTGCCTCATGTCCAGTTGAAAAATCTTTTGTTTCGGTTTACATCCATTGCCTCTTGTCCTTCCACTGTGCATTACAATAAAGAGCCTGGCTTCATCTTGTTCATAGCCTCCTTATATTGAAAGGCTGCTGTTAGGTCCTCTCAATCCTACTCTTCTCCATGCTAAACAAGCCCCATTCCCCTCAGCCTATTCTCATGTGGCATTTGCATCCTTATGTTTTTATTCTTATGATGAAGTTTTTACTGACATTTGTCATCTTTACAGACAAAAAAAGGATACGGTGATACCTATTCCACAGACAAGATAGATTTGTGGATATGGGGAGGGTGGTGGATGTCATCCGCCTTGACTTGTATCCAAGTTGGGACATCATGGTTTAGGTGGGGATGTAGCAAATGGGTGAGCAAACAGATCGAAGAAGAGCGGTAAATGATTCATGCTCTACCTGGAGGCCAGTTACATGTGGAGTTCCTCAGGAATCTGCTCGGGGACCTCTTCTGCTTAATGTCTTTATCAGTGACCTAGAGGAGGAGAGGTATTACACCATCTTCAAATTTGTGGGTGACACCAAACCAGGAGGTGCAGTCAATACACTTCAGGGCAGGGCTGCTATACAGACGGTTCTAGACAGTGAAGAGGAGGAAACCTGCTGAAATTAAACAAGGACAGGTGCGAAGTCCTGCCCCTGCGTTGGATGAGCCCTCTGCAGTATTACAGGCTGGGGCATCATGGGCTGAGTAGCTGCTCTGCTGAAAACACCCGTGGAGGACCACAGGTTACCCATGAGTCAGCAGTGCACCCTGACAGCAAGGGCAGCTAACAGCACAGAGGGCTGTGTCAACAGAAAGGAAGTGAGTATTCTCCTTGGCACTTCATAGACTGAACCCAGAATGTTGTGTCTAGTTTCAGCCCTGTAGTAGAAGAAGGGTGTTGATGAACTTGTGTGTGTCCAGTGCAGCACCACCAACATGGCCAGAGACATGGCATGTGTGAACTCTGAGGTCAGCCTAGGAGGTAGGCTTGTTTAGCCTGGAGGAGCGAAGGCTTTGGGGCACCTAATAGCAGCCTTCTAAGAGGCTACATTCTCAAGAGCAGGTTACTCACAGACCCGGCTCTTTACTGAGGTGCCTGGCAGGACAGCCAAAGACAGTAGTCATAAATTGAAACAAGGGAGGCCCTGACTAGATACTAGGAAAACCAAAAATCAGTATGAGTATAAGCATGGAAACAGGTTGCTCAGTGTCTGTGGAATCTACATATTTGAAGGTTTTCAAAAACTAGCAAAGTCCTGAGCGACTTGATTTTAATTTTATATCTGTTTTGAGCAGGAGGTTGGACTGGATGACCTCCTGTAGTCTCTTCAAACTTAAAATATGTGACCCTGTGTAGGACAAATGCTGTAATTCTACTGAGCTTTAATAAGGCCTTAGTAAAAATATTTTGTGCAGTTTTTGGCACCACAAAATCAAGAAAGATTTGGATGTGTTGGATAGAGTTCAAAGTGACAACAAACATTTAGGGCTTTTCAAAGCATGATCTATGAAGAATGACTGAAGAGCTGATTAAAGAAGAGATGACTAAGGTATGATAATGTCTCCAAATGCATAAATGGCTGCAAGAAAGAGGAGAGGAATAAAGCAGTCCTCTGTGTCCATGGAAGACAGGATAAAAATAAGATTAAATTGCAGTGAGAGATTTCTTGAAGGCTGAGAAAAAATTTTGAGTAATAACAGATTTGTCTATGGAAGGTGGGGAATCAGTGTCATTGGAATATCATTTCAAACAAGCAACTAATCAGAATTTTGTATGTATATTATGTCCTGACTTGTAAATTTTTAATGGTCTTCTGAAATCCTCATCGTTAGAGTTCTGACTTCTGAATGCAAGAGGAGGTCTAATGTAGAGCATTCTCAAGGCAACGTTATCTTGACTTCAGAGGAAATGTTATCACACAAGATAATCGTTTTGTTCTGGATATTGTCTGAGTTGAGAACTGAAAGTAGATTTCAGATCTGACCCAGTAATATGTTCAATAGAGTACATAAAAACAGAGAAAAGTGAAATTCTCACTGACTTCTGCAAATGCTTGCAAATTATTTCTGACAACTGGTAGGATTAGAATAAGACAACAATTGCTGTTCCTGTTGTAAAGCCATATTGAAGAATATCAAACAAAACTTTTTTCCTTCTAGAAACTTAGAAGGGGATGTTGCCCTGAGAAGCTCTGCTGCTGTCTATACGTACTGCAAATCTCGAGGACTGTTTGCAGGTGTATCTCTGGAAGGAACTTGTTTAATTGAAAGGAAAGAAACTAATCGCAAGTAAGTTCCCTTCAAATTTAGAAGGTTCAGCAAATGAATAGTGACACAAGGAATGAGGATATTCAGTTGGGAAGAAATTAGTATGTTTTGAGAATATTATGTGCTGAGTGTAGGGTTTCTTGAGGGGCGTAGATATTTTTAATTTGGACAATGTGCAAAGGATATTGAGAAGATGATGAATGTTTAAGGAGATTGTGTATTATAGAAGATAGCTATAAAGAAATTTACCACATAATGACAAATATATTTTTAAAGCCACTTAAAAAAAAAAAAGTCTGGTTTAGAGCCTCACTGAATATTGAGCTTGTGAAAATCCTGTCCCTATGTAGTGTTGCGTCCTTTGTGCAGCCTATTAAGGCTTGAAATCCAAGGCACCTCTGATAAGGTGGAGACACTTGAAACAGAGCATCCTGCAGATCCTAATACTTCAACCAAACAACTCTGAAAATCTAAATTAGTAACTACTGTGTATCTGTTGCATTGTATATGTTCTGTTTATGAAAACTTTGATTCTGCTAATATCAGCAAATACTAATACTACTTTTAATGACACTATGTCAGTAATTTTCAGCTTTCTCCATTCATAAAATTGCAGTTTTACTGTTTTACTGCATCATTAAGGAACTTTACTATGTTGTTAAGGGATGCATTGCAATGTTTTGTAAAAGTGGAATGCATTTCTTCAATTTGGTACGTGATTGGCTTTCACATGCTTTAGTTAGTGTGTGCCAGATGACCATAAACAAAATATTACTCATGAAAAATAGTGTGAAATAAGGTAGACATTGAAGTTTGCTGTAATTATTTATCATTCAACATTTATAGTGTTGAACTACTTCTGTCATTTCTCAATACATAATCAGTATGAGAAATGTAGTGGGGGAGTATTTCCACCAAATGATGTTATCTAGACAGTGAAATGTGATAGTGATGAAATACCTGGTATCTTTTCTTTTGTGTCAGGTTTTATGGGCAGGATATTCGTGCTAGTGCAATCTTATTTGGTGATGTGCCTTTTCCTGCTCAAGCAGAAGATCTTTCTGAAACTCTAGCATCCTTCACTGAAGTGTATGAAAACGAAGAGCAAAAAAAAAATCCAGGAAAAGCTGTAAGGAAACAAAAAAGGGTTTGTCTGTCTCTTTTTCCATCTAGGATTTTTCTGTCGTTGAGCTGTTGGTTGTAATGATAATGTTGCTGTTTCTGTGGCAGTCCTAGGATCTCTACTGGATGCTTACAAATGTAACGCGTAGCAGAAACTTGATGTGCTTAACATGTTCATTCAAGTATACTCTTCACTGTCGTCACAGTAGTCTTTTCTGGATAAGGATGTTGCTATTTTTTCTTTGCATCCTCTAAACTATGTATGTCCTTGTTTTTAGATCACAGTGCATAATTTTTGCACTGCGCGATTTATGCATAATTTAGATTTTAGTGCATAACCAAATCTGAGATTTGATTAAAAAAGTATATTCCAAGTATTCTTAATCAAGTTAATCTGTAAATAATGAGTATACTGGATTTGATGTGAATACTCTTTTCACTTTTTCTACTTTTCCAGTCTCATGTTCAAATTTAGAACAATCATATTTAAATATAATATGGAGAACTATATAAGATAATTTTTTTCTGCAATGTTGATGTTACTGATAGTCTATCTTGTACTTTCATCTTTGTTAACTTCACAGTAAATTATCCTACAGTTATGTATAAATATTAATTTTGTAGTTTTCTTCTCGAGTTCACACAACTTGAGTGCAAAAAGAGTAATTTTCAGTGTAACTTGACATACCTGTACGCTTCGAAGTTACAGTGTACTTCCAGATGTGATGCAACTTACTTTAAAATTTGTATATTTTAGGTAAATGACCCACCTGCTAGACCATCATCAAGACCAGAGCCACATAAGCCCTCTGTTAGGCCAAACCCACCAGGTTAGAAGATCTTTTGATAAGGATTAGTTTATTGCTGTATATAAAAATGAAGCATTAAAACTGATGAACATTATACTATTCTTACAGTAGTAGCTTTCTCTATTCAATATATTTTTTAATACTCTTTCTTGGACAAACATAGGTTGGGATAGTTCCATAAGTGAGAAAGGGTAGAATTTGTGCTTTGTTTTTTCTTCACATTTTGTTAAATTTATTAATCTGGTTTCTAATGATAGTGTGAACATTTCTTTAGCAAATATCGATAACAAACCTTTTCTATCTGACAGTTTTGCTACAGAAATAGTGTTTATGTAGTTACAAAACTATGTAATAACTCAAAGGGAGCATTAATGTTTATTGTACACATAAAAGCTCCTTTAGTACAATGAAACTTCTTAGCAAAAAGAATAATCCTACTAAAAACTTCTGGCTTATAGAAAACTAGGTTCCCTTCTAGTTTGTCATTATTTTTGACTAGGTGGATGGAGTACTAATAGTTGGGCAGGGGAGGCAGAGTTTGGGCTCCATAGCAACTTATTTGCCAAAGCTTCAGAAGTGAGGCTTTACTGCAGTTCCTGTTGTTAATCTGATGTATTTCTGTGGAGAAGGATATGAAGTGCAGTCCTTATTTCTTTCACCAGTACTGCTCCTTGGATAACTTCAATCGTTTTCTAACTATTAAACATATATTTGAAAAGCAGTGTACAAAATATAACAGTATACGTTGGCATATCTTTTAACTTGCTATTAAATCTTCTCTTACAGCTAAAAAGAATTCAAACAAACTTTATCCTGAACTTCCAAATAATTATGGCTCTGTGGGTAAGTACTGAGCTTATGCCTATTTTATTAATAATCTGAGAAGTCCTGTAAGTAATATGGAAAACATCTAACATCTGTGCATGGGTATTTTTCTTTATTATCCACGTGTTAAAATACGATTCCTTTGTTGTATACTCTTACGAAAATATTTCATAAAAGTGATTCTTATTCCCTGGCTTTACATTCCATCAAAGATGAGTCCTATGTTCTTTTTTTGGATGGTAAAAGTCCTTTTTCTTTATTCAGTGTGCTTGAAAAGAGCACTGAAAGTAGTAAAACAGTGTTTTACTTTTCAACCTAATTGAAGTAAAAAAGAAAGCTGATACAACAAGCTTATGTCCAAGTCCTTATGCAAGGTATGATAACTCCTGTTTTAATTAAAAAGTACCTCCACAGGTCATATCTGATTATACTGGCATAAACATAGATTTCCATTTCAGTTTTCCCCTTCCTGTTTTTTTTGTACTGAATTGAGATAACTCTGCATTATACCAAAAAGCTATTGCTTGTTCAGTGTTCTATTCTGACTGTCTTTTGAGCTTAAAGAAAAAAACAGGCAATTTCAGTTTTACTCCTAATTAATGTAGAATCTGATCCTGTAGTATTTACAGTATAACTCTGGGACAGTGGGTCCCATTATCTGGAAACTTAAGGTCTCTGTTAGGAAAAATGTTACGATCAAGTGACTGTGTTCATTTAGCTTCCATAGTGTTTTTTCCCATCAAAAAAGTGTCTTATCTTTCACAGGGGAAAGACTGTTAGCCGTTTTAAAGTCAGCAAAATGAATTATTTTTCCCATAAAGTGCATAAAGGGCATAAAGTGCCCATTTGATAAATGTCTTGGTCTCTGCTAGGATCAAAACCAAGGCTGAGGCAGTATGCGTTACATATATGTGTGTGTATATAGTATTTTTGCATATAAATGTATAAATATGAATATATATTTGGATATGTACACACACTTTGTCATGTACACAATTTGAAAATATAACAAAAGATCTCTTTATTTTTTAAAAATTGAGTTGAAATGAAGCTTGATAATTGATCATAATAAAAGTCTAAATCAGGCTAGCTGAATGCTGTGATTTAACATAGTATTTAACTTCCGTTGTCTTAAACAGAAATTCATAATGTCTGGAAACGGCCAAACTCATAAATGTATTTTTCATAGCTTGGTTCATGTAATTAGAGATTTTCACTAAAAATGTAAGATAAGTTATATGTGGATTCTTAAAGATTTCTAGAAATACACAAGAGAACAAGATGCAGTAGGATCTTCTGTAAATGATACTTCCTGAAAGAAACGCTGTTTCATGGTAAATTTTCATTTACCTTACAAACTTAAACTGGGATATTTTGCCTTGCATTGCAGGCTGTATTTCTGTAGTAACACTTTGCATACTGTCTGTATCCATAGAAGTGCTATGTGTCTCTAAAGACTAAATAGTTGTTCTTTTCCAAGAAAAGATTCAGGTCAGTTCTCTTCCATGTCTGCTAGCACTATTGCCTACGTGCATGTTGACGGGATGCTGGAACAGAGTTACAGTCCCTTTCTCATCAGTAATAGAGTTTGTTCTTGTGTTGGGTTGTGGCAGAGAAGGAACCTTAAGGCTCCTGTCAGTAATCTGTTTCTGCCTGTTTATAGTTCAGCTGATTTTGAGAGAGCTGCCAAGCAATTAAAACTTGTACTAGCCAATCTTTATTGAAGGATTAGTTGCTGCAACTCATGTTCTACAATGACCTGAAAAAAACATTCAGCGCTTCTTGGTTCTTTCTAGTGCTTTTTTTTTAAAGAGAGTTATTGGAAAGCTAACAGAAAAGTGCGTAAAGCTGATCTTCAGGAAGCTATATTTTAGATATAGCCACCAGTGCAGGGGTAGGTTTTAATATTTAGTAACAAGCTTGTCTGTGTTGCCAGTAGTAAGGAGTTAAGGGGTCTTTATTTTGTGCTTTTGTTACAAGTTTTTGATTTTGCAGTTATACAAGTAGGAGGATTGAAACGTTGATTCTTTTCAGTAGGTGGAAGAAAAGCAAGAGTTGTAGATGAAACATTTTTAATTATATTTTTTGTAGACTTGAATTATCTAGATGAGAAATGTTATATAACTTATCTCAAGCACAAGAAAAATGTTAAATGAAAAACATTTTTTCTAAACTGATGTTGTGATACTTGGCTCTGATGCAAGCAGAGCTTTTTTATGTAACTGAGTAATACTTAAGGTAATGCATTTAGTTTTAAAATGACGTTCAGTAACATTTTTATATGTTTCCAGAAACTTGGAAATAACACAAATTTCAGTTTAAAAAAAAGAGAGAGACCGACCTTTTACAATTCTGAGAATGGCTGATAGTGTTACTGTGATTCCATGGAGTGTATAGGATTTGGGGATACTGAAATCTTTAAGGCTCCTTTGAAACTTCTAGTACCAACATATGTGATTACTTTCAGAAATAACCAGTTCTACGTATGGAAATCAGGGAAAAAAGTTTTGAATAGTGTATTCTTTCTGTATCTTCTTTTTACAGAAAATACCATTTTGGCTATTTGTCTTTTTACCTTGTAGAAGAAGCTATACTAAAATAGCATGTCATGTCAAGTCAAGCTGCCAGGAAGCAAAATTAATGGCCAGTTAATACTGGAAGAATGATCCCACAGGCTCCAATTTCAAGCATGTCTCATGAAGCATTATACATGCTATAGGAGACCTGACACTTTTATCCAGACTGGATACATTGAAAATGGATTTTCCAGCAAGATATTGCAGTATGAAGTTTCTACAGTAGTGGAGACTTTTTGGAGACTGTTCGGATAAAGAAATTGGATTTGCCTGCAAGTATGATAGCCCGTGCCTCCTCCCCTACCAGAATTAGGAATTTGCAACTTAATTTTTGTACTTGTCACCATACAAAATTATATATACTACCTGTATGTCATATATAAAAGGACTGACTCATCTTTCCAAGCTTTATTGCCATTACTTTATCTGAATAGAAGGTTTCTGCAGAGTGTTCTGCCACATCACTAATCTAAATGACCCGTAGCTCTTTAGAAGACTCCTTGAGCATTGTAACCTCATGATAAAAGTTTGTTTTACTAGAACATGTCTTCAGATGCTTTAGGTTGATAGCTTGTCAAACTAGAATGGTACCTAATCCTAGATCTTAGTTTTTCAGAGTGTTTTCTAATTATTTTTGCTTGGAGTTCTGCCACAGACCAACCAGCAACCAAAATTGTAGAATAAATGGTTCCTGGCTATTATCCTAACAGGTTGCTGAATACTGTACAATTCTGGAAGCACTTTAGTGATGTGCTTTTTCAGCTCAACTATTAGCAGCAGTAAATAGCCATCTGCTAGTAAAAGTTATGCTCCTAGATTTGTCTCATTTATAAGCTGTAAGAGCTGGGTTAAAGTGAATTTTTGGGAGAACTGAATCATTAATGGACAGTTTGGGGTCAGAAGTCAGATTTTTTCAGCTTTTCTTCAGCCAGTCTGAAAAAGTTTGGTTTGTGTGTTTGGAAAAGAAGCATTTGAAACTGTCAAGACGCTGAAACAATTGGAAAACAAACTTGCGGGAGGAATGGGGATGAATATGTAAAAAATGTTTTCCTTCCACATGCTATTCATTCACAAAGCTCAAAAATTATTATGAAGCAGTTCATGGACTTGATATTTTTTCTTTCCTTTGCTGTTAATACTATAATCCTTTCAGGAGGACTGTGACTGTAGAAGAGCTCTGTTTGCATCATACACTGGATGTTTAATGGCCTTAAGATATTTAATGTAGGTTTCTGATTGTTACTTTTGTCCCCGAGAGAACTTCCTTAAGCTGAAATACTAAAAAGTAGTTTCCAAAAGATTCTACAGAAAGCACTGTTCAGTTGTAGTAGCCCTTTCAATGTCTTTTGTGCAAAAAGCTTGACAGGTATATCACCTTTCTGAGTCTTGTTCTCTGGCCTTGAAAATGCATATTTGCTAGTGTTTCTTTCTGCCTCTGCTCAGTAATGTGTTGCCTTTCAGGATTATTTACAAACAAGAGAGTGGGTCTATGCCTACAATACTATATGACAAAACACTGTAAGCATTTATCTTCATAACAGTATGATTTTGTGTCATAATTTGGAAATATTAATGACGTTGTTTATATCTTGTAAGCAGTCATACAGGTTGCTTAAGAAACCTGTAAGAACTTGTGCTTATAAAGACTGTGTTCAGATTTTTTTGTTTCTCTGAGAAACACTGGCTTTCTTACCTTCCATAAGTACTTAAACCTAATAATTTTTTTAATTAATTTTATCCTAGAAAAAATGTGTGCCCTCTTCTTTTCAACTTCTGAACTGAATAAAGTTATCTATCCACAGGCATTGAATTCTTAAGACTTATGCAGAAAATCATTACAGATAAACTCAATTTGAGCAAACTTTGAAGGAATAAGAATCTAAATTATAACTTTTTTTCACATGAAACTACGTTTTGAGGATACTATGAAAATATTAACGGATCCTCACTGCATCATTAAGCCGTGTATTTATATTCTTACATACGGAAAGAAGTGCTATACGAAGCCTACTGATGAAGAGAAGCTGAGATAGACAGAAATTTGCAACCTTTTTAAGAAGCTGAAAAGTCTGCTTCTTTCAATGACAGTTTGAGTAATTTGTCAGCCTCAGTATTGAAATTTCATGCTTTCCCATATGAATTTGTCTGCAGCTTTTGGACATCGATGGTTGTTGCGGCTTTCTTCACTAGATTAAAGAGCCTTGTCTTACTCAAAGATTTCGCTTCCCTTTCCCTTTGAGACACTTACATGTTGTAATCAAATCACCTCTTGATCTTTCTTGATCTTTTGTTTGTTTGCTAAACAGATTGAGTTCCTTCAGTCTTACATAAGTCATTTTCTTTTCCTCTCAAATTTTAAATAATGTTACAGATAGCGAATTCTGAGATGTGAACTCCCTGAGACCAGTAGGATTTGGGCTCCTAAAAAACATTATGAATTTGAACCAAACCACTCCAAACCAACCAAACCACTTGAACCTCCACTCCGTACTCCATTTGCTACTCCCTGTTAGAACAGCTCAGACAATATTAACCCTTTCCGACCAGGCGGTACCAGGGCTTTGTGATAAACTCAGCTTATGCTTACTAAATCCTTCTCAGGGATGTTGCTTTCCATGGTTACAGTTCTCCAAGAATCAGGTCTGGCCTGATTTTCTATAATTTTGGAGGTGCCAGAATGCATTCTGTGATCTCGATGTTTCTTTCATTAATCTCGAGTGCCAGATGGTTCAGTACACATACAAAAATTTGTTTGCTGTGAGAATTCCAAGGAACACTTTTATGCCTCCTCGAAGTTTCCTTGGCAAGATACATTTAGGGGTTGTACACGCAGTTTTTTGTTTTGGTAGTACAAGGTTAGTAGTATGAGGTACTCTGGCCAGTTACAAAAGTCGGTGTTCACTAAGCCAACAAAATTAAATTGACTGTGAGTTCATAGATTGCTTCTGAGGTATACAGCTTTAAAAACCTTTCAATTTTGCAGCACTCTGAGGGCAGTAGCTTTTTTTTTTTTTTTTTTTTTTTGCTTATGACTTCATCTTCTGTCCACTTATTGTACCCACATGCCTATGCTGCAGTTCAGTTTCCATCTCACTTATGGTCCTGCTATTTTTAGAACTACTACTTTGTAGGATGATCTCAATCAAACTCAGGGAGAAGACAAAATATAATGTGCAACTTTGACACTGCTCTAGTTTTCTCTGCATTACTGCCTCTAATTATGTGTACTGGTAAGCTTGGTTAAAATCAGTGCAGTGAAATAATGGAATTTTTAGTAAGACTTGCTGAAAGAGAGCATCACTTTCTCAATGTGCCTACAATTTTAGCATTGGCTTGCTTTGCAAAGTACATATTGAAGCAATCATTTTATTTTTCTGATATTCTTTTAATTTAGATTTAACAAAACTAGTAGTATTTTGGAACAACTCATATTTAACTGGAAATCTAGCATACAGCTATTTATATCAGTTATGCAGTTCCACATTAAGAAATACTCATTGACAAAAAAACTAACAACTACATTATAAGAAAAATTCAAGTATGCCCAAATCTTTCTGGTTCACGAGCTACTCATGACTTGGACATTTTTATTGCAATTATGGCTAAACACCACTGCAGCAAAGCAGAAGTATTTCATCATTTTGGAGCCAAAAAAATCAGAGACTGACTATAAAGATTATAAAATATTTTTTGTACCACACTATCTACAAAGATTTGAAGGAGAGAAAGAATGCAGAACTTGTCCTTTTTAAGGATGGAGGAAGACTCTATGGTTAGTATTGATGGGAAAAATTTTGAACTTTGAAGTAAATAGAATAATCTGTTCCACCTGATTACTGGTAAAAGAAGCCAGTCTTTCAACCAGACTTTTCATTTCTGTGGTCCATCTGTGCTGTTGCAACTGTTCTGATTTCCTTGTACATAAGGAAGTTACCTGGTTAATGGAGTTGTCCTTCACTGTGTGTCTTCATGTTGAAGTGGAGCAGACATTTTTAGATGATGAATGAAAGATATTAATTTTAATAACTATTTGAAAATGGATAAAATAATTAGAATAATGAACTTTGATAAAATCAGATATGCATATTCCTTTAGGCACTGTAGATGTGTACTATGTGTTTGGAACTGAAAAAAAAAAAGACTTTTAGTTCTCCAGCTCATGAATTCTTCCTTTTTCAAGAAAGACAGATATCTGCTATAGTATCAAATAGAATTATTTCACATTGGAAGGAAGAACACTCACCAAGCTCTGTAATAATCTGATCTTTCTATGCTATAATTTGTGGAGGAACTCTAGCAGATTATAAACTATAAAAGCAATAAGGCAGCTCAGTGTGACTAATAGATATTTGTTTTAGAAGATCTTTACATAGAGGGATAATATGTTGTATCTGTCATAAGCCTTCATGACATTGTCTACAAATTTAGTAAATACTAAGAAGTTAACCCCCGGAAAGTACTTATTTTTTTAAGAGTTTTAGCTAAGCTTGGTCTATTTTTGTGGTTTTCATGGCAAGGCTTGCAACATGTTTATATTTAGTTACCAGAATGATAAAACATCCATCTGGTGGTCCCCTCAGTATTAATTTTCTTGCTATTATGAGCTCTATCTTAATACTAACCAAAACCAGGAAATCCCAGGAAATTATTTTTGAGACTATTTTTATTTCTGATTCACTTTTACCAGGATTGTACTATTACTATTGTGAATGTAATAAGTCAGATAATCAAGCTGCTTATAGCTTATGTTTGGCAAGCTGAGAAGGAAATATGTAGCATGTAGGACTTCACTGGTCATACTGAAACAAATAACAGCATGTAATCAGCTAACTCAAAATACAATAAGGCACAGAGAGATTGAGGTCAGACATGCTAGGATGAAATTGGGGTCCTATTGATGTGTGTATTTGCTGGCAGAGAACCATTTTACTGAACATGAACCTATTGGCATGGAGAACAATACTTTTTCTTGTTTTTTTTAATGATGTGGAATAAAAATTATGAAATTTAAATCATAGGAAAAATCTCGGAGCAGGCTATGCTTATCTTAATGTGTTAATGTGATACTTCTGATTCACAGCAATTAAAATGTGAATTGGTTCATGTGACTGACATGGAGCTAGAGGGGCATCTGCTTTCAGATTTTGGGGTTAGTTGTACTGAACTTCAGAGATCATCATTTGTCAAGAGTGAGAATTTATTAGAGCTGAGAGGCTATAACAAAGCTAACAGTGCAGCAAAGCTAGAAATATAACAGAACTGAAAATGTATATACATAGCAGACCTCCAGAGTTAAATCACAGGTGCATGGTACAGTGACCACTCTCGCCTGTTATAGGCCACCCTCCAGTATGATTTTCCCTGGATTCTCCTCACCAAAGGGGGCATCAGGGGCATCCCCCAGCTGACAGGTGGGTCCTCAGGTCTGCAGGCCAGCTGACGATGAGTCTGGGTCAGAGTCCACAACACACTATGTGGCTTACTTTTATACCCAGTCAGATCAACGCCAGCCCACAGTTATACAAAAGCTGCAGGCTCCAGTCAATAGCAGCACACGCATCAGCGGGTGACCTCCTGCTTGGCCCACAGCCCTGCTCAGTGGGTAACAACGCGCCCATTATCAGGTCGTTCTTCAGGGAGCAGCTCCACAGCAAGGAGATGTCTATGGTGCAGGTCTGCGGTGTCACTTCCCCTTTGTCTGGCCTTGTCAATGATAGGGTCTTTAGAGGGTATGTCTCCAGGCTACAGCAACCCCACAGTGTGGTGGTGCGGACTCTGGTCCACCCAGGGTTTGTTAACTCTTGGGGAGCATCCCAAAGCAAATCCCTCTTGTATGGGCTGCACCAACTGGAGCCCCACACTTGCCTGTGCGGCACCTGTCAGTGACCATACAAATGTTTTAACATTATTCATTAAAGCCTTTTGTCTGAGGCCCTTGTAAGGCACATGGTGTGATGTTTAGGCATGTTTATGTAATATATGGTCAAAAAGTTGTTTCATAACTGTGTACTGCATTTAGTAATATTTTCTTTCTGTATTGTCCAGATAGTAAGTTTAAATTGCTTTCCTATCTATTTATCTAGAAAAGCCATCAGGAGTATAGGAGCTTTTGCTTCATTAGTACTTATGAAAGATAAACAGGATTTTTATGTACATCTAGGAAGTGATATATTCAGGATTTCTCTCCAGGCTGCTGCTAACAGCCCTGTGCTTGATTGGCTTGTGTTGAAAACTGACACTGAACAAAGAGGTGGAGAACATTTTGCAGTAGTAGTAGGGTGATCAGGGGGAAACTGTGCATATCCATCTTGATAGCAGAGACTAGAAACCTCTCTACATCTCAAAATTGCATTTTTGGGAACGGTTTTGTCTTCTACTTTTTTACCTCTCCTCACACTCTTTATCCTTGGTGGGAGGCAGGAAAGACATGGGAGGAAATCCTGCATATCTATTTCTGAAAAGGTAGTGAGCGAACATCTACTTTATACTATTGCTAAGAGATGACTCTGGTAATGCTTCTCTTTCTTTAGGAATTGGTTAGTCTTTAACCTAATGAAACGGTCGTCCAAATCAACTATACTCTTCCATAAGCAGAAAAATTAATAGTGCCATGGTTCCCCAAGAAGTGATGTGTTCTCTGTCCCAGAGGGAACATAGGAGGCGCCTGAGGGTCCCACAGCAACTGCTGTGCTAGTCCAGAGATGCATGGTCCTGATCAGCCAGCTGGATGTTGCTGATTGAAATGAGGTCACCCATGTTTTGTGGAAAAACTCTCACTTCTTGAAGAGTAAACAGGAGGCTTGGGAAAAATAAATTAATATGGCAAACACTGATATAAACTAGATTAGTATGATAAACAACTCTGCTAGCAATGTTATGATAAAGTTTCTCACTTTTACCAAAAGGTATAGTTTCAAGAAACTTGTCCTACCCATTCACTGGGGAGGTCTGATACAGACTTGTACAGACCTGATCCAATTTCTCTTCATCAAGGCTTCTCAGATTATATTCCATTTGGTTTCTCTTTCTCATTAACATTCCCCCCCCCCCCCCCCCCAAATTAGGCAACCTTCACATGCTCTTTTTGCCGTTGTTTGTGTCTTTAGGAAACTCAACTAAAAACAACCTCTCCTTTTATGGAAGAGAACATACTATCAAGTTTTTTATTCCACCAGAAGACTTGAACTCTGCTTCCGCTGTGCCTCTGAATGGTGCATACACACATTCTTAGCATTGTGCTATTTAGAAAGAAAGGGGTCGAAGGAAAATAAAAAGCAGAAAACTCTTCTGTAAGTCAGGAACAAATATAATGGGGAAAATTTGCTCTGCATTAATTTTACGTTTGTCCCTTCAATAAGGTTCACAGTCTCCACCTCTTTCCTTCTCCCCCACCAACTGGACATTTGTCAAATGCTACAGAAGGATGAGGGAGAGGCTGAGATTAGTGGGATGCCTGGGTATAGGGCAGCAGAGAAAATTTGGAGGTATTGCTGGGGTAGAACGTTGTCTTTGTGTTTGCTGCATGTTGAACAAATTGGAGTTAGTGGCTGAATCCAGTCTGCAAGCCAGAGATTCCTCATTCTTGATCTAAAAAATATCATTTTTCTTTCACTGTTTTAGTCACTATAAGCTTGTTCTCTTTTCAGAAGTATCCAGAGATCTAATATTTTACCTGACTTGAAAGTACATTTAGCATTGCATCATGTCCATAAAAGTATAAAGAATACTGTAAATACCATTCTTCAATAGTAGCTGAAAATTGAAAAACTGTTTGCTGTTTCATTTCATGGGCTTTATCATAACTGCCTACTTCTTGGCCAGTCTGGTGTAATGAGCATACAGTGAAGATAGGCTGGGCTAGCCTGGGAAGTATAATGTAAACACGGGTTTCGTGATGGTGGCTGTCCAAGATGTTTCATCTTCATGAAGCTAGGTTTTATATGCAGAGTTTGCACTAACCCGTTTTGACTCTAGTTTCTCTGGTTTTGTGCTGTTTCTAGCTCTTACTGAAGTAGTGCTGTGATTCTCTGGTAGTTATCTGCCTTTCTCCTACTGGTTTGCACTATTATTAAATGATACAAGATTGTGCCATGGGACACTGTAAGTGGAAGTACAATTGCTTGGGTCACCAGGTGACAGAGGAGGGAATGTCCGTTAAATACCTTTTTAAGTTATAAGGTGAGCCCTTGGAATTAGTTAGAGTTAATAATGGCTATAGTGGTAGTGGTGGTATAATAACATAACAGCAATGGAAATAAGTAATTGTGGCAAATAACATATCTAGGATATATCACAGCAACCCCTGAGCCCCTTAACCCAATTTAAGTTAATAAAAGCTTTCTGCCTATTGCATAGATCCATATGATTTTATTAACATAAAAGCAGTAGACTTTATATTAAAAATAGGTAGGAGATTTTGCCCTGCTATTTCTACTGAAAGCTGTTTCTGAATCTTTTTTAATGACTTGAAGCTTCTTTCTAAGACTTATTTTTCATTTAAATTTATTCTTAACAAGATTAAATCAGTCTAGTCTCATGCTTTCATGTTCCTTAGCTAAAATACCTTTTTTGCTTTATTCATTTGTCTGAAAGTAGTGATCTTTTTCATCTGAGTTATCCTGTGAAGCTAATCTTTGCCTCCCCTTGCAAAAACAGTTTTTCTCTTCCTGATCTTCCTGTTCCTCATGCAGTTTGAACATTAGCGATGGGGATTGTCAGTAGTAGTTCAGATGAAGTCTTGTACAATAATATTATTTTGTATGTTTCCATATGAAGTACCTCTTTGCCTCATAAAATTTTATTATTTTAACCACTGTTTTCTAAACAGTCCAGAAAAGTTTTTCCCTGTGCCAGTCTGAAACTTTTTTCAGTCAGTGTTTCATAGAGCATTACTGTAGTGACTGTGCAGAACTATATAGCATAAAACTGGGCTTACTACTTTTTCCTTCTCTTTTTTTTTTTTTTTTTTTTTTTTTGAGGCTGCAAGTTATTTTCCAATCTAGGATAAAAAGTGAAGATTTATATCAAATGAAATAGTTCACCATGTTGGCAGAATTTTCTAATCAGACTGTAGAGAGATTTGAGAAGCAAAATGCAGAGATGATGTGTTCAGGTTGGGATGTAAACTCAGTATGTGTAGGGGAAGCATGGAGTAGCTTGTCAACATAATAAAAGATCTGTGGATAATTCCTGAATAGTCTAATTGGCCTGAATAAAATAGTGCTCAGTTGTTCTTTCTATACTGTACTTTTCAGAATATGATCACTATACTTAGTGTTGAATCTCATCTCTTGCAGTCTGAATTCAGTAGAGGCACTATTTTGCAGTAATGTAATCTTGAATGTAATAAGGACTTTAGCATCAGTATCGTTTATTTGACCGTTTCAGCTTGAATGAAAATTTAAATGTTTTTTGAAAAGGCAGAAAAATCCAGAAGGTAATCGGCAGCAGTACTTGTTGTGGAATTGATTCTTACACACAGGAGGTGGGGGTTTTTTTGTTTTTTTAATCTCCTAAATACCAAATACATCCACAGATGCTTGACAAAAAAAGGCACTTCTTTAATGCAAAAGCTGAGTGTGCTGAACCAAAGATAGAACACATTCCATCAGCAGATGAAGATGATGAGCTAGCATGTTCTCTAGTAGGCCAGAGACTCAAAGCCAGTGAAATGTGTTTCATACTGAATGAGCTTAATTTGAACAGTAACTTAAACTTTAAATTTAGTCAGGTCTGCTTCAGCCACCCATGAAACTATTGGTTTTGTTTGTCAGATGTGACATTGTTTAGTAGTGACACAAGCTGGTGACATGGAAGCTGCTTTGAAATGGTCCATTTCTAGCTTATGTGGAAGAGGTCAAAAGTACTTGAGTGTTTTTCTTGTTTTTGTGAGTCAAGAGAAAAAAAGGAGTTTATTTCCTCTGTTCCAGGCATACAGCTTTTCATCTGTTGTTGAATTTCTATCTCTTCATGCCCTGGATGAAACTGAGGATAGTGTACCTTGAAAGCTATGTCTGTGCCTAACTTTTCTTTATTCTGTCTTCCACATCCATTTTTAAACCTGGATGAATTTTTCCATCCACCACTTCTTTGTTAATGGAGAACATAGTTAACTTACTCTAGAAATCGACCTGAGGGTTTTGTAGCCTGAAAGCACACTGAAAACCTAGACAAAGTATCAACTTAAAGTAGTACATAAAGTATAACTCTGCAACTAGTTCAGAAAGTAGGCATTGCTGAGACAGTTCCCATATATGTGGAAGATATAGGGGCTGAACATGAAGCAATTTGGTTTTGTGCTCCTTGCCAGTACTGGGGTGTACATTTAGTGCTGAGAGGTATTATAAAGTATGGTTCCTGAAATGTTACAGACCTTCCTTGACATAATCCAAACTACCTCAAATCTACAGCTGGTGTAACAACACAGACATCAGTTCCTCTGGATACAATACTTTTTTGTTCATAAGTGGTTGTGGAGCAGAAGCAAATAAAGCAACTGTGTCCTGTCCTCCTCCTTCAGAGCAGATTTGTATAACTGATGATGGCACAGAAGCATTTGTTCAAAAAGCATTTGTGTAGGCATTACAGCATACTGCTTTTCTGCAGTGACAGTGAAGCTCAGTTACCCATTCTAGTACTAGAAATACATGCAAGTAAACTCTACAAAACAAGTAAAACTAATACTTTGTTTCCTCCATTACGAAGAAGGATATCAGTGTTGCATGTTAACACTTCTGAGAATCTTGAGCTTTTTATTGGAAAGTAGAGAAACACTAGTATTTTTGTTTACTTACCCCAAACTAAGTAGTAAAACAGCAGCTAAGACAAAAGATTTTTTTTTGTTCTGAGAGTCATTTAGAGAGTTATCCTGACCTTTGATCAGATGACCATTATTGGAGATTAATTGGATCAATGGTGGCATATGATATATTTCAAGTATTTGTACTGAAAGATTTACATATATATATATATGATTATATATATATATATATATATGATTATAGTGGATTAGTACCTGTGGAAATAAAATGTCAAATCTACCATGCATATTTAGGCTTTCTCAAACATCTGTTCAGTGAGATATGAGGTTGTTGGTTTCTGTATGCTGAGGGTTTTTGAGAAGAGTGCAGAAAGGGGGGAGAAAAAAAGAAAACCCTTTTAAGAAGATTAGTTGAACATGAATAGAACATAAGATTCCTGACTTCCAACATCTAGCTCAGATCTTCATCCTGAATACCCTTACAGATACTTGGTTTATAATTTGTCCAGAAATAACTAAATTGGAATATATAATTATGTATATGCCTGTTCTGCTTTAGGGGCTTACCTAAAGCTCTACTTTTAGGTTAAAGGTTGAAAGATATGATCTATGAATAGGGAAAATGAAGTGCATCCAGTCAACTTTGCTTAATGAGGTCGTAATCTCCAAGATGCTTTTTTTCCAAAAATCACATGAAATAAGATACTATGTCTTTCTATTATTGTATTTGATCATAAAGCAGGTATTTTATTTGAGGCAGTTGTTTCAATATTCTATAACCTGACTGTGGAGATATTACTTTTTTTTCTTTGTTTACATCCAAGCAATTTGTCATCTTGAACCATTTCTTTGCTTAAACTCGTATTAGGATATGTATGTGTTATGATTCAGCATGGGGAATAAACAGGAAGAATTAGAGGTCTGTGTGCGGTCGCAGGGCAATGATCTCATTGCAATTACAGAGACTTAGTGGGATAGCTCACATGACTGATATGTTGTCATGGATGGCTATTTGCTTTTTAGGAAAGACAGGCCAGGAAAGTGAGGTGGTGGAGTTGCTCTTTATGTGAGAAAGCAACTGGAATGTATTGAGCTCTGCCTAGGGGTGGATGAAGAGCGAGTCGAGAGCTTATGGGTAAGGATTAAAGGGCAGGCTAACATAGGTGACACTGTTGTGGGTGTTTACTACAGCCTACCTGATCAGGAAGTTGATGAGGCCTTCTACAGACAGCTGGAAGTAGCCTCATGTTCACAGGCCCTGATTATAATGGTGGACTTCAGCCACCCTGATATCTGCTGGAAAGACAATACAGCTAGGCACAAACAGTCCAGGAGGTTCCTGCAGAGCATTGAGGATAACTTACTGACACAGGTGGTGGAGGAGCCAACGAGGAGACACATGCTGCTGAACCTTGTACTAACAAACAAAGAAGGACTGGTTGGAGATGTGGAGGTTAGGGGCATCCTTGGCTGCAGTGATCATGAGATGGTGGAGTTCAGGATCCTGCAAGGAGGAAGTAGGGCAATAAGTAGGATCACAACCCTGGACTTCAGGAGAGCAAACTTTGGCCTCTTCAGGGACCTACTTGGAGGAATCCCATGGGATATGGCCCTAGGAGGAAGGGAGGTCCAAGAGAGCTGGAAAGTACTCAAGCATCACTTCCATCACATTCAAGATATGAGTAAGAAGTCAAGCAAATGGGGCAGGAGACCTGCATGGATGAGCAAGGAGCTCCTGGCAAAACTCAAACAGAAGGAGGAAATATACAGAATGTGGAAGAAGGGACAGGCCACTTGGAAGGAATATAGGAACATTGTCAGAGTATGCAGGGATGTGACAAGGAAGGCTAAGGCCCATTTGGAATTAAATCTGGCAAGGGATGTCAAGGACAATAAGAAGGGCTTCTTCAAATATATCAGTAGCAAAAGGAAGACTAGGGAAAATGTGGGCCCGCTGCTGAATGGGGGTGGGTGCCCTGGTGACAAAGGATACAGAGAAGGCAGAGTTACTGAATGCCTTCTTTGCTTCAGTCTTTACTGCTAAGGCCAGCCCTCAGGAATCCCAGACCCTGGAGACAAGAGAGAAAGTCTGAAGAAAGGAAGACGTTCCCTTGGTCAAGGAGGATCGGGTTAGAGATCATTTAGGCAAACCTGATATCCACAGATCCAAGGGCCCCAATGGGATGCACCCACGAGTGCTGAGGGAGCTGGTGGATGTTATTGCTAGGCCACTCTTGATCATCTTTGAAAGGTCATGGAGAACAGAAGAGGTGCCTGAGGACTGGAAGAAAGCTAATGTTACTTCAGTCTTCCAAAAGGGCAGGAAACAGGACCCAGGAAACTACAGGCCAGTCAGCCTCCCCTCCATCCCTAGAAAGGTGATGGAGCAACTCATCCTGGATGTCATCTCTAAGCATATGGAGGAAAAGAAGGTGATCAGGAGTAGTCAGCATGGATTCACCAAGGGAAAATCATGCTTAGCCAACTTGATAGCCTTCTATGATGGAATGACTGGCTGGGTAGAAGTTTGCTGACCATACAAAACTGGGAGGAGTGGCTGATACACCAGAGGGCTGTGCTGCCATTCAGAGGGACCTCAACAGGCTGGAGAGTTGGGCAGAGAGGAACCTCATGAAGTTCAACAAAGGCAAGTGCAGGGTCCTCCAGCTAGGGAGGAATAACCCCATGCACCAGTGCAGGTTGGGAGCCGACCTGCTGGAAAGCAGCTCTGCAGAGAAGGACCTGGGAGTCCTGGTGGACGCCAAGTTAACCATGATCCAGCAATGTGCCCTTGTGGCCAAGAAGGCCAATGGTATCCTGGGGTGCATTAGGAAGAGTGTTGCCAGCAGGTCGAGGGAGGTGATCCTCCCCCTCTGCTCAGCCCTGGTAAGGCCATATCTGAAGTACTGTGTCCAGTTCTGGGCTCCTCAGTACAAGAGAGACACGGAGCCACTGGAGAGAGTCCAGTGTAGGGCTACAAAGATGATTAGGGGACTGGAGCATCTCTCCTATGAGGAAAGGCTGAGAGAGCTGGGACTGTTTAGCCTGGAGAAGAGAAGACTGAAAGAGGATCTTATCAATGTATACAAATATCTGAAGGGAGGGTGTCAAGAGGATGGGGCCAGACTATTTTTAGTGGTGCCCAGCAACAGGACAAGAGGCAATGGGCACAAACTGAAACATAGGAATTTCCAGCTGAATGTGAGGAAAAAATTCTTTACTGGGAGGGTGACAGAGCACTGGAACAGGTTACCCAGAGAGGCTGTGGAGTCTCCATCCTTGGAGATATTCAGAACCTGACTGGACATGGTCCTGGGCAGCCTGCTCTAGGTGACCCTGCTTGATCAGGGGGGTTAGACTAGATGATCTTCAGAGGTCCATTCCAACCTGTGATTCCATGATTCCTTTCCTTCTTTTCCTTTGTGTACACTGATTTCTTTATTCTCGGCTTTATCTCCTCATAGAAGATCTGTTCTGACAGTCTCCTGATTCACCCCAAATATTTTTTTCTTTTCACAGTCAGAAAGAAATCCATGATATTCACAAAATAAATTCTCTGTTCCTTCAGTTTTGTCTCCCTTCTATTTAAACAACTCTACTCTTAATGGTACAGTGTGAGAAGTCAGTTGCTTACAGGCTCACACTATAGAGGTAGGGAAATGATAATTAAACTTGGAATTTGTCTTATCTGGAATATGGTAATATTTGGGTTACTTATTTTCAAGAAAGATTAAGTAAAATGGAAAGGATGCAGAGAAGAATAAGTAGGATGAGTGAAATGAAGAGTCACTCAAATGAGAGGTAACTAAATCAGTTTGTTTAGTATAACAGTGTGGAGGTTTGAGGAATACTTTTTTTGACTGGAAAAGTATAAGAAAGGTAAATGCAGAGAAAGAAAGGTTTAAACCAAAGGCTGATGTTGACAAACAAGAAGAAGATATAAACTAGTAGTGAATCACTTGAAGCTGGATGTTAAGAAAACTATCTTAACAACCAAAGGAGTAGGGCTCTGAAATAGCCTTCCCGTAAGAGTAATGGGAACCAAAAGAGAAGTGACCAAAAAAATGGTTAAATTTCTAGAAACAGACCAGACTCTGATCTAAGCCTGGGAGTGTGCTTTATTTAGTCATACGCTCCCAGTCCCATCTGTCTGGACGTTTTGCGTTATTGGATCATTCTTCAGGTCCTCCCCAGGTCTTCAGGACCCTCCCAGGTCCCCTCTTCTCGGTCTGCGCTGGATATCTTTCAGGAAGAGACTGATACAAGCCTGATGGTTCTGCTCTCCCTCAGCTGATATTTTCTGTAAAACTTACAGCTTTCACAGATGCAGAAGATTCTCATTGTTTTGTCCCGTCTCTATTTGCACCAGGTATCCATCCTATCTTGTCACTTCTTTTTCTCCCTTAAACTCTCAATCTCATCAAGCACTACCTCTTCCCAGTATTAGCATCTCATCCTGTTTCATTTTATAAAGCCTCTAGTTGACCACATTGTTGCTACCTCATCTTCAGTATTATTAGTGGATCCTCTCTAAAGCAGTGTCTCCTCTTGCACCCAGCTGAAACCAATGGCTTCATCTATGCTGATAAATAAAATATTGCCAGAAAATATTTTTGGGCACTGCAACTTTATTATTTGTTCTCTTAAGTTGTTAGCAGGTCCTTGGCCTCATTTTGACCTGGGCAAGATGGTAGATTCTCAAATGATTCCTCAGTAGTCTGGAGGCTAGCATGTGCCAGAGACCATTCCTGACAGGCAATCTGAATGAAGCTACCCTGATTTGGAGGCAGAGTTCAATAGCATGAACAGGGCTAGACTGTGTCAGTTGGCCTTAGGGCCAGAGATTCAGCCGTGGTGCTGCTCCATTACTGTAGTAAGTGTAACTGTTATTTCCAAGTCTTTAGCAACCTCTTCATAACCATGTATTAGAAATTGCATTCCATTCTCCCTTAACCTGGTGGCCATGTTAATTGTGATCTTCCATTTTCTTTGGGAATATTTGTGCTCTCTGCATTCCATTGCTGGGCTAGCTGTATAATTGCCTTTACATCTATACTTTCAGTGTGTTTCTGAGAAAGTCTCCTTATCAGTCCTCCAATTTCCTCTTAAGGTTTGCCAGCTCACTATCCTTGGTCCTTTTTCATTTGCCAGGTACCTCATTACTACCTCTTTTCCAGATCCCTCTCTTTCTGTCTAACTCTAGTACTTTAGTACTTTAACTCAACCTATTTTTTAGGTTGAGTTACTAATGTTATCCAAGTAGTTTTTAATACAATCTGAAACTGCCTGTTGCTGATCACTGCAGACCATGTGTCATCTTCAGGTTAAATTTTTTCAGAAGTACTCACCTTTGAGCAATGTGCAAGTCTTATAGATTTTTCTCTGAATACCATTTCAGAGAGACAGCCATTTCATTCAGTCTGCACTTTTGTGCAGGCTTTTGTCATCTTGTCATTCAATTATTCCAACATCCTTTTCTCTGACCTTTGTAAATTCAATATTCCTTTACTCTCATCTAGCTTCAGCTCTTGCTTCAAAGTTAATTTCCTGCCCCATCACTTTGCCCATATCATCCTCCATCACGTTCCTGCACTGACTCTCCCTTTTCAATTGAATCAGGAGATTTTGCTATTCACTTTCCCTTTTTAAGGACCTCTACAGCCTATCGCCTTATACCTAATTTCACCTCTCATTCAGTGGCTGATTACAACTTCCACCACTAGCTAAGTTTTCAGATGTGCACCATTATGTTTTCTCAATATTTGGTAAGTATTATATTTGGGAAATAATCTTCCTGAGTAGAGCTAGAGCATCTAGAGATGTCGTGAGGTTTTGGGATTTGGCACAATAATATGCCTAGAAAAACAAATTAAGTGTGAAATTTCTCTTCTAGTCTAGTAACATAAGTTCATCATCTAGATCTAAGCTAATGTACTCTAGTAGGAAAAAATCACCCAAAAAGGGCATATAAATTTAAAAATATAAAAAATATCTCAGTCATCTATCTTAGGATAAGATAAGCTACCCTTTAAGTGCCCTTTTTTTCCCCTTCTTTGATTATAAAGGAAGCATAGAGTGATTATACATTTAAAAGTTGTCAGATTAATCCTTTCTTAAAACACTAGGTTTTCTAGTTTACATAGAAAAGTTGTATTGAAATGACAGCAAATATGTTTCAAAACCACTGTAGCTTACTGTCTCATCCATTACCAAATTTGCTGCAAGAATATCATAAGCAATCTTCCCCCCCCCCCTCCCCCCAACATCTAACCTTTGGATCCGGCTTAAGCAAACAGACCTCCATCCCACCTTTCAGGGAACTGTTAATTAATCTCTTCCTGTCCAAGAAACATATTGGAAACAATGGCGTCAGTCTTAACCTTAGGGTTAAGTGTTTATCATGGAGTCTCATTCACCTTTCTGAATCCAAACTACATCCTGGTTTTGCAGGCATTGCAGGAATTAGCTATAGACCTACAACTTAGTCTCTTCTGCACTGAACTCTAACCATAGTTGAGTGAGCCTGAATGACTTGAGACTGTAAAACATTCAACCTGCAGCCAGCAGTAATCTCTTCATTGTCATGTGGATCTTACCAGACTCATAACTGTTGAGAGCACTCTCCAAAAAGTAAGATTCTTACAGGTATGGATGCCAGACCACTTTTTCTGCCAGGCTCTATCACTGTGTGTATTTGCAGTCGAAAGCATTTTGTTCCCGTTTCTCTATGTTCCTTCTATATAGAAAGCAATTTTTGTGGTCAGAGTGAAGAGAAGCAGCACTTGAAAAAGATTTTTTTTTTTTGGTCATAAGATATTTTGGGTAGTGGTGTTATAGAACAATTCGACTCGTATGACTTTTTCTAATCTGAAGGAAAGTTGTCCATGTGCTTTCTTATGATTTTATTCATGACAGAAGAATCTCTATCTTAGAGATATATTGTGTGCACGTGTTACAAGAATTACAATAAACATAGCTGTTAGAGTTAAGACTCAAGGTGGTAGATGTTTAATTCCATTATTAACTGAAGCTTCAACTAAATTCAGAGGCTCATACCTTGCTCACAATAAACCATTTCCTCCTTTACATCTATCCTAGCCCCATAGGATTTGTAGGATATAGCAAAAAAATCTTTTTTGTCTACTGTTCTGTAGAAACCTAATCATTATTGTTTATTGTTAGTTTGCTTAATTCATTGTTGTTAGTTTGCTTAATACTAAGACTGGTCAGAACCACTTACAACTGTGGGCTTATGCCATAAAGTAATAAATTTAGCTCTTGGTAAATGGCATTGTGAACTATACCAAAACCTGTCAGGTTAAGTTTATCTTTGAGTTCAAAAAGAACCAAAAAAACTCTCTGCCAGTCCCAGCTGTCATCTCATTCTTGTGAGTATTACAGATTAAACTTAGTGGTTTACCTCTTACCTCAGAATTAACGTTAAGCTATTTCTCTATCTTCAAGCCTCATCATAGCCCAATACTGCTGGATTCTTCAAGTCAAAATTTTAGATCTTTAGTTCCTACTATTTCTGAGCTTTAACCCTAATCCCAAACCTATTCCTATTGTTAGTGATGACCCTGATGTCCTCAGAATTTACTACATGCTGTTTCCTTTGCCCTCACCCTGCCTTCTGCATTATAATGCATGGTGTGTCAGATTCAACAGAAAATGTGTCTCCTTAGTTTTTGCAGTTTCTGTGCAAAAACTGTCCAAAATATAGCTTGGGAAATGTATAGTCTCAAAATACGAAGAAGAGAACAGCATTAATCACTGTAAGAGCTTGACCTATTCCAACCCCTCTTAACAGTGAATTTAGAGGTTGCATAGCTTTGTTTGCTAACTGGATCCTCTACCCAAATTCTAATTCCACCCTTAAAACTAACTTTGACTGCTATGTGGAAACACATATCTACCTCAGAATGAATCATAATTCATACGTTGTTTTTACTCCCTCCTGCACCTGGCCTGCAAGGATCCAACAGTAACTCTTTAATTAATCTCTGGATCTAGCCGTATAGTTTGGTGAGCACAGCAAATCTGGAAATAGCAATAAGCTGTTTCCTCTTGCCATTTAAGGCAGGCCTAATCTCAGCCTTGATACTGCTTGTCCACCAATGAACCTTTCTCCTCAACCCATATTTTCTTTAACTCCTATCCTAATCTTAGTCCTAACAGTAATAGTAACTTAACCCTAACAGTAATCCAGTCACTCTGTAAGGTTAATTAAACTGATTTGTTTCTGAAAAAAAAAAAAAAAAGAATCCATCCTTGCTTCTCATGGAACTGATAGTGAGCTTAGCTTTTTATTGCTTATTTGAATTCCTGCCTTCAGTCTCGCTTTATCTTCACAACCTATACTTGCCAACCTTCTATAACCTTTTATTAGACTAGTAGTTAAACTGTTTAATTACAAGTATTAATTGAGGCAGAGCCGTTCAGCCTGAACCCTAGTGTTCACTGTAGGAGCAGAGATTCATGTAAGAACTGTCAGAGGGAAAAACTGCTCTGTTCGCATAATTTAAACCAAAATCAGGACTGAAGTGGTTTATTAATTCATCAGTGACAGATAATTAATGGTTAATCTGTGAACTATACATTCAGAATCCATATCAGTATTACAGCAAATAAACCACAATATTAAACACTAAAATATTAATAAACAAATTTCTAAATGCTCTTCTCTAACTATTCTCCCCCCCCAAAAAAATTTTTAATTGTATGCGCGCACACACACACACACACACACACACACACACACATGCATGCACATAAAAGCATATGCACAAAGTGTTAAGGCACACACATCCCCTCTCACAGGCAGTGTGGGTTACAAGCACACACCACCTATTCTTGCAGTGTGCGTTCCCCTACTCTCACACACCTCCTGTTGGAGATGTGGATACTCCAGTTCTGTGTGTGCCTGCAAGACTCCCTATGACCCACTGTTTCCAGCAAGAAAGCCACCCACGAGGTCACACATGCACACCAAGGTGTAAATCTCTACTTGTTGCACACCATGCTGTCAGTTCCTGGCTGGGTACAGTCTACCCACAGTACTGGATGGGGAGGCTGCTCTGTCTGGCTTGAACAGCAGTTGTGATCATAGAATCACCTAGCGGTTGAAGTTGGAATGGACCTCTGGAGATCATCTAGTCCAACCCCACTCAAGCAGGGTCACCTAGAGCAGGCTTTCCAGGACCCTGTCCAGATGGCTTTTGAATATCTGCAAGGATGGAGACTCCACAACCTCTCTGGGCAACCTGCTCCAGTGCTCAGTCACCCTCACAGTAAAGAAGTTTTTCCTCATGTTCAGACACTGCCTGTATTTCAGTTTTGCCCATTGCCTCTTGTCCTATGACTGGGCACCACTGAAAAGAGTCTGGCCACATCCTCTTTGCACCCTCCCTTTAGATATTTATGTGCATCAATAAGATTCCCCCTAGCCTTCTCATCTCCAGGCTGAACAGTCCCAGCTCTCTCAGCCTTTCCTCATATGAGAGATGCTCTTAGTAGCCCTTTGCTGGGCTCACTCCAGAGCTCCACATCTCTCTTGTACTGGGGAGCCCAGGACTGGATCCAGCACTTCAGCTGTGGCTTCCCCAGGGCTGAGGGCAAGGATCAGCCTGTACTGATGCATGGGGTTATTCCTCCCTAGGTGCAGGACTCTGCACATCCCTTTGTTGAACTTCATGATGTTCCTGTCTGCCCCCTTCTTCAGCCTGTCAAGATCTCTCTGAATGGCAGCACAGTCCTCTGGTGTATCAGCCACTCCTCCCAGTTTTGTATCATGAGCAAACTTGCTGAGGGTGCACTCTGTCCCTTCTTCCAGGTCACTGGTGAATAAGTTGAACTGGACTGGACCCAGTGTTGATCTGTGGGGGACACCGCTAGCTACAGGCCTCCAACTAGACTTCGCGCCACTGATCACAACCCTAATGATGCCAGTGGGGTGATTTTTGGCAGTGTCAAACTGGGGTTTGACTGCTGCTGTTTCCACCATAAACTCTCTCCCCTGTTAAAAATGTTCATGCTTCTTCTATATCTTTTCAAGATGATTCTGTCTTTGCTTCAAAAGTCTCCTTGAAATTTCTCTGTTGCTATTGAATCTGGATAATGGTCCTCTTTAACATGTTTGGTTGGGTGCTGATCGTTAGCTTCCTTTTAGCATGATAGCTTTGGGCAAACACCCTTCAGACAGTTTTGTGTATTCAATCCATGCATGTGCCCACTGTCTGCACTCACATTTTTATCTTAGCAGCTGTTGTTGTCTAGGCCGTTTGCTAAGGGTGTCTATGCAGGCACTCCCACAAAAACCTTCTATAAACTCTTTGTCATTGCTGGCACCAGTAATCATTTTTTACTCAGAGATGTGCAGGAACCTGTAGTTAATCTAGTTCTTCACTCCACTTTGACTTCTTTCCTGATCTCTAATTCTAAACTCAATACTAATCCTATCCTAACAAAAGCATAGTGTCCTGTAACAGGGAAAGAACTAAGGTTTCTGTCTGCCTACTATTAGCTACAGCCCTCATCCTAAACCTATGAGCAGTAACTGAGGCTTCCAATCTCTGTGAATGTTATGCTAGTGACAATGAACCTTTTTGATATTTGATATATTTACATTTGAAAGAATAGGTGTTTGTGTCTGCCTGGAGCCATTAGATGTTTTCCATCATTTGGTCTGTTTGCTGATTTTCTCATATTTCTCCTGCACAAACAGGGTTCATCTAGTTGCTTAGTTTTCCATGACTCCTTTTAGCCAATGAGAACTCTATGGCAGCTTTTCTGTAAGCTGACATTTTTTGGTGGAGGTTTTATGCACTATATACAACTTCTGTCATCTTTAATGCTGGAGATTCATCTAACTTTAAAATTGTGTGTGGCAATTAATAATGTTCTAGTCACTTCTCCCTACTTTTTTTTACAAAATAGAGAGAAAACAGAACTTAATATGCTGACCATGTTGCTTGTTCAGATTGATTTTTAAATAACAAAAACTTTAGCCACGTATTCTGAAGGTTGTACGCAAATTTTGAGTAATTGCAGGGTAGAAAGAACATTGAGTTTCAGGGAAAAATAAATCTCTTGGACAACCACTTTTGTGTATGGTATGTTACAACCCAAAAGAATTGGCGTTGCAACCTTTCTGCTTCAAAAGAAGACAGACCAACAGCCCATTTATCCAAGCAGAGATTTACAGAAAGCGAGTAAAATACTGGCAATCCACAACAGGCTTACCCTATCAGTCATCAGTGCCTTTGGTCAGATGGCATGTCCACTGTGTCAGGTGAGTCACAGGAATCCTTTTCTGCAAGATCCTTAATATGGGTCAGGTGAGCCCAAAGACAGCACTAGTAGTTTGTCGTACTTTACTTATAGCTTCTATCATATAGCTGGACACACGGTTGTTCCACAGAGATCCTTCTAGATCTCTAATTGCTGACAATTACTTAATTTTGCTAAGTAGATGTTTAGCAGTCTCGCCACTGACCTCAAGCACATGAAACCCGTTTCAATTTTATGTTTGTGTCCCGGTCGGCAAAAGCAGCACTTTATAGTTTTTGCATAATTCCTCTGCAAGTTCTTCAGCATTGGACATTCAATAGCTAGAGGATATACATTCTTGCCAGTATAACAAGTTTGGGACCCACAGCAGTACTGCAACTCTTCTGTTTTCCAACTTATTTTTGATTTTCAAAAACTTAATAAAACTGAACCCCAAGTGACATGAAATGCCTGTTCTTCTTTAAAAAACACCCCTAGAGTCAAGCTATGGGTTTACAGATATTTTATCATAGTATAAATTAGGATGTGAAATTAGTGGCTACATTTGCTAGTAATATAAACAGTGCGAGGACATGGGCCCAAGCTCTAGAACTCGATTAACTATATGGGTAAATGGTTAGAGAATTCCTTGGCATGACTGTCATCTAGCACTTTCCCAGATAATTTACGGGTACAGTTTGGGAGTCATTCCAGTCTAGAAACCAGTAGGTAGTTTTGATGTGGCGCGCTCTTGTCTGGACAGTGAGAGTTTGCTAGTTTACTAGCAACTAATCTATGCCCATTGGCCTCAAAGTCAAAAAAAGGCTCTGCCACTATTCAGTCTATTAGTATAAATGTATCTAATGTATCTGTTCTATAGCAGCTTTCTGGAGAATGCTTTTATTCTGTTGTAGATATACTGTAATTAAAGATAGTTTTCTTTCTCTATTTACTATGGGGCTGGTATCACAGAGTACCTCACAGACTGTATATTCACTCTAGTTAATACTACATCAAGTCATTAATCTGTAGCAGTAGTCTTAAGCAAAACATTCAAAGCATTATGGTATGTAAAGATGAATAAAAATGAAAGGGTATGTTGGTCAGAGCAGTTAGTTAACAAGCGTACACCATTCCTGTGTTTATTAGAACATTGAATATGTATGCTGGCTGCTGCACTAGTAGATCTTCAAGCAAAATTTCTATATTTCTCTGTTGGCCACTGTGTTTGTAGAAGTGTGCTGTGTGTATATTCAGATCTCATTAATTAAGGATTTTCCACAATACAATTTGTTTTTATTCCAGTGTGCATACTCATAAATCTCAATGGTCTCAGTATCATATGCTGTATGTAGCACTGTAGCACCATCTTGTGTGAGCTGCAAATGTGGTTTCAACATAGGCATTCAGCAGTCTTCACGAGTGACTATAACAATTTTGTTGAAAACAAATGTTTTAAATCTTGACATTATTACAATGCATATAGAAAAAGTCATGTTTTCTCATCTATAATATATCAGTCTAACATGATACAGTATAATATGTATCCACCCCAGTTTATGTCAACTGAAATGAGAAAACAGATGAAATAGCTTCCCTTCAAATGGTATATGGCAGATTTTTAAAAAGTACATTCATTTAACATACCCTTTTTTTTAGGATAATCTAATAAATATGAGGCATGGGATGCTGCAATCTAGAGACCATAAATATGTATTTATCTGGTTTGTGCTTGTAAAGCACAGAGATTAGTGTCTTGGTGAGAAATGAAACTATAATATGGGAAAGAGCTGCTAGGCAAAATTAAATAGGAATTATGGTGAAATAGGTGAGAGTAATAAGGTTAGAAAATGCTTTGAAATGATAGGTAGCAAATGGGGCAATGTTCATAAACACAGCTTTGAGGTTTCTGCATGTTGGGAAGGACATACGGTCCTCTAGAAGAGGAGCAAAATGTGGGAAAGCAAATGCATGAAACAATCGTGTTCATATGACAGAGCAAACAATAGTTGGAGAGGTGTTTGTAGTGTATCAGCTGCACTCCTGCATTTTCATATCTCACATGTACTTCTTTTGTTTCACCTTTTCATGCTTTGATTTGTGTCTAATTTCTCTTCATTTTCCTTCCTACTTCTGTTTTGCCAATTTCAGTATACTCAACAGTTTATGTAAGAGGAATTATAGTATTGCTCTTAATTCAAGTTCAGCCATGGAGGAGGTAACTGCTGTTTAATTCCATTGCTATGAGTCCAGCTTACTAAAGCTATAGTGACAGTTCTTCCATTAACTTCAGTTAAAAGAAACTTTGACTATTAACTTCTCGTATTAGCATGTTGTCTTTTTTTGTCATCAATTATCTTATTTTTCCAAGAGTATAAACATAGTTTAGACAGTTATAAATATTTAGTAACTGTAATTCTTGAGTGCTTCTCTACCTGCACATTCAGGCGATGGGAACACACATTGTTAAGAAAAGCATGAGAATCTGTAGCCTTCATAGTACCTTATGCAATGCGCTCATACCCCTACTTGCTGCCTGAATGTGGCATAGAAGTAAACACACCCCAATCCTCCCCTTTTTTTTAATATAAATATGGCAGAGTTGTTCTCTTGCCTTGGTACTTGAAGAGTGCTGAGCCATAGTATTTTTTTACTTTTCTTAAATTAAAATTAGGAATAAAAAGTCAAAATATCTTTCACTTTTGTGCTTTTCTGCCTGATCTCCTCAATCAAAATATGCATGTGAACACATCATATTATCCTGACTGCATCAAATGCTTGAATTCTTGGAGGAAGATCAAGCAATTGCTGAATACTCAGCCTGTCCATGTTTCAAGTGCAAAAATAAAAAGGATATTGAGAAAAGTTCTATTGCTACCTTTTTTGGTAGCGGTAACTGGTGGAGAAAAAGATCGGATATACATGGACCTTTTCTTTTTGTTTCTTTTTTATATCAAAAGAAATAGTGATGTGCAACTTCAGATCATGAACCTAGGAAAGACAGTCTGACTTTTCTGCGATCAGCAGTCTCCCAGCCCATGGCTGAAGAACTTCTCATTAGTCTTTGATTATCCAGTGCATTGTTGCAAATGCAGGTCATGAAGGGAAAGAAGTAGCCTATGGAGTGAACATACATATTGACAGACACTGGAAGAAGACATCTGTGCTGTTTACACGTACATTTGTAGTCCATTCTTTTTCTCTGTTTGTACTTTTTTGTCTGGAAAGTCTGTATTTTGGGGTGCAAAAGAATTTTTCCTCTTTCTTTTGAGGTGATAAAAGCAGCTAGAAGAAAAGTTAAACGGTTACCAGAATCAGCTATTGAGCACAGACTGCCAAAAGAAGTAGTAGTAGTGCTTTTCTCATGTCCTTTCCAGCTCTACTTGAAATCTGTAGACTAAGAGAAGCTTGGGTTTCCCCCTTTACAACTGAGTTCAGGCAGCAAGCGTGACTTGCAGGTGCACCTAACGCTAAAAATCTGTCATCTTACATGCTTGAGCATTTGTGCAGCCATCATGTCCATATGAGCAATGCATCCTGAAACCTCTCCAGCTCACTGTGTGGAGGTCTTCATCACTTCCTCTTAACTAGTTGTCTGTTGTACCCCCAAGGTACTTTTTTTCAGATCTGCATGAACCACTTTTAGATGCATTCACACAGCAGATTGCACTGGTTTAATTGAATTATTTTTTAAACCAATTTTATAGAAAGACAACTACTTTATAAAATTCAGACCATATTAAAGGGATTGAGAGCAAAGGTAATCATCAGCAAACTGAAGATACTCAGATTGAAAGATCAAACATACTAAATATTTAGACATTGGCTAAAAATGTCAACAAGAATGGAGACTGGATAATAATGTTCAAGGCTTTAGGTGATTTTAAAACTAAATCAGAAGACTCACGGCATGATTCCCACCGCAGTGAAGGACTGAAAAAGTTATGTATGAGACTGGTGGAAAGAGAATAAAAATCATTTGTATACGTGGTGTAAAACACCTCAACGCAGGTTAAGACCCTTCCAGTATGTAGAGCCATAAGAAGTTCTTTCCACTAATAAACTTTATATGTTTTGTTTAATGTGCAAAACATACCTAGAAAACATCCTAGAAATTATAAACACTATGAAAAGAGAAGGAAGGTGCTGTGAATATTTTGTATTTTACAATCCTATATCCTGAGCATAGATATAAAATCAAAGTCCCTGCTCTAAGTTTTGCAGTTTGTATCCAGAGAACACATACTGGAACTAAAACTCAAAAGTTCTTCTGTTCGGCAGTCTATCAGGAAATAGTTATGCTTTCTTCAACAGACTAATTTTGTTCCCGCTGTCTCCACTGGAAGAATTTGAGGTATATAGATAAAACTGATCTTTATTTTGGAAAGAGTGCTACTTTGTTAACAGTACTGTGCTGATAGACTAGAACCCAAATGGCACCTATCTAAAAATGTAGTGAAAGCCATGGTTTTTTTGTCTGCAGTTTATACACTCAGATAAATTATTTTGATGCCTTTGTCACTGGTCTTTACCATCGTTTAAGAATATTGTATTTAAGAACTCAGTATATGTGAAGGTCAGTAATTTTCTTTTTATTTAATTTCTTTCATTTCAGGTAATTCTTGGAGCAGTCCAGTAGAAGTGACAGCACTTTATTCATTTGAAGGACAACAGCCAGGTGACTTATCTTTCAAAGCTGGAGACAAAATCACAGTCACAACCAAAACAAATTCACACTTTGATTGGTGGGAAGGAACAATAGGAGGACAAACTGGCCTCTTTCCAGCCAATTATGTTGCCATAAGTAATAACTAAATTTGTATAGAAGAAAGTGTTGAAGCAATAATATATTTGCACACAAAAATGTATTTTGACTTTTCACATTTATCAAAACGAGATTCCTGATCAAGACTATTCCATCACAAAACTGAAGTGCGTTAAATGCCATTAACTTTACCTTAAACTTATTTCTTAAATAAACATCAGGTGATAACTTATGATGAAGTTTTATTTTTGAATAGGTTGCCCTAAAAAATTATTCCAATTTTGTCTAGTTGCAACTCTCTCTTGCTATATGGATTTGGGGAAAAAATTACAAACAATTTAAAACTAGACATGCTGGGGTAATAGTGGTTTCTGTTAGGTTATAATGTATGGTCTCTTTCTATAATAAACTGAAATTGGCAACAAACCATCTCTGAGTCGGAGTTTTTTACTTTTGCTAAATGTACAGGTATTTTTTTTGTATGTATGGTGGAAGAAATTACCCTCATACTTGATTTTAAAAATCACTTTAAGCATTGTAGTTTTTCTTAGTGAATGCTTTAGGTCTGGTCTCCAGTGTTTTTCCTTGTCAGGCATACAAAGACTTTTTTTTAAAAAAAAAAAAAACCTCTGTAGCAGTTAAGCAGTTCAGCTTCTTTAATAGCTTGTCTTATAGTGCCCTCATCATTGAAGGATTTCTGAAAATTTGTTTAATCAAATGCATGATCAATACCTGCTAGAAAATATGTAGGCTTATGATGTCCCTTGGTTTTTGTAAGAATTTGTTCTACAACCAGGAAGCAAGCCTGAGAAAACTCTGCCTGGTTCACAGATGAACTTAAACAAGTCTCCTGCTCCTTTCCATAGAATATTTTTTTTAACTGTTTAATCTTTAAGGAAACAGTAACATTAACTTAAAAAAGAGTAAACATTTCTGTTTACTCTTTTCTGAACATTTCTGAAGAATATATGCAGAAGTAATAATGTATAGCACTTACATACCTTGTAATTCACAGAGTTCAACTTAATTTTGAGTATCTTTGTAAATCAGCTTCACTGTACTGATGCAATTATTGAAGTCAAAGTTGATGTGACACACTAGAGCAGAGTTGAGAATGAGACTTGGAGTTCTTGAGAACCAGTTTAGTTTCTTTTTCAGGGCTGGATATACAGTTTGCCACTTATACATAATTAATGCCAAGATGATAATTGTGCTTCTTCAGTTTCGGCTCTTCCCCTCTTGAAAGTGTATTTTGTTAACTGCTTGTTAAGTCCTTGTCCTAAAAGTGCCATGAGTACCCCATAAAAAAATTAGTATGTGTGACCTTTCCAGCAGCCAACTTGCAGTTATATGATCTACTATTCACAGCTGTACACCAGGCAGACTTCTCCTTCTATCAGGTGCTGTTTGGCTCTAAGTTATCCCATCTGAATGACAAGAATAATCCTAGTATAGAGGAAGACTTAGCATCATTACAAAGTCATTCAGTTCCACTCGTTAGCAAAAGTTTGTGGAGTTCTTTCAGACTGAGCTGTATATTTTTGACAAACAAAACCAAAAATGAGACTGAAGAGACTGAAAACACAGGCAAGTGTTTACCATCTTTCAGAGAAAATCCTTCAGATTCTATGTATCATAGACAACATAGACACATGCAGTCTGTCTTTAGACAGATACCATCACCAAAAAAGATGTGTATCATTTGCACATATTTTCATCAGAAGGTATTTTGCAACTATTTGGAGAAAGTTATATAAGCTTACATAACTGCAGTGAAAGTATTAATATATGCCTTTTGAAGAACTGCTGTAACATCCACCACCTTGAGGTAAGAAAGCAAATTTTGTGTTTGCATGTCTTTCATGGACCACCTCTGTTACTTATTAAGCAGAGAAACACTGAATCATCCAATATCAAGGCTCAGTGAATAGGAATAGTAATAATATCATGGACCCAGAAGCTAGATATGCTACATATTCATAAAGAATCACTCTTGCATTTGTTATACCCTGTTGCTTCAATTTAGTTATGTAGTACAAGCTTAATCCACTAGCAGATTTGTGCTATAGTACTTCATTAGTAATTTCCAGAATACTGGCTACTTTTTCAGCCAATATACTTGCCTTTGTATAGGGTTGTTAAAGCCTTGTAACTCATCTCAGGTGTCTGCTTCCATGAAACCGTTGGAATTTATGAACTTCCACAGTACAGTACTTTTATTGTTTATGAAAAATCAGTTTCTTGGATTGATTTAGTTTGGGAAAAAAGAGGGTTGTCTAATCTAAGTGTTCATACTAGTCTGTAGACTCTGCTGTATGGTAGTGACTAATAAATCCGTGCTCCATGCTTGGAAAATTCCTTTCTTCCTCTAAATATTACATGGGAAAGAGAAGCAGTGAATTAGCCTAATGCAAGAAGTGGCATTGCTTGTCAAAAACAAACATTCTTGTGGCACTATAAAACTTTACTGCCTGATTTTACATGCCTTTGATGCATGCTGGCTCAACCCATGTCAGTGGGCTTAGGCTAATTCCAAAAGTATTTTCAGTTAGTATGGACTTTACAGTAAAAGGCAGTCTGCACAACTCTGTAAACTAAGAAATATGTAAGGAACAGACTTTCTGCAGTAGATCTAGGAAAAAAACAGACTCCCAAAGCTTTTTTTTTTTTTTTTTTTCTTGCAGGCATTTAATCAGCTAGTTGTTAAGACAAAAATAGCATGTAACTGCTATGGAAAGATCTTTCTTCCACATCCATTCTTAATTAATGCAACTGTAATACTATTTAAAATGACATCTTTGCTTTCAGCAATTCAAAAATACGTTTTGTAAGCCATATTTAGTTTCCTAACACTTCTATAACAGTTTACTGTGGACATCATTTTGTCCATTTATGTTGATTTTTAATACTCTCAAGTACATGACCAAAAACATAATTACATTGCGTTCAGACTCTATTCTTTGCAATATCTGCTACTAGTAACATTAAAAAATACTACCAATAGGCTTTTTATCATTTTAAAAATTAACTTTGGCAGTGAATATAACTGCAAAACTTTTGATCTGAGTTTCTTCCTCTCTTCTTTTATTTCCTTGCAGGTGCTTGCTGACCAAAAAAATACTTTTATTAGGCATAGGCCTAAATTTACAGGTGGCTAAAATCTCCAATTCTTCAGCAGCAAATAAACATGTAATCCCATTCTCAATTTTCATATCAGGCCAAATACTCCAATAAAGTGAACCTTCCACAAAAAATCTTAGACCTGTCTTTCATGGTTATCTATCCTGTTTCACCCTTTCTGTATGTGTGTGTACACACACACACACACATTCTGGGATTATTTTGGATCCATGTTTTAATAAGGACCAGCTCAGTCTAACTGAATGCCTTCTCCAGTGATGTTCTGTTCTATCTTCCTTACTAATATGGGAGTAGGATGACAGCTGGAAGTTCCTCAGGATTGAGTACTGGCATCTCATTAAAAAATGACATTTTCTCCTTTAACTAGCTTAATAAATGTCAACAGTAGCTCTGACTATGTTTTTATAAATCTCGACCCCAGGTTTTATCAAGCTTGTCGAACTATATGGTTTTAAATCCAAATCGCATGCATTTCTATCAAGTCTATACACAACTTCTGCCTATGTGATCATAAGAAGGAAAAACATAGTGATGCCCATGTGGTGCCCATGTAGCCTCTGCAGAAGGGTTTAGTCTGATCTTTAGAGAAACTGTCTGATCTAAATGGAGTTTAACTACAGCTGCTCATGTGGATTTACCATGAGTACTTGAATGCACAGAACTTTCGAAAAGTAGACTTTTCTTCCATGTTGTCTAAATATGGACACAGCATCCTACCTATAGGCATCTGTTAAAAAAAAAAAAAAAAAAAAAAAAAAAAAGAAAAACCTTGGCCAGAACATTTAGAAATCGAATTTGGTGGTATTGAGAATCTAAATTTATCCAACACTTGAGTCTAAAAGTTCATGGGAAACCATTTGTGAGTTTTTAATTGGTTCTTGCTCTTAATTGAATTAGAAATACTGCAAAGAAACCCTCTTGGGCTTTTCCCATGCCATAACTAATATAAGAAAGTAAATAAAAGGAAATAAGAAGCTTCAAGTCTTTGGAAAAGGTTTTAGCTCATTTCATCCAAAATTAAGTGCAAATAGTTACATAAATGTCAGGGATGTATGAACTAGTGCATGCTAATCCTAATGCTGGATTGATTTCCAAATGTTCTTTTTTACCTGCCATCCATCCTGTTATTCTTTACCTATGTCTTTTTTTAACAGTAGAAGTAAAAATTCCTGTTACTTCATAAACTTTAGAGGAATTCTGTGATCTGTATCACTAAGATGAGAATTTGCATCTGCCTTTGTAACAACTTATAAATAGTACTAATTTTGAATTTCTCTTCAGTGGTTCTTGAACCTTTTACATTCCATTTAACCTTATGGAAAAGGCAAATACTCCTAGCACAGTAACGCATCTTTCCAGCCTTCAGGATGAGAAAAAGTATATATGTTTTATACAAGAATCTATAGTGTATGTGAAAGGCATAGAAAGAATGATAGGCAGTGCTGAAGGAGCTATACGTAGCTGGCTGACACATGGAAGATTTGCCTAGGTAAAGAACCTAGAATCCAGACTGGAGAACTGCTTCCTTGTTGAACTTGAGGAGGGCAGTGCCTGTAGTGGTAATGTGAGCCTGAAGGTCCTTCTAAGTATATGAAGTGTTTCTATAAACTACTTAATACAATTAACTCCATTCACAAAAGTAATAATCATAGTTAAAGTGTTATTCCTGTCCTATGCATGATCTTTTAGTAATCTGACTTGCTGAATGCTTAAGTGTCCAGCAGTTAGGCCTAACCTTCCTGTGGCCTCCTCCTAAATATTTAAGTATTGCTAACTGCTGCACTAAATAGTTAATTAGTTACAAAAAAAAAAAGAAAAAAAAAAAGTGGCTAGATAAGTAGCTTTGCCAACCTACCTGTTCATGATTCCCACCAAAATTAAGGCCACTGTTTAGCCAGAAATTCAAACACCGGTCTTATTCTATTTGGTTTCTTGTCAGCTGTCAGTCTTACAAATGTCAACAAGGACAAGCTGCATAAGTTTTCAGAGCCTAAAATTTTATTTGATGTGTTTTGGATCACTTTTGCCTATCTGATTTTGTTCTTTTCAGATATAACCCCTCATTTCCTTGTAGCAATATTGAAAATACTTGGGCTTGTTCCAGCTAATTTTAAATCAGTGGGGTTCTTCTGGCAGCTTTGAAGTAGACTGTAAGCATAAATGATGCCACGTCTACTTGAAATCTACTTTACTCTGTTGACTTCACTAGGACCAGGCCGCTGCTCAAATTACAGTGTAATATGGAGATTATTGATGTATGTTTCTGAGCACCATCCAATCAGTATTTTCTGCATGGTCATTATAATCTCAAGCCTCAGTCTTAATTTAGCTTTCCAGTAGCTCACACTCATAGTGGAAAAGATATTTATTCTCATCAATCCATGCTAAAGATTTAATTTTGTCTATATTACCATCTTATGTGTTCTTCTTCTCAGTTACTCGTGTTATTAACAAAGCTGTCCTATACATCTCACATGTTTGAAGCTGATAACAACTGAAGCATGAAGCAGCCCTGACCTTCCTCCCAGATTCCTCTGCAGTTTACCCACAGCTTTTCCTAGAAATCCCTTAGAGTAAGACATGAAAAAGAAAGTCTGTCTCCTTTGGCTGTCATGCGCATGACAGCCAAAGGAGACAGACTTTCTTTTTCTGTCTTCTAATCACAATTATGCTTTAGATAGCATAAAAGGAATTTTCTTAATAAAAAGCAAAATCCCATAACTATTTCCTTGCTTTGCCTCCTTGACAGCTTGGAACATTACCTTAGAATAAGTTAGAATCCTTTATGATGTCAAGAATTTTCCTCTTGTAGCAGGGCTTTTTCTTCTTGTAGCAGGGCTTTTTCTTCTGAATTATAAAGATCTCCTTCTGTAGATTACTGTGCACTGCTGATAAAATTAAAAAAAAAAAAAGATTGCAGGGGAAGAATATTCAGCACCCACCAACATATCGTCCAAAGAGCTTCTTTTCTTTTCTTTTCTTTTTTTTTTTTTTTAATACCTAGATTTCTGCCATCTACTTTTAGGTATCTGTAGGTTTAGGAGTCCTTCCAAGTTAGATTTCTGTTTTTCCCAAGTAGTCAGTCAAGAGAGGTAGGTTGAATAAAATGTCTTCCAGAATGCCTTCTGGAGTCTGTAGTAGAGAAGTTTAACTTGTTTCTTCAAACTGCCGTCCTGATGTCAGTTATCTGGCAGTACTTCAGGATGACCTCCATACATGAATGCTCTGTTCTTGTATTTCAGATATAAGCATGGGGTTTTTTTTCTCCATGACCTACTAAATTAAGCAAGGGGACCCAGTTTCAAATTGTATTAACAAGAGTTTCCAGACTAAAACATGAACTGAAGCTAGTGATCACTGCCACTGTGAATGAAGAATGGAAAACTTAAGAAAAGGAAAGGTATAATTAACAGCAACATAAATTCATATCTACTTCAGTAACAGTAATTATTATAGGATATTAGCCTTTATTGCTTGTTTAGACACCTTCAAACTACCTGCTTATTTTGTCATTGCCTTTTTTTTTTTGGAGGGGGGTACTAAAACAAATGCTGGATAAAAAAAGATCAATCTAACTGGCCACTCATTCTATTCAGAGAATTGTGTCCAAACCTTTCTTTCAGATTAATGGAACACCCTTCAGGTTATTCTTCCTTTAATCAGTTTAGAAATATTCTCAGCAAACAAAGAGGTAGAAAATAGTAACCTTAAAAGAGAACTTCCTGACCTGAAGAAAATACAGATATGAAAAATACAGATATTTCTTAAAATTTTTGAAGTGTAGTTGCAGTGTACATTCCAAACCTGAGGAATTCAGGTAGCCTGGAATATCTTTCTTTTACATAGTATAATATGAAGAAAATACAGTCATATACCTCTCCTGAGGGTGATGTTAGAATAAAAAACCTAAATGTTATTCACTTACTTACATTTTAAAAATGCCATTTTTTTAAACATAAGATTTTCTATTAACAACTGGGCTCCAAAATCCAAATGAACAAAATATTTAACATGAAACTCAGCAGTTTCACATTAATAGATACTAGCTGACAGTATGAAACTTGGACATTACTGATTACAGTTCCAATAAGACGTACTTATTTTAAAACAGTATACAAGCAACATGTGCAGGCAAGCCAGATGCAGAACTGAAACATTATCTAAACAGAGTTGATTTCAAATGTTTGAAATGTAAATAACCCACTGGGTGGTCCTTTGGACTGTCAGCAGTCATTATTTTCTGTAGTGTAAACAGGGCTGTCAACCAGGATTTCTGTCACAAAGATAAAAAGTTATTCTTCCCTAGTAAAGCCTAGGCTGTTGTTTTTAAAGAAAGTCATGCAGCTCCATAATAGATGGAGAGTTCCTTTCTGGATTTTAATGAAAGTATTTTGCAAGCTGCTGCAGAAACCAGAATAGATGGTTTTCTATCTAACAACATAGACTAGAAGGTAGGTATAAGTTTGGTAGAATTAGCAGAATAATAAGCCTTAAAATCCTGACATGTCTAAATAAACACATAGCTTCAATAGATTCACTGCATTTGTTTTTCAAAGTTTTCTGCAGGTAGCAAAGGCTAAATGAAGAACATACAGGTAATGAACACATAATCTTGGATGAAAAAATCGCTGTATTTTTGAGGCTGCTGCTTGAATTAAAAATAGGAACGTGATCAGTTTAAGTGATCTGAGGTATTGGTCATAGGGATTTATAGAATGGCTTCAGGATTTAAGACCTCTAATCTGATTCAGATCTTTCAAAGGAGTATTATTACAGTGCCTCTCTATATTTAGTTCAATGACAGCTAAGCAACTATAACATCTTTACAAATCTGATCTGATGTTCCTAAGCATAAAATGAATTATGTAGCACTACTTTCTGTATCAATAGTCACATTTTGATCCTTTATCCACTGCAATGTGCAGAAGCACTGCATTGGCTTCAGTGGAAACAGGATAGGTTTTTGGACAATGGAACACATCAAAGTGTATTTCCAATAATTTCTGGACACTACTTTTTCAATTGATTTCCTGGAAGAAAACAAATTTCTCAGGTTCTCCTCAAGACTTCTTTCAAATTTCCTCCTGGAAATGGATCTTCAGGTGTGTATACCTTCTTTCTGCAGTTTTCATGTGCATTGCTCAAAGACATGTGAGTTTTACACTTTAGCGAACCACAGAAATGTGTTCTTCCTACACAGCTATTTTCTTTGTACCTAAAGAACTGAATAGAGATTTTGCTTTCCATGGTAGAGTAATCCTTTTCAACCTGTATTTATACTTGCTTACACAGTACAGTGAAATGTAGGTAGAGTCTTATCAACTGAAAATATTAAGAATGTGGTTAATCCCTCCTGGTACCTTGGTTCCTGAATATGTAGTATGTCCCCTAGTAATTTTTAGAATGAAAAAGGAAAATGGAATTCTTTCTGTGCAGTATGACTGAAAGTCTAAGGAAACAATGTACATTCTAATGTGATAAATAAAAGTAGTGGAAAGCATTTTAAAATTATCAGGGCTCCAAGGTGAGCTTGCTCTCCTATCCTCTGGTAAGCGGTAATACGACCACAGTTCTTTTAATCTTAAGATGTATCTCATGGTTGCACTTTTCTGTTTCCAGATGAGATAACAAGAGAAGATAAGCTGTATTTCACACTAAAATAAATAAATAAATAAATAAGCTTTTATCTAAGAACTTGTGACCAGTGATGCAAAATTCTTCAAACACAATGTATAACTTACTCTTTTGGAGGTACATTGCAAATGCAGGAAAGGGGTAAACACTCAAGAAGTCGTTATGCCTCTATCTTACCTAAATCTTTATTCTTTGCTTGTATGTTCTGTAAATTCTTTGTAACGTTCTCTTTGTGCTTGTCAGATTACCTAGCTGCCCTTTTTCTGTTTCTTTTTCCGGCCTCTTTCATTGTACTCCCCATTTCCTCTGAAGCAGCTGCTAAGGATTCACTACTTCTTCTTTTCCTCAGGGGTTTTATATGATCCTTTGACACTTGCACTCCTGTCTTGGAAAAACAGCTGTGTGACATGGCTGGCACCCTGCAACAACATCTTCCCATTTAAGCCTAGCACTTGTAATTAATTCCCTTAACTTGTCTATCCCAGGATGTCTTCACTTCTTGTCTTTATCACTGTTGCATTTTTCTCACTGCAAACCTTTCAATTTGCATAATTGTGTAAAATAATATTGTGGATATCCCACTACTTTCTGCTGCCAAAAGGCATCTGATGGCCAGCTCCTAATGAGATCGATGAATTAGGAATGCCTAAAATAGCACACGATATTATTGCATATTTTTTCTTTTGTGTTGAACTTAGCTTTAATCACAATGACACTGTGTTTTAAACAGATCTTTAGTTCAGTAAATGAGGTCAGTAGAAGCTGGAGTATAAGAAATCTGTAAGTGCCTTTTTCCCATACAGGTTTCATAAGGTACAAAACAAGCAGCCTGTACTGAAGAGAGATTAAACCTGCCCAGGTACCACTCAAATGATGGCAGCCTTAAAAAAAGGTTGAGAAGAATCTATTGCAAGACCTTGAATGGGAAGAAGACAACTTTAAGTGTTGCACCCAAGAACTGCAATGGTATCTCTGCTTTGCGAAGCACTTGAACATACCTTAGTGAAATTGCTGTGAATTTCTGTTATTTATGTGGGAAAGATGAATGTGTTAGTTAATGTTTATTCACATTTACTTTTTCCAGCTCATGAATTTTGGTTTCTTCAGGTTAAAGGCTATACAATTATAAATTTAACATGCTATAAACACTTATACTAACCATCCACAGATCCTTTTCCTTCCACTACATTTTCACCTGAGCTCCACCCCAGATTTATAGCTGTACACATACCATATGCAGACCTAACTAGCTGAAACGATGCTGGCAGGGCCTATCCCTCCATAAATACTGAAAAACGTATGAAAGCCAGTGTTCCAGTATCTGGGTCCTCATATGGGATATGTTCTTTCCTGGTAACATAGTACTGGGGGTTTTTTTAGCTATTTTGAGTCAGAGCTGTGTTTTTTCTTTTTGACAAAAGTCATTTTTCAGCAGAATAGAATTTTTAACAAAATACTCCCTTTCACAAGAATTGCCCATTTTTTAAACTCTGAAATGGGAAGCATTTAGGTTTACAAGTTTTTTTCAAAAATGTAGAAAAAAGGTAGAAGGATAATTTCTACAAAAATGGGGAAAAATTACTTCAAGTTTATTTCACTTATTCCAGGTCCCTGAGACTTTTCTTCTGCAGTTCCTAGTTCAACAGCATTTTAAAGTATAGCTTCCCATCTTTGAAGTGGTTTTGTCATTCTATAGTCTTTCAGTAATTTTCATACATAATGCTGTAAGATTTTTGTTTATGCTTTCAGGGACCTTAGGAGCGAAGAAACATAACTACTTTTAAATAAAAAAGGATCAAAATCCCTACAGTAGAGTGTGTGCATCAGAGAGAGAGAAAGGTTTAAATATGTTCTTTCCTTCCTTTTCTGTTTACCTGGCATCATTTTTCTTTCTCTGACAGTGCAACAGTCAAGTAATTGCCTATAGTCAATGCAAGGCATACTTTCCCCTCTGCACCACTATTCAGATGTGTCAGATCTGAGTGTTAAAGGAAAATACACTGAAGTCAGCTGAAATTGCAGTTGCAGAGAAAGATTTTTTTAAATCATGTTCTTTGCTATCTTTTATAAATATTCATTGCATTTATTAAATTAACAACAAAAGGTTTTACTCATAAGTATATGATAAAGGGGAGACTGGATAAGCTGAGGGTAGATTTTTTCATTAGTTCCTTTGTGTCTGTGTGTATGTATATGTAGTATTTGATAAAGAGGTAATGCTGGACTGAACCACTTTGATTAGATTATATTGAATCTTGCTCTTTGCATCATTATTATGTTATTAGCTGATGTTTATTTTCATAACTGTGCTTTTACCACATCTGTAAGAAACACAAGAGCTTGCTTTGAAGTTCAGGATTATATTGTGCTGGGAATATTACTTAGAAATTGGCTAAAATACAGCAAAAGAGGGAGGGGACTAAGCATGAGTATGTTAAGGCTGAGCGGAGTAAAAGCCATCAGTATTCCGAAGTCCTGATCCTGTGACCTTTAATAACATAGCTTCTCTTCCACTCCACATGCAGTACCATTGATTTACTTGCATGAATATGGCTTGAAGGATCAAGACTCTAATTTGACACTGTTGGAGACATTGGCATCATTTGCTTTAGTCTGCTGTAAGATCTAATTTTGCTCTGATTCAGAAGAGAAAATTTGGAAGACTGAACTCCCTATATAGTCACTGGAGAGAGGTAAGTGCTTCCAGGGGGGCCACTTAGACAGAGTAAGTAAAATGTCTAAATCAGACAGGGTGGATATATCCCTGCTTGTGAAATATAATCGTACCATGTGATTCTTGGAAAGTTAGATAGTGACTTGGGTGCATGTTAAGATTAGTCAAAGAAAGATAAACTTATGGTGGAGTTCTTGCTACTTTCATTTGGAATGTTAATGGCCCAAATTAAACAGTGTAGAGTACTCCAAATACCAGAGCAATGAAAAACTCTACAGCAATTATATCAACATTTGGAATATCCATATTTTTTCAAGGATCTTAATTTCAAAGTAGCAAAGTCATAGTATTATTACACACCCACAAAGTAATCAAAGCTGTATCTTAGTGAAGACTTGCCATCTCGGGTAAACCCCAGCTGTACTAAGCATCCATCACTCCAATAGCAACCCTTTGGCCCCTTTATATTTTCATAATTATATGTATGTTATCAAAAAGAGCAAGAACGTGGGAAAGGAAAAAAGTTTAAAATAAGCATCAGAACTGTGGGAACATGAACGGGGAAAGAACAGCGAGGTTAATAACTCTTCTTTGCAACAATCTGAACTCTATGAAAGATTCTGTCATGTACATACTGATTTTATTTAGAAAGTCACCAATTGCCTGAGCACCTGCCTGGCTTATGCTAAAGCCAACAGAAGCCACGGATATAGGTCTGTCTTAGAGACTCTAAAAGTGGCCATAGTTTTGTTCTTAATAGGGTCCAAGCCCAACAGAAGACCAAGCCAAGTAAGTGCACCTAATGGTTTGCCAAGTTTGGGTTCTGTCTGTTTGCTGGTGGGAACAATTCCTAGGATATACAGATATTACATGAAAGCATCCTATCTTTGAGAGAGAGATCTAACTTGAAACATCTAACTGTAGAAAGTACTTGTATCACAAGAACGCTGAATCTGGAATACAAAGTTCTCATTGCAGAAGGAATGCAAGGAAGAAAAGACTCCTTTCTTTTTGGTACTTTTCCAATGTAGTCTTTATAAATCCTTTATTAAGTGCAGAAATACCCTGGGGGAAAAAAAAGTGTAAGTTAGGTTAGAATAGCTCATATGCTAGTAGGGTTTGATCCATTTGCTCTTGAAATTGTTAGAATCTTTTTACTAATTTTAGAGAGCTTTATATTCAATGTCTAAGGACATTCTTTTAGCGAATGAACTGCATCACTGAACGTATTTGAAGAGTTTGGGGGTAAAGTAAATGGCATCTAATTTACAGAGTTATAGGCTAAAGTGTCAACATCTATGGAGTTAGAGCAGCCACAGCCCCAGGCAAATCACAGATGAAAAGATATCATCAATGTCAGCAAGAACAGCAGTGGACTCTATATTAGCTCAAGAGTATAGACTATACCCATGTTTACCATCCTCTTATCTTTTGTTTTTTAGCTTTTTTTTTTCCCTAATACTTTAAATGTTCTAAATTAAGTTATTAGCATTTGGACAACGTGAGAAAGTGATCAAGGCTTCTTGATAAGGCTTTGTGAGACATGAGACACTACTGCCTAGAACAGGTGTTTTCTCATGCGCATGAGCAGGAAGAGTCAAAAACAAAGTTATGTGGGACAAAGGGAATGGAGCAAGGGATAAAAATAGCATGGGGAACACAATATGGTACTACTGGAAGCAGATCCTGTGATTCCAGATGTGTGGAGAAGATAAATGTGTCTCTAACCAGCTAACATGGTCTTACCTGCTTTGGTAAGGAACAGCTGCTGTGTCACTGTAAGGCAACACTGGAATTTGTGAGATAATAAGAAGCTGGGGGAAGATAGGAAGGGATGACAGGAACTTGGGAAGAAGCTGAAGAAGAGGCAGAGAGAAAAAGGATTGTATCAGATTTGCAGTACAAATGAATATATCCCAATGTTTGCAGATGGTGTACAAGCCTCATTTCATTTTGGGATTTGTTTTCCAGCCCTAGGAGGAAGACGCTAAAAGGAGAACTGAATGGTCCTTTTTCTCCCATAAACTGATGATACAATGGAGATAAATTTGTTGATCTATAAAGGTCCCAATGACATCAAACATCCCCTTCCCATAAAGCAAAAGTATATAGAAATCTGAGCAGTGTTCCGTGAAGTCAGAAACATGGTTAAAACTTGGAAGCCTCCTCAAGACAAATGATGTCTTAGGTAAGATGTTTGTAATTTTTGATAGCAAAACTTTCCCTTCTATAGGTTATTAATAGCTGTCCTAAGCACTGTTTAGAGTAATGCTACCAGCTATAATGGAATGAGCAGTAAGTGGAAAGCATTCAGCTGTGAACAAATGTGTTAGCAGTGGGACACACAGATCTCGATGAAGCAGTTATCTTTGTGACCTTCGTGTGTCTGTCCCTGATGTGTGTGATTTCAAAAGCCCATCAGAACTAAATAAAAAAATGATTTCTTCACATTCACTTTCCTGAATTCTTTTTCTGTCACTTCTGATACAGCCACTTGCTTCCTTGGAGAATCAATGGAAAATACCCTGTTAAGCCTATCAAAAAATTTCTTTTGGACTGGAGAGAAAGAATCTGTTATTGTTACTTCTTATATAATTCTGGAGCAAGAGACTACTATGGTTACAGGGTATATACCTAGATAACTAATTCTGCTTGTATGTTCACATTTTGCATAATTACTGAAAATTGAGATAATTCATTTATTCACATGACTTGGTAGTTCTTCTGGTAGATTTGTATGATGTCAAAATGGTGAGGTTACTGTAGCAACATGTTTCTAAATTCTGAACTTCTCCAGCTCATTAACTGCGTATATGTTCTTCAAATAATGGAATAAAATTTACCAGGGAAATAATAGACAGAAAGGATAAAGTCTTCATAAGAGAAGCAAATTTTGTGTATAGTTTGGCTGCCAGTCCAAAATGCAGAATCCTGATGGCTCAGTTCATTTCAGTGGGATTTCTGTTATCAGACAGTCTAAATTTTATGATCACTCAGTGGCAGCCAGCAGAGCAATAGCTAACTTGTCTTTTGATAAATGGAGTTTCTTTTTACCCAGTTGAGTTAATAAACTCTTCTGAAAGCATTTTTATTCAGTGTTACATTGACAAAAACTTTAAATCATTGAAATTGAAAGTCTAAATTAGAGAGGAATCTCACATCTTCATGATTGTATATTCATGTATTGTATTTACAATAGGATATTTGGTTTGGGATTTATTTTATTTTCTTTGAACAAACACTTGTAATTTTTCTTTAGTTTTTAACCTACCATTTATAAATGACATTTTTTAGAAAGGCTAGTAAAATGTTGAGTTTTTGCTCTTTGTCACAAAGTCAGATATGTATTAGTGAGAAAAGTTCACTGAGAGCAGAGATGGCTGTTTTTTTCCCAGGTTTTTAAATGGCCTTTAATTTATGGCCTTTCTCGAACTTTGGATTTTGTCCTGAGTCCTAACAAATATCTGACACACAGAGCAGTTATTAAAGAGATGTGTCATTGAATTCAAAGAGACTATTCCCACTGAGACTAGGAGAACCTAAAGTGAGGGGTGCTGCATAGCAGCACTGTCAGTTTTAAAAACTCACTCTGATTCTGTGTAGGTCAAAGATACACAGACAAATTCCATTTCTTTCTGGAAGTATATTTAATGTGTGCTTAAGTCACACTGGACTCTAGCAAATGCTTAAATTCTATAGGCACTTAAGTGTTTTGATAAACTAAGGCCTAAATGAAGTAGTTTTAAAATTAAAAAAGTAGAATTTTCTGGTCTTGCAATTTTTTCAGCTGTAATTAAAATATGAGGAAAATAATAAAATAGGAGAAAAATTTAGAAGAAAATAGAACAGAAGAAATAGAAAAATTTAGAACAAGGTATCATTACTTATTTCCTATTCCGCTTTCTAGGTCCTTAAAAATAAAAAATAAACCCCACAAATTATGAAAACAGGAAGGATAAAAACAATTCAGAGGAATGTTTAAGGAGTATGAGCAAAGAAACAAACAAAAACAAGTGACTGTGAGCCAGCCTATCAGAATGACATGCTGATAAAATTAAGGGACTGGATGGACAAGAAGATACTATTGAAGACAGGATAGAAAAAGTCCCCAGCCTTTGTTTTAAGTCCTTTTAAGTATTTCCACTGCCATCATGGTATCAGCCTAAAGAAAGTACTGACTAGCCTCACTCTTACTTTCTGTAAATGAAGTTTATTAACAGATTGAACAATGTCAGCTTGATCATACACAGTGTTCACAGTTGGGAATGTCTGCAAGGAGAAAACAAAGAGATTTTATCAAATTGCTTTTCACAGCAGTTTTTTCCCCAGGTCCAGCGGGATTCTATGGGAACTACTAGGTGTTCAGCACTGCTGAAAGATTTGGGGTGAAATCATGGCCAATGGGAATTTTGCCATCAACTTCAAAAGAATAAGACTTCATCCTAGATTTTATTTATCTAGAAAGAAATGGCTTATTTTTCTGTTCTTTTTCTGTGCACAAACTGTCAACATTGCATGAAAAAAACCTGCTTGATTTCCAGAGAGCCTTTCAAAAGCCGGGTGATTGCCAAAATTGCAAATCCAATTTGTTCACAGATTGACCAGTGTGTGATCATTCCAATTATATTTGACACATGTCAAGTGGAAGAATCAAACCTCCCTCTTTTTGGATCACTTATAAACACTTTAAAAAAATAAACTCCTGGCATAATTAGCTGCTGAAATGCTTGGCAGGTTGCCGTTGAAAAAATCCCCACCAGAAGAAAAAAAAACCTCCCTTGATTCTGCCTGAGCATGCTCTTCAATAAGCTACTCTGACCCCATCCCATGCACCTGCACTGATTAGTGTAATCCTCCTGACTGCCTGTGGGTATGCTCAATAACGAGTTTTCCCACAGACAAGGTCCAGGAACTGTGTTATCCATCAGACCTGAAAGATATGGCAAGAACATTTCTCTCCCGCTTCACTCTGCACAAGCTGCAGTTTAAGACCGCTATAAACTGAATGTATGCAGCAGTGTCCATTGGCTACATTATCCTTCAGTACCTTTCTTACTGAAATATGTTGAGGGTTTTTTTAGTACATCAGTGAAAATGTGTGGCCTTGTTGAGCTATATGAAACCCTGCATAGGAGCCACCTTTTTTACTAAACTTCTGCCTTACCTCTTAAAAAGTTCCCTCTCTTCTGCCTGCTGTAGACTCCTGCCAAAAGGAAAAGGAAAATTCAGTGATCAGGTCACTCATATTTACTTCTATTTTGAAACACAAGTCATTCCATTCATTTTCATGAGAATAGCTTCGAAGCACTCAGAAGCTGAGGAACAGAAAAATACACTGCTGGAAAAGGAAAGTGGAATAGCAGGTAAACACATCATGGAACCCAGGCTTATGTAGCAAAACCACATTTTTTAGTACAATTTGACGAGAAAGAAAATGTATCTTCAGACTTTTTAACTTAAGTTTTTACTTGGTAGTCAAAACCCTGGGGATCTTTCACTGCTTAATCTTTAAAAGACATTACCTCTGAAACTAATCCGTAGTCCCCTAGAGCTATAACTAACTTCCACGCTGTGCAATTCTTTCACATGTTTTCTGTAAATTCAGGCCTCAAGATCACTCAGATCTTGATCCTCCTCTGTGGTTATAGTGCTTCTCAACTTTCTGTTTTTTTAGCAAAGTTTATAAGTACCCATTTTGTGTGCCAAGATCATTAATCGAGATATTAAATCAGACCCATCTCATGACTAATCTCTGTCTCCTTACTAGGTAATTCTTTCCCGATCATCACTTTCCATCTTCCTCATTCTTTCCATCTTAATTAAATTCCCATGTAGAAAATTATCAAAGGTTATATGAGGTGCTTTAACAGAGTCCAGATAGATTGGTCTGGTTCATCACACTTACTCAGGAATAACTTATCAAGAAAGCTACCAGAAAGCCTGACATAATCCGTATTTGGTAACTCTTGTTGAATTTCTTCCACCTCTTCTTTTTTTTTTTTTTTTTTTTCAAATTATTCTAAAATCATAAATACTGACTAATGGGTCTGTAGATGCCAGCTTCATGTTTTTCTTTCATTAAATATAGGTACTAAGTTTATTATTCTCTAGTCAAAAGCTACCACAGTCAGTGTGATGGATGTATTTATAACAGTTTCTACTAGACTTGCAACTACATGTTCCATTTTTTTCAGTGTTGTGGGATCATCTGATCCCCCAGACTTAACTGTGGTAAACTATTTAAGACTGTCTGCCATCTTGTATATGATAATGTTCATATTTGTAAATCATCTCTCCCCATTTTCTACACAATTTTACCATTGAAAACTGATGAGTTACTTCATTTTAGGAGTAGAAGAAAAGGGAAGATAAAATTCTGAATTTATATTGACTTACTTCATCTCATTGAATTATATGAGATTGCTACCCAAAGACTACACTTTTCAAAGAAAAGATATTTACACTTGTAAGGATATGTGAACCCCAGCACAAGTTTTATGAAAATATTTTTTAGTTGAGTAAGCTTGATAACTAGTAAGATAGTGAGGTCTCCCTCACTCTTTTTCATATAAATAAAAGAACCACTTCAAAGATAACACATTAAAAACTCATTATCACTATTAACAAAGGTTAATAATAAGAGTTTTTGTTTGGTTGGTTGGTTTGTTTGGGTTTCTTTTCTTTTTAATCCAATGTAACAATCCCCAGTTGTGTGTGTGCCATGGAGACACTCTGCCTTTCCTTTATAAACTTGTTTTTCTGGATGTCTGTAGATCAGCCCTTCAGATCTGTTCTGGACAGAAACTTGGCTTCTAGACTCTCTGTTCAGAAGAGCATGGCTTTCTTTTCTTCCTGCATTTGACAAAAGTAGATTTGATGCTGTGTAAACTACACCACTGGAATGCAGTAAATAAATAAACAACACATAAAGGAGATATTACTAGTCTCCGCTGGTTTGTTTACTTTGTTCTAACTCAGAAGACCTCAGCTTAAAGCATAGCTGTTTCAGACATTTAGCTGCATACTGAGTTCTTCCATCCTGCCCCCCTCACTGAGGACAAGAAAGGTAAACCAAGTGCATTGCAGAAATGGGGAGTATACTGAAACAGCAGAAATAGAGAAGGGCTAAGGCATCAGAAACCTGCAGGAGGGCCTCTGTGTCACACGTGTTTCTGGTGATGCTTCACCAACAGCTCATGAGCACAAGGGGTGCTCAAGGCAGCACAGGCAACAGTTACGCTCAACCTGAATGTGAAGTTCCAGGCAAGGAGACCCAAATCTTCCATCCCGGAGACAAACCATGGCAAGGCTCCCTTGCATTTCTGTTCTCAGAGCACTTTTGTGCATTTGGGGAAACGCCAATCACAGAGAAAGGCAAGTCCACGTTGTTGCCTCCTTTCAGAGGGCTAAGGCACCAGAGTTACATTTCAGGCTGTAAAGTTCTTTTATTGCTGTTCCGCAGCCACAGGGAACTTCTCTCGAAGTCCCTCCTATGGATATCCCCTCCAGCTCAGCAAGCCAAGGCAGGCAGCAGCTGCTGATGGTGCTGGGCTTGGAAAATGTTTACTTACGTGAACATCAATTTTTGTAATCTGATTCAGTTTGCAGGGTGGTGTGCAAACACATTTACCTGCAGATTGTAGAGTTACTAGCTCTTTTTATTTAATCTGAAGAAAGTCAAGTTACAATAAGCATTGAAAGTTTTTAGAAAGTCCTTTCAACTTAAATTTCCTCCCTTCCTCCCCATTCCCTGTTGCTTTCCATCAGGGATTGGGAATCCAAGTTTTAAAAAGTTAGTGAAGGAAAACAAATAATTGTGGATCAGTTGCTCTCTACCTGCCCACATGAAATCTATCACCCTAAATGCCCATGGAAGGAAAACACTGTCTGCTCTCAACTGCAGACTCAATCAATGGTCTCAAAGGAAAAGCTTCATTGTAGAAGAGGAAAAAAAAATCCAGCCTCTCCCCCATCCATCTCCCTATAACTCCAACACTAAAACATTTGGGCCAGAGCCATCCTACCTGAGCATTCGCATTCCCTCCACAGCTGCACAGCGAAGTTGACATCTCTAGAGGGCAGGTCTTCAGCTTCACAGCATCTTCAAGCCATTAGGTTCTTTATTCGGTTGATGGTTAAACTAAGGAGAATGAATTGAGACCACAGTTTAATGAAAATAAAGGTGTGAGAAAGACTTCCATAAAAGAAGGAAATTTTCTTAGTGAAAATAAAAGGCTTCAACTACTCAAAAAATATGGCATTTGCAATATTTGCATCTTATGATAAGATTTAAAAAAGCACACAGTGTTGGTGTCAGATCAGTGTAGCCTACCCAGTCTCATGCTATGTATGTTTGGTTTTTTCCCTTCCGAGAAACTCTTTTTGTTAAAATATAAGGGAAGAAGAGAAAAATCTGTAATTGTCTTTTGCAGCTTGTTATCCATTTATCTCAAATTTAGCATAGATCTCTAATGCTGTTTAAAGGGAAAAACAGAGAAATTTGGTCATTCAAGTAAGCATGCAGTTTCTATGGGATGCACAGACAGTGTGGAGTTCAGTGAATAGCTGTGTAGCTATTACAGCTAAAATGGTTGATGAAATGGACTACAAATATGTTTTTCTCCTAAATCAATCAGAGAATCTATGGGATTGTCTTGTTTTTTGATTACTGTAAATATTGTGTTCTCTAAGAAAAGACAAAATGCATAAGGCCAGATCTTTGCTCCACCTGCATCCTCTTTGCAATGCTTTGGTGAAACAGTGAGATGCTGAAGGTGCTGACAGCACCTGGCAAAGGCAGCCTAATGCTGCCTGTTTTCTTTTCTCCATGTTCCTGATGGCTAGAGTGGGCTGAATGAAGAAAAAAAGGGGGTGAATGGCTGGAAATGGTGCAATATTGCACCTGTGACAAAAGACTAGGGAGACAGGAGTAAGGTAGAGTGTAAACATGACTGGGTATTAGGAATGCAACTTGGGTAGATGTACCTGTGCAGCTGGCATATATGTCCAAGGCTTGATGAGGATTGCAGAGCTGTACAGCTGCTGCAGCATCAGGTGAGCTGCACCAGCTGGTGCTAATGCAAGCTGTGGCTCGTGAAGTCCCTGGGCAAATTAGCACATGATAAGCTCTGGTAGCCTGGGGTCAAGCATGGACCCAGTCTCTCTGAAGGGATTTGTAGCCCAGATGGGTGGTCACATTTCTGCTAGCTCATGCACATTCTACTTGTGCAATGTCTGTCTAAACTCCAGCTCATCAGTGACTGCAAAACAGGCATATCTCCATAATTTCATCTTTGAAGATAGGTATCACTGAATCAGAAAGCAAGTATAATAATACAGATGTTAATAACTGTCTGTTGAGTATTTTCAGATTAGTGTTTATGCAAAGAGCTCATCAAATGATGGATGGTAATATATTTAGTAGATAAATGGAGGACATAAAGGTCAATACAAGCTATGTTAAAAAAAAAAGGGGGGGAGTCTCTGAATTTCTCAAAAATGGACTGAATATTTTAGTATGTAGTAACACTTATTTAGATTACCTTTAAAAAATGTGTTTAAATGCATCTTGTTAGTACCAAGTATAAAACAACAATTACTCAAGAATCTTCTCTAATAGTTGTTCTTCCTAATAAATTTATACATGGAGATGTATGCCTGGCAGTATCAAATAACCTCAGTTTAAGATGTAGGGGCCAACTATGATAGACTTCTTACAAACAAAGGGCCCATTCAAGACATTAATGTCTGCCATTGACTTCAGTGGAGATGGTGCAAAAAGATGCCAGTGGACAGAGCTATCAGTCTGATCTAAACTGCACAGATGTTTTCAGAAGCTCAGCACCAGGTAAAAAGTAGTTTCTCCCCACTGGGCCACTCCTAAAGCATCTTGCTGAGCTTTATTTAGCAGCTGCAATCTAGAACAGTCTTCAAAGACTAGCAGACTCTTAAATCAAATTTCCTAGTTCTGTTACTTACATTAATAACATGCAAGTTGTGCATGAGAGGAAATTTCTGTAAGTGCATATCAAGCTGCAAAACAAGCCAGAAAGCTCCTACAATTTGGTGCAACTACTGCAAAGGCTGAAGTCTAATATGGAGGTGGAACCACATTTCATTTTGCCTATGTTAGGCAAAAAGAAAAAAAGTTGGTGGTTGTACATGAAAATATCTGTGTTTGCGCTCTTTAAGATAAAGCACTGAATATCTTTTTCTCATTTAGTTTTTGTATTGTTGCAGCCCTGAAAGTCTAAAAATATAGGAAAGGCAAGATTTGTAGGAATAGCTGATATCTTTTGATATTGACACTTCTCTTCTAAAATCCTCTTCTGCTCTGCCCCTTTCTAATTGACTAATTCATTAAAACAATTAAAAAAACAGAACAACTCAGCAGTTGTTCTCAGCCTTTCTCAGTCTGTTCTTAACCTTTTTTATCTTAAAGTTCACCTGTTCTACCTCAGACCCAAAGAAGGGTTATTTATCCCAAGCACTGCTTGCTTGTTTCACCTGTGTAGGAATATGCAGAGTGCCACATGAGTCTTTTTGCATTTTTCACAAGGACCTCATTATTTTTAATACTACATATAAAATGGACCTCTTAAAAAAAAAAGCAGAATAAGAATTGGACAGGCTATGTTTGTTTCTATAATACACCTCTTTTGTTTTTTTAAAAAAGAAAAAAGATTATAAAATAATAGGAGGAGTAGCTCATTGCTGCTGATTGTTTTCTCGGTTTCAGGTAATCTTGTTAATTTGAAATTCATCTGTTTAGATTTTTTTTAATGCATAGAGCTGTATGCTGTTCTTGACATAACTGTTGAACTAGGACTGAAATATAGGGGATCTGTTGTTGTTATTCCTGTTCACATTGTAAGAATCTCAGTCCCTTTTGGAATCTGAATCTTTGCACAATGAGTCAGGAAGTCAGAAAAATACTGAAATTCAGTTGTAAACAGAACTGCATCTGAGTAGACAAGATGATGTTTTATGTTTAAGACAGTCCTTTACAAGCAACAAAAACTCTTGCATCTTCTATCACTTACATTCAAAGATCTGGTTGCATCGTGTGTTAAATGAAACAATTAATCTTCATCTCTTTTCAAAGGAACATTGGTTTTATGTCTCTGAACTGTTGGTTTCATGCAGTGTAAAAGCCTTTGGACAAGTTATTGTCCTGGAACTTGATCTACCATACTTAGTAGATGCATGTGCTTCTGTGCATGTTCAGCTGGAAATCCATGTTGTTACTTTTATTATTGTTGATCATCAGTACTTATGAAGAAGAACAGAAAAGAAGAGATATTTTATTAGAGCTTTAGCATAAGAATCCTTCATGCCTATTAATGCTTACTTTTGGACTTGTCATTTTTCATTATGTTTTTCTGTAATAATCACCTAGTTGAGACTTTTCTTTTTTTTTTTTTTTAGTTCTTGCAGGAATTTCCTAATCAAGCCCTCTTCATTTTGCTTCTTTTTCTGAATTCTAGTTAATTTGTCACTATTTTAGAAATTAAGAAGTATGTCTATATATGCAATTAATATCTTGGTTTAATGACTTACCTCTGAAATACAGATTGACAAAAGTTCACAGTCAGCCTGAAGTAATTATTAATTTGGAGGTAGAAAAGTTGGTATATTTTTAAAAATTAACCTTTAGTCAAACTAGGCATGAATCCAATCCACAGCAATTTAATTTGTTTCAAACTATCCACATTTTATCTTAATTGCATTTTTTAGTTGGAATCACAGCTTTAATTCATCAAAATGCACTAATCTGGCATTCTAAGTGCCATCTTACTGAAGCAACACTGTGCAGATTGTTACGGGATAAGATATGTCTTTTTAAGAACGCAGATTTGTGCTCCCATCAGAGCTGGGTATAATGAGACCAGAACCTCTAGCCTATCAGGTAGCCAAGGGCAGAATGGACAGCCAACTTGTCCTCATCGCGGTAGGGCAACAGAAGCAGCTACTTATGTCACAATTTGCTTGCTGATTAGAAGCTGAAGTCTTTGGCTGGGACTCAAGTAGGTTGAACAAAGTTTATAAGGAATGAGATCACTTGCTTTCATGGTCTATGCATCACCTTAATGATCAGAAGCACATTGTAGGTCTTGGAGAAAATAGTCTGTACAAGAAAGACTGAAAATTAAATATTTTTCAGTGAAAACGGCAGTGGCCTTATAGCTTTGGGGTCTCTGGGCTGAACACAGACTCATGGGTGGCATCAGGCTCTCCTGCATTTTAGCTGTTTCCCCCTGTTCTGATGGCGATCATTTTTCCTCGAAGACCAAACGCAGAAGATTTCCTTGAGACTGTTAATGTACTCTAAACAGTATGAATTGCAGATGGACTTTTCAAAAGCATTCTCTGCTGGTCTAACTGACTTTTGAAATCAATAAGGTTTTTCCCCCATTAACTTCAATGGAGCTGCTTAAAAAATCCCTCACTATCATCAAGTTACTGACATTACTCCATGGATGTTAAGTTAAACTTCTGTTCAGACTGTTTTGCCAGATTGTGGCCATTCTGAGTGTTTTAGAATCAATAATTTTCTGATCTTTTCCATGTACAAATGGTCCTGTTTTCTCTTTAGTTTCTCCATACATCTTAAGATATTGTCAAAATGCGACATCATTTATATTCATTGTGCTTCATGTATGTTTCCCAAAGGTGCCAAAACAATAAACCATGGATAATAGACAAATCACTGCTGGTAACTCAACCAAGAAATATATGACAACTGTGATAGCATGGTTTGTTCTTAGCAATTATTTGTATTCTCTGTGAGATGGAAACTATTCCAGAGCCTGGGAGCACAAAGCCTGTAATCCAGCCATTAGGAAGACACAACAGACTCACTAAACTGCCATGCTGCAAAGATTGCTTATCTCTTTGTTGTTACTCTGGGACAAAGGCAATTATTTCTGTTGAACTTGGGCATAGGTTTCTCTCTGAAGGAACCTCAGACTGGGAGAGCTTAATTTCTCCAGGGAGGAACATAATTTATCCTATTCATAAGCAAATAAGTAGGTTAGTAATTAACATGAGAAAGACTATTTGAAGCAGATGGCAGAAGGGAGAACTGGAACCTCAGGCGACTGCCAAATAACAGGGCAAGAGCATACGGGTTGGTACAGGCAGGCTTATGCCCTCTGTTTCTGCATTCAAGGTCAACCAAACACAAACTGCTTTAGTCTGGAAGATGCAGGAGCTGCACTGGGGCAGAGCTGTGGCCGGCAGGCTGCAGTCTCCGTCCGACAGGCCCCCTCTGTCTGAGACAAGAGCACATCTCCTGAGCCACCCCGGGCCACGTGGAGACGCAGCGGGGCTAAACTGCTCATACTTTCTGCGGAAACGTTGCTTAGATGAGCAATCTACGAGAGGGACCTGTGTGCCAGTGGCATTACTATGATCTGCCTGGTGTGGACTGAGATGTAGAGAATCCTCGTGAAACTGTGCAAGATGGTATTCAAAATGAACATGATTATTTTATCAGCTGTACACTCATAATCCTACTGATGGCTGCAAGGTCAGAAATCTGCAGTAGATGCTTTCCAGAGTAACTGTTCCTCAGCAGGCCTGAAAATCTCAAAGAATTAAACAGAACCCTCCCAGAAGCACAATGTTACAGATGACATTCAGAAAATAAGTCTAATTTAAAAATAAAGCAAATAAACAAGAACACCCATTGTTCCCCACCACTCCCCAGTAAAGAACCTCTTACTGAAAATGAACTGGTAGCAGAACTAGCTCTTGAGATTGCCACACCAAAGCTGTAGTTCAAAATTTGTGCCACTCTTGTAGACTGAGATGCAAAAGTTAGACGTCATCTCACCTCAGCTCCCTGGGCAGCCACAGGAAGGGCTTCCCACTAAACACCTGAATCGTGTTCTGGAGGAGACTCTTATTCACAGCTGAGAGAACTGAAGACCATTGAAACTCTGACCGAAACTCCTCATGAAATTTGGGAAAAGGGATAGATATGGGTTCTATCACCTCTTAAGTATGACCTACTATAGACCTTAGTCTACGAGGTCCTTTTGTGCATTTGCTTCTATTTAACTGGTAAACTTAACAGCAGAGACAGTCTCTTGTGTGATTACCAGGGTTGCAGGTGCCAGTAATAAAATTACTCTGAGAGTGCAAGGTCCCCTGATGCCACCGAGGCTCATTCTGCTCTTTAATCCATTTTGGTGTTCCTACCCACACAATGGACTTTAGGACCTGCCTTTGAGCAGGAACACATTTGCATTTAAAATGCCACTGGCTTCTTACAAAGCTAAGTCTGATTGTAAAAGAGCCCTGTCATGAGGTCTAAATTCCAGAGTATTTTTTGTGTAGAACAGTTTGACCAAAGATGTCTACTTTTTAACTTCATTTCTGAAATGCCAAGCAGTTTGGTGGGGGCAGGGGGAGGGAAAGGAGGGATGTTTTTAGTACTTTTTAAAAGTTCTTTTAGTTTGTGACAAACCACACAAAAAATGCACCGTGTTCCCATGTTGGTTCCTGCAAATGGCATGTTCATGGAAGGCATTAACAGCCTCCATGACCACGGCTGTCCATGCCCTGCTGCCACAGTCCTGTGACAAGTAGAGCCGAGAACCCCTGGGTAACCTCCTATGGCTCAGGGTAAGGAGCATACCTCTCTCAGTTCCCTCGTGCCCTGAAATTCCCATTATAACACCTTTAATGCCATCTGCAGTAGCTTGCAGTACAGCACAAGGCGGCAGATTATTCAGACCTAAACTGGAACTCAGCACTCCTAGAGCGCAGGACTCAGGTCCCAAGTGACTAATGCATAGAAATACCAACGGGAGGAAAACATTAATGCAAGGTCCCTGGTTCATGGCGATTCAGCCACCCACATACTTTTCTCAGAGGTCTGGCAGGGGACTCCAAGAGTAATATGATTTAAAAGCAGCTTGCCCAACTCTCCAAGGTGGGATGAAAAGAGGAGAAATGTTGGTGAAGAAAAACCTGATGTATTCACTTACAGTTATTGAATACACACAAATCAGAAATGCATGAAAAAGAATCTTGTTTCTTAACTGGTAATGCTCACACATAGATCTAATCATTTAATAACTTAAATAATCTAAAATGTGACCAAGTATAGTCTGCCTGCATCCTAGGTTGGATTGTCCCTAGACGGTGGTCTGTGAGAGGTTGGAGCATGACAGGACTTTAGGCAGGCCACACATTTGAGTTGCATCTGCTTTGTTCCCTTCAAATGGGCCAAAGACAAGAAGTGCAAACACAAAAGCCAGGTTTTGTCTGAATAGAAACAAAAATACATAATCATACATAGACAAAACTCAATCATCCGAGAGTCTCGGTAAGGCAGAACAGAAATACAGGGTGCTAGTAAATAAACCACCCCTGCCGGTTGTGCCTTTGTGGGCAGGTGAGCTCGGCCGCAAGCACAGCCACCCAAGGCTGGGCCATCACGTGCCTGCATCCCTCCCGGGCTGCTCCCGTATTTGGAAAATGCACTGGGAGCTAAACCACTCACGCTATGGCATCTGCCCCTCTGCTGAAGCCTAAAACGGCCAAAGGCCACTGCAGGTGCTAACCCAGTGATCACGCACTTGGAGTTCCCATTTGTAGCTGACAGAACTGCTGAATTTAAAGTCAGTGGTCATATTACTCTTGAGTTGCATTTAATTGGCTCCAATTTACTTTCTTCAATGTAAATAAGAGCAACATTTGATGAAAGTGGTTAAATGATATCCTCACATTCATGTTGCAGAATCACTGGCAGTGCTGGGGTTAAATCTGCAGGTGATGGATCTGCATTTTGTCTGAAGAAACAGATTTTTTACTCTTAAAAATACTATTTTAAAAAAACTTATCATGCATCCCTAATTGTATAACTTTAATAGAGACTAAATGCTGACTAATCCTTACAATCTGGCATGAGTCTTTTGTGAAAATCAGTGTATATATATATAGCAATAATTTCTAAGTTAATAACATTTAATTCATATGACAAAATAAATAAATATTATTAATTACCATGCAAAGAAAAATAAAACTTACTCAAGACCATTAAATTTAGTACTCTTGTTTCTTGAACTGAAATATAAGGTATTTTTCATAGTGACATTGGCTACCTACATTTGCCTATAATGCATTCCTATGGTTATGAATTTTTAACCCCATAGCATACCCATGCAGTTCTAAAATCTCCAATAGCTGTTTTAGCTTCAGAAGAAAATAATTCATCAGTCACAGAAGTTCAGAGTTTTATGAGAAGTGATTTGCTTTTATGTTCAATACAATGAAAAAAATTTCTGCTGTGACCTTTGTCAAAATGCCCTAAGACTATCATGGCACTTTTTTGAAAATAATCCATAAATGGTGAATGGCATGTAATTTCACAGGAGAAAAAAATGGTGTAAACAAAGTTACGGCAAAAATTTTCTACTCTAGCCATAAATTTCAGTGTTTAAGTAACTCAGGTTTCATTTAAATATAAAGTAATGCCTCAGCATTTATTTATTCCCACAGACTGTGACCTATTGCATTTCTCAGTCACTGTAAAGATGGAAATGTCTATCTGAAGACTGCAATATTTACCACCACGGCTGGAAGTAATGGTTTAGAGTTCAAACCTCTGATTGCTGTTTGGAGATTGATAGAGATATATGTGGTTTCCAGAATATGTAATACTCCGAGATAGTCCCTAGATGTCACTAAATACCATGGCTGGTTTAAATATAAACCAAGGAAGTTTTGCACCAGTCTTGCACTTTTCAGTCTTGAGATATAAAGTATTCCTATCAACTGCAAAATTGTAGTTCTCAAAAATATTTTTTTGCATTTGGCCTTCCATTTTCCCTGTGAAATAATTGCACTCTGATGATTAGGAAAATCAGTATTTAACAGCCTGCTCAAGCATGAATCTCATGAAAAGCACAAGACAGCTGGATTTGCTCCTGAGCTCTGTGACAGACCTCCTGGGTGGTTCACATCTCCTTCTGGACATTACTTGGGGCTTGATCCAGCAACTTTTCAATTCAGAGAAAAAGTCCTGCTGCCTTATGGGGATGAAATTAAGCCAGTGTTAAGTGCTTCCTGAAAATCGCTCCTTGAAAATCCCTCCTTTCCCTTTTGTTTTATGAAATTACTTTCCACTGTGGCTTGTCTTCTTCATTTCAAGGGGTGGTGGTCATGGGAGAAGGCTTGTTCCTACTGTGTTACTTAGGTGAGTTTAGCAGTCTCTTCAAAGCCATGGCTTGTTGATTGATTCTTCATGCCTTTATAGTGTGCATTTTTTTTTCACTTCCTTAGCTATTTCTGAAACAACACATTGGATATAACTCAACATAGAAAATATCTCAGTAACCAAGGTACTTTTGTAAATTGTTACATTTAACCTTGTCATATCCAATATATGCAGACTGTCTCTATACTAGTGAATTAAGCATGTCCAGGACCGTTCTCTGGCATTGGAGCCAGCTGGTACAGATCAGCCGATGCCTATAGTTTCTGCTCCCTCCAAAACAGCATGAACACGTGCAAGCTGCCTGTTGGGAATGGTCCCCACCCTGGGACAACTCTCAGACCCTTTCTGAAAATTATTTGGAAGAGTTCTGATGATTTAGGCCAAAACTATATTAGAGACTGTTCTAAAAAATTAACAGCAGGGGTAATTGCACTCCTGCTTAGGAGAATGTTACTTGGCACTGTTATCAGTATAGCTGTGGAAATATTGTCTCCATGTGCTCTTAAAAAAGCAATACATTAAATGCATTTCTTTTTCAAGTGTGTTTTCAAAACTTCTTTTATCCAGCACTCTCATTCTCACTCTTTCATGGTGACATTTCTTTAAAAAAAACATGCTCTAGGCTCCTATTTTAATTACATTCTCTGTGGAATTATATCTGTATATTCTCCGCAGAGAACTCTCCTTCATACCAAGAATTTTAGTTAGGAGGCTGCCTTTGACAAAAAGTAGGCCTATGGGAAAGATTTTCACAGGTGAATCTGACAGGTAATATTTCTGATTGTCTGCCTTTACATTGCAGATACTGTAAGCTGTGCTATACATCAGTATAAATCTACATTTATTGACATCCAGCATTTCCTCGGACTCAAAGCAGACCAGAAAGGAGTGATCTTTATAGCATGAAATGTGTTAGTAAGGTGTCTTTCTGTCTTATAAATGTGAAAAATACTTGCAAATTTAAAAGCCCTCCCAAGTGGAGAATAGATTCCACTAATATTTAAAGTAAGGACAAAAAAACAACAAAAAAATGTAGTGTGGTTTGTGCTTACAGAAGAAAGGTCATAAACCAGAAACATGCTCCAGCAAATCAAGGTAGATGTTGCTGTTACTGCTATAGGTTCTCTGTTAGTCAAACAGTACTTTCTTTTGGCAGGAAAAATAATCGATCCTGTGGATTTATTCTCAAGGTCAGGAAATCTGTCAAGTTTCTGTGTAGTACATTAAATCATACCTGGAGTTATGCTATCTTGACTACTGAAGTGCCCTGTTCATGGTACTGAGATGGCACAAGTTTAGCTTTCCTTTAACTTTTCTTCTTCATCCCTCACTGGTAATTTGCTTACCTCTGATTGTGCTTGTTTCACACCACTGGAGCAAAGCCTTTAGTTTGTCTCTGACAAGCCTGGGCCTACCCAGACAGAATTAGAGCAATTTAATGTAGTTCTTACATTGTGTCCATCTGAAATGGAAAGAAAATACTACAACAAATTGTCACTGGGAAGAAGCAGACACTGAGTGTATCAGGAAATCAAAGCTACTTAGATATATAGCTGTGAGATTTACTGTATATATCAGCTCTGTAGGAGTACACACAAAGCATGACCCTGCTCTGCCACTCTCATAACATCATTCCCATGGCACACATTATTATTATTATGAGCATTTATTATTTGTACTGTAATAGTGGCTAAGAACCAAGTCACAAAACTGTCCCCAACTGCTTTATATACTCTACACATACAGGACAAAAAGCCAGTCTGAGACAACCATCTTATAAATATTATGCAGACTGAATTATAAGGAATTAGTATAAGCGTACAGGTGCAGGGTAGTGAAAGAAAATGTGGGCCTGAATGATAGGGAAGATGATACTGTTCCCAATGACTAAGAGAAGATGGAAGAAGGCATGAGTTAGAGCGCATATGAGATGAGCCATACTGATTTTGACAAACTACATGTTCACAAGAGATCTGGGAAGACCTAAGATTTGAGTTTGGACAGCCAAGAAAAGCTCCAGAGTGGAGGGGTGTAATTCTCAAGTCAGCTGCACACAGAAGATAGATAGTGGTTACATTAATATTTATGAAAGAGATTACCTAAAACTATTTGTGTGCACATATTTGAAAATGAGACTATGAGAAACTTAAGATGCACTAGCTAACAGTACCTGGTGAACACTGCAAAATCCTGGAGAATGATTTGAGAAGAACATCACCAGGCATCTGCAGGAATTGCACATTTACAGCACAGTTCTCTGACAGCAGCCTCTCACAGACACTTGAGTATGGATAGAAACTCTCTGCTCTTCCCCCAAACCCATCAGTCTTTCACTCACTAAAACATATGTATTTATTTTTTAACACTGAACAAGTTCTGATCCTGTTTTTTCATTTGTCCTCTTTCTTTTCATTCTTCCTCCTTTTGTTGACCTCCTGCATGTAATTCAGAAAGCAAGACAGTTCAAGGAATCTGTCCCTAAAGACTACATTTTCCTGGTAATACATAAAAACAAATTGATTTCATATTTTAAATATGTAGTACAATGAAAAATAAAGAACAATGCAATATAGCTAGGGCACAGAAAATGCACAGAATACTGTGTTATAAAATGCTGGTTACTCTATAGATATTTAATGAAAATGAGAATAAATATGAGAAGAAAAACATATTTAAAATCAAAATTAAAGGCTATTTTAGTAGAGTGTTACGTTATTAGGGCAGAAAATCTTACTTCACTTACGTAACTTCATGGTTTTGTAACATCTGCGGGTAATAATTATATGAACACAGCTGCAAAATCAGTGCTGGAATGGGCCTTCCTTTTATGGTCTTAAAGTAATATAAATTTATCTTAATCTATGTAGTGTAACTGGGTAGGATAATATAATCTTAAATTAATCAAAATAAGAGAAGATTATATATATTGGCTATTCAGTGATCATCCTGTTTTTCTGGGTTTTGCTCATGGAAAGCCCCAGATCATTTTATCTCTTACTTATGGAGTTCTCTTGGCATCTGACTTCCTATTAACCCAACTAAAGCTAAATGGCGTAGGATGCTTGCAATGGCTGCCCATACTAGCTAAACTACTATTTATAGTTATCTTAGCACCAGTATTGTTTCCTGTGTTATCTTACAGTAAATATTCCACTTAAGGCTACTAAAAGAGTTAAGATGAAGTGCTATGTCTACACTTCATACTGAGGTATGTATGAAAGATCACCAGGGACAAGGCGATACTGTTAGGGCTGAGTAATATTTAAGAGAGGATTTTGAGTATCCAACTGCAATCCAAGCAAAAGCATAAATCTGCTTTGATACACATTTCCGTCATAGTCTCTTTTCTGCCCCACAACAGCATTTTGTTAAGCATTTTTTTAAAAGCTATGTCCACATCTCTGTGGCTTTGGAAATCATACTACCAGGGAACAGCTAAACTAGCAGCCAACCTAGGTCACCAGTAACACATCCTGAAAAATGTTTGTGTAAACCCAAAAGACAAATTTCAGGTCCTGGACTGAAGCAGGAATAACCAGCTACACCAGTGCAGGTTAGGGAGCATACGGCTGTGTCGCAGTTCTGTGGAAAAGGAACAGAGGTTTTGGTGGCCCATACATGGGACGGTGGCATCCTACCATTGCAGGAAAAGCTAGCAAGCACTGGCCTGAAAAGGAGGTTTGCCTCTAAAAAATACAGTGTAGGTTAAGGGCTCATCTGGAAAACTGTGCTGAGAGTTTGACTGCTGCTCTTGGAGATGTGCCCTCATTGGAGACAGTTCAGAGAAAAGCAGTGAGAATGATGAAAGGTCTAGAAACTTGTGACCTGTGAGAAAAAGATGGGCTGTTTGGGCTTATTCAGCCTACAGAAGAGAAGATATAAAAAACTTTTTCAAAGAACAAAAGAACCTGTCCTCTATGCTCACAGTGAGCAGGGCAAGCAATAATGTGCTAAAGTTGCAGCAAGAAAAAAAAATCATGTTAACCATTTAGAATCTGTAAAAGTAATGAAGGTCACCAGGGAGGTTTGTGGAGCCTGCATGATTAGACGTGGCTTGACAGAGATATCAGTGAGGAGAGAGGGATAGACTAGACGATCTCACCAAGTTCCTTTCAAGCCAAGGATATATGATTCTATGATTTATTGAATGATCTCAAAAAATCACAAATCAAAAATGTTTAATACTGCAAATCTCATAACAACTTGAAACACCACTGCCACATATAAAAAGAAAATCCTACTTCTATGAAAAGACAATCCATCTTAACTACAGTTTGCTTCCATCTGTAGTGGCTGCTCTTCTCTTCAACTTAACAGTCATATTAAATCATCAGATCTTATTAAATCATCATTTTGAAACACTGTTCAAAACCTAGAACTTTAAATAGTTTCATCATTTCAAGAAAAATACACACACACTCCCTATCTTTTGCAAGTATTACTCTTTCTCTTTTTCTAGGCATTCCCAGCACTGTAATTTCACTGAGTGTGGGGCAGTACATTTAACACTAGAGTCCAGGTCCTTAAATCACAGCTAATTCCCTTTCTATAGGCAAGGTCAGCCACACCACTTCGAGACTGCTAATACTCTGGGATCAAAGGCACAGCAGTGTGCTGTATTTACACTTGATTGCCAAAGCGACAAGTCAGATTTGCCTTTCAGTCCCGAATTCACCATGCAAAGTGCACGAAGATAATGCAAATTTCATTAAGCAGCTTTATTTTTTCTATAGAACAAACTTCAAAGGAAAAGAGAATGTGGAAGAAAATGAATATGATGTAATATAAGGGAAAAGATGTATTTCCAACTGAAACTATACTTTGGAGAACTGAGAGGTTCTTTTGCAGAAGTACTAAATGCCTGCAGCTGAAAATCATTCCACAGCAGTGAAAATCAGGCCAGCATTATTTAATCAAGATGAGCCATTGTCCACATATCATTTATCAGCTGTAATCTGTAATAACCCTACTAAAGAGTAACTAAGTACAGAGTTTGGCATTAAATATTTCAGCTGCAATAAATTCTCCTTCCTTTTACAGAGAGGGCATTTTTCCCTTCATGATATTAATGTCTACAGGAATGAGTGAGTCCCTAATTTCTAATGAGACTCAAGGATAGCACAGATTAATTTGAAAGGAGACCATCTGGGAGCATTGCCAAGAATGAATGAATTTTTCTTTTTTGCTTTGGGGGAGATTCTAACACTCTTCAGTTTTCCATTAGCATGTTCTACAGAGTAAGGCATTTTAAGAACTGCTCAGCACCCCCAAAAACCCTCTGGAGGAAAACATCTCTGTCTTTATCCTATAGGCAGAACATTTACACTGATATGTGCAATCCTCTTAGCTTTTGTAATGGTAGACTGATTGCAACAAATAATTGGATGTCATTAAATTCCACAATGATGGAGGGCTCAAAATCTGAAATCTCCATTTATTCCATAGTGTTTCAGCTATTACAGCTATACCACATGCTATGTGTTCTTGGGGTTTTGTTTTGCTTTGTTTTGCTCTCATATGCCAGACAGGCAAGTTCCACTGATTTATTTTTGATCAGTGGCATGCAAAGTAACCCAAAACTTACAAACTTTTTGTTTATTTGTTTAAGGGATGTATTTTTTGCATTACAGGAACATGTAGTGGTTTGTTCAATGTAATTCCCAGTGTCTTTGTTTCACATCATCTCATGCATATTGAACAACACAGAGTCTGCCTTGCAAGAAGTAAAAGGTAAGAAAAAAGCCAAAGTTAGACCAAAAAAAAAAAAAAAAAAGAAGAAGAAGAAGAAGAAAAACAAATTCTGCAAACATTTTCCCCAAATGTCCTCTTAAAATGAGTATTGGCTAGTGATTATCAGGCCATACACTAACCTAAATCCTGCCTTCCTGGACAAGACTAGCTTCCAGGGACAAATTAACATAATTTTTCAATATATCCATGAAGCTTACAGTTAGTCTATTAGTATTTTTACAGTTTCAAGGTGAGACAGATAATATGGAAACAAAGTTTCATATATATTATCACAATAAATTTTTATTGCCTATGTCTATAGCAAATCTATAGAGTACCCATGGTTCATAACCATAGAATTTACATCTGACATAGCATTTAAAGTTTTAATTTCTATCCACTAAAATATATGTCTGATACAAAATCCCAATTAAATTTGAAGTATTACAAGAGTAGAAAACCTGTGGCTTGGGGGACTGAATGCAGTCCATGGCCTCGTTTTGCAAGATGTGTGACTACATGCCTTTTTCATGTTATTATTGGGTAAACAGTTGTGGGTTAATGTCTGGCCTAACAATGTGTTTGAAAAGCCTAGGCAGCATTTGGCAAGTAAAAGTTTCCCCACACTGAATATATTACATTAAATTGATACCTTTTTTGTATTCAGAAGTCATAATACCAAACGCTGTGTAAAAGAGAGCTTGTTTATCACCCAAAGGGTATCCATAATACAGCTGATCACAAGACACAAAGGAAGAGGTAGAAACCTAGCCCCAGGAGAGAAATTAGAGTCACAACTGGTTGCAGAACTTTTTGAGATATTATCCATAGTGCACTGGCCTGTGCAAGAGCTTTCTGCAGTGAAATCACCCACAACTTGTTTGCATTTAAAGTTGGCACTTTGTGGATCAGTTTTGTTTTTATAGATGGAAAATAGAAGGCATACACTGTATATAATATAGAGGAGGTGTAGCAAGTATATTTCATGTAATTTAGTCTTCTTGGTGAACCAAATTACCTCTACTGTAATTATGTGGACTTCCAAGAATTTTAACTAGGAATGAATTTTGTCCATTCAACTTATTTTAAACATTACAAACAGTAGTCATGTATACTAGCACTGTGGAAGAATTTGAGTTACCTCAGTCATGAGATAGTAATACTTGCATTACTTTTAGTCCAACTGCCATTAGGAAATCTGATGTTCAGTCAGTTACTTTCCCCTAAACATTATTCTGACATATGCAATACATTTTCTGCAATGCAATTCATGCAGCCGCTACAAGATAAGGAATCAGTTTTATACAAGTTGGTTCTGCTCTGTTGAAAGTCTCTGCCACTCAATCAGTCAGGTAAGCCTGTTTTTCTTCCAAAATTTGTCCTTTTGGACTTTTGCCAGTCCCAAAGTTTCAAAAGTCAAGTCATCCACAAAAAAATAATATCAATTTAACTGGTAGACTTTTATCAAATAAAACACTGTTGCAGTCTTTTTATTTTCTTTCTGCTATTTTTAAAGTACATTTTGATTGTATTTTCTGGATTTTCTCTGAAGGCATAAGTCTTAAAGATTTACATTTTTTAATGAATGTTGATTTTTTTTCATAATCCTATGACTCCTAAAGTTGAAGTATAGGAAAGCTATCAAATATCAGGAAATCTGAGACAAAATTGCAAGAGTTGTTACCACTTCAGCTGCATGTACAAACAGGTAGATAATGTTGCCATGGATGAGTGACTTCAGAATCTTCCTAAAATCTTATTCCAACTTAACACAATTTCTTTATCCTTTAACCTTATCTGCAAAGGAATTATCCAGTATGGTCAATCAACTATAGGGACCACATTTATTATGAGGGTAATTTGTAGCCAGTCCATATTTTCCTGAGATCAGCTGGAAGAAAGAGAAATTTAGAATTTTCTCTTTAGGTATAATCTTGTGTTACTTTATCTGCAAACCACATGGTCTTACATTTTCATTATGGGCTTCCAAGTCTGGGTTACCCAGCTTTGAAAATACCTGTCTATATTTTCATTTTAGACAGTTCCGTTCTTACTGCACAGTTCTGCCTGACCTTGAAAATTTGAACCTTTAAAAATACCTTACACTTTCTACTTTTACTTTTGCGAAGTTTAAAAAATACTTTGTAACTTTTATCAGTGTTTTTGTGTATAGGCAGTATTTTACCTAATCAAGTATCATATTTGATAGGTGACTACCAAAACTAAAATTAAGGAGGGGGAGAAGCTAGGAAAACATACTGTGCATCATGTGGATTGCTCCCTTTACAGATGTTCTCAAGTTAATTATTTCCTTTAGGGCAATCCCTAGTCCCAACAGAAACTGTCCTGTTGCTGAGGTTTGGAGAGATTTACAGAGCAATGGAGCCCATCTGCCATTTAGAGGAGGGAGGAGAGCAGCGAGGCTAGGGGCGGCAGTTCATTGGTGGTGTAAAGAAGAGATTCCGCTTCCCAAGAGCTCCTGTTCCACACTAAATCACTGAGGAAATCTGTTCTTGCTTTTAATGTAACTTCCCAAGCTCTGGGCGGACTTTCCCTCTCAATATTTGTCTACTTCATGGCATGAACGAGCCATCTGGTCTTGCTCCAGCTAGGAGGTAAGGTTGCACAGGTTCCTCCCTCCCATCAGAGGCAGAGGCAGAGACAGAGACAGAGGGCCTTCTTTCCTTCCACACAAGAGGAGCAGTAGCTTTCCCAGTATTAGGATGTTTGTTATCTTCAGAGCAAATGATTAGTGAAGCTCATTTAACAAGTAGATGCATCTAGTTCTGCTGTTTTCTTCTTGAGATGGCATGACCAGACACGCATAAAAAATTCAAGATGGAAACTATCATGGTTAAGTTTTCTGTTTCATTCTTTGCTAATAATTCCTAATATGCAATATGCCTTTTCAATCGCAGCTAAGCACTGGCTAATGTCTTAGGAGGGCTAGCCACAATGTCTTCGAACTTTATTTTCTGAAAGTAACAGCTCATTTATAATCCATCACTATGAATGCACAGTTATTGTTATTTTTCCCATGTGTATTCCTTTGCATTTACTGACATTAAATTTCATCTGTCATTTTGTCATTTAATAGTGTGATATTCTTCAGTACCATTCTGCACTCAGCTTTAATTTTGAATCTCCTGAATAATTTTGTATCCTCTGCAAGCCTTCACCCCCTCCTAGTAACGCCTTTTTTCCAGGTTAATTCTGAACATGTTGTACAGCACAAAATCCAACACTGATCCTCAGAGGATTCTCCTCAGAATTGTGATCTGAGCATCTGTTCTTTTCCTTAAGAACCTATTATGGCTAGGAGTCAATGAGGAATATCATCAAAAGGTTTTTGAAAGTTAAGGGGTCATTATAAGAATCATTTCACCCTTTACTCCAAGATCATTTAGGCCTTTGAAAGTAGGACTTCCATATGTCAGACAGCAAAATAAAAAAAAAAAAAAAAAAAAAAAAGAGGATGGAGGCAAGAGGCAGAGAAGAGAAACATTTTGGTATTTATGCCCTTGCACGCCATTTGTATTTTTTGTTAAGGGTGCCTTGTCCCATAGTGACTTCTTAAACATTTTGATCCCTCAGCATCCCAAGTCACACAGCCTGGTTGTGGCTGTACGTACCTTCTTAGTCAGTCCTCAGCAAGGTCTACACTAGCCTACCCCGGTAGCTGAATACTAGCTTGGACAATATTTGCTCTTCAGTGCTGTTGTAGTAGCAGCAGCTATAATGCACATATCTTGAGACACCTAGGAGTTATATCCTAGGAAGATTCAATGAGAATTTGAGGAAACTGATTAAGCTGGTATGATAATTTTTGTTTTACAAGATGTGCCATTATTTTAGTACACCGTACTTTACTAGCAAATAAAAAAGCAATTATTCTACATCATAAATATACAGCTGTAATGGTTATAATAATGTACCTCAAAGTAATTACTTCTCACAAAAGCATGCTTTTTCTTCTGGGAGAGGAAAAATTGGTTTTAACACCAACTTTCTGATTAAGTGTTAACAGTAATTAACATAGCACAGCAATTTGGAACTTCGTAAAAATTAAAGGTTTAGTCTTCTCTTCTTTTCTCAGCATGGACTGATACAGAGTTCCCTCCAGATCTTCCCCAAACATTCTTTGATTATACATTTTCATAGATTTTAAGACCAAAAAGGAATCACTGTGACACTCCTGCAGACCACCGACCAGTTCTTCTAGAGCTCATAGTTTCGGTCCTATGGCAATACTTTCCAGCTTGTATGACGTGATGCAAAGGGGTCTCCGGGAAGACAAGTGAAGGGACTTATGAAGACTTTTAAATTGTATTATCAATCTAATACTATTAATACACCAAAGCATTTTTTTGGATGGATACTTCACAATATTCTCCATGAAAATCTCACCCAGAATATGTGTAGGCTTGGAGTCATATAGTAGGCTTGTGATTAATGTCACTGATACAATTTTTTAATTCCTATAATGGATATAAGGAGATGAAAGCTCTTTTAAAAACAAACAAACACACACCCTGAACCTGAATCTGAAAAGTCTGAGAAATGCATATGCAAAAGCATATGTTTTAGCAAGACCTTCAAAGCTGAGACAGTCTCTGTGCAGGTTATGACCACCAAAGTTAAACTTCTAGGAAGTAGGGAATTCTGATTTCACTCGCCTTTTGGAGTCTGAAAATATGGAAGGACTAAAAGGTGATATTAAGGATCTCTTAAGTTCAAAGTTAAATTTAGCTCCTATTAGTTCAATAGCATGCTCTATTCGGTAGGTCTGAAGATGCTTTAAACATTTTCTACTGGCTCCTATTTTAGATATTTATAGATTTCTCTGTTCTGTAGTTATCTTCTGCATTATTGTACAAGATCCTCTTTTGCAATACTACTTCTGAAATTCTTCATAGCTTAATTCCCCTCTTGCCTCAAAGTAGCCTCATAAGATTAACGTTAAGAAAAACAATTGCTGGTTGAGAAGCTGCATATCAAGTCTGAGCCCACAGCATATTTTTTCAACTACATTTTTAAAAGTCAGACTAATATGTTTATAATGCTACTGCTGATAGAACTTTCACTTTTGCAGTGGTAGAAAAGGCTGCTATGGGATAATACCTGTAAAATATTTTTCAGATAAATAAAAGATTAATTTTCCTATGTGAAACCCTGTAGAACATAGATAAATGAAGTAACAAGGAAGAAGGAACGGAACCTGAAACACATTTTTATTCCTCCAACTTGCCTGACATAGGGATAATAGGAAAGATCAGAAGAAGGGAGGGGCAATAGGATTAGTTTCAAAAACACTGCAGTGCATTTCTGATAATCCTTTCAAATTAATTGTTATTTTCTCACCCCTTTTTGACTAAACTTTGCCTCTCTTTTGGTGCCATTAGCCATACTTGTCCAATACTGCCTGCCTTACTTGCACAAGTGCTCTAAACAGCCCTTTCAGATGATGCCTCAATGGATTATCTGAACAATTTCCCATTGAAGGCTGTGAGTAACCACTGAGGGCTGAGGTAATAGAATTTCAATAAATCAGTTCCATCTGAAATGTCAAATAATGGCTAAACTAGATAATGGAAAATGGAATCTTGCCATATCCCTTTGTGAAATGCCAGTTTAACATGAAATAAAAGCCATTCATCCTTCCCACTCCCTAAATTACATCAGTTGAAACAAAGCAGAAATTTGTCGATGCTGAAATTGGGGTGAAGGGGTAGGTTCAAGAAAGGAGGTAGGTAACAGAAGATTACACAGTTTGATACCTGACCCCTGAAGGGAATATAGATTACCTGAGTCCCAGACATACAGTATGGGGAGTGCTCAGCTCCTCAGACTGATGAACTATAAAAGTACAGTCTGAAAGATATTGGTCTCCATATTTCGGTAATAGTTTAATGGCTTGAACCATGACCAGTGAATAAAAGATTCAGTTTCTTGCTTACCTGTTTTCAGTATTAGTGGAGGTCAAATAAATTGGGGTCAAATCGAGCTCTCTGACCTCCAGAGGGCCTCCCCTAACTGTCTGATTATGGTGTGGGCTTGGAGTTGCTTTATCCCCTTCTTGGTGAAAATTATATCACTCCTCAATGATGGATATGAATTGCACAGGCCAAAGGAGGGAGTTCACAGGAGACTCCCTAACCCAGGGCTGTGATTAGGACACATCCTGGGAAGTGGTGGGTGTTAATGATAGCCATCTTCAGTGCTGTAAAACATTAGCCCTTCCTTCTCCTATGCAAGCAGCTGAGTCACGTACTGCAACTGGAAGTGAGGTTGCGGCAGAAAAGTTTGGGAACCTCTTAATGGTAGTTAAAAACAGACATACCTGCTATTCCCTTCATCCAGGCCGTTGAAAAGCATATGCTTAGGGACCCAGGTCTGTTAGTATCCCAAAGGCCTTCTAGATAAATTACATAGAAAAATATCTGCCTTTCAGGGAGGGGCAAAAGCTGAGCCTGGAGCTGCTGAGATGGGACAATTCGGGGCATTTGCAGACTGAAAAAGAGTAATGAATCTTTTGGATGCTGCATAGGTGTCTTCAGGACTAGGGCACTTTTCAGTAGAGGGGAAGGATGGGGGGAAGGAAAGAGATTTGTGGTTCACAGGGTATGATGTAGATATCTGAATTCTGCCTAAGTGTTGGTTTGGCTCTTAACTCAAGCTATACTGTGAACAGCAATCAAGTGGGATGACGAGAAATGAGCTCTGTGGCGGCTTGAAGCCAGAGTCGCATTTCATGGCTAGAGATAGTGTCAGAGGTACAGAGAATGAAGATTTTGATGCTACTAAGCTGAGTAGGCATGAGCTATAATGAAGAGGCTGCAGTGTTCAAGCTAAGAGATTCATTTTGGCAGTAAGGATAAAAAGGGAGAATCATTTTTCAAGCATTTGCAAGGTCAGAAAAAAAATCAACAGTATTTGGCAATATTTTGCTCTGGTAGGGAAAAAGAGAGAGAAATGGCTTGTAACAGTGATAACATTATTGTTACCTAACACAATCTGCCCACTGTTAACACAGATGTTTGGAAAGACCACAACCAGCAAATCCAAGCATCATTTCCTATAACCCATTAAAAATCTACTCAGGTGAAAGAAGGAAAAAGGACCTTGATTAGATTTAAAAAGAAATATCATGCCTGACATTAAAATCAACATGTTTTCAGACATTTTCCTGCATATATAAAACTGAGAAAGATTTGGTCTTGCAGGCTGATCTTGCCTTCAAAATAATATGATGATGCAGAGAATAACATGACCAATAGGATAAAGTGGTCAAGAGATCAGTTAGGGGCTCTGTGAGAAGAATAAACAAAGAGAGTTAACCCTTTGCCCTCAACACATTTTAGAGAACCAAATCCCAATTTAATCAACTCATGCTATGGTTACAGACCTTTGTGCCATCTTACAGCCCACTAATAAGACTGGGATGCCACACATCCATCAGTGCAGCATTCTCTGTAGTAGCCCGAGGGGTTAATTCAATGTCATCACTAGTGACCTAAATCCCTCTAGTAGACCATTTCATCAGGCACTTGCAAATGGGCATAGCAAATAGGAAGTATTAAATTAATCTGTCTATAATGGTTTCTGTAAATAGACTCATGCTAAACATGGCTACACAGCTTAGCTTAGAAGAGTAAATTAGGCAATTAATTATGTGCAGAATGAAATTGCTCTCTCTGAAATAGCTCCTCTGTGAAGTCTTAGCAGAATAGGTGAGTTTTTTACAACAGGGGACACTGGTATTCTTACAGAAGGTGAAAACTTCATAAAAATCTCACTCAGCTGCTTATTTTTTGATGAACTGTAGTACAGAGGCTAACTCCATATCAGCTCCTCCTGCTTGAGTCAAACATGCAGGACTGGAGTCTGAGACTTGAAATCAATATAAAAAAGGCTACAGGGTGAGATGAATGAAAGCAGAGTTTGAGTCTGTGACAGGGATTTATGCACTTTGCTCTCTAACACTCCTACATATTCTAAGCAAACGAGTTATTTTCTTTAGCCAAGAAATCAGCAAGTTCAGAAAATGTTTAGCGCTAATCACAGTAAATTGATGTTACTACATTCAAAAGTAGAAGGCCTAGTACTTTGCTCAGATATATCAGCAGTGAAACTGATTCATTGCATTTAATATATAATCGAAATTCTGAATGTACTCTGTAGGGGAAATGGGGCTAAGGGATGGTACAACTAATAGCAGGCAGGCTAGCACTAGAGCTATCTCTGTGCCAGTGTGGCCAGAATAGCGGTATTCCTGTAGAACTGAAGGGCTGAGATAAACTGTGCTGTGTGTTTTGCTGACATATTTACTTACAGTTTCTAGTACTTATGTGCTCTTCCAACTCAGAGGCTAATTTAAGCTGCCCTCAGTTTATTTCACTTTTCCTTTCTGATAAAGACAACAAGGGATGTGAAGTCTATTTCACTCGTGAAAAAATATACTAAAATGCTTAAGGTGTGAGGTAAATCACTCAAATTCAGGTTCAGGTTGGTCAGAGCCTTGTTCAGTCAAGTCTTGAAAAGTTCTGGAAATTAGAACCCTTCTCTTTCCCCAAAATCTTCAGGATGGGAGGGGATCTCTGAAGCACTGAAGTTATATTTCAGAAAATTTAGGAAAAATGAGATATTCCAAAAGAATTGACCACTACAGATCAAACCATGGACTAATTAATTTAGGATTCTATCAACAAATAATTAAAACTGAAAATATAATTCAGAGCAGTTAGCATGGCTTCTCAGAAGGTAAATCTGATGAACGAATCTTGTCCTTTTTGATGGAACAGGTTAATAAAGAGAACTATAACAAGAGAGCATCGAGTAATTTCTCCAAGATAATTTTATTACTACAACATAGTATTTTAACAAAAAAACTTGCATTATGTGGAACTAACAGAATGTGCATCACATAAATAAAAAACAGACTCATTGACAGATGTCAGAAAATAGATTATTAATGGAGAGGTATCCATTAGCCAGACAGTTTCTAATGGAGTGTCAATTCTTGATCTAAAGCAATTTATATGACTGAGATGATATAAAATCACTTCTCATGTGTTTGCAAATGACAAAAAAATTGGCAAGGCAGCAAATAATAAGAATAAATTTCTGTTATATAGGAGTTAGAATTGTGGAATCAAATATTTTAAGTTCTATGAAATGCATTCCAGTACAGTTATATGCAAAGTAATAGAAAAGATATCTACAATTTGGAAGACTGTTTTAGAAAGTATTGTTTCAGAGAATGGTTGGGTGTCATCTCAGATAATTAGCCGTGAAGGAGAGAAGCGATCTTGCCTCACACAATAAAGCTGTTCCTAGAATATTTCTTCCTTTCTATACTTTAACAATAAAGTGGAAATAATGGAGGGAGTTCAAAGGAAATCCTCAAAATGATTCAGGGGCTGAAAAACTATTGTGAAAGAAAACTTACTACTTTTATCAGGAAAAAGCTGGAAGGTGACTTAATAGGCAGAATATCAGACACTGAGGGAAGGGGCTTTTTGATCTGACAATGAAAGGTGTAATAAAATTATTTTTTGGCAGCTGAAGTTAAACAAATTCATCCCCAAATTTCCTTATTGAGAAAGTTATTAAATACTGCAGCACTTTGGCTGAAGAGGCTGAAGTTGAACCTTTGGGGAGTTTGCAGAGAAACACAGTGAGCTCCCTCTCCAAGGATAAGGGACAGCCAAGAAGGCTCTGTTTTGTCCTTGTTCTCAAAACATGGAGCTTTAGATTAAGATAGTGCATCCTGCTGAGCTTCCTGACGGCAACTTGAATTCACATACCAGCATCTAGCTGTTTATTGCTGCGTGAGGTCTGGCAGGAATTTTTCACTGATCAGATTGGAGGGACCTAGGAGATGTTTTATTTGTTCAGGAGTTCATGACCATCTCAGATCCTGTGAGCATCTGAACATCATGATCAGTTCCCTGACAGTGACAACAAACTGTGGCTACGAACATCCATGAGGGTCACCCTTTTTTTTCTTGTCTCAGTGGTTATGAGAACGGAAATACACTTGCCTAAGTAGTCATTGAGCTCAATATAAATATTTGTGTGAAATTCAATGGCTGGCAAAATAGAAAAGCTCATGCTGGATAATAAAATAGTCTGTTCTGACCTTAAACTGCATGAAACTAGGGGCTAAAAGAGAATATAACCTTATGCACAATACTTCCCTGTCCATTTGGGAAGATGGGACATTTTCTCAAAGTCAGATATCTGTAGCCAGCCATGGTCCTGCAATGAATAATCTCATTGTGTGTGCAAGTGCAAGTACCTCTAGAGTTTGGTACCCTGTATTGTCACTGAGCAGTGGCTCATTCCTCTTTGTCCCACTGGCAATCGTGATCAACTGCTGATGTTTCAGAAGTTAAAAAAAAAACACACCAAAACTAGCAATACATCTGGCATTGTTAGAAAAAGTCTGGTCAATAGTGCTGGAGGAGTGGCATAGAAATTCAGTGATGCAGATCTCCTCTTTATTATCCAGAAATATAAGGGTTTTATTGATACTTAATCATTCATGGTGAATGTTATAAATAGGAAAATGCCATTTTCTCCTTCCTCTAAGACTAGTGGAGGGGTTGGATCTGTAGTCTTAATCCAGTGCTGAAACAGGAACTGCAGAACTAGGCAGAGCTGATATGAATCCTGAGGATAGTGCTTTGAAAATGCTCTGTGCTTCCTCAACATAAAAATAGCTTGCCCTTCCTTCTGAAGAAACTCCCACTCTTGCATAAGGCAGAGAGACAAGAAGAACAAGTCCACCCAAGCTTGTTTCCGCAGAGCAAGCGCAAAGCAAATATATGCCATGTGGTCCTGAAAGGCCCACTTGGCCCCCGTCTCATCGCCTTTCTCTCTCATTCCCTCTGTACTGAAGACACCCTGTGCTTGCCAGACAGCTAAGTGGCTCCCTCTGTCTTTTCTGCTCCTTCTTTCCATTCTTCCATCAGTGCTGCTGCCTCCAGTTTCACTCAGAAATCGTGCCGCTACTTGTAACCCCTCCTTCTCCCAAAATTGCTTTTGCACTCTGTCATTACTGCATTTCAGGAGATCCAATCCAAGACAGGGCTGTATTTAGGCTGATCATCCACAACAATACCCATCATGGCAAAGTCCTCATTATTCCCTTCCCAGCTGTGCTTTCTGGTCTCATTAGCAGAACATCTGCATAACCAGCAGTAGGACTGGAGTTGATTTGGAAATGCAGAGTGGAGGATGGGCTGAGCTGTGGGGGCTTAGACTTCAACCTCATCTCTGAAATATTCTGGTTTACACTACTTGTTATTAAAGAGTTTGTATTAGCAGGTGAAGTCAAATTCACACTGCCCTCCTTCACTCAGAAATGTTTCCACGAGGCAGTCTGTCTGTGAGCAGCATAATGCAGGTCTGAGTGTGGCTTGGGCAGAGATGCGAAAAACAGCCAGTCCCGTGGCAAAGAACATCAGAGAGGTCTGAGGGAGAGCTTTGATCTTCACCCAGCAAAAACAGCCTGGATCTGGTTTGCCCATAAGCTGCTGCCTGAGTTGTTCCCCACAAAACATCATTTGTTAAATATTAGCTTACCAAAGGGGACACTCAGTAAGGGACTATATATCACTTGGTCTGTTTTGAACATGAGACTTGTCATAGAGAAACTGCTATGGCAGGAGTAAACTGGAGAGAGAGTTTCATTGGGTTCTCCACCATAGGGTCTGGAAGGAAATGTTCGGTTTTAATTTTCTTTTTCTTCAAGAGACAGATTTCAAATGTTTATTAGCTGAGAGCCAAGTACAAATCAAATGTTTCCGTGGACTCATTGGAGCCTAAAATTCAAAGCAAAGTTGAAAGTTTATAAATCCAGGCAGAAACAGCTCTCCCAAAGGCTTTAAAACAACTGTGAATCTACCCTGAGGATTTGTACATCTTGGATTCCTGGTACATGTTGTAGTTATGTTTGCCCCTTGTGGCCTGTCTGTGACAGCCTTGTAAAGCTAAACATGGATTTATGTCGGATTAAAACCAAGATCCCTTTTCTGGCTTACTGAACTTTGAAATTGGGCAGAGGACAATACCCGTAAATCTGTGGATGTTAAACAAATGTGGAAGTTATATAAGAGGTTGTAATTTAGAAGAATTGCAGTTATTGGGAAAGAGATTAGATTTCTTACAATTTATTTTCTGAACTGAGTGAAATGCCATGTCCCCAAAGAGGATGAAAGAAAAAGAAAAACTCACTTTTTCTTCATAGCAAATACTTTTGCTTAAGCACTATCTATTGGCTGATCAAGGTGAAAGAAACTGAAATGCAGAATGGAAATGTTCACATTTTAGTCTTGGTGAACTGAAGTTGATGGTGCATTTAGCTTTGTAGCATTTTTCAAACCATTCCAATATAGGAGCAAATCTAATGTTACAAAGTATGAGCTAATTGTAGGTGTCCAAACAGAGCCACTGGTTTTTGCTGTTTTTAAGTGTTACTGTGTCCTCATAGAACAAATTAGAATAATTAAAATAGTTGAAAACTTGAATACTTTTAGTTGGGCATCATAAAATGGAAATGGCTGACCTTAGTGAATTCCATGAAATTTCTGACCAGAAGGCCTGATTTTAGAAAGTTCATGAACTTCCATAGACAGAAAAAAGCCTGTTTATTTTTACCCATCTGTAGTAACATGCAACTTCAGAGTCGTGCTCCAAGTTTCTACTATTTAAAATGCTAATCAAATGACAGTGATATACAAAGATAGAAATTCCTGTGGCTGAAGTCCTGCTGTCAGTGAAATGACGATCACTTTAGGAAACTTGATAAAAGCAGATGAAAATTGAATTCCAAATTTCAAATTTCTTAATTATTCTGATGGTTGCATACTGTTATTTGTGCAATGCATGAAGTTCTCTCAGCTATTTCACTTAGTTTTGACAAGATACTTCTTCAGCTTCTAAAAGAAGTAAATTTTAATAAATGTTATGGTCTGAATTGAGTTTTAGTGACCATAATTTCATGATTTTTCTGCTAAAACTGGCTCTCCTTCTCCTTAGCTTCATCCTGCTCCCTGTTGCTACAAAAGGAATATTGGATCTTCTGAAAATGTATTTAAATGGGATTCGGATAACTCATATCCAAAAGTATGGCTGTGTTATGCTGATGATTATTTCATATTTTGCCCCCTTGATACAGGGCAGTTATTCATATTTAGGGAATATTTCAAACCAAGTAGCTGTTCGGGTTTGCTATACACAAAAAGAAAGAACTTTGTTTTTTATAACTATTCCTGCTGGCTAGTATTTTTCTAGTGAGAGGAGCCTGAGAAAACACAGGTATATCTTTTTTGCCTCAGTTTTATACATAACAAGTTTAATGTCCTATCCACAAATCAGTTTTGGTTTATTCTAAGCATCCATAGAATGAGATGAATGTCTTCTACTTCAGTACCACAAGTTTAAATAAGCCATAAATCACTTCTTGTTGGGGTTTGGGTACACAATAGGTCAAACCGTCTTAATGTTTGTGTCAGTCTGTCATAAAAGCATTTACAAAAATCTGGAACCTTTATACCCACTCCCCCAATCCAAAATCTATATTTACTCAATAACCTTTTGCTCTTCTATTTGTTACTTCACCTCTATGAAACAAAATATATGCAACATCTATTATTAACCTTGTCTTTGGTAAAGTATTGTTTAAATTTTAAATGTTTAAGTCAACTCATGATGTCTGTAGAAAGTCTTAAATTGAATCTAGGGATTTTTGGAACTGAACAGTAAAAGAATAATTTGTACTTTTATAGTATCTGGCAGTGTAAAGCCATTTTGATGTTTTTGTCCATTGAAATGCAAATATACTCTTTCCAGTTTTGTTGCCTTCTCATTTTCAGGAGATTTACTGGGTTTCTAATAAAAATAAATGTCAGAAGTTAGTGTTATTTTATTGTAAAACTATTTTAACTGTATACAACTTTACCTCCAAAATAAGGCTGATTAACTATTAGAGACTGTTAGCTTTTTTTTTAACAAAGAATATTTTCTTTCCCACATTGTTAATATAATTAATATAAACATTTACTACTTTGCTCCAGGGCTCCAATATGTAGTCCTAATCCACAAAAACTCTTTCTGACCTCAACTGTGTTTCTGCTCAATGAAGAACTGTGAACTTGGCCCTGAAGCATATTTTTAGTATCAGGTGATCACAAGACAGCATAATAACTTATAGAAATGTCTTTCACATGATAAAAAAGGTTATAATTATCTGGTCAAAAAAAAAATCTGGATTTTTTCTTATAAACAATATATCACAGACCAGCTCCCAACACATTTTAGAAATTCAGGTCAGGAAATCTCTGTCAGCCTAGCACACAGAGAAAGAAACCAGAAACTTGATTACTGAGAGATAATAAGCTTCCCATTATTCTTTTTTCTAAAAGAAAACTGTGGTTAAATATATCACAACTACTGATGTTCCAAGCAACTGGAAAATAAGTCTTGAGGTATCTATACCTCAGGAGACAGTGATCTGGGTTTGGGTTTTCTGTTTGTTTGTTTTTCTTTTTGTCTCTCTTGTTTTGATGGGGATCAGCTACAAGCAAAGCAAGGGGCATACCTGTCACTCTTCTTAATGAAAACGTGAATTAACAGGTTAGATTTTATTAATACAGCTTCTCACTTGCTATATAAAGAGAAGGCTGAAATAAAGAGCTTTACTGATTAAATAAAATTTCACTGGAGGAATTTAGAAACAGAGATTTTTATCTGGTAAATGCTACATAGTAGCATTTATCTGGCAAATGCTCACAGATTTCATCTCCTGCGCCAGAGAAATCAGTTTTGACGGTCTCCTGCCCACTGAGGCGTAACTGTATGCCTAATACTACGGCTTTATATAAGTTTGCTAGAAATGCGTGCACCTCTTGTGCAAGCGGATCACCTCTTGCATAGTACACATGTACTGATGGGTTATTTATGTGCCATTCAATCCAATAACAGCCCAGCATTTCAGCCGTGCTATTTTCCTGTTTAACCTCACCAGGTACATACTACATTGCATTGCATCATGGTACCTTCCCCTGGTGGCAAAGAAGTTGCTTAGCTGCAGGGGAAAGCAAGGAAAAACCACGTTCTTAAGTGGCTTTCTTCAGCTTCGCACAGGTGGACATGCGAGAAGTGGGAAGATACCTGGGAAAGCTTGTGACTCGGAGCCAGCGCGTCCCACCAGTGAGTGGCCTCGCTGTGATTCGGCGGGCGTTGCAGTGCTGGGGCCGGCCTGGTGCCTCTGCGTTGCTGAAGGGCACGTGAACATCAGCCCCTTCTGCTGTGAGCCCTCCTCCTGAGGAGAAATAGGGTGTTTGCCTTCAGCAACCTTCTTCCCTACCCCCCGCCAGTCATCCTTGTCAGTCCAAAACCTGGATGGCCCCTGGGGATTAAATATGGCCCCTCTTCCCCCTTGGTTTTAAAATGAGAAAAAATTATTTCATTCAGAAGTGGCATTTTCAAACCATGTTTATAGTAGCACTTCCTCTGAGCTAATAACATAGAGAACACACGTGAAATGCAGTGAATCGAACAACCTAATAAGGACATAATCGGAACAGAGGGAAATGGATGAGATGGAGAGCAGCCTGGAGGCTAAAAGCCTTCAGGTATCCTAATGTGTCCTAATTCTGCCAAGGAGTCAGAGAACAGCTAGCCTGGATTTCTGGCAAAGGAGCAGAGAGAACCCTAAAAATGATTCAGAAAAGGATCTGAAACCAAAGAAAGGTTTACTCATTCCATATGAAATGGAAACAACTTCAGATTTTTTTTTTTTTTTTTATCAAAATGCCATTTCTTTTTAAATTGGCTTTATGAAGTACTATCCTTGTCCTCTCCTATACTGGAGTGTCTTATATCACCATGCTCTGAGATTTTACCTTCTGTAAATGTCAACATCACGATCCTATCTTACTGAAAGTTTTCCAGCAAACCGAAGTAAGTAGACTTGATATTAATATATCTCTAATTTTGTGAATAGTATTTTTATACTTAATGAAGAAGTGTTAGAATACACAAATATTTCTTTTTCTATTCTCTATCAAATTAGAATCCTTTCTAACATATTTCTCTACATTAAATTTGGTACCACTGTCTGTTTTAAAGCCTTACTTTTATTTCTGTCAGAAGTGATGACAGGATGTCATGAACACATAAGCTTAGCCAGGATAAAAAGCCTATCTTCAACATGAAAAATTCTCTAACATGCAGGCCTAAAAATAAAAAATATGTACACAGTCTGAAGGCCTATATTAAAAACAAGAGATTAGACTCTGCTGAATACATAAAATTAATTTATTTCTTGCATCTGTCATTTATTCATATGTAAACTAAAAGAAAAACTAGTAAAATCACTTATCATATTATAGCATTTCATTCTGTTGTATTATAAAATGTCCTGCAAAAGCCCTGAATAGCAAATAACATTGCATAATACTTTAATTACTTTTCAGAGAACATGGTATATTCAATTCAATAAAAACAATTATTTTGGTACCATGCAAGGTCACATAGGCTTCCAAAAAAATTGATTTCTGGAGAACCCAGACAGTTTTTATTGAATCTGGCGTTAGTTATATAGCTAACATTGTTAAGGCAATAGCACTGTCATAGTGTTGCGTGTATAAGATCCATGAGTAAAATGAGCTCCCAGTAGTGATGGATTCTTCTCAGAAGTACTGCTAATAGTTATTTGCTTCTGGTAGCTCTCAAAATGTACTAGATACTTTCCCAAAAAGAAAGGTATAACATCTGTTACTGGAAAGCTTCTTGTTTAAGGTCAGTTAAATTGGGCAGAGCTAAGGGGAGGAGGGGAAAGAAGAGGTACCATAAATGAACAATGATGCTCAGAGAATCTTACTTGTGTCTTGGACTGGTCTAGCTGGCTTTCCCGGGAGGAAAAGCATGCGTTACACATATAAGATAAGAAGCAAAAAGTAAGAAATGACCTTAAAAGAGCATAGAGATATTTATGTGAGAGTCAAGGGCACATTAACTTGCTCATGCAGAATCTGATACAGCTTTGATATGTCAGTAGGCAAAAAAAATCTAGGAATCCTATTGAAATCCCTAGTAGGAGCTCCATACTTGGAGATACTCAAAACTTGGCTGCATGTGACCCTGAGTAACATGATATTGTGCTGAAGCTGGATATAATTTTGAAGTTGACCCTGCTTTGAGTGCTGCAGGCAGTTAGACAAGACCACCTGAAGAGATCCCTTCCAGCCTAAATTATTCTACAATTCTGTAGAAAGGGTAAGACATATTTAACACACAGGGTTAGAAGCATTGTCTCAATATCAGAATTTTTACAGAGTAGGAGAAACATGGGTGTTTATGCAGAGATGATCTACATTTTGAAAACTACCTCACCTATGATAGCCTGAAATTCCTATTTCAGACATCCCCTCAGAAGGAAAGGCCTGTATGTTTGTGTAGGAAACCCGTGTACCTCAAAACCTGTGTACCTCAGAACCCATGCCCAGGCAGTGGGAAGGGCAAAACTGCTTTTGACTTTGTCTTTGCATTTGCTGGCTTTGATTCTTTAAGATAGATCCTTAAAAATCAAAGTTTGAGGGTGACATTCTCAAAAGCAAAGTATAAGAGCCTTATTGCTCTTTTAAGATGAAAGTTCCCCTCACTTCTGACCTCACTGTATAGAAAGTAGGTGCTTCTAGTTACATTGGAGAAGGTTGGGTCTTTTCTAATCACTTACCTCTTTGAATTCGCGGAGTGAAATGCACTAATGGTTCTGCAGTAACTCTTGGGCATTTATGCCTGTGCAAGAGGACTAGTCTGGAGCTTTGAGTGCATGAGTGGAGTTGATCGAGATTATGTCAGGAGATACTGCTCTGAAGCGCAGCCATTCATGCCTTTGGAGGACCCCTGCAAAATCAGGTAAAACCCACAAAGGCCTGGGGTAACCTAACTTGGAAGCTCAGGCTGAGGATTGATCTCATGGGGAAGAAGCAGCCTCTTTAATTGTGCTTCTGAGCTTCTACCTAGTCATTTTTTTATCTGCTGCCAATGCTTTTATTCATGTTCCCACAAACTCTTGCTCCTCAGTGTGGATGTGTGGAGAGGCAAAGCTTTCTTTCTTTCCTTGTTATAGCACAAGCATACATTATATCAGCAAGTGAGAGGAGTTCCTTTAAATGGCATTTATTTATTCATCTGGATCTTAAAATGAGGTGACTAGGCACCCATTCAGTACTCTGGACACCTACCTTAAATGCTGAAAATCAGAGCACGTACTGTGGCAGATGTGCCTACACTCATCTCATCTCATACCTTTGAGCAGCCGCGTTAGCACAGAGGATGCAAACATACCAGGAGCATTACAGCATGTGTCAGTCTGGGGAGGGAGAGAAGGGGAAATGCTGCTCAGAGATGGGGGACTCTTCACAAAGAACACTCTGGCAGAAGCTTTTGTTTTGCACTGATGAAGTGCCAGGTTGAACAGCTCTTCTGATCTCAGCTGAGACAACGTAGCAGTTGAATAGAGGAATGGATCAGAAACTAAGACTTCATAGGTTTGAGCTAATGCTTTGAATTCTACTAAAAAGCTTATTGGAGGGTCAAATCAGTCTCAGCACACTGGTGTCAATTTGCTCCTGAGGTGCAGCTCCATTTAAATGCAACCTGCAGCTTTTTGCAATACCATAAGCTCACAGATGGCTACAAGATGTAGCCCCTATGCTGAGCACAGTGCAGCAACCTAAGCTTTGACGTGACAAAAGAATGGTAACTACGAAGGACTGCATTGGTGTGTGTGTGGTGGTGGTGGGGGAAATGATCTCACCAAGTGCTGATGGAAAAAACTTGCTTCAGCCTGGAGCCATGCATGGACTGCTCCTAGGGACTACCCAGATCTGAGTCTCAAAGTGGTTAAGCTGTTGCACTCAGTGAAGGACTGCCAATATAATTTCCTTCCTGCTGCTTCTGCTCAGCCTCCCCATATTACCACAGCTATGTCTAGACAGTAACCCTAGAGCTAAGGTTAGAAGTCACATGCACATATAATAGTCAGCTTTAAAAGAGCAAATTGTCATACCAACAACAGTGTGGTAAGTGACTGTAAAGCAGAGGAACCTGAGGCAGGTCACTTATAACATCTACTGTATCTGAGGGGGGAAACTGACAATTGAAGCTGGCTTGTTTCCATGCAAACCCTAGAGTTACTTGGAAGCACAGATGTGCATAATACAATACTCTTAAAAAAAAAGAGAGAGAGAGAGCGCGCGCGCGCAAAATTATATGAAAAATACATAAATTTCTTTTATTTCCAGTCTAATCAATACATCCATTTTACATACTTTGTTGGATGTCGTGCAAAGAGATATGTCTAGAAAATCTGCATGTTACTGATACTTTAAGATACAGATTGTCTGAGTTCATCTTTGAATTAATGCCTAACCCCATGTATGACTTTGAGGTATAACGGAAAGAAAAAATAAGTCAGTTTTTTTCAAATCAGTTGCCTCACTGGGAAAATATTTCTCTAGGTCACACAGTCAGTGACTACTTATTTACTCAGTAAATACTATGACAGCAAGATTTACGACTACGTCATTAATAACACCAATGGACAAAGAACTTCCTCAAAACACTTTAATCTTCAAACAAACATAATATATGCGTAACAGAGTGCAGTTATAAATTTACTGCTGAACATATGCATTTGGAGGGGGGTGAATAGGGAAACGAAAAGGTGAGCTCATGAAAAAGATCTCTGATCTTTTTCCTTTCTAGGGAGCAGTATTTGGGGATGACCCACATGTATCTTGAATAGTTGCTTACTTATTTAATTGCTCAGTGCTCTTTTGATCCCTTAGTGGATGAACTAGAAAGGGACTCCTCTTTTGGAAAACTTAGTCGATTCTCTCACCAGAGTTTGCTGAAGATAATGAATTTATGTTGACTGCACTGAGCAAATTAGATGACAGTTCTCACTGTTTTGGGTTGGGGACCATCTTAATAATGTTCCATGTTTTCTGGATACGTCCCCTCCACAACTACCCTGAAGCAATTTTAAAGCTTGCTTGTGTGAGATGATCCTGGGGGGAAAAGGGAGGCCTCAGTAATAAAAATGCAGTATAAATACAGGTGCTTCAATGCTCATTTTTTTATGGTAGCTATTTTGTATTTCACTTCCTCTCTTCGGTTTGAGCTTTGCAATGTCTGTAGGATTTTATATTTATTAGTATAGTTGGTCTTCCTTCTAATAAAACAGTTCTCCCTTGTAGAATGAACTTATATCCTAGGAGAAAATTTTGTGGGGCTCTGTGAGTTTGGAGAACATTTTTTAAGGAAAAAGAGACTTAACAAATCAATTTCTTCTTTCTTTTCACAAAGCGTTTTTTTTACTTTATAATTTAGATTTGTTTTTACTTTTATATCATATTTAGGTATCTGTTACATGATTCTGATATTACCAAAATAAAAGTTTGTTTAAACAAGATATGCAATGACTGAAAATTTTTATTCCAATGACATCTTATTTAAATTCAAAAATGTGGAATACAGCTTCCATTTTCTGACTGTCTTTAATATTGGACTTTTTAATTATTGTCTATAGCCACTGAATCCAACAGATATTTTTATCCTGCAGGCCTATGCTGAATCATTGAATATTTCCTCACAAGCACAGTTCGGCCGGATGAATATGAAAAAAACCCCACAGTTCTTCTAAAGGAAGTACCCACATTTTCTCTACAGTCAGTGCAGAGAGGCAAAGGGTTGGGCCTCCACAGGGAAATTTCTTTGTCATCTAATTTAAAGAAAAGCAAGATTTGTCAGGAGGGGTAATATTTTCTACTGGACAAACTCCAATTAGGATCCACCTAACAAACATGGGCAAAAGTGTCTTTGCCAACAGGCTGGCCAACCTGGTGAGGAGGGCTTCAAACTAGGAATGATAGGGGTGGGAGAGAATGACCAGCAGTCAAGTGAGGAAGTGGTTGGCGGGGTTGGCAACCAAAGGGGTCTGGAGTGATGTAAACAGAAGGGACCTCTAAGTCAACAAACAGGACTGAAGTGGAATAACCCCAAGTGTAATGTAAATAAGGAAGTACCTCGAGGACCACATTATGGGGCAGGCTCTCATGCCCTTTCTAGGAAGTGAGCATGCTGAGGTGCCTCTCTGAAGTGCCTGTGCGCTAATGCACCTAGCATGGGGAACAGACAGGAGGAATTAGAGGTCTGTGTGCAGCTATGGGGCTATGAGTTTGTTGGGATCATGGAGACATGGTGGGATAGCTCACATGACTGGAGTGCTACCATATATGGATACAGGCTCTTAAGGAAGGACAGGCCAGGAAAGTGAGGAGAAGGAGTCACCTTTTATGTGAGAGAGCAGCAGGAATGCATGGAGCTCTGCCTGGGGACAGCTGAAGGGTTATCATTAGTGTGCAGACCAACATGGGCAATACTGTAGTGGGTGTCTGCTATAGATTGCCTTATCAGGAAGAAGCAATAGATGAGGTCTTCTTCAGACAGTTGGAAGAAGTTTCATGTTCACAGGTCTTGGTCCTCACAGGAAGCTTTAACCACTCCAATATACAGTATGCTGGAGGAACAGCACAGCAGGGCACAAGTAATCCAAGAGGTTTCTGGAGTGCACTGATGACAAAATCCTAACACAGGTGATGGAGACAACAAGGAGAAGCACTGGACCTCATACTTACAAACAAAAAAGAACTGGTCAGAGATGTGAAAGTCAGGGGCAACCTTTGCCGCAGTGACCACAAGATGGTGAAGTTCAGTATCCTACAAGGACAGGGCAGGGCAAAAAGCAGGATCACAACCTTGGACTTCAGAAGAGCAGACTTTGTCCTCTTCAGAGACCTGCTTGGAAGAACCCCATTGGTGATGGGCCTGGAGGGAAGAGTGGTCCAGCTGGTTGATATTCAAGGTTCACTTCCTCCAAACTCAAGAAGTGTCCATCCTGATGGTCAGGAAATCAACCAAGGCTGCAGGAGGCCTGCATGGATGAACAAGGAGCTCCTGACTAAACTCTGTCATAAAAAGGAAGCATAGAGACAGGTGACCCAGACGAATTTGGGGACATGGAGCATGCAGGGATGGTGTTAGGAGAGCTAAACCCCACCTCGAGTTGAAATTGGTAAGGGACATGAAGGGCAACAAGAAAGGCTTCTGCTAGTACATAAGAAGCAAAAGGAAGGCTAGGGAAAATGTGGGCCTGCTGCTGGATGAGGCAGGGGCCCTGGTGAAACAAGATACATAAAAGGCTGAGGTACTAAATGCCTTCTTTGCCTCACTCTTTACTGATAAGACCAGCCTTCAGGAGTCCCAAGCCCCTAAGACCAGAGGGGAAGTCTGAAGCAAGGAAGGCTTACTCTCAGTGGAAGAAGGTCAGGTTAGGGAATGCTTAAATAAAGTGGACACAAGTGCATGGACCCTGATGAGATGCACCTGCAAGTGGTGAGGGAGCTGGCCAACGTCATTGAAAAGCCACTCTTGATTATCTTGATTACCTTTGAAAGGTCATGGTGATCAAAAGAGGTTCCTGAAGCCAGGAAGAAAGCAAATGTCACCTCTGTCTTCAAGGGTAAGAAGGAAGATCCAAGGTACTACAGGCTGGTTAGTCTCACCTTGATCCCTGGGAAGGTGATGGAGCAAATAATTCTGGATACTATTTCCAGACATGTGAAAGACAGGAAAGTGATCCGGAGTAGTCATCAGGGATTTGCAAAGGGGAAATTGTGCTTAACCAACCTGACAGCCTCCTATGATAAGAAGACAGGCTTAGTGGATGAGGAGAGGGCAGTGGACTTTAATAAGGTTTTTGACACTGTGTCCCATAAAATCTTCATAGGCAAGCTGATGAAATGCAGACTAGATAAGCGGTCAGGGAAATGGATTAAAAACTGGCTGAATCATCAAGCTTAGAGGAGTGTGATCAGTGGTGCAAAGTCCAGCTGGAGGCCAGTCACTATGATGTACCCCAGGGTTGATACTGGGGCCGATATCATTTAACCTCTTCATTAGTGACCTTCATGATGGGACTGAACACACCCTCAGCAAGTTTGCAGATGATACAAAAGTGGGAGGAGTGGCTGATACACCAGAGGGTTGTGCTGACATTCAGAGGGACCTCGACAGATTGGAGAAATGGGAAGAGAGGAACCTCCTGAAGTTCAACAAAGGGAAGTGCAAGGTCTTGCACCAGGGGAGGAATAATCCCAGGCATCAATCAGTACAGGCTGGAGACCAACCAGCTGGAGAGCAGCTTTGCAGCAAAAGAACGTGGGGGTCCTAGCAGGCAACAAGTTGAACATGAGCCAGCAATGCACCCTCATGTCAAAAAGAGGCCAACGGTATCCTGGACTGCATTAGGAAGAGTGTTGCCAGCTGTTAGAGGGAGGTGATCCTTTCCCTCTACTCAGCACTGGTGAGGCCACACCTGGAGTGCTGGGTCCAGGTTTGAGCTCCTACTACAAGAAAGACATAGACATCCTGGACTGAGTTCAGTGAAGGGCCACAGAGGTGATGAACAGACTGGAACATCTCTCGTACAAGGAGAGGCTGAGAGCTGGGATTGTTTAGCCTGGGGAAGAAAAGACTGAGGGGGGACTTAATTAATGAGTATGAATATCTGATGGGAGGGTATCAAGAGATCAGGGCAAGACTCTTTTAAGCATTGCCCAGTGACAGGATGAGCAGCAATGGCCTGGGCAACATGCTCTAGGTGACTGTTTGAGCAGGGGAGTTGAACTAGATGATTTCCAGAGATGCCTTCCAACCTCAATCGTTCTGTGAGTCTGTGAACTGTGGAGGACTTCAGAAGCACCAGCCTCTTTCTTGATTGCCTATATATGGAGTTTGGATTCTTCTTTTTCAGGAGAATTGTTTCATTAGGCATGTACAGTTTAAGTGCAAACCGAATTAGATAGATAACAGCCAGTGGCTGCAATAAAAACTTGAAAACATATTCTGAATGTGCACAGGAAGTAAAGATGAAGGCAAAAATTGCTTCAATAAAAAATCTCGCAATTGTGTCAACTTCATGATTTTGAGGGCCTGGGTCATGGTTTCTGAATGCATGGATTTAACAATGATATAAAAATTACTTAGCTGCATGTTTCTGCCTTTCTGCCTGTCTGGAATTCCTTTAACTTTCCTTTTAATAAAGCCAGTCCTGCATACCTGAAAATACACTGAAGAAGCTCCTGACAAAGGGAGATATTTTAACATACTGCAGAACTTGTGTTGCAATCCAAACAAGCAAAGACATCTACTGCAGTTCTGGCAAATATACCAGGCACACTGATTGAAATCTCTGACATGTGTGCAGTTAAAATGCTCCAGGATAGCCAGCTCATCACTTGTTCCAATTACACAGTGTTCGTGGTTAGGATACAAGCTGCTCCAGGGCTCGTCTGGAAGTGCCCGTGGCTGGCGCCCACACAACAGGGCACTCTTTCCCCACAGCTGAGTGAGGCTGAGGCTGCCGGTTGTTTCGTAAACCACAGAGTGCTGAAGTGAAGCCAACTGTTTGCAAGTAGCTTAATTGGGAAACAGAAGGCTTAAACAGAGAGCACAGACAGTGCAGAGAGAGGAATATAACTGCAAAGTCACTGAAATGCCCAGTGGAGACAGCCTTGACCTGGGTGGAGGTGGGTTTGTGCCCACACTTTTAGGAATCAGAGTGGCATTAAGTGGCCCGCATTTGGCTGTGTATCGAATTCATCCTGGGAGTAATATTAATGGTGTTCAAACAGTGTCACTGTTCAAAGGCCCAACAGATGTCCTATGTGATGCAAATATATAGCCACAAAACAAATAGTCAAGCTACAAGGGGGTAGGGTGGAAGTAGGTGTGGAAATCAGAGGTGGGAAGGCTGAACAAGAAACATGTGGATTAACTTATTTCAAGGCAAGGTAGAAATGTGAATTGAACATAGGTCTTTCAATTGCATTTAGTAATCAGCCAATTGCATGATAATGTTCTCTGGAAAATGAAAAGGAAGAATTAAGCAGCTCTGTATTACCTCTGTCTCCTTCCTGTCCTGTTCTCCCCCTCGTTCACCTTTCAGCTATGCTTACTCTACACATGCAGCTTATAGAGGCAATCAGACAGACTAATTGCACATTCTAGAGATGTGACACTGAATTAATTAATTTATTAATACTAATACATGTAAGAAAATATAGCTGTATTTCACCAGCATAAAAATGTATACACACAAGAACTGCTGCAGGATTATTCTACACAGATAAGGCTCTCTTTGGGTTACCATGAATAGCTGCAGATACATTAGACTTGGGTCATGACTGCAGTGCCGTGGCACAGCACAGTGTGTTTCTAGTGGGATGCATGGGATCACATTTTCCTCAGGAGAGACAGGGCTTTTCTGGTAGCTCAGCTGACCAAAGTGGCAATGTTCTAGGAGAACCACTAGATGTAGATACAGTGTTAGACTGCCACTGGCCCAGGCAAATGTGGTATCTGTCTTCACGGGAAAATTACCTTTCAGTGCCATGAGAGGGGGCATGTGCTTCTAAACGGAAATTAAAAACCTTTTAAGGATTATACTGACCTTAGGATTCATAATGAAGACAACAAGAAATGTGTCTCCTAATACTGGTTCTGCTAATAATGTCTTATTTATCCTGCTGTTAAAAAAAAAAGCCTCCTCTGCTCTGCCGCATTATGACTAAGTTCCACCATGTAACTGCATTACCTAAGATTACCGCTATTTATCCTCCTCTCCTTCAAAGTTCCCCTCCTTATAGCATGACCACTGAGACTTGTTTGTAAGCTGAGCAGGGCAAGGCTCAGGGATGTTCATGTTGCAGGAAGCTTTAGTATGCTCTTGGGTGAGAGTAAAATATTGAGAAATAAATGGTAGATAAATAATAGTTCTATCCTAAGGTAATGAGGCTCCTTTTCTGAATGCAGATGAGGAATTCATCAAAAGGAGGAGGCTAATGTAAACTCCTAAATGCTTAAATCATCTAAATGGTGCATGAGAAAGGCTGTCTGATAATACTCTGCCTCAGGCAATAGGTCAGAACATCAGCTAATACAAATCTATCAGAGCTACAGCCACACACATCAGCAGTGGACCTAGCCGCTGGGTCTATTTGCATGAAGCTGGCATGGTTAAGGAAAATGCCACTTAGAAGAAGCACTCTGCTTTCAGCAATCTGGATAAAAGGAATGTAAGGCTATTGCCAAGGGCTTGTTAGAGCCTGGTGCACTTTCTCTTTGTCAGCGAAGGCACACACTACTCACATTCTCCATTTATTTTCTTTCACAATACAAAGTTAGTGTAGTAGGTTTCCCCTGCAGCACTTTGTGTCTGAACAGTTGCAGAAAGGAATGTCTAGAGGAGAATAAATACCAGAATCACTGGCCAACCAGTAGCATCTTAAAGATGAGAGAGTCAGCAAAGAATACAATCTGCCTGCAGGTTGAATTGTACTTCAAAGAGACAGAGCATTCGGTGTGGCTATTAATGAAGAAAATCAGTTATTTTCAAAGACAAACAACAGATCCAAAGGATAATAAGGAAGCATCATACCAAACTGGAATTAAAATAGAACCCAGTAAACAACTACTGAAAGCTATTTAGCAGTTCCCTCACTCATGCTAACACCTAGTTTCACAGGCAGTTGCTTCATATTTCTGTACACAACTATCACTGCTACTTAGGCTATAGGTACACTGACAACTGAAGCAAGGCAAGGAGGCAGGTTTGAGCACTGTCCGGCTAATTATCTGACTGTTTAACTGTTAACACATTTCCTGGCACAGTTTTGGCATATGCCAGAGAGCATTCTCCCAAATCCCGGCTGGGCAAGATTTGGGAGATGTCATGTGCAAGCAACGGCTCTCTGTAGGCAGCGTGGACATGACTGCATTAGGTTGGCTCCCTTTGCACTGCACCATCCTCCAACCTGTGCCAGGGGCTTTGCAACTACAAACACCTCCACATGCTGGCACACCACACTTACTGTCAACCCTCATGCCATAAGAAAAGAAAAAGTTTAGTTGCATTATTCAGACATTTTTAACCGGAAAAAATCCTCCCACAGAATAGCAATGATGGCAGAATGGCACAATATGAGGTGTAGAGGAGATGCAGGTGAAGTGCTGTGCAGAATGCATGATCTGCCTCTTGACCTCTGGGCCAAAAATCAGTTTCTGAACCTGACATCAAAGAATAAATGATACTGTTGCTCTGTAAATGCCCTGACAGGAATAAAACAAAGCAAGTGAATAAACTGAGACCTGTATCACATTCTGCAAAGCAGAGAAAAAGGGTTGAGGTTTTGATAAGGTAGGAAAGATCTCTCTGTTTTAGGTCAGAGTAGAACTGCTCCTCTAACACTGAGCCATGTCCAAGTGGCCTGTCTAGCAGCCACTGATTCAAAGAATGGAAATCTTTCCTCAAGCCTAGGTTAAAACTCTACATTACACAGGAGGAGGGTCACCACCTATCTAAGATGAATGGATGGTAAAAGCCAGTTAACATTTTCCCAGTAAATGATTTTGTTGAGAATGACTTTTTCACCAAAGAAAATTCTTTGCAACACAGTAAGAAGGTTTTTTAAATGTTATGAAAGTGTTGAGCTGCTTGTTTCTTCTCAATATTTTGACATATTAATTACCAAAATAGTTACTAAAATGTTTACGTGCTAAAACCTTACAGTCTCTGATGAATCCCTGAAAAAGACATTAAGAAACATTATGATAACATCTGCACAAAAAAGCACAAAGACTAACCATGACTGATGACAATTTAAGAGAAATCAGAGAACATAATTCATGTTTGAAATGTTTGAAATTTTAACACTTAACTCTTAACTAAAATTTCATTTCTTGATCAGCTTTTCTCAGATCTGCTTTCAGGAGTTATCCATATGCTCAGTGTTTGCTGTTGTCTTCAGAGATTACAATCTAATTCAAGCAGAGACTCATCTTCCTGCCTGTTTGTAAAGCACTTGCACAGCTTTGGATGTCACTGAAGTTACTGACAGCAGAGCCATCAAGATGGAGATAATGCACAAGATATAAAGAGAAAAATCAGTCTTCATTCTGTATATGAGTGAAAAATACAACTTTCCAGAATGGAAAGGGAAAGTTGTTTAACTGTCTGAATGGTATTATCAAAGATCTATATAATGATACAGCTTAGTGTCTCAGCAAGCTCCAGGCCAGCTGTGCTGAGAAGTATGCAAGCTTATTATGCCTATGTCTATGCTTGTGTAGAAGCAGCATGTGCATAGTGCCCTGAGCTAGCATTCGTCTGTTCAGTGTGGATGCCGAACAGCCAGGAGGCGGCAGCAGGAAAGGCAGCACAGGCTGTGTGTGCTGGCCCTGGGGTACTCAAGTGACTAACATTACCCAGAGCCCCTGCTGTTGTGTTTTCCTTGCTCTTGCTGCCTGACCTGCAGAGTTTAAAGTCACAATGCTGCCTGCAGTTTGCTTACTGCAAAAAATAAAGACATTTCCTGTCCTAATGTGCTTACTGCTGTAGGTTTTGACCTGCATGTGGACAGCAAAAAGAGGCTAAGAAAAGAACATTCATATAGATAAAAACTACTTCTGTGACATTTCTGTAGTTGTCTGCACCTTTCCTGGAATTTTTTTAAGCATCCAAAACTGAAAATACCGGTATAAGGTATGTCTATATGGATCATTGCTGTGTCATGTAAAGGTATTAAAGAATTAGGCAAGCACCACTATAGCTGTATTAATGTCATACTTGACTTGGACTGACATACCCTATATCTCATACGGTCTAGAAGCCAGTTCAGGTATCTTGGTGCACCACTGTATTCTGCCAAATAGGCATATGCTATCATTTAAATGGACAAAAGTTGGGGGGAAGGAAGCAAACTGTTTTACTAGAGATCAGAAAAGTACCTGTGGCAGAGCCAGTCTCCCAAGTTGCACCCCAATGATCAATGCACTCAGCTGCACTCCCCATCCTCCTTGTGCCTGTATCTGAAGCACAGGAGGAGGGAGGGAGAGGTCAACAAAGCACGTAGCAAAGGCAAAGAAAGTATTGATACCCGCTCTACCAATTAAACAACTGATACCAGAAAATAATACCAATAATTTGGTGACAATCTGTTCGGAACCTGTTCATAGACATCAGATCCAGCTTGGCCTTTTGAACCTAATGGTTAACAGCTAGGACAATTCAATTTGTTGTTTCACTTTGCTAATGAGATACAAAACATATAGATTCCTCAGTAGGTGCTGGAAAAAGGTCCTATGCATCCTTACAATTTGTCAGATACACAGATTTCTTCTCCAGTACTCACAGCAGAAAGCATTCAAATATGATTAAAACTTGTCATTATTGCCCAGGGACAACTGTTTAATGGAGCAGGTCACCGAAGTGGAGAGAGCTGTTAGGAATTACCAGGTAAGCAAAAGGGATATAATACGGCAACAGTGCCAGCTAACAGAGGACAATTTTCAACGTGTGGCGTAAGATGTGCTGAACTGGAGAGAACTGCTGGTTTTACTAAGACAAAGAGGACAAGTAAAAGGGATAAAACTAATGATTTTTGCAGAAAATATGGATCAAAAGACCGGAAGTCACTTGGTTTGGGTCACCTCAGCAAAGACATTTACAGCCAGTGGGTGCAGAGTTCCCCAGCCCCTGACTAAGCCCAAGCAGCAAGAATTAACACAACCAGACTCTCGAGGTCAGGGTGAGGATTGAACCTTCTTCCGTGCTCACACAGCAATACCAGCAGCATTTTTGGTGGGGAGTTGGCAGCTAAAGTGCGGCCTCCTGTCCCGCAGGAGCCCCCAAGTGCTGGTGCTGCCAGTGAGCCCCGGCGTGGCTGCCGTGGGGTGCGAGAGCGGCCGCCGTGCTGCCGGGCTCTCCCAGCAAGTGGGAAGAGCGGCTGCTTTCTATGCTCAGCAGAGTGCTCGCAGCAGGGCACCTCGAGCAACATGTAGGTGTGTGGTGTGCTGTGGCTTTGCTGCCGAGCTCCCAGCAGCCACCTAAATGCTGGGAAGTGCCTCCAAACCCTTTGCCCCCCCAAAACACCCACGCATTGTCACTGTTTCGTGTTCTGGAGAAACAATTTCCAGCTTGTTTTCTCCTCCGTGTTGCCACAGCCTTCTTTCCCAGGAGTTTCATTTCAACATTCAATGTCATCTGAATCTGCATATGTGAATTTGTATTTCTGAGTTCAGTAAGGCTGACAGGAGTCTTTGGATTTTTTTTTTTTTTTTTTTTTTTTTTGAAATTTCACAGTGCTCTTCTGAGTGTGTTTCCTTCTTAAAAGCCATGCAAGGACTGGATTATATCTACTGCAACCTGCCATTTCTAAATGGAATCAACCTGTTTTACTCATTTCAAATCCAAAACATATGTCATGTTACTCAGTATTAAAATTTGTTTTGGCACAGAGACACAGCATATAACAGATACGGTATAGAGATTAAAAAGTACATGCATTCATCTTTTCCTGGAGAGGTTTCACATGTGATGAGGCTGCCACATGTCTGTTATTTAAACCAAACTCTTCAAACTAGTGCCAAGGTAGAAGAAAAATGACTTGATACGGGATTTCAACAGTTCATGATTGCAACCTGTAGCTCTTTCAGAAGTTTTAGCTGTGGTATGGAGGAGATGGTACATCAGCCTGTATGTACCCATCCTCATTCTTCTTCACACTGGCATCATTTTTCTCCCTTTCTTGCCTGATTTCTGCCTCCATATATTCATGACTTCTGCTTTTCTGATCTCCACTGTGTTTAGTAGACAGAGGAATGACAGGTAGGAAAATCCTAAAAGCAGAGGAGGGCTGCTGTGGCCTGACTGCTTAATGAACCTGTAGAAGCCATGAAGTTTTGCAAGCTGCCTCTGCTAGTTAGTCTTGCACGTTTTATGGAAACCTTGCATTCAAATTGAGACAGGACTTTCTAGGATCCTGTTCACAGATAAGAGTCCTTGAGTGTGTCAAAAATGCTGTTTTGACAAGTCATATTGTATACTGAAAGCTGATAGTGAACATAGATTATGGGGAGTGGAGGCCTGCATTCAGAAGGCCTAAAATTCCTTGCCATTAGTCACCAAGGCCATAGGAATCACCTTGACTGAAATTTAAGAAACTGAATCTGTGCCCTACAAGATATTATTATCAATGACATACTATAAAAAACATCAACAGAAGAAAACAAATAAAAAGAATTGTTACTCATATTCCTCAAAAGAGTTGAGAACACACTTTTGGTTATAAAAAGAAAATAAACAAGATTTTAAGTCGGAATTGTCATTCTACTGCTAAAACTGTGTCTGATTTGTACTGTTTGTATATTTTCCTTTGAATGAATGTGGCCATAAGTTCCTTGAAATGTTCTTGCATAAAATGAAAGTATAATATTATGTTGCAGATGTATTTAAGACATTTAATAGATTTTGCTTCTGTAGCCAGTGTTTAACCCATCCTTTTTCACAATAATTAAGTTTTGCCATTGATATTCTTTTTAGCAACAATTAAAAGTTGTTCTGTACTTCTTTACCAAAATATGTTTAATCAACCTAGGGCTTAATACAAGTTTGTAACCTGGAGGCTCCAGTCTTGTGGAGACTTGTGCACATGAATAATTTATAAACCAAAGAATGGTGGCTGTTAACATAAGTAAGACTACTTGAATGAGAAAAGTAGCTCATGCTTGAATTCTTGTGGGAATTGGCTTTAATTTGCTGTTCAGACCTAGGCTGCCTTAGCAGCAAGCTTTTTTCTCTGTTTTTTATTTATTTTATATAGGTAAAAAGCATAGATAAAAAATATCTCTAGTCTCTATAAATCTTCTAAGCTAGACTGAACTTTCACGAAGGTTGTAACATTACAAACAGCATCATAAACCAAAGGGTTACTCTACCTCCCCCATTCCCTTGATGTTAAATAGTTTCTAAATGACTCTGAGGAGGTAGATGAGATGACTCAAATGCCATTAATGTTTACAAAATGGTTCTATGAAATCTTAAAAGCATGCAGTGATTTCAGTGATGCTCAGATAACATCCTATGCACTTTCTGCAGCATTTGCAGTGTAAAAACCACCTCCTCAACAAATAATTATTGCATCCCTTGATTTTTCTTGAACAGAGAGAAGGCAGAGTACAAATTACAAACGGCAATGAAATTGAGCTGTCACTTTTACAAAGTATCATACATTTATCTTGCTGTTAAAATCCATAGGATAAAATCCAATAGAGCAAAGCTCTCTTTACCTATAAAGTAAACAGTGAAAGATAAACTAGATTACCTTTCACATTAGGAACATGTCACTATTTTTTCAGGGTCTCAGCTGCATTATTAGCTCTGGCCATTTTACTCCAGAATACCTCCACCAACGTCACTGCATTCAAGTTAAAGTACAAGTAATGGTGCAGTGGTAAAGGTTAAGGACTCTACATAGTGTAGAAATGTAGAAGAAAAATGGTTTTTACTCTCAGAAGTTAAAACTTTACCAGCTGCAGTTGTGATCTGCATCTTTGTAAGCAATTTCAGAACCAGTACCACTTTGCTGTTTTCCACATGACCCTTTAAATGAAACTTTATCTGTTTCCATGAAGATTTATTTTCTTCTTTTTACTTACACTCATTTGTAGACAATGAAATGTGCATACAAACCACATTCCTTACATACATTCTAGACATAGTCCCCAATCTCCTATAGTAAATTGAATTTATAATCTAACAATAGCAGAATAGTGTTCAGCAATGACATCTAAATAGTGGTGGAATTAGACACGTCTGTAACTTCTTCTGAAATTATATTCTTTGGCATCACCCTCCCTCTCAAAACAAGAAAAAGAAATGGTAAAATCTTTTTGCACCATCATTTCTCTCCTTTTTTTTTTCCTGAAACCTCAATATTTTCTTGAGTCATTTACATTCCTTTAGTCACAATGAGTTGACTGTAGCACAGAGGAGCAAGACACACTGCAATTATTAGTTGCAATATAGTCACTCACTTCCCTGTCCTGAAGGACTGAGCTGCTGCAAGCAGTTAAAAGCAGTTGGCAGTTCCTTAGCAGCCAGTAATTACTGCCATTCTCAAATTTTGTGCCGAAGGAGGGGACTACCTCCAGCAGAGTCACTGTTTACCTACTCTGCCTTACCAAACACTTGTGAACTCTCTGAATTTTTCATGATGCCCTCCTTTTAAGAGAGCGGCCCCATAATTTTCTTTGACAAGCAACAGGACATGGGATTCAAGGGATGACAGGTAAGTTTCAGACGTTTGTCTTCAAGGCAGTTTAAGAAACTTCATGGACTGAGACACGATCCTGCACTTCCACCCCAAAACTCATTCAGTCTCAGCTGAGGAAGAGTGCTCCTCACTGTCCTCCCTGTATTGCCCCTTCAATTACAGAGGACACATTTTCAGTACAGAAAAATGCAGCGTTACCAGACTCTACATACCCCTGTTCATTCTTGACTACATTTTCACATGGATTGTGTGCGAAAAGCAGGGTCTGTGTTACCTATTCCAAATTAACAGACCCAAATTATGAAAACTAATACCAACAATTTTAATAAACTGCATAAACCAAGATGCGATTCTTTTTCCCCAAAAAGAAAGGCTGTCAAAAAAACCCTATAGCTGTTGCAGACTACAGATATAGCTTTCTGCTTTCCATTTGCTGAACCTTGTAGGGCCTGCAAAAGGGCCCACAGCAATGCAGTTTGTTTGCATGTGAAATGACCAACCCTGGTGTGAATTTTCTGGTGCTACTTTATTTAGCACTATGAAGGAGTTGCCAGTTCTATTTGAGGCTCCATCAATGCTGTTAATGCTACCACTTAGGGCAGGCTGAATGTATCTCAACACATAGAGCCTGTCATTAGAGTCATAGTCATAGAGAGCCTGTCATAGTCATTGGAGACTGATAAATTTAAGTACTGACTGTAGTGTTTGAGAAGTAAAGTTACACCAACAATGTCAAGCCAAAATAAGATCCAGATAAGTGGAGCCACTTAAAACATGGGCTATTACCACTGGCAATATTCTATTTCCTCTTTTAGTGTTTCAGTTATTACAATGACCGCACCATTTACTGGAAATAGCAAGGGAAGATTTTTGCATTATTTAATTTTTTTTTGCATTATTTGTTCTTTATGATTAGCTCTTCTCAAACTGTGAAAACGGTTGCAAAGGCCTATTTCATTCATTGGTTTGAATTTTCTGATATGTCCACAGCACCTGTGTGCTAGACCTTGGTCACATCTCAGTGACAGAAGAGAGCACCACACTATCCCAGACAGCTGTTCAGACTGGTACCTTCTTTCACTTAGCAAATTTATTATCCATATATTGCAACTCTGCAGCACTGTTGGAGTGGACTAGGAGAAAGCATTCAACCATATTATATAACTTACTACTAAGCCACCACCTCAGCTGGTATTAGCTATGCTACCTAAACCATATAAATCCTATTTAATCTATGCCTATTCAAGCATATGAAGCTAGATGGAAAATGGGCATAATGAAGATAAAATTAAGATGAAAAAGAAAGATTATTCGAGCATCAGTGCTATGGGCATATGTATAAAAGACTGAGGCCCTTGCTGTGACATACACAGTACATTTGTTGTTGCCGTAAGTGTACCCTTATTCCAATTGTGATACTCCAGGACACTTTCCTAAATTTGTTCTACAAACCCTAACTGTGTTCTTGGTAGCATCTGTCTTTTATTGTGGATTGCTTTACACAGAGTGCCTGTAGACACAATGGAGCTTTAGTAACTACCAGAAGACAAGTACTAAATAATAGCTAGAAAATAATAGTGAGCTGGTGCTCAAACAGAATCCCACGTGAACAAGGAATTGCTTTCTTTTTCCATCTGCACACACGCTCACACCTGTCCCACCTATTCCTGCTTGCTTTCTCCTTCCTGATGAGCCAGTGAGGTTCACTGCACAACCAGCCCTTTCCTCTCCTTGAAGGAAAGCTGAGACTTGGTGACAGAGGAATATCCGAGTCGAGCAGCAATGGACCGAATTACATTTGAAAGCAGCCCTTCTGTCCTTGAAGTTAATTCAAAGGATGTGGCACTGCTGTTGCTGTACCTACCAGCTCACAAGTCCTGAGTGAAGGCAGAGAAGGGAAAGATTCTTCTGGGCCAGCGGTAACTGTCCAAAACTCACATACACATCAGCATGATCAAGAGTTTGCCCAGCCTCAGAAAGAGCAGGTAAACACTGTGCTAATGCCAGCGGAGCTGAGAGACACCGAGGCTGCCAGAACACATTGCTTTCATCAAGAGGTGCAAGAAGTCAGTGAGGTTGCATTTCTGTCTCTGTAGGTTGTTTATTCAAGGTACCTGTGCACTGATGGTTTGTACTTTACAACGCTATCCTGCCTGCGCCTTGGTACAATCAGCTGTGCTGACTGAAATACAAGGGAGCATAGAGCAAAAGGAGAGGGAAGTTGCAAAGGTTACGTTTGCACTAGAAAAGCACAGAACAGGCCCATAACCACATCCCAAGGATCTCAGATCCATACCTCTCAGTCAGGGATTGCAAGCTCTGCTCTCCCTTAACCACTAGACAGCTTCCCCCAGCATGATCCTGGACCATTAAACTGGGTATTTAGGTTGCAATTATAACACACAATAGAAGATAGGTTTTGAGCCTATGTGATAAGTAAATAGCCACCTAGGAACACTGCTTTGGGGGAAGGAGTGTCTGACTGAGGATTTCACAACAGGCACCTTCATCCCTTTGGGATCCAGACTCCCTCCAAAGGACTTTTTTGAGGGTTGGTGTGTCCCAAGAAAAACTCAAAATGATAAGGATTAGCTTGACTCAGAAACACGGCTAGACTAGATTTATTTTTATATCTTCCTAATAGTAATGAAAAGAGATTGCATGTGTCTCTACCAAAGATTATGCAAAGTGTATTCACAATTATTATTAGCCTCTGAAGCATGATTATTATTAGGCCATTTGAGCAGAGAGAAATAGATTGATTCTAAAATGTGATTAAGCTGTAAGACTGACATCAACAACGGTGTCTTTACTTTGAATCAAGGCTGGTAATACAGAAGGAGAAGGTTTTATAAGAGCTGAAATGCTAACAGAAAGCGTGGTGCCACTGGAAAGCCGGTTCCTCATTTTCCCAGGCTCATCAACATCTCAGGAGCTGCAGTTTGACTAACGTACCTCTTGGAACAGGTTAAAATAGTCCTGTACTATGTGTTGTTCACATTTGCTTGTAACTTTCTTTCCAAACAAGTATTCTGAATCTTTACACAAAACTTTATAATAAAAATAAAGGTTTATTTAGCAAAGCTTATCTAATGTTAGGGGCAGCTAAGCCCTGGTAAGCCTTGTAAAGGAAATGTTGCTTCCACAAAGAGAATACATTGGTAAGAAACAGGGTATGCAGGCAGTTTAGAGGAATTAGTACTCTGAAGATGTGCTTGGAAAGCCAAGGGCCTGGGGACTGTCTGCTGCCAGAGCTGTGTCGCTAGCTGACACCATTTAGAAAAGGGTGCCCAGAAAATTGCTTTTTGGAGGCAGGTATAACAGGTCAGGGATGCAGTGGGGTGCACAGCTGTGCAGGATCTGCTTCTAAACCACAGCTACATGCATAGTGCCCCGTGGGCCACACGGAGGGGACATCTGAATCCCAGCCCTGCCACCCCCAGGACCTGTCCTGGTGCATAGGACCCCTGCACCACCACAAATACAAGGCAGCCAGGAGCAGGAAAGCTGTCTCAATGGCTTAGTGCCTAGCACACTTAAGGTACAGACGAAACCGAGGCTCCTTTCCTGTTTCCTGCAATATTTACAGATTTTCCCTGAGACAACAGAGAAAAAGCAGGAGAAAAAAAAAAAGGAGGGGCAAGGGGGGAGAAGGCCACAGAGACCAGAATTACTCCTATTTCCTGTCTTTAATTTCCCCTCTTCCATCATTGCTGCTTTTCCCCAGGTATGTGCAATGGAGTTAAAATCCTAAACATGTAGGAAATCAGATGCTAGTTATTTTGTAATTTATCTAGAGGTCTCCTCAAGCTGAGGATAAGGGATCTTTCTGGGTACTGCTCAGTGCCATTGATTGGCTGGAGTGCACAATCTATGGCCCATTTTTGTTTTTGAGGTTATACTTTTACTTAAAGACATTCCTGTTTGTTTGTCACAATGGAAATTGGTGTATAGAAAATGCATACTACAAAAACAAATACATACTAATAAAAGATGATTGTAAGAAAAGGTTCATAGGAGAAATGTGTTATATTCACACATGAAAGGAGAAGAGGGACCCTTTTCCCCTGGACTCCTAGAGAGCTCTACACTTCTTCAAAGAATTGCCTGTTTCAGTCTACATTAACTATAGCATGTACGGCATTGTGCAGTCCACCTCACTTGGAATAACGTTGACTATAGGTATCTTATAAATATCTTACCAAGCATTCAAACTGCACAAGCCTTCTTTTAACAAGCTGTCTTACCACCAGGCAATGTCCTGGTAGTGCTGATACCAGAAGGATTGGAGAAATTATTTAAATGGCACAGTGTTTTTGCAAGATTTGACTAGAAAGTTGCCATGATAAAAGCCTGGATTTGTAAAACACTTAATATTCTTATATATGGTTCAATAATGCCTCTCTGGCTTAAAAGTGGAGCTGATTGAATTATGTATTTTCTATAGTACTCGATTAAATTAGCTTCTTTTCTTGCTTGTGAGATACTCACAAAGGACTCCTGTTTTCTCTCAGTCTGACTTTTGTCTAGGTGCCAGAAAACTTGCACAAACTAACCTGTTCATGAACTGTTCATTTAGACTGGCAAACTAAGCTACGTGGCATCGTTCCAAACTGCTGATTGGAAACTTCTTATACAAGTCTTCTGTGACAAATAATAAATAGTACATTGAGATTCATGTGCGTACTTGCAGACAATGACCAATATCTCATTTCATGATTGCAGAGTGAACTTGTCACTTGGCCCTTCCTATAGTAGACAGACTTTGCCAGTGTAGCCGTTGAGAAAGTACAACTTGTACTTGCCAAAACTGGCTTTATAACTAACTTCTATATTTTGCACTAAAATTAATTATAAGTACATAACTTATATGCCTTTTTCAACCTTGTATTTTGCCAGCATGATTTTTCCTTGAACTGAAAGATCCTCTAGAAGACAGTAGTTAAGCAACATTTCTAGTATAGACAGGGTTAGAAAACTCAATTACAAATGTACACTTGTATGTTGGGTGGATTTAAAGGAATGATATGACAAAACAATAAATATTAAAAGCTACCTCAAGGACTGATGATAGAAGAAAACTTTTTTTCATGAGCAATCATTAGAAAACATTCATAGAGAAAGAACTCTATCTAAGTCTGTGTGTGAGGTCTCTGTATGACTGTGAATTTCGATTTATGGGCTGAAGGGAGAAGATTGGTAGAGGCTCTTGGAGAGTCCCATTATTGATCAGAAAGAAAAAGAAAAAGGAAGGAAGGAAAGTAAGGACATAATAATGGATGTTGAAAAGCAGAACCATGGGGAAAGAAAGATTCTTCTGTAAGTCTTCAGGTGGAAAGTACAGTTAATGAGTTTCAATATAGGGGACTAGAAGATATTAGTGAGAAGCAACTGAAAAACTGATGTACAAGAAGTCTAGGCAACAAAATCTAGTAATTAGGAGTTCTGTTCAGGATGTGAAAATAAATACTGTTGGGGAAACAGACACAATGGAATAGCAATCAAGTTTCGATCTCTAGTATTGTAGCATTTATGCTGACCAGAACAGAGAAATAAATAGCAGACTGCTGTAATCTCTTCAGTACTGATAATAGTACAGATAAAGATTTCCTCAATATTACTAGAAGAGATGTTAACAATAGAGAAAGATAAATACCATTAAAGACAATATTCCTTAACAAAAAATGGATTTATATTTGGTCTTCTTAGAACATGAGGTTATTGCAAAAAGTGGTGGACATAGAAGGCAGCCTTGTTTCACATGGGTTTACATTAACTGGAAGGATCAACAGGCATTGATGCCTCTCTGTACCAAAAGTTATTGATGGTGACTAGCATCTATGCCGACCTTTTGCAAAAAGTGGTCTTGAGATTGATAGCTCAAGTTTTCAGTCAAAAAACCTATAGATCATGAAGGAAGGATAATTTTCATTCATTTCTTTTTTTTCTTTTTTCCTTGTTTTTCTTTCTTGTATTTCATGTTTTTCTTTCTCATTTTTCTTATTGTTCTCTCCTTGTTTGTCTTTCCTTTTTTTCCTTTTCTTTCCTTTATTCTTTCTTTTTTACTTTCCCTTTTTTCTCTTTACTTTCCTTGTTTTCCTTTTTCCCCTTTTCCCTTTTCTTTTTTCATTTATTCTCCCCTTGTTTCTTTCCTTTTCTTTCCTTGTTTTTTCATTTTTTAGTATTCCGTTTTCTTTTTTCTTTCCTCTTTTTTTCTTTATTATTTCCTTGTTCTTTCCTTTTCTCTTTCCTGTTCAATTTCCTTGTTTTTTCATTCCTTATTTTTTCTTTCTTTTTTCTTTCCTTATTTTTTCCTCTTTTCTCTTTTTTCCATTTTTCTTTCCTTTTTCTTTCCTTTTTCACTTTCATCCTTTCTTTCCTTTATTCTTTCCTTTTTTCTTTTTTGCTTGTTTTTCTTTTTTCTTTCCTTACTTTTCTTTCCTTGTTTCTTTCTTTTTCCTTTTTTCTTTCCTTTATCTTCCTTTTATCTTTCCTTTTTTTGCTTTATTTTCTTCCCTTGCTTTTTCTTTCCTCATTTTTCTTTCCTTTTTCCTTTCCTTTTTCTTTTCCTTTCTTCCTCTTATTTTTTCCTTCCTTTTTTCTTCTTTTATTCTTTCCTTTTTCCTTTATTCTTTCATTTTATTCCTTTCTTATTATGTCTTTCCTTGTTTCTTTGCTTTTATTCTTTCCTTGTTATCTTTCCTTATTTTTCTTTCCTTTTTTCTTTTCTTTTTTGCTTTCCCTTTTTTCCTTTTTATTTCTTTTTTCCTCTTCTTTTTTCCTTTTTTCTTTCCTTTCTTTATTTGCCTGCCTGCCTGCCTGCCTTCCTTTATATGATTTGATTTTTTTCTTTATTTTTCCAGGGTCTTTCTTTCTTCCTTCCTTTTTTTTCTTTCCTTCTTTCTTTCCTTTTTTGCTTTTCTTTTTCTTTCCTTTTTTCTTTTCTTTCCTTCTTTCTTTTTTCTTCCTTTTTTCTTTCATTTTTGTTTTATTTCTTTCATTTTTCTCTTTATTTTTCTTTCTTTACATTTTTCTTTCCTTTTGCTTTCATGTTTTCCTTTATTTCTTGCTTTTCTTTCATTTCTTTTTCTTTTTTCCTTTTTTCTTCTATATTTTCTTTCCATGCTTTTCTTTCACATCTTTTCATTCTTTGTTTTCCTTTCCCTTTTTCTTGCTTTTTTCTTTTTAATTTTTTCTTTCCTTCTTTTCACTCCTTTTTTCTTTCCTGTTTTCATTCCTTTTTCCATTTCCCTTTTCCTTTCCTCTTTCATTCTTTCTTTTGGTGTTTTCTCTTTCCAGTTTTTCCCTTCTTTGTTTTTTCTTTCCTCTTTTCTTTCCCCTTTTCCTTTCTTTATTCTTTCATCCTTCCTTTCCCTTTTCTTTCCTTGACTTTTCTTCCCATTTTTCCTATTTTCTCTTTTTTACTTTTTTCTTTTCTTTTTTCTTTCCTTCTTTCCTTGTGTTTTCTTTCCTTGCTTATTCCTTTTTCTCTTTTCCATTTTTCCTTCCTCTTTCCTTCTTTTTTCCTTTCCTCTTTCCTTCTTTCTTTCCATGCTTTTTCTTTCTAATTTTTCCCTTTCTTGTTTTTTCTTTCATCTTTTCCTTCCTTTTTCTTTCATCTTTTCCTTCCTTTTTCTTTCCTTTCTTTCCTTTTCTTTTTTCTTTCCTTGATTTTTCTTCCCTTTTTTCCTATTTTCTCTTTCCTTTTTTACTTTCCTTCTTTCTTTCCTTTTTTCATGTCTTTTTTCTTTCCTTGTGTTTATTCCTTTTTCTTTCCTTGTGTTTTATTTGTTTTCTCTTTCCTTGCTTTTTCCTTTTTTCTCTTTCCTTTTGTTTTTCTTTTTCTTTCTTGCTTTTCTTTCCTTTTTTCTTTCCTTTTTTCTTATCTTTTTTGCTTTCCTTTTTATTTCCTCTTTTATTTCCTTTCTTTCCTTCCTTTTTCCTTTCCTTTTTTCCTCTCCTTATTTTGTTTTCCTTTTTTTCTTTTCTTTCCTGTTTTTTCCCATGTGAGGGAAAGTTAGCTATTTAATACAGGAATCCAGAATGTCTTCTTGCAGGTTTTATGCCTTCTTGGCTCATACAAACAAGCCAGAAGCTACTGAGTCTTTCACCTTAGCCAGTCTTAGTTCAGACTAAAAGCATCTCCAAACAGGCAATTCTGACTTGATCCATGCCCACAACAACCTTGTCAGGCTTCTTTTTCCCCCTTTTCCCCCTTTCTTTTCTTTTTCTTTCTTTTCTCTCTTTTTTCTCTGTTTTTTCTCTATTTTTTCTTTCTCCTCTTTTCTTTCCTTTTCCTTTCCTTCTTTCTTTTTTCTTCCTTTTTCTTTTCTTTCCTTCTATTTCTTCTTTTTCTTTTCTTTCTTTATTCTTTCCTTTTTCCTTTCCTTTATCTTTCCTTTATTTCCTCTTTCTTTCCATTTATCCTTGCTTTTTTGCTTTCATTTTTTCCTTATTCCTTGTTTTTCTTTCCTTCATTTTCCTTATTTCTTCCTTTCCTTTTTTCTTTCCTTTATTTTCTATCCTTTTTATTGCTTTCTTTTCCTTTTTTTGGCATTTCCTTTCATTCCTTTTTTCTTTCCTTCTTTACCTTCCCCCTTTATCTTCCTTATTTTTCCTTCCTTGATTCTTTCTTTCCTTTTTCCCCTTTTCTTTTTTTCCTTCCTTGCTTTTTCTTTCTTTTTTCTTATTTTCTTTTTCATCTTTCTTTCCTTGTTGTTGCCTTTTTCCTTTCTGTTATTCTTTCTTTGTTTCTTGCCTTGTTCTTTCTTGCCTTGTTCTTTCTTTCTTCTTTTTCCTTCCCTCTTTTCTTTCCTTCCATGCCCATGATGACCTTGTCGGGCTTTGATGGCTCCTGACCCAGGTTCAGCATGCAATACGAATGCTGGTGACTGCTCAGATGGTTCTCGCTGCCCAGAAGCAGGAAGAGGGAATGGCAGCAGATCCCAGGGGGCTTATGGAGGAGACATGGAAAGCAGGACAGGAGCTCTGCAGGGAGCGTCTGGAGGATGTTTGGAGTGGAGCGCCATCGGATAATTGCATAGGCAAGATGGCAGGCTGTTCTCCCAGTGCCTCCTTCTCCAAGCTCACCTGTTGCTGCTCAACAGCAACATTATCTGCACTTCTGCTCTGTTTCTGGTGCCTTCTGCTGCCCTCCGAGGGGTCCTGGAAGGACAGGGATGGCTCTGAGATGCTCCTTTGCATTATATTAATGTCAGTTTTCAAATGAGGCAGTGGAGGGGCAGAGACACATGTTGCATATGTCCTGCTCCCGCTGGGGCTTCTCCCTCTGGGCTGCTGCGTCTCAGAGCTTGGGGAGCTGCATCCAGCTTCAGGCTCTGGATTGTTGTGGGCAGAAGCATCCTCCTGAGCAGCACCTGGGTGTCCTGTAGGCACAAAGAGCCAGTTAGCTAGTTTGTACTGGCCCTCTGAAGAGAAAAGGGGACTTTTGCAGTGGCACCACGCAGCCCGGGCAGATGGCAAGCTGCGGCCTTAACACCTATGGATGTGAGGGGCAGTTCAGGAGACACAAATACCCCTGGGGGCAATATCCTGCACAGGGGGAGAGCTCTAGCCCATAGTGAGCAAGGCTCTGCAGAGCAGAGCTCTACAGATGTTTAACAGCTGGGATGCAGTCTGTGGTGTGAGGAAGGTCATTCTGAACTTCCAGAAAAGTGTTGCAGGGGGAAGGCACTGCCCGAAGGTATTGAACCCTTCACACCTCTCTGCATTGCCACAGACATCTTCCCACAGCCAGCTCAAGACCTGCAACCAGCAGCCCTGGGCAGTGCCAATCCCCAGTGCAGCCTCCTACCTGCGGAGCTGCCGGTGTGCTCGGGACACTCCTCAGCAGAGGGGCTGCAAGCCAAGGCCATGTCCCGCCCAAATATTGCTGTGCAGTTGTCAATGAGGAACTCCACCAGCACCAGCACCTGCACACGGAAAACCATGGGTGTCAGTGCAAGAGGCAGAAAACGTGCTCATGAGTCTTGCTGCTCCTGACTGACATTTCTCTAGTGAAAGCTGTAGCTCTGTGGCTGCAGCTCCATTAGGAGATCTGCCTGTCACATATTGCAGATAGCCCAGCTGAGGGGCATCCCCCATGCTCCCAGGTGCTGCTGCTGCATTTAGCTGTTGCAATAGCCATGGGATCTGTGGGGATGGCTCAGCTGTGCCCCGGTGGGGGGAGCTAGCTGGTGAGTTCAACATATCTTGTCATTCATCTCTTTCTGGACTTGCAGTGGGAGTGTGCTGTCCGTGCCTGGGCTCAGCATGTTGGGCCCAAAGCAGATGGCAAGGTTGTGGGAGTTCATCCTGCTGGTCTCTGCGTTCTGGCTAATGTGATGGAGCACAGCCAGCACGGGCTTGAGCAAGAGACGATTTGGCCGGGGCAGCTGGTCAGCCACCCTGTGTGAACACAAACACAACAAGCCATGACTTGAGGGGGCAGTGGCCACTGCCTCTTGCCGTGAGCAAGTCTCAAGTAAACTCCCACAAACGGTGCCTTCTCCAAAGAGAGCAACGCCTGTGCTTACTTTCACTACTTTACACAAGTCCTATCAAGAAACCCCCAGCGGTAGCTGGGTATATGGTTAAGTGCAAGATCTGGAATGACCAGATCTTGACTGAAAGGCGAGCGTTTGAGCACAGTGCCTGCTTTTCAGTAGATGGACAGTGTGAATGAAGGTAAGGTTGTCAGGAAACATCACAGGAAGCCTTGCAAAGGCCCATGAAAGCCTGTGCCTGTGTTGTGAAGTATCAGTACTAGCAAGCTGATAGAAATGGCAGGTTTTTCCATGCGACTCCCCATTTTTGGAGAAGGCCCCGGCCTCTCTCAGCCGCTCCAGAACACTATGACTGGCTACAACACTCACTCTTTCAATTCTTCAATCTTTTCTTCCCTGCTTGGCTTCTCCAGAGCCAGCATCCACTTCTCGTACAGGGCCGCTGACAGGAGTTGGGAGGGGATATTGCGGAGGAAGTCCTGCAAGGCCAAGATATGGAGATGAGGCTTTGGACACCACGCCTGAGCCCACAGGGAGCACCCCCAGCACTTGGGCACCCAAGGAGGCAGCTTGCTTTGAGCTACCTGCTCTCGAAGGTGCTCACGGCCACTGGCAGAGCAGTGGGCTGCACAGGTCCCTGCCCTGCTTGAACATGCCTGTATGAGTGCAGTAACAGGCCCTGGTGCCTGTCAGCCTGGAGTCCACCCAGAAATCTCAGTCTTCCTCCCTGAGGAGGGTGCTGGGGAGGAGGAGGCGGAGGAGGAGGAGGAGGAAGGGAGTTTCCCGTGGGCAGGCAGGAAATCAGTGGCAGAAGAAGGGGGACTGAAAACCAGATGGAAAACACAAATGCCAAACTTTCCCAAGTCCAAAAACATGCCGTTTGGCTTCACTAGGGTATCAGCTTTGAGTCCCCCCTGGGACCATCCAGGCACTTGAGTGGGCCCCTGCAGGTTCGCAGTGTCCTCTCAGAGCTGCAAGGCAGAAGAATTCACCTTCAAGACTACCGCCAAGAGGTGCACAGGTTTGCTGTCCAAGTCAACGGTGTCCCCTTTGTCGAGGGCCTCCTTCAAGTCCCTGCGCTCTGTCTCACTGGCAGCTTTGTGAAATATCCCCTCAGTGGCAGGCCCTTCTCTGTACAGTATGGCCAGGAGATCCTGCAGGAGAAAGCAGATAGGGGTGGCAGAAGAGTTCCTTGGGTGAAGAAAGGCCCTTTAGCCTTAGGGGAGCATTTGCTGGAGACAGAAGCAAGTTTTTGCCTGGGAGGCGCACTCTGCTTTGCTTGGGTTTGCATCTAGTTCTCACTGCCGGTAGGTTACACTGGCAGAAACTTGGCCAAGTAACCCCAAGCCACCCTCTTGAGCACTTTCTTCAGGGAAACCCAGAAATCGCCATCTGTTCATGCTGCTGAGAGCTTCCTTTCAATGACTTCTGCAAGGCCACCAACATGCCCCTTAGGGAGCAGACCTGCTTCTCCTCTTCCTGCTCTGGGGTTGTCTCCACTCCAAAGTTACTTCCCGCAGCAGCTGCGTGGGCCGCACAAACCCGCAGACTTGACCCCTTTGACTTGCACAATCAGACCTGACCTTCAGGCCTTGCCAGTGAGAAGTGAGCATGGAGGGCAACCCCCCAAATCCCTTGTCTCCACAGAGCCACAGCCCAAGCGCTGGCGATGCTGCCGTGACACAGCCGGGAGCAGGGTAACTGCATAGCCAGGCTGGCTTACCTGGACTGGCTGGGGCAGGGTCTTCTCTTCCCCACAAAGACTTGCCAGAGGCTGCCCAAAGAGGGGGCTCTTGAGGCCAGAGTCTGGCTGCCCTGGGCAGTCCCCGTTGGCCGAGGTTAATCTCTGAGCAAACGGCCACAGGATCAACCTCTTCCTTTTCTTAGTCCCACCCGCTGCAAGCAAGAGGAAAGCAAAGAGCAGGTGAAAAAAGCCAGAGGAAAATTGTCTGTGTGCAGTGCCGTGTGATGCCGAATGCAGAGCAGAGCCGTGTGTTGAAACAGTGACTCTGACTCTGCGGGGGAAACTGGGAGATAGCTAAGGGCTTCCTGAGGAAAGAACCACCACAGCTGTAAAAGTGTGACCACCCCTCTGAGCACACCAGCTTTCCTGCTTTTTTCACCTTCTAGTGACTGTTTCCTCTGAGAAAGTAGGAGCACACAGGGCACAGAAAGAGCTGCGGGGTGTTTGTCATGTGCAGAGGTTTGGGGCATGGCAGAGGTTTCTGGGACCATCGTAAGGCAGATGCGTCGCTTGGACAGCTTGCAGTGGCGGCAGTTTTGGCTACGCAGTCTGAGCGTGCCCCATCCAAGGTCTGGCAAGAGGGGCAGGAGGGGCTCCTGCTTTGGAGCTGCTGTCAAGCGCTATGTGAGAAGGCAGCTGCTCAGCTTCTCTTTCCAACTCACCAGGCGAGTGGCAGAGTCCCTCCTCAGGAGCTGATGGGACCAAGACGGGGCATTGCTTGGTGCCAGCCTGCAAGAAACATGTTCAGATTACAGGGCCACCCCGCAGCAGCAAGGGCCGGAGTGTCGCTGCAGCAGCGCAGAAATGTGTGAGCAGCTCCAGGGACAATCCTGAGGTCATCAGACGCCTGTGGAGGAGGCGCTTGGGTGTGGGAATGGCGCTGCCTCTCTGCCCAACACAGGTGCTGGGGGCACAGGCTGCTGCTGCAGCCAGCCACCCCACTTGACCCTGCAGACCACAGCCCCCAGGCAGTTTTGGGGTGCTGGTGGATGTCAAGAAGGCGCAGCCCTCCTGCGCTGCCCCCACACTAAGCAACTCCTCCCAGACCTCCCCGTGAGGCAGCTGGTGTCTTGAGGGCTTCCGTCCCCGCCACCTTCCCTCCTGAAACTCAGACACCTCCCGCCAGCACCTGGCAAGGGCCGGGGCGGAGCGAGCCCCTGATCTCCGCCGGAATCAACGTCTCCACGGTCCGGGCACTCAGCGACACCGGCTAGGCAAGAGAGCAAAGAGCCAACGTGAGCAGCTGGTAGCAGGGGCTGCTGCCAAAAGCCCCGTGGTGCTCTACGCAGAGCAGAAACCCCAGGGACACTTACGAGGTTGTAGGAGCCAATGACCTTCACAAGGAGCCGAAGGGAGGCCAGGCAGGTGACGCGGGTCTCCTGGGCTCCTCGGCTTTGCCTGGGCACAGGGCAGGCACAAAGGCAGAGCTCAGTCATAGCCAGCCCTCGCTGCTCGCTCCCCTGACACCAGCCCAGCGCCTCCACACCACCCTCACACAGCAGACCTTCCCACAGCGCTCGCTGGCAGCACCGCTCTGCAACACCCCCGGGTCTGCTGCCTCCGGGCCTCCTCCGTATGGAAATAGGAAGTGGCAGCTTGGGGTCCCAATCCATGCAAGCAAGGAGCTGAGGTGACAGCTCCACGGCCTTGCTGTTCACGTGCCCTCACAAGGTGAAGCACCTCCTGCCGCTCTGCCCAGGAGCTGCCCTGCGCAGAGGGTGTCCCGTTCCCCCACCTCCACCGCTGCATTGCTGGGGGCAGCTCCCCTGGGAGCTCTCCACTGCCTGCAGCCTTGACGCCAGCTGCTGGCAGGCTGAATTCCCCAGCAGGGCTCACCTGAGGATGGCACTGAGCCACAGCTCCTTCACCTCCTGCGACCTGCGGCAAAGAGGAGAAACAGCCTCAGAGCCCGCTGCTCCTCCTCCCTCCTCTGCAGAGGCAGAGGCCCCCAGGCACATCTTGCCCGCTTGGCCCTGCTCCACACGGCCAGACACCAAAGCCCCCACTCGGTGTCCCCTGCTCGGTGTCCCCCAGGTGAGCAGAGCTGCAGGGACGTGGCAGGGGCGGGTGCCTTGTGCACACCTGGAGCTGCTGGTGGGTGCATCTGAAACCCAAGCGGGGCCTCTACTTTCTCTCCCCACAGCCTGAGCTGAGCCCCAGCAAGCCCACAGAGACCTGAAGGCCAGCACAGTGCTCTTTACCCCCCAGAACAGTCCTGGACGTGTCCCCAAGACTCACCGGAAAGTGACCACGCAGAAGTCACCGGGCCACACGAGGACGAGGGTATTGGCATATTTCAGGCCAAAAACCTCCTCCTCATCTTCCCACTCGCACGCCACCTCATCCTTCCGACACAGCACCCAGAGCTCGCCGAGACGCACTCGGTGCTTCAGGAGGAAGGTGGAGCCGCATCTGCCGGGGGCAAGAGCAGAGTCTGACTTGGAGATTGTGTCATGGGGGCAGCCCCAGCAGCCCTCCAGGGCAGAGCCATTTCCCAGGGGCAGAGCCTTGAGGCAGCCACCCCAAGGCTCAGGCAGAAGAAAGGAGTTTCAGGCCCAGCGCACACAGAAGGCACTTCCAAAAAGTCGCTGCTGGTCAGCAGTGCCAGCAGGCGCTTCATCAGGGGCTGCGAATCAGGACAGCAAAACCAGGAGCCTGCCCCTTTCCTCTTACACCTCCCTGAATTAAAGGGAAAGGGTGTCCCTACCCGCAGTGCAGGGACACCCATGCAGAGGACTGCAGGTCATTTGGACACAAGTCCTTGTCGGGAGCAAAGGGCATCCACACATCGCATACGCAGTGAGAATAGGCAGAAGGCCTCCTTCTGGGCAGCCTCCGTGGGGATTTGGCTCCTAGAGGATCCAGACCAGCAATATTTGGCAGTATTGCTGTTTGTTGCAGAGAGATGCTGTTCAGTAAGGAACAAATGCAAAGAGTTTGGCCAAAATCCCTTCTCCTGCCCAGCTGTGGGCACCTCCGTTGGCATTTAGGCTGCTGGGAAAGCACGTGCTGCTTTGCTTGTGCGGCCCTGCCAAGGTTAAAATGAGCCAGCCCGTGTCCACTGATGGCCAGGTGCTGTGCAGGCAGCCCCCAGGAGACACTTTCTGCTCCCACGGAAGCAGCTCCGGGGAGGAGCAGTGCCCTGGGGCTGGTGGTAGAGGTGGTAGCAGGAGGAAGGATAGCTGCGGTTGCTAATCTTACTTGAATCTGGCGATGGCGATGGCGTTGGGGAAGAGCAGGATGTGTCTGTCCCTCGTCCTGTGGTGCCGGGTCACCTGCGCCCAGTCACTGAGCAGGAGCTGGGGGCTCCTGCGTGACACAAAGGCGCCAAGCGGCGCCGGGGGCCGGGAAGCTCCCCTGCCCATGAGCCCAAGGCTGGCACCAGGAGCCACGTAGCCAGGGGCCCCAGGCTGTGCCTGCGTGCCAGGAGCGGGGCTGCGAGTGCCCCAGGCGCCGCAGCAGTTGGCCTGGCCCATGGTGCTGCAGCTGGGCAGACGGCTATGGTGTGGCCGTGCCCCACGCCGAGCAGCGCCAGGCACGGGCCAGGCCTGAGCAAGGCTGGGAGCAGTGTCCCCGTGCTGGCAGTGCCGCTGGGCTGGGAGCCTGCGTCTCCCTGCTGCCCTGCGCCGGCACAGCGCCGCACTGGGGCAAGGGGGGGCGCTGGTGACCGTGGCCACCCGGGTGTCACTGCCGCACATTGTGATGCGCCGGCCGGGTCATGGGGCAGAGCTGCGGGTGCGGGCTGGGGGCTGCGGGCACAAAGGGCAGTCTTCTCGGCCGCCCAGCACCTCTTATGACACAGTGACACTGCTGCTGGCTCCCACGATGCCCCCTTTGCTCTCCGCGTCTCAGCCCCACATGCCCAGCGCTGGCTCCTGCCATGGAGAGGGTCTAAGGGACGTGCTCAGAGACGAGCTGCCTTTGTGTGTCCTGGTGGTGGCTGCAGGGAGGCAAATGGTGCCCAGGACAAGGGCGGAGATAGGCTTCATGCTGGAGGAGCTCCCAGCTTCAGCAGCTGGCTCTGTATTGGTGAAAAGCCCCCAGTGCACAGGCCTCCCCACACAGCTGCAACATCGCCTGTCGTTGCTAGCACAGGAGGACTCCAGCTCTGGAGGGGGCAAGCAGCAGGCCCTGTGCACGCTTGAGAACCAGGGCTCAGACAATGCCCCAAATCCCAAGTTTCACGCTTCCTCTGCGGGCAGTCAGCCTAGTGGTCAGCCCCACATTAGTGACCTCCCTCCACTCCAGGTGTCTAAAGGTGGCATCAACATGTGAAGTGGGAATCTCAGCTACAATCCCAGTCTGAGAATGGATTTCAGTTGCCTAAACACTAGCACCAGCATCCACTTGTGATGCCTTCGAAAATTCCTTGCGGTGCCCTGGGATACCCTAATGCCTGTAGACACCCACTTCCAGGCAGCTGAATCCCAGCTTGACTCAGGTCCATCCCAGGAGTCTGCAGAAAGACTCAAAAGACTATGCAGAAGGATTAGGCAGGCTCATGAAAATGCTTGCACATAGGTACTGAAATGTAAGTTCCTACATGTGCAGTCTGCATCTAAGTGCCAGTCCAAATGTCTGTGAAACCTGCCGGGATGGTCTTTCTCAGCCTGCACTGATACTTGGCTCTTGAGTGGATGCCAAAGTGCTTTGGCTGCAAGTTGCTCTCCTAAATCAAGTGGCTGAGATGTGTGTGGCAGAACAAGAGCTTGCACCTCTCTAGTGCACGAGGCTGTGCTACTCCATGAGTAACTGTGCCATGGCATAGGGCCTGAGAAGGGGAGGCGGATGCAAGAAAATTGGTTGATATTCAAGGATCCCCTCCACCCAGCTGCAGAAAGATCCATCCCAGTGAGCAGGAAGTTGAGCAAAGGGAGCAGGAGACCTGCCTGGATGAACAAGGAGCTCCTGGCCAAACTCCAGCCCAGGAAGGATGTGTTCAGAGGGTGGAAGGAGGCACAGGTCACCTGGGAGGAAGATAGGGATATTGTTGGAGTATGCAGGGCTAGGGCTGGGAAGGCCAAAGGCCACCTGGGGTTGAATCTGGCAAGGGATGTGAAGGACAACAAGAAGGGCTTCTCTGAAGACATCTGTAACCAAAGGAAGACTAGGAGAAATGTGGTTGTGCTGCCAAATGGGGCAGGGGCCCTGGTGCCAAAGGGCACAGAAGAGCCTGAGGTATTGCACGCCTTCTTTGCCTCAGTCTTTGCTGGTAAGAGTGGCCCTCAGCAATCCCAGGCCCCAGAGACCAGGAGGAAAGTCTGCAGAAAGGCTTTCCCTTGGTGCAGGAGGATCGGCTGAGGGTTCACTGAAGCGAGCTGTACATCCACAAGTCCATGGGCCCTGAGGGCATGCACCCATGAGTGCTGAGGGAGCTGGCTAATGTCATTACAAGGCCATTCTCAATCCTCTTGGGAAGGTCATGGTGACTGGGAGAGGTGCCTGAGGCCTGGAGGAAAGCAAATGTCACTCCAATATTCCAAAAGGGCAAGAAGGAGGATAGAGGGAACTCCAGGCCAGTCAGCCTCATCTCCATCCCTGGGAAGGTACTGAATACCTATCCATAGGTATAGAAATCAACAGGCATCAGTGCCTCTCAGTATTAAAAGTCATCAATGTCGACAGGCATCAATGCATACCCATAGCAAAATCGGGCTTGGGACCAATACCTACAGATTTTTGTTGAAATCAAAAGTATTGATGCCTATTGACAGGTATCAATATTTATAGGTATTGATAGGCATTGATGCCCCTCAATATCAAAAAATATTGAACAACTACAAAAAGTGTAATCTGTATATGAATCTCTTTCCGAGGGAGACAAAAATTGCATGTAAATATATTCAGCAGTTCAGAGTACAGTCCTGAGAGGTACTGATCCTGTGCTTAGATCTCAACAGCTTGGTCACATGTATTTCAGTCAGCTAAAATTGCTTGAGGTACCACAGGACCTGTCAAGGTGAGATCTCAGAAATATAGTGTAGTCTGTCTGCTGTGACACAACTTGGCTTTCAGGTGTGACAGACATGAAGCTGCAGTGTAGTACTGACCTGTACATAAGGGTCTTTATTATAGGGACAGGTATATTTTAAAGAAGTCTGTGAAGCAGAAACATGAAGAAAAGGGCAAAAATGACCACACACAAGCTTTCTCCACCAAAACTGAAAGTTGCTTTGAGAAAAATACTAAAAGATGGGAACTAGAAATCACAAGGATTTTAATGATTTGAAAAGCGTTTGTTCCCTCTAAAAGGAGAGGAGACCACAGGAGAGCTGTTCAGATAGGACACACTGATCCCCAAGGGGCGTGGAGGAATCTGAAACTGTTTGGATTATCTTCAGATTCGCCTCTGGATAAGAAAAACATGAATATAGATTCTTGTTTTCTTTATACTTTCCTCATTCTGTTAAATTTAAGATGATACTTTGGTTTAACAAAATAAACTGCTCTCTTTTAGTGTTCACCGTCATTTGTGGATTTCCAAGGAAAAGAACCACAAATGCCAAGCTCTGGCAAACCTATAGTAAGAGTTGATAAAGAAGGTATGGGAGCCCTGTGTGCAACAGGATTAAGGCTTTTTCTGTCAGGTTTTTCATTGCATATTAGTCTCGAGCCGTGATATTTTGATGTTGAAGGAGATAGTCTGTGTTGAAGTTTGACAATGGAATTGCATTGAATGCTTACAACACAACTCAAAAAGTGTAGATGCAGAACAAGCGAAGTCTTCTTAAAATCTGTGAGCTATCAATGGAGTGATAAGCAAACTGACATGCCCTTATTTAAAGCATATACCGTCATCTAAGCTTCCAGGACAAATTAAAAAAATAGATTATTTTCCCCAGCATGATAATGAGGGCTAACATGCTCGTGGAATGGATCCAAACAGAAACTAGTAACACATCTGCTTGCATGGTTTTCCTTTACTGTGAGAATGACCTTTCAGGGATCCCAAAAGCAAGTTGCATCAAGGCCCTAAAACTTAGTTTCCAAATTTATCAGCCATGTCATGAACACTCCCAAGGAATAATGCAGGCAGGCTCATTAGGTTCAGGACACATTCTTACTTGCATCTTAGAAAATAATTTTAAAAAAGGATAAATATTTTATAAAACTTACATCCCACTCAATCAATTATTTCTCTTCAGTTGAAGGAAGGAATAATAACCAGAGCTGGGGAGAAATGATTATTAAACAATTACTTTTCACTTTACCTGCAGTCCTTTTAATATGCAGAAACCACAGGCATTTTCCATTCAAATTTCTCTGCATACATCTTCTAAGATGCAAAAGCAATGCAAATGTAAATCCAGATTTTGAATTTTGCATCAAGTTTTTAATGCTTGGATCAGTCTTCTAGGGTCTGGCTTTTCCTATAAGTTCTGCTGGTTATTCTAGCATAATTACTGAACATTAGTTTCATTTTGCTGTTTACAATGTGTTAGCACTGGACCTATCTGCAAATGGAAGTCCTCTCTGGCTCCTTTTGCATCTCTTCCTCATTCCAAGATTTGCAGCACTGAAAATTTTCCTTCTGGGATGACTGAATAGAAATACCAATTTAGTTTGATTCAGACATCAAAGAATAGAAGTAGATCAGATGTCAGAAACAAATGCTGGAAGATGTCCGATTTTCAGGTAATTTCTCTTCTCTGGAACACTTCTGTCTCATTTAAAACATTCAAACCGAAAGCCTAAGGGTCCAAGCCATCCTTCACACAATATGTTGGGCTGGAAATGAACCTTTTAACTAGCAAGAAACAACAAACTTCCTGCCAGAAAGCAATGTATTGTTGATGCCTGCATGTTCTGTAGCCTTAATCCAGCAATAGAACATATGGCAGACATATTCCTATTTAAATTAGGCAATTCATAATGAATGCATTATTATTGAATATATCTATGAAGAAAGAAACATCCTGACATTTTTTTCAAAGTGTTTGTGCCTAGGTATAGTCCTCTTTCTATACCCAAGCTCTAGTAGCCAAAGAGACTTTCATATCAGCAATGGCTGCTGGAGAGCCTCCAGTTCCCATTCAATTCTCCTGTATCTCATAAAAGGAGTAGTGCAATGACTGACCCTGTGATAGCTCTTAGACTAAAGCAAGTATGATTTCTCAGTGATTGCAAGAGGAACTCTATTAGGAAATATTTGGCCAAACAGACCAGATTTTCAGCCTGGTATAAATCTAGATTAAGATATTTTAGGGCATCATTACCTGGTAAAAGGTATAGGCTTATTTTCCACAGCTGAAGGAAACATATACCTGCTTTTCCACAGAATAAAGTTTTTTCAATATTCTCTTATCTTATCATATTGTGAGAGAGCTGAAGAGAGTTTTCAGTGTTTCCCTTTCCCTCTTGGACCTGACTCCCCGGGGATACTTGAAGCCAGTTCTTATACCTTTAATAACCAAGATTTTTGAATCTATGCATCCTGTTCTTTTCTTTATCCATCAAAGCCTTTTTGGTAGTGGTTTTCTAGGAAAGTAGGTGAGATTCACAAAGTGGCTCACGGTGTGAATATACCTGGAGATAATCACATGAAAGAGAAGAGAGAGTTTCTTATCTGCAACTGTTCTCCATCTTGATGTGTTCTTGATGTGTACAGTCACAGCCCGCACTCCTACCCCTTTCTGTCAGATTACTAAGGAATTTTGTGATTCTGTATCTAAAGGAACTGCAGGGGAGTACCATGATCTGTTTCTTTTATAGCCACAGGAGGTAGATGTAGAAAAAAAAGTCCAAGGTATGATTCTACAGTTACTGCCAGGTACAAAATTCTCCAATTTTTAGTACAATGATAAAGATTTCCCTGCTGTGTGAATGTACATATAGCCAATGCGTCTCAAAGGACATTCAAAGTAATCCTTCCTTCGTGAACAGTTTTATTCAACTTTATTCTTCAAAGACTAAGGATATGGTGTGAATACATGAGAAAGTAGTACCAAGGAAAGAAGCTGAAAATAAACTTGCTTTAATGAGATAATGTAGCTGTTTGATCATGCTCAGTCATCATTTTCTAACCTTGCTCTTAATTTTCCTCCACATCTCCAGTTCTTATTGTAAAAAATCGTATTTATTTTCCTGCACTCCCCACTACTGTCAAATTTTCAGGTTGGTTGGTAATTTGCTTTCATCTTCCTGTGGGTAAATCATCCTTCTAATGTTGGTGTCTTCTACTAGAAATGACTTTTGGGTCCTAGTGCACTTCAATTAACTGTGTTCTTCCAGACAGTGACTGATCACTGTAGAAAAGCTCAGAAGTGGTTTACAGCCAGTAGGAAGTATCTCTGTGGCAGAGAAATAACTTGAAGTTCCAAGCCAGCTTCAGAGAGCTCTAGAAAATAAAGTTTAAGAACCAAGCAACTTGGGAAAAAACATGTTAATACAAATACAATGAGTCTCTTCAGTGTCACTTGTGCTCATAGACTATTTCTGGGAATGGTGCTAGCCTATGGTGGTATGTAGAGTAAAACAGTTATGTGGCATATACTCCTATAACAGCTAAGAGTGGGCTGCCAAGTGACTCTAGCTGGGGCTAGGTAAAGAGCTCCAGCTCCTGCCAAATACAGGCAGTATTTGCATCAGTCCAAAAACCACTAGAAGATTCCGTATAGGATTGGCATTGTTGGAGAAAAAAGTGACATAAGTAACAGTGCTTTTTTTTTCCCTTTGCTGTAAAAGTCTTCTCTTCTGATGACCATTTCACTGCACTGTTCTCACAAACAAGAAGTGCCTCAGATGCTGTTCAAGCTTTGCTTAGGATCAGGTTGAATCCCCATGGCTAGACCCAAGTCATAATCATAAATTTTGGTTCTGAAATCAATGTACTTCAGTTGATTTGCTAGTGGTTAAGTGACAGCAAGGTTTACTAAGCCCACTGTTCCCAATGGATTCATATTAATACAGTGCAGTCTGTCATCTTGAGAAGGGTTCCCAGCCTGAGATGAACCGAGCAGTGAAGTATTTTAACAAAACAGTGAGTTTTACTTGTTCTGATGGCAACAGATGCTAAAACATAGTGCATTGCTTTAGATGTGGGGACCTGGCTATATTGGCTGCAGGAGTTATGAGAAAAACTCATTCCTAGACTCAGAATCCAGAAGTCTTTGGACATAAGCAGAAGAAATAGTTTCAGACATGAGTTATCCCAGGACAGCTCTTACTTCTCCCCTTTCTCTAAAGCTAAGTAACTTTTAGAATATTTTTATACTTTGGAGAAATTCCTACTACCTATTTTAGCTATTTCCTTTGCCATTTGTATTTAACATGACACCCTTTGCAGTTAAAAATAAATCACTGAACATTTTGCAAAAAGGCAAGTCCATAGCTTGTGTGAATCGACAGAACTACACTGATTTCTATGTGCTGGGGAGCTTGCCAGCCACCAGAATATTCACTATCCTTCAGCTTTCAAATGGCAGGCAAACAATTAAGTCACCTCAGATGCACCTGAGGAAGGAGCTGCATTTGAAAGGTTCCTGCAAACCATAGCAAATTATTTCACACTATTGTTCTTTAAGCTCTAACGAGCCTCTGCTTTTTAAATGTCAAAATATAAAGCGTAATCATGTAGTCTTAATATGGAGGAGTGGGTTATAAAAAGAGCCATGCCAAAGTATTGACTCATAATGCTTTTAAATGGCTTTCATTTACAGTCAGAAGATAATCTATAGAACAGACGTTATTGTGACAAGATTTTCTACAGTTTTGTAGCTAGAGAAATCATTTCAGGATCACATGCTTGGAACTCTATCAACACAGGATGATCTTGTCCCTGTTTCAGGAGCTTACAGAGAAAAAAAATGAAACAACAGGGTAATGTTTTTTTGTGAAAGTCTCATATCGGTAAGGTGCAGTTATTATGATATATAACACACTGTGCTACAATGAACAAGCTATGTTACTCTTCATCTCTAGTAGTGTTTCTCTACAATAATTGTTTCTTGGTAAATTACATATTCATAATCTTTATTATACCTGTTATCTTATAAAGAATTTTCTTATCTTCCCTACTAAGTTGTTCTGGGCAAGTCTACTTTAGATATGTGCATGTAATGTAATTTAATATAATTTTCCAAAACCTTTTGATAATTATAATAATCATTATATTGCAATGTGTCATCCAGCTGATGAGCTTTGGAGTTAGCTCCATCTCAAACAATGGCTCATTCTAGAACCAAGCCTTCCTTTTTTTTTTTTTTTTTTTTCCAAGCATGTTTTGTCTCTACTTTTTAGGCACTGCATTCCCATTTTCAGCTTTGCCCTAAAGGTGTACAGATTTCCAGACAAATCATTAGCTCTGCCATTTAGGAAGCAATTTCTTGATATTGAGTTAGTGAGAAGGGCTCTTAACGCTTCCCTGTAGTTCTGGGCTAGTACTAAACTGTGCCCTCTCTAGCAGGGGCATGAGCAAGAGAAAAATCACGAGAAATGGAAGTCCATAACAGCCAGTTTCATTTAAATGCTAACTGGTCTGGTCTTTATTGTCTGGCATTACTAAAAACCATAGTCAGAGGTCTTTTGTGTCTTAACTGGATTTAAGTATAAGTTATTTCTGATTTGAAAGGCTTCATCTACTGGAAAAATACAACATCTTGGTAGCGCCCTTTAGTTGTCCTTCAGTTACTGATTTGCACATTCAGTTATAATTTGATTTTAAAGTATTTTTCATCTTGAAATAAATAAGGCATTTGGTCATCTGTTCCTGATTGTTGTGCGTGACAGAAGGATGGTAGGGAGCAGCCCTTTACTCCTACCAGTAAATCCTGCTTAGGCAGTACCCAGAGCAATGGTGTGTTTTCTTCTCTTCAGATATTTGAAACTACTGGTATAGGTGCTGAGGAGTAGTCATCACTTATTCTGTTTCAGTGCTTCCTCTTCTGTTGCTTTTCTTACTAAATGTAGAAAACACTTTCAAAAGATGAGGCTAGGGACTGCAATCCATAAAACCGTGAATCAGAGAAATGTTTTTAATGGCACTGTATTGTTTCTCTCCTCTCTCTTTCCATTAACCTTCTCCTCTTCCTTAGGCAATACGTTACCTGTTTTTTTTTTCTTTTGGTGGGGGAGGAGGGGAGTCAGTGAGTGATAATCACTTTCTTATCTAACATCCCTCACTCTATTCCAGAGGTTCAAACTACCCAGCTGCTCTCAGTTGTCGTAAATGATTAACATATCTAATTAAATTCAGAGTAACTTGGATTTAGCCCTGAAGCTTGCTGCTTCTGCTTTATATCCAAAGAAGGACTTGTGTGCTGGAAAGCTTATCTACTTCTTTCAAATACAGAAGTTGTTCTAATAAAAGATTACCCCTTATCCACCAGCCTTGTCATGCTAAATGTTTACAGTGGTAACAGGATGTGGAGGACAGAGATGGGAGCCAGAAGGAAGGTTCAGAGAAGGGAAAACATGAATTAGGTCTATAATAGGATGGAGTCCTATGGCAGCAATGTTTTTACTCACACTTTGCTTGACTAGCTGGTCAGAATTAGCACTGATAAAATTATTATTGTAGTCTGTGTGGGATCATAAAGTGTCAGAAATAAAAAATAACAAACAAACAGCTCAGTCTAGGATTTCACTCCTCACCATAGAATGTACAGGTTTTTATCTAATATAAGCAAAGCTTTAAAAAGTTCCAAGTTTACAAATTTGCCCTAGCAGAAAAATGTGTATTTTTTAATGCTGATATCAGAATTCCTTCTTTAAAATAAGTGGCTTGACCCCCTGTCTGAAGTTTCAGTGAGAAAATGTTCATTTGTAAATGGTTATTTGGCATGTTTAAAGGATTTTTGTTTTCTTTCCCCTTTGCTAAGAAAATGTACACAAAAGCATAAGATAAATTTTTCAACGTGAAGATTATTTATGAACAGACATAAAACAATCATAGCAGGCAGAGATCCTTTAAGCTAAAAGAAATCATTCTTAATTTTTCATCCAACGTGCTCATGTGATAAAAATTGCACAATTTCTCTTTAAAAGCTTGAACATCTGTGATAGCCATTGACTTTATTTTCGGTGTGCAGCAAGAATGAGAATCAGGCTTACATTTGCTGCATAAAATGGTAGATGGAATGACCATAGACAATGCTAGCCAATAATTGCCAAAACAAAACAACACAAAAAAGGCTTAAGAAAAGCTAATTCTTACAAATTAGCTACAAAAATAGCTATGAGAAGATGATTATTTTTAGATGTTGTATGTTTAAAATCATTGCATGGAACTACAGTCTCTTCCCAGAGGAAGAAAATGGGGTGGCAGGTACATGAAAGTTTAGTGATATAGTCAGCAAATTTTTGTCTATAAAATATAGACTTTCAGTTCCAGTTTCAACAGCATCAGAGTGGTCATAGTCAAGGGGGCACAGGAATGTAACCCTGTAAATTAAAACATTTCCAATTAACTGTGTACTTTAAGGAAAACATTTCAGATGATGGAAGCATCAGAGAAAGAAGTTTTACTCCTATCTTAAAAGTTAATGGCAAAATTGATATGGGCAAAGAAATAACAATTTGTTCCTAAAACAGCTAAGCTATAGAGTGAATCAGCCCTGTGCTGGTTCTTACATTAAACATTCTCTTCTGCTCAGCACTTTGCCATCAGCAGGAACTCCATGAACTGTAAACAAAGCAGAGCAGGGTAATTAAGCCGTTCTTTCCTCCGCCAGGAAAGAAATAACTCATTGTTCAAGTTTAAAGCTTCCTATTTCCTCTTTCCAGAACCTGCAATGCCTCCTTAGATGTCCTGGTGCAGGTAAAATTAAAACATTGGAGATTAGAAGAATCTTTAGTTCTGTATTTATTTTCAGCATTTGATTTACCATATCCTGAGGCTACACAGCCAGCTGTGGAAAGAGAACAAGAAGAGGCTGCTGCATGCCTATTCCCCTGCTCGCCTTCCCTCTGAAATCTCTGCTGGCCTCCTAGCTTACTCATAACCAGTTCAAAAGTCTTGTTGCCATTTTGCAAGGTCACTAGTTGGCTAGGGTTCAAATATAGTAGCACCAATATTTTTGCTAGCGGAACTTCCCATAGCTGTGTTTGCTACTGCCCAGCTCAGGGTCTTGCACCTCCCTTTGCTCTTCATCAGTATCTGAAGTGAAAGATGAACATGTTTTCATCCTTGTTTAAAATTTCGGAATGTGAAAATCAGGAAGAATTGTACGTTATTGTATGTTAATGTCTGTATGAGTCACATTTTCAGATGAAGCATCCAAAAGCCTCACTCAGACTCAAAGCCCCATTGTTTAAGTATTACACAATCCCCAAATGGTTCCTGTCCTGAAAAATTCAAAGGCAAGAAGACCAATGTTATAAAATGGTGAGAGTACATAAGCCTGTGAATGACTCTTTCATTTCCTGAATGAAATATTAAGTTTCATAGGTAAATAAATTATTACTATGCTTTAATCCATCAAAGAAATGTGAGTCTGAAAGCTGCTGCAGTGCCGGCCGTTTGCTGGAGTCGCGCTGTTGCAGCAGGAACAGAGCAGCGTGCTCTGCCCTCATTCCCACAGCTGGTCCCTCCAGAGCCAGCACATTAATTAGAGAAAGGCTCTGACTCACAGGCTCAGAGGAAGCAGAAGACAAGATACATTTGCTCCGTACAGACAGTCTTTTATAATTCACTGTATTAATTTCAACCATTGTCCTTGCCAGCACAGGAGAGAGTAGCAGGCTCTGAATTGCAGAGCAGACACAGACCTCTGCTACTGGTTCCCTCCAACAGAAAACTGAAGAGGCACAGACAGGGGTAACCCCTTAGATCGGCTACAGCTTGTGAATGGGAAGCCAAAAAGGCAGTACGACATAAAAAGGCTGGGCACTGGATAGCACTTGATAATCCTGGGATCTTTCTTCTAGGTCTGTTGGGTCACTTTGAGTGAATTTCTTTCTTTCTCTCTCTCTTTTTTTTTTTTAAAAAAACTCATCTTTCAAGCTATAAATTCCTCCATGCGCTTACTACCTGTCATCAAATGTCTGCACAGAGCCTAATGCAACCACCCTGAATATCCTGTCCTGCTCAGCCATCACCACCTTGACATGCAGGTACCAGTCTGGTCGGGCAGCAGCTGTTTATCTCCACGGCCTTTATTTCTTCTCCAATGACTGCATATATTTGTGACCTGCTGAGGCAGCAAAGGATTACATATATGAAAGAAGTTTAATAGGTGGAAAACCACACACATACAGAACACACCAAAACCAAACTGCACAAATACAGATTTGTTTCGGATCCATGAACACTCTCTTGATACAAACAATAGTAATATTAGCAAAAATAGCTTCTTCAGCCTTTCCTGAGGTGGCTACCTCAACCATGTCTGCTATGTAGAATCTTTTTCAAATATCTGGGGAAAGACTGCAGAGAAATATGAAATTGGAAGTTGCTCTGACTGGTACACACTGATGAGAAAACAGGTCTTTGAATTTCAAATAAAGCCAGGAGGACTACAGAAGCATGACAAAAGCACTTCCCATATTAGAGGGCATGTTCCAGGAAAGCAATTAACATCCCACCTCCTGTATCGCCACCACTGGAGACCTTGTATGTTAACAACTGTTGACATCTGCTTGCTTACTCCATTTCCCCCTTTGCACATTTAGCTCTTAAAGATGAGTGTTGTTTTCTTAACGGCAACCCTTTTATTAGTGATAATAACAATGCTTCAACGAGACAATTACAAAGCAGCCTCTTGAGAGGCTTAGGACTCATTTCCCCTTGTGCTAAATATGTCAGGATCCGTGTCTACAGTTTGACCAAGAAGTTGTTTAAAAACTTTCCCACAGTGATATATTGTTCTGTTGCTATCAATTAGTGGACATCAGGAGAGTGATAATGTGGAACTTTACTGAATTTTCCACTTTAGGTCACCTAACGCTAGGTCAACAGTGAGTGCAGACAGCATCCTAGCCCCTGCTCACAACACACATCACAAGCGTAGCTTATTTTCCCACCTTTGCCATGTTAAACACTTCTAATTAACTTTGCAGTAAAATCTACACCCAGGAGAAGGGGACTAAGGAGGAAACTTTCAAAATGTTACAATCCCTAGAAAACAAAGCCTCCACCTCCTATGCCTGCCTCTCCTGATTGCAAGTTGTTGCGATCTGGCTATGTGGTACAAGTCCCATTCACCACCCAGGAGAAATGAGGGAGTCTGTGAGTGCAGGCTCCACAAGACAGCTACGCTCCGAACAGTGTACAAGGCTGGTGGCAGTGTCAGACAGTTGATGTTTCCCGGCAAGACAAGGTCTGTGTGTATGCACTGAGGGGCAGAGACAGAGAAGGAGACATTTTTCATAGGTACTTTCCATAAGGTACATTTCTCAAGATGGTATCCTAGACCTAACTGCTTAGTGCTTTTTCATGATCTGTACACTCACAATTTAAAAAAAATAGCACCATCTAAGTGAAAACAATGAAGTAACCAGAGGATAAGAAATTATTTTTAAAGGCTCTCTTACTTGACTAACCTCGAAACTGCTGATTTTAAACAGTGGAAATTGGGGAGATGATTATGCATCATCTTATTTCTAAATGTGTGCTTTAACAGAACGTACTTTTTTCTCATCAATGGACAGTTCTGAACAAAATGCATGGACAGGTGTTGAATAACAATTTACTAGTGGCAGAAAGATCTTTCCAAAAGACCAAACCAAATGAGTGTTAAAAAAATACAATTTTAGTTAGATGAAGAAAATTCTACACACAAATTACATTTTCCTTTGTCAGATTCATAAAAAGAGCTCTTGAAATATTGTATCTAAAATTTATTTTGGGAACAAAAAGGATTCAGCTGTCAAATCCTCGTCCATAGCAGAGATTTATGGGGATACTTGACCAAGACACAGTTATTATTTTGAGAGTAAGATTCATCTTCTACAGTGTTTATATTTGTACTAGTAGGATCTTTCTTTGCCCTTCTTCTCTCCTTTCCTGGCACAGAGCTTCTTCGTTTATAACATCACCAGTCACTGTTGCCAAGTTGCCAAGAATTTTCCTCTTCCATTCTCTAAATTCTGCTGTGTGTGTAAGCTCACACAGGATCAGATTAAGCACCAGAATATGTTCTGTTAAACAGAATTTATTCTAGACCTTCAGCTCCCAGTCCAACATTATAAACTAATTCCTCTTTCCCTTTAGGCAGCATTTGAGAAAGAAGCTTCTCTATGAGACTTGCAGCTCATGCAGACTCCAAGGGATAAGCTGTCAAAACAGTGCATTGAAGGTGGTACATCCCCTAATCCTCGTGCCCATTTGCACCACAGCAGGGTTCTGTCCTACACACTGCTCAAATACCGATACTGAGTTTTATTTTTTCTTTCAAAAAGTAGAATTTACGTATTTTAACCTATTACCTGATAACAACTTAGGATATAATTTTTTCTACACAGAATAGGGGATGGTACATTCCCATAAATTTGAATAAGAGGCTTAAGCCATGTGTGATATTCTTTATCACCTTCAGCAGCTCAGACAGTTTTCACTGAACTCTTTCCTCCTTGCATCTCAAAGATCAAAAGGATTTGTTTGGCCCATGTTTAACAGCTAGAATTTGGCTTCATTCTCTTATTTTCATCACAAAGCTTTACATTTGTCTTTTATATGCTATCATAATTAGGACAAAATGGTCAAACAAACGGACCCAGATCACTTAACAGCATTTTTGTGAGTTATGTAGCTGCATTTTGCTCTGATTTTATGCATATTTGTGAGTTTCTTAGAAGACAGAATGGGAAGTTACTCTCTGCTTGATAAACCTCTGAAAACAGAACAGAACCAATCATACTGCTTATATTTAACTCCTGAAGGAAACTGGCAAGTTAGAGTAATCAGTTATTGTCATATATGGATCAAAGTACATCAGTATTGTCCTCACTGGAGCCTTTTCCTAAATATGCACCATGGTTACGCTTATAATGGCAAATTAAATGGTCCCAGGCATTATAACTCAGTTGTCTGTCCCATCCAAACCTGGCACTCTGGTCCAGGTCATCTGTCCTGGACAGTTTGGGGATATGGTTTGGCAGGTAGCCCTCCCAGGAGCAGGTTGCATGTGGTCACCATGGTCTGGAGGATAGGAGAGTTTAATAACATGTGCGTGGTCTGTCTCATGCCAGCCAGCCTTGGTGCCAGACAAACCAGGGCACATTTAGTTTACTGGAGCAGATGAAGCCTGTGGGTCCGAACCTCTTCTCATTGGTTTTATACCTGTATAATTCCACAGATAAGATGATATTATAACATAAATAAAGTTGACATGTTTTCTGCCTCCCTAGAGCAACTCTAGTGTATCTCTTCAGAGTACAAGTTAGACACTGTGCTCTGGAAGTTGTATGATGAAAACCTGGTGGCCTGAGCTACCTCGATATTCTGTGGCTGTCCACTTCATAGGATAGCCCACTCCCAGCATCACTGGGTATAAAAAGAGCTTCACAGCATCACTCTGTTCTGTGCCAAATTAATCCCTGATGCAGACCATGCTTTGGGCCCTAAACTTGAATGCATTTGTTACTGATTCATAAAAGGTAAGTGAGAAGGAGGACTCTCTTTCTAATCTGTCTTGCTACTTGGTTCACTAAGGAACACATAATCCAGAGTCAACAGACCCTCAAAGGAAAGAATGATTGATGTCTTAAATCAGGAGAGATCTAAATCCTGGGTTTTCAAAACCTTTCATCAAAAGGGAAGATACAGATGAAGCAACAGACATCACGGGGCAACTGCAGAAGTCTCTCTTTGGTTACGAGCATGTTTTCCAGCTGTGTGGGTTGTGTTATAGCGCTGAGCACTGAACATACCAACATTAGCTGTGCACAAGCAGGCCAGCAGCACCTCTCTCATGCAGAACTAGATCACTGTGTCAAAATAACTCTCCCATGCTAGCTTTTACACCTGTGCATTCTCCAGCATCCATGAGGATATGTTTTTGACAAAAAGTAGGTTAATCTGTTTTCCCGCATGTCACTCTTCTTTCACAGTAATGAATGCTTTAGGTCTTCAAAAACACCTTTTAATCCTGACGCTTTTTCTTTTTTTTATATATATAAAAGAAAGCTGATCTCATCGAGCTGCAGAGTTCCTGGGGGCATGTAATGACACACTGATGACTGCAAGGAAAAGATCTGAACCTGCAAAAGTGCCTGTACTTGTTTAATTTTAACTACATGAACTGTCCTGCTGAAGTCAACGGGACTACCACTGTGAGTAAATTTAGGTGCATCTGTCACTTCAGGGATAGATACTAAATCTGGAGAGTGTACAGTCATTTAGATGAGAGGAAAATATATTTTGTACAGTATAGCAAGGTACCTAGTGTGCCCAGTTACAAAAAATTATATTTTATGTAATGAGTATTTTCAGCTGATCTTTAAGCTTGATTATTCAATATAATGCAAAAGGCCAAAATGGGTGGCAGCAAGTTAAACCACACTAGGTAAAGAGCCAGAAGACAACCACAGTCTTTCTACCATGACTTACTTTGGAGTGACCAGCACCCAGAGAGGTGAAACTGGGGAACCTTCCCTGTACTCAGATGAGTACATAAATTGTAATTGTTTCTGTAACCTCTAAAAACTTCCCATAAAATTTAGAATAGGTTAGTTTGATCCAGTGCATGCAGGTTGACTAATAATAGAGGCCTGAGGTGCGAGTACTTTCAAATGCCCTAAAAAAATGCATTTTTTTCTCCCTGTGTCTTGGTATCACACTCAGAAATGAAGAATAATGTAACACCTTTTTTAAATGATACAGATGACTAACACAATACAATGGCATAAATACATTGGATCCTCACCCCTGCATCACTCTATATGAGCACAATCTGGTACTCTGTATAAGGCCTGAGCAATACTGGAGTAAGCTATAGCTGGGTACTTTTTGTTATCATCAGCCTCTGCCTAGATCATGTAGTCTAGTATGTCATGTAAATATATATTTTGAGTTATCCATTCTAGCTCTCCACCTAAATGTTATAGAAAGTTTTTCATGTGGCTAGAGCAAAATGACAGCATTTCTGCTAGACACTATTATTGCTGCATTTACCATCTACAAAATGACTTACCATTTTATATAATCATTAAAGTTTTATGGCCCTGCTGTCATTGTGAAAGTGACATGCTGACATTTTCTATTGTGCATTATATCTAGCAATATGAAATAAACAGCAGTTAGACAGTCTCTTTCCTGTGTCTTTTCCTGTGTTGCTCCTTTTCTTTAAATGTTTTTTAAACTTCCACAGCAAAACTCCTGTCAGGTACTTTGTTCCATCCTAGAAAATAGTGTTGGGATAGTTAGATATTACTACAGACTCAGAACTGTTAGTAATAGACAACAGTCTACCAAATTACTACTGAAAACAAGATGAATTATTGTGCTGTCATTTTTGCTGTAGGAATTTAATGCTCTACTAATAGTTATTTCACTAAAGCCCAAGGCTATGAGTTCACACCTTAAGTGCCAAATTATAGTGGAACTCCATATTAATGTCAAAGCCTTGCCATCCTATATTCCAGAGTGTGAAGACCTTGCCTTCTCCAGTCTTTATGTATGTTCTTTGAGACCAAACAAATTTTCTTTATTAAGTTATTACATATGTTCCTCATCTGTAATTACAGTGGAATTTTCCCCTCATATTTTTTTTTTTATTTTTGCTCTTGTCTGATTAAAAAAAATGTTGCTCAAGAGAATTTCTGAAAGTTTCATTTAAAAAAAAAATCTCTAGGTAGTGTAGAGAAAGCTGCATGGTCAGCAAAGGATGCACCAATTAAAGAGAAGCACAGTGCTGGCAATTTATAACTTAATGAAAACAAGTTTGCTTATACCAGAGGGAGACATATCACAGCATACCTGCCAGGTTCCTGTATGTGCTCCCTAATCATCTATTACTAGCAGCAGGATCCTGGGCTACTTGGATCTTTCATTTAAAGAAGTACTGTCCTTCATGTTTTTATTATACTCATTTTCAGCTGCTTCTTCTCCTACAAACCATCCCTCTGTGTTCACTAGATTAAGCCTTCTACTTTCACACAGCTGATTACTTGTGTGTAACTTACACCATCATTATACTGTTATATATGTCGTTTATGAATTTGGCTGAGAAAGGACCCTGTTTTTCATCTTACTTAATTATGGGCTATACTATACTGTCAATTTTAAGCAACCTCTAGGAGGAATAGGGAGATCTACTTAAATATCTGACACCATGACACGATTTGCATGTGTTTGCACCCTATTTAAAGGTGTATATTGCTTTTGTGTGTGAAGAAAGAATTAGTGGATTATTTGTAGTCATAAGTTCTAGTTAGGCTTCAGCTAAAGAAAAGTGAGGAATTAGCTATCTAAAGAATGTCATTAATAATCCTGGTCAAATAAACCATGATTAGCAAACTGACAGATCCTAGCATTTTTCTTTGCTTTGTTGTAGTATATACTCACTCAAAATGTCTTTAAAGATGTTAATTATCTGTGCCTTTTACCACCTGAAGATCTTATGTTTGTCACAGGATTTTCTCAGCTATGAGATCTAAATTCAAAGAGTTATGGAGAGTTGAAAATGGAATGCTATGTGAAGAAAAAAGCACCATGCTGACAGTGCTTTAAGGCCATTAACACATCATTGGGAGCACAGCTATACAAATAGCCAGACATAAGAGATCAACTGTCTTGTAAAAAAATACAAATTCTCAGGAAAATCAATATTTTGAGGGAGACATAGTGAAGATGATAACATAAATATTGACTCAAAGTAGCAAGATATAATACATATTACAGTCAGTATGATGTGGACTTCTGCAACAGTTTGGGCTGTACGAGGAACCCAGGATTGCACTAGCCTGAAAAGAAAAGGCTATGCTTGAGCTTAAGGCAAAATGTAAAGTAATCATTGACTGCACAAGCAGTTAGTGTATGCAAGCAGCTATAATGTATCCTATGTTAAAAAGCAGAACCCTGTTAGATATATGAGCATACCTAAAAGGATAAAACATCGATGTAACAAGGGTATTTGTTATGTTTCAAGAATTATTGCTCACTAATGATAACCACAACGTTTTGCTTTTGTTTTGATGCATTTATTCTGTGTTATTAGAATTTCATGTTATGAATATCCCAAGTCTCTCAGCTGGGTTTCTGATAAGACATCTTTGAGAATTTTGGCCTGAACTGTATTGCACACTAAAATCTCAAAACCTTTAGTTGCTATTGGTAACTATTAGGATCCACATTTGACAGGTGAAGAAACTGACTCTTAAAAATATAACTTTCCCATGTTCGAAAGCATACCTGAAATTTTACTGCCTAACCTTTTGTGGGGTATGAAATCGGTCAAGGTGTCTCAGCCCCCCCAAAAGATAGTACATTCATGTGCATAAAACTAGTGATGGAGATAAAAGCAACAGCCTTTGGACTCTCACTCTTTTCCCAATTTTTTTTTTCATATACATTTAAAGCATATGGGTTTGGAAATTAATAACATGAAAAAGCTACAGTCCCTGAGCATTCACATAGTTATGCTAGTAGTAAGATAATTACATTGGCATAATTTATTTATGTAAATGTATGGATGGGAACAGTATGTTGCTATAACCACCACATGCAAGAAAACACATGCAAGCAAACTACTATTCACTCAGTGGCTGCAAGACAGACAGCAAAGGGGGCATCATAGCATTAGAAGCATCAGTTTCTGAGTGTAAGCTAGAGTATGCAGCTGAGCTGGATCCCAGGTTTTTCCTCTTGAACTTGTCTCATGATGTAACTGAACAAGCAGGTAGGAAAAAAGTCCTTTCAGCAAACAAGGACAAAGAGATGGAAATTAAGCCTCGACAGTGGAGACATAACAGACAGAAGAGGGATAGTCTTGTATTCACTGTCAGTGCAACATATCTAAAAATATGTATAACCCGAATAAACACTGAGATTGTGATTCCTCAAAGCCTGCCACGAGCTAAGATGCAGGAACACAAACTGCTCTATCTACAGCCAGGCCCTCACCACAAAAATGAACAAATATCTCAAGATTTTTTTCATGTTCACAGCACCACTGACTATGGATCAGTTGGTTATAAAGTAAGTCTATGCAGGAGCAGCCTTTTTTTTTTTCCAATGAACCATGGCTTCCTGGTATTCTTAGGAAAGGAATGTGATCCTTATAAATTCCCAACCACGGTTTTTAATCTGAGTAGTTCTAAGTCACACTGATTGATAATTCAGCAGAGTGACAGGCTGAGAATAAGGTAATGATCCACCCTAGACACAAGAATTGACTCAAGTCATACCTTTCAATATCCTCCAGAAGCACAAAGCCTGGAGATCTTCACTTAGGGCCTGTCTTTGTAAGGAGGTGGTCCAGAATGACAAATATGTGATGAGTATCAGGTGGACAGTCTGTTCAAAAAGTTATGTCTTATTTAGCTTGATGCATTTTGAAAATGAATTAAGCTGATATGTACAGAACTCGTAGGGCATACTTGCACAGACTGGCACCCTAGCTCAGACATAACATGGTTACATGACTTCCAGAGCAGAGCTAGTCCATATCTAGCCAAGCCAAGCACAGAGAGAGAGAACAAGCTGCTCACTGTACCCATCAGTGCAGACATGCCCAGGATGGGGAACAAAATTGTCCAAATGGAGAGAGACTTATTCTGATATTTACAATGTAAATTCATGCCTTAGTTTTCTGCACAACAGTTTTTACATGCAGGCATACCCTTTTAGGGAGTGAAAAGCCGGAGGGGACTTCCAAGCTGGTCAGCCTTGGCTGAAAATGCAAAGCAGAGAAGGAGGCAGGCAGCAGATTCAAAAGCCCTGCAAGACTCTGTAAGAATTGTCAGTTCTTCTGCTTTAAGCTCAGGATAATCCAGGACAGAAAACAACATCAATAAACTTAATACAGTTGTTGAGGTTAGTTGCTGAATCTTGTTCTGTTGCCTGAATTTTTTTAGAAATTTGTGGCGGGAGAGTTCTGGTCGTGCCTGCACCACACGCTTCCTGAACTTGGCAGCAGTATCAGTCAAGCGTATGTTAGAAAACTGCCCTAAGTCCTGACCAAAGGGCAAAGTGTAGTTACATTACAGGAGCAGTAGTGTGAGGAGCATGGTGTGACTCAGAGAGGCTTCCCAGCACAACTCCAGGGCTACACCCAATATTATCCTCTGTGCATTTCTGCATGCATCCTTCTAAAGTAGGCATGGTCCCAGAACAAGCTGCAGACATTTGCATATAAGCCAATCACCTGGGCAGCCCTGAAGAAGTAAAAGAGGTATACCAAAGGCACATTTCATCTCATAATAAAATAGATACCACCAGCAGGCAACTGGGGAGCACAGGGGAATGGCAAAGGGGAACTAGCTCAGATGTAGAAGTCCACAGTTACACTGGGATTCAGTTGCCTAAGCATAAGCACTTGGTGCTGACTGAGACAAGACAGGATGTATGAACTGGCCTCATGGGGCAGCAGATGTGACACATATCCCATGGGGCACCAATGCCCTTCCAGAATCGCAGCTGGAGAGCACGTGGGATGACCCTCAATGGGAGCGATCAAATGTGCATGTCAAATGGTAGAAGATGCCCACATCTAAGCAACTGGACTGAGATGAACTTTAGGGTGACCTGCATCATCCTCCAGTGACTGTGTTGACTAGACCACCATTCATTGACTATAGCAGGAGTTCAGACTCCTATCACCTAGGCACCGACATGTAGATACTTAGATTTTTGTCTCATTCTACATGTCTCATAAGCTGCAGTTAGGTGAGATGAATCCAGTGATGGAGTCACTGCATATGGATAAATAATTGATTATTTAAAATACATTAATCACAAGGTTTCAGACTCTTCTGCTCTGAAAGCTTATCAGAACACAATGGAGATGCTGACAAAGACGAAGCAATGCTTTTTTTCCCTTCAGCTTACATGCCGAGTTTTGAAGATTTGAGATCAAACACACAGCCCTGTTTGGAAAGAGCTAGTTTACAAATCTGGCTTGACAACGTAATATACTTTAAGTGAGCTTTCCACACATCCATCAGATACTATTTCTGCTGGTTGAATTCCAGCAGAGCACTGCATGAATAGCTAAAAGCAAGCATTGTTCAGAAGGAGAGTTCAGTACCTTCCACTGAACTGAGCTACTTTGATATAGTTAAATGATAAACTGATTAAAGTCAATTGAGACATTTAAAGGTAAAAAATCTAAGTGACAGCAGGCCTTTCCCTCTTTTACCCATATCCCCTTCCAAACCCCTTTCCATGCTTGGGAAAACTCATTGTAGTTGATGTAGCATTGCTTTTGCTGGCTCGCTAGGAAGCTGAGATCAGGCCCTAATTAACACAGAGTTGTCACAGACCCTACTGTATGTATGCTCAGTGACCACAGAACAAATGGCTGCAATACGTTCTATAAACAGTGCATTAAAGGCTACAGAAGACTTCTAGGAATGGAGCTGGAACGAAGCTGCGGCAGCCACTGGAGCAAATCTGCAGATGCACTCCCATCAGCATAGGGCACGTACATCGCTCACATATGTATGCACATCAGTGCTCACACACTTACACAAGCCCGTGTTTGGAGAGGAATGACAAGCTCTGTCGGGCAGCCTAAAATTAGTGGCTGGAGTTCAGTTTCGTACCACCATCCTGGGGAGAGCCAGCTGCTGCTCTGTGCAATACATGGGCTGTGTCTATGTTAGCAAGTAATGCAGTGCAACAGGAGCAGATCTATGGGCCTGCCATCCACACTACACATGCATTTAAACTAGCTCTGCGCTGGGTCCCGTGGACTGCCCATCAGCAGCTGGTATGTATTGTGGTCTGGTTTAGCTTTATCAAAGAGAATCCAGTCCAGGAGCTCTGAGACCACTCTAAAATGCAAATCAAAGTGCAGTAAAAGGAGATGATCAGGAGATTTGCCTCAAAAACCTGCACCTGAACTGAACTGAAATTAATGTAGACACACCAGTGAAGTATCACTATAACTGGCCCGTGTGTGCGTATGTGAGTAGTATACCCTTCTTGCCCTTAATGATAGGATATGCATCTTTTTTTTTCGGATTCCAGGCTGCAGAGAAACCTTAGGTCTTGGCACTATAAATGTTTCAATATCAGTTTGTGGAGGGTTCCTGTGTTAAACACTATGACCAGGCCAAAACTGATTATTTTTGCTCTAAGAGAGAAAAATGATCATCTCTGCTCCAGCATGAGACCCTCCCTGTGGAGAGGGATCAAGGTCAAGGACTGGAAGAGGCCAGGCGGGGTGGTACCGAGCGTGAGCCGCCTGGTGCCAGGCCAGCGATCACTGCCAGCTGTCCTCCTCAGGTAAGCAGACCGAACATCTGCCCTGCTCCTGGGCAGGGCTGAGCGCCTCAGGAGCCTGGGCGCCAGCCAGACGCCCAGCTGGGAGGCCAGAAGCTGCGGGAGAGCATGGAGGGGCGAGCAAATGCCTCTCATCAGGCCCCAATTAGCACAGGCGTGACGGGGGAGGATGCTTCCCCTTCAGTCTGTTAGAGGCTTGGCAGAAAAACAGGAGAGAGAGACACACACACAAAGTGCGAAGAGAAGGAAAGCAGTAACAGAGTGGGTGAGAGGACAGGGTGAAGGGAGTGGGAAAGATGGACAGTGGAGGTTACAGGCTCTGACTGAGATAAAATCACAGATGTTGGTAAGTGCATTTCAGCTTTCCCCGGTGCAAAGCTTTTGTCTGATGGCTTTGGCAGTAATCTAATTCTCCTTACCTCTGTCTCAAGCTCCACAGGGTAAAAATAGGGATGAATAGCTATGTCTCGCCAGTTAAGAAAGCAGAATCTTGCTGTTGTGAACATGGTCTCCGCTCCCACTGGTTTTGCCATGATTTCTGATGTTGAGTTACACAGAACTATGTGCTATGTAAACGGTGGTCATAGGCCAGGTTTCAAATATGTACTGTATACACCATTGCTTTCAATTAGACAGCATGAAGCAGAAAAGAAATATTTCATATAAAGGGGTAGCCTGGTTTAAAAAGAAAGGATGGAAAATTTATATTCACTTGGAAGAAAATGCATTCTTTGGTGCAGAGGTCAGCACTGATTTAGGTGGTTTTTAAGCCCTATTTGGAAGGTAAGATGGGATTTATGTGGTTCACAGCCTTCATGCTTTGCCCTTTCTCAAGAGGTGAACTTCATCGTTATTGTATTTCTCCATCCCAACTAGTAGCACAAAGCCCAAACTACATAACAGCTCTGATAGCACAAGGATTTGGGAGCATGGCCACTTCAAATTATGTGTAAGATGATTTATATGTTCATTAAAAACATTGTCTGTTATCTGTCTTCTCTGACCAGAAAAGAAAAGGTTTTCTTGTTTTCTTTTTTTTTCTTTTTTGTTTACTCTGTAGTGCAGCGTGGAAATGGAAAGCTGATTTTTTCCAGCTGACATCCTTGCTGATCACCCCTTTTTGATCCCTAAATTCTTTTAAAACACATTATGGAAACTTACTGAACTATGTATAATTTCAGCCTGTTCAAAGAATAATATAAAAGCATAAAAGGAAGAGTGTTGACCTTAAAATTCAAAGCAACCTGGCTATTTGACTTGCCATATCTGTTTATATATTCAGTGTTAGAAATGCTTAGATAACATTTTCAGAACAAAAGCATCTCTCAGATAAGCCAGTAGTAAACAAATGTGTGCATACTTTGTCTAGAGTACTTTTAAGATTCTAAAAAGGTTAAATAATGATTAAATTATACTTTAATAATTATTTAAATTATTTTAAAATGAAAGATTATGATTAGTCAAATGATAGGTTAAGCTTTTTACACTGTTAGATTCCTTCAAAATGCTTTGTAAAGGTTCAGGGAGCATCAGTGTCTTTGGATAACTTGACAGGATGCAAGTTATTTTTATTTCTTGAGTGATCATATCTCTGAGCTAACAAACTTGCATGATGCTGTTTGTCCTTATCTCTGACTGAAGACAGTGGGGACTAGAATTGTTTATAACAGCATTGCCTGATACCTTGGATAAAGAGCTACGAGGAGAACACGCTGTAATTTTTCGCCATCTATAGCCTTTCTTTTCACCCCCACCATGCTCATATAATTTAACCTCGCTGAAGCAGCAGGCGTAAGAAGCAAGGAGAAAAGAGAACCTGGGAACGTTTTGGCTTCACAGATGACTCTGGTGCTCTCAACAAGTCCGTGCAGGTGTCAAATGAGTCACAAACCATTCAGCAAATGTCAGCTTTGCTGAAATCAGATCAGAGGGCAGGTCCACGTCCTGCAAAGCAGCATGTGGAGCCAGAGGCAGCGCTGGATCTGTGGGGCCCCAGGTAAGGGCAAGCACAGTCCCCCAACCCACGCTTTGGCTGGCCTGCCCCGCTGCCCCGCTCCCACATACTCCCATCCCACTCACCAGGAGCCTCCAGCTCTCCCCAGAGCTGCTGGCTTCACGAAAGCTTTGTAATGGCCAAACTTCACTCCTTGAGCCTCGAGAAGGCTTAGCCCAAGAAGGGAAATGGTGTTGATCTCAGCGTTAACCCATTGGCCCGCACACAGGCATACCAGGGCTGGCTGCACAAGACGGCAATGTCCAAAACCCACACTGACTTCAAAAGAGTCAAGAGGATACTCAAGTTTAGCATCGGTTAGTGCCTGTTTACATACCATCTTCCCCTTTCTGGAAAGTGCTCTAGTTCAGTTTGGGCATGATGCTCGCTGCTAGAAAATCGGAAGGATCAAACTGGCGCTGCTGTAAGTTGGGGATCCTTGGGAGAACCACACACAAATGGTGCACAAAGCCCCCTTATTTGGAGACTTGTTTCATGGCTGTTTGGAACATTTTTTTTCCTGATAAGATGAAACGGAAATAATGAAAACTATCTGTTCAGTCATTTTTTAGAACCAGTCTTAAACCAGAGGATTTCACCTAATCATTTTTTGTATAACATATTGCATCACTTCTGTTTGTTTGATTCTTAGTTTCTTTACTTTCATAAGGAGTTGAACACAGTGCTCCTAAAAAAGTGAATGGAATAAACACGATGAAAAGATAGTACATAAAAATATAGTTGATTCATTAAAATAGTTTTATGTAGTTTTATTTTGTGTTTTTTCAATTTTGGGGATGGGGTTAGAAAATGTGGTTATGGAGGAAGAAGAAATTTAAAGCCATTTTGTAATTAGTACCTGTAGCTATTCTTGAACTTTTAGCAATGAGAAATGCATTCAGTTAGGCCTACATTACTGGTCTCCCTTTAAATTTGATTGCTATTAAAATAATCAAGATTTTTCTATTCATAGCAGGTGAACAATAAACAGAGGCTATTTTTTCTCTCTAGCACAGGCTGACTTTCAGTGGGGGTAAATAATTACTTTATACTGCAAACAAAGAGTATATGAAATTTCTTTTTAAGTCAGTTGATTTTAATATGAGTTATAATTTGTTTATTTTTGCCCAAACACACTTTAAGTGCTTTAAAAATCAGTAAAATGTACAAACCAGAAGCCTAAAATCTAGATAGAAAATTAAACAAATGGATTATGACAAAAATGGAAATAAGTGTAAAAGAGTATGTAATTATCAGCTATTGACATTTTTGTCTTACTCCTCTTGTTCTGCAAAATCTATATGGTCTTTATATAATCCTTCCCTGCAATACTATTTTTATTTCTAGTGTATAACCTGGTCTGACCTCATAGCTGATCCTGCTGTGAGCAGGATGTTGAACTAAGGACCTCCTGAGGTCCCTTCTAACCTAAATTTTCCTATGGTTCTATAATGTGTGCAAATTTGACTTATCCCCCTGTTCTGAGCCTAAGTTTGCTTGTAGGTGACGTCAGTGTTGTCGAATGCATCCATTCCAGATGGTGACCCCAGTTCCCAAGTCTGTGAAGTGCCGGGAGAAGGCATACTGCCCATTCCCACCCTGCATCTCTGGGCTATCTGCATCATCCCCAGGCCCATCTGCTCTGGACTCCTGTGCTATTCTTCCTGAGACATAATTACTGCTGGGGTGGACAGATTTAGTCCAAAATATCTGCAATGGGAGTCTTGTACTGCAGTCTACGAGGGTGAACTTGCATGAGAACTGCCTGCCCAAGGGTGTGATGTCAGAGCTCGCAGGGTGCAAAACAGGTTGGAGTAGAGCCAGCTGCAGAAGGAACCAGATATGGTGCAGCTTGGTCCATAGGGCCTGCTGGAGGGGCTTCTGGCATGAAATCTTGCTGAGCAGCCCCCAGGAGAAACATCTGTTGCGAGAGAGGGGTGGCTGGAGCCCTCTGCCGCAGGGCCAGCATGGGTAGCCAGCGGATGAGTGTTCACCTTCCCTCCTCGGCCCTCTTCTGTGAAGGCAGGTCACAACACATCCCTTGTTTCGCCTCACCACTAATTCTAGCCTCTTCTTCTAGTTCATTGCACCGTTATGTACGTTACCCTGTCTGATTCCACAGCCGTTCCCCCTCAAGAGCAGCCTTCACAGAAGTCACTTTGGATGTCTGATCCAAATCACAGAGAATCCTCCAGTGCAATTTCCACTGATTTTTAGACTAGGCCAAGAGCTCCAGTAGCCGTTTCCCCTGTCCCTTTTCCCAGGACTCCTGAATGTCATTTTACATCACTCTCTAACATGCAGCTCAGACTCTAATAAACCCCCCAAAAGCCTTGAACATCTACTTTGGAAAATCAGTTTTTTCCCCTTTTTATTTTGCTCTATAAAAGACGTCTTAGGAAGTCTTAAAAATATGCACTGTTTTATAGAGAGGATGTCATAACTAAGGCTCCTCTGCCAGCTATACTTGCAAAGATGCAAAATAGTAAGAAATAAGTAGACAGCTATTTGATAACAGGTAAATTCCTAGTTGGATACTGAATAGTCAAATGGGATAGATTATTAAAATCTCTAATGCTTCCAGTTCTTTTCTGCTCACTGACTCATCTTTCTCAGTGCAGGAAATAAGATTGCATGTGAATCCTTGCAGTCTAGCAGGCCCTCAAGACCTGCAGGAGCCGGTCCCAGCAGCAGTGCGGCACTTTCTGCGAACTTCGGTCTCTGTCATTCTTCCTAACAAGGCAGCACCGGAGTGTCATGTAAGAGGAGGTAACAGCAAGATGTTTGTCTTCCTTTCTCAGAGAGCTCCTTTCCTACTGTTTCCATCAGAAATTTGAAGTGATACACCAGCTCAAGTTAGGGCTGAACATCTTACTGTCACATGAGTAGATGTTTGAGGGGTAGGAGTTGACACATTTGTTAAAGAAGTCTGGACCACTGATTCCCAGAAAAATTCCACAGTACAAATAACTACGTGAGTCTGTCCAGAGCTGTTGCTTCAGCACCAGCATGATACGATCTGACTGCATCTGTAATTTTGTTTAATGTAGCTGCTACAACATAAACCTAATGAAGCTGAAATACTGGGGCTTATGTTTATTTGTTTTGAATATCTTTGGAATTGATATAATTATACAGAAGAGTTAAGCCATTTTACTCTCATTATCCAAAATGTTATTTAATCTTCAGAGGCAATCAGATTAGAAGAAATCTTTTATCGCTTTCAAGATAAATTCCTATAAATCAGGAATTATAAAGAACTTGTAATCAGGTCATCTCAAGACGATAGGGAATGTTATTCTGTTCTTATGCTGAGCTCAGGTGATGTTGGGGTGTATTTTGAAGGTCTCTGAAATCCAAAGGGAAGGGCATGCATTGGTTTTGTTACACATGGCATGATTTCACAATGTAAAAAAACATGTCACAGAATCCAATTACAACACAGATGTTCCCAAGCTTAGTTAAAACACAACTCTATAGTATAAGAGGAACTTACTCATCTCCCTTAACCAAGGCTGAAAATTATCAAATAGGTTCAGTCAAACTCGGAATTAGTATATGTATAAAACTGTTGCATGTTACAGTGAGTATCTTGAGAAGGTCAAATAGCCAATGAAATACATTTGTATTGGAGACGGTTACATCCATGTCCTCATCCTTATTCTCTGGCCCTGAGGCTCACCTGACATGATTTGGCCATATCAAAACCATTCAACTCTGTTATTAGCCAAACAGGATGCACTTTCAACTGCTCATTGGGAAGTGGTGACTAGCACTTGCTAACTCCCAAATCAAGCACAGCCAATGTAGCCTGTATGTCCTCTCTGTAAATACATACAGATCAGACTGCAAACCCCTTTTTAGGCTTGGAAGATATTTACTTTTTATGTCTGAGCTGAACCAAAAACCTTAGAAAGTGATAGGACAAACTATCACATGTCCATCAAGAAGTGAATTGCAAATTCGTGTGTTCAGGATTACAGGAAAGAAATTGAAAAATATTGAAAAAAATGTAGAAAATGACCAGGCCCCTTAGCAGTGAGGAGCACTGGTTCCCTATGTGGAAGTGTAATATACAGAATTATATGGCCAGTAGCTCTGCTAGAGACACCATGCAAGATCTCTTCCAGAACTAGATTAATATACAGGAAGTGCATAGGTTGTCTTTAGTCAGTTCTTTGTAGATTACATAAGGAAAGACCACGTTTACAGAAGATTGAGAGATTGCTAGCTGTTTCTAAGTATTTCATAGACACAACAAAACCTTAGGAAGGCAGCAATCATGATTTTATCCAAATTATTATTACAGAAGTGATGAAAATCTTAGTCATAAGATCATGGGCTTCATATGTTACAACTTCTGGCACTGTGCTCTGCAGCTAGTATCTGTAGTGTTTTGCTGTTTGACTGATATATGTATTTCTTTAAACATTAGGAATTGTGTCCATGATGGATAGAGCTGGACAAATTTATTCAACAGATTTTAGTTTTCTTTCTGAAATTCATAACTACTCATATCTCATCTGGGATTTTTCTGTGTTTATTGATTATTTGTATGTAAAGCTGTCAAATCTATTTTGACCCAATTTCAAAACCACTCCAAACATCCCTGTAAATATTTTCACTCTCTTTTGGTCAAATAGCTATAGAACTTGCAAGTTACATTTAAAGGAGCTGTGTGATTAGCAGTGATTTCTCTCTCTCTCTCTCTCTCTCTCTCTCTCTCTTTGTGTGTGTGTGTGTGTGTGTGTGTGTGTGTGTGTGTGTGTTGCCATCTTCTTTGCCACCAGCTTTTGAAAAGCTGCCCAGCTTAAGTCACTGCTGGAGCTTAATAGATACGAAAAATGTAGAGTACATCTAATGCTATCACTGCGGTTTCAAGAGTTTCTTCTACTAGAACAAGGAAGTGGACCACATGCTCAGTTGTGATGGCATAATGCCACAGTGCTGAGACTCCCGTGGCCATTCTCTAAGGAAAAATATATCAAAATTTTTGCTTTAATATAAACATTTTGGGCTTAGTGAATCACAACTTTCTATGAAATGTTTAGTGTGCTCTACAGAAAATAAATGAGATAAATAGAGCAAGGAATGGGATTTCTAGAGGTCAGTGTCTGGGTGAGGAAACACCCATATAAGCTAGTAGGTCTTGTTCAAGAGTGATGTAAAGTTTAAGCAGAACTGAAGGTAGTTCGGTTCCTACCTATCACTAGGATTTTCAAATATGAATATTATGCTGGAGTTTGGTTTCTAACTTTCAGCCTTTATGATGGAAAATGAGACTGAGAGATATTATAACAGACTATTGGTCAGTGAATTCACCTGCAAGGTAGAAGAGCTGAGCGATTTGAGCCCACATCTCCATGAAATACTTTGACCCCCATTCAGAGGGGGACTTTCTCAACCTTGTTTGTTCAGATCCTTCTATTTTGCATAGCTAATTAAAAATTCACTGAGGCTCTCCCACTTTCTAGGTGCATGAGCCCTAGATTATGGAATTAATACCTTCCACCTACTACCTTCCTGCCTCAGTAAATGTCTAATTGGGCAAGCAAAATAAAAGTTTTCAACAGCAAAATCTGAGTGATAATGAACTACAATACCCTTATAGCAACTGTGCTGGGAAGCAGGAAATCTGGTTTCAAGTCTTTGCTCCAAATCTGGGAGGGGGAAAAGGCCTCTCTCCCTTTCCAGGTGAGAACCCCAGCTAGCAGGCTATAGTTGTCTCCCCATAGGAGACAACAGCCAATTCCCTATCAGAAGACTTGTAATCAACTACCTTTTCTGTGCTTCCTAACCTGGAAAGTGTACCTGAGAGTGCCCATGTGTGAAAATAAGCAGGGGAATCCACAGAATTTAAGCATATGCTAAGTCCCTCCACTTCTTGGCGATGACAAGATATGTAATTTTGTCCATTTGTGTTTGTACCCATTACTGCCTTGGAACTGTAACAACATAAAATATGCGCTGATAATTTTAGGCATTGACTGGACAAGGAAGCAACAGAGCAGGTTTTGAGGATGCCAGTGACACACAGATGCTGGAATTAAGTGCTCTAAAATGACAGTGACCCGTATGGCTTTGAAACCTTCTCGGGTTTTAGCCTTAGATTATGTGTAAGCGCTTTGCCATGACTGAAGCTAGCTATTCATAAGACGAGGCTAACACTAGTTCCCTATGGAAAAACTGTGCAGATAAATATGCTAATGAATGAGAGATTCTTCAATTATGCTGCCATTAAATGTGTAAACTACTTAGAGAAGTGTTCTGTCCCATGCCTGTGTTGGGTGAAGTGACCGTGTATGAGCTCGCTTGATTTGTAAAGGGCTTTGCAACCTCAGAAGGAGATGCGTAGTTTTCGAACTGCATGCTATGACTACGATTACAGGGGAAGACTGTGGGGACATTTAACCAACTTACATGAGAGACAGAACAAAAAAACACCTTTTCCTAAGTACAAAGGTTATTTTAATATATGCAATATACATTCATGAAGGCTTTCAATTTCCCTTTCTGGATAGAGCAGAATTGTTTTGGGAGTTATCTCATTTATTCCTTTTGCAGCATTACAGCTCTCTTGCATTGTAGCAAATCTGACTTTTCACAATGCATTTATATAATATTCAATGATTGCGATCCCTCAAACAACATACTAAATGAGTCAGTCTTTTTTAATGAAAAAATTCAATCTCCAATTTTCACGCATTCTTAAATGTGATAGGTACCAAACTTTGGGCTAGATTTTTTATATTTATACATGTGAGGCAAGTCAGATGCATATGAAAAGAGGAGTTTGCCTAGGCTCAAATGTACTACAGGGAGGAAAGGATATGGGAGGGGAAGAGAGCATGTCATGGCTTGCATCTTCCCCATTAGCACTGCCTCGTGTGACAAGCTGCATTTGTCCTTCCTTTCACCTCTTGCCCTCATTCTGTTCTTCCCTCACTTTTCTTCTGTTGTTTGTTTTTCTGTTTGTTTTTAAAAAGTCACCCTATACAGTGAATTGAGTTGATGTGCTGTAAATTGCACAAGCTGCTTAAGATCCATGACAGTTTTTCCACCTGGAAAGTTGAACATGGAGGATGTCCAAAATAATTCTACCTAAAAGTAAAAGCCGTTAGTAACAAATGTGAACAAGCTGGATTGCTTTTTAGGAGGAAGATGATGTCTGACTAAAATGCTAGGTAGTTTAATGAAGCAAGCAACCAGGAATCATGGAGGTGTGAAAAGATGCTAAGCAAAGCTAAGAGCTGGCTTCAGCAACAGGCATCCACCCTGCGACAGCTGTGTTCAGGCATCTCTGGAACTGGTGTGTCCTGTTTGCATTAGCGCTTGGGCTCCTGCTTCTTTCCTTCCCATCTGCTCCTTGCCTTTTCCCTCCCACAGGCACTCTAGTACTACCTGCTTCATTTTTGCTCCTTGACCACTATAAATCAAAGGAGTGTCATTGACACTGGAGATTGGGTGGGAGCAGTAGACAGTAATGAGCTAAGTATTGCACACATTATATTTCTTACCAGCAGTCATGTTGTAGCAGCTCTGATTTACTGGATTTCTAATTGCCAGCAGCATGAAAAGGTGCCCTGGACACCTCTCATTAATACAAACAAAATGAGAAGTGATTTGTGTTACCCAACATAAAAGACAGATTCAACTGCTTTGTATTTGGCAATAACTTCAAATGCCAGCTGACTCAGAGGTGTTTTGTAACACTTCCATTCAGTGGAAAAACTCATGCCGTCAGCTAAGGCTTAGGACGTGCAGGATTTGCCCCTCTTGCCTCTGCTTAACACATCACTGCCAAGGAGAGATGGGCTGCCAGCTGACAGGCTGAGGGATGAATTTTGCAGCATTCATTGTTACTTCCATTTTATTGTCTGTATGTCTCTGCTGGGCCAGGGCAAAGCCTGTCTGGTTTTGGCTCTTGTAATATATTGTATTTCTCTGTCTTTGCAGCAAGAAGAAATGCAATGTCTCTCTCTCCCTTGAACAACGGCTACCTCTTTGTAAGAGTGCATCACTAAATATAACATGCTACTTCTGAGATACAGCTAATTCATATATAATTATATTTATATAATATTATTAAATATACCAACATATTTGATAATGTGCACTTATTAACACATTTGATAAAGTGCATTATCAAAGGGGAGACAAACTTGAACAATTTTGCTGCTCACAGTAGTTCCTGACCATGGGAAGATTCTGCTCACACTTTTGATGTCATTATCATCACCCAGGATTCGTAATGCAAAGAGGGAGGAATTTCACATAGCAGGAGAGTCAGATAAAAAGGCCTGTTGCTATTTCTTATAAGAAATTTCTTGTGACATTCACTTTGTGGAAAATAAAATCTCACTTTTATTTTTTTAGTAAGAGAATAAGGAAATTGGTTAAAACAGAAAGTAAAAAATTTTTCATCAAAATATCCAGGTTTGTCTTGCAGAAGGTGCCAAAACTTAGGAAATTTGAAGCAAAATGAAAATTTCTCATTTTTTTAATGTTTAAAAGCTTTATTTCATCCAAAATAATGAATATATTTGATTTCATTTTATATATCAACTCTAAACACAGGGTTATTGTCCAGTGAAAAAATATATAGTATCTACTCTTACTGGTAGCTTTTGCATACTGCAAGGAATGAATAAACATCCCGAGTTTTAATAAAGACATGAACAGGAATTGCTTAATAAGACTATTCTTACTGATAGTCATGTATATCCCTTCTTGTCATTATTTCAAATGAATGAAAACAAATCACAGATATGTGAGATTTTTTGTAAGGTCCTAAAGCTCAGAGCTACAAAGTACAAAATATTGGAACAAACACAAATTAAAACGTAAGAAGGACTGTGAAAATATGTTGGTACATTTTACAGTGTCATAGAACTCCAAACTGTTGAAGGAAAATTTAAGACAAATTAGTCAATATGAAAACAAGAATCAAATCTTAATTGCAGTCATATATATTGGTTTATTGCTAAGCTTCATTGTCAGAAGAAATTAGACTTCTCTATAAGCCCAGCATCCCATGAAGCATTTGAATATGTAATGATATTAACTAGACTGTTACAAATCTGTGCCTGAGCTGCTTTAACAGTGAAGGGCTCCCTAGTCATTAACTATGCTTATACTTCTACTACCTTAGGTTTAGAGGGCATTATTTTTTTAAGAAAGATACTATATGAGCCAGCTGTATCTGTAAATCTGTAGAGGAAAAAAAGTCTTCTGCAAAAAATATGCTTATTTTACATAGCCCTGAGAATTTCACTTCAAGAGATCTCAAAGCACAACAGGAGCTTTTATCCTTATCCAGGAAAGTATCCTATCCCAAAATGAGGTAGGGCAGGGCCATATATGCCAGAAATGGGGATCTACGTCCCAGCCTGGGCCTGCAAATGCTCTTAGGGTTAGGGTTAGGGATACAGTTGAGAGAAGAAGAAAGCCTGCAGCTGCCCTTGGCAGGGGTGTGGGAAGAGGCTGCCCAAAAAAGGCGTTTGCTGCCAAGAGAGCTGCCCTGTGAGGGGGCTCTTGCCTGCGCCACAAATGGGGGTGTAGGTCCCAGCACTGAGCTGCAAAAAGCTCCTAGGGTTAGGGTTAGGGTTGAGAGAAGGAGAAAGTGTGGGGGCACCGTTGGCATGGGTGTGAGGATGGGCTGCCCAAAGAAGGCATTTGCTGCCAAGAGAGCTGCCCTGTGAGGAGGTTCTTACCTGTGCCACAGATGGGGGTCTAGGTCCCAGCCTTGAGCTGTAAAAAGCTCCTAAGGTTAGGGTTAGGGTTAGGGTTAGGGTTAGGGTTAGGGTTAGGGTTGAGAGAAGGAGCAAGCGTGGGGATGCCGTTGGGATGTGTACAGGAAGGGGCTGCCCAAAGAAGGCGTTTGCTGCCAAGAGAGTTGCCCTGGGAGGAGGTTCTTGCCTGCGCTACAAAGGGGGGTCTACATCCCAGCTTGGGCCTGCACAAAGCTCTTAGGATTAGGGTTAGGGTTAAGAGAAGGAGAAAGCGTGGGGGCACCGTTCGCATGGGTGTGGGATGTGGCTGTGCCAAGAAGGCATTTGCTGCCCAGAGAGCTGCCCTGGGAGGAGGTTCTTGCCTGTGCCACAGATGGGGGTCTCCATCCCAGACTGGGCCTGCAAAAAGCTCTTAGGATTAGGGCTAGGGTTAGGGTTAGGGTTGAGAAAAGGAGAAAACGTGGGGGCACCGCTGGGATGTGTACAGAAAGAGGCTGCCCAAAGAAGGCGTTTGCTGCCAAGAGAGCTGCCCTGTGTCAAGTTTCATACCTGCGCCACAAATGTGAGTCTCTGTCCCAGCCTGAGCCTGCAAAAAGCTCTTAGGATTAAGGTTACGGTTAGGGTTAGGGTTACGGTTAGGGTTGAGAGAAGGAGAAAGTGTGGGGGCACTGTAGGCATGGGTGTGGGAAGGGGCTGCCCAAAGACGGCGTTTGCTGCCAAGAAAGCTGTCCTGTGAGGAGGTTCTTGCCTGTGCCGCAGATGGGGGTCTAGGTCCCAACAGGGCCTGAAAAAGCTCCTAGGGTTAGGGTTAGGGTTAGGGTTTGGTTTGAGAGAAGGAGAATGCGTTGGAGCACCGTTGGCATGGGTGAGGGAACGGGCTGCCCAAAGAAGGCATTTGCTGCCAAGAGAGCTGCCCTGTGGGGAGTTTCTTGTCGGGGCCAGAAATGGGGGTCTACATCGCAACTGGTACCACAAAAGGCTCTTAGGGTTAGGGCTAGGTTTGAGAGAAGGAGAAAGTGTGGGGGCACCACTGGGATGTGTACAGGAAGGGCCTGCCCAGAGAAGGCTTTTGCTGCCAAGAGAGCTGCCCTGGGAGGAGTTTCCTGCCTGTTCCACAAATGGGGGTCAGGGTCAAAGCCTAGGCCTGTAAAAAGGTCTTAGGGTTAGGATTAGGGTTAGAGTTAGGTTTGAGAGAAGGAGAAAGCGTGGGGGCGCCGTTGGGATGTGTACAGGAAGGGGCTGCCCAAAGAAGGCGTTTGCTGCCAAGAGGGCTGCCCTGGGAGGAGGTTCTTGCCTGCGCTACAAATGGGGGTCTATGTCCCAGCCTGGGCCTGCAAATGCTCTTAGGATTAGGGTTAGGGTTCGGATTGAGAGAAGGAGAGAGCATGGTGGTGCTGCTGGCATGAGTGTGGGCAGCAGCTGCCCAAAGAAGGCGTTTTGCTGCCAAGAGAGCTGCCCTGTGAGGAGGTTCTTGCCTGTGCCACAGATGGGGGTCTCCGTCCCAGCCTGGGCCTGCAAAAATCCAATAGGGTTAGGATTAGGGTTAGGGTTGAGAGAAGGAGAAAGCCTGCATGCAGCAGTGGCATGGGTGTGGGAAGGCGCTGCCCAAAGAAGGTGTTTGCTGCCAAGTGACCTGCCGTGTGAGGAGTTTCTTCCCTAATGAAATGGGGTCTAATTCCCACCTTGGCCTGCAAAAATCTATTAAGGGTCATGTTAGGGTTAGGGTTAGGGTTGAGGGAAGGAGAGAGCCTGGGGGCACCTTTTCCATGGTGTCTCACAATATGTATGCCACTTAAGCGTTATGTCAAGGTGAACAGGCAAAAATCACATGTTAAGGGGCCCCTTTAGTTAGGACCTGTACGTTTAGGAACAAAGAGGCTGTAAAATCAAGGGGAAAATCAGCTGTATAACCATGTTGGAAAGAGAATATTTCTATTGAGTGTTATTTTGGGTTCGTTTTCACTGTAGTATTAGCCTGGGTTTTTCGCTTTTTACAGCTGGAAGCTGTCAGCCAGTTTTATTGCGCTCATCAGGTTGGGAGGCTAAAAATTTGGATGATCCTTTCAGAGTGACTTGCTTTACATTGAGGGCACAGACTCCAGTGGGCGTCGAAGCTCCCAAACTATTGCTTTTCCCCAGGAAGAAGAGCAACTCTGAGCCGTCAGGCGCCCACTGCCCTGCTTCCAGTGGCTGTGGAGGTGAATGTGTACCCAAACGCTGGACCAAAGTTGTACTTAAAATAATGGTGCCTGGTATGGCTTTCCTTCAGCTGCACAACTGTGAGCAGATTGCTCCTGGTAGCAAAGCAGTGTACTGTAAAACTTCAGAGTAAAGACAGGGAGGACCATATCCCATCTCTCTCCCTGTGGCCTGTCTCCCAGAGTTTAGTGATTGTAAAGAATGGATCTGAGTCAATCTCCCCCAAAGCATTTTGATGCTCTGATCCCACCAAAATAATAGAAAAAAAATCACTATGTGTGAAAACCCTTGCAGATACAAGCTTTTTTATATATATTAGGAAATTAAGTACCTATAACATTGTTATCAGTGACCACAGGAGAGGTGCTTCTCACACGAGATTACACAAGCACAAGACACTCAAACTGACTCAGTTCATTCCCTGTGATTGAGGTGTCTAATTTTCAGACATTTAAATTACAGCAAATGGCTCTGTCCTGCCTGATTAGAGCTGTCAGCCCTGGATGGGAATTCTGCCCCTTTGGGGATCTGCCCTGTGCTTTGGAAGCGCAAAGATTTATAAAATGCAATTAAGATTCGCGCAGTCCCACAACATTTCACAAGTGCATCTGTGAAGTACAGCTGTGGGCCAGGAACTTGCTAATACATTATGTCTTGCTAATATTGCCAATGCCACCGGCGCATTAGGAGGCTGCTGGGAGCAGGCAGGGGCAGGGCAGCTGCTCTCCACCCGGCGTGCCTGCAGTGGCGAGCAGGCAGCGCTCGCACACAGCTCGCTGCACACCTCAGGCAGCCAGGCTCTGTATTTCTGAAGCCTGAGTCACTTGCTTTACTACAAATTTCAACAGCAGAAATCTCTTTTAGCACAGCACCCCATAAACTCAGTGCGGGGCACTGTGTCCTGCAAAGGCTGTCAGCAGAGAGGTGGAAGCTATTGGTTCCTGGGGTGAGACACTCTGTGGTCTGCAGGATCTGGCCCTAAATCAGGGCGCAGGAGAAAATGCTTCGGGTAGGGAAAAATGCTCCGAATATCCCGGCTTGGGTGGTGCAGGCTCTACCCAAGCCGCTCGCTGGGAAGTGGCGCAGCTCTGGAGTTTCACCCCAGCACAACCCATGCGCCCATGCCAGCCGCCACGGGCTCCTCAACCTTCCTGCAGGATCCTGATTCACCCCGGCTCCACGGGAGGAGACGACTGCAGAGCGTACGCTGAACAAACTGGGGCTTGTCCTTGCTGGAGGCAGGGGAGCGCGGCCAGCCGAGCCACTCCTCCGGATGGGGTGAGCAGGCGGCGGGCGGCATTGGCTGGCCTGGGCCCGTGGGGCCGGCGCAGCTGCCAGGTGGATGTGCGAGGTCGCGGCTGCTTGGAGGTGTGCGGCGGGCGGGCGGGCGGGCGGCTGCGTGCTCCCACCCCGCTGTACAGGCGCCCGCCTGTCACCAGTGAGCAGCCACAGTGGACGCTGTCTCCGGAGCAGCTGCCACCTCCAGAGCATAGGCTGTTTCTGCATTTTTTTTGCCTGTTTTTTTTTTTTCCACACCCCCCCCCGCCCAGAGCTGGAAGTGGGATCAGCGTACCTGAAACTGCTATGCCCACGGAAATCTGCCGAGCGGTGGGAATGCACACCATCTCGGACTTCCACTCCTCGCTGACAGTGCGGCTGCTCAGCAAGGGGCCGGAGTACCTCCGGCGGCAGCTGGAGGCAGGCACCCCAGGCAGGAAAAGCGCCGTGGAGCGGCTGGCGGCTGATAAGGCCAAGTATGTGAAAAGCCAGCAGGTAATCAGCACCAAGCAGGAGCCCGTCATCGCGCTCAGCTCTGCGTCGGAGAGCAGCGCCGAGAGCTGCTCCGTGGAGAGCAAGAAAGCCGGGCGGGCGGGCGGCGGAGGGATGGGCCCCCCGGGGCTGGAGCCGGTGGGGGCGGCGGGCGCCCGCTGTGCCCCGCTGCCCCACGGCCCCCCCACAGCCCGGCGCGGCCCCCCCAGGAGGCAGATGCGGCCCGATTCCCTGGTGATTTACCGCCAGAAATGTGAGTTTGTGCGAGGTCAAAGCCAGGACAGCCCGCGAGGGAGCCTGGTGCGGAGGCTGCTCCCAGGGACCCTAAAGGACAAGCAATTAGCCTCCCCCGAGATGCCCAGGGTAATTATGGAGGTCGCCAGCAGCGCAGAGAGCAAAAAGCCCATCCCTGCAGGATGCGATGACCGCAAGCCGAGTGGCCCCGGAGTGGAGCGAACCGTCCCCTCGACCGTGGGAGCCCCGGGCGAACACAGGCAGGAGCGCCAGAGCTCCCCAAAGCTGCTCCCCGCTCCGGAGGAGGCCAGGGAGGTGAAGCGGAGAGGCCTCCATCGCTCCCAGTCGGACATCAGCTCTCGCTACTCCAAGTCCTTCTCAGAGTTCGATACCTTCTTCAAGTACTGCGGCCTTGACGCAGAGGTTGTCGAGGCTCTCGGCAGGGAGAACTTCTCTGCAGCTTCTGACAACATCTCCTTCAAGGTTCGCAGCATCAGCGTGGCGACGTCCGAAAGCGACTTCACGAGGCACAGCGGGGACGACGGCCTGCTGGAGGATGAGCTGACGGAGCAGGTCCCCAGCAGCACCTCCGTCATCGAGCGCAACGCACGGATAATCAAATGGCTGTATACCTGCAAGAAAGCCAAGGAGGCCAACACGGTGCTCCAGGAGCTGGCGTGATGGCGCTGCAGCCCCCTAAACTCAAGGTGTGTGTAACATCTGTGCGGTCACTTTGTGTATGTCTGCTTTCTCTTAGTGAGCGCTTGATTTTTCTTGGTTTATTTTAGGAAGGGCAGCAGGGAGCTATAGTCTGTATACTGCTTGTTGCACTACGGCAGTCCTGCAAAGCAGAAATTTGGGGCATTGCAAAAGCCAACATACAAACAAACAGAGCAAATGAGTGCAGCTTGTCAGATTTCGATCAGCTCCCCCCGCATGAAACCAAAGAGTCAGTGTCTGTGAGGGATGCCTGCCCTTTGCTGAGCCTTGCTTTGTAAATAGCTTGTTTTCTTCAGTTCCTGCTATATTAAATGTGAGGAAAACCTTAGAAAATTATTCAACCCTTAATTATGATAGCTTAGATAAAACAGACTGAACTGAAACTGTTAATGTTTAGGAGTACACTGTATTTATACTATACTATCAGAGCTTCCCCCTCCTCACTCTCTCTCTCTGTTTCCCCCTTTTGCTTATAGCTAAGTACACCGAACTATCAGGAGAGTAAAGTAGAGTCAGCGTCACTAGCAACCAATTTTCCCCGCAGCTTTTGTCTGGGATGATAAAAGTTTGCTGCAGCTGACCACCTAGCATTTCACAGGCTTTAAATTTTCTGTCCTGTTTGGTTTTAGCAGACCTTGCTCTTCTGAGGTGGGAGAAGTTTAGTGGGTTTCACTGCGTGGTTTGGCACTGGTAGCTGGAAATCAGCTGTGTGGTTTGCTCTGTATAGAGAGATACTTTACTGTTTCAAATTAAAGATAATATGAACGTGTGACATCTAGGTTTGGAGATCAATTACTCCACAAAAATAAGTAGGCCAAATTTAGCCCAGGAAAAAGCTGTTTTCCTGGTTTTAGTAAAAGCTGTGCTAGTGCTTCCTTTGTATCTGATCTACTGAAAAGAATTATATTCTAATACTCCCAATAGAGGAAGCTTTTCGGGTAAGTACCATGCTTACAGTGTGGTATTTAAAAGTTGTGTCTTGATGTGAAAGATTGCACATGTATTTTCTGGCAGTTCATAATCTGTGTATTAAAAGAACATTTAGTGTAGATACAGTTGCTGATAGTGAATTTGGGCCTTATGAACACAGAGAAATGTAATGCTTGCGTCTCTTTCTTACATGGACGTGGGTCATTCCTGATTCCTTTAACCTATATAATGTAAAATCTATTTACTTACTTGAAATAATTTTAAATTACATAAAACTTGTATCACTTTTACAATTTGGATATTTCTCAAGAGACAATTTTCTTCCTGGGAGTAGAGGGAGGAAGAAGGGAGACAGAGACGTTTTCACACAAACATTTCAAGCTGTTGGAGATAAGAATGGTTGTCAGGTATCAAGCTGACAACTTGAAGAAGTGTTGTTATGCGACAAAGCCTTTCCCAAATTAAGTTAGAGAGAAGAAAGGACTCTCCTGAGCTGATCATTTCTCCTCGCTCATCCTTCTGTGATAAAAGGAAAGGGAGATACACAAAAAAAAATGATGCAGGCAGTGGTTTGTAAAGCTTCCCACAGCCGTCGGCCTGACAAAACACCGTGCGTGGAAGGCAGCGCTTGCTTTCTTCTTCCGTAAGCAGGGGCCTCATGACAAAAACAACTCACTCTCGTGAGGAAAGACAAAATAAAAGCATGTGGGCTCCTGAAGGTCCCTGCCAGTGCGTGGTGTTCCCCCACGAGAGCCGCCGTCATCACTGCAGGTCCACCTAGAGCCCGCTCAGGAGAGCAGGCTCTTTTGTAGCTGTCCTATAACCCCGGAAATGGTGCAATCTACCATTTAAACTGGAATTATGGTTACAGTAGAACATTAGGGAGTACTTTACACTGGCAGCAATGTTCTTTGGTAGCATTATTTTTGGCAGTCTAGGAAATGCTAATCCTTAAGGTTCATATTATAAACCTAATTTTAAACATCCCACGGCTGACTCTCAGCAGATATATCTCAGCAATAGAGCTATCATTATTTCCAGCTTAATTTCTGAAAACTGAGAAAGTATTTACCCATTAGGCTACAGAACGAGAAAGATCAGGTAAAAATACCAGTGCACAGTGCCCAGAATAAAGGGCAAGAGTCATCAAGAGTTACCATTAGTTAAATATTACAATTACAACGCAGAATTTAAGCTGAGAGTGATTATCACCCCGCAGTCTCCAGATGGGTTCCATAGTTCTGATATTTGTGTTTCTTGTATACCCAAATGCTAATTTTTTTCTTTCAGTGCTACACTTTCTTTGACAATCGGTCATCAAGTTTGATATCTAAATGATTTTATTATAGTCACATATTTGGCTTTATCTAGTTTGCTTGCTTGTTTTTAGTTGGCAATGGACTCATGTATGCTAATGGACAAGTATGAGCAAACCTACTGCATGCAAGGCCATGTAGTCTCTTTGGAGCTCTTGAGCCATAGTCTTCGAGGTACCTCATTTTACGGAGGCTTGAAAATTGTTGCCCTTTTTTTGTAAAAAGAAGCAGAGAACTATTTTCTAAAATCCAGCATTCATTACGTGTAAAACACCTTTTAAGAACTGCAGGATTTTTATGGGCCAGTGATCATTCGATTAATATTTTATGCTCAGCTTAATTTTTCATGAATTCTTCTGGGCCTGGTGGGGAACTATGTAAATAAAACAGCTACTTGAAGCATCAAGTTCCCTAACACGTTTGTTTCATCAGAATGATTACTGGAAACCCTAAGCGTGGGTTGTGAGCTTCAAAAAACAAAAGTCTTCAGTGAGATGGTCATGATATTGCCTAAATTCACCTCTGGAGTTCATTTTGATTGGTTCCTCTTGCTGTTAATCCTGTTTGGCTCTGAGAAGCCACTCTACATCCTCCTTCCTTATTTGAATCAAGATTATTCAGCCTCAAGTTTCAAAACCATTCAATTGTTCATTATTCAAGTGGAAATCTCATGGGAAGGGAATTGAATATGTTGGCAATAACCATAAGCAACTGAATAAAAGTTTAAGAGTATCACCTTATGCCTGTCTGATGTGATTAAATAATAAATGATGCTTTTCTTTCTTTCTTCAGGATCCCCAACTTGGAAGATGAACAATACCAGACACAGGAAGAAACTCTTCCCTCTTCTGGCTCATGACTACTTCGTCCAAGTTTAACATTTTCTTATTGCCTCCTTCCCTCTCCCCTGTCCCCAGGCAGCCTCACTCTTTGCCACAAGCACAGGGATGTTCAAGAGCACAACAACAAGCGGAGGTTGGGAACGGTGCAGGACAGCAGGAAATGAAAGTTCACGGAAAAGCGAAGCATGGCTGCAGCTACAATAGACAGTAACATTCAGCAGCAGATCACCGCCCCAGATGTCACGTGGGGACGTGACAGAAGGTTTGCGTTGCACACCTATCTCTTTCCCGCGATGCATTTCTCAGCAGTGATGGGAGGAGAAAGTGGGAATGAGGTGGCAATGACCCCTGGGTCAGGCGTTTCCTTGCAGGCAGACAGGCTCCACCCGGCCGCTCAAAGGCGCTGTCTTTCCAGGGCTGTTTAAACATGGCTCAGCCTGACATCATTAGATGTTATTTGCCTGGCTGGTCAGGGCTAATGTGGCAGCTTTATCTGGGATACTTGGCAAGCATGCTGTAAGCTAAATCCCTGCCAAGCCTCTGTTTCTCTAAGAGTGTCCAAGCCAAATTAGAGTACCTTGTACCCATCTAATCTACTTGGTTACACAGCTTGCTTAGCCAGTGGGAAGGCACAGAATTAAAAACCCTGCCCAAAATTTGTTCAGGAGCACAGTTCCAAGAAACAGGTAGGCCAAAATTAGAGAGGATTTTGTATGCATATTAGATTGCTCCAGAATAGTAGAATTTACATTTACACAGACTCCTTGATTTGGTTTGCAACGTGTCTCTGATGCTGCCAGAGTGGGTTTTATTTCAGTATTTGGAAGCCTGTGATTTAACACCTGTATTTTTTTGCAGCAAGAGTAATGGGCTTACAGAATTGTATTAGCAAATCGCATCCCAGGCAATGTAAGGTTGTGCTTCCCTAGCGTGGGTCTGGAACAGCATTATGCTCTCTGCGTTGCAAGCAAGAAGGCATGCTAGGGCACAGGCAAAACCATGCCAGAAAGAAGTCTGGATGGGGTAAGACTTCAAGGATAGACAGCAACTTAGTCAATATCATCAATAAAATAGTAATACTTCATTTGAAATGGGCAAGCTAAACATATTTTAAAAGCTGACTAAAAGTACTTTGGATCATCAGTGTATAGTGAATTACTTGCAGAATTTGCTGGCTATGCCTCAGATATTTACCCCAGTCAGCCATTACTTACTAAAAACTGCCTTACACCAAAGTATTTGTTTGCAAATATTATAAAGCACAGAAAGAAATCAAACAGAAAGCCAAATCTGTGATAGCCGTCCTGAAGTCAAAGGAGTAACAATGACTAGAATTTAGAGTGCTGCAGAGGTGAATAGTTTACTTTGTGTTGCCATGGATATAGTGTCCTGTTTGCAGCACTGGACTTTACCTGGCTGTCAGACCTGTACTGTAACGAGTCCAGAAAAATGAGATTTCATTCTCCACATTCCACTAGAGTTATACACAGCCAACGCAAAGCTAATAGTGCTTGCCATGTTCTGACCGGAAACAGCTGCCAGCACATCACGGTTGAAGCATAGATAAAATAAGCACTAGAGGTGCGTTTTTAAGTGTGTGTTAGTCTTGGTAAAAAAGTCTGTGAAAGTTAGAAGGGCAGGAGTGAACCATAACAATTCTATAAAACATTCATCATAGGAAGAACAGTTTCCTATTTTAAATTCTACAAACTTTGTGCACTGACAGACTTGCCCTTTAAGTGCTTATCTAATGTTTTAGTTGACATCAGTTAAATTCACAGCAAGGTTGCGTGGCTGAATTTACATATGTCTTCAATGTGCTTTTCAGTCACTGGATAGTTAGTTCTCAATTACAGCAACTGTTGGAGAATGCGGGGCATTTTCTTTATTGTTTTAGTGTTATATGCAAGTCTGTTATATGCAAGTCATGTCTGAAGTTGTCTAGATAGATGGATAACACTTCCAGATAAAATAATTGTTGTGCCTGCTTTACACTTAGCAGAAAACTAAATAGTTTGCATTGCTGAGCTTCTGCAAACTTAGAGGGAAGCTAGTACATGGGGATATTTTTGTTAAATTAATTTCCATTTATTATTATTCATTATTGTTAAAGAATGGTTCTTGGAAAACTGCATCTCAAGACGCTGCTAATAGGATACGATTTATGCACTTAAGGTGCAGTTTTTAAGGAACACAGTCTAGATTTATTAGTCAGGAACATAACCTGCTGTATCTGTTCTTTTCGTGCTCATTTTGCAAGATACTGTACCATATAATTTATATGCTTTTGTCAAAAGCTAACAACTTCTTTTCCTTGAAAATACATATGAATGACTGTAGACAGCTTGGAGTTCAGGAAAAATCTTTTGCCTTACAAATCAGTGCCCCACCACAGTAGAAGAGAATTGTTTTGCTTTGTTTCCAGGGAAGATTTTTAGTTTCATTTTCAGCTTCCATTTGTTTCTTGTTTTTCCTGTCAGAAGTTCTAGAAAGTTAATATGATAGTGCTAGGAAGCAAAGGGAAGATGCATTGGTAGCGGGTTTTAAATGGTAGAAAGGAAGGTATATAATTTGTCTGAAAATACACATCATCAGCCTTGTTCAAGATCAGGGAAAATTTTTTGATAGAGGTTAGTGAAATCAGAATTGGCCTTGTTCTGATTTTTTTAATCCCACTTTCTAATTTTATGAACTGTTTAATGGTGCTGTGGTGACTTTTCACACTGATAGGTGGCAAAATTTACCTGTCTTTGTTCAAACTTTGATAGGAACTCCAAACTCTCCAAGGTATTTTTTACTTCAGAGAAGATACGGACCTCTCTGAGATCCTTCCCTGATAAGCTGTACATTCCCTTTATTTAAAAATCTCCTGGATAAGCTAATAGCCTACCTTTCCCAGTATACCAGGAAGACAGTAGCTGACAATCCTTCTTTCTCCATAAATCTTGGGAATGGATATCTTCAGTGCTTATTCCAAAGCAGTGGAAGCACTATACTTCACTCAGGTCCTGTTACTATTGCATATAATGTCTTTTCCTTCCTCTTTTGGGGTGTTTCAGTCATAGCCCTCAAAATGAGACAAAAATGTAAATGTTATCCGTTATTTATCAATTACCATTTTTTTTTCTATTTCATTATAAAAGACGTGATTTGGAAGCTTTTGTGAAGCTGAAGTAAAGTGGGCTGTTGTGGAATGAACAAAAGCTTTGCCAATTGAGTTGGGATCAGTCTTCTTGGAAAACTTAAATCAGGGCTGAGGGTGAAGACAAGTCATAAACTGAACGATTTTGTTTAACCAGAACTGTGTAAACTTAAATAGTCAGATGGAGTGCAAATGTGCAGTGCTAACTGCTATTTATACCCCAGTGTTTCAAAGTGCACTATTACTGTGACAAGGGACAAGGTCCATGACTGTAGCACAACAGATGAAAGATACAGACTCTGGTTTTTATGGCCTAGAAGCTACTATCTGCAATAAAGGCATTCGATAGAGACTGTCATTCTTGTAATATATTGTAAATATTAATATACAGGACTCTAAGTAACAAGTACAGATTGTTTTTTAAAATGTGTACTAATGTTTTAAGGCATATAAGTCCTCATGCTTTGTGAAATCAGCCGAACATCATATTGATGGGGATTAAACAGAAACTTTCTCCTGGGAGCAGCTCGTCCTGTCATTGCCCACTGTGAGGGTTTTTTTGCATCTTCTTTTGAACGCTGTGAAGTCGAGTACTTGTCAGATCTGGTATGGAAGTTTCTAAGTTGCTATGTTTATATTCATACAAAAGAACCTGTATATTATTGAATGCATATAAATAAAAATGCAACACTGAAAGTTAATATTTTTTTCTTGAAAATGTATACTTTTATTTTGCTGTTTCCATTAGGGTACTATTACTTTAAAGCCAGGATCTCATTACCAAATTAGTTTCTCTGCAAGTGAGGCTGCTATTAAGCTATGAACACCTGAAAGTGTGGATACTTCCCTGGACTGTACCAAGGCCCCTTGATAAGTAGAGCAGGGAATGTCTTAAGGAGATAGCACTGAAGGTAACTTTTGGTATCAATAAATTTGAAATAAGGTGATGCTAGGGTTGTTTCACAATATTTCAGTATTTTCATTTCAGAATGCAACTGAAAAGATATACAGCTTATTTATGAAGGGTACTAATTTTTTTCCAAACTTTAGTATTATATGTGGGTTTACTTACTTTCAGAAACTACAGCGTGCTTCAGGCAATACTACATTTGTCACTGGCAAACACAGCCAGTGTCCAAGGCTGCAACATGTTTGAAGTTCTGCTTGGAAAAAATCTATCATCTCAGGAATCTTATTAACAAGCTTTTTTTGACCAGATTCCATAGGAGGAATTCAATATATGTGATAGGGATAATCCCCTGTGCATGTATTTTGTGAAGAAAGCAGCAGAAAGCATGATTGCATACGGTGAGTTTTTTACCAGAGACCAATACAGCTGCATAATTTTCATTTTGGTATGGTCTAATCTGCTCAGACAGAAGTGTTTCATTGACAAACATTTGAATGCAACTGAAGGTAGAGCTAACTGATGCTCGCTGTGCAGATTGAGCTCTTCCACAAAAAACTGAAAGCAACTTTATCATCACTGACGTGCAGCCTTCCCCATACAAATCCTGGCTGAACTGCGCCTGTGCAGGGTACAACACAAGTCTGGAAAGGGGAGGCAAGTTATGCTTCCCGCTCTCTACGTAGAGGAGTGTCCCTCAGCAAGCCATAGCAGCTGCTGTTGCCCTGGGGATGAAGGAGCAGTCACAGCCAGGGAACATTCTCAGGCTACAGCACCGCTGAGCATTTAAGAACACAATTATTGTATTAAGACCCCTCCTGCAGTCCTTTTTCACATAGGGCCTCCATCCCATGTTTTATGAAGTCCAGTGAATTTCTCCCAGGAATAATGATTTGCAGGCTCCTGCTCTTAGCCTGTCTACTGTAAGCAACCTTTCAAACTCCACAGCTTACTGATTCGCCCCTTCTCTTTTGATTCATCTCTGGGTAGTAAATGGGTTTTAGAAAGAAATGCTGCAAAGACTTAGTGACTGGAGAAAGCTCTTTTCAGGTGTTTTGTAGATGTTGGTGCCTTATGAACACAGAACTGTAAGAGTACTCAGCATTTTCAAGGGCTTTTGACAAAGTATTTTTTATGTCAATGGCAGACAAGTGAGCAATTTTGGGAGGTTTTAGTGACTGGGCCATATTTATCTTAGACATGTTTTGTAAGTAGTACAATGCTGTTCATTAGCTCTGGTTTTGGGCATGTGATTGTGCTTTGGTTTTCTGTGTTTTGCTTTGAATATTAAATAATTAAATTATCATGGGCCAAATTCTCTGCTGGAGTAAATGGGCAATCAATTGACTTAAGTGGAACATTGTAAAATGGAATTAGAAAGGACCTTTCAGCTGATTTTTGGGCTATGATGTAACAGGTGGTTTAGTCCAGGGAGGTCTCTGTGACAAAAAGTGGTGTGCATTTTGAGCATTTGCACTTGATAATATAATTGCACTATATAACAGACAAACAAAGAGTAACAGAGACAAAACAAACTCCAGCTCAAAATGAGTCATAATATCCATCTCAGAAATCAGTTTTGCTCTTGAAAGAACATAAAATAAAAATCAGTTTGCACCTTTGTAGGGAAGTTGGGTTGTTTCAGCAGATAATATGATTGAAAATACCTAAGAGCTTTGATTGTTTTGATTTCCATTTTCTTCGACAACCAACCACCCCACGGGAGCACCAATTTTATGTATTTTTTCATAGGCTGTAGCAAGAACCAGACGGTAGTAATCATTGACAGTTACACACAAAAACACATGATTATTCATCAGGTGATGATCAACGTCAAACAGTGCTGAACCAACCAGAGCCAAGATTTAGACTCACATCTAAAGGTACTGGCACAGATGAGCTAGCTAAGGAGATTCCTGGGTTACTCCTTCCGCTTAACTCACCCTCTTCTTACAACACCACTGTTTTTGTCACTGGTGAGCAAGAAGTCTTAAACACTTCCACAGTTAGTCAGGAGTTTGAATTGCTCATCTCATGCCCTCTCTGACAGTCCTTTTCCGTGTTTACATTTCCAACGACCTAATTCATTGGGTGATTATGTTACACAAAGCACTATTTGCTACTTCCTGTACAGTCTTTTTTTCTGAATAATGTTTCCAGTTAAGATTTAAATCTTTCTGTTCAAGCTTTATCTGTCCCTATCCCAAGCAAACTAAAAACTAAATATGCAAAGAGACAAGGAACAAACGAGCTGCATAGCTAAGCAGAGGATTTACTATATAAGAGACCAACTCTCCAGTCCTTTTTCATGCACATAGCTCTTTCTGCATAACTTATAGCATGATTTTTTATTGTTTTCTCTCTTTTACTCTTTGATACCTGCTAGTAGCATCATCCTTGGCTTGATTTTATCTCATTTAGATGATAAGTTTCTCAGAGCTGTGATCTGACACTTTATTTGTCTGTGAGAGCTCTGAGTGCAGCTACTGCAAAAACAAATGCCAAATAACAAAATCTTTTCAAGGTGAAATATAGTCTAAACCCCCTAGGAACTCCAGTGCATCCAAATAAAAGAGAACATCAGGCCAGTCAAAGTGAATTGTACAGGCTTTTCAGAAACAGAACTGAAAAAAAGAAATGGACCTGAAGCACTTGTGCATGGGAGCCAACGTAGCAAGCAACCTCTTGAACTTGTAGGAGAGGTGCAGCCTGCCCATCATTTCTTGAGGACCAGCCCTCATTCAACATTTAATTTCTGCAGCAAAGTAAATTTAAGAAGCAAGCAGTTTATCACACCCACAGTCAACAAATATTAAATAGCAACTTAGTCTATTGGGCTGAGTTGCAAACACAAGCTGAGCTAATTCTCTGGGCAGCTATTGGGTTCAAGGAAAATGAGACTTTCAGCTAATATGGAGCTAAGTCTACCTGACTTTCTAATCTTTGCTCATTTTCTCTGTTAGCTTGTTAGAAATATTCTTTCTGCTTTCACATTTTGAAGTATAACTTACCTCTGCAACCTCATCTGTAAACAGAACAGGGAAATCATTCACACTTATGCCTTTTCCACTTCCGTCAGAGCTGCCTCCTTCTGCTGTCTCCACAGCGGCAATAGATACATTTCTTTCTCCCCATTATGAAAAAGGATTTAATGCATTACTGTCAATCACTGTACAAAGTCTGACAATTGCATAATCCTCAAGAACAGACCTTGAGGAGTTTCATCTCAAACTTGGCCCTAGAGGACAGCTGTGCAGCTGCTGCTGTGGATGCAGGAACCCCTCCTGTTCCTGCTCAGGATGGATTTGGCCACCTTCCCACAGGAGGACACCTGGAAGAAAGTCAATGTAACCATCCAAAAAAAGAGTAATATTTTGGAGTCTCCAGTTTTCTTCTATTTTCAGTTATTTAAATCATTTAAATTTACTACACTCAAGTTGCTAGAAGCAAGACCATCTCGTTCCTCCAGTGTGAGGCATTCATATATCATCTTACGTTGCTCTGAAACCATTGAGGAAACAAAGTGATGGGATGGTAAGAGGATGGCTTCTCTGCTTGCTGATACTAGGTCTCACCATATTGTGGTGAGCCACAGCCACTTCGTCTAAAATCCCCGTTTACAGCCACTTCTCTTGCTGCCTATATCTGTTCCTAGACCATCACAAATAAATTCTCCTAATGTTCAAATTTACAAAATAAATCAATGTGCTTTGTATTATAAGAGCCTCTCATCTTGCCTGAGGACAGAGGCCAATATTAGCCATGGTCTTCATATGTAAAACACTCCAACCAATGCCAGTGTATGCCAAAATCTAACTTTGATGATTAATCCACAGTGCATAGGAAAATATGGCGGAACTCTCATTGTAAACATTGATACAGTATAACAGAAAATTGTGTCCTCCTATGGAGTTCTAGGAAATACAAGGAAAGGGAATTTGGGGGAGTGTTTAATTCCCAAAGTTATATAATTTGATATATTTTATGTGTTTTTTTCATCATGTGCATAATACATAAATCCTACACTCTGAAAACTTATCCATAGATTTAATTAAACCGAATATGGAAAAGGGCTTCCAAAATTATCAGCTCACTTTCTTCAGAGTACCCTAAGAAATGCATTTACAGCGTATCTAAAAGTTTAACAGAGCTGACAAGGTCTGAGGTAGTAAGTTGCAAAAGGGATAATTCTCCGCAGAGTATAACTCACAATCTGTCTGCAGTTTGGACACATAGGAGACTGCATAACTTTAACTACAGATGTGGATCCAAATCTATTTAAATTGCTTTAATTGTGAATTAAAATAGATTCAAAACAATTCTGTTAATCTGCTGCAAACCTCCATGTGGGCAATTGTACTTCAGCAACTCTCTCTCTGTCTAGTCCAAATCAACTTGCCACAGGTTTCAGCTAAACAGAAAACCAGCTGAAATAAGAGTGGCCACACAAAGTTTTGACGCATTTTAGCTGAAAAGATGCAAGAATTTATGTAGGCTAAGGGATGCAAACCTGCTCGCAAAGCAACATCTCTGCAGTTTAGCTGGTTGCCATCTGTCAGCTATATCACAGTAACCAGCCAGGTCCAGCCTCTGCAATGTGCCAAAGGGCAAAGGAAAACACCCTGGCCACCTCCAGTCCTGCTTTAGTTAGTTGGAGCTTTTCTGGGCATCCTTTCAGATTGCTATCTATGTGGCAGGGGATGAATAAGGGGTACATACTGCTGTGAAAGGAGGCCTGCCAGAAGAGGAGGTGGTTGACCTGGGCCCTAAAACCACTCACTATAGCTCGTCCACTCAGAGCGGCTATGTCATATTCAAGGCACATGCCTACTGCATAAATAAAATACACACCTGCAAGTTAAAGGAAGAGGACAGGGTTTCTCTTCATCTAACTGAATGCTCTGCTATTTCAAACAATCTTTTATTTGTCCTTCTATGTAGATTGCATATTTCCAGCTTGGGTCCAACTTAAAATGATTTAGCTCATTACTAAATTAAAATAAATGCTGACCAAGGACTCCCGTTCTTGTCTTCTACTGATTTCATTCAACATTATTCTATGTATCCATCAGCAAAAAAAAAAAAAAAAACAAAAAAACCCAAAAAGAACACATTTAATCTTTCCAAGAAAACATTTTCCTGTATCTATAAACAAAGTTATGGTCCAGATCAAAAACACCCAGACATTCAGGACTATTCAGATCATGAATCTGGGCAAAAATGAGAAGGACCAGAAAGTTCCCAGACTGTGGGAGGAATCAATGTGTAGCTGCAAGGATGGGATTTTCAACTGTGTGGAAGATGCAAGAAAAATTAATCAGGGATAAAGAGAATGATCACCTGCACTATTTGGATCTTATTAAACACAATCAGGATAGTTTCTCTATGCTATGCAAGCCTGATGGTCTTATAAGGTAAAACAGTTGATGGGAGAAATTATTTTAAGTAGGTCATAGGGACTAGATATTGCCTTTATATGATGTTATACTTTTCAGGCCCAAAGATTCTCGGTGTAATTCACTAAGTAATTAATTAGTTATCGGTAGCACCTGCAGATAAAAAGAGCCACTTAATTCTGCAGTCGAGAGGAGGGGTTTAGTAATATATTTCGTAATAGCTTGAGCTGTTTGAAATGGTGTAACATTTGAAAAGCACCCACAACCTTTCTAGGGTCATAATTCTGTTTATCAAAAGTGCCTCAGAGCCAGCTTTACAAACATATTCGGGTGCTGAGGGCTCAGCCACATGACTAAGCCATGGCAGCTTAACTTGCTAGCACTTGTCGGTGAGCTGCCGTGCCTGCCCAAGTGCGTGCTCGTCGCCCGCTCCCAAGGAGAGGCGATGAAGCCTTGCTCGCAGGCTGTTCCCGGCGGAGGTGTGGTGATTTGTTGCCAACACAAACAGTATCCGCTGCAGCACATTTCACCTAACTTTAACCCTCTAGCCCCAGCTCTTGGCCCGAGCTCCTGCTACAGTCAGTGACTCATGCCTCTTCAGATAGATTTGGGGAGGAGGAATGAATCACTTCTATAGCTACCTGTATTTCACAACTGGTTACAGAGGGGGACTGGATGACTAGCTTAGACTGGACTACTAACCTTTGATGGCTAAAATTAGACAGGAACAATCCCACCCTCAACTGATGCTCATAACTTGTGAAGGAATTGTAAATTCATCATGTTCATGAAGCCATAATGCCTACTGGAATTTTTAGGGAAAGGTTGTGATTATTTTGTTTATCCTTTATTGAGATAAAGCACTTCGGCCAGAATGGCTACTATTTGTGAAAATTCCCATCTAGGTGTGGCTGGGAAGAGACTTCAGTAATTTTTCAGTTTTATGAATCTAAAATTTGTCAAATCTAAAATTCCCAGGAAGAAATGCCACAATGCCAACCCTGACAGAATATCCTCATGTGGAAAAGGAACTCAAACACCTCTAGGCTAGGCAGAGCTTAGGAAATGTGCCATGGCAGTAGTACACTAATGCGTAGAGAAAAGTGTAAAATGTGTACTTTCTTCTTTAGGAATAGACAAGTTAAACATACCTCTGGAATATCAATGAACTTCCGGATAGTGCAGCTGTCTGTTACAAGTCCTTCGTTGTCTATTGTTTTCAGTCTCCCTTCTTAAGGTTATTTTAAACTCTGAACCCTCAGTTCAAAGTGGTGCTAATTGAGCTGTGGTGACATTTGGTATAGCCCTCTGATAGGGCACAACACAGGGGACAAATCTGAAAGATCAAGTCTTGTATTACTGTCTCAGAAAAGAACTGGGTCTTAAGCCAAAAAAATGAAGTAATTGTTGGACGGGAAAGGAAAAGCAAGGCAAGGATCGATTACAACTGCCTTTGTGTTTTTCAGAATGCAAGAGGAAAGAACAGATTGTGAAAACAGTAGCAAAGGTGTTGCAAATCAGTGGGGGAAGGATGTGTGAGTCGTTATTGTACATAAATCTAGATTTCTGAATGCTAAGACTGGTCAAAATTTTTCCAACAAATATATTTCATAATGAAGCTCGAGTTTTATTCAGTTCATGCTTTACACGAAAGTACTGAATAATTTTTCCCCAGAAAATTTTGAATCTCCACCAAAAATGCAAATCCATGAAAATGAGTATGTTTTTGCCATAAGGAACAACCACAGGTCAACACAAAACATCACAGTACGTAGCCGAGGAAGTAGTATGCCCAGAGAATCTGGCCCGCAAGGAAAAATGGAAAATCAAGCACAGGAGCTGTAGCTCTTGACTTCAAGTGAAAATGCCATTGGAATAGGCCCATTTTCATTGTTTGGAAAAAAAGATTTTTTTCCATGGATAATTTCAACCAAATTAATTATTATTTGTTCAGTTGAACTGTAAGGAGGAAAAATTAGTTTGAAGTGCATCCAAAGTGTAACTATTTTTCTGCTATAGGTAAGGACTGGAACTGCTGTGATGAGAATTTTAGAAAGCTCACATTATATCATTTATCTTATAAAACATTCTGTACTAGCAATACTGACTAGAGGAGCTGTACCCCCTTAATCTTAAAACCACAGTATATACATATATTTTCTGTAGTCCATTAGAATTAAAGTTTAATGTTTGTTAGCATTCCAGACAGCCAAATACCTTATAAGCAATTAGAGATGTCACTCTATTGCTATATAAAGATTTCCTGATTTTTCTGCAGAAAAAGAAGGATATATATACCTATTTCAGATCATTTCAGAGGTAATGCATTGAAAAGGAAGCTTTCATATTAACTTAAAATTTAGATGATATCATGATATGTGAATGTACAACTACTGCAGCAGTTAATGTGTAACTAAATGAAAGACACTTTGGAACATGGGTTTGAGTTTGTATGCAGTTTTCACAATTGTACTATAGTCGAAATGAGAAAAAATAAAGATAGGTCTTGTGATACACATGTACAGTGGTAAAACATGTTAAATATAGTTTGCAGAGGACAGGGAGGTAAAGGCAATATCACTTTTAGCTATATTTTTTCCTAACAACTGTATGTCCTCTGACTATAGCTTTATCACTACTTTTATAAAACACTTAGGTCATTTACAAATATTAATCTGGGAACTCTTGTAACACCCTCTCTGAGTATTAAATAAGCAATGATATCTTTATTTCATAGGTTGCAAACTGAAGCAAAAAGAAAAGAAAATCCCATCAGAACTGGGAGATCGATCACAAGCTGATGCTAAAAGGAAAATTTATCATCTCTGAAAGAGAAACAAAAGGAAAAACTAGGGAAAAAAAGAAAATAAATGAAAAAAAGAAAGGAACCACAGACAACATTAGGCTGAAATAAAAGTGGCTAGGAAATAAAAATCCATAAAATACTTTAAAATAAAGCTTATGACCTGCTGCTAGATCTGGTAGCTTAAGGGGTTTCATACATCCCAATAATCCTCCCTGACAAATGATACCCTTCTGCTAACATTTCTTAAAGTCTACTTACATGAATTCCATGAACAATTTATAAATGAATTATTTTATACTTTGCTCCTAAATTTGTCCTTCTTCAAGTCTTGTCCCCTCATATCTTACGCTTTGATTTTTCATTGTGCTTATTATGAAAATAAAGCTGTTTGCACATTACACAACTCTCTCTGTGAACTGTGCTAGGTACCTGAAAGTCATATGCTGTATTTGCCTGAGGTGTTAGCTGCTCCTCCCATAAAGGGGCAGAGATTGCATCTGTTTGCAGATGAAATCTATATTATTGATTCCTAGCCATCAAGGTTCATGCAGATGCTGTTTGCTGAAACCCCAAGGCAAAGTATGAATTGCAGCATCACAAAGACACTGGCCAGTTTTGCTTGCTTCTGCCATTTCCTTGCACTAGCAAATATATCTTTTATTTTGACTTTCTGTTTTGGAGGCATGTGTACAATGTATGGCTTTATATGCTCTTCATATAAATATTTTCTATATCCTGATATTTTCCTTGCTCTTCTAAATACACTGGTCTTCCATAGCATAGCAGTCTGTCAAAGGTGATCAAAGGAGCTGAGAGGAGATATTTCAAAAGGGAATTGCTGATCAAAGGAATGGAAAAAATGCTTTGACTTATGTGATGCTATGTCATGTGTGGTTTGGTGGGGGGAGAATAATGGTGTGTTTAATTATTAAAATAGAGGCTTATAATAATAATAGCTTGTTAAAAATGAATCTAATACCTTTTATTATTATCTAATAAAAATTAACCAGTGGCTTGATGATAGCTTTTCAGCTCCTTTCTTCAGCTCTTCAGATCTAAGGGCTCTTTTCTCTTTAGTATAAACATAATTCTCTTTCTGAAGTCTCTTGAACTGGTTACTTGTGAAGATTAGATACTGCACTAAATGGATCAGTATTTGATATCATTGGATTTAGAATCGCACACATTTACTGAGGAAGAAAAATTGACTAAATTGACAAAGATTAAAAGCTGTGAAGGACAAAATGCAAACATGTAATCAGAACAAGCTTCAATATTTGTGTGAACCAACCACTAAGTCACTTACTAGTAGCAAGCTTCGTGCTGTGGGAAATGTTTCTGGAGAGCTCGGATGCCACGCGGGGCTGTAGCGTGGTGCTCTCCGTGCTGCCAGCACAGGGGTGCTGTGAAACCCCGTGCCACTAAATGCCCGTGCTGCTCAACACCGCACAAAAACCAACCGAAAGGACACTTGCAGCAAAAAGAGTTTGCGTTCTCAGGGATTCAAAGAAATGACAGCTAGCTACAGAAAAGTCAACAAGCACAAGTCAAAACAGAGCGAACATTTTCAAAACACTGCTAAATATCTCTATCTATAGTTGGGCAACTTAAGTAATTACTCAATGATAATTGTCCTGAAAGGCATTAACTGTTGTGAACGTTCTCTAGTTCCAAAAAAAAAAAGCAGTCACTTATCTTTTTATCTGGATACAAATGTGGGACCTAGATTTTCAAAAGTAAGCAAGGTTTTTTAATAGGTATGATTGAGAAAGGCCAACTTCAGACAGCTCTGAAGTCCAGTTTTACAGAAATGCTGGACCCCTCCTTTTTGACAATCTGTCTCCTGTAGTTGGGAATCCAAAATTCTGATAATTTCGGTCTGTATTTCTAATTATAAATACTATATTTGAAAATATAGGCTCAGCATGTATTCAATATTTAAATTTCTGAGCCAGCTTTCACTATTCTTTCAATGTTTCCATATTAGCAGTGCTGGAGGGAAAGTACATTGTGTCACCAAACGATTGTATGGATTTGGCTTCAAAAATAAAAATCAATAAAAACACAGTTCATAATGACAAATCTTTCCAGTCTCTTTTTGATAAGATTCCTTCTTCTAGGATATACAGTATAAAACAGCATTATGAAATACATTAACATTTCTCTTCCTTTACTTCCTTTCACTTAGTTTTTTTGGCAGACCTGTTCGGAAACATACCTACCTCATCTGATTCCTCACCTATCAAGCAATAAAAAGTTAATAAAATCTAAAAACGATAACACCAAACTGAAACATAAACCTGAGCCACATGCAGGCTCTCTTCCCTTCTCCAAAATCAGAAATACCTGTGATTTCTTGGGTGGCCATATGGAAACATGATAGGATAGACAGATGGATAGACACGCAAATAGATGATGATTTTAAAACATGACTAATATTCTAAATCATTAATTGATGATTTTATGATGACTTTATCCCATCTCTTTCCATTCAGTTGTTTGCTTAGCACATTTAGGAACAATTTCTGTTAAGATTCCTCGGTGACTTTCCTAAGAGAATTTCACCACCATGATAGAAGACCATAGTTAAGCTAATTATATTATCATGGATTTCCCCTAATTAACACCATCTAGATTGCAATTAAAATAAATATTGCAAACCAAACAGTTCTGGAGTTCGCAGACATTAATGATTTAACAATCGTCATATTGTATAATGATTGTTAGGGATATGTATAGCCTCTTCCACATGTGTTTACATAACAGCAGTACCAAAGCTTGCTGATGTGGAAGATGTTTAGAGGCACATTCCTAATTAGGCAACAAGCCAAGGAGAAAGGGCAAATAAACTCTTCATGGCATTTATATCATTCTTAAATATTAAAAAATCACAAGTTTACTAAGTATTGGTATGGAATACATCATATTGGTAAGAATGTCAAAACTTTCATCTCAGAACTATTGCAAAAGAACATTTTCTTCTTAGAAAAAGAAAATTTTCACCATAGAATTTCAGTAAATCCTGAATCTGAGTAGTTTTTAATTTAAATTTGTACAAGACCAAAATGCTAAGAACACTGAAACCCTTTCAATGATTTTGAAAGGTTTAAGTTGACAGTTTGGAGAAACTTCTTCTAAAAATTAACAGCATAATCTATGGCCAATGAGGCTTCTAATCTCACTCTATCACTTCAGGAAAAGGAGAATTAGGCCTAGGTCTTTGAAAAATGAAATATAACATAAAAAAATTGTTCTCTGTAGGGGACAAAAGCGAGTAGCTAGGACTAGATGGCAGAATGTTGGATTTGGTATTGCAGGGATCCCCTCAGGGTCCCATGAGTCAAAATGAATTTTGCAGACTCAGTTTGGACACTGCAAATGTAATCATGGTCAGTGGCTGGCCACAGTGATGAAAACTGTTGCCTAGATTCACATAAACTAGGGACTTACCTTATTGTGCTCTTCTGAGGATAGCTCTTTTTTGCTATTATCGAGGTGCCATGAACCTAACAACACACACAAACACAAATGAGTGCTATCTCAAATTTTTTTGTTATAGTTACTAATAAATGCACTCCTGTAGTTTGTCCTTCCGTTTGCTCCATGATTCCCAGAATAAAGAGTTTATACAGCCTTTCAACTCTGCAATTACTCGAATGACAGTTTCCTTGATCTATGGCAGATGTCTTCAAAATTTTTTTCTTGCTCTTCCAAAGGGATGCAGGATTTGATGTGCCCAGGAAAGAACCACCATTTCCTTGGCACAACAAGGAGTTATGCATCTAAATGTCTTTGAGGGTTTAGGTTTGATTCTTTCTGGGACTTTTAAAAATCCCCTCCACAGTAGCTCAAAATGCTTTTTTTGATGCTTTGAAAATTCCCTCTACTTTGCTTAACCAGTTAAGGGCTTTGTCTATACACTCACTGTAAACAAGAAAAACCTGAGTGCAAAGCCAGACAGTGATTACTTACTATGTTAGAAGCAGTCTCAGTTTTCTTTATTTTCTAAGAGATGGTATATTCCATCTTAATGGAAGAGCCACTGCTTTTCATATGTCTTTCAGAGGTGGTCTCCCGTTGCAGCCGCACTGCTGCTACCGCAGTAATACCATGCTGCAGGCCAGGCACTGCAGGGAACTGCCAGGCATCGTGAATAGCAAAGTAGGTATGCTCTGGTTCCATGTCCCTGGAGTACTTCATAACAGTTACTGTAAAGTCTCTGGTATGAAGCAGTTGAGAAAATGTCCAGTGGCAGAGGGCAAACTCAACAAGCAAATGTTTCCACCTGCAAGATGGTGGTGTTTTTGCCCAATACTTTTAAAATTCAGCCAAGCAGTACTTCAGAAAAGGGATTCTTTATTACGTTCCTGTGTAAAACTGCAAATAGGCAGATTCATCACACCCCAAAGCAAGCTTAGAGGCCGTGTTATTTGGCTGGAGCCATTTTTAGCTACACAAGAGAAAACATGGCTTCATAATGCCATCATTTATTCACGATCTCTTAGTAGCCACAGCTCATGTAGCAATTTAGGTCACCCATATAACTGCGCTCAATCTCTCTACCAGCAAAGCTGGTATTTAAGAAGAACTCATGCTATATAAGAAGAAATCATGCTATATAATACTTAGGCATGTGCATGTTATAGTGCAGTCAGTGCAGTGCACAAACGTGTACAAACTAGACATGGCTAATTAGTAGGATGCATGTAAAATAATTAAGCAGTAAAATATAATTGACAGGACATTTCAAGGAGATCAGTGAATTTCTTGGGAGTATTACAAAGCCTGGGAGCGAGTACTGAGAGCTTTGAATAACACATGAATTGCAAAACTCCTCATAAACTACATTGTTAGCCGTCTGTTATGTCTTAGACAAAAATGGATAGATATTGTAAAAATGAGGGTAACAGAGCACTGGAACAGTCTGCCCAGAGAGGCTGTGGAGTCTCCATCCTTGGAGATATCCAAAAGCTGTCTGGACATGGCCCTGGGCAATGTGCACTAGATGACTCTGAGCAGGGGAGTTGGACTAGAAAATCTTCGGAGGTCCCTTCCAACCTCAACCTTCCCGTGGTTCTGTGATTCTGTGAATGATTACCTTAACTATACACCTGTACTGATCTCTTAGCTTAGCTCCCAAGGACTTTACCAGAGTGCCTCATACAGGGACACCATACTGCATGGCCTGCAAGATGCCCCAAGTTAGATGCACTCTGCACAGTGTCCCCATACAAAGAAAACACATTGCCCCAAAGATGTCTCTGTGAGTCTGCAAGAAACACATGCCATCCAGCTTAGCAAGGAATAAATCCTTTTCCTCTATGAAAGTCAAAGCCCGAGAATTTGAAAGACTTCTCTGTTTTACATTATCAATCCAGTGAGACATCTTGTGATGGCACACAGAGGGAGTCAAATATAACTACAGACAGGGCACAGAGGACATCTCTCAGAGGGTAAATGACTCACTAGGGCACACAGGTCCATGTCCTAGATCCTCTACTGAAAATGTGAAAAACTAGTGAGAACTAGTGGCCCTAGTCCCCCAGAGGGATTGCTTTACCAAACATCTGGCACTTAGGTACAGTTCAGGAGTCTAGGTTAAGCAGACTACATGCAATCAGAAATTTATTTTCATATAGGAAGGTTTTTTGATGAGAAGTGATATAGGCAAAGCTCTTGAATTATGCCCACTCTGCTGCGTGCTGTTATAGCAATAGATGAGGAAATCTGCTGTCTGCAAGTATGAAGAGAGGATAGAAAAGAAGAGAAGTGTTTGACAGAAGGGAAAAGTAACTTGGTATCTTCCGTCTTGAAGAATGAGGGAAGCAAGGTGACTAGATAGTGTTGGTTGTAACTTGAAAGTGCCATTCAGTGTCCACCTTCTTGTAGCACTCAGTTTGGAAAGGCTTTCTGCTGTCCTCAGAGAGCTGTCCTCAACTGTAGAGTGCAGGCCTTGTGGTCCTGAAAGTGTTCTCTACTGCGAGCCACTTCAAGCTTTCAGGCAACATTGGCAGACCTGGGAACACTAGGTCAAACTTCACATAGTGATGATCAGCAGGAACAGAGGACATGGCTACAACTCACTTTGAGCATCACAGTCATAACAGCAGGGCCTGCACACAGCACAGATGGAAGTAAAATGGCATCAGCAGTATGGGTCTGTGCCCTCATGATGTGGATGTTGATATTGCGGGGCTGGAAGACAGAAGGAAGGAAGATGCTGGACTTAATATATGGGTTCTCTGCACACAAAGAAGTCAGCTGGCACTGGTGTCTTGGATCATCAACAGCGACTGATGAGACCATAAAGACCCGCAGGCCCTACAGGCCACTAGATAGGGACGTGCGTCCTATAGTCTTGGCATACATGGGCATATGTATTCTGGTATGAAATGATAATGTTCATGACATTGGTAATGGCAAATAGCCAGGTGTGGGCCAAATTATGTATGGCCTTCCAGACCTCCCAAGTGATTATGGCCACAATAGACCAGCTGACTTTGAATACTACATCAGAGATGTATAGGAATCTGGTATGGCCACCTTCCATACCTCCTTCCATACCACCTTCCATACCACACCCCCAGTGTTATTCACACACTGGACAGGACAGTGAACCAGAAGGAAGTGTGCATCCTCTCCTTCAGCAAGTCCCTGCATAGATTTATTTGTGTAAATTGGTCCACCATTCTTCCCCCAGCAGGTGTTCATAATGCATCCAGACCTACATAAAATGACTGAATTGATCTCACAGGTGAAAGTCTACAGAATTACAAATGGGCTTTTATTGGTTCCTGAAAAAAAGCCCTGTAAAGCTCCTGGGATATCAGATCTGCCTGTTCTCTTACCTAAAGCTCTTCAAGCCATCTGTGCCTGTCTCACCCTTCCCCAGCCTTGCAGCTTCCCTGTTACATAGGATAGTTTATGAAGCACGCAGCTGAAGCGTGGGTCCAGTGCCAGAAAAGTTTTGTTAAGGTGCCACAGTGGCTTAGGAAAGATTTCATGCTGTGCATTGGCAGCGCAAATTATGGCAGTGATCATTTTGCACAGTTGTGCTGGATCCCTGAACCAGCAGCCCAGGCAAGAAGTAAGGAATATGAAGGAATCCACCTTTACCATGCCTCTTCCAGTAACCAGTGTATGTGAGATCTGCCTCGTAGTCCATTCCTGGGATTTTCTAGCAGAGACCTAGCTGCCTTTACCCACTGAGAATTATGCAATTCAGAAACATGAGCCCATGAGGTCAGACACTCTGCTTGAATGTTATTGCTTTCAAAAGCAGATCTGCTCAGGGATGGAAAGATCAGGGACAGCCTTGGCTGCAGTGACTATTAGATGGTGGAGTTCAGGATCCTGAGAGGAGGAAAAAAGGCAAAAAAAGCAGAATCACAACCCTGCACATCAGGAGAAAAGACTTTGGCCTCTTCAGGGAGCTGCTTGCAAAAATCCCATGGGAAATGGTCCTGGAAAGGAGTCTAAGATAGCTGGTTGATTTTCAAGGATCACCCCCTCCAAGTTCAAGAATGTTGCACCCCAACATAGGCAGCAGGAGGTTCTTTGAAAGGTCACAGCAATCAGAGGAGGTTCCTGAGGACTGGAAGAAAGCAAATGTAAGCCCTATCTTTGAGAAGGGCAAGAAGGAGGATCCAGGTAACTATAGGCCTGCCCTTGATGGTGAAGGGTGGTGGGAAAGAGATGGAGCAAATCCTGGGAACAATTTCCAAACAAGAAGGGCAAGAAGAGGATTGGAAGTAGTCAGCATGGATTTGCATAGGGGAAATCATGCATCACCCCAACCTGATAGCCTTCTGCAATAAGATGACTGTCTCAGTGGAAGATGGGAGAACAGTGGATGTTGTTTATCTTTACTTTAGGCTTTCAGCACTTTCTCCTATAACATCCTCATAGACAAACTGATGAAGTATGGGCTAGATAAATGGACAGTGTGGTGGACTAAAAACAAGCTGAATTGTTGGGTTCAAGGGGTTGTGGTTAGTGGTACAAAGTCCAGATAGAGGCCAGTGACTAGTGGAGTACCCCAGGGGCTCATACTGGGGCCAATACTGTTTAACCTCTTCATTAATTACCTGGACGATGGGACAGAGTGCACACTTAACAAGTCTGCAGATGATACAAAACTGGGAGTAGTGGCTGATACACCAAATGGCTGTGCTGCCATTCAGAGGGACCTCGGAAGGCTGCAGAAATGGGCAGAGAGGACTCTCATGAAGTTCAGTAAAGGGAAGTCTAGAGTCCTGCACCTGGGGAGGAATAACTCCATGCACCAGTACAGGCTGGGGGACTGACTGTCTGGAAAGCATTTTTGCAGAATAGGAGCTGCAGGTCCTGGTGGACAAGTTGAATGTGGGCCAACAATGTGGCATTGTGGCAAAGATGGCCAACAGCATCCTGGGCTGCATTGGAAAGAGTGTCACCAGCACATCAAGTGAGGTGATCCCTTCCCTACTCTTCCTCTACTCAACACTGGTGAGGCCACATATGAAGTTCTGGGTCCAGGTCTGGGTTCCACAGCACGAGAGACATAGACATACTGCAGCAAGTTCAGCAAAGGGCCACAGACATGGTGAAGAAACAAGAGCATCTCTTACATGAGGAGACACTGAGAAAACTGGTATTGTTTAGCCTGGAGAAGAGAAGGCTCAGGAGGATCTTATCAATGTGTATAAATACCTAATGGGAGGATGTGAAGGAGTGGGTGATCAGCCTACAGACCCCCTGAGGTCCCTTCCAATCTCATCTATTTTGTGATTCTGAGAAGACAAAGAAAGAAAGAAAGCATACTTTTTAGTCTATCCAGAAATCAATATTCCAGTTTATGTCTAGTCAACTATTTTATCCATTGATTTTAACATAAAGTTCAGAAGGCCATGCTTGGCCTGTAGTTCTCAACAAATTGATGACTATCACTAACCACTGTTCTCTCAGGCCTTTCCACTGCTGTAATGGAAATGACACCACTGAAGTGGATTCGACTATAAAATAACTGATGATGTGCTGCTTTGCTTGTGAAAAAAGTAGTATTTTGAGAAAAACATCACTGAAAGGCTATGACAATAAGTTTGAGAATCCTTCTCATAAGAAGTGCATCTGAAGAGAGTGCCAAACGTAGTTAAAACTGCTTAATTAGATACATTTTGTCCCAATCTGTGCTATTTCCTACCTTTATCATCGAGTATATTGTTATACATTCTGAAGGTCAGACTTCAAAGTCTTGCTTTAAGTTCTTTTATTTCCTCAGAAGTGCCTGGTCTCAATGCCTCTGCAAAATTCCTTTCTTCAGAAGTTTTATCAAGCATTTATGAAATTTACATTTGGCCTGTGAATTTTCTTTTCTACAGTTGGGGGAGATATGAAACTCATCCAATTTTAAGTAGTACTTTAAATGGGTCATTATCATATCTGAAATATCTGAATAAGGTTCTTGGACCTGGCACATCTTCTCAGAGGGTGGCATATTCAGATGCTTTACATAACATGGTTACAATGAAAGAGGGAGTTCTGTAATTTTCCCCAAAGTGGTGCAATGCAGAAGGATGCATATTAGATGAGAACTCTCTGGGAGATCCTATAGAGCAAAAGAGTGTCTATCATGTCCGCACATTGCAAAGACACTTTTCTTTCTTTGCTAAATATAAAGAGTGTCAACAAAAATAAATAAATTAAATAAAAAGAGCAGAGGCTTGAATTCACGCCTCATGACAGAGGCTAAGATGGAGCTTCAGTGCCCTCCTCAGCAGTGACTGGGGAAGAAGGAGCCCAGTCTGTCAGTGAGACACAGCCTAAGTCCCAGCCACCTTGTTGCAAAAGTGCCTTCTCATTGCCAGCCAATGACAGGCAGCAGTGAAGCAATCTTAAAGGAAACAGCTCTAACAGCCTTTTCATGTTCCTCCTGCATATTTATGTGCGGTCTTCCTCCTTTTGGCCTTTTCATGGTGTTTGTTCTTCCATAAAGAACAAGGAAGGGAAGGAGAGGAACTTCCTTCTCTAGACAGAGAAGCAATATTCAGTGTCAGCTTCTGCTAAGGTTCAGCCTCCTTTCCAAAGTCTTTTTAAGAACACCAGGCAGTAATCAAGTAGCATCAGGACTAATGGTTATGCCTTACTACCATACCCTGTGATGTCCCTTTAGGGAACTAGATCCTTGCACACTACTCTTATTTTTTTGCCCACGTTGGATTCCCAGCTCTGCTGCCAAAAAGGGAAAGAACGTGAATTGGGGGACTCTGGTATCAGTGTCGAGAATCTTCAACTACTTGGATCCCACCTACTCGTTTGGGTAAATGAACAGAATGTATGATCCTGTAATGACCTTACAATATTCTTCAAAAAAAAGTATTTTTTCTCAAGACTGCTTATCTCATGTTTAGTTACTGGGTGGCAACCTCCAATATAAAAAGTTGCCCCTGATAACACAGGCCAGCAAGGCTGCATACAGACGGGAGTAAATAGTCTGCTTAGTACAGTCCCCTGCAGCCCTCTGATAAAGGGAAATGTGAGCAGAGGTGCACCTTGACCAGCTGGAAGTTAGAAATGTGTTTGCAAGAGCTCAGGTTGCAGCCTGTATAAAAGCTTTTTCTGTGTAGTGGTTAGATCAAGCATCAGTGGCTGCTGTTCACTGGTGCATGTGGAATTAAAGCTAGTGACAGGCAGAAAAAAAGAAGAGAGAACACATGGGACAGGGCAAGGAATAAGAGCCCTGTTGATGTTATCACTCAGCTCACAAACAGCAGGACAGGAGAGGGGGAGGGAGGGCTGCTTGTCCCAGTTAATTCAATGTGCTGCAAATTCAAAGAGACTCTGCTTTCCTTTTAACTCCAATTCCCAGAACAGTGAAACAAGGAAGAAAAACAAATGAAAGAGACCTAGAGGTGGGCAAGACAAAAAAAAATACAGTAAAGGCAGAATGTCCTAAAGTAAGCAAGGAGAGGAAACCATAAAACTTATTTTTACTCAAAACATATTGTCAGTTTCCCATCTAGAACAGCAATTACCTGTTTCTCTGAAAACAAGTTTAGTAGCATTCATGTTAGGGGTGGTATCACCTTCAGTTTTCTTCACACTTACCTGCTTTAGAATATATAAAACTTGACTAGTAATTAATATTTCAAGCCTGAATCTGGCAAAGCACTTAAACACACTTAGGTTCAGTCACATAATTAGTCTCACCAAAGTCAACAACCTATTGATTTGATTGAAATTTAACTGGTACTTGAATGCTTTGCTAAGCTGAGATCTCCCAGACACTTTTATTTACTAATTTCCTAAAGTGCTTTACAAATCATACACCATATCCTTCTCCCAGGCCAAGTCTGCCTGCTGATCTCCATATAAGCTCTATGAGATCTCATGCATATACATCCATACACAACATTACCCAGAGAGGTTATGGAGTCTTCTTTCTTGGAGATATTCAAAAGCTGTCTGGACATAATCCTTGGAAATGTGCTCTAGGTGACTCTGCTTGAGCAGGGGGGTTGGACTAGATGATGTCCAGAGGTCCCTTACAACTTGAACCCTCCTGTGATTCTGTGATTCTGTGAACATTATTAAAGCTGATGCTGCACATCCCCACCTTGGGCTGCCTGTGCTGGCTGCCAGAGGCTACTGCCATCTCACATCTTGCTCATGAGAGCTCTCTTCTACCTGTCTCACTAGAAATGAGCCAGGTTGGCCTGAACAGTTTAAATATGGAAGGGGCCTTGCTAAGCCACCACACTTTGACTGAAGGAGCTTAGGGAGTCTGCACTGTGCCAACAGGTTTAGGAGGATGGTAACTTCTGTCTTGGTGTGGTGCCTCGAATGACACTTGAGATGGCAGCCTCTCCATCCCAAGCATCTGAGCCAGGGGAGGATGAGCTCCAGGGAGGGACTTGTTAGGTGCAAAACTGAAAACGTCTCTGTAAAACTAATGTTTGTTTGATTTGATAGTCAAGGGAATAAAACACAGACCATTCATTTTCTCAGGTAGAGAATACCTTCACTCGGTTTCATGTTCACTTGGTGTAATAAATTGTCAGTAATTCTTAAAACACAAACAGCAGATGTTGGTGCCACTTCTGCAGGTGTAAATGTAGGGCAAGTTCACTGTTATCAGAAGTCTCCCCTTTGGAGTCAAGCCATAAAATAGAAGTTATTATTTCTGTTTCTCTGTGCACTTGTGCTTGAAAAAAGGAACATTTCCCAAACCACAAGAAAATTATTGTAGGTGTGGACTGAAGCTGTAAGTTCCATTAGTTCACAAGGTTGGTTGTATAAAATTAAGAAGATTGTACAATCCCCTTAAGCTATAGGTGTCCTAGGCTTCAAAGCACATACAAGATACACACCTACAAAAAACACATGAATTTCTGAAGCCTCAGGTTAAATATGTAATACATGGCTTATTTACTTAGCTTATTATACTTAGTCTAGTAATTCTGTACCATTGCTAAATGTCAAGCTGGTAGGGGAAATTTAAACTATCCTTCTCAAAGACATATACTCACATCATGATTCAGAATTGGCTTTGGGCATAGGCAAAGTGGGAAAAAGGATTGATGGGGAAACAAATCAGCCATAGCTTAGCAATATATATACCATAGCCTTGAAAAATTCTTAAACATGAGCTTAGTCTTAGATGCTTAAGCTAGGACAAATGAATCTCACCTTACAGTAGATACCATAATTACTTGTCTCCTCTGACTGCACATGGAGCTGGGGCCTGGCAGTTCAAGCAAATCTCTCACCCCTCAACTGAACTCAGGCACCATGAGAAATTGCACCGCCTAGGAATTTCTTGCAGTGGCTGTGAACAAAGACTGTGCGTGTGAGGACATGGTAAGCTATTTTTCTAACTTTTTTCAAGCAAGCAATCAAACAAGAAAAAACCCTCCATTCATTGTGGTTTACTCTGAAACTATTGGGAAAAGTTAGATTGTTTCTGTCTTTGTTAATCTTTATTAATGTCGCCAAGCGGAAGCAAATACAGAAGTATGGTGATTAAAAAGTACCATTCTCCTTCTCTCTGTTATTTTTCAAATTACTTTCTTCCTTTCTGACTGTATTACTCATTATACTGTATTTCAGAGACGACTAATCAGACTCAGTGCCTGTGGCTTGCCTGGAGAGATGTGGTTTAGGAAGCACGTGGTGTACAATCCTATTTTAACAATGAGATGAGGTGGGACATTCCAGACGTAAGCATGTCCATGACTCCTAAATAACAAAAGAAATGCATTTCTTTAAATGCTGATTGTAGTGCACTTGCACCAGGCTTTCCAGAAGACTAGAAGAGCTATCCCTGAACTGATATTCGTCTCTCAGGGCTCTTACTTCTCAAATCAGACTCTCACAGGGTTAGAGATGGGACTGAAGAAAGCACAAAGAGGAATACAAAGCTCATCCTATCAGCCCCATGATCTAAACCCTCACTGTAACCCACTGTTGCCCTATGATCATTCTTCCAGTGCCTCCAGTTCCCCACACCAGCAGCTCCTAGTCCAAGGTGAAAAGAAATCACAAGTAGTAACTTTTCTGCACTTAGTAACTTTTCTGCACTTACTATAAAGGTGGCAAGGTATCAGGGCTGCAAAGCAATGTGAATACAGACAGCTCCTTTAGCTTTTTTCTTGCAAGTTATATCATGATCCAGACTATCTTAGAACAAACACACACAGAAAGAAGGATGCCCTTCTGCCAGACAGCGCTCAGTCCTTTGTTTGCAGAAACAAATCCAGCGAGGGCTTGCTTGATTTTATTTATTTGCTTGTCCAGGAATCGTCAAGAACTGTTTGGACTGCTGTGTCCTATTGAAGTAGCAGTATGCTCAGCAGAGCAAAATAATATTAATCTTCAGCACTTCTAGGGTGTTAAACATTTTACCAGGGCTTCACAAATATGAACTGAAATGCAGTCACAACATTTATACGTGAAGTAGTGATCTGACTGCAAGGTAAGTTAGCGAACACTGCCTTCCCCTTTCTACAGATTGATAACACAAGCTCACTCAGAAAAGACAGTGTCAAAACAAGTTTCCATGATCGTAAATCTTGGCAGTGGCCTGATTGTAGTGTAATGATGCTTTTCTGGTAGAAGTCCCTTAGAAAGAAAAACAGTAATATCACCTTCCATGGGTAAACTGACCTTGAAAACAGAAGCCAGGCCAGTGCAGAGGAATATACCTGCAAACTGCTTGCAGGAACAAATCACCCACAGAGCAACAAATGAAACAGATTTGAAAGGCACAGAGAACAATAAGCATAGAATTACACTGATGGGTGCAGTCCTGCAAACATATACGGGTATACTCACTCCTGAACGCTGCGGCTGGAGCCCTGCAAAGCTCTTCAGTGTTCGTGTTAGTCCAGCATTACCCAGCCTCTCTGGGGCCCAATCTGACAGCCTGACTGTGGATTTAATTGTCACAGGGCAGGAGCAGGAATAGGTTTGATGACCGTGGTGGAGGGAAGGTAGCTGTACACATATATGACAAAGACTGAATCATGTGATGAGGGTAAATACCCTTCTGGATGGTGTTAGTGTGGCATACAACGTAAGATAGGCTCCTCAGCCCTCTTTTAGTAAATCCGTATCTGTAAAATATGCAGGGTGACAGAGGTGCTGGGAGTCACACTGATGATATTTATTGGCAAGTGTATTGGCAAAATACATCACCATTAAACCACAGAGTTAAATCTGTAAAGTTGTATACTGATAGCTAATTCAGGTGACATGGTTTTGGTTTTCATGATCTAATCAACAGTTGATAATGTCCACAAATAGCCTATCAGAAGATGTGAAAACAGAGAAAACTAGATTAAATTCTTTGGTTTATCACTGATTACAATACCTATTTGGTCATTGCCTTAAAACTCAGTGTTTATTAAAAACTTATTCTTTTCCTAATTTTAAGGGTCTACAATTTTTAAAACTTTGCTGTGAGACCATTTGACTAAGATATCTGCAGTAGCTCTGAGGAAAGCACTTTGGATGCAGAAAAAGCTAGATGTTAATATTACTGGAGCACATGGTTAAAATAATTCTCCTCGTATCTATGATACACAACTTTGCTGCAGAACAGAGTTGTTTTTTGTTGCTGAGAATAGGAAAGGGCACTCTGTTAGGTAAAACAGGCTGCCTATCTATCACAGATCAGAAGGGAGACATCTACATCTTGCTAGGATGGGGATTTAATCTAACTCTACTATGAACATCTAACTAATCTTTTTTACATGTTTTCTTTCACTGTAAATTGAATATTCTTGTGTCAACTGGATTAATCCTTCTATAAGTAAACATAGGAGTCATCAAGCAATCATCAGGATCTGGCAGACATTAGGTGCTGCTCCTCATGAGATGAATCCCCAGTTCTTTAGGAATTTCCAGACAGGAATTCGTTTCCGTTTTCTCTCATAGCAGTGCTGGACTGATAGGAAGTCAGCAAGTAACAGCTTATTATCTAAATTGTTTAACGGCTGCACCAGCCTAAGAAGGAAATAGCATTTGCTCAAGTCAAGCCAGCAGGCCAGTTACATTGGTAGATTTTCTTGTTTGGAAAAAGCAGGTACCTTAACTCTTTCTCTCAGTCACAAGGCTCTTTTCTAAATGAGATAAGATCATTTAGTCAGTGGGTTTGTCTTTCCTGCTGAGATATCAATATGTTTCTGCTCTGACACCATGGGAAACAGACCATTGCTTTGTAGGCCTTCTTTTTAGAGAAAACTAAAAAAAAAAAAATTCCTCATTTGCCAGTTAAGACCTTCACATGTGAAGTCACTTCACTGTACTTGCTGGAGCGTGCAAGAGCACTCTGGTAAGTTTTGTAGAGGAAACAGTCTTATCAGATAACATGAGTTGTACTGCAATATTTAATGCTGTGCTTAAAAACCTGATCCTCAAGTTAAGTGATTATGTGGAAATCTCAGCTCATTAATTATGAGCTTTATCAGCCCTCACTGTTGTGGAGAAAGGCTTGAAAATGACTACCAAAAGCTCACAAATGAGGAAATAAATAAAAATAATTCAGACTAGACTGTGCTAGTTCTTCTGCTTTTTTTTAAATATGAAACTTAAAACCTAAATTTCTGTAATAAAAATATATGCCCTGTTTTTATTTGTATTTTCTTTCATTTTTAATGAAATCTATTGAACTACATTGCTGCCTGTGACTAAAAAAAATAAATATTGTTTTCCTTGAATGGCAAACCAGCAAGAGTGTCACATTTTCTTACACTGTTACTTTTTATAAAGTGGTAAGGTGCTGCTTTGGAAAAACAAATACTTGACAAAATGTTCAATGTTTTATTTTCTTTTTCATTCTTATACTTAAAAAAAGTTTAATTTCTGAATTTATTTAGATTTTGTTCTAAAAAAAATCATGTGCATTTTAATCTCTGCCAATATCCATTTTTTATCCTGCAAAGTCCTTTTACAGTTTAAGACTATTTCCACTTTTGAAAAAGATTTACTCTTGCTCTGCATGCTTATTTCCTTTCAGTGATAAGCAGTGAACATACATAGAAAAAAATATTTCTAGCCCTCTGTCTTTATAGACAAAAAGCTTGGATGAGGGGAGAGCTACCATAATATAAGTCAGTGCAAACACATCTGCAGTATGTGTAGCTTTCTAGGTAAGTGTCCTCTACAATTCAATTTTGCTGGTTTACCTGGTAGAGATTCTGCCAAAACTTAAGTTTCAAACCTTTTTCCCATGTAGAGAAGTACAACCACAGAAGTACAACCACCTTTTACCAGAATTTTTGACAAATCTTTTCTTCCTCACTACATTTTTCTTTTAATGTTGGAGTCCTCGCCTGACTTGACTCCCTGCAAATTTTGACATGTTTTTCCTTCCTTTCTTTCAGCCCTCCAATAGGGCACTTTTCACGTGTTTTAATGTCTCCCAGCAGTAACTGTCCTCACAGTTCAACAGACCCATTATAAGGTCTTAATTTGCCATGGCCAGACTGGCTTCTTTGTGACTCAGTTTTAGCCCTAGGAGCTCTCATTTTCTGGAGTGCATAAGAAAGGAGGTGGAAATCTTTTACTCAGTGTTAAACTGTTAGTTAGTAGCTTAATAGGTTATTTGTATTTAACAAGTCTGAGGTATGTATTGACACCTTCTATGTCTTCCATAACTGGCACCTTGAGGAAAATGCACCCCAGAACTGCTTTACAAATTAGCTATGTTTAGAGGAACCCTGAATGTAAATGCAGTTATTAAATTTGTTCTGTGTGTGCACCATACCTAGGAGTTTTGTTTTCTTGTAACCAAGGGGGGCATGTCAGCTCCTACAGTAGGTTACAATGGAAGAACACCAGGGAGTGAAAGCTACATCAAAATAAGACTAATGAAAAAATGACCTATGATTGTTTGAGGAGAACCTCTCAGACTCTCCTATAATCCTGAAAATTTCACCATGAATAACATTAAGCAAATCTCATTGACCTTCTGAGACAGAAAGTCACACCACCAATACTGATCCATTTTAAGGAATTCCCATTTTCTCCACTCCTTGTGTCTTTGGTCTTACATAAAAGTATCACTTCTAGGCAGGCCACACTTGCCTTTAGCAGTTTTCCTAAGTTAGGTGAGGCCAGCAGCAACCCTGTGAAAATGACTTAGAAAATTTAATAGAGAAGTCAGTTATAATAATGAATCATAGTACATTTACAGAAAAGTGAAGTATTTGTGGTGAAAATTTGCTGTGGTTTAGTGTAAATCCTAGCAGAAAACCTGTTATCTCCTGCTCAGTTGCACATATGCTGCCTCTGTGGCAGGCCAATATATCTACAGAGCTCTTTGAAAGCAAAAGATGGGACTCTTCCCTGGGTTTCTCAACCCTGAAAAAAGCAGAAGGTCTCCAGGAAATTTTGCCCAACTGATAAACAGGATCAGCTTGAAATAAAAAGAAAAAAGGCCTCTTGCACAGAATTTGTTCCTCTCAAGAATTTCAGGCAGTCTTTCATGGCAACCTTTTGGTCCCACTTCCTGCCATTCTTCCATAATGATTCTTTTCAAGAGGTGTTTTTTTTTTTTTCTCCCCATAACCACTTTGCCGACTTAAAAATGTCACCTGTGCTTTTGTCTATGCTTTCTGGCTTGTCCAGCATCCAGAAACCACATAAATATTCAAGGGAAAGGTTGTTCTTCAGCACAAATTCAGAAGTCTAACACTTCTGGGAAGGGAGGGGATGGATTTTAGTGCCTGGACTTCACAGATCATCTTTGCTTCTGCTTTATGTTTGGCATGCTCAGGATGCCCAGCTTACTATGAAGAATCAAGTCTAATAATTCCCAGAAGTGCTGGGCCCATTAGGTACATACAACACTGGGCCTGCACAGATATTTCTGTCAAGAAAATCCATGCTGTATCACAGCAGGCCCTGAGATGACCTTTCCCAAGAGTCAATGGATGAAGAAAAATTAAAGTTTCACTACCTTTCAAAGATGCTGTATGGAGCCAGAAGCCCAAACCCAGGACAGAACTCAAATCCAGTCCCAAATGAATCATCGCCCTTCCTCTCCCCATGGTTATTCGTCTGCTTCTCAGATCTGTTTTCAACAAGACACTCCTGGAGTGTCGTCTCTTCCTTAGGTATCTTCTTCCTTTTTCAGTGTTCCCTGTTGCACACCTAGGCTCTATTATATGGCAATCAAGCCAGACAAAGAGTTTCCTTTTTTTCTTTTTCAAAAATAGTTCTCGGGGATATAAAACAGTATTTCTTGACTGTATTATCACAAATGACATGATTCACTGTGTCAGCAAAAATATTCTTGCCAGCAGATTTCTTTCCAACCCCTTCTAACTTACAAAGTATCCAAAAATGTTTCAACCGCCATTTTAAGGGACATGAAAATATCTGGCAGGCTCAGGGTTGAACAGATTTTGCCACAGCCCAGTTTATTCATACCATGCCCTCACAAAGGGGGCCAAGGACTAGAATATTGCATTTGTCTATTCTATTACTTCGGCTTTCCAAAGTCCTGTCAAACCTCAGAAACTGAGTGAAAGGCTCGTGTGGGTCATTCCCTCCTCATCCTTTCTCAGAGACAAGCCTCATGCTCCTGCACCACTGTGGCATCTCTCTTGCGCTGCAATCCCATGTGCTCGACAGAGGTGGTCAGCCTGGCCAGATGGCCAGAGTGAGATGACAGTCACAGGGGTGCACAGGAGCCTAGTAGGTACCACACTCAGGTTATCCCTGCTGGAAAGCATATTCCCCAGCCCAGCTCTGCTGTCCCTCTCCTGGCACCCAGCACTTTCCCATGGGTCACAAAGTCACCCAGGAAAACTGCCTCGAAGGGGGGAGATTTCACCATCATCGGTATCACTCAACACAATACATAACACTAACACACCTCCCCACACAGATGGGAGGTGAGCAAGGGATCTTTAGAGACTGCTTTGTGCTCTCCCACTCTCTTTTATCAAATATGGGTAGCTGGGCAAAGAAAGAAGATGCTTTATTTAGATACTATCCTGCATAGCTTCATGAGATGGGCTGCAATGTCATCTTCAGCTAGTAAAACAAAGCTGGTTAACCACAGTTAGGTCACTGTAAAAATAAAAAAAAGACAAATGCCCTGGATTCTGGAGAGCCAGTTAAATCATATGCCCTGTAAGCTGTTATTATAATAATCACTTTTGATACTACAAAGCTTTTACCTGGCTTTGATCCCTATTCTGTTGTTTGTGGTTGAAGAACAAGCGACATTTATTCTAGGCTAAAAGTCAGCTTTGTTCCAGACAAGATCTCTAATTTGCTGCACATATGTCAGCCCTGCAGGTGCTACAGTAGACTCAAGAAACAGCAAGTTTTGGAACAATTTTCAAACAACACGGTAATGTCAAGTTATTGCTTAGAGAAAATAATAAAACATTTTCTATGTCTCAAATATAGCAATTATTTTTTCCCAGACACTGAGTTAGATTGTGCTTTCACTTCCATTGCTATTACTGAGAATAATTCCACTGACTTCAGTGGAGTAGTTTTGCTTTCATGTCCATGTTATTAAGAGTGGAATTTTAAACCAATATATAAATATGCTGTATATTTGAGGGACTTGGCTGATTTAACACTTTAATGCTTCAGAGACGAAGAATTTCCTCTCTTTGTTAGAGTGAAAGCAAATCGGGGCTTTCAGTGAGTAATTTATGAATCTCAGTATTTAAGGGACAAATTTTACCCCACGGTTTCACATGAACATTATGTCACTTAGATATAAACAGCAGAAAGTGTCCTGCCATATTTAATCTAGCGGTTACATTCAAACATTCATATACACATAATATACCATAGCTAGGCATGATGCACCAAAACAAGATTATTCTCTGTTTGGCACTTTTAAGACTGCTTTTGGAGAACTGTATGAAGTTTTAAGTGTCCTCCCCCTTCCCCCCTCAAATTCAAGAAATCCATTGTCAAAGTGGAGCAAGTTCAGTGGAGGCCACCAGGATGGTTGGGGGCTGGAGCAACTTGCCTTAGGAGGAGAGGCTGGGGGACCTGGGCTTGTGCAGCCTGGAGGAGAGAAGAAAAAGGGAGGTACTGTTGCTGTCTACAGCTATGTAGTGGTAGATTATAGAGAAAATGGATCTAGACTTCTTAGAAGCTCACAGTGACAGGACAAGAGCCATCAGACAAATTGCAAAAGCCAAATTCCTGCTATCCAGTCAGTCCCTCTCCTGGCACAAAGGCACAATAGGAAAAAAAAATCATCCTGACAGTGGTCAAACACCGGACCAGGATGCACAGAGAGACCATGAAGCTTTATCCTTGATGTTACTGAAGACTCAACTGGACTAGGCCCTGAGCAGTCTGATATAAATTGGCTCTGTTTTGGGTGGGAGGTTGTTTCAGATGGCCTTGAGAGGTCTCATTCATCATCAGTTATTCCATAATTCTATAAAATTCAGAGACTCTTTGTTTCCACAAAATTCAGGAATAAACCCTGAGAAGCCTAATATTTTAGTTTCCTTCTGAAGTTTTGAACTATGGAAGGAAGGAGTCATCTCTCTTCACTTTATCACTCTAAAAGTTAACTGTCTAGCTTATACTGTTGGTGCAGGTTTCCTGCATAGCTGTTGAAGAGAAACTGGTGACTCCAGAGAGAAATTCCTTTCATCCTAGTTGCCTAAAATAGATGAATAAAATAAGTGGAATGAGTCATCCTCAGTGTACCTTTCTCCTTCAACTGGCTATAGTGGAAGTCTAAAGGATTAACTTCATCTAGATTCTTAACTTTTTCATGGTTGAAGTTAGGTGGGGTAAATCCTGCCCCAAGTGTCTGTTGTCAAATAATTCTCTTAAAGAACAATCCTTAGAACACAGAATATATTTTCAGATACAAGAGGGTTATGATCATTTTGAGGGAGGAAAAAAACAGGCCTTAATTTTTTTTTTAATCTAGACCATGATCTCAATTTTGCTATGTAGTAACCATATGAAATTAAAGGCACGTGCTGAAGTCTCTGATGACTTAACATACTATAAGTATATCAATGTAAATAACTTGCTATGTATACTACTGAATTACCTAGTTGAGTATCTGTCTGTTCTTGGTCTATGTTGAATTTTTTCTGTGAAAATCCTGTATCTTTGAAATCAATAGGAAATTTGCCATAGATGGTCAAGATTTCAAAAATTTGGTCATTACCAGCTAGAGAAATAGTCTGTGCCTATATCATGCCATGGTTACATGTATAATTCTTAGAGATTCAAGGCGGGTACTAGTATTTTGGAATGTTCAACACCAATAAACATCACTGATGGTCCTAAGCATGTTTCCAAGTATAAAACCCCATTCTCAAATGCCTAGCTAAGATGACAAGCCCTAAACAAGTTTGGACACTCAGCAACTCTTATAGAGAATTACTTATTTGTAATTTATCCTGTTATTTGTTTCAGCTCTTCATTGACCCAAGGGAGCACTTAAAGAAATAGAAAGACTCTCATGGTCTACATAAAAAATTAGGCAAACAGATCACCTCAAATTTCTACGTGATCAATACTTCTTTTGAGTTTGAAAATGTAAGTATCTTCCTGTGTTCTCTCTCTCACTCATCACACAAGGATCATAAGATCTTCCTCCCTGCTCTGTTAAAACCTATTTTGGATATCTCATGATTTTTGTTTTACAGTGACAACTTGCTGTCTTTGTAAATGTAGGTCCTCCTCCAAGTAAGTGACAGGTAATCCACTTGTGTTTCTTTAGAACTGGGCTAAAATTTAGATTTTAAGGTATGAATAGTAGATTGTCCCAGCAGCTCCTGTCTAATACTTGTAGTTAATTCTTTCTTGCACCTCAAGCTGTATGACTTACATAAACAAGTAAACAATTATAGTCCAGATCTACAAAACTGCTTCAAAGGAACCTTAATAGAACCAGGCATTTAAACGCCAAAATGCCATACTCCAAAACGCTGCTTAGCCTACAAGGACTAGGCTAATTTTTGGTGTGGCCTTAAGTTATATTTCTACATGTATAAAGTGCTGCATCTGGCTTGGCAGAACAGTGCAGCTCACCATCTACTGCACAGCTAAGTCCGAGTGGGAGATCCTTGCCTTCCAGGGGTGGCCAAATCCAGCCAGCAAGCTTCATACTTACAGATGTGAGCTTTGCAAAGTGCACAGCTACCACAGCTAATGTGCTCTGCTTACAGGTACTTGTGGAGATCTTGGGCCAGTCTATGCCACAGGGACAGAGACAGCCATGTCAACTCCACACCAGCTGGCACTGGAGCTAGACCCAATAATCAGCAAGGGCATATACATGTTGGCTGCCACGCTACACTGTAAACACCTTTGGTTATGCATCTGATGCATAGTATAAAACACAGTGCCCTTTTATAGCTGTGTTGCTGACACTGTGTTAGACAGAAATTAAGATTACTCTTTAAAAAGTTATGTCTTCAAAAGAAAACATAACAGATCAAAAAATTCAAGAACAAATGTCCAAACCCTAACGCCCACCCCCAAAACTATAAAAGCTCAGAATTTATTATTATCCTCTCTAAAGAGTCTTCCTCTTGACAGAGAAGACAAAACTGTTGATGCTGGGTAACAAATACAAGTCATACAGCTTTCATGGGAATCTTTATGAGTTTGCCTTGTTTCTTAATCTGTTTCCATAGTACATAAGTGGGAAAAGCAGATAAAACATTTTTAAGAAATCACAAATAAAAGTTATTTGTCTTCTTTCTTTAAGAAACAAATATGCCTCTCGTTTTTCTTCTGTTTGTGCTTATGTTTTAATTTTTTTGAGCTCTCTTCACTTTATCTTTGCTTATCAGTTTCAGGGAGCACATGGTACTTGAAATGCTAAGCCAAGAGAAACTCATTATATGATGTCCAGCACACAAATTTGCAAGCCAAAAATGTGTCCTGAGCCCAAGCTTAAGAAGTGGGGGGTTTTTTTGTTTGTACAAAATGCTTAAAGAGTATTTTATTTCACATTAGAAACATTAAATTAATATTTCTGAATAAAAACATACTATTTACAAGTAGTTCACTTTTCTGAAATATAAATGTGGAACTAGGGTATGCTGACAGTGAGCATGGAGTAGATTCTGCTGCCTTTGTTTCTCTTCAGTGGAAAATGAGGACATGTTCAGCCAAAGAATTATTACTTTAAGTTTAGACCAAAGCCACAAGAGAGACTACAGCACAGTGAAGCACAGATATGCTCCTGCTGCCTTTAACTTAGATGGCAAGGTATGACAGTAATACAGGCACTGGAAAGATTAAGGATGAAATAGTCATGCCCGAAGTCCATAGACGGTTTGCGTTCTGCTTGTTTGCATTCTGCTATCCAATATCACATTTTCACAGTTGTCATCAAGCAAGTTATGCTGGCAAAATAAGCCTCAATGTAGGGGGGTTTTTTTAATCTAAACCATGACTTTCATTTTGCTATGTAGTAACCATATGAAATTAACATACCATAAGTATGTTAACATAAATAATTTGCTATGTATACCACTGAATTACCTAGTTGGGTATCTGTCAATTCTTGGTCTATGTTGATTTTTTTCTGTGAAAATCCTATGTCTTTGAAATCAATGGGAAATTTGCCATAGATGGTCAGGATTTCAAAAAAGTGGTGACTACCGTCTAGAGAAATACAGCAAAATTTTTGAGTTATTTTTAAGTATTGTAAAGAAGATTTCTTATTCTCCACTGTGGATTAACAAATAATAAAGCTCAAGGGATAAATAAATATATACAGTTCCATGGCTTCCATTCATTCCCTATAATGCAAATAGTGTTCACAGTCTGCCAATCAGACTCTTTCTTATTTCCAGGATTCCTTTTACAGCGCTACTTGCTCATAAAAATTGAGGACAGATTATTCATAAAGGAGAACATCTTTATAGTTTGGAGATAGCATGTTTTCTGGCCACTTTCTTCCTGCTTTTAGGTATTATATTTTCCTGTTCCGATGGCTGATAATGCCATAAGATGCAGGATAGATGGATAAGAATTCAGCTTGATACAGAAATGTTAAGATTGTTTCATAGAAAGCCCAACTTCCTATCAACAATCAAGGATATCCACTTCTTGCAGAAAAACTCATTTGTTCTTACTCTAATTAATAATTTTAAAAGCAGTAATAAAAATCCTAAATCAGCACATATTAGATGAATATTATGTATAATTTTTTTTCAAAATTCAAGCTGTCCTTCTGCAAGTCACATTAGTTCTTTACTCCTTAATATATATCCATATTCAGATGGTGGTTAAGGGGTCTAGATATAATTAGCAGCAGAGCCTCAGATACTATATTACTTGTACAACAGGTATATCACTTGCCACGTGTAATTAACTACAGGTTTAGAGCTTCAGAATCAGAGCTGTAATCATATTTCCTTAATAAATCCCAAAGTTATACATGTAACTGAATAATCAGTACAACTGCCATGACACTAGTGGTCAGTTCTGCTTCAGAACCTGATGAGATACTGGTCTTCAGGCACTGATGATTAACCAAACAAGCTTCACACATGAAAGGTGAAATTCTAGCTGTACTGTAGCAGGTGCCAAAACTGACTTCAAGATGACCAGAATTTTATTTGTAAATTTATCGTACGTTCTTTAAAGAGAACATACTGAATTTTCTTTTTTTTAAAAAAAAAGCATTTGCAGTACAAAATGTATATAACACATAGTACCATAATACCAATATATACTAACCCAGCTGTGGTCAGGGTATACTTTTCTGGTCAATATTGTTCAGAGGAAGATAAAAGTTGAAAACAAACCTTTGTCTGTGATTACTGTGCAACTAGAAAAAGAATGAACAGAGCACGGGGAATTCAAGGTAGAGAGTTGCTGTGAGAAACAAACAAATATTCAGGTACCTGAATATGCAGGTACAGTCTGTGCAGCAGAAAGCCAGTCTATTTTTCCTACTAAATAGAGGCATTGTTTCTCCCTATGAATCCTGACACGCTCATATCCTTAGACCATCAAGGCTACTACTAACAACTGATAATACAAAGACATTGACCTTTTACTCAAAAGTTGACTTAGAGAAGAAAAGGGAAGTAAAACAGAAGAAAGAAATATAAAACTTGTCACATAATATTTCTACTGAAATTTTATCACATATATTTTATTGGAGTTCATTCACTGAATGCTAAAAATTGTTTGGGGCTTTTGAGTAAAAAGTAAATAAACTGCCAAACCTTGTGAAATTTTCAGTAAATACCTAGCATGATTTTTGTAGATTGGCACTTCGATGGGAGTTATAGACTATGTTTTTAACTGTTTTTAATTAAGAATGGCCTACATGCTAATGCCTCTCCCCACCCAAAAGAAAGTATTCAGCAATCTGTCAGAAAAGATTTCTTCTTACTACATGACAAATACCTAATTATATCTATTGTTTAATTTTGGGCTCTGCAAGGGGTTTGTAAATGGACTCATAAATAAAATTAATATGAAATTTTCCTCCTGATTTTATGCATTTTGTATATGTATTTTGTATATTCTTATTAGCTGAATAAATAGTTAAAATATAAAATGCCAATAATCTGTAAGCTGCATAAATCAAAGTTAACCTTAATGCCTTGGGAACTAGTAAAGGTAAAAATAAGTGTCATCCATCAGTTAGTTAGTAATAAAAAAAGCAAGATTCCAATTTCTCTCATTTTCAGCTTTGGGAGAAGAAACAGGTATTGCCAAATAGAAATGGCGATTCTTTTTTCTCTTCCATTAGAGGTACAACTTCTTATTACTTTGCCTGTCTAAAGTTCATTGACTACTGAAAAGCATCATCTCAGGTAAGCTCAGTAAAGGACATTCATTTCTTTTCACTCAGTTTCTTGGTAATCAGGAAAAAAGCAGTATCATTGACACTAATTGGACAAGGGTTGTTCCAACTAAACTGGAACACATTTTGCGCTGTCCAAAACCTGTGGTATATCATGCCATGGAAAGAAAGTGATTTGAGATCTGCAGGCTAAAAGCGTGGAAAGGCTTTCTGTAACAAGCCTCTACAAAAATTAACTCAGGGCCCACTACTGAAAAAGGCTCAACTTTGGTGCATCCTACTGAGGTTTTCTGTGCCTCCATAATCAAACTAAAATCTTCCACTTAATTTACAGAATTCAGATCCAGCATTGGTGAAATAGTTGGGAGATGAAATAGGACATTCCAATAACGCTGTAAAGCAAACAAGAAGTCCTCATTTGCTCTAGGAGGTAGACATAATCTTTTACTTTCATAATAACATTTTACTTGAGGGAGAAGGCTTATATAGGCAAAAATGTGAGCATACATACTAACAAACAAATACCTCCCTCCTTCCCATATGTCATTCTAAAGAACTGAGCATTACAGACATCTATCAGAAAGTGGCCCCTTTTCAAATTCAGTATTTGCATGAAAAAAATTGCCTCAATTTTTTTTGACAACATAAGAAAATGAAATGTTTGCTATTTTTCTTTTTCTCTTCCCTACTCCACTCATTTTATCCAAAGTCGCTGTATTCTGACACATCCAAGTATTAGTGGGACCTAATATAGCTGAGAGAGAAAGTAGGTATTGGAATACCCTGAGGAAACCTGCTGCATAGGATTTATGTAACTTGGAACAGCATGTATCAGATTCATATTTATAAGGTACTTGTAAATATACATAATAATATATAAATATAATATAAATATATTTACAAGGTACTTTTAAATATAAATCTGATTGATACATGCTGTTCCAAGTTAAATGAAGACAAGGCCCCCCACCACCTGGGGCAAGTATTTTTAAGGGGTGGCAACTAAACAGAAAAGCATTGGGAACATATCAGCACCACACCTGGAATAACTTCCACTTTGCACTGTTAAACACCTTTTTCCCTTTGTGACTGAGTCTGCTGCTGTCATCTACACCCCATGTGATCTGGACCAGAAAGTAGAAAACGAGAGACAAAACCAGTTTTGCACAGAATGTAAAAGAATCCTTTTCTGAGTCATTTACCTGACTTCATTTTGCATTGTTAAAGTCATTTCTGTGAGGACTGCTTTCACCAGCTATGTTAATAATAATCACCTAGAATTCTGAGATGCAAAAAGCTACTTCAATTTCTCCTTCATGGAGAAGTCACTATGGGATTTGTTTTTGTTTGGTTTTGTCTCCTAAGCTATATTGTACACTGTTTCTTGACATAATTCCACTAATGCTTGAACAGGATTCATCTTACCTGATCTTAGATAATGAAAACTCAGTCATCTCCCTTAGTCACCCCAAGGTTCCTCTTGCAGTCACTACAGAGATGGCTCTAATGGAAGATTTACACCCACCTACATTAGGCAGGACAAGATTATCATTTTCTGGAGGTTCTTATTTTTCCTTGCTGACTTTAAGGGGTTGCCTACTTTTGTATGTGTATTTCTCTCCATTGACTATAAAGGGAGCTTAGACAACTAGCTGAGATAGGGCTGGCTGCGCTATGTGAAGCCGCATCTCTTCATGTGATTCCTATCCTCTACGACTCACATCAGAGCTATGTGACTGACCAGCGACAGATACATGAGAATGCTCTGATGATATCCTTCCTCTAATGCCCAATACATTTACTGAAAAAGTGTTACAGCACTATAGGAAGGCTTACTTATTTTTGGCCAGATGGTTCTTTTTGACGTGATTCTGAGTGCTGATTCCCACGTATTCTTTCTGCTGTAATATCTGTCTATGAAAACCATTTCTGGGACAAGCCACCTGTAAACTGCTCATCTGTACCACATCCAGGTTTGCAGTCATTATAATGCAACTACCATACTCTTGCTCAAAGAGACAAAGTCAGCAATAGTCAGAAAATATAAAGTCAAATACTGGATCGAGCTTACGTGCTGAGACGAAAAATAATCAGTCTTATAAATATCTTCTGCTTTTCACAAACTAAAATATTTTCTAAATGCATCCTTAGAGAGGACTCTTCTGATGTCATACGAAACAGTTTTACATTCTCTACATTCAACTTTGAGCAGGGAACATCTGTCCTTTTCTTTAGTAGTCATCAAACCTGGCTTTTTATCTTTCAGAGTAGGACAGACTGACTATATCATAAAAGAGAAAAGCAGTGTTATAATGATCACAAATTTCATTATTTTAATCTGTTTATGTCGCTGCATTTATAGTTAGATTTCTCTAACAGACAATTAATGACATTATAACCTATGATGAAAATCAAGCCATCTACGTAAAAAAACTATTACGGTCCCATTGTGCAGCAGCTGGGAATGAAGATAATTTAGATTGCTTAACAACTGGTCAGATTTATTTAGCACACTAGCAAAGCAGCAAACCTTAAAGAGAAAAAGGCATCAACAACAAAGCAGTTCTAACTCTTCCAATAAAGAAGAAAAATAAAAGACAGTCTGCTTAGGAATTCTTCTTTCCCATCGAGTAGAGTCTTAATACTCTACTGTTTATTGCCAAAAGGGACATAGACGGACATTTCTGTCGCAGACAAGAAACTCCTCACCGGGAAGATTTCTTTGCAGCAAATGCCTTCTCTGGTCAGCACCTTCACACACCCATACCAACAAGAACCCAGGCTTTCTCCTACTCTCAAACCTAACCCTAACCTAAAACTAAGAGCTCCTTCAAGGTCAAGGCTGGGACGTAGACATGCATTTCTGGCGCAGGCAAGAAACTCCCCACAGGGCAGCTCTCTTGGCAGCAAAAGCCTTCTTTGGGCAGCCCCATCCCACACCCATGCCAATGGCGCCCCCACGCTTTCTCCCCCTCTCAACCTTAACCCTAACCCTAACCCTAAGAGCTTTCTGCAGGCCACTATGGGAATTAGACTCCCATTTCTGGGGCAGGCAAAAAACTCCTCACAGGGCAGCTCTCTTGGCAGCAAACGCCTTCTTTCGGCAGCCCCTTCCCACACCCACGCCAGTGGTGCCCCCACGCTTTCTCCTTCTCTCAACCCTAACCCTAACACTAACTCTAACCCTACGAGCTTTTTGCAGGCCACGGTGGGATGTAGACCCCCATTTCTGGCACCAACAAGAAACTCCTCACAGGGCAGGTCTCTGGGCTGCACATGCCTTCTCTGGGCAAGCCGCTTCCCACACCCATTTCAACGACGCCCCTACACTTTCTCCTTCTCTCAACCCTAACCCTAACCCAAAGAGGTTTTTGCAGGCCACAGTGGGAATTAGACCCCATTTCTGGAGCAGGTAAGAAACTCCTCACAGGGCAGCTCTCTTGGCAGCAAATGCCTCCTTAGGGCAGCCCCTTCCCACACCCATTTCAACGATGCCCCTATGCTTCCTCCTTCTCTCAACCCTAACCCTAAACCTAAGCACTTTTTGCAGGCCCACGATGGGAATTAGACCTGCGTTTGTGGCACAGGCAAGAACCTCCTCACTGGGCAGCTCTCTGGGCAGCAAACGCCTTCTTTGCGCAGCCCCTTCCCACTCCCATGCCAATGGTGCCCCCATGCTTTCTCCTCTCAACCCTAATCCTAACCCTAACCCTAAGCCTAACCCTAACCCTAAGAGCTTTTTGCAGGCCACGGTGGGAATTAGACCCCCATTTCTGGCACCAACAAGAACCTCCTCACAGGGCAGGTCTCTTGGCAGCAAACGCCTTCTCTTGGCAGCCCCTTCCCACACCCATGCCAGCGGAAACCCCACGCTTTCTCCTTCTCTGATCCTTAACCCTAACCCTAAGAGCTTTTTGGAGGCCCAGGCTGGGATGGAGACCCCCATTTCTGGCACAGGCAAGAAACTCCTCCTAGGGCAGCTCTCTGGGCAGCAAATGCCTTCTTTGGGCAGCCTCTTACCACTCCCATGCCAATGACATCTCCCGTTTTTCTCCTTCTCTCAACCCTAACCATAACCAAAGAGCTTTTTGCAGGCCCAGGCTGGGACGGAGACCCCCATCTGTGGTGCAGGCAAGAAACTCCTCACAGGGCAGCTCTCTGAGCAGCAAACGCCTTCTTTGGGCAGCCCCTTACCACACCCATTTCAAGGACACCTGTACGCTTTCTCCTTCTCTCAACCCTAACCCCAACCCTAACCCTAACGCTAACCTAAGAGCTTTTTGCAGGCCCACGATGGGACGTAGACCCCCATTTCTGGGGCAGGCAAGAAACTCCTCACAGGGCAGCTCTCTGGGCACCAAACGCCTTCTTTGGGCAGCCCAATCCCACTCCCATGCCAACGAAAACCTCACGCTTTCTCCTTCTCTCAACTCTAACCCTAACCCTAACCCTAACCCTAACCCTAAGCCTAACCCTAACCCTAACCCTAACCCTAAGAGGTTTTTGCAGGCCACAGTGGGAATTAGACCCCCATTTCTGGCACCAACAAGAAACTCCTCACAGGGCAGGTCTCTGAGCACCAAACGCCTTCTTTCGGCAGCCCTTTCCCACACCCATTTCAATGATGCCCCTACGCTTTCTCCTTCCCTCAACCCTAACTCTAACGCTAATGTTAACCCTAACCCTAAGAGCTTTTTGCAGGCCTACGATGGGATGTAGCCTGCCATTTCTGGGGCAGGCAAGAAACTCCTCACAGGGCAGCTCTCTTGGCAGCAAACACCTTCTTTGGGCAGCCCCTTCCCACTCCCATGCCAACGACGCCCCACGCTTTCTCCTTCTCTCAACACTCACCCTAAGCCTAACCCTAACCCTAAGAGGTTTTTGTAGGCCACGGTGGGAATTAGACCCCCATTTCTGGCACTGACAAGAAACTCCTCACAGGGCAGCTCTCTTGGCAGCAGACACCTTCTTTGTGCAGCCCGTTCCCTCACCCATGCCAATGGCATCCCCACATTTTCTCCATCTGTCAACCCTAACCCAAACCCTAAGAGTTTTTTGCAGCCCCAGGCTGGGACGTAGACCCCTATTTCTGGCCCCCAGAAGAAACTCCTCACAGGGCAGCTCTCTGAGCAGCAAATGCCTTCTTTGGGCAGCCTATTTCTCACACCTATGCTGACAGTACCCCCTTGCCTTCTCCTTCTCTCAGCCCTAACCCCTGACCCCAACCCTAACCCTAAGAGCTTTTCCCTCAGTGTGAATTCCCGAAGTACAAAGAAAATTGCTCTGCTAAATTTCAAAGGCATTAAAAATAATCCAGGCAGCCGAAGAGGCAATTTTCTTTCTAGAGAATAAAACAATGCCTTATAGCTTTTGTTACTATGTGATTTATGGCAAAGCCACAGACTGAATCTGATTGCAAGGAATGGCTCTGACGAGGTGTAAACATTTGCTAGCTGTTATTGTTTTATTTAGAATGTACTGTACCTGCAGTGCACAAAGCATGGTCTGTGGTTATTTACAAAGGGTGCAGACTTTCTACAGAGCGTCTGGAAGAGAAGGTATCATTCCACTTCCAGCATGAAACTGTAGATAGCCTAAGCATTTATTACAAAAGAAGACTCTGAAATCTCAGGCCACTAGAGCTTGTGGGCAGCTATTTTGTTAGAATATCAAGGCTAAGGCATTCTTCTGATGCTCTTGCTTCTCAGTCCATATAAGAAAGAGGGACCACATGTTTGGCATCTCCAACTTTGTCTAAACTAGCAAGAAATAGGGCCCTGAGGCTAACTGGCAGAGTACACCTTGCATCCATATGGCTAAACTCTCTTCCTCCCTTGTTCATTCTGCCTTTTAGGAACAGTCCCTGGCAAATGCTGTCATACAGATGGTGCTTGGGCATTCATTGGAGGAGAGGTAGTTGGTACAGTCCAAAACCATACCAGGGTTTATGACAGTCAGTCAGTTTGAACAATCGTGCTAGCACAGGAAACTGCCCTGGCCCTATTTTATTTACTAACATAATCTTAGCCTCTATTTCTCCCTGCCAGCTCAGTCCAGCCTCTCTCATAATTGTGAATGCCGTTCTTCCTCCCCTAAACGGAATGAATCCTTTAGCAGAGGGAAGGCAGAGACCACAGAGTACGATGCCGGTCCTGTGACTAAATTAAACTTCCATCAGATCATATGTCAGTGCCAGGGAGGAGCAGGCATGATCTCCAAGCGCAGAAGGAGGCATCTGTGGCCTCAGCTGTAACACAGCCACTGAGGTGCAGAGCTGAGTCATCTGGTTCTAAGTCTGCTCTTCAGACAGGGGCAATCATGAATTTCTGGAGTTAATTTCAGAGTACCTTCCCCTTCAGATGTTTATTTTCTCCAAACACATAGGCAGACTAGTGACAATTAAGAAGTCAATACAACAGGACTATCTGGTGCTTGTAGCTGCAAGAGTAATGTTAGCACAAGGTAACTATTCTCTTACCACTGAACCATCACTGTTTAAAATCCTACAGAGAGGGAAAAAAAAAAAAAAAGAAAACTTTCACTGATTTCACTGAAAGCAGAATCCCACGCCTCAGTCATGGCACAAGCCCTCAGCTATTAATATTTAAATACTCTTTGGTAAATTAGTAATCCCTTTATTATCCAATTAAAAACATGTCTTGACTGGCATTTTAAGCATCCCAAACCTTGAGCTGGAGCAAGTTAGAACAGTTCACTAATTAAGATTTAATTATTTCAGACTGCAACTACTTAAATGAGGGGATCACACTTCTCTTTCCCTAGTAGCATGTCACAGGAATTAGTTTAGAACTGTAAGAAGACCTGTATTGTTCCCTCTTACACCCTGGGGAGTCCACACCATTAACAGTGTCTGCAGTTTGTAGAGCTGAACCACTTGATGGAACATAACTCATATCAACAGTCAGTTATGAATCTGAAGAGAGTTCAGCAGATGGATGCCCTCTGCAGAATCCCAGGTCTAATGGCTGCACTCTGCTATACCTGACTGTGGTTTAGTTAGGACAGCCTGACCAAGCTGTTCCACACACTTACAGTAGAACCTGCAAAAGAAACTCGCGCTGCACCCTGCTCTGCAGCTTGGGGGAGGTCACACACAATTATGGAGCACAGTGGGCAGGCTACCTGACACACAACAAGCCTCAGTAGGGGTTATATACTGGGTGCAAACGCAGCCACAGCCACAGCCCCTGGCACATGCCTGCCATATCGCTGTATTTGGTCTGTCCCCATGCACTGTCTCATTCACCAGGAAAGAAAATAAATCAAAGATCTTCAGACCTCTGCAGGAAGCTGACCTAGTATCTGTGAAATCCTGCAGACTACCTCACCCACTGCTCAACACAAGACCCAGCCTGTGCTCAGCAGCCATGCTTGTTTAAGGAGCAGAGCTTAAATGCTTCATCCCTGGGCAACTGGCCTCACAGCAAAGCCAGAGACCCACAGTGCGGAGGACATGCAAATAGATTTTGCTTGTCGCACAGCAGAGCTGGGAAAGGGCTGAAAGCTTTAAAAGAGGTATCTGGAGAGGACTACTTATGAAAGGCAAAGGAATCCAGCTCCTTCAAGCACATTATCCTCTGAACTGGAAAACTACAGCCTGCTGCACCATTTAAAGCTTGTCAGCAACTGGCTTAGCACATGTTTAGTGTTGCCATCCTCTCCTTTTAGCCACATACCCTTATCACTATTTACCAGTCCAGGCCAACTCCTTACACTTGCCCTTAAAGGTTGTGGGTTTGCAACCTGAGCTTACAAAAATCAAGACTTCATTTCCTTAGCTGAAAATTACTTGTTGCATCAGCTGAACCCCTGAGTTTCTGTGTGTCCACCTGCATGCATTAATATTGCTACATCAGCCCCGTCTTGTTCCTGAGCCATTTCAGAAAGGTCATGCTGTCCATTTGGCTAGTAAATTATAGTCGTGGTGTCTTTCCTGGCACTAAACAAACCTTCTAAGCATGCTCTGATAACCAAGCAGCAATCAATCTTCAGAAAATCCCACTGCTAACATGTCTATATGCCTAATTTAAGATGCTGTATCCATACATAGGCAGTAAAATGAAATGGCCTGATTTTCAGAGATGTTCATCTCTTCCACATAAGTGCCTTTGTGAGACAGATGATTTACAAGGCTGTGCTGTTAAGCTTGTTAGCTGGTGGCTAGAAAGTTTAGAAAACTAATCTAAGCTGACAGAAATAGGAGTCTTACAGAGGGACCATCTCACAGAAGAAATTTTTATATACATACATACTTAACCTATATATCTAGAGATTGTTACCCATCTTGACTTGTCAGCCAGGGCTTGGAGTCCTGTACATTGTTCCTGTTGGAGAGAGAAATTCATAAAGTCAGATATTTCTTTTATGTGATCCCATTTATTCACAGCAACAACAACAAAAATGTGAGCATTCATGTCCCCCTCACAGCTCTGATTTAGTAGGGAGACTAGTAGACCTATAGCTCTCTTTCCAGTAGTGCCATCCAGTAAAATGTGACCTCCCTAAGACTGAAGAGGAGGAACTTCTCCTCTTCCCCATCAAGATTACTTCTGCTTGGATCCCCATATGTGCAATCAAACAGCACAATAAAGTTGCTTTCTCCTGGGCACCAAGCCCCTTTTCTACCCATCAGTAATCTCCCAATCTCTCTCTTTCTTAGATTCATAAAATTTATGCATTTTTCTGTTTTTTTTCTCTCTTTTTTGCTGTTTCTCCTGCTTCTTTCTCATATAATGAGATATACCTCACCATGCACCTTTTTTTAGCAGACTAATAGTTTCCACCATTATTTTGCCTCAGAATATAGTTACTTCTTACCTGAAATAGACAGTGGCCATTCTATCCATTGGCTGTGTGCCCACAGAAATCATAAGAAAGGTTCTCATAGGCTTCACTGAGTTCTGGATGAAGACCTCTAACCAGAATCTTATTTTGTATGAGGTGTTCTCCTCCCACCTACTTTAAAGATAAAATTCTAAATATTCACTGATGGCTGTGAAACTCATTCAGGATCCAAAGTCAGTGAAAAAAACTTATTTTCTCATGAAGCAAGAAATGAAAAAATACATAAAAATCATTCAAAAATCATTCAAAAATCTCTTTTTGGATCATCTTTCTAAATCAGAGGGAAAGGTAACAGAAAATAGGTCTTGAGTGGGGCATTTATATCTTCTCATTGACTAGGTGCAGAGATTGACACTGACTTTGTGATAAGTTAAAGTTCAGCAAAGTATCAAACTGATGGGTAACTACTCAGTGCTGTACTTGCATGCTCTTCAAAATTTTAATTATTCCACTGAGTAAATGGAATATATTTTTTTCTTCCCAAGAGGCAGAAAATGAGCAACAGACAGACAGCAATCTCTGTTCTTTTAATTTATTAATCTAGCAATCTATATTCCACATTTTTGCAAATCGGATTTATCCTGCATAGTTAATTTAGCTTGGCAAGACTTCACTTGAGTATATGTGATTTTCCTAATATCCTTTCAAAAAAAATCCCTGACCACTCAGCTTTTCTGCAAACATCAAAGCAGAGATCATGGCCACTGTCTTTTTCTCTTTTACTAGGGTGGAACTGAAATATCCCATAAGTATTTCATATGCTATGAAAGAGAGATGCTGATTTGACAGATTTTAAGATTGCATATTCACTGGAAATCTGGTAGCTCACACAGAATCTATATTGCAGATCTTTCCTAAAGTTCATCTTTGGGTGTATGATAATGGCAAATTCTCCACACATATCCTTTCATAAATTGGTCTTTCTTATGTTTTTTTTACATCCCTCAAGCCCCCTCTACAAATTATCTGTTATCATATCAGTCACTTTTACTTATGTTATCAGACTTGCTACACTTCTAATAGTAGTCCAAAAGCAAGTGTATGTGCATCCAGTAACCCTTCTTTCTTTGTCTCTGTTCTTTCTCTTTAGATTACACATCTGGGAAAAAAATGTAGAACCATCTCGGGGTGAAAGGGCAGTTTCCTGCATTGTTGGTTATAGAAAACTCTGTGGTAATTGCTTGTGAACCCAAAAGGGTCTTTTCTTTTTAGTAGCTACACACATTTATTAGCATGAAAGACATTTATATGCGATTCAGTGTTTTTAATGTGCTTGTTCAAAAGCACAGATTGGCAGAATGGCTCCCCATAAGCTCAAAGAATGACATAGAACATGTCGGGGTTAAGACAGTAAATGTGACCCACAACTGACACTGTAGATGCTGGAATAGCTTAACACAGCTCTAAATCATGCCAAATGTTCATTCATACTCCAAATGAAATACCTTGGTAAAAATCAGTTCTAATTATCTCATTGAACATAAATCTATTGAAAAGAGACTGAACTATTTCCAGGGTGTGTGGTCATAATTAACAAAAAAAAACATAGTCAACAAAACTTCGAAATATCAAACAGGTCTTTCATAAAATCTCTTTAGGCAGCTTTCATTTCGTGATGTAAATTATTTCATTTTAATTAACTTTTTTCCTCTTTATTTCCATTTAGGTTGTATCTTACAATCCTACATTAAATACCTTATCTTTATGCCATATATCTGTTGCAAAGAATTAATCAGTAATGAGAGTCATGAATCCTGTGAAAGGGAAGAAATAGGAAAAGAGAACTGCTGTAGTTATTCAGAGTATAGCTAACCAATGCTGTGAATCATATATACAGTAACCATTATCTGAAATACGCATACAAGTATAGGCTTAAATTTTTCCAACATTCCTGGACAATTTGAGAATATATAAAACTTTATCATTATTAATAAGCTTTATAGAACAAGCTATCTACCATATAAATTGGCCTGAAGTGTTGTTAGGGCCATAAGTATGACCTAACTGGTGAAGAAATATCACTCAGTTTATCTATAGATTTAGAAGAATTACTGGAGTGCTAACCTTCACTATGGATAAAAGTAATCACACCTCATTTACTATAGCAGAGGCTTCGGATTTCTATCAAGTTTCAGACATTAATTTATTTTCCAGTCCCCCAAGAGATTTATTCTAATTAGATATAAAAAAGATATGTTTAAATGTGTTGAAAATAATTAGCAGTCTTTTCTTATCATCATTACAAAATTATTAAAACACATTAACTCAATTAGTTTCCATGCAGAGATAATCTAGGAAATTATGATTTCCAGGCCTATTTTCACAACCAGGCAAAGACAGGATTTTTTTTATTATTATTTCAGCCATGTTTTTCTCATTTCTAGAGCCCTCCATACCCAAATCGAATTTGCATTCTTGTAATCATGCAGGATGTGAATAGTAGTATGCTTAGAGCATCTAACATATTATGGAAATCAGTTTCAAATTACATGGTCTATGTTAATACAGTGAGTGAAAGAAAAATCTGCAAAATTCAAGATCCTTGTGTTGATTTCTAGCCAAAGGTATCTCCTGTCATAACAATTTTGCACTAGGAAATTTATTATCTTCCTATTTATGAAATGTCTAGATTATTTATCTTTATTGAGTCTATGTAAAAGTGTTAACGTTATTTGTACATTTCAGCTCTTGGACTGCATTCATATTCTTGCTAGATATCCTAATTGTATGTATAAAAGTTAGTTAAAAGACCCATGTGGACTAACAGCTGATGGGCCAAGGCAACAAATGCATGTAAGTATAGTAAGAATAATTCATATCTTAAGATTCCTTGGTTATTCCACTTTATATAATTCCATTAGCATCAACTGTTTTATCTGTTGTTATCCTTATTTCACCATCATTATTCTTCTCTTTTTATATCTTTTTCCAACATCATATTCAGCTTCAAGTATAGATTTAGGTCCCATTTCAACTTCTGCTCATCAAATACAGAAAACAAGTGAATACATCCATTGTATTAGTCCTGAATTCTATGAGGATAGCTGCCAGTATTTAGGAATATGACTTCTTTATGGATGTAGCTATACCACTGTAAATCTACATAAGGAAGAATTAGCATTAGCTGTGTCAGTATAAACACTTTTAAATAAGCATGGCAATCTTCAGTTGGACAAAATTACTCATGAGAAGAAATCTATTGATTTCAATGGCATTGATTACGTGAGTAAGTTGCTAGATGTGAAAAGGAGCAATCTGTCATGCAAAATGCAACTGCTTTGTTTTGACTAAAAAGAGACCACTGACTGTAAGTAGCATAATAATCATGTTTACGATCTGGCCTAATTTTTAAGATCTCACTGAAGTGTTCTTGCAAATATTGCAATTTTTTTCAAAGATTATCTACCAGTGCTTCTGCTTTACAAGGTACAAGAAGACAAATATCTGAAAATATTTTTCTGCTACACTGTTGTTGCTTCTAATTCTAAATTAATATAGTTCTATCTGTACATGTTCTCTTGTTCCTAATGGAAGGCAGCACATTTCACTTAAAAAATATGTGATCACACTGAATAAAAATAGTTAGGCTGGATGAGAAAAAATCCCACATTTATCTGGATTTCAGTTATTGTAATAAATATTTATACTTCCAGAATATTATAAATGGTGGTTCATGCTAATAAAAATCTTCCAATACCATTTAAATACCATCATATTTAAAATAAACCAAAATGGAGGTATTAGCAATTCCCATGTCATTGATGAAAATATCTGTAGGATATCTCAGATTACTTCTGTTCAACTTGGACACAAAAAATAGTTTCCATGAATATAAACACTGAAAAATGCACACAAGCAGAAACAGATGCATTAAGTTTCAATATGTAAAGCATGTTCTGTGTGTACTACGGACATTTAACTTACAGTGTACTGTGGAGATTTATTACAGTGTGTCCATCTTGTTTAGATTAGGTATCTGGTGTTTTTATTTGTCAGAGAAGATCATTCTATCAAGGATGTAAGTTTCCTAGCATTTAGTCACGTTACATTTGTACTCCTCATTTGAAAATCTTGGGATCATTATTTATAGATAAGGCAACTCTGGATTATCATACAAGAATGAGAGAGTTCTTCATCTGTTCATAATTTATTCTAGCCCTGCTGCTAGTTTTGGCAGTGCGACCATTAGAGACAGTGAGACAATAAAAGCTCACAGCATGGTGCATACATGTAGAGTTTTACTCTGTTTTTGCAGTCTTGGCAAGAACATTCTTCTGTTAAGTCGGGGAAAAACATGTTTTTAGATCAGCTATGTAGCTATGTACATTATCTGATATTAAAACAAATATAAGCCATATATAACCAATTACAAAATCTGACCTTTTATCTCCAAAGAGTTTATTCTTACTCATATTCAGAACAGCGTTTCAATATGAGATAATAAGCAAAGCAAAATCCAGATTTTAAAAGATTAAATATATTCTAATCCTTACATATTTTATCTTTATTTGATGACTTTATCTGTCATCATAGCTATGCTCACAGCTCCAAATTAGAATCAACTATGTTAACCAAACTGCTCTCTAGAAGATGAGCGAAGTTACAGGTTATCAGTCAGTCATCATATCTATATAAGGTTAACACTATATTATTGTTCTATTGATCAGTCTTTTTTTTCAGTCCCTTTGCTAGCAAAGAATTTATAGTGAAAGTCTGACAGACATCTAAAAGCAGATAATTTCCATTTACCATTTCTAAGAAAAAGCTTCCCATGATTTTGTTCTGGGACCCTGGACAACTTACTGTCAAGGGAGGGTGTGTAGTGTGTGGGTAGCTTTCCCAACCACCTTGCTGCTGAAGGTGATGTACTCCATCTTGTTTCTCCATTTGTAGGAGTTAAATGATTCCTGGGATGTATGTCTCACTGCACAGCTTGATTATAAATACTGGGCACATATAACCTTGCATTGAGATGCTACCCATTATACTCATACGATACAGAGCACTTTCAACACTAAAGGTAGAAATGCAGCTTCTCTTGAGTTTTTACCCACACTTGAAAGTGCTTTAGAAATGCAGAATGCGCAGCCAGACTTGTAAAACGCCTTAAATTTTCATCTGCAACTTTTCCCAGCAGGGAAGAGATATCAATAATGTTGGAACTTTCAGTGAGCAAGGTTAATCCCACTGTGAGGAGCTCAAATGGCAGTGAGAAATATTCGGGTTAGGCTTTAGGACAAACTTTCTAATGGCAGGGATAGCGAAGCACTGGATGGATTGCCTGGGGATATTGTTGAATCTCCAGCCCTGAAAATCTTTAAAAGAAAGAAATGCTATAGCTAGAGCTGATCCTGCTTTGCTTGGGACAGCCAGTTGTACTAGATCAACTCTTAAAGTCACATCCAGCTTTATTTTTGTATGTGTGCAGAACTGGTCCCCTCAGCCTGGTTTAAGTGTGTCTATTGCATCTGACAGTGTGCTGTCCACAGTGGCACAACACACACTGCAGCAGCGGTTGGCTTACATGCACCTCAAACAGCCGCGCAAAAGGGGTTGGAAGCCATGTCAGCTAAGAGGAACTGTCCTTACAGTTGAATCATCACCCTAAAAGCATGAAGTGCAAGACACAGGGACAGAGAAAATTAGAGTTAATAACAGAATAGTTATCTGAGACTATTTCCCCTTTCTCAGTTTCAAAGGGAGGAAAAAAAGCATTGTCTGTTTCATGTAGATTTTGTAAGAAAGCCATTTACATATTCTTAGCAAACACTCTGCCATTCTACACTCTCTGCACAGGTACAATGAGAGCAAGAAAGCTCCAGAGTCTCTTTTTTTTCATCAGAATTCTTGCAGGCTTTATTCCAAAATGGATTAGAGAAATAAAGAGGAACAGCAGGGTAGGAGACATCTATTAGAACACAAGAGCAATGATGACATTTTTCAGAGGAAGTGCGAGAAATGCTTCATAGGATGCCAATAATGAGCAAAAAACCTGCATCATCCTGTAGATTCTTCAAAATAGTGTTCAGAAAGTGCTTATTACAGAGCTTTTCTACTACAATTAAGTATAATCACGATGATGGCAACCTTAATAACACCCTTAGATCAAAATCAGGTGACAAGTAGTCACTATCACATTGAGAATATTTAGTTCTCTTTGTGAATTGAAAGGATCAGCGTAATTCCTAGTGGATATGTATCTATATCATGAAGAGGAACATTTCCTTTTCATCCTGATTGGCTGTTTTAGACTGGAGGCTAAGATTTGAAGGAACACTGAAGAATGAAATACTGGAAAATGCTAATATCCTTGGATTTTTTTTGTCATTTCTATCAAAGTATAATAAAAAAATCATCAGGCTGGACTACATTTAATAAGGGCTGAAAAAGAGAGGAAAGACAGAGAAATAGATAATGAGAAATATAAGCAAATTTATATTGCCAAGACGATCAAACACTTTAACAAGCCCTGTGATGCAGGGTCAATGATTTACTTATCAAAACTAAAGATGCTCTGCATGAAGATGGTATCTAATGTATAAAGGAATATCAGTTTTAAATATAATCTAGCTTGAATATATTGTTTGATTTAGACTATGGCAGGCACAGATAGGAATTTTCAGCTTCTTTTCCAACGCAGTATTTCTGACCTGTGGCTGGCTGATCCCAAGATAAAGGATTGGATAGTCAAAGGAGGATTAGAGTTACCTTTCATGAAAACTCAAGGAATTTCTCAACATTAGCTGAACGCATCTTCAATGAACAAGATGGCAGTACAGGCTCTGCAGCGAAAGGCTCATAAGAATGGCCACAGAATGTGTTTTCTTCTAATCGCTGAATCCTTGCTTTGAACTCTTTGTTATTTATACCAGTAAACTTAAAAAAATGTATTTTAATAAAAAGGCAGAAAACAAACACATTTTAGTGTACTATATCCACTTTGTGAGGCCTGTAAGCTTCCTGTCTTCAAGGTCAGCAGCCTCATTAGCTTTGCTGTGGCTGACCTAAAGCTGAGCTGTAGCGAATAAGCCAACTTCACAAAGCCTTCTACAAGTAAGTGCAGCTGCTTGCACTGCAGTTAAAAAAAGGAAAGGAAAAAAAAGAGGCTGATCAAGAATTATTACCCCCAAAGCGAGACAGCCATGCATTATTTTAAACAGATCAGAGTGCACTCAACCTAAACATTTATTTTTGCTACATTCTTTTAAAAGCATCTAGAAGTAGCACTGTTAAACAGAGTGGGTTTTTTTCTGTTTTAGATTTAAAAAATAGCAAGAGGAAAAAAAAAGCCAAAGAAGCATAATACATTATTACTCATAGACTAACTGCCTACATTTCTCAATTGGCCGAGTAATTAACAAAAGTGTGTATTTTTGCTTTTAGGATTACAATATTCTGTGTGAACATGTGCACATTTGTGCATGTGATATTGATATATGCACCTATAGAGAGATCTATAACCTTAATTAGAAATCACATAAACCCAAATTAGTGAGCATAATCTGGTGTCAGATGAGGTTATGAAAGTGCAGAGCTGCAGCTAAAAAAAGTAATTGAAAAGATGAGAAGGAAGTAGATCTAGAAATCTGGCCCAATGCGGTGAAGTCCATTTTACATCTGCTACTTAAGCGCTTTTTCTGATGTAACTTTGTCCTTTACTCTGTATAGAAACAACCTGCACCAATGTACAGTGATGTATTCTTACTGGCATATGCTATTTTTTCATATAGAGTTTATACCACATTTTTCTGCTACCATTTACTTGTGAAAAAAAGTTCATTATTTCTAACTATAAAGAGACAACATTTCAACCTTGCTCTCCAAAAATTGCCCAGACTGAAGCAAATTTTCTGCCCCCTAATTCTAAGCAAACCACGGCAAACCAAAGCACACAAACCAAAATCACCTTTAACCTTCTTTTTTTTCTCCTTTTTCTCCCACCTTAGTTACCTCTGCCTCAAAGCCTTCTTGTTTTCTGGCTTGGCGCTGAGCCTCTGCTCAGGTTTCTGGCAGAGAGCATCAGGGGAAGCAATGCCTTTTTCTGCAGATTCTCTGCATTTCTGATTCTGCTGACTTGCAGCTTTCTGCATTGCTAGGCTGCAAGCCCTAAAGTTCTGTATTACACAAGAGAATATATCACTTTACAGCAATGTTTTAACAAGAGTTTTAGAAATAGGCTCATGAACCAAGCTTCTAATAAAAAGGGGAGAGAGACATGAGGACAGAAACTATACTGTACTATATTGAAGTTATCTTTAAATTTGATTATTCAATAATATGCTCAGCCGTTCATTAATCTGCTGTTATAATATATTGAACTCTTTCTTTCCTGTTATTAATTCATGTACTTTTCCAAAGACAGTGGTTATTGGCTATCAGTATATGTATGCATACAAATGAATATAGAGCTAGGAATTCCCTCTCTCTCTCTCTCTTTTTTTTTTTTTTTTTATTTGACTTCCTAAGTCAAATCAGTTTTCCAAAGTCTGAGTTTTGAGCACTTTCAGCAGCAAGCATTCCTATCAGAAAAGTCTCAGTAAATCAGGGACACAGTGAGTATATGTGTCATCTTTTAATTAACTTCTTTGAGCAACACTGATGTGAGCAACAGGTTAGCCTAGGGCACGAGAAAGAATTTCTGTGTAAAACTCACAGAGGAGGAATATGCAGTTGCTCCAGCTCAGAATGCTAGGCACACTTCCTTCCTCAAGAGCAAGAACAGGAATGACATCCAAGTAGACAAGAAACAGTCATACAGGAGACACTTGAGTGTGTTTCACCAGAAGTTAGGTACATGTTGTCTGGCCGTACCTATGCATCTGCCAACAAGAACTTTAATATCCTCCTGGAAGAATTCTCTGAACTTGATTCCAAACGATCATTTGCTGAACTTGATATCAGATAAAGTTCAGTCCTGTTTTAATTTCTTAAAGAGAAAACACAGTTATGAAGCACAGGAACAGGAGTTCAGATATTAGGAAGTTCTTCCTGGCTAAGCTCCAGGGTGGTTGTGAAATGGGTAGCTGTGGACATCATGGATGGAGAAAGAGCATTCACTTTTAAGGTCTCGCAGAGCATTCATATGAACTTCTGCTGTGACAAAAGTTCTGCTGCTTTCCATACTCCACACTCAGCATACCAGCTCACAGGATGTCTGGCACAGAATCCTGATAAAATAACATTGATTTGTTACATATTAAGTTTGCCAAACACTAACCCACAAACTTGAGATAGAATTCATTTCTTCTGCCAAACTACTTAATCTGAATGCTGCTATAATATAATAAGGAAAATGTCAATGTGAAGGTTGCTGAAGAAAGTTATGCATAGAATCTCTATTCCATGAATCTGAGTGGCAACAATGAAACACAGTTATTTCAATGAAAAACTTGCCAATTGTGCATTGTTTCCCCAATGTGATGTCATGGAATCAATAGAAAAATCCTCCCAGCCCAATGTGGAACATCAGGTGAGAAAATATGAAATCTGTAATCACAAAAATCCTCCATTAGCATTTCTCTGAAATTATTAAGGGATTTCTGTAAACTGCAGCTGTTTTCTTTGGCATGCAACCTGGATCTGGCGGTTTTATACTCCCTGACAGAAGTGTCTACTGAAAACAGGGCAGAAATAATGAGGACTGATGCAGACAAGTTGTAGCAAGCCTTTTATTATTTCACTGAAAACTTGGGGGGCAGGGGTGAAGTATTTTATGAGTAATGCGTTTCTCATGTTTTGGAATAAAAGAAATAGAAATATGATTGGAAAGACTATGAAATATCATATCAGAACTGTGAAAGCCACACAGAATTCTATTTTGTGACACAGAAGAAAAAGATTAGCTGGAAAGAAAGAAAACTGTGAAATTTGGATGTTGATGTCCAAGAGCACAACCCAGAACATCTGATCTTTAGTATTGCCAGGTTTCTATCACCACCTGGACTGAGAGGTCCATGCAACTCACGGTGGCTACATACGACTCTGCTAGCAAGCAAGACAGTGCCAGGCAATGGTCCATTCATACATGCAGAATCTGGGAACGAAATGCTGTTCTGCCCCTACAAGGACTCAGCACATGCCCAGATCACTTGCAGATTCTTGCTTAATCTGCGCTGATTGAGCTCCTGCCTGTACACTAGCTTCATCATAAGGAGGAAGGCTCTTCTTCCTCGCTCTCCCCTCCTGCCCAACTCCATCTCCCAGATTCATCTCCTCTGAATACCCCTATGCTAGAAGTTAGGGCACTGTCCTGGGAAGAGGAACCACAGCTGAGAAAGGCCTCAAAACCACGTCCCTGACTACAGTGCAAAAACCACCATTGTTTTCAACAGAAGGAAGACTCAACCCCTAGACCTGTACCCTCACGAGAGCCTTCAGAGTCTGCCTCTCAAGCAGGCAGCTGCCCTGAGTGCATCAGGCACCAAGGCTCTCCACAGAAACAGGGGTTGTGGCACCTTTGGGCCTATGTTTTCTGCTGACTAGGTCATGGCAGCTTTCTAGAGCCTTCCCAGAGGTGCTTCTCTCTTTTCACTGACCATGTAGGAAGTCAAGGCATCAAATGCACATGGTCTAAAGAGGGGACGGTATTCTGATCTTCTTATGCTGCTGCAGTTCATATTGGGTGCTCATAAATAAGGGATGTGGATCATTTCCCCAGATGGTTGCAATGTTGTGATCCTCTACATTTTGGACTCAAGTACTTAAAAGCTCTTTTGAGAAGCCAGCTGCCAGATTCATTTAATGTTAAATATTGATCATTATTAAAATCAAAATTATTAAATATTACATACATATTTAATGAAGTATTCATATAGCAACCATTTTTAAAATATACATCCATTCGAGAGCTAAACAGAAGTAAGTGATCCATTCTGGAACACATTTTTCAGCTTCACACATTGAATTCACCTGCCCTTTTTCAAAGATAAGGATACCAAAAATGAATGCACCTCAGTTCCCTGTACATGTTACACATATGCATTTATAGTTTGCATGTTATGGTTTGAAGGCCACTGGAGGCCTGTGAGGCCATAGCAAGTGGTCTCTAGCTGGTCTTGGGATCCATATTGCACAATAAAAGTGTATGGTGGTTTGTGAAAAACATGGTGGTCAGACAGAAATTTTGAGGGTAGACATATCCATTGATTTAAATAGCTGAGAGATCACTGACTGGTTCCTCTACCTAGGCATACTTTGGGGAGCCCACTCAGTCACCTTTCTTGACATTCATTTCACCTCCTAGTCCAAGTATAGCTCATGCAGACAAAAGGAGATGGTTTTTCACTCACACACGCAAATACTATGCTGATTATTTTACAGTTCATGCTTATTTTGAGGTGAAGACTGTTCACTGTTATAGGAAATACTGAACCATTATCTCTAGACATCCCAAAGCAAAGGCATCTCCTGATCAAATTTTCTAGCACTAAAAATGTATACCCTGTTCATATCCCAAGATAGCCCTTCATAGTGGTTTCTTTATGCATTTGCCATAAGTAAGGCATTTTTTACTACCATATCTTTCATTTCAGTCAGCTGGAAAGCTTGTTCAAATGTGCTATGGAAGGATTTACAAACAACCTCTTGAACTTCTATTATCTCCCAGCATTTTTGCCACCTTCATTAACTGAAACACAATGGAAAATGCAGTACATGTAATGCAGTTCTACAGATTATCTGCAGTCTTCCAAATATGGCCTTGCAGACTTCTTGAGAAGGACATTTTGGGAAGTCATTTTATTTTGTTGCTTTTTTTAAAGGAAAGTTTGTGTTTTCATGTTTTCCCTGCATCACAGAGAGCAGCAAGACCAGAAGACCTGTAGGGTGGCCATTGAAAATTGAAATCAAACCTGGTAGAGAATGAAAAGTGTGATGCAGAAATCACAGCCCTGGTTGGTGGGCAGAGAGAGCAGTTTCCTTAATAATGACTGATCTTAGGCCAGCCTGTTTCCTCTGGTCAGAAGACCCTTGATCCACATTAGCAGCCCTGCTGCCTGTGAACAATGGCTTTTTCTGCAGAAAAATGTCTTTGCTAGAAGATAGGGCAGCTCAGTGACATTGAACAGACCAATAGAGAGCAGCAGCAGGAGCATATGGCAGAGATAGCAGAAGACAGCATGTCAGCTGGTTGGCTTCATGAGCCATATCTCCATGGAGAGGATACCAGTCACTTTCTAAGTTTAGATCCACCTGTGTTTAAATTTACTTGCACATCCTTTGGTGAACACACACAAGATGGCAAAACTTGCTGACAGGGTTTGAGGAGGAGGCATCATCCAGAGACTACTGGGGAACTCAGCAATATAGCAAACGATAGCCAGGGAGTACCTGACAGTAAGGGTTGCTCAGCAGTCTGTGCCTGATGGGATAATTTTATTCCCAAGTATGAGGCTAACTAGGGATGAGTACCTTTGGAAAGGTTAGAGGTGCAGAACAAAGCACTAGCAGAACCTAGTATTCCATAAGGACATCTAGTATTACTATGCTTTAGTCTTTCGTACTTCCTGTCCTGGCTGGTGCCAGAATCACTCCAAAATGCAGTGCTATCATCTCCATCAAGACTAAGCATGACAGTGGGAGGCGTGCCACTCCATGAAGTTTCCACGCTGCTAACCAAACCAGTCCAAAACAGTGTTGTTAACAGGTAGTAAATGAGTACCGTTGCTCCTCCTGAATGTCAGCTTCCCCCATAATTGCCATTTCTTTGAAGGCTGCTATTTTGGAGAGTCAGGTGCTATTCACTGGGCACAGGAGAGGACATATCTCACCAAAAACAATTTTCTTAACACTTTGACTAAACCATCACTCTCTGTTTCCCTTTACTGACTGCCCTCTTATTGATTAGAAAGAAAACTCCTCACTTTCAGAGTGACAATAGAACTATTTTTCTCTCATTTACTGCAGTATCAACCTAGAGAAACTCTACTGACACCAATAATGCTGAACATTATATCAGAGGAAAATCAGGCCCCAGTAGTTCACAAAGGATTTAAGGGGACCGCTAGTTCAGGAAATAGGTAATATAATTTTCTGTGTCACCAACAATTTTACTTTTCCACCAGCAAGGCAAGAAAATGAAGCTTCTTTTTCAAGACTGTTTTTCAAAATGTCTTTAAAAGGTCAGTATAGTCTCTGCTCAGCTTGTCTCCTGGCGAGTGCTAGTTAACAGATATTTTAGATCAAGCAAACCACATGAGAGTAATCATTTTTTCTTTGCATGTCTAATGTGCCAAAAGGCCACTAATGAAAGTCATACTTGTGAGGTACTGAGCAGTCTGTATGCCACCAGATACATGATTTTGAAGCCTGATTACGTGTACAAATCCTACTACTGGATTTAATGTGCTTCAGCAAAACCAACTCACTGGAACACTTTTTAAACTACTGTTCATATATAGAATTATTCCATGAAAAAAGGTGAATTTTCTAGTTCAAAGTGCAATACAACTCTGTCCTGAGCTGCAGACTTTGCAATACATATTGCCCAAACACATAAGAGAAATCCAAAAGATCCCAGCATGAGTGATACGCTGAAATTAACCTAGAGCTTCAAGAGTTGACACTTGTTATGTGTATTGTGAACAGCTGTCATATAAAAAAATACCAAACCTTTGGTCTTCAGTGGATGATCTTTTTTCTGCATTTTGCTCCTTTCTAGTCATTATTTTTGCCTGTTGTTCAAATTCCCATTAACAAAATCAGACAAACATGCCCTCTTTCTTGTCAAAGCCAATAAATTTCTTGGCCTCTTGCTTGACATCTCAGCTATCATATAACCACTTCATTTAACTTCTCTCAGTCAATCATATGTCATGGAAGGAATCCATGACTGTTAATGTTATCTTTAACTATTTTTTGGAAGTGATGTATTAATTATGTGATTGATAAATTTCATTGACTTTTATCATTCTGATCATAAGCTGATATCAATTTCAAAAACATGTTTCTTGTTCATAAGCATTTGCCCTGTAGAACAACTTTTAACTTATTGATCATTCACTAGCAAGGCACTTTGGCTATTTATTAGACATTATTCATATTAAGTGAACAGTTACATGACTCATAGTATAATATAACCTGGCTCCCTTACTGGCTAATTAGAATTGTTTTAAGAACATTGACCCTGCAGGATATTGATACTAAAACTTTCAGCCTCATCAAGTTCCAGCAACTAAACAGGCCAAATACACATATATCTGGCTATATATTATAGAACTTCCTTGAAGTCTAGAACATAGTTTCTTGACTTGCCTTTTTCAGGAAATATTTTAAGGTGGATCGTATCAATGATCTGTTTACTGCATAGACCTGCAAATCTTTGTATTGGCACAATTAAGAGAGCTGCAAGTTGTGGCAGACCTCTCTAACAAGCCAATTAGAGACAGTCATTATGTAAAAGGAGATATTCTAGCAGATTTTCTGCTTTAGTTATGGTGCTAAGCTCTATCCAAAGAAATTAGGCCCCCTTGATTTCTGCTTATTTAAGGGCAGAATTTAGCAGCTAATGTACAGAGAAAAAAATCCAAAGGTTAACAAGAGACACCTCTTTTTCTTTCAGAACAGCATTTGTCCTAAACTGTACAAAAACACTTGAATTACTAAACCATTAGGCCAAAGCTATTTCAGTGTTTTTGGCTTTACTAAAAACATTGATCTAATTATTTATTTTTTCATGCTGTGGGGTTTTTCATTAATCACTGTACCAGGACAAAATGAATCTACATATATCCACATATAAACCTGCTTGATCCTGCCAAAGGGAGCATAAACATCCTGTCACTTAAAAATGAAAACAGGTGGGAAAAATACTAAAAAGAAAAACCTGCAGTAACAATAGAGGGGAATGGACCCAACATACTATTTTCTTCTACAGCTTTGAGCAAAAGTCATAAAACCCTTTGAACTTAATAATACCTCCCTGCAAAGGGAACCTCCCCTTCTAAATCTGATATTTCACAACGCCTCACCAAAGTATTCACCCAGTACTTCCCAGATAAACACTCACTGCAGCAGTTCTCACATTTTTCTGTCACTCACCCACACCTCAGGATACATTATGTGTCTTCCCCACCCTTTCTTGAGAGTCTCTGGTTTAGCCACCCTTCTCCATACATGCCTACACATATACAAAGCCCATCCGCTTGTGCTCGGATTACAGGTAGATAGCACTCAACAGCCACTCTGTCCCTAGAGTGTAGAAGGAAGCACCCACGCTCACCCTTTGTCTCCTAGGCAGTCTGGAGCTGCTTGTGTGGCAGCCAAAGCTCTGGCAGTGCTTCCCAAATGATGGTGGTTCATCCTGACCTGCCAGCCTGAGTGAGGTTACAATTTCTCTTCCCATTAGGGAGCACTAGCTCTTAGCAACTCATTTTCTTAGCTTTAATTACTCCATTTTTGTAATGTGTTTTGAAAATATTCTTAAGGTGTATAAAGAAATGTAGAATACTTGTTGCTGTTATTATCAGGGGAAAAAAAGCTGCAAAACTAAAAGAAGAAATGAAGCTTCAGGCCAAAAGAAAAGGCTTTGCCTTACCTTTGAAAGGCAGCCAGGCTAACAAAATAAACCACATGTTTCTCAGTAAAGAATGGCTACTAGAAAATGGACAGATTTCCCATCTTTTCTGGTGCAAGCTGTAGGAGGCTAGCTGTGTACACCTGAGCTCCTCTCCTGAGATGGTGCTATTGTTTATTGTCCTTGCTACAACTGATCAAGGTGCCATCAGGCAGCTTAAAACTTGAATGATATGTAACGTCCTCCAGCCCTCCCTTCCAAATGCTTTCTGGGACAGTGCTGGCAAGTCAGACTGCATCTTACACACTCTCTGCCTTATTTCTCTCCTGATGAACCCAATTTAAAGACAAAGTTCCTGCTTGTTGGCAAAACCCAGAAAAAGAGGCTTCAATCCTTTGGTCTCCACTCCAGCAGCTGTAGCAAGTCAAACTATGAGGGGTAACATTTACTCTAGTGCTATTTACAGTTACATGTGAAGTCTAGAGGTTTAGGCCCATGGAGCCAGCCCTTCCCTACGATTTACACCCCGGGGGAGCAGAGCGCAGACATATGTGTTCAGATCTGACCAGTCTGGCAGGGTTCCCATGTCAGGACAGTTCTCTTCTGGGAATTTGCTTCTCCTTTCCTTACATAAGGTGATCAAGGGAACCACGATTTGTTCCACTATAAATAAAACCAAAGCCTTAACTACAAAAACTTAATGTGTGCTGTTTAGCAGTATGTAAGCTATATCCCCAGTCCCTTCTGGCTTTTCAGAACTTGGACAAGATTCATTTATTACCATTCCATGAGTCTAATTCTCTCCTGATGACCTATAGAAAAAATAAGCAGCAAGCAACAACTGAACATTACACAATGGCCCCACTTTTGCTGCTTAACACGTTATCTGACTCATTTATATCTTTGCACTACTACAAGTGTTGGAACGTGACCTGCATGGTACACAAGATTTTCTGGCAGGTTTATAAGGTATTAAAGGATCAGCTCCAGTTAGCATAAGATGTAGGTCTAATAAATGGAAAATTGGTGCATAGTCATGTAACTGTTGACAGCTGCTGTAGGTATGCTCTTATTTCATGCACAAGAACTTTATGTACTTCTGTCTCACATAAGTAACCATTTCTCTTTTTTATTCTTGAGGAATAGTTTTAAAAACCTGAGTATCCAAATAAACAAGATACAAAGAAATAATTTATCACTTCAGCATTCCATAAATTGTACTGGTTTATAAGCAGACTTTGAATTTCAGTCACAGAAGCCAAGGTGTGAAGCTCCAAACTGCTAGCCCAGCGGCTTCAGCTCCACAGCCTGCAGCTATGGCACCCTGCACTGTGATCTTCACATATCACACAAGAGCAGCAGGGCAGCACTTGTCAGGCATGCACAGCAGAGTTGTCTGCAAGTCCTACAAGAACCATGTGGCTGAATCTATGAATTATGAACTATGAACTATGTTCTAGTGAGGTGCACCTTATTTTGGAAGCAACTGCCAATCTAACAAGGTAGAAGGTAGAAGATTCATTGCGCTGTATTTTAAAATGTTTGGAGAGTACAAAGCTTTGTAAAAGAATTATTTAGTAATACAGTTTCTTTCCTCCTTTTTTTCTTTAGTTTTTTGTCATTATAAATTCATTAAAAATATGTAATTAAATAATTAATCAATACACTAATTAATTAAAAAGATACAATTAAATAAAGCATTTAGAGTATTAACAAGAACACCAGGAATGAACCACATTGTATTTTAAGCAAATGCAGGCTAGAATAAATTCTTCAAAAGTATGCAAATTTGAGAGACATGTATAGGAGATTTCACAAGCCACTTAACAAATGTAATTGGAGTTCTAAAAATTATAAATGGCAATTTTCCACCACCAAAACAATTTCATGAAACACCAAGTAACTTTACTAAAGACCTTCCTGTGACAAATAAAAAGAAATTAGAGACTGGAATTTGGCACTTATGGGGACCTTTCCAACAAGTAATCTTGGTAGTTCACTGCAGAAATTATAACCAAAAAGTTGATCTGAAAGGAATGTTTTAAAAGAAAAGAAAGAAAATATTGAGTTATTTTAAAGATTTGCTTAGTGGATAGATTTGATAAGAAGCAGACTGGTATAGACACGAGGAACTGAAGTACTTTCTCCCCTTTTAGTTAGCGGAGGTACCTATGAGGGATAAACATTTCAAAACAGAAAACCTCATTAACTCCTACCTAAAAACCTGGAAGACTTGTCTAAAGAAGTCTTAATGTTTCTGATGTTAATTTTCAATAAATTTTAGAACTTTGGAGAAATTCCAGACAGCTGAATGTCAACAGGAGTTAGGTATGAAAGAGGACTGATGAAGAAAAATAATATGTAGACTATTGTCTCAGAGTAACATAGGTAATTGTCATTTTTTCAATCAACATTTTAAAGTATTTAGACAAAGCTTTTAGGTGAACATGAACATTTCTAGAATTAGTTGATCTCCTTTTTCCATTGTCTAGTATATACTCATCATCTTCAGATCTCAAATGATTTTTTTAAATGTTACTGCAACAAACCTTATAAATACAAAGTTATTCTTGATGGTGATGATGATAGACCAATTTAAGAAATTATCTAGGGCACTGGTTAATTAATTCACTCCGACAAAGGGAAAAAAAGCGATGTACTCATGTGAGGTTGCTGTGGCGTCTCCACTCCCAGAAAGACAAGTCTGGCGGAGGGCTCTCATCCCAAATATGCCATCATTCAAAATCTGCTTGATTGTCATCACTTGCAGATGTTGTCAATAGCTAGTAATAAGGTGCTATCATAATCCTCCTTTTCATGTTTATATAAAACATATTTTTGATACATATGATATACAGAGTTTTGCACTAAGGTTTATACCACTCCATAGCAATCTGCAAGGAACATTTAATTGTCAACGGGTAAATGATTTGTTTATTGTAAATAACAAGCTCCTCATTAGGTATTGGCTTTAATGAATGTTTTGCTTACTGTCTGGCCAACTGCTAATTCTGTCTGGCTATGCCCTAGTACATCAGCATTTCCAAATCACCTTGAAACTTGGAAGATGGGTTAAAACTCTTATCTTAAAACTAATATCAGATTTACTTATAAGAAAACACCCATGGGAATACACTTGATTTTGAATGGCATCTCCACAGAAAAGGGTCAAAAGAAGAGGCATGACCCCTGATGACATTCTGTTCCAGAGAATGTAGCCCTGACGGTAGATGTTTTAAAACGTCTAAGTCCCAGGTAGCAGAGCTGCATGACTGTCAATGGCTTTTTGGCCAATGGACTAGAGAACACCTTGAAGATAAGCTAAAGCATCAGTACCTAGAAACACATGGTTCTTCTGTATACTCGCTTCAAATATACTAAGTGATTTGCCAAGTCTTCCATTTTAGCATAATTACTTGGTTAATTTTACCTTTACTAATGGCCTCTCCATTCTTTAAAGCAGTATCCAAGTACCTGACAAACCACAGACACTGTGTCCATACAGGAGTGGCAGTTTGAGACAGGGTTACTCGTTCACATCTCCAGTGCTCAGGATGCCAAGACAAGCTCAGGGTACTTTGGACAAGTCAGAGACCTTTAGGAGCTAAGAACAGAGATTGTCAGGTGGGAATCACCTTTCCTAAGTGATATTTGCTGACCAGTGAAGCCTTCACACTGGGAAGAATTTTAGGAAATACTCCTAAACCTTGCAGATCTTTTAAAAAGGATAAAATTCTGATATTAGGCTGTTTAACTCTGGCTACGCAAAATCATGAGAAGCACGATAAACTCTTTAGGTTAGTAGCTTTAAAATTATGGCATTTTCAAAATAGTACTTTATTTCTTCCTTTCTTTTATAATTGCTATCTGGTTTTTGAGACTTGGGACATACAGTTTAAACTTTTTCCCTGTAAGAGCTGGAAGCATGCTTTCCTTAATGTCATGTAATCATGTGAATACAAGTTCTGAGTTGGTGCATTTAAGGCTATGACATCAAAATAGAAGTATTAAGGGTTTTTTCTTTATTTTGAAAACTTCTACCAGATTCTGTGTCAAAAATCTTCTCCCTGCCCCAAATCCTCTCCCTCAATGAATGTTTACCTAAAATTAGCATTGTTCAATGGTTCCACAGAACAGACTTTTGAAAGAAAAGTGGAACTGAGTCTCTAAATATAGGTATTCATTTTTTATTAGATTTTAGGTGTTTTATAAGAACAATTAAAAGGAAATATTCTTAGAGTTCTGTAGACTCCTAATCCTTCCTGTTGTTAAGAGTTCTTAGGTACAGCTTGAATACAAGGAGTACTTAAGACATCTCTTGTTTTTCCACCTCTGAATTGCTGGGTTTTTTTCTTTGTGCCAAGTTTTGCTTGCTGCAATATGTTATAGAAGAGACATTCTTACTATATTCTCTCACAGAGTGTTTATTTTCTGTTCTTTCTTGTTGCTCTCCTTAATTGAAATCAAAGAAACTATAGCCTGCAAGAACATGATTTGTTCCTTATGTATGGAAGCCTAATACCTAGGTCATCTCAGTGGGTGCGCTATGACTGCAGTGCACCAAAAATGCTCTCAGAGTAAAAGTAAATAAACAAGAAGGTTTTATATTAAACAAAACAATGGAAAATTCCTATTAATATAAAAAATGGAAGCTCTCAAGAAAAGTATGTTCCTTGTTCTTTGCCAAACTCCTCACATTCCATTCTGCTCAGCAAGAAAAGTAGCACTATGCTGCTTTTTCCTGATTAGTGACCGTGTTATCATAATGGTTCTCTCTTCCCTACCATCATAAAATGTTTCAAACAAGTAACTTAGAAAATTGGTAATATTACAGATGGTCCATGCAGTTGTACTCACATCAGGATATATCACTATTAGCCACATAACTCAGCCTCAGTGTTATAGTGGAAAATAGCACTAGCCTGAAATTATTACAGACTTTTCAGGGTAAAAGGGACATTTTCATTTCCCACAGCTGAAATCAGTCTGATCACTGGCTGCAACCAATACAATGATCATTTCAAATTCAGCTGTAAGCCTCTGGGAAAAGCAACAAGCTGGTATATTCTCTTTGTCTTAGAAATGACAAAGCAGATGTCACAGTCATAAATCAAGGCCCTTTTTGTACAAATATAGAACAAAAATGTTGATCCCTGCCTTTTTTTTGTAAGTTCCGTGTTCTAAGTATAGGTATTACTGACGACAAATGTCGGGTTGGTTTCCTACATGCTGTGCATGACACTGCCTAAAATGTATGACCATGAACCAGTGACAGTAAATCACACCTTCCATGTAACTGGAAGTACCTAAGGTAGAAAATTAAATACTTCAAAATTTTCTTTGAATCCCCACCATCCCATCTGTGATTCTTTCTGCAAGTTGAAAAGGAATGAATGTGAAATGTACCATTTTCATTCTGTTAAATCCAGAAGATTACCCCCAGAGAAGTTTAGATAACCAAAAGGATGCAGAATTTACATGCTCTTCTTTGAGGGACTTGCTGAGTAGGCAAACCACCCATTTTTTAACAGTGAAAGTACATTTATTGCGGTGACATTTATGGAAGTTCTCTGACTTCGTAGAGTGGTCCAAAGGCTCGAAAAAATCCCCAGAAGCCTGAGATTTGGAATGTGCTTAGCAGATTAGGCCAAGTCAAATCCTGTGTGTCTTCAAAGGAATTGCCATGATAATGATAAAGGTATGGAAAATCAGGACCAAGTCAGAAATATTTCACACAGGTACTGATGTCAGCACCTAGAATTTTCTTCTAGCTAACTGTTCTTCCCCAGCTAATCCAGTGCTTAGTTCTACTAATAAACAGAAAGCTCTATGCTTTGGATGCATAAAAGGAAGGTTTATTTTCTTCTCTGTAATTTGCAATTTGGTTATCCCTCACCTATTGTCACTAAGATTTTACTCTGCCTTGAAAGTTCCACTTTTGTTTTTTTTAATCCTTAGATATAAAAAGTGTAATGATCCAGAGTTCACACACAGAAGCACAGAACAGCTGAGGCTGGAAGAGATCTCTGCAGATCATCTGCTTCAACCCTCCTGCTCAAGCAGGGTCACCTAGAGCACGTTGACCAGGACCCTGTCCACATGGGTTTTGAGTATCTCCAAGGAAGGAGACTCTGCCACCTCTCTGGGTAACCTCTTGTAGGGCTCTGTCACCCTTGCAGTAATGTTGTTTTTCCTCAAGTTCAGATGGAATGGCCTGTGTTTCAGGCTGCACCTGTTGCCTCTCATACTGTTGCTGAGCACCACTGAAAAGAACCTGGCCCCATCCTCTTGACACCCTCCCCTCAGATATTTAAATGAATTGATAAGATTCCCCCTGAGCCTTCTCTTCTCCTGGCTAAACAGTCCCAGCTCTCTCGGCCTTTCCTCATAAGAGAGATGCTCCAGTCCCTTCATCATCTTAGTTGCCCTTCACTGGGCTCACTTCAGGAGCTCCGTATCTCTCCTATACTGGAGAACCCAGCACTGGACCCAGTACTCCAGATGTGGCCTCTCTAGGACTGAGGGCAAGGATCACCTGCCTTGACCTGCTGGCCCCTTCCTAATGCATCCCGGGATGCCAGTGGCCTTCTTGGCCACAAGGGTACATTGCTGGCTCATGGTCAACTTGTTGTCCACCAGGACTCCCAGGTCCTTCCCCGCAGAGCTGCTTTCCAGCAGGTCTGCCCCCAGCCCGTACTGGTGCATGGGGTTATTCCTCCCTAGGTGCAAGACTGTGCACTTCCTTTTATTGAACTTCATGAGGTTCCTCTCTGCTCATCTCTCCAGCCCATCAAGGTCCCTCTGAAAATCAGTGCAGACCTCTGGTGTGTCAGCCACCCCTCCCAGTTCTGTATCATCAGCAAACTTGCTGAGGGTGCACTCTGCTCCATCATCCAAATCATTGATTAAGTATGGAACAGGATTGGAGACAGCATTGAGCCCTGGGGCTACACAGCTAGCTACAGGCCTCCAACTAGACTTTGTGCAACTGATTACAACCCTCTGAGCTCTGCCATTCAGTGAGTTTTTAATACCCCTCACCTCCAATCCTTTTCTGATCTCTTGATTTTCTCCCTTTTTTCTTCCATAAACTGGAAACCTCTGCTCCTGCAGAAACCTCACTAATGCTGAGTAAGGAATAAGAATTACCTCATATGCCTTGCAAGTTAAATTTCTTTTCATCTAGGCATCTTTCATCTGAATGGGGTGTAATAGTAGTAGGCATCATCTGTGTGTGCAGGCAAATAGCAGAATAACAAGTCACCAGCGTTTCAGTGGCTTTTCTTTTGTTAGCACTTTCTTAGCCTCAGGTTTTTTTTAGCACTCCATCATCTGAATTATGAAAGAAAAACACAGAACCAGACCCTGGAAGAATTCCAGTAAAGATAAGAAAAAATGTAGCAGTCAATATCAATACAATTGTTAGAGGTCATTCTAAAGTCAACACTGAGGAAAAACAGACAGGTCTGATTTACAAAGATGCATTCATGATTGGAATTTTTGGTTTAAAAACACTGAATTTATGTTTTAAAGGTGCCTTTTTTCCTCTGGCTATGTGAGAACTACATGTATGCTGTTCTGCAGGGAAGGTACTGAATCAATTCAGTTTCCAATCTAGTGGACTCTGCACCTGGCTTAGGCCTTTTATTCCAGTTCATAACAAGAGGATTTACCTGAATACATCATTCCCATATGACCAGAAAAATAAGCCGTTAAGATGTGGTAGACCAAAAGAAATATTGCTAACGGGACTGAAAAAATCAACAGTAATGACAGATTTTGGCAGCAGTTGAATACAATTTACAAAATGAATGTCACAAAAAGACATGTCTTCTATTATTTTTTTGCCAACTTTTTAACTAAAGAAGTGAGTCACACTTCACATAAATGTGCTTCCGAATTTTACTGGCTCACCGGATTCAGTGAGAAGGAAAAGAAATACATTATCTGAAAAGTTCAAAGACTTTCACACTTCAGTCTACGGCCCATAGACTAGATCTGATAAAGGGCATTGGAACCTAAACATTTGCTAGCAGGTCTTGGAAGTGGGAATGTGCATCTTAAACTTAGGTTCCCTCTATGGAGAGCTATATGTTTATAAAGAGAATTTAAAATTAAAGGCAATTTCCTACAGCTAATCAGAAGGACTCCATCTGGACAGATGATTCTGGAAGTCTCTCCTTTTCTGGAATTGGATTCTTGATTGAGGATCACAGGAATGTAGTACCAGGGATCCACAGCTCAGAACCATCTCCTAAGCATAACCATTTTTCAAAAGCTGGGCAGGGCTTACTCTTCTTTCAAAACAAAGCCAAAGGAGGAAGGGTCCAGAAAGCAGGAAACCTGTTTCTTCCCTGCGGAGTGCTATAGGAAGGAGGCTGCACTGTTTACCATCCCTTGTTGAAGCTGTACAATTATTCAGCAAAAAGCATACTGATAGAGTCACAAAAGGAAAAAGAAAACAAGAAAGCAGGAACATAGCTCATGCATATTTATTTATATGAATAGGCAGAAACATAAACAGGAAGATATATATTATACATGATATATTATGTAACATTTCTAGTCAGGAATACAGTCTAGTGATTAGAGCACTTAGCTGCAAAAACCTCCTGGGAGTCCAGCTCCCAAGGCCAGAAGCAGAGTTCCCCCAGTTATTGCCCTACATACACTACAGAACCAAAGCCGGCAGCAAGGACTTAAAACCAAGACCCACACTCCCTTATTCCAAGTGGCTTAACCACTGACTAAAGAATAGGTCTGTAACCATGTAGCTAAGAAAGCCATTTCCAGTTCTGGGGAGCAATCCACTTTCCATAGGCAGAAATTCACATGAATTTAACATAGCTTAAGCCAATGTGGCTCAACACAGTTAACAGCCCGACAGTTAATTCAAGGATTTTCCATGTCATGTCAATTTTTCATCAGAGATCTACCCATGGTTTGTGGAACTTGAAGTAAATTGTCATCCACAAGTGTTACTCCATCCCTCAAGTTATTTATGAAAACATTTAAAATACCAAACCAAAACAGAATTTGTGGAACTTTGATTTAAAGTTGAGTATTGGGGAAAGTCCTATATTCTGTTATGCATGAAGAAGGCACTGTTGTTTTTCCAATGGAGCACTGAGTCAGTAAAAGGTAGCTTTGAAAGAAACCATTGCCTCCCTTCACAGAGACATTTCATTAGTCAGCTGAAGATTTTTTTTACTGGGATATTTGATGACCACTTGATGCTTTTGTATCTGTCTTTGTCTGTCTGTGTGAAAATATCGGTAGTGGATATACTTTTTCTGAATGATGAAAAAAGGGTCAGCTTCCCTAAGCTATTATATTCCTAACCACAATGTGAAGTATGTTCTGATATACACATGCCTGCCCTCACATTTTCAAGAATCAAACTCATGTCAAGTAAAAATAACAGCATATCCATTACATTGTTTCCTATTATTATTTCCTATTATAAATTAGATTATTTTTTTAAAAAAAATCTGATTGAAAAATAAATTATAAGCCAACCTACAATCACCAGAACCATCAGTAACAATTTAAATAAGTGGCTAAAAATACTGAAATTGTGAGAGAACAGTACAAGTTAAAGGAATAAAAATTTGTTATAGGAAAGGATATTTATTGTTAAGGAGCTGGATTGAGACTCAAGAACTTTGACGTTTGAACCTGGTTCTGTTACAACTTTAGTGTACCTTTGGCAAGTCACTGTCTATGCTATTTATGCTCCATTGGTAAAACTGGGATAATAGTATTTCCCTGCTATATAGGAGTATTAATGAGGATATGCATACCAGTGAGGAAGTTTATTATATTACTGAGCGCTATGGAAAATTCTTGAAGTAATTAAAAGAGAATTTGCACGTATTTTCTTCCTTTCAACTAATGTTTAACAGTTTAGTTGTCAGCAACAGAATGTGTGTCAATAAGTAAAATAAGGACCTAGCAAGCAAATGACTTAGAAAAACAGTTTAATTTCCAAATTATAGCTCTGTTTTTTTCCATCCTCAATACTGCATAATAGTTCAGCCAAGAAAAGGTATATGATATGAACAAAAGCAGTGATTCTTAGTGAAATTCTTTTCTGTTTCTGAGGAAAGCATTATCTTTTTCTGAACACTGAATTCTCAGGAAATGCAGAGTTGACAAAAGATTTATTTGACTGAGCTAACTTGACAACTGGCAGACAGTCAAGGCATGTTTGCTACCTACAGTGCCTGTCCTGCTGGATGTGGGTCAACTGCAACTAAGCTCTACTTGTCAAAGACTGTGTAACAGAACAGTAGGAGAGCAGGAAGTAGATATAGGAAGCTGCCAGTGAAAAACTGAAAAATATAACTCCACATCATCATTGTTCAGGGATGCTCCTGAGCTGGAACTCAATGATATCCTTTGGGAAAATGAAATACAGAAAAGTCAAGGTAAAGACGGAAAATAGTGTGAAGGTGCCTTTATCGTCAGCCAGGTCTGAGCTACTCTAAAATTAATGCAGTTGTTAACTCCATCAGAGTATCCAAAGATGCTGAAACTAATGATTTCCATATTTTCTCATTTTGCAGCCTGTAGTAGACAAATTATCATGTAGCTGTATATATCATGAGAACACACCTTTTATGCCAGAAATGCCCACTTCCTCTTCCCTTTGGCCTAATCTGACTGCCAGCACTTGTAGAAGTGCTTCTTTTTTCTTTATCTTTTCCTGTATTTTAATCTTTGAGAAAAGGTAGAAGGTACTGACCAGAGCTGGGGTTTCACAGTTCCTGTCTTCTGACGCGGTCATGTTCAGATAGGATCCTTCTCTCAGCCTTACAACTTCAGAAATTAAATGGGCAATGTTTAATAGCTTAAAGAGTAATGACAAAAAGTTTGGTTGATAATCAGCTCCATAACTATATGAAATCACTACATAGTGGGAATTTACCTCTCATTTTATTCTACCACTGTCAGAAAAAAAAAACAGTAGAATTTGGAAATTGTGATTAACAATATAGGACTTACATTACTCTGTGTTCAGACATATGAGAACGAGGAAAAAACACGCAGTTCTACTGCTTAGCCTCCTCACAGCTACACTAACAGAAGACATTGTGCTAAAAAGCTTCATTAGTTTGAAACTCCATGTAAAAAACAAGAGAAAAGCCCAGATTTTATACAAGGAAACAGAACCCAGACTATGATAATAGGCACTGTAAAATTTAAAATTGATAACTGGTATTCTGTAGTCAGCATTATTTCTTTTATCCTGTATTTTTATACACTTCCCTCCTTTACTATTAGCTTTAATAAGCTAATAGATTTTCACTGTGATTTTCACAAATGGATTTCACTTGAAACTTGACTCCTGAACTCTTTCTTATTCTAGAAAATACTGCTTGGTTTTTGCTTTCCCCATTATTAGTAGTAATGGTAGGAAGCCTTTAGCAAACAGTTGGGTTGTGCAGTCTGCTCCAAAGTCAGTCATATTGTGGCTCTGTCTAATCTCTTTCCACTTCTCTGCTAGAATCAAAACACAAGGTGATTTAGAAAAATGCACTGAAAATGCTCTACTACAGGCTGACAGTTACAGTAAGCAATAGCTCAGCAGTGCAAATAGCAAAATGAAAACAGCATGCCCCCAGCATACTGTTTTTTGACATATCTGGGGCTGTGAAAGCAAACAAAGAAGGAGTAAAGCTTCCTTTAAAGGAGATTTAGGATTTTTCCTTAATGGAACAGTGCACCAAGATGAAACCATAGACTGACCATCAGATAAATCCTGTTTATCAGAGTATACGATTAAAATCCTACAATAATCAAGCTGCTCTAGTGCTGGGACTCTCATGGACAAGAAGTGCTAATCTTAGCAAGTACTATCTAGAGCAACAAAAATGGTACTGACAGAATGACATACCTGTGTCCATATTGTGTGGATAATATTATTGAGTTTTCTTGTATGCCTGCTTTAGTACACTGTTTAATTACATACTGTACGCAGTTCTCCCCAAGCTTTGCTGAGGATCAGATCAAGAGAAGGAGGTCATTATCTGTTGCAGCCTCATTTCCTGAGGGAATAAGACAGTCTCTAGTGAATGAGGCAAGGTACTTCTGAAACAGAAATGCTCATCTAGAGCTTAAGGCAATTGAATCTTTTGCTTATCTTTTTTGCCTCCAGCCTCCCTGCAATTGTTTTGTCTTTGCTTCTTCCACAGAGTTCCTGTGTGATGCTAGGGTCTCCCTTAGCTAAGTATTTTACAGATGATCACTATGTTCTGTTTTCTGAGTATCTTTCTTAAGAGCTGGAGGCTTGACAAAAGTGCTAAATGCTCCTTTGTCCCATTGCAAGCCAACAAATTTGGAAGATCTGCCTCAAAGACAAGTGAGCTTTATAACTTTTCAGAGAATAGGCTGTCAGTATGTTTTACCTTGAAAAGAAAACTGTATTTCTCCTTTACTTCATTCTTAGTAACAGGTTTCTTGGTTTTCAAAGACCATTCCCAAGCAAACAAAAATCAGCAGAAGACTGACACTTGACACTGACTGTATTAGTAAATAAAACACCCCAGTGACTGTTCTTTAGCCCTGAATAGCCAAGTGTCACAGTGCAGCTTGCAAACTAAATTTTTTTACCTCCCAAAACAGAATGGCCACAGCCTGACTGCCTCCCTGGCTTGTGCTGACTAAACTACGCCCCGGCATCATCTGGGAGACTGCTGGTTTGCATGGGACAAAACTGTGCCAAGGTGCAGGCTAACAATTAACAGTAAAGTCAGTCATGTGCCTTGGCCACATTTAGCCTCCTGGTGTAGATATAGTCTAAAAGTTTCAGCTCAGATGATTTATAAGTGGTAAAGTTATGAACAACTGACAATAACATCTGATCTGCAAGTATGATGCATCTGTAAGATAGGAAGTGATGCGAGCGCTAATTATCCTGTCCAAAGTTACTTATCCTTTTTCAAATGACATTTGTATATTCTCTGTGAAGTTGTATGGGTTTTATAACTTTTGATTGAAGCACTGTGGGATCAGTCATTTTTTCTAGTTCATTCAAGTATTTCATTCAAAAAGGAAACATACAAATTTGTACAAGTAAAATAGTTTGAAGTCTGCATTACTATGACAATATCATCTGAAGTGCTGGGGATGATTTATATTGATTCCATTTTTATAGTTCAACAGCAGTATTATGAGAATGATTTATTCCATAAAATGTCAGTAAAGCTAGATTTGTATTAAGTACCTGATTAAATCTTCTTCTGAAACATCTGGTGTTTAGACAAGGTAATAACAGGATAGCATACTTAACTTTGTTTAAGCACTGTAATTCCTGTGGTGTTATTCTTAATACTGTATCAACCTATTGTAATAAAAATACCACACACCTAAACAGCACTTTCCTCTGTGAAGGTTGCCTAAACATTTTACAGACTATCATCATTCTTCACTACAGCTATAAAGTCCTTCTGGAATTGCCTCTAGCATTTGATTAAAGATAATAGCGCAAGTCAGTCTGAGGAAAAAACGAGTATCTTTCTACTCAAAATGGGCAATAGTTTACATATCCAGGATAAAGTCACCTGAATTAGACTCCAAGGCAGTCTCTGGGATAGGCATTTCAGCTCTTTCAAAAACAGGCACAGATTATTTCACAAGTAAAATTATTTAGGAACACACTTTTTATAAGTCATATATCTTCACTGGCACAATGGCCTTCCTCTCATTTTGGGGTCCTCATTCATCGCTAATTCCTAGGCTATTGTATTACTTCTGAGTTGTATATTACTCAAACTTATACCTGAATAAATGGCCACTGTAGTTGCACTGTTGATGGATTAACATGAACAACGGCAGTATTGGACTTGCACAATCACAAACACTATTTACAAAAGCCCTTTCGTTTGTTTTCAATATGGTGAATGGATGTAAATCACTTGGCCACTGACAGTGGTTAATATCATAGACTGAAGTGATTGTAGCAACTACAACAACAAAGTTACTGAAGAAGATAGTTTATATTATTTTAAAGAAATACATTTATTTTAAATTAGAATTTAAACCTTTTAATGGCAATTCCTGAAAGGTTTAAAATACTAGACACTTACCTTCCTGTATGATAACATGTTTATGGGCAGATCTCATAATGCATACGAAAAGCTATAATATATATATATATAAGTTATTCCAGAGTAAGGGTAACTTTAAAGCAGAAAACCTATGCTAGAACAAGCCATGTGAAGGTGAATCACAGAAGTTAGCTCATCAACAGAGTTTAAGTAATTTAACCAAGTACAATCAGTGAGGTAATGGCCAAATGAAAAAAAAAAATCTGTAACATTTCCCTTCCAGATTCCTCAGTTAATTACTAGAGGGCATTGCTTCACACAAACTCCTGCTAACTAAGAAATGTATTATTATTTATACTGTTTCAGACATAAGAAGCTTGAGAATATTTTTACACTGGTAAGAAATCACCTTTATTCTATGTATACATAACAAACATGAACAGCGTTAGTTTCAAAGAGGCTGTTTATGCAGGGGGCTAGATACAAATAAGTGATTAGGGAAAAACAGTGTTGTTACATACCTCTCTACAGTAAAGGGGACATCAGATGCAGCATGTAACTTTAATGAAAAATCTGTGAGTACATTTAGAATTTAAAAAATCACAATTGCTTACAAGTGATTTTCTGAGGATGTCAAGCTCATGAGCTATGGTATTTGTATGCAAACAAGCCTGTGCAGATTTTCTTGCTAAGTAGCTGCATGAGCTCATGTCTGAAAGTCAAGTTAAAAACTACTAACAATACAGAAAACCCTTTCTTGTTTCCAGACAGGAGAACGTGGTGGGATGTTTGTCTGAGATGTCAGTCTCCACAACAATCAATAGTGACATTTCAGTGCTCGCTGGATCTGGGTGACATCTTACTAGATTCCTTTCCTGTTTGATGGTTATTTGTGAGTGAGGCCACACTCACAAATAAGCATCATTAAACTGTTTCTCTCTAAAAGTTATTTTAGTTTATTTCACATTCAAGTATGCAGAAGTTCTACATGAACTAAGAAGCTGCAGGCCTGATTCTTCAAGGTCTTGCATCTTTATAGCAATGATCCACTTGATGGCTGAGAGAAAAAGACTTGACTGAGAGAAAGAAATAGATCATGGACACCCCATTCTTGGACACCCTTTTTCTGTGCAATACTAGACACTGATACGTCTCTGAGCCAATCTATGCCATCTGATCTTGACTTCTAGAGACTATTAATGACTTGGGGATTGCCAGAGTGCAATGTGCTCCTATCACATCCCATACACACTGCAAATTTGCCTTCTAACCTACAATTGCCAAGAAGCTTATGGTGTTCAAAGGAAGACAGAGGATCAAGGCATTCAGTAGATTAAGAGAGAACATTTCCTGAAACTCAACTGGAACCATCAGTTCAAGAGAGTATGACTGACAATGGGATTTCCCTCAGGACATTTCAGGCCTGCTTCCTCCTCACACACTACTATCGCACCATTAAGTGGAGTTAATCCAGGGGTAATTCAGAGTGCCTTTTGATACCAAATGCAGATGTTCTAGAAACTATCAGCCAAGGTGGTCCAGTTGATCTTAACTGATCAGGAAATAACTGAAGGAAAAGGAGTATCATGGGCAGTTGGACTCCAACTGAGTCCAATATGGGCAGTTAATTGTAGGTGAGTTAATCCTTACAAGCAATTAGAGTGCTAGTACAGAGTGTAAAGAGAATGGTTTCAGATAATACACTGGGAGCAGGTACACTCCATCACATCTTAACCCTCAAGGAGCAATACTAGTTAAAACTCAACCAAAAGCAGACATTGCATTTTGTCCCCTCTAGCCACTCTCAACAACCCTTCTATTGTGAAATGATTGAATCTGTCTATAGAAATAGTCCTTTGAAGAACACCAGCAAAACTTTCACAACACAAACTATCTTTACCTCATACCTCACGAGTTCAGATGTTAACTTTCAGTACCAGTTCCCTGAAACCATGCTGTATATTTGGTTCTATCATATATCAAATTAGATAACCTGACATGAAGATTGTCTTAATCTTCTTGTACCTTGACATACTTCATCAGTTCAAGCATTAGGTGTTTGGTTTTACCTCTATATTACTTTCAAATCGTCACATCATAAACTTTAGCCAGACTTGTTAAAAAATATCAATTGCTGTGATACTGCCAAAATAGTTTTCTCTTGTTTCACTGTAAATATTACAGTCCAAGTCCTCAGGTCCCAACACATAGCCTTGGGAAGCCAGTAATGCCCTTAAAGAGATTGCAAGTTTTGGGAACTGGAATATTCTCTGCAAGTTGTAGAGTAACAGAGAAATGCCTCATATTGCTATGCAACTAAAGTCTTGAAACAAGGCAGGTACATTATATATACTAAAATCCCACTGACTTCTGAGTGCCTGATTTGCCTGTGTTTAATGTTAGGCATAATTTTTTTTGAATCATTGTCCTCTGAGATGTACTAGCCTGAGAGTTCATGTACTGCCTGAGAGTTCATGTACTGCCTACACTAGAGGAGAGAGTAGCTCATGTAGACATGTACCCAACAGGTATGCTCTTGTTCAACCTGCAAATCTCCTATAGAGACACAGGAAGAGTTTATGGAACATAGCTTTGCAGTGCCCAGGAGAGTCTTTCTGCTCTTCCAAGACACCCTATATTTCCTTCCTTCCCCCAGTGAAAGTATCATTTGAGCTTTCTGATCTTATTGGCTGTGTCAGAAAAGGTGAGTGGGCAGAATATGTCTCATATGCACACATTATTCACCAGACAGCAATAATAAAAATATTTATATCTGAAAGAAGACAGAAAATAGCAGATGCTATCATTCAGGCTGAATCAAATGGAGATATGGCCTGAAAGCCCATATTGGGATTTTTTTTCTCTCTCTCCATGCACTGTTGCCACCAAGAAACTTACCACATCTTGTGAATACCTCATAAGGATGGGAAAAAGAGGCAGTGTCACGAAGCTGACAAGACTGCAAGATCATTTCTATAGACTTTGGAAACTACATTTTACAAAACAATAATAATAATAGGATTGTTCTAGATAAAAGCAAATTCAAGGACAGTCTTGCGAAGTCAGGGTTGCCACTGCACATATGCTTTGCTGGATTTAGATTTTAAGTGCTTTGAACATGAATTAATGCTAACAAGAGTTCAGAATAACTATTACTGCACATTCATAAAGGAGTCCCCTTCTTATCACCAGTACCAATAGCAGTCTCAGCAGTGCTGAGACCCATAAAGCATTACCGTTGGCTTTTAGGATGATACATAGATCTATTGTAATGGAGAGAGTATAGCATAGCATTGGAAGTCAGCAGTTCCTCCCTTCTGATATGGGCTTTCATACAAATTTTCTTTATAGCCTTCAGCAGTTCACTTAATCTTTCTGCCTCATATTCCCCATCTGTCAAATACGAAGTTAGCATATTCACCTAATAGTAAAGAAAGGTCATTTTTTTCTCTCTTTAAAAAAATTCTCACTTAGGATATACCTCATCTCATAGTCACATGAGAATTGAAAGCTATCCTGTGGACCTTGAACTTTTGAGCCCGGGTCAAAGCTTTACCTTTTCTTGATGCTATGGATTTTTTCTCCACAGAAATACCCACTCGCAAGCTCAAAACCTGAATCATGGGTACACAAAGTATCTGGTCCTGGAATGGACCTAAATACAGATAATGTGGATGACTTGTGAGCTTTTGCTTGAAGGTGGAAAAGAGTACCCTTAAAAGACACTATACATGCACCTCTTGTAGTTGGGAAGACTCCTTCAATGCCTAAGTTCCTTGCATAACTCTGTACTCTACTGTATGACTGTACACCAAAAAACTAGATAATTCACTTATAATATATATACATATGAAGATCTCATGATCTTTATATTTTTTTATTGTGAAGCCACGAGAACAGCTGGTCTTAGTCCTATGGCAACTCTGTGCAGCACGCTAATACAATCAATGCCCAATTGTTTGATAGCAAACTTGTCCACAGCCCAGAAAAATCTTCTACAGAATAAATGAGGGTTTTTTTTCTTTCAGAATTAGTAACAATATTAAAAGAATAAATTTGTGCATTTGAGTATCCTTTAAAGAACCAAATTTCCTATTTACTTCAGAAATCATATTATGGTATCACAGAACTAATGACTGTCAGCATTCAAGGATTCTCCATAAATGACATTATTACGAACCCCGCAAGTGCAAATGGGAGTAAGATACACTCAGAGAAATTGCCCTAAAACCAATGAGCAGTGAGGAATGGGGATGTTTCCCTGAGCAGCTGTGAAGTCCCACACAGATACATACCTGCTCTGTCCTCAACACAGTATCCCAAGTGCATCAGGAAGGAAAAAGGAGCTGCCAGCAACAAAAATTCACATTCTTCTTTTCCTCTGTACTGGATAATGACACAGGCCAAACAGAAAGGTTTAAGCTAGCCACTCTGAAAGGAGAAGTAATGAGTGCAGCTTTGATTTCTCCTCCCAAACTAATGCCACAATTTCATCTCTCTGCAGTATTTCAGGATTAAAAAGAATTTTTTGTAAATGAGTCATACAGTATTCAGTGTCTACTACTTCCTGTTGTAGGGCTAGAAATGATTATTTGATTTGTAAATTTGATAAAGGTATTTGATCATAAAGGAAAACTTTTCTCAAACTCTATTCATACTCTGATTTGTTTAGGAAGATGACGTGCAAAGGAGTGGAGCCTCTGACCTTCTGACCTTCTGTCATCAGCCAGTCACTAAAAGATACATTTAACTTTTGTTTAGATTGATGAAATTCTAATAAATGTTCCTTCATGAGAGTGCAGATTCTAATCCTAAGAAATTATAAACTTCTCTAACATTAGACTATCAAATCTAGATCAGAGTTTCCTTAGGTTCTATAACTTGATAGCAAAGACATATGGTACTTTAACCTTGCTTTAATTTTTCTGATTCCATGCAAAATCTATTCTAAAAAATAATCTCAGTGACTCCCTCAGTTCAGTGACTCCCTCAGTTCAATTCCTTAAGTAAAGTTTATTTTTACTAGTTGAGAAATCACTATTTCCAATGTATACTGTTGCCATCTAGTGTCAAAAAACAGTAATGCATTTTAAGTTCTCGTTCGCGTTTTATGAGGTGAAGCACTTACTTCTGTGTTCCCACTAGTCTTTAAATTCGCTTGATTGACTTCTGGTTCCATTCTCTTTTCCCCTTACTAACCATTCTAGATCAAGACCACCCAAATTCTACCATGTCCACAGCATAATTTCTCTAAGGTCAACTAGTAGGAATTAGTGCTCTGGTTTCGGCCAGGCATGGTACACTTGGAACTATGGTGGGAACTGAAATTGCTCCCCAAGAATTAGGAGAGTATTAAGGAATATGAGATATCCTTCAGGAAAATAAGGGTCATCACAGATGGAGTAAATTTCACCTAACTATACATATTTGCAATGTAGACATTTATCTTTTAGGCTCCCTTTCCAGTCATTGGAAAGACATCGGCACTCTCAGGGAACAATTCATCTCATCCTAAACTAGATGTATAAAGTAGGTCAGATTACTGCCATGCCTTAAAATTGCCTATTCCCTCCCACTGACTATAAGAAAAGTCTCAAGTGGCAAGCTCAGGTGCAGATATTTAAACTAGAGATAGCTTAAGTCAGGTGAGGCGAATCCTAACTTACCTCACGCTCATGAGGTCTGGACAAAATTTACTAACTGTCCAGATTTGGACTTCAGTCTGTCATTTAAATAGCCCTACTCTGAAAATTCTTCATGAATGTTAATGGGATTTTTACAGTTATGTGTTCACTGAGGACACCTTGTATCCTCTAAATCTTTTCTAATCATTTCAAGACAGAGATCTACAGAACACTGAAGGAAGAAAGCCAATTTGATTACATTATTGATTAAAGTGAGAATACAACAAAGCTGCCAAGACAATCCCTTTAGACCTGGAACCCTGAAGCAAAATACCATCTAAGAATTATTCATCATAATGGCAAGTAACTTGAGAAGAAGTATCCAGTCGTGGCATTTTCCTACAGCATTTAGAAAAACAGCAGACAGGTTTTTTGGGTTTTTTAAGCCAACATTTGTCATAGAATTAAATCCACATTAAGAGAGAAATTCTGGCTCGCTGAAGTCCATTGGAACTCCTGACATCAATTCCGGTGAGATCAGGACCGCATCTCAATATTATTGCTGCCTATTCTGTCAAGTTGCTAAAACTTATGGAGTACAGTGAAATATGAAGGAGCATACGAGGTGAAAGCTTAATCCAAAAGACAGAGTGTCTTGGAAAGAGTAAGATTCAAAGAATGTGCAACTTTTTTCTCTCTTTTCTGTCAGGTGTTCCTGTCTGACCGCTAAATGTGTGCTCCCAGGTCTCATAATTCCTATGACTCTCCCATATGTGTTTAAATTTCTGTAACAGTTAGCTGTGCTTCCATATGGCACAGCAGTGGCATTTAGTTGCTGTGATTAACTCCAAGCATTGGCTGAGAAGGTAAATGAAAAGGCATGTTTTCTGCTGAACCAATTCATCAGTGAGGTACTGCCAGCCATATGTTTCTCTAAATCTTCTTCCAAATATTTGTGCTGATGTTGCTAAAAGGCATTTCATCCAAGGAAAAGGAGATATGCGATAGATTGTGTTGTGATAGATTAGTGAATGAATATAGCATTTGCCTAATAGATTTCATCCTCTGAACTCAGAACTTTACAGCTACTGAACTGCAATTGCCACTAGAATTCATCTATTCCACCACCAGGAATGCCAGTTAGTGTGGCCCATTACATTCTTGCTGTGTTGGAAGCTGTGAAGCTTGGGCTAATAGCTGTCTCTTGATAGACTTAATGTTCAAAGTATGTACATACTATGTAAAATTGGAAAAAAAAATCAGTTCAGTGCCTGGTCTTACATTAAATTAGATGGATAGCCTCAGGTAATGGTAAATAATTTCAAACTGATTTTAATTTAAGAACTTTTCTGACATGAAAATAAAATAAATTCTCCTGGTTGTCACAGGCTTATTTAAGAAATCCTGTCTTTATCTATGTAGGTCTGTAATTAATCTGCTGCCTGTCTTCCTACCACATTCAAATCAGCAAGGATACAATAAAAAGTAGGAATAAGAATGCATCGGTTTTAGGTTAAGAGGACAAAAATAATATAGAGCACTCTGTCACCTTTCTCATTCCTCCCTCTTCACCCAGATGAAGGTGTTACCAACATCTAGATTTGGGTTAAGAGCAAATGTGCAGGCAGTGCAAGTCGCTTAGCATCAAAGAGGGCTGCTAGACCTGAAAGTGCCAAGTACCAGGCTGCAGCAGGCACTGGTGTCTGCCTACATCCTTTGCACTAGAACTTCTGAAAATCACGTCCCATTGCTAGTCATGCAGGCTACTCACTCAGGACAAAGTCATGGGTAGACACTGTCCTCAGCATCCTCATAGGAAAGGCACTGGACTCAAGTTAAGGCAGCTTTGTCAGTGCTAATTTATTTTCTGTGATCCCATATTTCCATGAAAAGTGTCAATAGCTGGAAGGTCTAGAAGTGCAGCTGCTGCAAGAGCCATGGGATGTGATTGAGACTCCATAGAGAAGTAGATGGGAGCTATTTTAAAAGTACACAGGCTAAGTCTTGTCTCCACATCTGTAAATATTGGGCTCCATAACCTGAGGAATCCATTAATTCTGGGAGCAGAAACCTCACATATTTTGGCAAACAACTTTTCCAGTGTCAGAGCCATAATGTTACAGAATATCATAGCCTGTAGCCAAAAGATGATGCAGCTCCTATTTAACATCTTACAGAACAAAAGCACCTTGGGGCCAATCTTCACTCTGCCAAATCCTGACTGAATTTACTGAGCCCAGTAATTTCTGCAGCACCACTTTATTCCAGTCATTATCATGGGATTAACACTCCCTAACACAGGTCATCTGTCATATAGCAAGCATGTAAGTGACTACCAAAGAAATGAGCATCCAAAATGGTAGTTACATCCAGATAAACACAACATCTGTTACTACAGGAACTCATCCTGCTGCAACTCTAAGGGTTGGAAAACCACTTTTCCCATTCACCTCTTACCTTCATTATGTTGAATATAGTTTTGTCCAGGCACCAACTCTGGAACTGAAAGATCTAGTATCTAGGATATTTCCTTCATATTTTTTATCTAACTAAATGAATAAAATATAACTGTTCTATAAAATAGAGACACAAAAATAGTATGTGGCATGCATTTACGTTTTAGAACTGTCAGCTAATTTAATCAGGAAATGATCTCTTTAATATAAATGAATATAGAAAAGCAATTAGCTGTTTTTAATTCAGCAACAATAAATTGTAACATCCTTCAGACACGTAAATCAGCATGATGCAATAACTCTAATGATCAATAGGTAATTGCTGCATCCTCCCAAAGCTGAAGTATTAATATAAGAGTGGAGTTAACAGCAACAATTAATTATTAGTACAATCATAAATTTGTTCTTTTAAAAATATTGATTTAAATATGATAAAGTTCACATAGAACAGAATTCTTTATGGTACAGTCCTGCTGCCACCACTTAGGCAAAATTCCTTTTAGCTTCCACATAGTTTTCGCTAGTGCCAGCACCACAGAACTAGACCTTTACAACAACTGCAGAATCTAAAGGATCTGACCGGGCCACCTTAAATGAAGTTTATCAAATTGGCTACATCTTTACTGTGCTTTATAGAGTGCTCTGAATTCCATTTCACCTCCAAGATCCACCAGTAATAACTAAGAGTCACTGCTAACCTCCTCCATTATATGAGTTCTTCAGCTTTGAGAGGAAGAAACAATTACATACAGATGATTAGAGTTAGCACAACTTTCTGCTTTACATACTACCCTCACATGCAGTCTGCATTCAGGTTGCTTTCTAGGAAGGATCCTTAGGATTTCTCTTTCAAGGGAGAACTTTCAGTCGTCTTTTCTGCCTGATGCCATCACTGCAAGAGCAGCTGGAGCATCCAGAGGCTGCACAGTGCCAGATCCACACAGCAGATAATGCACTCTGCAGGATGCTTCAACTGCTGTACTCACCCAAAGTTACCTTTTGGGGAATACTAGTGGTATATCCTAGAGAAGGTCTGAGATGCCTATTTTTCAGATGTAAAAAACACCCATTTTGCCCTCAAATCCATTTTCCACGATGTTTAACGTGGCAGTGTAAATGTATCCATTTGGTAGCATTTTGTTTTTCCACAGGTTCCACAGGATGATCCAGATGTTAAGCACCTAATCTTCAAAAGAGCAGAGAATGGCCACAGTCTGGGGACACAATATTGGTCCAGGGTACTCTTCATCTTAGGTCAGAATTGGCAAAAACAAAAGCCACCACAAAACCCAGAAGCCAACTCAAAGGAAACAGGCCACCAGCCCACAGCTGTCTGCTGCGCGTGTGTGATTCCTTTGGTGAGAAGCAACGTGGGAGGCACTGTGTCAGAAACTTAGAAAGTCAAGATAGGAAGAGAAAAGCAGAGGAAAAGAAAGAAAAAAATGAGAATCGAGGAAATGTGATGCCTCTTCCATCCTCAGAGTTTCAAAGACATTTATTTATCCTTTGGGTACAAATAGTCAATCATTGCTCCAATAAGTATTATATTCATTTAACTGAGGTGTTTACAGGAGAAAAATATGCAAGCGATTCATTACTTGCCTCTAGATGGTAGGATAACTGTACACCTAACTGTGCAAAGTCAGTCTAAGTAACATTCTTGATGCTATCAGCAAGACTATTCACACTCTTTATTGGTGTTTGCTAGCATAAATTTCCAACTTCAAAGCAAGTTGCTCATTTCCTGCTATTTCTCTATTCAAATACAGATGTTAATGAGTCAGTTTTATCTTAATAGGGTGTCTTTAATCATTTAATTTTTTGCATATTGCTTGTGTTTCAAATAAAGAATGAAATCTACGTGACCCTCTTCCAGTACTGCAAGCCTCTGACAATGAAGATGTTTAGTTTAATTATGATCCCTCCTTTTCTATCAAAATGTGCCAGTAAAAAGATTTTTGCTAAGCCCAGGTCCCTTGTTCATGTTTCCTAAAAAATACCATACTTTGCCATTTAATAAAAGAGATTTTATATTTAAGATGTTTATAAAATTATACTTAAAGTTTCCTATAAGCAAAGGGAAGAAATGCATATTCTGAATTAATAGTTCTAAGCCTTGCTGAGAACTGGACAAAGTGTCTGCCAAAAAGTCCTGCACTGTGTAGTAGGATAGCCCTAAGGGCTGTGCAGAAATCTATTTGTGATTCTGAACAAAATTTTGTTTTTGTTTCTCTCTTCTTGGAAAAAAAAGGTAAACAAATCTTAGATTTGCCCAAATATTTCATGACTGTGTTCAGTGCTGGACTGGCTCTGAATTTAACTACAGAGTTAGAATTTAACTACAACTGTAGTTGTACATATGCAGATGCTTTTTTTATTTATGAGCAAGCACTCATTAAAGAATTGCAAAAGTAATTTCATATGCAATTAAGTTTCCTGTATAAATAATCCTGATTCGTTTCCTGTGAAATAAAGGTCAAAATCCTCCTTGACTCCCCTGGGGTTGGGATGGCACGTAAGAAAGGCTGTCATACAAAGTGGTGTTCACATTAGTACAGTAAGCAAAGAATTAATAATCAAATGCAGGAAGTTAAACCCATAAAGCTTTATTGGACTAACTCACAATAATAACAAAAAAACAGCATTCCAGATTCATCAGTAGGCAATGTGAATTTAGGGATTGTAATTAAATGCTGAGCAAGGCTGTGAATAAGGACAATCAATGTATAATGTGCTCCAGTATCACTGAACATATTATTAAGGCTTTCTGTGTTTAGCACTTCCAAAGTGAACTCTACAAACACGAATCATGTAGGACTACTAATCATAAGGATTACCAATCATGAGGTATAGGATTACTAATCATGTACTAACCTGCAGTGAATTTTTAATAGTCAGATTAGCTGTACCTAATGCAACCCGTATCATAGTCAGCCTTCAGGTTTTAGTTTTACTCATTTGAATCACTTATCTTCATGTCTTTCCAAGAAAGACTAAAATTATTCTGAACCCCATCACTCTAATGTCTTCACAGCCTACCAGCTAAAACCTTTGTCAGCTTTCTTGCTGTCTCATCTCTGTGTCAGATTGATAGTCCATTGCTGGCACTCTCCTTTGGCAGCAGTGCAAATTACTCTATCAGAAAAAATGGCAATATGTTAATTATAACCACGTTATTTCTCATAAAGCCTAGTAGGAAGGTTTACATGTGTGTAAGGACTAGATAAAAGTTAATTCCAGCAGCTGTGAGGGATGGGAGACACTGCACTTTAAATTTGATAGTGACTTTCTTTGGCCAGAGCCATGAACAATCTGAGCTCAAGAATGAGCTGAACCTGCTTTCTGAAGGGAAAGCTATCATGACTCAGAACCTCCTGAGAGAGGAGGAAGTGAAAATGGGAGGATTCAGAGTGGTTTGAGGACACCTGAAAGGGATGAAAGCATAAACTGTACCTATTTTTCACCACTAATGGCAGCAAAAGCACATCTCAAAGAAAGTTGCCATTAAAAAGCAATCTGATATACAAATATCTATGATGATGCAATGCCCCAAGGCCAGTAAAGCATCACTTCTTGACAAAAAGTCACTTGATTTTGTTTTAAACTTTAGAATGGGCTAACAAACATAATCCAGGGTATTAACTACTTCTGTAATAAAAAATGAGCAGCAGGGCAAAGTCTGCATCCGAAAGAGGCAGACATATTCACCAGCAAAATCTACAATGCTCCAGCGTTCACCGTCTGGTCATCCCACAAGCCTGATTCTGCTACCAATCTCTACAGAAATAATTGCTTTCATTTCACATCTCTCCTTCCTTCTTTTACCTCCTACCTCCTTTTAGCCTCCTCTCCTCTACATTGTCAAGACTCCGAGTAGAACATAAGACATGGAATCTGAAAACTACCAAAAAGTAAAGAAATTAAACCATACAGTTCAACATCTAAAATTTTCCAGACAGAAATCTCCAACAAGAGTGCAAGATGTACCAATTCTGAAAAATAACATAGGCATAAAAATAACATAGGTTGAAATAAGAAATTGGTTACCTCATTTTCAGAAAATTTCTCTGGAGAGAAATTTCAGAAATTATTCCGGAGACTGCTAATTGCAGTGGAAAGACATACTGACTTTAAGGGGTTTGGATCAGATTTTTTATTGAGTAAGACCTTTTTTCTTTCCTTACTACGTATCTGCAGTTCATTTCAGAAAGCAAACCTGAAACAGGACATTTAGGTAGCTGAAACTACATTGCATTGACATCAGTGGACTATACAATAACTAAGAGCATGTGTTAACCAAGAACACATTTAGTTTTATCCAGAATTATTATAAATTAGGATTCTGCACCTAATGTAGATGGAATGCTTAGTGATTAAAATGTGTTTGCTGGTTGCCATTAAAATTTTGGTAAGTCAGAGAGCCTGATTCTGTTCCCACACTGTCATAAGTAAGACTACCTAAGTTGACTAACACAACTATTATTTAAAGGTGCTTCACCTATATAAGTGAAATTGCAGTAAAGCTAAAGAACTTTTTTCCAAATGCTTTCTTTTTTTATTCCCTGAATTGTCCTGTTTTTCCAAAAAAAAAGTTACTGTCATACCAGATGCAGCTTCAGCTGTTAAGATAAAGGCAGTTATTCATACCATTAGTAATTTAGTTTGGTTTTACGCAATTCTATTAAACAATGGTTATTTCACAGATAGATGGTTAGACAGGATAGAAGTGTACTATGGACAGACATTTTAATTATGACTAGATATACAAAAGAAGATAATACAGCAAAAATGGAGATAGCTAGGTAAAAAGTAAGTGTCTGTTGCAGGAGACTGCAAAGTGGGAATTTAGGAATTGTAATCATAAGGATTCAAAGAGATCTTGCCTTAATACACATGACCTTTCATAAAAGATTTCTTTAAAAAAAGAAAGACATCTCATTTAAGAAAAGGAAAAAACAGGGGACTGAATTTTAACTATAGTCTGAAAATGTATAGGAACGCTGACAAACCAGTAACATTCAATATGATCTATATTAAGATCAGTTCGTGCCAAAATTTATGTATTTCTCATCTCATGAAAGACTCCTCAAGAAATCATTAAATTTACACAGATTTACTTTCCAGTTGTGCAGGGGATATTCAGCATGTCTCATAGGGCATGCAGGTACCTGAGCTCCATGAATTATCCTCTCTCTGCTTGGAAAGGAAACAAGGCTCCCCTTTGAGTCCAAGGCCAGAATTAAGGAAGATATGGATGTCACGAGCCTTGAGACTCTTGAGTCTCTTGAGACTACCATCATACCTTCCTTTGTGGCCTACTGAGACCTACATGACAATGGAATAGTAGGTTTTGCGGTTGATACAGTTTTCACTGCGTTGGGGTGGGCACCGGACAGGAATGAGAATCTTGTCCAAAGCCCTGTGCTGTTGGGAAACCACGGAGAGCAACGACTTGATCTATGTCTTTCTCTTACTCCATTTGAAGAAAAGGGGGTTGGAGTAGGGCCTCAGAGGTCTCTATCATGATATATCCATTGTGTTCTTGCTTACTGCAAGCTGGCTAACTACTGACCATGAGGAGCCAGGAGTATCCACAGGGCAATAACCATTCCCTTATACACAGGTATGGCACTCAAAATGTGCCATACTGGTGAATTCTCAGTGACAGCTTACAGTTATAATGCAAGTACAATGTTTGGCTTTTTCTCAGTAGCTTAATATTGTTGATTCATGTTCAATCTATGGTCACTGCAGTCCCTCAAATCCTTTCTTTTAGACCTCAGCAGTTATCCCCAACTCGTCCAAGTATTTCTTCTCATTTTTATTATTTTGCAGTGTCTGTAGGGAACTTCATTCTGTTTTTCAGACCACTTCTTCATTTTCAAAACTTAGCATATCTTCCCACATTCTTACAGATCCTCACAGATTCCTGTTGTCTACAGATTTACCATGTATACTCTCTACTCCATATTGCTAAAGAGAACGTGTTAAATTACATATCTTTCCCCCAGAAGTTGAAGCTAAATTGACAAATTACAAATTATAATTTCTTGTTTCTATTTTTTCTTTTTTTTAATAGACAGTATATTTTCCCTTTTTCCAGTTCTGCAGCATTTTCCATATTTTCCATATGTTTTCTAGATAACTACTACGATTTTTGAGATCACTTACTGTCTAAGCAACCCAGTTCATCAGGTCCAGCCAAATTGATGAACACGTAATTTCTCTAAGTACTCTCTAGCTAGCTTTCTCTTACACTAGCCTGGAAACCTTTCCTTTGTTACTAGCAGTTCTGTTAGCCATCTCCTTCAGTTGAGCATTTCAGTAAACATTACTGTAGAACGCTTTGTTGAATAGTAAGACCAACACTTTCTTTAGCCTCTCTGTTACCTCTAGTAGTTTTCATTCAGGTCCATACAGTCAGATTCAAATACATCATATAGTCCCTTTCATATACTGATAAAGTCTCTCTTTAAAATTTATTAGATTACTTTGTTCCAATTCTGGGGAACAGAGTTGTTCCAGAACCTCTCTCCTATAAACAGTTATATAGCTTCCAATTTCTAGATTAAATTTATGCCTATTTTAATTATTCCAGTGTTGTCTTCAGTTTAGATCAGTTTCCTCCTTGAGCTGTATACTCCTACCTCTGCAGCAGCAATCACTTTCTCTGATGAATACATTTGATGCCACTGATCCAAAACAATTAATTGCTTCCATGGATGCACATAAATATGGTGAAAACAGCTGGTAACTTACCAATACAGTAAGATGGTCTACTTTTAAAATTTCTGTTTTTTTTTCTGATTAAAGCCTTCAGGCAGAACATTAGAAAATCTTTCACCATCCTTCATTAGCATAAAAGCAACGGACCTCATTTTTATGTCATTTCGTGTGTATTTCTGTAGCTTGAACTCTCACACAATTCCACCACCCCATACAGCAACTTCCTAAACTAATTCATTTCCTTTTAAAAGCAGTTACTTCCCTCTTACATCAGCACAGCTCCTATCATTTGAAAAATGAAATTTCTTCTCCAAAACTCATTTTTGACCTGACTTTTCCCCTACTTTGAATGAGTTAGCTGCAGTATCTCACCTGTCACTGACCAAACAGTAGTTTCTGCTGGTGTCCCATTGCTTTCATTTAAAGATTTGTTTCAAGTTACGGAATATGCTGTTTTTCAGATTGTTTCTTTGGAGTTTAACTAAAATCATGTTTCTCATTGCAACAGTAAAACTTCCTTTGTTTCTCCATTACTGTTATGTCCCAGTAGACTGTTACCATCTTTTTCTTAGAATAATCACCACTGCTCAAAATTCTTTGTCCTACATTATATAATGCTTCTTCCCACTAAAATAAACCTGTTTTTACATTCAACAATGGATTATTACATAATATAACACCTTTTGCATTAAAATTCTACATCCAACATTGCTTTGTGAATCTTTGCTAAAAATTACATCTTTGAATACAATTGTTAATAACCCACCAAAAAAGTGTGCATCTCTGCATTCATTTTTTTTTTCACAAAGCTCATGTAAGATTCTTCTTTTCATGAGGACTACCCATTCCCCAAGGTCTTGGGAGAGCAATATGTCTCATCTCATTTTGTCAGGGTGCAGGGAGGGCTGGCAGCTCTCTGTGGGCTGGGTGCTAGGAGCCACAGGGGATCCCTGGGCTGGAAGAGCAGGGGCTTCACCGGTCAGGGCCTGTCCCACTGCCCCCACGAGGGAGCAGGGCAGACCAGTGTGGGAGCCTCTCCTCATAGTCCCCAAAGGGAAGGGGGCTACCCTCCCTCAGCTGCACCAGCCCTGAGCTGGCCCTGAACCCCAGCAGCCAAACCTCCAGTGTGGGGGGATGCTCTCAAGGCCCTTACACATTTATCATTACCTTAGTACAAACGAAGTATTATTACTTTAATTATTAAGTATTATCTTCTCAAAATTTTGGCAGAGTAACAAGCATAATGAAGGAAGAGCAGCAATATTACCTCTTGTTTTGACAGCGCTGATGATAAATACTCAGAAAAACTGATGCCAACAACAAAAGAAAGCTCTCAAGAACTGTGTAATACACTGGAAAACACCCATTAAATAATATTCAGGACAATGAGGCTTTTGTCCAAGCTTTGTTTGTTTGTTTGTTTGTTTGTTTAGCAGTTGGAAGCTTTCCTGAAAACTGTAACTTTGAGCAACTGACTCCTTGGAAAAAATATAATTACTGGGATTATTTGTTCTTTTCTACATTTGGTTTTCCTTTAAAATACTATGACTTCTGTCTTCATTATCATCATGAGCTTCCTTCTGCTGTTTAATGATTTTGTTGTTGCTGCATCACATTCTTGTTTCTTTTTGTTAACGTTAAATGTTGCTAAGTAACTCAGTCAGGCTGTGGTACTATTTAGCATAACTGTTGTATTCTTTAAAATATGAATGGAGTTGACTCGGCAAACTGAAAATGACTCTCCCAGTGGCAAGAAGGCCATTAGTATCTACCACAATCCCCATCTTCAGACAATTCTCAGAAAGATTGAAAGTGAATGCTATAAATGTGATGATGAACATTTCCATACTAGGCATTTCAGGAAATACAAATGTTGATGAAAAATATTTGCACCTTCTCCATGAAGCCTGTCCTAAGTCACCATGAATAACAAGAGTTATTTTGCTTTTAATTATGTGTCTGGGCTCTTAAAAACAAAATAACTTAAAAGCAAAACAGCTTTCCATCAGTACAAGCTCATTTAGAGAATTCACCTTTTGCTGTGGTTTATTAGAAAGAAATCATAATTCAATTAATTTAATAGGAAAAAAATGGGAGAGATGGAATTTGCCATTTCATTTAGCTCTCCTAATCTCATGTTAATGTGGCAACGGCTTAGCCTGCCTCATCTGTATTGCTCATATGGACCTGCTATCAACAAGCACAGTAATCACCAAGTTTAAAAACAGGAGACAGTCTGAGTTCAATGCAATCTTCATTCTACATCCCTCTGAAATAGTCAAAAGCAGTAACAGTCACACTGCAGATCAGTCACAAAAGACTAAAACTGCTTTAGTACTAAATAAAATAGGGAAGGTCTACAAAAGGATTGTGACACTAGAAAAGAAAAATCCACACAGGATTTTAAGAAGAATGTCTGAACCAGAATGAACTTACTCAAAAATTTTTTAAATTTCTTAAGGCTCATTAGAATTGTCTTAAAAGTTCCCATGTCCCACTATGTTATATTTATGTTTCAACTCAAAAAAAAACCCAAAATATTTTCTTTTGTATATTTTTAACCTAGGCGAGTGGCTTTGTGCTAAAAAAAAGGCCACATTGTTGCAGTTCCTACTAATGTGTAATTAATATAAATAGGCTGAAGCCAGCAAGGAAAATACTGTAATAGCTGGATCTGAGCGGGGGTGAATATTCAGGAAGTAGAGGAGTTGTCATGGAAAACCCAATTACTGATGTACCTCAGCTATTAATGACTGTATTAAATTTGCAGGGCAAATCAAAATATGTGACTGCCCAAGCTGGGAACAAACACTTGTTCTTCACCTTCTAGTACCTAGACCATAAAAGAGAAAAAAGGTAGAAAAAACACATCTCTGTAGCCTCTGCATATTTTATCCCTTCTAAGGCATGAGGTTCACAGGGCTCCTATCCAGCAAGGGGGCTTGATAATAAAGACAGCAAGTACTAGTTCTGGGTGTACCACCTCTATTTATGCATGGCAGCTATGGCTTGCAATACTTCTGCTATTTGTTGCATGTCAGCATCTTCCTAAGGTCCTCCAGCCCTCAGAGGTTCTGCACAGACCCTATGCACAGCACTATTCACGCATCTTCATCTGAATTTTTCCCTTCTCCATGTTGAAGTTCCTCAAATGAGACAGGAAGGTGCCAGGCTCCACCTTTACCAAGTTTACTTCTAACATTTTCCTGTCCATATAATGTGTATAGTGACTCCTTCCCCTTAAGATACTCCCACCACGGTGGCACTCATCTAATAGCTCTGGGAGAAGAGCAGGAGAGAAATGTCTCAGGACTTTTCTGTTGGCAGCTTATCTTCTTTCTTCATTGTTTAAGAATCTATTCAAGCATATGTAAATGCTTGTGCTTTTGCACCAAAAATCTGCTGTCTTTCAGCATTTGCTGCCTAGTCCTCAGCTAAATACAAGAATCCTGTATCATGCTTTGTGACCTGAGTCACTCTTGGATCAGATGTCTAGCTCATGAGGTTCCTTCTACTAGTCAAATCCCACCTGCCCTAGAAGATCAGCCTCACCAGGACTGCGAGGTAACTGCATACTGGTCTTATGTCCCGGGGAGAGAAAAAGGAGACAGAAGTTAGAGATGAAAGGGTTTTTGCCACAACATGCAGCAAATTTGTAGAACTAGCTCCAACAGAGCAAAGGAAGGGTCTTTTATGGGCTGAGCAAGGAGATTTACAAGTCATTGGCAGACTAGTGTGGAAACTAAGTGATGTTGATTATTAAACTTGCTGGTTTATCTTCTTTGCTTTTCAGGACCAGGAGCACTGGAAGCCTCAGGCAAATAGAGAAGAGGTGCACCCCGACTCACCTCCACCACCCGTAAGGGATACGTTTGGCACAAAATCACCATCGTGTCTTCCTCCAACTGCCTAATTTCACAAAACTTGTGGGAACTTGAGTATCTTTGAGACAACCACTTCCCCTTCGAATCGTAAGCCTGTGAATGGGTTTAAAAACTGAAGCCAAGAACTGGCAGCACAACCTTTCTTCCCTTAGGATCCTAGCTAAGCTAAAGTACTCCCTTGCCAGACACGCCACGGAACTGTCACACGGCCGAGCACCCCGCAGCGCCCTCGCTCCCGGGCTCGCTGCCCCGTCTCGGCCGTTGGGCGGCCGTTGCTCAGCGCCAGCCGCCCCGTCGGCCAAACGTGCCGCCCCGCCCCCAAGGCCTCGGCCCCGCCCCTCCCGGAGCGCCCCCCTCCCTTCGACCAAAACATTTACACGTGCGCCTAGCTTCCCCCATCACGTGACGCGGCTGGCCCGCGCCTGCCGGTGACGGCACCAGCCTCCTCCGCCAATGGAGAAGCGCGCTGCCGGGTAGCAACAAGCGCCGCGACCAGCGACCAATCAGCGGGGCCGGGGGCGTGGGGAGCGCAGCCCGATGTTACTTCCGTCAATAGCCCCACGGCCCAGGCCTAGCGCGCGTGGTGGTGCGGGGCCGTCAGGTACGGGGGGCGCGGTGTGGGTCAGAGGCAGTGTAGGGCGAGTGTGATGGCTGGGGGTCAGAGGTGGTGTGGGGCAGGTGTGAGGGGATGAGGGCGGGGGAGTAAGAGATGGTCTGGGGTGGGTGTAAGGGACCGGGGAGGTCAAGGTGGCATGAGGGGCCGGGGGTGAGAGGCGGTGTAGGGTGGCTGTGATGGCTGGGGATCAGAGGTGATGTGGGAGGGAGTGCTCGGAGGCAGTGTGGGGCAGGTGTGAGGGCTGGGGGTCAGAGGTGATGTGGGGGAGGGGAGTAAGTGGTGCTGTGGGGCAGGTGTGAGGGCCGGGGGACCAAGGCAGTGTGAGAGGCTGAGGGGCAGAAGTGGTGTGGGGGAGGGGGAGGGGTGAGGGCCACGTGGGGCAGACGTGGAGCCAGAGCTCCTTGGTCGAGCAAGGGTTGGGACTGCAGCAGGTTGCAGGGAAGAAGCAGAGGGTACAAAGTTCAATTGGGGTGGGTGAGTAGGTGTTAACGCACCTTGTTTGGAAGTGAAAGTTGGATGGGCTGTTTGCACTTAGACTGCTGTATGGGGAAGTAATAGCCAGAACAGCAGTGGCCAGGAGGAGCTGGTGAGGTGAGAGATGGTGTGTGGGGGGGTGTGACTGGCTGGGAGGGAGAGGTGGTGTGGGGTGGCTGTAAGGGCTGGTGGTCAAAGGTGGTGTGGGATGGACATGAGAGGTCAGAGGCGGTGTGGGGCAGGTGTGAGGAGTGGGGGGGGGGAGGTCAGAGGCAGCGTGGGGCATCTGTGAGGAGTGGGGTGGGGGGGGTCAGAGGTGGTGTGGGGCAGGTGTGAGGAGCCAGAGCTCCTTGGTTGAGCAAGGGCTGGGACTTTTAACAGGTTGCAGGGAAGAAGCAGAGCATACAAAGTTCAATTGGGGTGAATGAGCAGGTTAACACACCTTGTTTGGAAGTGGAAGGTGGATGGGCTGGTTGCACTTAGACTGCTGTGTGGGAAAGTAACAGCCAGAACAGGGGTGGCCAGGAGGAGCTTAATGGGCCAGAGACCGAGGCAGTGAGGGGCTGGGGATCAGAGGCAGTGTGGGGTGGGTGGGAGGTGGGGAGTCTGAGGTGATTGGGAGAGGCCCGGGGGATGAAGGTGGTGTGAGGGCCTGGGGGTGGTCAGAGACAGTGTGGGGCAGATGTGAGGGCTGGGGGGACCAAGGCAGTGTGAGGGGCTGGGGGTCAGAGGCGGTGTAGGTGAGGGAGGGGGAGGTCAGGGCCAAGTGGGGCAGATGTGGAGCCAGAGCTCCTTGGTTGAGCAAGGGTTGGGACTGCAGCAGGTTGCAGGGAAGAAGCAGAGGGTACAAAGTTCAATTGGGGTGGGTGAGCAGGTGTTAACGCACCTTGTTTGGAAGTGGAAGTTGGATGGGCTAGTTGCACTTAGACTTCTGTATGGGGAAGTAACAGCCAGAATAGAGGTGGCCAGGGACCGAGGCGGTGAGGGGCTGGGGATCTGGAGCAGGTGGGAGGGGGGAGTCAGGGGTGGTGTGGGGTGGCTGTGATGGCTGGGGGTCAGAGGTGGTGAGGGGCTGGGGGTGATCAGGGGTAGTGTGGGGCAGATGTGAGGGCTGGGGGGACCAAGGCAGTGTGAGGGGCTGGGGGGGGAGGGTCAGAGGCAGTGTGGGGCAGGTGTGGGAGGCTGGGGGGGGGTCAGAGGCAGTTTGCAGCAGGTGTGAGGGACTGGGGGAGTCAGAGACAGTGTGTGTGGGGGGGTGGGTCATGGCCACATGGGGTGGATGTGGAGCCAGAGCTCCTTGGTTGAGCAAGGGTTGGGACTGCAGCAGGTTGCAGGGAAGAAGCAGAGGGTACAAAGTTCAATTGGGGTGGGTGAGTAGGTGTTAACGCACCTTGTTTGGAAGTGAAAGTTGGATGGGCTGTTTGCAGTTAGACTGCTGTATGGGGACATAACAGCTGGAACAGGGGTGGGTGAGAAGCTGAGGAGCTGATGCTTGTGATCTTGTGGAAGTTTGAGGTTTGGTTTGAAATGGTCATTTGATATGAAGAAATGTATGGGGGAGAATGAAGTGTGGAGTCAGACTAATCTCTAACTCCCAGTGGCTGACTGGGTTAGCTCCAGGAAGATAGTCATTTCCCTGTAGTGTGAGTGTAAAGGAAGAATTTCTGTTGAAAACAGCTGCTGAAAGGATTTTGCTAGGGTGAGGGAAGAGATGAGGATGCTGTTGGCATGTTAGGGGGAATGGGAAGGACCTTGCTTATTCCAAACAGTCTTGATACTGATCAACAAGGGTGGTCTGGATCTCAATTACACATTCCTAAGTCTCTGACAGATCTTCCCCAGTAAAGGGGCAGAGTAATAGGATGTCTTGCTGCAACTTTGAATGTTATTATAGTGGTGTTTACTTTTGTGGTGAGTTACCCACCTCACTGAGAGCAGAACTGCCTTAGGAGTGCAAGGGTAAGTAGAGCAGTTACTGTAATTTCAAACTGTAGTAAGCTTGACATACACAGCCCTCTTCTATGCTTCTTGCTGGTGATTCTTATTTCCTTAGTGGATTTTTTGCTGTCTTCTGAGAAAAAGGTGTTTGATGCAAAGTGAAGAGCCCTGTTCTTTTGAAATATAGACAAGTCATTTTGAGTGGTAGAGTAGTAGAGAACCCTGGCCCCATTGCATTTTCCCCAAAATCTAAGTCTAGGGAGCCAAACTTTTGTTGTGGTAAAAGTCTGAACATGGCAACTAGTTACTTACTGAATGTACGCCTACATAAAATGTGCAGAAACTCTTGGAAGCCAGCTCTGGTCTGGAAGCCAATGCTGAAAGTGTTGTGTTAGTAGAATGCTGTACTGGGAAGCAAAGAATGAGTAGATGCAGAGCAAAAAAAAAAAAAAAAAAAGTCCAAGCAGACATACTCCATGATCACTTGCTTTGAGAGATGTATAGGGAAGTTGTTTAGGATAAACTGCAGTTTCTTAAAATTTGGCCACTTTTGCACTCCTAACAAGTTAACAATGATCAAGTCTATGGTCCTACAAATAGGCTTTGCTAAAGGAAGTGAGATGCAATAGGATTTCTTTCTAATTGTGTATGAGCTGTTACTAAATGAATACTTCTACAGTTCTGACTCCATGAGCTATGCTTTTTGAGCATAGGTAAAAGTCCTTTTGTGGATTTTCTACTTGTGGGATGCACTCCTAGCTTGTGCAATAATGAAACTATGTCTTGGGCTAAGAATATCTATTTCTTTGGGGGGGGGGGGGGGAAATAGATCAACATGTACCAACCTTGCAGAATTATAGACTCTCTAAACATCTTCCACAAATGCTTGAGTAAGTTTACGTAAGTCTATGTTAAAGTAGTATGTGATTTTTTTTTTCTAATAGCTTTTCTTTAGTGTCTTTAATCTTTTTTTTCAAGTTATCCTGTTCAGCCTCTAACGGTCTCTGTGGTTCTGAATTCCTTCAAGTTGCTGATTTTGGGGTAGTGAGGTGCACCTACAATATTGCTTTATTTCTGGTCAGTAGTTCTGATACAGAAACGGGTTTTGAGCTCTGTATACCTACATGTGGTTCAAAAATTTTCCTTCTTTGTTGGTCTAAGACTGTATTTTTGACTTGATGTCTGCTGTTTTCATAGTTGCTTTCAGTGACTTAGAAATATTTGAGATAAAGTCTGCTGATCTTGGAGGGATTAAGATGCTTTAACCTATGTTATTCTGAAATTATGCATGAGCACCAACTACTTGAACAGATGCATCATGAAAATGAGATTCCTTAATTTCAGCCTAAATGAGAGATTTTAAACAATTTGGCGCAAAGTATGTCATGGCTCATATTTGTTAGGAAGCAGTAAAAAACTGGAAACCCAGATAAGGTATGAATAGAGACTGTGGTGGTTGGAGAAAAAGAAAAATTGCTGTTGGATGGCAGAGGAGGGCAGTTATGAATAGCAAGGGGACTTTTGTCAGTGCTGAGGCTAAACAATGCATTCCCAGATTTTTTTTTAAAATCTGGTTCATGTAATATGTCTGTCTTCAGGCTTTATGTTTCTGTTCCTTCTCCTGTTCTAACTAATGTATCAAGGAGGTTCTGGTCAGGAGTGCAAATGGATGAATCAATTCATACAGTCATGTTTGACTGATCTGACCTAATGTGTTTCAAGTGGAAAGAAAGGTTAGGAAATGCATAGTTACTAGGAACAAAACTATGGATGTTCTATTTTAGTGTATATTTCAAATATGATAGTACTAGTTCTTTCTCTGTTTACAGCTTGCACATGAAATCTCTACTTAAGATAAGGAGCAACATGTATATAACAAATGGGAAAAAGAGGATAAGAGGTAATAAGATTCTTTAAAGTGTATAAAATGTTTTTCTTGAAATTCTTAGAGTTCATGTGTCAGAAATGAATCCCCATTTCAAAAAGGGGTAGCAGAACACAATGATACGTCTGTGATGAATATCTTTGTAGGTATTTGTAGGTAGACGTTGACTTTATATTGCAGTCTCCATTTGTCTTAGATATCTAGTTAGTAGCTGAACTTTGGAGGTGACCCTCAACAACTGAAAAAAATATTTGGGAAAATGAGGCTTCCCTTACTGAGAATTCATTGTATCACAGTGTAGCACTATCTCAGTATTTAGAACTCTTATAGAATAAATAATAGGAGCAACATGGACTTGTGCCTGCTAAATTTCTTGATAGTCATTTGTTAGATCTCAAAATTGGTAATCTGCTTGTATCCTGTATAATCTGCTCTGACATGATCAACCTTGCTCTTTTTGATATCATCTCTTTCCTGGATTACTGTGACACTTTCCTTTGTTTACTGAAGAAATAGGAAACCTACTATGATCTGACAGATGCCAAAGGGGCAAGAAGAATGAAGTTACAGAATCAAAAAAGTACTAAGGAAACCATTAAATCTACACCTTAGCAGAATGCTCTACAGAGAACTTTTTCCTCAGTGTAACCATAATTGTCTTTTAAGTTTGAAGAGAACACTGAAGTAATGACAAGATGTTCTGCAGCATTCGTTAATTATTAAATATTGTGCAAACAATCTTCTTGCTGCTTATAGAGAAACCATGCCGTTTTTGGGCCAAGACTGGAGATCCCCTGGATGGAGATGGGTCAAAACAGCAGATGGATGGAAGCGATCAGAACCCTTCAGTCCTGCACTTGATGGGAATAGTCAGCATAGTGACATCAGTCACACTGTGTAAGTTCCAAAAGATGATTGTCTCAGGTGATAGTGGATGGGAAGGCAAAGATTGGCTTAATTTGCATTCAAACTGGGAATGTTGTAATATGTGATCTTGTTAGCTTATTTAAGAAGCATACAAAAACAACCATGTGCTTTATTTAACTAGGCAGATAGGCTATTCCTCTGGAGACTGTTTACATTTCACCCTAAACTTTATAGAGAACTTGACCATATTAGCAGGATTGCTTTGCAAGTTGTTTATTTTAGGCAGACTAGATGCCATCCTGTATTGTATGTCTTTAAAAAAGAAAAAAAAATAAATCAAGTACTGTTTAAAGATGAACGTGATATTTATAAGTTCCAAATGCAAAAGGCCTATTGAAGTTTGTGTTAATTCTCTAAGACATATGACTATATATGCCCCTGTGGAACAGGTGAGAAATACATTAGTTTGAGACTGAAGTAAAATAATACTTGTGGCAGATATCCATAGACTGGTGTGATATAAATGACTTTGTCCAAACAAAATTCTACTTGGTTTCTTCACCAAGAAGTAGTTCTCAGTGATAGCGTTCTTGGCTATAAATTACAGCTTAATAGGTTTGTAATGAGAAAAGGGGGCATTCAGTGCTCTTCCTGTTAGTCCAGTAGAAGATACAGTAAATAATGTGTTTTAGAGGGAATTTTTTGGCTAGCTAGGACCTGCTGAACTCATACACCTGTTTTCTAAATATATAAAATGAACCTCAAGTGAGTAATCGAGCAGTGAGGAATTCTTATGTTATTAAGCTTGTCTCAAACTATTGTTTTCTTCATGCCCTTTTTATTTTTGTGCTCACCTGCTGCTGATATTATTTAGCCTTTATTTGCTGATATTATTTAGGACACTGAATATGAAAGACTGTTTGCCTGGAAGACTGTTCAGTATGCCTTCAACCTCAAAGCTGTCTTAAATATCTGTGAAAAAATCACTTCTTCCCTCTTTGTATATATGCTTACAGATACAGTTGACAAATGAAATTTAATTTTGATACCTGATTGTGTAGTCGCTAAATCATTGTTTTGTAGGCTGCTTTAATGAATATTACATGGCAAGTATGACATAAATGATCATTTTTGTAAGTATCAGTGTAAATTGTCAAGGATTTTGTTCTTCTGATCCTAGCTGTATGAGCATCTTTTCTCCAGAGAACCAGATGAGGTTTTTGTATCACTTCAAGCAAAAACATCTTTTTTTTCCTTAGTCTTCAAGTACTGGAGTTGTCTTTCCAGAGATAGATTTAAAACAGCTATTTTTGGAAAGACATCGGAGTCTTAAAGTTCAAGATTAAAATAGGAACATTGGACTAATTTGAAGAGGCTGGTCATGAAGTGCCCTGAAAAAATTGTCATGATATTTGAGGTGCCAGTGACTTGCATTTCTTAAGCTAGCTTGCTACTTTTTCAGAATCCCAAACTTGTGTACCACTGTGTTCTTCAGCAGACACCTTCATCTGTAATGATCCTGCAGTTCCCCATTGTCATCCTACACATCTTCTACTTACCTAAGCCAAACTGCACCACATCAATTCTATGTTCTGTACCTTTTTCTATTTTTACTCCGCTTCTGTCTATGCGGTTAAAAATACATAGTGTCATCTACACTTAAACTGCAGAATCGAAGTTGGTGGTACTTGGTATAGTGGCACTACTTTGGAGTAATTTCACTACAGTTTGAGAACTTTGGGTCTATGAGTTGCTTACTTTTTGCTGTTAAATGTTTTGCTGTTAATGCTTATTTACACAATATCATAGATTAATTAAGGTTGGAAAGCGCTCTCAAGGTCGACTGGTCCAAACTCCCACTCAAAGCAGGGCCAACTGAAATCAGGTTGTGAAAGACCTTGTCCAGATGAGTTTTTTACATCTCCCAAGGATGGAGACTTCACAGCCTCTATTGGCTCCTGTTCAAAGTTTTGTTAACCTTGCTGTAATTGCCTTCCCCCACCCCTCAAAAAAAATCTGATAGGATTTTCTGTTACTGCAGCTTGTGTCCATTGCCACTTGACTTAACTATTGTATCTTCACCAGGAACAGTCTAGCTACATTTTCTTTATACCCTCCCATTAGAGTTAAAGATGGTAATAAGATTCCCCCTCCTATCTTCCTCCAGCTTTCTCTTAAGACTAAACAGACTCAGTTCTCTCATCCTCATGTATCATGTGCTCCTACACCCAGTCATCTTGGTATCTTCTTGCTGGACTTGTTCCAATATGTCAATATCTTTTTCATATTGGGAAGCCAAAAACTGGACACTAGTCCAGATGAGATGTCTCAAGTGCCAGCTAGAGGGTGGTGATGACTTCTTTCAGCCTGCTGGCTACCTACACTTGTGTTAATACAGCCCAGGATGTGACTGGCATTCTTCAACACAAGGGCCCACTGCTGACTGCATTCAGTTTGTCCACCAGGATCTGTGGCTTCTTTTCTGCAAAGCTGCTTCCTATCCCATCTGTGCCCAGTCTGTACTGGTGCATGGGTTATTGCATCCCAGGTGCAGGACCTCATATTGAAATAGAGCAGCATATTGTGTTTTGCTGACTAGTTGTACTGTATCATCCTAAACCATTTGGAAACAAGTATCCGTTTATTGAACAGACAGCTCAGCTTAGGATATCTATTCATATGATGTAATGCTGAATAAAAATGAGGCTGGGTGAAATGTAGAACAGCTTCCTTCCTCATGGAAGAAGCGTGTAGTAAGCAATATGTAAATATTTTTGTGTGTGGTTGGTGGTTTGATTGTTCTGTGAATGTGCTATTGTATAAAGGGATGACAGTGAATACCAGTCTGGTTGTTCTAACAGGTGTTTTATTTTCACCAGTTAAAATAAGATGCTTTGTTCACCAAAATATTCTTTAGAAGCTATACTAAAGATAGCATACGGGTATTGTGGTTCAGAGAGCAGTGAGGGCAATTCTTTATTGCATAGAAAGAAATTCAAGCTACATAGCTGACTGAAAAACTCAGTTTACTATTGCTTCTGTTCTGATCTGAGAGAAGATATGGACAGAGTTGCTTGGCAAATCTAGTCTGACAGCAAAGCTCTTACCTTCAGATGACCTCCGAGTTCAGAGATCTAGCTATGTGTTTCAGGATTTAAACTGGGTAATTCAGATCAAACAAAATATTTTGATTGAGTTTTCTCAATTTGTGCATCTTCAACCTGAGCCAGCTTTTTACTGACTATAGCAATTTTTAAAATGCTTTTTGTACAGTGTATAGTCATCCTTTTGAAAAGATAGTTAAAACTTTCCATCTCAAACAATATAAACTAGTAGCAGTAGACTTCACTATTTAATGTATGCCATCTAATGCCTAGCTGTAAGTTATTTTTGAATACACCCTTGTCCTTCAGTTTGAAAACATTGAGCTATTGCTGGAGTAATTTAAATTTAAACCTGACAGTGATAAATAGATTAACCTGGCAAATCTCAGATTCTTTTTTTTTTTAAAGTGAATGGTAGTGAGTGGGAAAAGCTTACATACAATTTTCTTGTCAAAGAATGACAGGGAAATAAAACGGTCTGTATAGTTAAGCTTCAGTTCCATGTAGCCTTAGTTATTCTGCTTATCTGCACAGGACTGCTGCCTTTAAATGAAGAAGGATCTCCTTTATCTGTGTACTAGAAAAATGAACACCCATTCTTATCTATATTGCTATTCCTTATAATATCTGTACAAATGGAAAGCAAAACCTTAATGAACTGTAGACTTTTATGTAGCACAAGGAAGTTTTTTTAATATGAGTTTTAGAAGGGTCAGTTTATACAGCAAAACTGTTTTTTATATTGCTATTCTATATAACAGTCTGTCAGGTTAGATAGCTGTCTATAAGAAGTGACATAGGTATAGCTGATTCTGCCTGAGAGAAGGGAGATGTATTGCAAGATTCTTGATGTCCTACCAATCACTGGTAAAACAGTATGGTAACTCCTAAATTATGTACAGTGTTGTGATTAGGGTTTTTAAAATATTCATGCATTTAGCCAAAAAAAGTGTTTATTTACCCATAAGTTGACAGTAGTAAAAAGAGAGATGTCTGTCTTTCCTAGCTTTCTATCTAGAAAAGTATGTGCAATAGTTCTGTACTGGTTTTCACCTATATGTGCTGCAGAGTTTCACAAGGCTTGGTCCATTTCAAAAAGTGGTTTTTATACACGAGCTTTGCAGACAGCTAGTTGTCCAGCTAGTATTATCTCCTGAGTAGTCCTTCCTAAATGTCACTAATGACTTAATTTAAAGTATTTTTCTAATAGCTATTTTATATGTGCTTAATTACTTTGACAAAAAAGTTCAACACCACTGTGAAAAGAGCAAGACAGCTTCTCCCTTAAGATAGGTACTGCTATAGACCTTCAGATACTGGAACATATTTTAAAATACGTTTTTTCCAACTGGCAGACTTTTTTAATGCAGGGAGTTATAAGCTGTGTGCAGTTTAAATATTTAATCCCTGCCATTTTAATTAAATTTTTTATTTCAGCATCTTAACTGATGATGATGATGAAGAAATATACAGTACCGAACACTGTGAATTTGCGACTAAGAAAAGGAAAAAAGATCACTGTAGGAGTAACACAGATTCACAATGTAAGTCTGGTTTATTTTCACTTGTTTTAGAAGACTTTATGTTCAGCAAAATTAAATATTTGTATAATGGCCATTCATATATGGAACAGTCCTCTGATTTACATCCACTTCTCGTGTGAAACTTTGTTGAATATTTTCTTCATTTTTAAATTGAATTAGCAAAGCCTTTTGTGTTTATTGTTGAAAGAATAACTGTACTTTAGGCTGTAAATATATCCAAGACAGTGAGTAAACTTCTTGAAGTAGAGAATCCAGCTAAGTAGATGAAAAAAGACTTCTCAGGCTTCTTTTTGGGTTACTAATACTTTTGATTTTCCATATTTCTACCTTCCAAAACTATAACAGAGATGATCTCGGGGAAAACTGCAAGCTTCTTCAGGCTTGACTGGGCTTGAAAAATGTTTCAAAAATTTTGAGTGGTTCTATATAAGAACAGTTTCATTTGTCAACATATCCAGATATATGAAAATGAAAGGTCTATGTAATTGCCTTTAGTCTTACACAGTTGACTTCCTGCAGCATCCAGAAATAGTTGGAACAACTGGATGTAGACCAGGCACCTTAAGAAAAGAAAATAGACTGGAAAGGTAGAGTGTTCAGGAATAAAAATGTTACTCATTTCTGTTCCCTTCTGTGTTAAGTGCTGAGGAGTCTTTTTGACTGAAAAGGATCAGGAGTTTTGTGAGAAATTGGTTGCTTTTGGTACACAGTCAACAAATTGTATTACAGCTGCCAATTGTATCCCAGCTCTTGAGTGTCCGATTTATACATTTATTTAACTTTCCTTTAGTGTAGTTTTTTTAAAAGTACATCTCTCCTGAAGAGAGATGTACTTGTCTCTCTGTTCTAATACCTTTCTTCTTCTGGAGCAGTTTATTGAGGATGATCCATTTTCCTCAATTTCCAGAACACATTATGTGAAGTGGAAGTTAATTGTGTTTATTTTTGATTTATTTTAGGCTTTTATCGTGAAAAATGGATTTATGTTCATAAGGAAAGCACCAGAGAAGTAAGTCCTGCATGCTGTGGGCCAAATCCTACAGTTCTTGTGCTTCTTAATTGATGAATAGCATATATAAATAGATGTGTGTGTTATATCTTCACAGAAAGTATATTCAGCTCTCTTTTCACTTGTAACATGTATTCACATGTTGAGAGTAATGGCAAATAAAAATAACTCTTACATGGATCACTGTGACAGAGATAGGGAATTTACAAGGATGTATATGGTGGTTCTTTACCACTTTTCCATGAGCTCACTTATTTCTATTTGTAAATACTGTGTGTCTTCCTCCGAGTAAAAGTATTGAGGGGTAGAGGAGAACAGAATCCAAGCAGTCTCCAGAGAAGGCATCTGTAGGCAGCTACCTGATATTTCAAAATCTTGATGTAAATTTGAACATAAACAAGTAAAACTTGTTTCAAACTTTACAAAGAAGACCTTTGTATTCTGTGAGGTTCATCTGCCTTCAATCTGGCATACTATCTGTATCATGCAACTGTAGAGAAAACATGAAGGATCTTGGGATGAGCTCCTGGAAAGCCAAGAGTTAAAAGTATATCCATTGTGTGTAGAGATGGACTATTGTGAAGTTTGAGCTTTGTTTCAGGATAGATTTCTGTGGTTATCTGGGACAGGTGAAACTTGGATACCTGTGAGGGTGTGTCTCACCCACACAGTAAAGCTAACCAGGAGAGAGGGATTGAGGAGAGTCTGAGGACCCTAGCTGAGCAGGCCAAAGTTGACTTTGAGTCTTGCAGAGAGAGCACAAAGAGCACTCTGCTCAGGAAGAGCATGTTGTGGAGAGTCCTTACACAAAGGAGGTACTGGAAGACTTCACATGGCAGGCCAGTGAACTAGAGGCTGCTCTTCTAAATCTGAAGGATATATCACCAGATTCTTAGACTATAATCTCAGTTTTATTTTCAACTGTGATAGATGTAGCTTACATTTGTCTGCAAGAGTCTCTTATATCCTCTTTCCCTTTGCCATTTCAAATTTAGGATGATTAGGAGTGAGGGGGGACAACTGGCACCAATCTTTGCAGCATTTTGAATAAAGCTGTTAAGCTGAGTTTTCAAACTACATTGAGGCCAATACATATATTGCCTAAAAGCACTCATCACTATCCTTTGAAACCTTATTTTCTTGTGCAGAAGTTAATGTACTGGTGATGTGTGACTATTTGCTTGAGTTTCTTGTCCATTCCTAGAGTGGACAAAATATAGGTTTTCACTGCAAGAGATTTCTTGACAAGACAACTTTGTGGCTATAAGAAATGTGGAAAAAGTTTGTTGCACAGATTAACTTTTTCTTGTTGCTACTGCTATATCTACAAACAATTGATCACCCATCTTTCCAGTTAAAGATAGTTTGGATGGTTAGAATTAATCACCTTTCCCTTCCTCCCACCCAGTAATTGCTTTCTATAAGTTCAAATACATAAAGTAAAAGTTAAAAGTCCAGTAGCAGAAGGAAAGTGTCAAGGAACAAGCACTTATTAACTTAAAATTATTGCTCTGAATTTTTGGTTAAATGTTCAACAATATAATTTGCAGAGGTTCTTGGTTTCCTCCTATGTCACTTTCCTTCACTGCCTCTTAGTAACAAATACAATCTTACTTGATTTCAAAAGGGCTGGGTATGGTCACTAGAAAGTGTGTTTTTGGTTTTTTTGCCTCCTTTCCAAACTGGATAGTGAATTTTAGGGCAAAATGATAGGAGTAGGAAAGTCTTGATAAAAATGTGTGAAAAATATAATGGGCGAGCACTAAAAGCAAATTGAACCAAAATTAACCCAAGTGTACAGTTGAAATAAAGGAGGAGGTGCTGTTGTATACCTTTCTCCTCATGCTACATTGGAAGGAGTTTCATAGAAAGTTTCATAGAAATGAGTTTCCTAGAAATGTGCTTCCAGCTGTTCAAGGGAGTGCACCTCTCCTGCACCCCCTTCACAATTAGTCTGAGTTTTTATATAGTGTGAAATATGAAGAACAGGTTTTTTTGAGAGATCACCTTACTAGGTTCACCATCAGGTTTTCTATCTGATCAGTGCTGAAGAAAGTACTGATGCACTAGTGTTCTATAGCCCTCAGAAAACCTGCAGTTTTTCTTTTTTCTGCTAAAAATGTGTGCTAAAGAAGCCAAGCTAATGTGACTGATGTACCTCCTTTTTTTAATCTTTATTGAAACTCCTTGCCATATAGGAAAGAATTTTAAATGCATCTGTCACACTGTATTCTGTGCTCCTTTCCCACTTTTACTCTGTGTTAATATGCACCATGTATTCCCATTATTCAGATGCTGTATTCACTGCAGTGCTTGATGGCATTCTTTCAAGGGCAGAAAAGAGTCTTTATTTAAACCAAATAAATATTTAATGGTTTTTGACTGACGGATAATTAACTGACCATTAGAGAATTTCTAGAAACAACAATGGGAGAAAGAATCTTGCTGTTTCAAGGAGCCCTGGAATCCATTTGCACTCCTACTGAATTAAAAATGCATAATGATATCCAGAGAGGGACAAAAGTCAAATCAGTAGTAAGCTAAGTTCCGTCTTCAAGCTTTCTCCACAAAAGAAATTTTGGCTTAATAAGGCTTTTAAGCATGGCTTTAGTAGTTGTTTAGCCAGGGAACAGTCACAATTGTTTAAATTTCAACAAAAGTTTTGTCATCCACAAGCATTAATTCAATGCTGTCAGTCAGCCAAGGCATGCATATTGTGAAGTGCGCAGCATGCCTGAATCTCAGTGATATTAACTGGTTGAATAACCAGTACACTCTAGAATTTAGTAACTGATGAGCAATAATTACCACAAGTCCGCATAGTGAATTGCTAACTTTCTCCTGTCCCATTGTGGTAGCTTCAGGGTAAGCCTTCATCAGGTTACAAAAAGGAATATTCAAGTTGTACCGCCATCCTTGCACCATCACACAATTTGTGGAGGAAATCTGCATAGGAATAAAATTGAAATAATTACGTTACTTTTTTCTTTGGGACTGATAAGCCATATGAGCAACATCACCTTCACTAGCTGTAGGGGTTTGCTAGCCTCTTTATATATGCTCCAGGGAGATCACTGTGGTAGTCTCATGTATGGCTTTGTGGCTCTACATTTGCTCAGTGTATGTGATTCCATGTCATTTCAGGCTGCCACTATCATGATAACTACTTCCAGAACAGCCTCTGAAATTTCTGTTTTCTCCTCATGACACTTGTGCAGAAACACCAAAAGACAATGCTATTTTTTATTTTCCTGGTAACTAAGAAAAATTGTGGCTAAATCTCTAACACCCAGAAAATAAATTCCAGATGTTGAACCACTTGCTCTTCCTGCTCCAGGAGCAAATAGTCCTGTTCTTACTCTACATATGGGTATAAATTTAGTCAGTGAATGCTTATGGTTGCAAGACTCAGACTGCTGTATGTCTTATGTCAAGTTATACCTTGTGCTGAGACAAATATAGGACCTGGTAGCCACAAGACAGTAGCAGCAATGTGGCTGTGCAAAAATAGGGTACGATACTAAGACAGTCAGATACCAGTGATTACAGATTCTGTGATTTGTACAAATTTAAAGGTCTTGCTATCCAGTGATAGTGCTTAGATACCTGTTAGTTCTAAGTACAGTTTCTGCAGTTTCATCTGTTCTACAAGAAAGAAAATAAATCTTCAGTCCAGATACATTACACTTCCAGGGAAAGTGGTATACATATACTTCAGTTACATGTCAGAGTGCTTTCCTGAATATAGGCCTTCATGATTGTTGCATTTCTTTTGTCAGTTTTGTCCTTGTTTGTTCCTGTTTAAAGTGTGTTTATTCTTCTTCTCAGAGACATGGCTATTGCACTTTGGGAGAAGCTTTTAATCGCTTAGATTTTTCAAGTGCAGTTCAGGACATCAGAAGGTTCAATTACGTGGTCAAAGTAAGCTTTTTCTGTGTGTGTATATGTGTGTGTGTATTTCAAAAATGCATTTGCTGATATGTCTACATAAAAATAAGTTTTGCACTGAACAGCTGGTGGCTTGCAACTGCATAAATCTCCTGTATAAAATTTGTTTTATACTGCATGAAATAGCTGGGTTTTTCCTTTACACTGAGTAGTTTTTCTTTGAAAACTGGCTGTATTGCACTGTGAAAGTCTGTAGCTTGAAAAGGATGGTGATAGCCAGTACTCTGTTCTGATGTATTTACAGGAGAACATAGATGGTGGTTTCAGTTGTTGTTCATCTTTTTGGGTGGTGAACTCTTTGGAGGCAAAATGATTCCTATGCAACCAAAAATAGCAGTGTAGTACATCTTAAAATATGCTTAAAATAACAATTTCCAAAATAGCTTGTGTAAATGTTCAGCAGTACTTGTTAGAACAGTTGTGTGACTCACTACACTCCTTTTATTTGTGTAATGTGTCTCTGACAAGATATATAGGCATTTACCTCTTAACTTTCCTTGGAATTTATTTTTAGAAGACACAAAATGGAAGACTGAAAGCTGAAAAGTCTCAAGTTTTATTTCAAGTTGTCTTTCACAAATAATGCAGTAATGTGAAATTTAGAGAAATAATTCTGCTATTTTAATGTCATGATACTTCCTTCTTGGCAAGTCCATCTTTCACTATATTAGCTTCTCTGGGTCAGATCCTGTTTTTTTAATAGCGTATAAGGTGAGAATTAAGTGCATGAAACCTGGAAGTGCTGGACAATAGTCCCATCTGCCTGTTTTCCACAGCTACCTAACCTTTAGTCTAGGGAGCCCTGTAATGTCATGCCTTAATTTCCTAGATGCGTAGCCAGCTGTGCCCACAATTGCCTTTTCTGGGAGATACTTACTTTTTTCTGGGAGATACAGCCCTGAGTGTTTTGTTTTCTGACTTTAGTAAAGTGTCTGTGTCCTGTCTCCTGAAGGAGCTCAAAACATTAGATGTCCTCAGGACTACAGCTCAGTTGAGTGGTGAGGGTGCTCTCAAATGATGTGGTGGTTGGATTGTGTCCAGAAAGTGAAGGGATACAAAACAATTAGTTGAATAAGCATATCAGCAGAACACCTTTACTAGGCAATGGAGTATTTGGAAAGCAAACACATTCTGCCCATCCTTGTAAAGCTGGGACAGTATCCTACACCTCCAGAAAAACAGGAGTTGTGGGACCAGAGGAGAGGAAGCAAAAATAAATTGTTACCAGGTTAGTGGTTAGAGTACTTGCCTGTTCTGTTTCCCTTGCAGATGTTTTGGTATGTGTATGCATTGTATTTTAGACTATTGCATTTTAACATCGCATTCAGAGCAGAGGCAACAACCCTGATCAAGGGAACCCTGTTCAAGTCTCAAATGGAAGAAAAAAAATCTAAAGAATGTGTTTCATGTTATAAATGGGGTCACCCAAACTCTCCCAAGATGCCTGTCTCTATTACCTATGTGGGGGAGTTACTTGCTGTAGACTCCATACCTTGGGTTCATCACCCAAATGTTAAACTTGGCTGGAACGAATCCAGATGAGAATTTCAGGTGCTTTTTAGATGCTGCAGTGCCTAAGCTGGCTTGCTCAAAACAATAGATCTGAACACAGTGCAAGTCTAAAATAAGTGCATTGACCAGTTTATTTTCTGCTTACCAAAGAATGTAAAATGACTAAGTTAGGCAGACTTAATATTGTTGAGAAAGCAGCAGTCCTTCAGAATTCAGAAATTTAGCTTTGTGACTCAAACAGTAACTTGAGTAATGGTAGACTACAGGAAATTAGATGTGGATTTAAAAAAAGCAGACATTTCCAAAATTTTTTGAGCACTCTGGAATTAATTTGAAATCTTTAATTTTAGAATTGGATTACAAGAAAATGATATCTTTGCATCAGTTCCTCTGAGGTAATAGAAGCAAATTTATTTTCATCAACAGATGCAGAAAATGCATGTCCAAGAGCTCTGAAAGTTATCAGTTTCTCAGACATGCTCATTATGAATGACAGCTGCTCTACAAGATTGCACAGAAGTAAAATTTGTAACTACTTAAAAGATGATTTGTATGGAGTTATGCATCTCCATTTTGCAAATTGGTTGAAGTAATCAAGAACAATAACAAAATGCCTGGGATACAGTTTTTTCCATAGGATTGATCTTGGACGCCATTAATTTTAAAAGGAATAGGGATTACTGCTGATAGGTCCTGAAGTTCCTGAAAGTCCTCTTATGACCCTGTTTTCTATTGCTTATAAAGTATAATAGAAGATAAAAGGTATTTGACTCATTAGCAGAGTTGGTAGCATCATCTGTAACTGTTACATTATTTTGAGATTTCTGTGTTTTTCCCCGCTTTTTAAGCCTGTCAGAATTTACCTATTAATTCTGAACTGGATAGGATATTGGTTTTGTGAGATGGATTGGTGGGGGGGGGGGAATTTATTACCTCCACCGTATGTTTTCTGCCACAATCTTGAAGAAAAGCTGTGGAAATATCTTTTTGTTAAACCACATGATAAAGGTGTATTACTGCTTTTACTCCAGCCACATGATGAAGGCCTATTATTGTTCTAACTCTTGTTAGCCCTACTGAAAGGAGATTAGTACTGTTACTGTAAAAATTTTTGCCATGCTGGTAAACCTGTTGCCATCAGTGTGATACTACATTGTGGAATTACTGCTTTTAGTTGATTTTTCTATTCTCATTTTAAGTAAGCAAACTACACTTGAATATGTTTGCAGTGTTATATTTTCTATCTTTTAAGTGTTTGTCTTGCACGCTTAGTGTCCTGTTGGTATTGCATCCAGTAACTTGTAATTCCAAAGATACTTAACAGGTTCTAGCACAAAAGTTGCATAATAATACATAACTTGCATTATAGTCTTGCATCAAGTGGCTGGAAGCCAAAGAAAAGATAGGACTAGAGGGCAGGTTATCATTGAGATGTGTTGAATATTCAGTACTAGTTCCATTCTTAATATGTACTATAGCTTTGAAAAAGCTGATGTGGGATTACAGCATTTTTCAGTTGCAAAAAAGTGGGAGACTAAGTGTAGATATTGCCCTGGACTTCTGTTATAATAAGTGATGAGAAATATGCCCTGCTAAAGTGTGACTTATCTCAGTTACAGCTGAAACCTAAGGTATGACAAATTTAATTCTGGCCCAGTAGTAGTTCTTTTTCTCTGTTGATTACAGAGAGCTGAAGGTAACGTTCAAATGTAGACATCTCCAAAGTAGATGCTTAAAATCAAGGAGATGAATCCTACCACAGTAGGAATGGCACTACAACAGCAAATCAAACCGTCAATAAATGTGAAGCAATGTATGACGGAGGAGAATAATCATCCTGGTATCAGTAAGAGATGGTAAATCAACTCTGTCAACTCAAAAACAGATGTTGAGACTGAATATTAAATTGCTATTACAAACTAGCAGTTTGCCTTTGTCTGGGGGTATTGTCATACCTTTTTCAGGTGGGTATTTGAGAACGAAGGGATATTCAGAGGGAGGTGATAAGAAAGAACCAAAACTTGAACAGGAGAGGGGAGCTGAACTATCAAAAAACCTGAAATTTCTCATCCCAGGAAGGAGATCTGTAAGCAAGGTTAATAAATTATATAGAATAGTGAGATTGGGGGGAAGAATAGTTCCAGGTTTTCCTTGCTCCCTAACAGAAAAATAGGGAGGGTTAAGAGCAACCTTTAATCACTGACAAATTCGTAAACCAAAAATCCACTTCAAACAACACACAGATAAGTTGTAGAACTTGTTGCCTTGAGAAAGTGATGAAACCACAAAATGTAATAATCTAACACAAGTATGGATATTAGGAATATATTAAGTTGCAACAGATTTTGGAAGGGATGTTTAATCCATTATGTTAGGTTTTAAGCCAGTTTGCAACTGTGATATCTAGTACAACAAGCAAGTCATCCCATATCTATATGCTTTATGCAAATTCTTATTTCCTCCCCTGAAATGCCCAGTGGTGGTGATTTATGTTGATCTCATTTGAGCCAATGTGGCAGTTCCTGTTTCTTTAAGAATTATTTTTAATATGTGCAAACAAAATCATTATTTTTGTGTTGTTCTGCTTGTTGCATTTAAGACTGCATCAAGAAGAGTTTTCTTCTTAAATGACAAGCTCTGCTGAATAGCTCTTCTTGGATCACAGTCCATCAAGATCATCTGTTTTGATTCTCCAGCTACTTAAACCCTTCTACTGTTTTTGAAGGTCAATGCAGATGTCTGCCCAAGACCCTATTAGTCTTGGTAGTAGGAGAAGGTTGGGATCAACTCTTTTCCTGTAATTGTTCATTCTGTAGGATAATAATCACTTCTTAGCTGTTAAATTAAATGCTAGATACATTAAGTTTGATATGGACAGCCTTTTTAGAAAATGTTTACATTTGACTAAGCTGATCCACTCAAGGTTGTAATCTCCAGTACATGTAGACACCATAAGCAGTAGCTTTGGTGTAAATTCTGTAAATTTGAACTTGGGTTGTCAGAGCCTGGTACCCATACACCTGCTAAAATTATCCTGTCTTAATCCTTGTATATTAACCTTGAAATTAAAGTTTTCATTAAAACTAGCCAGGTGGAATTTATTTCTTTGATTTGATTTTCAGCTCCAAACAAGGACCTGAGTGGTAAGTCCTTAAAATTAATCAAGAGAAACATACATACTTGCTTGGATTGGCAAATTGCCAGAGACTTCTAGGTATACTCTAAGTTATTGCTTAAACTAAGCTTTTGAAAATGCCAAGAAAGAGGTCCCAATATCTAGTCTCAAAAATCATATAAATAGATCATTTGTATTTAAATGTTGTGAAGTATTTCCTCCTGTTGTAACACGTTTTGTCAAGGATCTTGCAGAGAAGCCAGAAGGAGCATTGTTAAATCAGGGAGAGAACAGATGTGTTCTCCTCCTTCTCCAAAGGAAAATTAATGTTGAGTGTAGTGACAAATCAGTGTTTCAGAAATGAAGATGCATAATAACTTTTGGCAAGCTTCATCTTTGTTGATGCTCTGTGCCAATATTTGATGATCTCCTACAAAGCATGGCTCTGCAGGTTGGCCTTTAGAGCACTCTGTAGAGAACTCTGGTTTCTGCTTCCTGCTTTCCCTTTCTGATGCACTGTGTACTTTTGTTCCTAACTCAGCATTCTGAATTACAATCCTAGAGGTAGGTGCCATACTTCTAAACATTGCAATACTGTCATAACAGCTAAATCACCTTTATACTTGGTCCTTGGAGACCATTTCTTGTTGAAGAGGCAGTAACCCTCGTCAGCTGCAAAACTAAATCTAAACTTTAAAAGCAGAGGTGTAAGAATAGAAAGGGCTGCTTCTAGTGGTTAAGGCTTGACATTCATGTGCAGCAAATCTTAAACTGTTCTGGTTGCTTTTCTGTAGACCATTACCCCTGTTTTCACCACCCTCTTCACAGTGGTTCCAGGGAAACCTATGGACAATTAGACAATTAATTATACTTACTGTGTAGTTAAGAGAACGTTACTGATGTATGTTATAGAAATGAGCTCTATGTTAGATCTTTAATAGCATATAATTTATTTTCTGAAATGACTTTTATGGCTATTCATATCAGTTTGGAGTGCCACTAATATAAAGCAGTACTACAAGCTATGTTATATTATACTATTCGCTATTAGATTACTGTGGCTTCCTCCACCTGGGAGTTGAAGGTAGTAGTACAGAAGTGAATTTTCAGTTTAGGTAAAATATGGCAGCTCCCTGCCATGAGCCAGTAGTAGTGCACTAAGTCGATTGCTCCTGTGTTTGACTGTGATAGTGTCACTCGGAAATTGGTAGTTTGGTAGTTGGTATCAGTTCAGCGTGATGACCTTGGCCACCAAATCTGTCAAGGGATTCAGGAACCAGCTACATAAAAGACCATGTTTCTACTTGTGAGCTTCCAAAACAGATTTCCTCTGTTTCATTGTAGCTGACAGAGGTCAGTTACCACCTGCTCCACTGTGGAGATGAAGCTAACACTTGCATAGTATTTTGAAAATGTACATTTCTTCAAAGCTTAGTCACAAAATGCCAGTGGGAATGCTTAGTTTTTGGCGTTTGCCTTGTTTCATTTCCCTAACTCAGTAGTTACATTTTAATGAAAAATAATTTTAGTGCTATAGGTGAATGTATGTAATGACTCTGTGTGTGTTTGTGTGTGATATTATCTTTTATTATTGTTCTAAGTTTTAATTTTTTATCCCAGCTTTTGCAGTTAATTGCAAAATCCCAGTTAACTTCACTAAGTGGTGCAGCACAGAAGAACTACTTTAACATTTTGGACAAAATTGTACGGAAGGGTAAGACCCAAGGTTTTGTTATCTGCTTGTTCAGATTTCACTTCTGTGATTGGATAATCTGTTTTTGAGGGGGAGGTTAGTCTTATTTCTGTTTACATTGTAAGACAAAGTAATAGCATATTTAATTAGTGAAAGATCTAATATTTCACATCCAGTTTTAATAAATTGTTTTCTCTATTATTGAATCATGTCTGAAGCAGGTTTGTGAAGTCAAATGACAACTAAATTCTATTTGGAAGTTATTGACTGCTATTAATTTTACTCCATGAAATGTGAAAACTCTTAGATGAAACAACTGTAATAAGAATAATAACATGATTATTTTTCAATTTGCATAATGTACTAATGTAGAAGTAATAATTGCTTTTTGCATATAAAAGAGCTGTTATAATGTTGACAAACCATTTGGTGTGATAACCACGCTAAGTGGAGATGTCATACTGTCAACTCTGAACAGGGGAAATCTCAAAGTTGTTATTCAGCATTAAGTTTATTAAATGCATAACAAAGCATAAATTTTGCTTGTGAAATTGTGTTCATTATTGATCTGGCACTTACAGAAGAGCATTAATGAATATCATTGTGGGGATTAGGGCAGTTCTCACAAACAATGGTCCTGTCTCTAATGAGTTCAGCTAAAATAATGTTGATTAGCTTGGGTTAGCTGTATTAGAAATAGAAGTTGTATTTGGTTTGTTTTATTTTCTAGTCCTGGAAGACCAATATAATCCACGATTAATCAAAGATCTTCTACAGGATCTGAGCTCTACTCTCTGTATACTGATTAGGGGAGTAGGAAAATCTGTCCTGGTAGGGAACATCAATATTTGGATTTGCCGATTAGAAACTATCCTTGTGTGGCAACAACAGCTGAAAAACCTTCAGATGAACAAGGTATGTTGTTAAATCATGCTAAGAAAGTAATGAGGGAGAGAAGTATATTAAACATTGGTTTCTGATTTGTAAATGAACAAAATTTCAAATACATCTAAAACATTATTACTTGATTTCCATATTTTTGGAGAAGTGATATGGAATTAACAAGATTAAAATTGAACTAAATTTTCTAATATTTAAGTCCTCTTCTAATGAGGGTTGCTGCAGCACCTATACTATTATGTCCTGACATAGGTGTTACAGATGCAAATTTATTACCCAAACAAACTTCAAAATAAGTTTCTTATTTTACATTTTTCATCTCTGATATCGAAGTAAATGTGCTGTTACTAAGGAAATACAAATCTGAAGGAAATTTTAGACATAGACCAAGAGTACGTGAGTAAACTATTCAAAGTAGCAGTTTCACAGCTTTATACATTAGCAGAGTTGCTTTTAGAGGAAAAAGGATAATGACTTTAGCATCTGGTCTTTGATCATGCAACTTTCTTTAAAACATATGGTATGCGTTGCTCCAGGCTGTTACAGTGGAAACTTTTGGAGAAAAGCAGAGATTTTTAAGGCTTTTAACTTGTCTGGGGTAGTCCTGGAAGAGGAGATGCTGCAAGATATTGCTTCCAGTAAAGTGATGAAACTGTTTTATCTGTTTGCTTTCAGCTATGAAATTTTGAAATTATCCTTGCTGCTTATGCTGGGTATCTGAATGAAATTGCTGTACCTGTGGTCATCTAGATTTTTCAACAGCACCACTTAAAAATGGCAGCCAAATAATCAAAGAATCACAGAATTAAAAATGGCTATTACTCAATACTTCTGTACAAACTGAACTGAAATGTCAAATATTCTAAAGAAGAAAAAATCTTTTTTTGTATCTTATACTGATAAGTCTGCATAGTTAAAAGTCTTCAACTCTTATTTCCAGCAAGTCAACAATGGCCTTACGCTTAGCGATCTACCTCTGCATATGCTGAATAACATCTTATACAGGTTCTCTGATGGCTGGGACATTATTACTTTAGGTCAAGTGACCCCAACTTTATATATGCTCAGTGAAGACAGACAGTTGTGGAAGAAACTCTGCCAGTACCATTTTGCAGAAAAACAGGTAATAAATTCTATCACTTGCATAAATGTGGTTCTTACCTCTGTCATGTTTTACAGATAACAAAGTGTGAACACCCCTCGTCTTTGAGATAAAAATGTGACAGAATATGGCAATAGTGAAAATGGTCTGGGACTTTGTTTAAATTAATGCAAGGAAGCATTCAAATAAAGTTATCTTAAACTCACAGAAGTGTTGAATACAATTTTCAGTATGACCCATGCCAAAATACAAAACAAAGTGTATTCTAAGCTTTTTTACTACACAATCCCTCACAAGTGTGGCAGAGAGGATCTTCAAGCTGTTATTTTTTAGTACCTAAAATGCAATTTGTTTCCTCTTACTAATCAAGCTAGACAGATTTGATTGCTCAAACTTTTAGACTACATGGACAGTCTGAATGGAAATGGCCTCTTTGTTTTCAGTAGCCAAAAATGGATCTTCCAAAAAATGAATAAAGCAAACGGTTCTGATATTGAAATTAAGAACAATGAGAGAAATGGGACTTTTCTATTACTTCCTTATAGCAGAGATCAAATATATCTATGTATGCCTCCAGAATTGTTGTCTTTTCCAGCAAGAACATATGTTGGGACAAAAATCAGACTAGATGAAAAAGTCATGGAAATAGGTAACTTCTATTAGAACTGGAAAAAATTTAAAAAGCTAGTACATTCAAGATAGCAGCATGTGAAAATATTCTGTCTTAAATCTGGCAGGTTGAAGTGGTATAGTTTGGTTGGTGGCTAGCAAATTAAGTGTTAGTATAAAAAAGGGAAGGTAGGAAAAAAGAGCAATTAACTTGTGTGCAGTTGACCCAAATATAAATTTTGGGTAAAACAAAAGGCTTTAGAATGAACTTCATGGAAAGTATGTACAGAGTCAAAGGCAAACTGAAAAACCCTTATCGCAATTTCTCTCATTTTTGCCGAAGTCTGACATTTTTTTTAATTCAGTAGTCAGTGTTTCTAATATAACCAAACTAATACACTTCTCGGGGTATTACCTCAACTGAATCCATACTGGCCACTGAGGAGAAAACACTTGGAAAAATTTTACAGGCTGTTTTGCTGTTAAGTCTGTAGATTTTTCTGGTATGGCCAAGAACATGCCTATAATACTTATAAGCACTGAGGAGAATATAGACTCAATGGGTGATGGTATTATTCAATAGCCAGTGTAACTACGGAATGTATTAAAATTGTTACCTCACTTTGCTGAGATGTAATAAATTCTCTATAGTAATGTAATAAAAAAGGTGGTTGGGGGGGGTAAAACAAGCAATGAAAGTGGGAGGAGAGGCAGCTTAGAAGGCAAGTGAAAGTATAAGAAGTTTGAGCTTAATGCAGTGGTTGAATGGATTTTGAGGGCAGATGGAATAAGAGCTTCTGAACTGTGACCAAACTGGTTGGAGAAGGTGTTATACTAAGGTAATGCCAGGAAAAAGATCACTTACGCATTCAGCTAGGCCTATGAACTAGTGCTGTGTTCTATAAAGAACATTTAAACAGTGTTGCTAATGTGTTTCTAAATGTTCACATTTAATTTCTGAAGCTATTAACAATATAAATAAAATCATTAGATCTTTTTCCATGATCTAAACAGAAAAGACTGAATTTGAAATGTACTACCTTAAGCTACAGAATAGCGTTATTTTTCCTGTCCTCTGCAGTATATTTGAGCTACTGAAACAACTAGAAAAACATACTTTATCTTAAAAGCACTCTTGGAAAAAATGAGAGCTTTACACAGGGAAGCTATTATGAAACAAAAGTGTAGCCTACATCCCAAAGGCTGTGCTATTCTCTCCCATATGGCAACCTTCTTCAGTGTGAAGAAAGCCCTCTATATATTAGGATTAATCCACGCTCAAAGTGGAATGAGATGCATTTTATAAACAAGCTTCATAAATCTTGTCCATGTGTTAAGCTGGTTAGAAGTAGCTGTTCTGCATCAGCTACTCTTTACATGCAAATATGTACTCAAGAAGTACATTAGTCAATTGTTTGTTGCTGTATTTCTAAAAAGGTAAGTAAATGTGAAAAAGAATTAGGTATGTTCTTTTAAACTGAAAGACAAAGCATTATTTAAATCCAGAGTTTACTGCCTTAATAGGAAAAAAACACTAGTTGTAATGCTTGATCATTTATCTCATTCCTGAAGTTTTTTAAAAGTGTAAAATGAATTATTGCTCTAAATATTGTTTTTGTTATATAGTTAGCATTGACTATAGTTAGAATCATTTCAAGACAGTAGAGTTACATCAGCTGCATATGGCCTATTTTTCTTGGCAAATCTGCACTCTCCTGTTCCTTAGTATTTATCTTTTTTGTCTGGTTCTCTATTGCTGTTCTTCAGAGATGTATACCTGTCAGGCCGTTGATTTCAGGGTTCTGGTTATAAAACTTAAGTTTAACTGCCTTTCAGTCATTTGCTGATTTGACTAGATCTTTAACCATGTTAAAGGAAGATATTTTGTATCCAGTTTTGTAGGCATTTGATTCTATCAGAAAAAGGTCACATTGACTGGAAGCTGATGTACTTTGCACTTCAGAAATATTATCCAATAAAGGAACAGTATGGGGACACTTTGCATTTCTGTCGACACTGTAGTATTCTGTTTTGGAAGGTAAGAGCTTTGAAATAGATGATTAGAAATCAGTGCATGCAATCAGCTACTGATGATTATCTGAAAGGGAAAAATATTAATGTCATGTCAGCTTTCTCATGTGAAATGTGATTGGACAACTAATATGCAAGTTTAAATAATATATGAAACTTCTAAATAAAACTAGTATTAAATTCTAAATTTTTTTTATTTAGCATTTTTCTCTTAATATCTGATAACTTAATAGTTAGAATTGCAAGGAACGCTACCCTGTGGAAGGAGTTGCAGCTCTTTGTCATCTTGTGTCTCTTTAATATTACAGAGTTGTAAGAAACTCGTATGAAGTTAGCCATTTTATGAAATCCCTTTTCTAATGATGGCTTGGCAATCAATAGACGTTTCTAATGAAAACTTATAACTGTAGTATTCCTACCACATTGGTGTAAAATTGTATCTATTTTTATAGTCTCCTTCTGTCACAGAAGTTTGGAAGAACGTGTGAAATTTCTAAAATGTCTTTTATGTTTATTTTGATGTCTACTGTGAAGCGTATTGTCTTGTACCATGATTTTTTATTTCTGCAAGGCATTATCCTGTTTAACTCATGTGAACTCATAGTCCTGTTTTGACTTCATTTGTTGCACCATAATCTAGCCTTGTCAGTCAGATTTATTTTAGCTTTTATTATTATTATATCAAAGATCAGATATGAGTAGTGCCAAGTAGAAAATAAAAAACAAACATTTGAGAAATCTTGAAAAAATATTCATCTTCCTAGTCACAGAAGTGACTTGTTCTTGTGCCTTCTTTCTACAATTTTAAGACTAGCTGCATCAAGCCAATAATGCCAGTGTGAGGCTTTTTTCTTTTCCATCTAAAAGAATGGGGCCTTTAGCAGGATAAGCTAACCTTCACGGAAATAGTGTGGTCCTGAATGATGTTATTTTTAACCTGAGTATCCTTGATATTGCAGGAGCTTTTCCAGATACCAGTATATTTCATAGCACTAAATTAATAGTAGGAAAGCATGTAGTCTGTTTCTGATTTGAAAAGCGTGGGCATTTGTTGAAGAACCTATGTCAAGAATGACTAAGAGCTGTTGATTATAGTGAAATAAGTCTTATAAAATGTTGCCTATTATTGAGGGTAAGATTTTTCTCTTTGAAAACAGAAATTTTAAAGGTAAACATACAGTTCGCATGCTGGGGGTGAGAGGGAAGAGGAGTTTGTCAGATTTGTTTGGGTTTCCTATGTTAAGACTTTGCTGTGTAAAGGGATAAGGCTTTTTGCAGTGTTTTTTCTCTCATTCTGATCTTGCTATAGTTGTGATAAAGTGTAGCATTTGCAATATTAGGAATGATTAAATAGTATTTGGAATTTAATATTTAACATCAGTCAATGGCCTAGAGGAGGCATTAGTGTGTCCTGTAATCAAGCTTGCCGATAACACTGTATTGAAGGGAGTATTCAATACCCTTGAGGGCAAGGCTGCAATGTAGAGAGGCCTAGGCAGGCTGGATGAATGGGCTGATGGGAACTTCGAATTTGCCCTTAGTTACGAAGTCCTGTACTTGGTAAGGAAGAGTTGCAGATGATACAGGCTTGGGGGCAGCTGTGCTGAAGAGGCCCTGATTGGCAGTGAGCTGAGCATGAACCAGCAGTGTGTCCTGGCAGTGGAGAAGGCCAGCAGCATCCTGGGCTGTATTAACAGGATTGTAGCCAGTAGATTGAGGGGAAGTGGTTATCCCCCTTTACTCTCTAAACTACCTCTAAAGTACTGTGTCCAGTTCTGGGTCCCCCACTGCAAGAAAGACTTTGCCCTCTCCTGAACTTGCTCCAGTCTATCAAAACGGCCAGGGAGGCTGAAGTGTGAGGCTTCTCCTGTGAGGAGAGGCTGGAGAAGATATTGCTTCTGGAGGGCCTAATAGCCTGCCTATACCTACAAGGAGGTTGTTGAGAAGATGGAGTCAGGCTGTTTACAGTTGTGCTGGACAGGTAGATGAGACAACAGACAAAAGTTGAAACAAGAAGTTCAGACTGAGCATAAGGAAAGCATTTCTAACCCTTAGGACAGGCAAGCAAGGGTACCCTGTGATCAGAGAGGCTGTGCAGTCTCCATTCTTCAAGGTTTTCAAGACCTGACTAGATAAAGCCCTGAGCAACATGGTCTGATCTCATAGCTGACCCTACTTTTAGCAGAAGGCTGGACTAGAGACCTTCTGAGGTCCCTTCCAGCCTGATTATTCTGTGAGTCTACGTTGTTAGGTCACAGAATCTAAACAGTATCTTGATCTTAAAATGTGTTTGATCAGAGTGAAATAGGCTGTGTTAGACTAATTTATTTTTGAATGAACTGGCACCCTGACTGGCAGAGATGCTAAAAGATTAGTCGTTGGTCTGAAAAACAGTTCCTTTGTCTACCCTGACAGGGCAATGTGAGTAAAGCAGTGCTAGTCATACTGAATTCTTGGGGGTGGGGGGTTCAGTTATTTGTATCTATATCCTTTCAAGCTTTTTAAACATGAGAAACAAAGTGTGGGGGACTTCATCAGTTCTAGCAAAATTGTATTGTAAATGAAAATACCTGGTTTAAGCAGAAGAAACTGTACCAGACTTTGACAGTTCATTTAAGTTTCACTAGTGTACTTGATTAAACAGATTAAATGGAATCTGTATACGAGTGGTTGACACAATTGTATGTGTGTATAATGTACACACTTGTTCACAGCTGAAGCTTTTATTCTTTAAAATACCATTGAACATACAGAAGAAAAAATTTAAAAAAACAAACTTTGATGAGAAATCACAGATACTTTACAGGGAAAAGGTACCAGTGTCTGAATCTTGAAACAAGTTGAAGCACTGGATAATTGGAATAGTTTAATATGTAAAAATTTCAAGTTTTTTTATGGTGCATTTAAAAGCTGCCTGTTTTTTAAAGTGTATTCAAAAACTTCAAAAAATGGGCTCACTACACTTTTTGGTATTGCAATTGCTTTTATTCCTGCTAAAGAACAAAGCAAAACACTGGAATAGACAAAGAAGAGAAAAGTACTTAAGTGACATAAAGGAGACTAACAGAGATTAATTTCTTTTAACTTAGCTGTGTTAAAGCCAAGAGGGAACATGACTGATCTCCATAAATTCTCCTCAGACAGGGAAGGGATGAATAAACGTGAGACTACAGAGAGAAACTGTTTAAGCTAGGGGTTAGCCTTCATGCACATAGGTTGTATAAACTACCTGTGGGGTAAATTTAATGCTGGAAATTCAGAGTTTCCAAGAATCAAAGTAGCAAGGTTATGGGACAGCCACAAAGCACAGGCCTCACTAGTTATGAGAAGAATTGTCATTGTTTATGAAACAGATGATATGATGTAGCTGCCAGTGACAGACAAGAGAGGGCTAGATTTGATGACCTGAGAAATCCTTGCAGTTCAGCATTCTGTGTCCTTTTAAAGAAGGACTTGCAGGAAAAGGGAATGAAGACTAGTGAAGTGGATTAGCAAACAGCTGAAGTAGGGAAACAATTTTTCACTTTTCAGTATGTTACAGTAATCTTAATATTACTTTTAGCAAGTCTTCAAATCTTTAAACAAACAGCATTTGAGGCATTTGTGTTGGCTGTGTTTAAAACCTGTGACCATAGTAATATTAAATACAATGGGAAAGAGATTTCAAAATTCATCATAGGAACCACAATGATATAACAAATAGCTTGTATCATTCTAAATTAAGGAGGGAATGACTATAAGCAAAACTCTTCATATCAGATGACCCTTATCTTTGAGAAGAGGCTTTTTAATAAAGGATTTGTCCACACTGAAAGTGAGCAAAATATATAATTTCAGTCATGTAATATTAACTGATGATGCTTGTGTGAATGCTTTTGATGTATCCTAACTCTTCTGTTTCACTAGGTAGCATTACCGTTGTGGGCAATTCTCCTATTTTTCTTACTTAGCTAACTGAATAGTACATCTCAATTATCTGAGATGGACATAGAAAATAGTTGAAATATTTTCTTTCTTTCAAGACCCAGGGCTTTATGTAAAAGGATAATTGTTTCACATGTGATATGCTCCACACTTGGTTTTAGTCTTACTGGAGTTTGTGATGATTTTGGTTTTCCAACTGATTGATTTGCTGCAAAAGTACTTCATGCTAAATGTTTTATAAAAAGACTGTTGTTCCAAGTGGCACATAGTTCAATAAACCTTAACTTTGCTTCTTTTACTTTATGGCTCTCCTTCCTGCTTCCTTCTTCATGATCTCAAAGGACTACCATCTTGCTTTGTTACTCAAGGTATTTCATGTGTGTCTCATCTCTGGTTTCACTGCTGACTTCTGTAATGTCAAAGTGAACAAAGTGTTCACTTCTAATAGCTTAGGTATTTTTTTCATATCAGTTTAGCAGCAGGAATAGTTTGTTCCTCATGACCCAATCAGATAAGGTAGTGGTGGATTTCCATCTTAATTTTGCTTCATCTTTGTTATTATTGAAGTATTCCCTGTTAATGCTGTTTAAACTAGGGACCATAATTCAACTTCTTATGAAAATAGGTGCAGGTGTCAGTGAAATGAGATTCACCAAGGAATAGGTTTCCCTGTAGTCAGCATTAGAAACTGTTTCTGCACTCCCTGATGTATTTAATTCAGCATTTAAGTCTGAAAACAATAACATGAATGTCAAAGAACTTTCTTTATGCAGAGGTAATAAAATGGATTTTACTCCACTTAGAATACTTAAATCATGCCTAGATTTATGAAGGATTCTCTCTGAAAAGAAATTTCCAGACTACATACAACTTGGAGAGGGGTAGGGAGGGAAGGCAATTATCTCGTTTTTTGAATGAGGAGTTTGTATGAATAATTATACAGTAAAGGATTGTAGCTTCAAAGTTATGGTGGGAACTTCATTTGCAGTTATGATAAAATTTGAGAAGAAAAACAATTATTTGTCATGCTTGTGGTGAATTCTTTTTGTTAATTTAAACAAATTCTGTTTTAGTTTTAAGTAGATTTATTGAATATCAATCTGATTTGAACAATAATGAACAGCATTAAACTTAGGGAAACTTTTCCTGGAAGGAAGAACACTCATGGTTGCATGATTCCTCTTTTAATCTTTCATGGAATTTCCAATTCCTATCACTTTTTTCCATTGCAAATTTGTTGTTTCCATTTCTTTAACTAAAAAGCCCAAGGACTGATCTTACTGAGGTTTTTTTGGATCTGTACTTCCTGACTGAGCAAAGCTTTCAAAACTGTTCTGTGATGTGCAGAGCAAAGCACACAGCATGTTAGAAATTAAAGCTAAAGTGTACATCCAGAATTATAAGTATAAATGAGCAGTAAAATAGGATTAAAAACCCTAACTTCTTTCTCAGGATCCTAACTCTCTTTTTTCCTGGAAACTAGAAAATTAAACCCATGACAATGGGGAGAGTGGATAGTAGTTCATTAGCAACTAACTTTGAGAGTGTGTTTTTCTGCTGTTGCATATCTCTTCCTTGCAAATGTCATTTCAAGGTGAAGGTGTTAAGTTTAGTCCTTTGGGTATTTTGGGGTCTTTTGCTTTTTCTTTTCTGTATCTTTTCTACAGAGGCAGTTCCACTTGGTGGCTGATTGATCTGGTGCTGTCCTTTTTCAATGGCTTTTACCTGTTTGTCATTAATGTAACACCTGGCTCCTGGGTGATATTAAAGTGGGAGGATGAGGAATTGATATTGCATGATATTTTCATATGGTCATCTACAGGTTAATGGAAAGCACAGACAATATAACTAGAATAGCAATTTCCATTTGAAAAGCTGAACAGTATCTAGAATACAAGTTCGAGCTAGTGCACTTTGTTGCAAAGAGACTGGAAGGGAATGTGGCACCCTTGACAGTATTTTCCTTACCTAAGTTTCAAAGTCAGAAAAAAAAAGTTCCACTTACAGGTTCTTTCCTTCTATTAACTGAATATAATTGCACATAATTTGCTTTCATAGTGAAACAAAAGAAATGAAGACTGCAGTGGTCTGTGACCTACTTACCATGTACTTATTCTAGCTTTTTTTGCCCCACATGAATTAGTTCATCAACACTGGTAGGAAAGAGAAAGAAGCCCCTTGAAATCTAAAGGACTGCTGGAGCTTTATTACATTGAACAACATATTGTTCAAGATGTTTAACTTCTTCATTGAACTGTCTGGGACCTTATTCTCATTACAGCTGTAGCATTTTCTTCCAGTAGAGGGTTCCAATAAGGTATAAAATTGAACTTTTCATTATAAGATGAATTTAGTAAATATCAGGCCTTTGTGCTGAGTTCAAGTTTCTGTAATATTAAAGTAAGTGCTGCAGTCTTAATGAATTTGTACTGCAAAAGCCTTTTCATTTGAGGTCTCCAGCTCAAATCCTTACCAAACAAATCAGAAAATTGACATTTCAGTAGCCTGTAGAAGACAGATGCATGATGTGTTGGAGGGATACCTGGCCCAAGCTGGTACAGACTCTTTAAAACTTAAAATACTGTCTCACCGAGAAGTGTAAAAGATTGCTGCTTTGTCAGCTCCTTCCACAAGCCTAAGGAGCTACATGAGATTTTCTGAGACAATCAGCATGAAGAGTTTTGCCTACAAAGCCTTTCATGTTATAATTCATGCATTTGAGCTAATTCTAAGTGCTTCATGTTGGTTGTACTGTACAGTAGAAGAGTGCTGTTTCTTATTACTACTTTGTACCAGATTCTGAGAGGATAGAAGTAGGACTGATGCTTTTTGCAAGTGGGTCATGCTGCTGTTTAAAATTTTCTTGCAATGGATTGCAGTTCTGAAGTGCCTTGTTGTTAATGTTTTCCCTGTATTGTTAATGGAATAAGGAGATAGTAGAAGGAGAACAAAAGATAAATTTTGCATCTTCTAATTGCATTAGCTGTATGGAGACTGCCTTCCTGAGCATGTTGCTATAGCTATAATAAACTGAAATAAAGTTTTACTATGGGGAATAAGAATAAAAGATGAGATGGATTAATGTTCCTACTGCACTCATTTTTAAAAACTTCACCTCCCAATAGTGTCTGCTAAGCAAGAGCTCAGTGGCTTTGACAGGAGACATATACTTGCATCTTTTTAGCAGTTTCTTCCTATATACTTTTTCCTCTTTAGCTTATAGTTGCTGACTGACCAGTTAGGACTCTTCCATTCTGTGTTTATGCTGCTGATTTACCTCTAAGAGGAGGTATGTGGGTCCATGGGTCTACATGCCTATGCACACAACACTCCATTCTGTAGACCTGGTCACAACATGCCACAATGTTAATTTGAGTCCTGTTTGAGCCCTATATAACCTCTCATCACATAAATAGTCCTACCAGGGAGGAGTTGAGGCAAATTGCCAAACAGTATTAATCCAGGGGCTGTCAATCTTTAGCCTTAAACTAGCATGACTGCAGTATGATTTCTTTGGCAGCCTTGTTTTTTGCCTTCTGAACCATTCAGAAAGCCATAGTTTAAATTAATCTTCTTGAATGTGACCCATTGCTTGCAAACTTTTATCTTCCATATTGCACCTTCCTTGTGTGAGTTGTAGGGTTTTCTATTTTATTTGTGCAGAATCTTCTCCAAATCCTTCCTTTGGTCAAATTGCTATTGGATTTGTTTTCTCTATGTTCTTTCTATATGTCACGAAATTAGAGGTGACAATGATTTGAGGGAGTTCCTTTGTGCATCCCATCTTCCGCATTCCTGGCTTGCTTGGGTACAAACTTGTATTTTAAGGCAAGAAATTCTTTGTGATTTCAGCTGGGGAAGGGGTAGGAGTGAAAGAGGAGGAAAGATGTTGGGGAAAAGAACTCCAAGCAAGGTTGAGAGTCTCATGGTTTGGACATCAAACATGATGCTATTTTTTTGGGGGAGGTGTCTGCTGACAGAGCTCATTGTGTGCTCCCCCCATCCCTGATGAAGATGATTTCAGTTTTTTATTGAACAAAGTCAGTTTAGGTTCAACAAGGCATTTGTCCTTTTTAAGACTTCAGCATTTATTTCTTAACTGTTTTAGACTAGGTTTTTAGAAAAAGGACCCTTCCCGTTTGCAAGTAGTGTTGTAAGACAGCTTCAGATTACAAGAAAACAAACAACTTCTGCTGCCCACAAAACATCCTGAGTCAGAGCTCTTGAAAAAAATTTCATATCTTGACCCATTAGTTTTTGACAAATGTTGTTTAAAAGGGGGGGGGGGGGGGCAAGAAATTCCTATCAGTTTGCTTATAGTGAAAGTAGTTGCATGTGCCTATGTGTGATCTTTGTTTTGTTTTTAATGGGGAGGGAGGGAGTTTGGCTATAAAAAGAGAACTTATTTTTTTCCCCTCCTTCATCTTGTAGGACACAGGACACCCCTGCACAGCCAGTGATCCAAACACCTGTCTCATGCCAGTGTCTCCTCAGCATTTCATTGATCTCTTCAAATTTTGAGATGTTCAGTAGCTGTTTTCCTGTGTTTGTGGCTGTTTTTGTGAAGAGTCAGGCAAGATACATTATGCTTTTTGTGCAATATATTCTTAAATGTTATGTTCTGTGGTTTAAAAGAAGTTATGTTGGAATATTATTGGACAGACTTATTCTGTGTGTTTTTTTTGTGCAGAAAAGAGCTGAGGAGAGGGAGACGTACTAAAGAAGCAAAACAAAATATTGCTAGGAAATCTGCAGTGGATGACTTTTGAGTCCAAGAAAGACAGTTTTAATCTCAACTTGAAATCCATTCTTTCACTGCTTTAATAGTGGGTTAAAACTCTGTGGAAGAGTTAAGCTATTCTTACAGGGACCAAAGGAATTTTCTGTTAATCCTTTCTTCTTTCTTTAAGCCACTGTTTTCAGAGCACTTCTATATAATTTGCACCATTATGATGACTAGGCTGGTATTGTCTTGGACTCATAATGTCTCAATTACCAAGGTGGCACTAATCATTGTGAGCTAGTGAATGAAATATAGCTGTGGTTATCTGTTGTTGAACCTATAAATGAAGGAAGTCAATCAATATTTGTACATACATTATGCAAAAATATTTATTTTTTCTTAAAAGGACTTTATTAAACAACATATAACCTATCTCAGCACATCCTATATAACCCAAGGGACAGATCTGGGGCTGCTGCAAAATGATGGATTTTTCTGACAGTAGCCAAGCCTTCATTTATACTCTGTTTAGTGTTGAACTAATGCAGTTGAAACTGTAGACATCTCCTAAAAAGGAGACATTACTGAAATTTAATGAAAATGAGTTACTTTTTTCTAAGCTGGTACAGTGGCATTACATTATACTACCAACTGAGGTTCTAACCTGACAAGTCTTTATGAGCTATGGGAAACCCTGAAAGTCGGTCTGAGCTGAAGTGCCCTGAGCTGGGTAATCAGATAATAAATTCTCCAGGAAGCTATTTTCTATCCTGTAAAATGAAAGTAATTGCTAGGCTTAGGCAGGTATAGGAAAAATTTGTGAAGTTTGGATTTTGTCAATGAAGCTTAATATTGTAATGTACAGAAAAAATAAATGTACTATATTCTGCACTGGCTTGTTTTGAATCTAGTTTTGTATACAGTGTAATAAATCATGTTTTTGTTATTGCTAGAAATATCTTTTGCATAGAAATGAATCCGTTTGAATTTTGTAACAAGGTCTTTTTCTGTAACCTGTTCTTCGTAATGGCTAACAATGACAGACATGTAGCCTGAGTGACACTGCTTTCCCCTAAATTGTTTTATTAACAATTAGCTATCTAGCTATCCTGTAAAAAATAGTAATAATAATACACAGCTAATTGGCTGCAAAGGAAGAAGATGACTATATACTTTCTCAGAAGAAGTTTTAAGTTGAAGTGTCAACTGTCAATGATGTACTAACCTTACCCCCTTTTTAAGTGAAGGGGTTTACCTTGGCTGCTGTAACATTCAGGTGCAGAGTCATGACATCTATTCTTATTCCAGTTCATTCAGCATGTTGCCGCAAGCCTCACTATCCTGGCCTCTGTGTTAGTGTTACTGCTGTATTTGTTGAGGGAATCAGTGGCCCTTATTTAACACTGATTTGCAGCCCTATTTCACTAATCTAATGGTTGCAAACTTGCTTTTCTAAGACCCTAGATAACCTTGTCACTGGTTTGTAACCACTGGCATCCATTAATCATTTCTTTAACATTTTGCTGCCCTCATTGACTTCTTGCTGGGCTGAGATGTCCACCTGTCATGCTGACAAAGTCTCTGAGGAACCACAAAGAACCAACTCTTCTGCAGGCTGAATATAAGCTCTTAGGGGAAAGACCATTACCTAAAAAGCTGTCCAGCTGAGCCCTGACTATTACAGAAAATGCAAGTAGTGTGAGAATCGGTGTAAGGTGTTGGGTGGGGGGACAGCCCTTACTGTCTTAGTTGAGGAGAGAAAGGAGTGACTTGAAATGGCTTTTAAGATTTTTTTTTTTTAATAAAAAGTTTGGAACATCAGTATTTGCAGTAAATTTTCATATCTCTTGCAAATGTGTTATAGACATTTTCCTTTTCATATCCCCTGTTGCTGTTTTGCTTGCTCCTCTGTAACAAAAAGCTGTTAGCAGGATGAAGGAGATGTTTGGAGGTACTCTTCTTGTGTAGGCCATTAATGGTAGTGAAAACATCCTACTGCTCTGAGAGGGATTTTAGTCCTCTGCTCCAAATAACTCATTTTACAATAAGATGGCTTTTTAAATCTGCTGTTACTGGAAAAGGGAAAAAAGAAATGCAAACATCCCCCAAGCAGCAGTTCAGTGCAGGGTGTGTGTGTGTGTGTGTGTGTGTGTGTGTGTGTGTGTGTGTGTGTGGTGTGGTGTGTGTTGTCTTTTTCTTTTGTTGGGTTTTTTTTGGTTTTGTTTTTTTTTTTTAAAAAAAAAAAAGGCTTTGAGGGTAGAATGACACTGTTGTCAGCAATGTTACATGTTTTTCATGCTCAGCAAAACTGAGCTTTGGGAGTAGTTTCACAATCTAATTAAGTATTCAGTGAACATTTTTCTTAGCCTGGGTAAATAGTGTAGAGTTTGATTAAAAATGACTACATGGTGTGAATTCATCAGCTGCATGATGAGACAGATTTTAATTGTGTCCCCTAAGCAAAAAGCTAAGGAAGTGATTCTGATCAATAGTTCTCCCCCCCCTGCCCCCCCCCCCAAAAAAAAAATGTGGAAAGGGGAGAGGATTTCACCCTCAGGATAATGATCTTGTTAATACTTCACCTGTAATAAAGAACATGTTCTGACAACCTGAATTAATCTCATTGCCCTTTACACCAACACTCACTTATTCATATAACTTCAAGTGTTGTAACTGATCAGAATGCTGAGTTCATGTGCCTTAAAGTGAAACCTTAACCAGCTGAACTCCCTACTCCCTCTTCCCCTATTGGCTAGCCTGTGCAAAGGCAGTCTCTCCTACAGGCAAAACCTTGCCTGGAAATGTGTACCAGATTTCTCACAGCTTTCTGTTGCTCCAGAACTTTTGTCCAGAGAGCCAAATCTGTTATATATATTTTGTACTGGCAGTGATGGGAAACTCTGTTCTAACTGTGGACCCTACATTATCACTTCACAGTATTAGTTGATTGTTTTATTAAATTCTAGTCCTGAAAAAATCAGGACTGAGTGCCTGAGAATGAGCTCTGCAATGGCTGAATAGCAAACAGGATGTAGAGCCAGGTGTTGAAAATGGCCACAGGTGTTTAGCATCTGATGAGAGAGAGTAAGAGACAGACAGAGACTCAAGCTAGATTTCCTGGGAGCTTATTACCTGCACTATTACTTTCAAAAGCTGAGAAAGGGAGCTCAGCTCTTCCAAAGTGCATGAGTGTTGTCATTGCCCCCCCCCCCCCCATTTTACCCCACCTCATCACAGTTAGAACATTCTCTGTTGGGGACTCTCTGTCCTGGGAAAGATATTTAAGATCTCTCAATAAACAGCCTACCCTCTGCCACTCAGCAGCAAAAAGGACGGGTCTTTCAGGGACCATGCCCATAGCCGGCTTTCTTGATGAAGCTCTTTCACTTGTATCTAGTAATTAATTCTCTCTCACACCTGGTGAACATTTAATTGGTGGGCTACATGTTCAGGTGCTCACCTGAAAAAAGAAAGAAGCAAAGAATCATGGTCCAATACAGGCAGCAGATACCTAGTGGTGGGGCAGTTCATCCAGTGTATGACCAAGAGTTTACACCCCAGCATGCACTGCTAAGAGAGGGCACTGGAGACAGCCCTCTTATTTTCCAAATCAGGGGTCCTGCTAAAGAGAATTTTTTTCTCTACATTTTTGCTTCTTTGTGCTTGGCATTAGGATAAAGCTAGAGCCCTAACATCCAATTAAGATCACAAATTCAGAGATACCACTATAAATAAAGAAACCAATATCAAATGGAAAGCATTGTTAAATTACAGTTCAGGCTATCCAAGCATTAGCTAATTATGTTACTTCTTTGTAACCCTTTCTATGCTTTCAGCTCCAAGGCTCAGGTCTGACTGCTTAAGGACAGTGCAACTTAATTCCTAACTCCTACAAAGTTCATTAGGCAAGAGATTACTTTTAAAGCTTGTTAATAGCCATACCAGGGAAGTGAAAGAGCAATTGATTCAGAGCATGGCTGAGGTGAGAGTGCCAGTAAAACTGGGTTCCTTTTCTTTCAGTTCCCATAGTCCATTCTCTGTGCAGCCTACAGGCCTGTCTCCCTGTCTTTCAGACATTACAGTGTTAATGGTCAGCAAACAAGTCATTTCCCTCAGGTTTGTTTGTGTACGTTCTTGTACAAATATGAATAAAAGGTTCGGTTTTATATTTGTTGCACTTTTGGGGCAGTTAGGTATTGTGCCTCCAGCTGAAAGCCTAACACCTTCCAAGGCATATACAAACAGCCACTACTTAATTCTAAACTTACCTAAAGCTAGAAGTATTATTTAACTTTCATATACTCTTTCCCCCTGAATGCATTCTATTCTATAGTAATTATGACTAAGTAATAACAGAAGAATAATTCATTTGCTAAAGTCAGTTCTCCTTCCCCCACTATGCTTAATTATAGAAAAAAATTTTGCATGCTTGAGGCACTTCTCCCCCATTCAGTCCCCATTATTCAGTCAGACACAGCACTGCTATTTATAGACCTTTTCTTATCAGAGACTTTTAAAAGTTGTAAACCCGTAGTCCCCTTCTTAACATGACAATATCCTTTCAGAATGTTGCTAATTTACAAAAGTAGTATTTTTAAAAGCCACTGAACATAAATATCATTTAATACAATGCAGCAGCTCTTTAGTTAGTTACAGCCTCCAGCCTGTAACTCTGCTCTGTTTTCCTTGTCGAGCTCTATGGTGTATGGCCTGATCCTCAATGTTCTGCAGCCCTTCTCCTCTTCTTACACTGACACATGAAGCTTAAACATTCACTGCGCAAAAGTGAGAAGAACATTAAGCAGGTTGTTATTGCTCCACTGCATAGTTAACCACATTATATAAAATGCAACATGGACTCCCTGACAGACAGGCCTGTGTCTTTGGCCCTGTTAAGGCTATGTGAGGCCTTCAACACATTGCAGGTATGCCTCCTAGGCCCAGGAATAGTGAACACCAGAGCACCTGCTTCATATACTTCTGCACAAGAGGCTATTTTATGACATATTTTGAAGATCTGTCCCCACTGGTACGTCTACAAGGACTCCTTCAGTTTCCAATTGCTCAAAACATGGTATCTGGAAGCAGGAGGCAGAGCCCAGGCATACAGAGCACTCCGATCACATTCTCTTCCTTTCCAAAACGGACAAGTTCCCAGTAATGCTTCCTAAAAAAAACAGATTTGCAAGTAGAAGCAAAAAAAAAAAAAAAAAAAATCCAACCTGTAGTATGTAATTCTTCCAATAAAGGGGGGAGGGAACTCACAAAACAAAAATCATGGCACTAATGAGGAATCACTAAAACCATGTGAGGCACCAAAAAAAAAATAGAAGTCAGGGAGACAAATGCTTAAATGGGTCCAATCAACGGCATAAAAGGCTGTGGCAACAGAGAGTAAAATTAATGAGAAATGAACTGTTGGTTAAAGAGATAAAACAGACCAAGTCAAAACATGTCTCACACTCAGTGATGGTGAAGAGAAACTCAAAGTGTGTTTGAGAGCTGAGAATTAAAGTGGAGAAGGAAATTTTGGCTTGCCTCTTTCTTGGAGGAAACTAGGAATCAGAACAAACTGAAAGGCAGATCATATGATCAATCTGTGTTTATGAGGGGGATTTAAAATGTCCCCAAGATGAGGAAAACAAGACTGCAAGCAAGCAAGACCCTGAAACCAGGGATCTCAGGGAAGAGGGGGAAGGATGGGAAAGCTCTTCATCTTAGAGATCTCAGAGACCTGAGAAAAGAGCAAAGAAGGGCTTAAAGTCTAGTACTTAAAGTAGAATACCAGGAGCTGTTTAGTTCAATTAAACCTTCAGTAGTTTCATCCCCCCACCACCTAAGTTTTTGCTGCAAGCTGATCATATACCTTCTTTTGAACCTATGTTTAAAGCTAGTCTTCTACATCTGTACCTGCACTTAACTCACTTTTGATCAATTAAGTCTAATTTACAAGTGTAGTACAGACTAGGTCTGGAAGCATGCTTGCCATGATCACCTCTGCCTCACCAGCCTTAAAGGCATTATTATCCCTGAAGAGCTACCCGGAAAGCTGTATTTTGTACCTGTGCAGTTTTTCTTTCCAACTAGTCATCACAGCAAACAGTCCCATTCTGGAACGGGATAACTGAGGAAGGAAAAAAAGAAAACAAAACTATAAAATAACCTAGTTCTGTCTTAGTTGTGATTCTCTAACACTAAATCTCCATTCTTCAAGAATATTTTCAGATATTCCGGACTTTTTACTTCTCTTTATATTGTGCTTCATTCCCCGATGCCAGAAAAATCTGCTCCTGCACTTGTCTTGAAAAATATTCCCTCTGACCCACTCCAGCTCCACTGCGCAGGTTGTGAGCTCAGATCTTCCACCAAGAATTTCACTGCCAGCAAGGGCATTCATTTTGGCTTCAATGGATTCGTTTAACATGCAAGTGTGGTCTTGCAGGCAGCAGTGTGACAGCCACACTATGCAGAAAGGATAGTACAATTCAGGAGACAGGCAAGAAAACCACAGCTTAACAGAACTTGTTTGTTAAATATGTCTCAGCTTGTTTTAACATAAAGATCCAAAGGTGCTTTTTTTGTCCCTCTCAATAATGATACAGGAGAATTTCCTAGGTTGTACCAACATACTGTTGTTGATGACAAAAAACTACAGGCACCAACAGGGCCTAAATCCTGGCCTAACTTCAGTACAGGCCTGAGACCATGAGAAGGACAAATTTTCTACATATGTTTGACTCCAGAAGTTATTGTACCATGGTTTAAAAATTAAACAAAAATGTATGTTTCATTAAATCTCAGATATTCAAAATAATTCTGTGTGAAGTGTTACTGTATTTGTAGTATGACTTTTGGCAGTTTTGGAAATCTTGTGCTTCATCTGATCAAACAATAGTTTACTTCCTAATAGGAAATGATGCTTGATTTGTTTTCCTTTGTCCTGTCAAATGCTGGTTGCCAAGTTTCTGTCCAAATGTTCAAAAGATAAACTGTTTACAGGCATTAAACTGAATGGAAGTCTATCTAAAAATGTGTATCATGAGAGAAATGGCAAACATTAGGTCTTTACGTAATCAGAGAGGAGGTCTTTGCATATATGACAAGCCTACACTGTTACTAGGGACAAGCACAAAAATACACAGAATAATTAATATTAACTATCGTGCACATAAAAAAAAAATCAAAAAGCTTTAGCAGCAAAGGAAAATTATACTAAGTGCAGTACTTATATGTGGATCCATATGCCTGCCTTCTTTTCTGCAGTACAAACACATGCACCCTGGTAAATTGCATAGATTCAATATTTGAATGAAAACGTACCACACTGTTTTTCTCTGTCTTTGCAATACCAGAAACATTTAGCAGTGTAGTCTTGCAGAGCAAAACTACAAGACAGTTGCAGCACTGCCAGACAAATAAGATGTTCTAAACAGCAGCATTTGGAGTCTTCAAGGAGAGAGGTACAAGATAATAAATGCAGAAAGGCATTGCTGACTTAAAGGAATGGTTCTGTTTCAAATCTGAGTTATTTTAGTATACAACCACAAATCAGTCTCCTCTCTGGAAAACTTGACTGTTCAGTTAGTCTTCTCAAAGGTTTAGAGCAGCCAGACAGGAAGAAAGAAGAAGAAGAAGAAGAGAAAAAAAAAATTATTTTCACCTGTAGACAATCTAGTCTTAGGAAATATGGTCTTGCATTTTTTTTCGGCAAAGTGTAATACCTTTCCTTTTCCAATAGAAAACTCGTATTCAGCATCTGTTATTAAGCTTTCATTGGTGTTATGTAAATTTCAAGGGCTTGAAGTGTCAGACAAGCTTTTACTAGATTGTTATGGATTTGAAAAGAATATAGTAGCTATCCTGCATCATTTAGTAAACACTAGATAAAACAGGAGAATTTTCTTTCCAAACACAGAAATAAATACCAGTTTTTCAAGATCACTGACATGAGTTTGTAAATACCCTATGAAAAGCTAGCATCTCTTTACACTGGATTTATTATTATATATTTTCATATTATTCTCTATTACTATTTATATCCCTTTCTTCATGCTATTACTTTATAGCTATAGAAAAAAAATCAGGTTTTTCTGCTATTGTGCTGGTTGCATTTATGATAAACGTGACTATCTCCTTTCAGTTTCTAAACTTGGGATTCTTGGCTTACCTGTTCAATTCCCTGCCTTTTATGGTACAAAGCACTCATGTTACAAGAAGTTTTTAAGAGACAGACAGACAGACATTTAATGATATAAGCCTTTGCAAACTTTATCACTGTTGACCAAGTCTTTTAGGAAATTCTTTTTCTTCTTCATAGCTCTGGTTTCATCTCCTAGATATCTGTATGTCAAAATCTGGCTAGCAGGCATCCAGGAAAAAAAAAATTCAATTAGAACAATTTAGAAATGCAAAAAGCAGCTAAACAACGTACGTATTCATATTCTTTTCATACTTTCTTTACAGAGATGAAACATGGTTTTGTCATCTGACATTCATACACATTAACAAGCATTTCAAAAGTTTCTGAAACAGAGATAGATGCTGGGCAGGATTCAGCTGGGCTGTGGAATCACCCATGTTCAATATTTGGCAGGTTCATGGTCTGGTCTGGTTCCGTGTTCTGTAAAGGTACATCCCTCCACTCCCCTTCAGCTGCCCAGATGTGCACTCCACCCAGCTGGGTAGTCAAAGGCATCTCCGCATGTAACAAATAGGGTTCCCCTCCCACCTCCCCCCCGCCTAAGTAACTGGTATGAATAAGAGGTTGTGTTTCAGCTAATTCACACAATCAGATAAAAGGCATTTTGTTGAAACACTTTCCCTGTTAAGTCTGCTTAGACAATAACAAAGCCAGTAAACAAGAATGGAAGCATGGGAATCTGAAAATATGCTTTCGATACATGATCTAGTGGCAACAGCAGCTGCATCTGCACTTCTGTCAAGGTTGAGAACGTGGAGGTGTCACCTTGTTACGGAGCCTGTGCATGCAAAAGCATTCCAGGGTCCCCCACGTTACATGTAGCTAGTGAAATGTTTAGGGAAGAAGTGCTGCTCTGTCCAAGCTTTCCTAACAGCCAATAAATTAAAAAAAGTTTAAACCAACAGTTACCAGTAAAACAACATATCTGCAGTTTGTCAAAACCAACAAATTCTTCCCACTATGAGAGCAACAGATGATGTTTTAAATCTAGGATGTTACAGCTTTGAGATGGCATGATTCACTGAGTTCAGATAAACATACCCATTGCTTCCTTGGATGTATTCTATGATGACGTAAGTAACAGAGATCCACACAGACAGAAACAAATTCACATGAGGGCAACAGAAGCAAAAAAAGAAAAAAAAAAAGAGGCATTTCAGTTCAAACTAAATCTTTATTCATATGGAAAATACTTTTTTTTTTGCAAATGATGCTAATAAATAAAAATACCCAGAGAGAACTTTGCTTAGAGTTAAGTGACTAGTTACAGCCACATGAAGCTTTTAATTCCCGTTAAAACCATGCCAACAGTCATGCAGATTGGCTACGAGAAAGCAATATAAACTGTATTTTATTTTGTGCCATCTTATTATACAATCTTAATGCTATCTTCTTCTAAACCATTTCACAAAGATTGAAATGCAATTTCAAAACAAATATTAAGGGACATATTTTACACTTATTCCACATATGGAGTTGTATATAGCTTAAGCCCATAAATGTATAATGTAATTAAGCATTTAAAGAAGGTAAAAGAAAAGAGGACCCCATTCTGAAAATTCAGACAAGCAGGTTTATGAACATAAGAGAAGGCTCACACCAGTGAGTTCTCAAAAGACAAATACATTACCAAAGCATAACAATAAATTATATTAAATTTAATAATGTTCATCCTTAAAACAGTTATTTCTGAGGAAAAAAAAATCACTTAAAAAGCACACCAAAACTTACATCGCTAAGAGTCAGACTTTAAGTATACATATCCCAATTTCCCACTTGGATGCCATTTTGTTTTATAACAGGCTTCAGCTTTGTAAGCATATTCTTTATCATAAATTTAAAAACAAATTGAAAATTTTGCAGTTAAGCTGTGCATCAAACACATCATCAAGGTGAGAAACAGGCACTTGACAGTATAATGTGCAAGGCAAAACCTTTACTGGTCACAGTATAAATAGTTACTTCAGGAGGAAAATTAAAAGTTCTCAGCCCATTTTTGAGAGTAAAATATTGAGGGTTGCTAGTAGATCTTTTTCCATCAACCAAACTATACACCTGCTCATGCCTTAGAGGGTATTCCATAAGCTATAAAATGCAGCATACCTCACCCAAGAATACTAATTCTTTTCTATAATTAGCCTCAGCATACATACTTGCCAAAGGCGAACATGGAGTTTTACTACCAGACTAAATGATGCAATATAAATGCTAACCCTTTCTCCTCTTTTTTCAGTATGTAATGCCAATTTTATAAAAGCTTTGTGAGCTTCAAGATCCTGTTTTCTCGCACAAAACACTGATGATCTTTTATATAACTTAAAAACAATGTCTCTAACATCCTACCAAAACAGGAAAAAAAAAAAACAAAACCCACTTTGCTACAGTTTCCCTCCAGGCACATCTAGAAACTCTGAAGAATAGCTATGTAGAAAATATAAGCCAAAAAGCATACATGAATCTGAAGAGAGAGGAGAAAGAACTAAGAAAGGAGTAATGTGGCAGTAACAGAAGAAAAAAAAAACAACACTTTGCTACAGTTTCCCTCCAGGCACACCTAGAAAGGAAACGCCAAAGAACAGCTATGTAGAAACTGTAAGCCAAAAAGCATACATGAATCTGAAGAGAGAGGAGAAAGAGAAAACTAAGAAAGGAATAATGTGGCACTAACAGAAACAAGCTATAGGGCTTAGAAGAAAATTGCATGCATCCCTTTTCATTAGCATAATCTTGTAAAAATAAGTTCTTGTAAAAATGTTGATTTTGTCTGAAATGCTGATTTGATCTTCCTATTGTACCAGCCATACTGCTAAGCAGTCAACAAGTTTCAGTTCCATTATACCAGTTTAACAATCAGGAGAGAAAAGTCATTTTTTAATGATTTATCTTTCCCATGAGCGTTAAAGTAGTACTTATATAGGTCATACAAACAAAATGGAAACTAGTTTTAGATCTGACATTGGTCACCCTGCTAATGAGAGACAATATGCTAGAAAGAGGCACTTTTAGTATTCCATATACATTTCAAATCTCAAGTTCAACACTTTGCCCCCTTTTACCAAAAATGAAAGTATCAGTAGCTAATAAGACAGAGCTTTATAATAAAAACGCTTCAGAAGTCATGTGCATGCACATACTTGCAATGGCTCAGTTATCCTGAAAATGCCAGAGTGTAATTCAATCACTGCTGATGGAGAAGAAAAGCCAAACATTTGTAGAACAAGGATCAGCTTTTGTAAAAATGAGAACATACACCCTTCCATAAGAAGTAACATACCCCTAGATTCACGACTACAGATTTTGAATACAGAGGCGTTTTATGCTCTCTACTCGCTGATGCTTTCCAGATTTTCAATAATTATTTACATTTTAATTTTTGGCATGACATGTCTCTTAAAAACTGAAAATTGTAGCTATGTCAAACAACATTCAGTATAAAAAACTTTGGAAGACCCGTTTGACCTGACTCTTAGAGAAGTTCCTGTGATGGAAAGAATTACATTAGAGCAGTATTTTCCCGTTTCGTACACAGTACAGCAAATTGTGACAGTTGAGCATCTTGTGTGCACAAGCTTAAGCATATGCTGAGGCTGAAGATTTGGAAAACAGTGTACTGTGTATAATCATTCTTCCTGCAAGCTACAGGTCAGTACTCTTATTAAAAAAGGGACAGCATCAAAACTAAAATTTTGAGTGACCCTCAAATACCAGAAAAAAACCCAGGACCTCAAGCTAGTGGAAGTTCCTACATAAGGCAGTCAAATTTACAACCAGTGCATACATTCACTAAGGAATTACATTTTTTTTTGGTAAAACCAACAATCCAACATACTGCAGAGTCTGAATGTGAAATATAGGCACAAAATAGATTCTCTACTTTTTTCAGTGTGGAAAACAGATAGTTAACAATGTAATAAGAAAATTCACTATCAGGTGAGCAAAAATTTGTAATAATCTGAATAAAACGAAGTACTGTATAAAGGTGCAATATTGAGCAGATTTGATTTTGGTTTAAACATACAAGTAAATCATGGAATCTTTCTCTTATTTATAAAGTATTTCACATTACCAATATCATTCTAGTTCTTCCCAGTTGTCAGTAAGGTTACCTTTGCTCTGCCGTCTAATACTAACCAGCTTTCCAGCTGATTTGATACTCCACCTGGAACTGTTTCCTGAGCTGGCCAGGTTTGTATATTTTGTGGAGCCTTTGGTTTCATCTTCCCAGCCTGACCAGGCTGTATAGTCACTTAAAGTATTTGCTGCATCACTGGTAGAGTCAGCAGCAGTAATCTGTGGTGGTTCCCATCCCTCAATCTCATCTGGTTTCCTAGATTGGACATTCTGTTTTATCACCAAACTGTCCCAAAAACCTGGCTTCTTTTCTGACTTCATCTCGTCCTTTAATTTTAGGTTTGTTCTAGAAAATAACAATGATGAGGCGATTATTAAAATTTCCTGAATTTCATTGTCAAATAATGTAGTTTCTTAAACAGCCTACGTAATAGTCATTAAAAAAATTCAATTAATTTATCACGTTTTACAGTAAGGAACCTTAAAATTTTGTTCAACGAAAAAGCAGCATCTTAAATCTAAATTTTATCCAAAGCTATGTCTACATGTTCACTAATGAAAAAAGATCATTCTATGAGAGCACATATCTACAATCCATTACCATCAACTGCAGGAAAAACTTCTTGTACTTGTAAGTCCGGGCAGAGTAGAACGTTGCAGTGATAAACAGAAGCAGATTGAATATGACCATTTGCTGTTATTATAAAGCTTACAGCTTTTTTGTGTGTGTGTGTGGTTTTTTTTTTTGTTGTTTGTTTTTTTAACCTCTCCAGTGAGTTACACAGAACTGCCTTTGGAAATGTACAAAATATTTCAGCATGCATTAGAACAATTTAGGACTTTAAAAATAAAAAACAAACAAAAAGAACCCCTAGGATAGCAGAAGGATTATGGAAGTATTTTGTCTGCCACTAGCTTTAACATTCACTCACTATTTCTATCAGTTTCTCATACCAGTTATCACCTTTGCCAAGTTTAAACTTACACTCTAAAATATCTGATGTACATTACCACCATTTTATCGATGCCATCTTTTTTTTTTTCTTAAGGAAAGATCTGCATGATATTTTGACAACAGTTGTTTTGTATTTCTAATGAAAACAAATGAACAAAATCCCCCTCCCAAAAAAACAAGAAAAAACAACCTCTGTGTGTAATCTATACTAAATTCTCTCTCAGAGAGAATTTTAAAGGGTATTCATAATATACTTACCCCATTAAGTATCTTCAGTCTGAATTAATTCATATTTTCAGTGCACAGCATTTAAAATACAGAATGTCAAATGTTTATACCTAAGTGTATATACAAGCTTATATATGTAACCAGCTAACAAGACACAAGGAAAAGTGGAATACCTGAGTGACACACACAACCTTCAAGGTTCAATAGGCTAAACAGAAAACTCAAAGCATTATCTGCTACTAGCATACAAATTACCTTGCCAAAAAAAAAAAAAATTTTTTTTTTTGAATATTTATATTGAAAGAGCTCTTTTTCATTAAGGAAAGCTTGATATAAGCAACTTCATATTACTGTATTTAAATAGAAATAACTGAGCCAATACCTTTAAAATGATTTTTCCTTTACTGAATTTGGAATCTAAGAGCAGATTTTTCAGAATTTTCAGAGTCACAGAGTCCAAACACTTTCCTTGTATTTTGTGGCTAGAAGACTTAGCAAGTTTCATTTTTCTTTAACAAAAAAATAAAGAAAAAAAATCATGGGATATGGTTATGGGGGGGGGGGGGAACACCCTTAAGATATATATAATTTTCATAGTAGTACTAAAATAGCTTTCCACATTTATGGTAAAGTAGTTTTCATATTGCATGTATTCTCTTCATAAGTTAAAAGCTATGCAAAGAGCAGGTCAATAGAAAGAGCAGCATCAACAGGTGTGTCTAAACTTAAACTGGGTTCTTTTATATTTCAGCATCAAATGCAAAGGATCTTTAAAGTATGTTAGGGTCTTAATACCACTCATACAATAGGACAGAGATTGTATGTAGTTGGGAACTTTTTGATAGTTTTAATAAACAGGTTCAAAATAAAATGGAAATGTATATGTTTATATTCTAAATATATGCGGTATATATATAAGCACATTCTTCAATGTAAAATGGAAATAAAACATACTAAGGCAAGCCTTATCCAAGTTTACATTTCACTTGAACAGCTATGCTGATAGGTGGCTCATTTTTTCCTACTTGTAACCAAGGTAACTATGTTGGTAAAACCTACATATACCTGTTATAACACCTCTTCCTAGGATAGACTATTCTGTTCAGAAAATTGCTCTAACTATACCAGTAGATAAACTGTTACAAGCAAACACTTCAGTTCCAACAGGGAAGATACTGGTACAGCTACGCTGCTTAACCCTTTTAGGTGTAGGTAAGATCTCAAAAGAGGAACTAAAGCATGCAGAAAAAGTAATTCCTATACTCAACCACAACTTATACTTCAGGGGTAGAGGGGAAGACTTTAATTCAGAAACCTTTACTTCTTCTCTACAGTAAAAAATTATTATGCAGCTAAATTCCCTTTTCTTCCTGATGCACATAAAAAAAGATCCTCAATAACTGTTCTTCCTAGTACAGCATGCATTATTCATTTTAAGTTCAAAACATATATAATTTTGAAATGGACATAAACCTTTCTGTATGATTCAACTTTCAATCAGTGAACCCTATTGCTTTTCAGTCTCTACCTTCACTACCCAGCACAAAATATTTCCTATTTCAGTTTGCACATTTTCTATAGCACACACTCAGTTTTACTCACCCTTTGGATTTTGGGGACTTGCATCCTGCTAACAATTGCTGTTCATCATCTTTATTGAACATAGATGTCACTTCCTTCCAACCCCGGAAACTTGCACCTTGAACCTAAACAGAGAATTAAAAATACTCATAAATATCTATTACATACTTAGGAGCACAGAGTAGGCCTGGCAGTACTGACTGGCTGGGTGGCTGACAGACAGCAACAGTCCTACCTCTCATGCTGTGCAGCTGGGGACACAGAGGCATTACGAGCCTGCAGAAGATAGCAACATTTTGAAAGTACATGGGTTGGGTTACAGCGGAGAGGGGCATTTCCTGCTGAGCAAAGCCCACAAGCCCTTGCAGATGGTCAGCAGAGGCTGGCAAGTGATGCCAACAAGTGCAGCTGGGCTCCTGGACGCTCGGCTGCAGGCAGGAGCTGCTGGCTCCAGTTTGATCTATCACATAAGATGACAGACGTGGGGAATCTAGGTAGTTTGAGCAGCAATCTCAGGGGGCTGCCATGTCTCAGGAGAGAGAAATTAAATGAGGAGGCATTACTAGAAGAAGGGGCCACAACAGACAGGACAGCTGGCTGAACCATCAAACTCCTAAGATTTAAACTGCCTTGGGAGCAGCACTCATTTTCCCCGTTTTTAACTCACTGCAACTATTTCTTGTGGCCCTGCAAGCCAAAGGGGATCGCAAGAGGGCTGGCTCAGCAGTGAGGTGGAACATGGGGAGCTGGTGCGTCACTTTAACTTTACTGGGACAGTTAAACATATAGCATAAAAAGACTTTTAACATTATTAAAGGTTTGATTACCCTCCTCAAAGTGAAGAAACAGCTTTTGATTAATTTTCTTCTGAGAGCATGCTTAGGGACTCTTAACAGAAATACATGTGTGCATAGCATAGAGTAGCAAAGCACTGTTCATTCTTGCAGGGTCTAGTAAGAACAGCCGAGCGATTCTAACAGTGTTGCTGGATTACATTAAACACACAATGGTACACTGCAGAAAATAATAGACAATCAAAACTAAGTTATAGTTGTCAACACAAGTGAAGGCTAATTCATCACCTATTATGCTTCATTCTTTCTGCAGAACTCATTGGTGCAAATTAGTATGAATTTGAAGTTTATATTTTAATTGATTACAGATTATAACTGGTACGGCCACAAAGGCCTTGAAACATATGCCTGAAATGATCACCTACAAATTGAGCACAAACACCGGGCAGGAAAATACTGATACTGCCAACTCCTCACCTTACAAATGCCCACAGCTTCTGCAATTTAAAGGCGTAAAACAGTGCCCTTGTTACTGCGTGTCAGTCACAGCAGGTTTCCGTCTCTTGTTCTTCTATTCCACTGTGTCCTGCACCTCCACTTCTCACCCACCTTCCTCGCCCACATCCGAACAGTCTCAGCTCTCAGACTCAGGCAACACAACAGGTCCACTCAGGACTACGAGCTAGGTCTAAGCTAGACCTTTCCTACCACTCTAGTTCATTTTGGTTAGATGCAGACACATGGATCCAGACTTAAGCAAAGCAAATTCTAGCTCTCATTTCCCAGGTATGGACAGACGGGGTACAGAAAGAGCCAAGTTCACTGCAACCTGTGCAACTACTCTGCTCACCTCTTTCTAAACCCACTCCTAATCTTATCATAAATCATAGCATTCCTCCAGGCTCCATTCCTCCAACAGCTTCTACAAGTATTTTTCCACTATGAGAATAAAGTGAACACAGATTATAATAAACACTCATGTTTAATTTAAACATATGCTATATATATTTTTTTCTTTACAAAATTAAAAATTTATATATAAACAACTAACATCAACTTTGGATGCCTGTGGTATATTCACTATACCAGTATCATAAAAAGCTGGTTCTGTCAACAGTATCAAAACAAAAACAGACAAGCTGTGGATAATACCATCAAACAGAAATCTCTATATACCAAATCTTTGTGTTTAAACTATCAGCTTCTGCAAGCTGTATTCAATATTTAATGCATCCATGGTATTAATAATGGCCTAATATCTTAATTTTGGCCTTTAAAAGCCTAATCATGTTATCTTCTGCTGCTGTTCAGTTAAATTCTGTAACAAGTTTAACATGAGGATTTTGTTACTCTGCCTTGGATTCCTGTCACTGCAAAGTAGCGCATCCACAACAACCCCTCCCCCAAAATCTCCAAGACTTAGCTCTTGAATATTCAAAAGTAGAATTTCTTGAAAGTAGAATAGTCTGCTTAAAAAAAGGGGGGGGGGGGGCCAGGGGCAGGCTCTACAAAGCACTTATCCTTTCATATATAAAAAAAAACAAAACAAAAAAACCTCCTTCCATTACAGGAGACTGAAAGAAACTTTTAAGCAATAGGAGTAAACCACAATAGCAGAATGACTTTGCAGCATCTAGCCGTGAAGAAAAAAAGGTGCGCGGAGGGAAAGGAACGTCTGTCACCACAGGCAAATCCACAATTAAAAACAGCACATAACAAGTCTTACTGTCTTAATCTTTTAGGCCTTTAAACTAGAACAAGACAAAAATATACCCCAGCAATCTAATTTATATACAAGCTTATCTTTCTTCACTAATGATGGTTCATCAAGCCATTGCCACATAACAAATCTGCAGATTAAGAAGAAAAAGGCCTGTCATTGGTCTTCAGCTAGCAATTTAATACAAAGACAGACAACTAGCCTAACTTAAATTATATGTGCTTTTTAAGGACAGCATAGGCCATTTGGAGATGAGTCTTTATACACACACTTACTTATAATCTAAAAAACGATATACACACACACACTTTTTAATCTAGGAAATGATACATATTTCACCTATACAACCCTAACCTTTGCTGCATTGTTTTGAATACTCTTTCAGCAATCCTCAGGCAAAAATAGACCAAAAATATCTTATTATAAAATCCTGTTCATATCTAGCCAAAAAAATTCTGCATTTTTAACTCTGGATATTTGAAAATTTAAGTTCTCTAAATCTCATGCTGTTTTATAGATATTAGAAAAGGGCCATTCAGTGTCAAGCAGATAATGTGTGCAAGTCTCCATATAAAAAATTACAAAAGGCTGACTGTGCACTCTTTCTACCTGTGCGTAAATCAGTAACTACTTACAAGATCTTGTATTATTCCTTTGACATGTACCAATTTATATTTTCATAAAGAAGTACTCCCACAATGACTGCATGTGTTTACCAGATAAATAGGAAAAGTAATAAAATCTGCTACAGAATTAACTGATTCACTATTCTCCCAACTCTCCTGAATGGAAACACACATTAAGCCTTTAAGATACAGTTCAACCACTTATTTACTTGGTATTTCCAAAAAAACGATGCCAGATTAATGTACATAAGAGCATCAGTGTCCAAGTGGAATATATTTTGCTAATATGTGTAAAGCCCATTGTGTAAAGCCTAGTGGACATTAAGTGGACTGGGCTGAAAGAAAGTGAAGCAAAACCAGGATCTCCACCTACCATGCTCAAGCCGCTGCTCCCGCGTCCAATGGCACCTGCGCTCAGCCCCTGAACTCTCCCTTGACTCAGCTGGAAAAAGGGGTGGGGGGCTCGCACTTGACAGCCTTCTCAGTGGCCCCATACTTATGAATATAAACTTTAGCAAAGGAAGAGGTCAAATACTTCTTTCCTAGTTCAGGAAGCTTTTCTCTAACCACTGAACTCTTTTCTAAGCCAACATTCTCCTCCTTTTTGACTATGGCTGTCATGTTACTCTGTCACGGATTAAAGACAAAAACCCAAATCCCCTACGTCCCCCCCACCACTGTATTTATGTATTTCTCTTCGATTTTCTTTAAAAATTTTAACCTAGACAAATGCCGCCGACACGTGCAATGCTACCGACAATGCAGTTGGAGCAGCTACAACTAACTGCTGGTAGTTACAACTCGGGAAAGAGATCTTGAAGTCACCATTCTCCAAGATCATCAGTTTGACATGCAGCAGCAGCAGGTAAAAAGCCAAGGAAGTGCTGGGCACCATCAGCACCATCAGTAAGAGACCAAGACAGAAAGCATTATGTAGCCGCTATGTAAACTCCTGCAGCTGCCAACAGTTCAGTACTGTTTGCAGTTTTGGTGTCCGCATCCCCAGAAGAATGCAGTACAACTGGAAAAGGTACAGAGACGGAAAACTAAAATTATCAAGGGGTGGAGCGGCACTGGTATGAGGAGAGACTAAAAAGACTGAGACTCTTTAGTCTGGGAAGGGAGAAGCCAAAAGGGTTATGACAGAGATTTACAAAAATCACAAAGGCAGCAGATAAACTGAATGCGGTTCACCAAATCCCATAATAAAAGAACTAGGATGACCCCAAAGAAACTAAGAGAAGATTTGTTTAAAACAGGCAGAAGTACTTATTTACATACCATGTGAAATTCCGTAACTTCCTTCTGCAAAGAAGAGGTAAACAGTACTGGCAAATTCAAACTAAGATTAGACAAATTCACAGACAGCAGGTCCATAAACAGACACCCTCTATTTAGAGGGTATCCTCTAATATCCCAAAACAGTAATTCTTGATGTTGGAAGAACAGGCTAAAGAAAGCAGCCAAGGTACATTCTTCCTAAAAAGCATCTCCTACTGCAATGATCAAAGACAGACTATGAGGCTAGATGGACCTGTATCCGATTCAGTAGGGAATTTCTTATGCTCTTACAGAGCATGTGGAAAAAAGCTCAGACTCCAGAACACTTAGCTTCCTTGCAATGGATGTCAAATGAAGGTGAGTAACTAAAGAAGAAATTGCATTTTGGTTAGCTGACTACTCTCCACACAGGAGAATTATTTATATAAAGAGATTAAAGTTATTCAAAACATGAAAATACATTACTGATACAGTCTTAGAGCATGAAATCACTTGTAGAAATTCCACATTTCATTTTTAAGATTTAACTGCATACACAAAACTCAAGAGTGCTATCTAAAAATTTTGAAAAAGAGATCTATATACACAGAATCACTGAATAGTTGGGGTTGGAAGGGCCCTCTGGAGATCATCTGGTCCAACTCCCTGCTCAAAAATAATCAGCTACAGCAGGTTCTCCGAACCACATCCAGTCATGTTTTGAATATCCCCAAGGATGGAGAGTCCACAACCTCTCTGGGCAACCTGTTCCAGTGCTCAGTCACCCTCACACTGAAGAAGTGTTTTCTTCTATTCAAGTGGAATTTCCTGTATTCCAGTTTGTGCCCATTGCCTCCCATCATATCACTGGGCACTCCTGCAAAGAATTTGGCTCTGTCTTCTTTACACCCTCCCATCAGATCTTTCTAAAGACTGGTAAGATTCCTGCTTAACCCCCCTCCTCTCCAAGCTGAGCAGTCCCAGCTCTCCCAGCTTCTCCTTGTATGAGAGAGACTCCAGTCCCTTCATCACCTCAGTAGCCCTTCACTGGACTCACTCCAGTCCATGTCTTTCTTGTACTGGGAAGCCCAGACCTGGGCACAACACTCCCAGTGTGACCTCACCAGTGCTGAGTAAAGGGGAAGGATCACCTCCCCCAACCTGCTGGCAACACTCTTTCTAATGTAGCACAGGACACTTTTCCTTCTTTGCCACAAGGGCGCATTGCTGGCCCATGTTCAACTTGTCCACCAGGACCCCAAGGTCTTTCTCTGCAAAGCCACTCTCCAGCTGATTGGTCCTCAGCCTGAACTGGTGCCTGGGGTTATATTCCTCCGCAGGTGCAGGACTCTGCACTTCCCTTTGTTGAACTTGATTTTAAACACTACTGGCCCTCGTATCAAGCCCTGGGGGTCAACCACTAGTGACTGGCCTCCAGCTGGACTTCACGGTGCTGATCACAACCCTTTCAAGCTCAGCAGTTCAGCCAGTTTGCAGTCCACCTCACTGTCCACTTACCTAGTCTGTACCTCATCAACTTCTCTATGAGGATGTGATGGGTGACAGCATTGAAAGCATTAATAAAAAGTCAAGGTAAGCAACATCCTAGCTCTCCCTTCATCCAACAAGACAATCATCTCATCACAGAAGGTTGGTCAGGCATCATTCCCCTTTAAAAAAAACCATGCTGACAACTCCCAATCATCATCTTGTCCCTCATACGTTTGGAAATGGTTCTCAGGATTACATGCTCTGTCACCTGCCCAGGAGTCAAAGCAAGACTGACCAGCCTATAGTTCCCAGGATCCTCCTTCTTGCCTTTCTTGAAGATAGGGCTTACATTTGCTGTCTTCCAGTCCTCAGAAACCTCCCCTGATGGCCGTGACCTTTAAAAGATTACCAAGAGTGGCCTTGCAATGACATTGGCCAGCTCCCTCAGCACTCATCCGCACATCCCATGATGTCCCAGGACTTGTGTATGTCCAGTCCATTTAATGGTCCATAATCTAATCCTCCTGCGCTGACAGCAAGTCTTCTTGCTCCAGATTTTCCCACTGTCCCAGGGACCTGGGATACCTGAAGACCGGTCTTACCAGTAAAGACTGAGGCAAAGAAAGCATTCAGGACCTCAGCCTTCTCTTTGTCCTTTGTGACCAGATCCCCATACCCATTCATCAGTGGGCCCACATCTTCCCTAGTCTTCCTTTTGCTGCTGCCATACCTGTAGAAAACTTTCTTGCTCTTCACTTCCCTCAACAAATTCAACTCTTCCCTAACCCCATCTCTGCATGCTCACATAGCGTCTCTATATTTCTCCCAAGTCACTTGTGCCAGCTTCCACTTCCTATATGCTTTCTTTTTATATCCAAGTTTAGTCAGGAGCTCCTTGGTCATCCATGCAGGCTTCCTGCCACCTTTGCCTGTTTTCCTGCTCATTAGGATGGACCATTCTTGAGCTTGGAGGAGGTGATCCTCGGGGGGACACACATACACACAAAAACCCAAAGCTGACTGACATCACTAGAATATATTCAAAGCTCCAGCTTTTAAAAATGAAGTGAGATGCCCATAAGGAACTGCAAAGAAGACAGAGCACTACTAAGAAGGACTAGAATTCTAGCACCAGATGTTAGAAAGTCCAAGTCTTTAGGGGGCTTTATTGGATACTGCAGTCTACAATTTTTCAAAACGCCAAAGAGAAATAAAGCAGAAGCTTCAAGATGCCATTTCAATATTATATCAGGCAGGATTATGGACACCTAGCTGGTCTCACACTTGTTTGACTATGACAGCATGGAGTATCCCTATCAAAACAGCCATTAATAAACTTTCTCCCCATCTTCCATTTCAGATGTTTAAAAGGCTGTGCAGCAGCATCCTGTGCAATCACCTAAAAGAATCAATGGAAGTAAAATAAATACACACAGATATAAATGAATCCATCAACTGGCAGATTAGTGAAAAAACATCATCATCATCTGTCCTACTAGGCATCCAAAGATCTCAAGTCCTGAGCACAGATTCCACTTCAGGAGATTAAATTCCCATTTATGAATACTCCACTCCTCCACCATGAAAGAGCTGCCATTTAATTAGCATACCTTCTGAAACTGGTAGTACAAGCAGTCACTTCCAGAACATCATGTAAAGGATGCAGTCTGTCTATCCCTAGTAAAACTGCCTGCTGTTTCTCCCCCTCTCTCCCATTCCCTCTGCTTTGATGACGCTTCCAGTATCAGTGTCCATCTGTTAGACTGATCCTTGAGGATAAGTTTCACAAGAAGGCAGATCTGGTCTATCAGATACCCATGCTGAACGGGGTGGTCCCAGTCCATTAACTCCTCACACTTATACTGCTTTCCTTACGCCATGCTTTTGTATCTGTGTGAATAAGTTAATTAAAGGATGTCAGAATCGGACAACCATCACACATTGTGGAAGTCAGAGGCAACCCTGTGAAGCTTGCAGTTATCTAACCACTTTCTTCTATACAGCCTTGTACATATAGTATGGCTTTCCTCAACTCAGCTCCTGAGCCTCATTCTATAAATTCAGTCCTTACAGTAAGAGTTTTCTGCTTTGTTGCCTATGCTGATTCAAATGAATCGACTGTATATAAACTGTGTATGTTGACTACAATTCTTTCCTTCTTTAAATAAAAACAGGAAACAAATGTCTACGGACAACCTACTTTCAATATATGTGCCCCAGAGAGGGACAGCTCCTCTTAGGTTTGGAAGCCTCCTTGAGAGGTTTGAGAATACTTGAGAAGTATTACTACAAATAACTGACTTTAGGTATACCAGTTTTCTCCACACCAACAAATTCTGACGATTCACATAATTCTAAGCTTCCCTTACTAGGCAGGCACCTGTATCTGTCAATGAATAATAAATGAACAAGCGAACAGCCTACTAACAAACAATAAAGCATTACTGAGAAGACTTTTCAGTTAATTTTACTGTTGAAGGCACATAATTCACCATAAGAGCTCTACCAGAGGGCAAGAATATTCATGAAAAATTGGAACCCACACCAGAAATCACAGCTAAACAATGACCATCTGGGAATTCTAGTAGTTGGTTATATACTAAAACAGTAAATCCCTTCTAAAAGCAAACTGAAAACTTATGTCACAAAACTAATATACATAGATACAGATGAACATATACTAAAGAGAAATACTATTTGTAAATTTAACTGATAAAGTGAATGTGATTAATGTATGCTAACACCTTATCAAGGGGAAAAAGCATATAATTCAATTTATTCAAAGAATAATATCAAGGAATTGGGGACAATATGTTAGATATATATGATAAACAGTTAACATTTCAAACCAAGACATTACAGTACACTGGAATATTACTTTAACTAAAATGGTACTGCTTTATGAATAGGTACTGGTAGTTTGGATACATTCTGGTTAAATTTTTCTACTTCCTGACTGCCTGACCAGCGGGGCCCTGGAGCACACAAGTTACTCTCTGTGGGTGATGAGAAGCCACATGACAACAGTCCTTAGGACCAAAAAGAGCAATTATAGGGGATTCTTGATCCATACCTGCAATGAGAATCGGCATGTTTAGCACCATTGTGTAGTTAAGCAGCTAATCCCTAAAAAAAAATCTCTGCTCAGCGTATATGAAATGCTATTTCCAGAAATTTATATTTTCGCTAAGTTTTAGCAGAACTTCGCAAGTATTTTCACATCACAGGATTGACAGTTGGTGGATCAACCCCCACCAAATAAAAGGCACTCCAAAACACTTGCAGATCTTTTTTTAATGGTAAACAAAAAGAACAGATTTTCCTCTCAACCTTGACTGAGAAGAAGCAATTGCTTGTTCTACAGCTTCCGTTTCTCCTCCCCCAGTAAAATGAGCTCCCCACCCACCCACAAGGCTGGAGATGGAATTTTCCATATAAGTAGCTTACAGTTCAGTGAAGTTACAACAAAGTGTTTTATAATAAAAAACATCAATCAGCTTTAATTCCAGAAGTGTTGTTATCACATTACAGGAAAGCTATTCATAACATGTAACAATTCAAGTAATAGAAAATGAAGAAACAACCCCCCTCCCCCAAATTTGTTCCAGATATCAAAGCATTTTAGGGGAAAAGTTCAGAATTCAACCAGCTGCTGATGTGCAGACCAAGAGCTACTCCATTCTGTGTCTCAGATGAGCTGAAACTCCAGAATTTGGCCCTACCAGAATGTCCTGGCATTTCCAATTCCGTGTCATTAACATGTTTTTTTTCCTCAGAACTATTTTCTTTTCAAAAGTAGGCCTAATAATCGTTGTAGATGATGCCTTCACTATACTTTTAGCTCAGAATTTCTGCGCTTTAGTAAAACACCTGAGATTAGCTTAGTCAAGGCCAAAAGGCCAGATGCAATGTGAACACATTCTAGATTTCTGCATTTCCTGGCGTACCACTAGAGGGATCACAGCTCCTCACTTTGAAATGCCACAAGGCTTTTAACCAGCTGTACCTGCCCTTCAGGAGAACTGTGAAGAAGGAACTAGAAAACTTTTCATTACAGTTAGCACGTGCTCACTGCTAGGTGGATAGCTTCCTGCATGAGCAAACATTAAGATCATTTTCCAACCTACATCCACTGACATTAAGGCCAGCTCACACATACTTGTGCACCTCTAAGCCTAGCTCAAAGGTTTTCCTGTGGGAATGGGAATCGGGATTGGTTTAAGATGCAATGAAGGATATCTCCCCTAAACGGCAGACGTATCAGTTCACTTCCCTTTTCTTCAAAGAACTTTGTTGTTTTTCATTATAATGCTTCAACACAGAGAATGATATATTCATGAAATACACATACTGAAAAGGCCACACACATATTCATCACCCCTTTATCAATTATTCAGTGTTTCAGAACTTCTGGAATATCACTCTGTGGATGGCTTCTAAGACAAAACAACAACAGTAAAAACTGAAGTGCCTTCATTAACATCAATAAACTATCAGAAGATGAGAATAAGGAGCTTTGTTTGTAAATCCATTTTTAACATAAGGGGGTTTTGTTTTTTAACACAGAAATACTGCAGCTCAGTGGATTGCCTGGTGACTTTTTTTTCTTGAAACCAAAGCACACACTTAACAAGCCTTCCTGAATGATTAAGAAATGAGCTAAAAGGTTTTGATATAAAACTAACAAAAAATCCTAAAATCACCACCTGGCATAAAACAACCAGTAGTTTATGTCTTCTTAAAAAGGAATCTGTTTTTTCTAAAAAGCAGAAAAATACATAGTACAATCTGACTTCTACTTTCAGTGAAAATCATGCTGCATCTAAAGTAGAACAAAAAAGTAGCAACAGAGGCAGATGTTCAGTTTATACATGTTAATGTAAAGTATCCTATTACACTAATAAAACAATTTTAAATGCTTTTCGCTACACCTGTGGAATTTCAAAACAAGCTCTAGCATATAATAACAACTTCCAGTTCTTTCATCTTCTACTAATGTATTTTAAGAACATTCAAAAAAATTCTTGGACACATATCAAGGTAAAGAATTTTCACTTGTATGCGTACTTTTCTTTTCTGAAAGAGATACAAAATACAATCCTTAACCTCCTGTGGTCAGAGAGCACACTGAGTTACATATAAAGTATGCAATAAATAATACAAATTCCTTTTACCTTTCATGTTTTTATTGCCTATTATAGCTTTAGACTGAGTTTCAGTTATTCCTTCTTACTTTGTTTTTTATTTTAATATACATAATCTCTATTTGAAGGAAAAAATGGTGAAAAGATTTTTTTTTTTGCAATAATGAAAGGAAATAGGTCAGCTATTTTATTGAACTACTACTACATTGCTAATATCTTACTTGGAGGAGAACCAACCCTGACAGTATGAGGAAGAATCATAAGTAATTTAAAAATCATCCATGAAGTGCATAAATAAGCCTCAATTCAAGCTGTATGTGAAAATAAGCTCTTAACTGACATTGACTGAAATATATATGATATAAAACATGCTACACTTCCAAAGAACAGATATTTACCTTTGTTGCAAGTTGTGACACTGAAGATGAAACTTCATCATGAAGAAACTGGTCTTTATTCTCAAAAAAAGGATAAAGATAAAAAAGGCACCACAGTCAGTTTCAGTTTGACAATAAACAGTGACATATTTCAGAGTATTCGTAATGCTTTTATTTTATTCAGCCCATCAGAATAGAAAATTGTCAAAATATGATCACAATGCAAAACTAACTGAACACCACCAATAACTAAAATAACAAAATTACATTTAGAATGATGAAAAATGCTTCACCAGAAGTAAAAACAAAAAAATCCCCCAAAGAAAGCTCAAAAAATTTACATAATACCACATTATAAAAAAATCTTAAATGAATATTTGTTTCTATATTTTTATTATGTACATTGACTTTCTGAATGCCCTATTAGATGATAGTCTATGCAGTGTCTAGAGGTTTGGAGGTTTTTTCCCTCCTAAAATTATCTTCTCTATCAAGTGAAGAGGAGCTGCATTTCCATAACTTAACAACAAGCTTTTGCCCACACCCCTTCCCATTTATAACTTTAGATTTCCAAAGAAAACCAGAGTCCTGAAGACAGCAGTGATGGTAGTTCAGTAGGGCAGCGTCTGTGCCTGTCTCTGAATTAAGTTGCTGTCTCAGTACTCTCACGCCATCATGTTACTACCAACATTCTCTTCAAGACAGGACAAGATCAATGTCAGGAGTACTTTAGAGGCCAAGGAAAGATAGGAAAAGCGGGATCGAGTATCCAGGAATTAAAAAAAAAAAAAATTCTCATTAAAACCCAGACTGTAAAAATGAAAATTATTTGCTGTACATATACATCCAAATACAAACAGGGCCAAATACAAAATACAAACAGCTACCTATAACTGAAATCATTTAACAACAATTCCCTCCCTCCAAAACAAAACAAAAAATTACAGAGTGGTTTATGGAAAACGTCTTCAAAGCGTCGATTTTGCAGAATCTCCTGTTTTCACTTCAGTCCATTTTTTGTTTATGACAGTCAGTTACTGTTTCAAAAATCAAATTTATCAACTTTCCACCACCCCAGCTAAAGTAAGGGCTAAGAAGCTGATATGCTCTTTGCTTAGTAAGCTCAATTTTTTAAAGTAACTCCATATAAACTAACACATATCTCCACACATACATACCATAACAAATACAAAACGCACAGCAGCCCAACTCCTACACATTTCCAAAGATCTGAACTCTTGCTGACGCTATCAGCAAAGCAGATGAGGGTGTCTGCATGAGGATCTTCTACGTTGTTCAAGCGCTACAGGTAGGTCTTTAGATATTTCTTATGATCTGGGGCCCAATTGCATCATCTTCGCCTTTGAGAAACCAGCTTCAGATCCCATGCATCTTTTTTTTTGTTATATTAATTTTGCCTATTAACATTTTCCTTTATAGGCAATACTTCATATTATATTCATGGACAAGGAAGGAATTAGGAGCATTTCTAGAACCACTATGAACCATCATACTACAGTGCAGTCGTAACTATATTTTAGAAATACTCTGGAATTACTTGTTGGGACAGAATACAAAGTCAGGAACTCCTATAATCATTCAAAATGAGAATATTACTTCCTGTGAATCTTAACAAGTTATTTAACTTCCAGATTTTGGTTAGCTGTCTTTAACACAGGAGGATATTATTGTAGATGGAATACCAAGAATGACAAAGTTTGGATTTGTGCAAGACTCTAACATGAAATTCAGTGACAGGTTTGGGTTTGGAGGATTGGTTTTTTTGATTTTAAAGGGAATCATTGGCAATGTTTTAAACAGAAACCCCCCCACACATACAATTTCAGAAATTTTCTGTTTTTTCCTCAACACTGTCAGTTGCCAAACTTTTGGATGAGGTTGCAAAGCCTTAACTTGATGATAACTCTGCTTGGACACAGGACAACAGCTACAGCATACTTCATCTAACCTTTCAAAATTTTTACCAAAAAGAAAAAAATAAATCCAGGAACTACAAAAGCTCCAAGAGGAAGTATGTAATGATCACAGACGTCCAGAGCTGTGGGAGCTGCAAGTTTCAGCTACCACTATCATTGTCTCCAGAACAAACAACATGATAGGCATTAGCACCTTCCAGAGTAACACCACCTCTTAATTTTAATTTTCTCAGCTCTCAGAGTATCTTAGGAAGGGTAGTAAAAGCATGGAAGTACATACAAAAAAGTTCATGCCCTACTCTGGAAAAAAATGGAGATGTGAAGGCATACAGCCTCTAGCAAGCCAGAGGGCGAGGAAACAAGTGTGAAGCAGCTTTCACACTGCAAGCTTTTTCGGGAAAAGACAAGAGATGCAATGAGCACCACATGTGGATATGGAACCAGTTTACGGGCATAATAAAATGAGAAAACTGTCTTTGATGAAAGATGTAATTTGGGATAAATGGTAGGCAAAAAGGTTAATTATTTTTTTCTTAATGTGTGACAACCAGGACTGTGGTTTTTGTTAATACATTCACATACAATGCTATGTACTATGCATAAGTAATGAAGAAGTAGCTTACAGTACCAGTATTCTCACACAGTGGAAGGAGGCTGACAGTAAAGACAACAAGACAAAGTTAAAAGATATGAAATATAAAGATGAAAAGATATGAAACCTTCAGGAAAACAACTGGTGAGAAGCAATTACTTAAAATACTTTTTTCCAGAGTGGAGCACTTACCAACTTCAGGAGCCCGACTATATACAAAAAGGAAGCTACATTCCTTTTAAGATTTGTTTCCTAAGAAGAGAGCCAGACAGTTCTGCTGTGTTTGTGATGCCCCTGCATGTGTCCCACAGGCTTGCTATTACTATTCTTGATTGAAATTGGCCAGTAGGTTTCAATTTAGCAGTCTCAAAGATTTCTAAACATTTTGTGAAAAACCTATGGCTAGGGAAAGCAGACAGAACCAAATTAATGTCCCACAGCAGGAAAAAAGCATGGCAGGAGTGCAGGCTGCCACAGCACATGCTGACCCTCACGCAGTTCATGGGGAGGGACCTCAGGGCCTGCAGGTTAGGGATAGACTGCGGATAAAATAAATAAATAAATAAATAAAAATTTAAAAAAGGACAGAGGTGGGAAGATCTAAGAAGAAAAGGCATATCATATATCATATCATATACAACTTCTTCTGATATGTATTCTTGACTTGTGTTAGCGTTCAAAGTTTGGGCATCTGACAATTTATTTTTAAATTTTCTATATTTTTTTTTTACAGAAGAATCTACTGTAGAGCTATTTGAAAAAGTCAAGAGGAGCTTGCTTTATCATGTCACGTAACAAATGTTGACACTGATCATTTATGAATTACTTCATTGTATTTTAGCCTAGTGAGCTTACAGTTATGACAACTCATTTTTACTTGAATTTAAAAGAAAAATTTGGACTACATTCCTATAATATCTAGTAACTAAGCAGGTGACTAAATGCTAACACTAGTGGGAAACGCTGATCAACAACTTGAATAGCCTTCCAGTTCTGGCAAGGGAATGTTGGTATGCACAGTGTGTTTTCATAAGGAAACAAGTGCCCTTTTGTTGGACATACTGCAAACTATAAGATACTCAAGGGATTAATTCAACTAGCACACAAACCTTTTTGTACAGAGATCAAAATTGTAATCTACTTCCCTCAGCTTCCTTTGTGGTAAAGTAATTAATTAGTCTCTTTAGATCATTCACTTTAATAATTCAGTCCAAGATGAGAAACACTGGACTTCAAAGAGTTAAAGCAAATAATAGCATCGTCTCACCCTGCGTGCCCTTCTTTTGTTCTAGTACATAAAATGGTATACTATTGATTTTCTCCAGGCAGATGTGGAACCTATATGAGATGTAAAGCTGAAAGCACATAAGCCTAAACAAGTTATTATTTTAAGAGCAAGTCCTTTCAGTGTAAATTATTGGTCTTCTGCTGTCCTATTAAATCCCCTGTGCCTATTGCCATGGCTCATCAAGGACTAAGCATAATTTAAAGTCTAGGTTATCATGACTGTTAGTGCACATTAGATTACAAACTACAGATGAACAGCTTAAGTGAAAACAAAACAAAAACATATATCACCTCAAGAGACACACTCCAGGGCAGAATTTAACACAATTCCCAGTATTACACAAACACCCAAAATAATTTAGCGATAGGAGATTGGGGGGGGGGGGGAGGGGAATACTCAGGAAATTACAAACCTGAAAGTTAACCTCTGAAGCTGGAAAGATTCCCAAAACACTGATTACAAACCAAAGAGTAGAACAGCTATACATACACAGGCTGACCAGAGACAGCACAGATACAGAAGAGGAGATCACACTACTGGATCACTGTCTTAAAATACAGTTAATAAAAATGCATAGCTTCCTTGAGTTTGAGGAGGATTTTGGTCTAACTTTAAATGAAATAAACCAGACTAAAGCAGATTGTTAATGCAAAAGTCGTCCTGCTTCTCTAGTTCTATAACTGAAACAAAAGCAGCAGACAATGCAAAGTGTACTTAAACTAAGCTGAGAGGGAAGTTATCAGCAGAAACTCAGTAGTATTGGGCCACATTTTGTTTGTCGTACATAAACATATTTGGAAAAACCAATGCGTGGATATATGCTTTCAAAGCCATGAAATTGGGACAGCTTCCAGAATAGTGATCAAATGTAAATGAACATAGAAATAGCTAAACTATTTTAATATATTCTTAACACAGCTGAAAAATAGAACTGAACTGTACCTGAACACTTGCACAAAACTGAGTATGCACTTTAAGGAAGCAAGGTTCGCATTTTTAACAAATAAAGGATGTATCAGACAGTCATACACAGGGCACTGTCTTCTGGGCCACAAGCCTGTGTGCTCAGCAGGCATCAGCTTCCATGCTTGACCGTGAATTTCCTCTGCTCCTCTCTGGCAGAGGTAATGTAGATTAAGATCATTTCATTAATCTTGTCTTTATATTTCATCTACTGCTATACCTCCAACTTCCATTCGTATGTCCTTAAAGCAAGCAAATGAACCAAACTAGTCACATGGGCAATGATGTAACTTGAAAATTTCCTATCGATATCACCAACAAAAATATTAAACTAGGCATTCCTAAAGTCTGTTCATGCTCAGGGCTAATTTTTTTAATTGTTTTTTCTCATATATAAAAAACACTTTTCCACTCCAAATTGCTCATTAAACTTAGAAAGCATCTACATTGTTACAATAAACCATATAAAATACCATTGTGACTACTACACTGCAAGTTTTCTCTACCACTCTTTGGCAAAATTGAGAGTACATTTTCTTTGTGCACAAAACAAAGCCTAAAGATGTTAAATAAGTACACTTTCACTGTTGCATATATTTATTTAATGACACTAATGTCTAAAATACAATTCATCAGCCCATTTTTAGAAGAACTTATTTTGCTCTGACTCTAAAAAGCCCAGGTGACTATTTCAGATGCAGCAGATAACCTACCCCATGCAGTGAAAATGCTTCCCTCTTCTAGGTCCCAGTCTTTTGTAACTACCTTTCACTCACCAGACTGACTTGAAGATAAAAAGTAGTCTTCCTATCTTTTCATCTTTTAAATTATCAAAACTGAATAAATTAAAATGAAGAAGATACATTTTCCTCCTACAAAAGATCCCACAGCTGTCAAAAGCTTGCTTAGCATTTTCATAAACTGCTTCTAAGTTTTAACTGCTGATTCTTCTGGTTATTGCTTTGCAGTCCTTGCATTTTCAAATAAAATATCTAAATTATTTCCATATTTTTAGTGTCAATTGATGATAAAGGCCCAAATTTACTGGAGAAGATTAATTTCAGACTATAAGAATATACATAAGAATAGTTTTGTACTTCTAGAATTTATTGTCATTACAAAATAATATCTGAGCATCAGATTCCTATGCTTTATGTTTTTACATCAATACAGGAAGGTTTTATTTTTTTAATATTAATTGTTCATATTATTGCACATTTCTGTAGTGAGTGATTTTACTCAGACCATGCTTTTCAGCAAATGCTTTTGGAAGAACATTATTAAACACTTTAAAAAAATTAAAAAGCTCAGCTCATTAAGAATTTGGTTTTGCCCAATGTGATTCAAAAGTCGAACTTACAGTATTTAAAATATGCTTCAAGAATTGGAAACACCTATATTAAGATCAAAATAACATCAGTGTTAAAGCTGAAAGAAAATAAGAAAGTCAAATACTCAATTTGACTTGAATAGCTTCAGCAATTCAAATACTCCAGTGAAAAATTTTCCACTTTTATGACACCAATCTGACTAAGAATCTTTCCATCAACTATTTTTAACAACTCCTCCGTACTAGGAGTTCATATTTGCTAACTCTTTCCTTATCCAGAAAACAAACCAACACTAGTTCAAAAGACAGTAGCAGACATACTATTTTTATGCAGTCATTGCCATTTCAAATTAAATTATACATCTAAAAAAAGATCTTCTAGTAGTAATGACAATATTTGCATAATACAGTTTCTGCAAAGTAGTATCAAAACAGACTGAACACACGATTTTTTGTTGCAGTGTTCACCAGCAAAGCCACTGTTTCTTTTCGACGTATCACCTTCAGCGTTCACATAGATCTATCAGAACAATATCTGCAGTCCCAGGTCTACTCAAAAAGAGCTGATGATGAAACTCTTTGGAAATACACTTTTATGATGATAGAACTGAATACTAGTCTACCTGTTAAAGTATTCATTCACTTGTAATAACTCCACGTAAGGATACCTCTAACATATGTAACCACTGACCAAAGACAGTTTCTTATATAAAAGTAAGGAAAAAAAGACATACACCTATTTTAATAGTTAAATATTCAGTGGATGAAAAACATTAGTTCTTGTTCAAAAAAGCACGGTATTTTAGTTTGTATATTAATGGCACAAAAAACTCCAGCACTGCTAGGAAAGTACAACTCTACAAACCTTGCAAAACTATACAAAGATAGAACAAATAGCTTAGGGAAAGTAGATTTCAAGAAATGATCTGAAGAAGAGAATAGTGGTTTTATGGATCAGTTGAAGAGGATAATTCTGTCCTAGCAAGGAAGCCTTCTGGCTAGCAAGGAAGAAGACAAACAAGGTTAGTGGCAAACAGAGGCTACCTTAGCTGGTAAAGCACAAAAGAAGACACAACAAGTGATAACACTGACAAATGGGCAAGTGGAAAGGGATGTATTAAGAAAAACCTTGAAAGCAGGGACAGAAATTTGACTTTAACTGTCCTGAAACAAAGGGAAGCTAGCTGAAGAATTTAAAACAGAAGGATGATGCAAGCTTTATGCTATAAGCAACAAAAATATCAGCAATGGGATTTATACGGACTAGAGGATAGGGGAAATGCCATGCAGCTATTGGAAGCTGAAAAAGAGGAAGTAATCACCATCAGGATAGGAAGTAAGGGTCTGCACAAGAATTTCAGCTGTCTAGACAGAAAGAAAAATAATAAAAGAAAGCAGACCTGGATTTTATAGAGGACACAGCAATAAAGTATAGACACAGATTCTCTTTTGCATAATAGATAAAAATCACAGACAGCCTTGAGCTTGCTTGCTTGAAAGAAAAAGATAGATACTGATGTTGTCTGTAGTAGGAGACCAACCGGAAAACAGGTGCTTTGAAAGACTTCTGAGAGTCAGAATTAAACAACAAAAAGGAGTAAGAGACAAGAAGCATAAGTAAGCAGGGTCAACGATGTAAAGATGGCAGTATAAATCAGAAAGTGAAGTACTTCAGAAGTGAGAGTTTTAAAAAAATAAATAAATAAAAATAAAAATACAGCTCTGTAGAGCTCCATGCAAGTGGTGAGAAAGAAAAAGGCTCCACTCAAGGAGCTGCCGACAGATGAATCAGACACGGAGGAGGAAGAGCAAGAAAGGCAGGCCAAGGAAGGTTCAAGAAAGTTTTCACCGTCAATCCCACAGTCTAACGTTCAAGAATGATGACCAAATTCAGGTGATGGATTTTAGCCAGGAAAATGTCACTGAAATGTCATAAGAACAGCTTTGATGAGAAGAAAAGAAAAACCAGGCTAGCATAGAGGGGACTTGTGAACAAATCAGAAGAGTACTGTAGGCAAAGCCATATGGGACACATTTAAATGGTTAGAAAGTGAAGAAAGACATTAGCTGGATTAACATTTATTGTTTTATTTTTTAATTAAAAAATACTCTTATTCAATGTATTAGCAGAACATATGAAATTCTACTCAATTCCCACCCATTCCTTCAGGGCCTGTCTGTGTTCTACTCATTTTAACATGAAAGCTTGTACTTAAAGTTGTACCAGAGACTTAAACATATTAATTAAAATAGGAAACTAAAATTCTGTATAGCTAGCTTTAAAACATCCAGTGAACAAGCCTAAACAAAATTCAGCATAAAACATGTTTCTGCACATACTTTCTTTGTATTTTCTGTTATATTCTTTGTCATATTCAGAGGAGAACAGGTAAGGCTAAGGATCTGAAATATTTTACTTGAAACATGAAGTCCCAAAAGACAATACAGTTCAGCTTGCATCAATCAACTACCCTAATATGTTTTTAAAAAGTTGAGCACCATTTTACATGAGTTACATGAAATATTGACACATCATTGACATCTCTGAGACTCATTATAGTAGACTTTAATCAATGAGAACTTAGCATGAGTGCAAAAACATTGCCTTGCAGAAGACAAAAACAACTATTGTTCTCATTCCAAAAAAACCCTACAGTTTGAAGCATAATGAGCATCTTACAACCTGCATGTATGTTTGCCATGCACTGCTATATGTTTCTCACGCATTTTCAGAGACATAAAAAGCACATTAATTTCACTTTATACATTTGTACTATTTACATGTATTAATGTATTCATGTATTAATTGTAGCTTTAGCCAATAAAGCACGTTCACGTTGCAAAAAGAGACTAAATATAAATTAAAATTAGTTTTTATGACTGAATCTAAAACTGTCTGGTCTAAAAAAAATATACAATTCATACAGTTATTTACACAAGTACTGTTTCAGAATTTACTTGTCTTTCTTATCTCAGGAAACAGCTTACTATTTTAAACAAGCATTAACAATTCAAAACACTTTAATGTATGCAGAAACTTTTTGCTGAAAAGTGGCTAGAGGCTGACAATTCCTTCCCATGGCAATTTTCATGTTCTAAAATTTCTTTCTGTTCTCCCCTGAAACAGAATCAAGCCATTCTCAAAAACAAAACTGACAAAACTTCTGTCTTCAGATAAAAGTAAGTATTTCTATTTGAGAAAGTGAGACTATCAACTTCCAGTTCACACAAATTCAAATGTCTGCCTGAGTAAGCCTAGATCAGGCTTCCATATCTAAATGAGATGAGTAAAATTTTTATGGAGTAACAATGTTTTTTTTCTTTTTAATTTATAGTAGCTTAATTCTCTGTTCCTTTCTACTACTACAATCATCAGGTTGCTCAGTGAGAATTCCTTCTCTCTTTCTCAGCATTGAAGAAACGTCATATATCAACAAAATTTCATTACACTGGAACACTTTCAATCCACTCTGTTTTTAATGGCACAGATGCCACTACCATATTCTGTAAGTAAATAGTTTCAGAATTATTTATTTTATATTTGAATGGTAGAAGCTTAGCAATATCCTACCAGCTTGCTCCATTAAAAATGAAAATAAAGTCAAAGGATCTTGTTGGGGAAAGCAACATATCAAAAATTAAAATCAAAGTGTTATGACTACAATTAATCTTCCCTTTTACCAAATGATGTACCAGAAAAGAACATAGAGAAAAAAAATCTAACAGTAAGTTTATGCCCCAAAGCTACTGCTGAGCTTCTTAATTTACTAAAAAGCACTCAAGTTATTTAGAGTTTGGCCCTAACAAGAGAAAACTGGGAAGTCCTGGATTTTTTTTTCTCCTGATGAGGTAATTGTTCATTCAGAGCTGCATGACAACAACCAGGAGCAGAGACTGAAGAAGACCAAGACTTTCTTAGGATAACTTTACTATCCCCAAAGGTAGCTGCGGATGCTGGTCAGGACCCTACAGAGCTTACCATAGAAATGGACAAAAAAGCAATGCAGAGTCAGCTTGGTATTTCTTAGTCATAGGAACTCTGCTGCACAAAGTAGAGGATAAAACAGTGGGAGTACTGTCAGGACAGAAGACTGACCTTCTGATCTGGGGGGCTAGGGCCAGGGGCCTCAAAGTGGTTTTGGAGTATTCGTGGCCAGAGAAGAGAAGCCGTGAATAGTCAGTGGGATTTAAGGGAAGCTTTCAGGGACCTTTGGTGCTCAAGGAAGGTTTCAGGAGGTAAGCCAGAACGGTAGACAGCAAACCAAGCAGCAGAGTGAAAACAGTGGAAGTTTCCAAGCATCTCAGGATAGGAACTGCAGAAGGAAGGAGAGATCAGATGTGGTACAGGAGGGTACAGGAGGCCTCTCAGGCCACCTGCAATCGCACAGTCCCTCTTCACCCCCAGAATGGGTCACCAACCCCTCTCCAAAAAGTGTGTCTGTTCTACCTCTCCTACAGCACAAGATCCTGTTCACCCACACACACCTTCACAGCTGCTGTCAAACAGGTAGCAAAGCACAGAAGGCTCCTGTGGCTGCAGAGCAGCAGAAAGGACCAGGCCAGACCCAACTGAGGAGCAGACTGGTTATTCCTGACACTGGTGAAAGCTGGGAAGAGGTAGGCACGACTGCTGCTACTGGGAGAAACTGCTCTTAGCTGTGGCATCAACAACCCATAGCTGTCAGTGGGAGGAGGACCAGGAACTCGAGCAGAGGGCAGGTTATCCAAACACATTCCTGCTCTTCTAGCAAGGTAGTCAAGGCAGTCATGGGGCAGGGAGCTTTTTTTTTTGGGGGGGGGGGGGGGGGGACGTTAGATACAGACGTCAGCAGCGTGCAGCCCTGGGCAACCGCCTGCTTTAGGCATGCCTAAGACCAGCTTTGTGGCAAGAGAAGATCAGTTCAGCAACAAAGCAGCATCAGCCAGCGTAACAGGCTACCGAGCTGGATGGCTGCCTAATTGTTATCAAGTTTTTGAAAGCAAGTCAACAAACATCCCTTCAGCTGTTTCGCCTCATACTCCATTGATACCCTTCCTCTGAGATTGTATTCGTTTGGCGATCAGTGCACGGAGAAGGTCACTACTGGTATTTAACTTATCATTTAACAACGGAAGTTTGCAAATAGGATCGCGGCTATTTAAAGATAACAACTGCCATAACTAAGCCGCGCCGGAGTTTCGGCGCTCCGCACGAACGCACCCGCATCTGCCAAGGCTGCGCTCCCGCAAGTCGCGGCGTCACCCGCCGCGCGGAGGAAGGGCCCCAGCGACAGCGCCGGCGCGGGGCGGGCGGGCAGCGCGGTGGGGGCAGCAGGCCCTGGCGGCGCCCTGGGGAGGGAACCGGGCAGCGCCCGCCAGGGCCCCTGAAACCAACCCAGCGACCGCGCCGAGCCCCGCCGCCGGGAAATCTAATTACTCACGTCGCGGGCGGCAGAGCCGGGCCGGGGCCGGCCGGGCGCGGCGCGGCCCCCGCTCTTACCTGGGGGGCCGAGAAGGCGGCGGCGGCGGGCGGCGGCGGGCCGTGGGGCCGACTCTCCTCCTCCTCGGGGGAGTCGTCCAGCAGAACTTTGCTGCTCTTGTTGAGCTTCCACATGGCGGGCGCGGGGGCGGCGGCCTCGCCTCGCTTCTTCCTGGCGGCCGGAGGGGCGAGGCGGGAGCGGGCGCTGCCTCCGCGGCCCCCGGCCGGGCGGCGCGGCGCGGCTGTCAACCCGCCGGGCTGCCGCGGCGGCAGGCGGGGAGGAGCGCAGCCCGCCCACCCCCCGCGCCGCGGCTGAGAGCGGCTGGGCGAGGAGGGTCCCGCCCGCGGCCGGCGACTGCGGCAAGGCGGCCCGGGGGGCGGGCGGCGGGCGGCGCCGCCGCCCCCCCGCTGTCCCTCCTCACCTGCGGCCGCTCCCCGCCGCCGCAGCCGCCGCCGCCATGTTTGCGGCGGGCGGAGGGAGCGGGCTTTCCCGTCGCCGCGGCAACCGGCGCGGCGCCCGCCGGCCTCTGACAGCGCGCCGGGCCTGCCGCCGCCGGGCCGCGGGGCCGCAGGCGCCTCTCCCCCACGGCACGCAGGCTGCCGCGGCGCCCGGCCGTGCCACGCTCCGGCGCTGCCCGCGGTGCCACCGCTGCTCCCCTCGGGGGACGCGCCCCGCGTCGCCTCGGGCGTTAGCGCGCTCCGCGCCCGCAGCACAGCCCCGAGGGCCGCCCGGGCTCCGGGCCTTACTGCGTGTCGCCAGCACGCGGAGCGGCCCCCGGGCAGCCAGGCCCGTCCCCTGCCCGCACACGCGTCCCCGCTGTGTCCCTCGCACCCCGTGCAGGCCGCCCGCCGTCTGCCCTCGCGGCTCGGCAACATGCAGGATAGAAAGGCCTGACACATCCAGCCAGCGAGCCACGACCCGGGTGCGGTAACTGCCTGTTCGACGGCACTTAGGCGTGAAGGCTGACCAACCGCGCCTGGATCTAACACCCCACCTACCAGCTGCGAGTTCCTGCACTTCTTATTTTGTTTTCAAACAGATGCTAGCATGCTTCTCCATAAAAATGCTCACCCAGGCGCTTGTTTTTCCATTATTTTCCACTCTGAGTTAGGGTTGGATGTCCAAAGAACCATGAAAATATTCTAGGGAGCTGCTTTGGGTTGTACCAGTTGCTTAACATTACTTCAGTTTTTCTAGTGGAAGGCCGTAACCTTGCACTCCCTCATGTGTATCACGGAGAGACTTGCAAGTCTTTCCGTAACTACCCGATCTCTTTGGGGGCACAGCAGCAGTGGTTAGGCAACTGCAGTGCTTTGCTTCACTTGCTTTCAGCTGCAGTGCACTCCTACCTGTTCAGCTGGAAAAATGTTCATCTTAGCGGTGGAATGCCGAATCTTCAGGGCCTGTTAGTCCACGTGCCATGCATGGATAAGGGGAGTTAGTTTAACCCAGTATCAAGAGTATAGGAACACCCACTGAGTCAAAGTTTACCATTAAATAACAGTACATTTCTGTCACAGAACAAAGTATCCATAACAACTGACACTCTAACCTTAGAGGCATCATCCTTTTAACTATAATCTCACTTCTGTACTGATTATAGATTTTTGAACTGGTTTAGGAATGTTGTGTAATGTTGTGTACCTAACTATAATTTACTGCCTAACTGCACAAAAGACACATTCACTTGCCTTTAACCTGAAGTCATAGAATTTACATCAGTGCAGTTTTAGCCCTCTGTGTTCAGAAGGAACTTAGCAAAATAATATTCATATGCCCAAAGCATGTACACAAGTGTTTGAAGGACTGGAAAAGCTTTTAGTTTTGGAATACATTTCTAAACAAAATATTCTTTATCTCATTTTCAATCCTTTCTCTTACAAGACCAAAAACTACTCAAAAGTGAACCACAGAATTCCATTTCACATCTTGCGTTAATATTAACCAAACCTCAAGAGAGTAGGAGACAAAACACATTCTCAATTATTAAAGGCAGATCAGATTTATCATGAGTTTCCTCTAGAAGGACAGGTCAATTTTTAACTAGTTCTTTAACCTCTCGCTCCTTGTTCAGATTTAAACACAAAAATATTCAGTAGGCAGAGCTGAATATTTCTAGTTTACATTGACTCCTGTTTCAGTAAATGTAAGTACTAAGTACGCATTTTAAATTATTTGATTTGACTTTTGTATTTGGACTCTTAAAAAGATTAAATAAGTTTTTATCACTGTATGACCCTACTATATTAATCTATTGCCTTTCTTATACTATTTTGCTTACCCTCCTTTGAAACATCAGGTCTATCAGTATGCTTAAATCTGGCAAATGCTTATGCATGTGTTCAGTTTTGGTCTCGTGAAGAAATGCAGTCATCATTCCCAATACAGCTATGCACAAAAATTAATATTAACCACTTGCCTTTTTTTGTTTAGCTTTCTTAATATTAAGCTTTTGGACATTGATGTGAAATCTTGACTTTACTTAGGTCACTGAAAATAGGTCCAGTTGACCTCAGAGGGCTCAGGATTTCACTCCAGATTTTCTATTTGCCCTTTGAGATGCCAAGGCATGGTTGGGCACTGTTTTGTAATTTTAAAAGAATTCTATTTTTTGTCAATCTGTTCAATAGACTTCATGCTTGCAAACTTATTATTTCCTTTTAAAAATAATTATATAAATCTAATCAAATGAATTTTCCAGATTAGGAAGTTGACATCCACAAATTGGAAAGTCCTGGGATGAAAAAGAATGCAAAACACTTGAATATAAAGTTTCTTCCTTTAGGCAACTACTTGTGATCTTTCCTTAAGCTGTGTGGAGGGGAAGGGTGTGAAATCCTGTCAGGAGGGGTGTGAGAGTCTCCTTGAATAGTATTTAAAATGTTTTGAACATTTTTATAAATATCATTATGAGGAAAAGTTGATGATTTCACTTCAGAACACCAACCCTGTCTCCCTTAAGCACACAAAACAGAATAGGAAAAAAAGAGAAGTAACCAAAAATACAGCCTTTGTCTCTAACTCTTATGGAAGACTGAGCTGTTTTGAAAGAAAAGCCAGACAACATGGTTTTAGCAGTCACTTCATGACCTGGCAAAAAATTATGCTACTGAAAAATTGCTTCTCATTTGCTCTTTTAATCCAGGCTCTCACCCAGTGTTGAAAAGGGTGGAGTTCTTTTGGCCAAACAAACCAGACTTTCAGGAGACAGAAAGCTAAAATGAGAAAGGTAAGAAAGAGCAGTAAGGAGAAGGCCTCCAATGTCATACTGCCTAACCGCATGACGACTTACAGCCTTTTTAGACTTTTTCGCATAACTCTACTTCAGCGACCCCAGGCTGGCAGCTCTTTGGGTGTTGCTGTGCTCTCAGATACCTGCGCCCTGCTTTCAAGTATTGTATTTGCCATAGTAGCTCTCAGGGTTTGTCTTTGAAATCCCTGTTGCTATGCATGACATAGCTCACTTATCTGTGCCACAACTGACATCTTATATGAGGGGCTTTATCACTCTTCAATTTCCAAACTAATGTTGCTGTAGCAGCATGTTCTGAAAAGTGCGTGAACCGTGAGAACGTGAACTGGAAAGTGCATTCTGCTGCTCTAAGTAAGAAGCAACAAGAAGCGTGGAGACAGCAAGGCCCATTGCATAAGAGACCACAAATCCACTTCTGATGCCACCACTGACCATGTCTCAGCTTCACTTAGGCATTCAGAGTGCTTAACCAAATTGTTGGAGACTATTGCCACTGAGATAAGGTTCACCACTTCCCAGCAATGTGAGGCATGCATCACAAGTGTTAAGAAACATCCTTCTCCTCCTGCAGTGGCCTATTGTTAGTCATTTTATGGTCAAAACTGTCTCCATGGCCCTCTGCCAGAAAATAGCACAGGCGCTGAAGTATCCGTATATCCCTTCCTGTATTCCTATCCCAGTGTAGAAACAAGTGTTTTTCACTTTCTGGAAGCTGATAGTGCCAGAGTCCCAGGCTGGAATTCATCTCATGTAATTTTAAACACCTAAAAGTTAGATGTCTCATTTAGTTTCTCTTTATAATCAGTGGAGAGAAATACTGTCTGGACTTTTTTCATCTTACCTATCTTAGATGTTTACTCTAGGCTGTACTGTATCTAGCTACAACCATACCAGAACTCATGAGAATAAGCAATGCCAATGTTACTTTCCCAGAACTGTAGAAGGGAAGACAAATTCAGCAGCTATCAATAAATGGAGTTCAGGGATAGCAAGACTTTATTCTTCATTTTCCCCCCATACACTTTCTAGCAGTTCTGCAACAATATTTTAAGCTAAAACATATGTAATATTTATCAGAGAATGCATATTGTGTGATATGATCCAAAGTTTTTGTATGAATTCTGGATGACTACAGTACATGAGTTCTGCAAGTCATCACAATGTCCGAGATTATTTGAATGAAATCTGTATATTTCACCTTCCTATACACATGCATAAGTCATATTTATTACTGAAAAGATATTCTAGAGCAATTTGAAGAAGGTTGCATTTTTAGGTTTTTTTGGAAAGCTGTTTGTGACTTGGGATACATCTTAGTCAATGTGGCCCTTTGTCCAAAGAAAATGTGAGGGGGAGAAAAGCCAAATAACTACTGAAAAATCCACTTATTAAAAAAAATAACAGCTATCTGAATCGACTGGAAATCAGTTCAAGAAATACCAGAAGTCACAGAGGAAGCAGCTTTAGTGCATGCAAATGCATGCTAAATTAATTTATACTCTGTCATTACAATTTATTATATGGATTTTATGTCCCCAGGGATGACATAGCAAAAACAGAAGACAGCCAGAGCTGATGGCAAAGATTGTTAGACATGGAAAAATATTCTTATGGAGATGATTAATACTACTCTTTAAAGCAGAAATGAGTAAGAGGAAATGAAATACATGTATACAAAAAATACCGAAAAGGTAGACTAATAGAATTGCCTCTTCTCACCATAGATAAACAAGGAGACATCCATTAGATTGAAAGACAATACCTTTATAACAGATAAAATAAATATTTTTCAACTGTGTAACTGCACACTGTGTGAACCGATTTCCAAAGAATGTCATTGAGGCAGGATTCAAGAAATGGGAAGTTTATGACAATAACAAGAACATTAAATAACACAAGTAGAAACCAAAAAAGCTAGCATGCTGTAAAAACCTCAGATTTAAGGGAATATAATAACATCTAGATTGTGAAAATTAGTTAGAAAGTTTTCTTATGAGAGCTTATTCCATTATTTCCTACTTCAGGATTTCTTGCTGTAGTATATATCAATTGGTAGGGATTGCTAATGGAAATAAGACATTAGACTGATGTAGCATACCACTGACCTAACCTCAAATGGCATGTCTGTTCTTGCATTCCTATTCTTTTTCACAAGTCTTCTTCATCAAAATTTCTTCGAAGGCATGAAGGAGTTAAGATACAATGATCTGAAGCAGTGCTGTTCATTGTCATACTACATTGGAGAGAAGGTTCACTCAACATATTGAAAGTGCTAAAATTTAATTGTCTGTAAGAAACAAATATCTTAATTTTGAGTGGGTGCAGTTCACCATTTTTATTAAAGATATGTTGTATTTTGTATTATATTGGTCAGAAATAGATTTGCAAGAAATCTAGCACGCTTACATTTTGAATTATTTAGCATAAATCACAGTATCAAAAAGTATCAAAAGCCAATGAGAATGAAAAATTACAAGACTAACTCTTGAGATATCAAAACCACAGGACACAATGCTCATGAGAGAAATTACCCAGACTCACACAAGAATATCAAGCATAGTCAAACATGCATCATCATCATCATCTCGACTACTCAGACAACAAGTTTGCAATACGAGGATTAAAGAGCACAGCTAAAAGAAACCTTCCCAAAGCTTTATTTAAGTCACAGGAAAACTCCTTTGGTTGCCAATTCAGGCCTACTCTGCCTGGTGAACTGCTGATCTCAGCCTGTCTTTTCATTGATGTATCAGTGCTCAGAACAGGCAAAGCACTTTTACTGCAAATATGGCTTTTTGTTGCACAATACCACCACTATCTGAGTGAAACAAGGCATATTGAAGAAAGGAGTCTGATCTGCCAAGACACAGCTGACTGCTGGCAAAGCTATGGCGGTGATGAACAACATCTCTGCACTATGGGGCTATTCCAAGCTATGGCAGAAATGGCCTCAGTTGTCTATGGAGAGCAAATTTTCACCCAGAATTTTGCTCCAAATCTACAGCACAGGGATTCTAAAGAGCATAAACCTCACCTCCAAGCTCAGCTCTCCTTGCTCAGACCATTTTAAGACCAGTTCTCACAAATAAATCTGAAAAGACAGACTCAACAAAGTGATTGGCAAAGAGTAATACTCCAGGAACGTGTCAGCCCAACACGTCTTCTGCAGATTGACATCAGCAGTGGAGAGAAAACAAAGGAAACTACCCATCTTGAAGGGAAACTCTCAAGGCACTGGCCTGACTCTCCTGAGGCCAATTATTCTGCAAGTGTTTCTCAGTGATGCAGTGAGCACATGAGCCCTCACTAGACCATGCAGGCAGGTGCTAAACAGTTTTAATTAAGTCCTGTTGAAGCCATGTTCACTGTCATCCTCCCTTTCAGAGCCAGGTGCTAGCCCAGCTGTATCCAAACTTTCAAGCCCTCTGAGAAGAATAAATAGTTAGAAGAAAAGAAATTGAGGAGAACAAAACCCAATTCCAGGGGACAAGAAATGGAAAAGGGAAGGTGTGTGTGGGTCACAGGCTCAAAAATAAGTTGAGAGGCACTGGAGGTGCATACTGAGCAGAGCACCCTGAGACAGCATCCATCATTCCTGGAAAGTGTCCAGGGAAGCAGTAGATGCAGCACAGCAATTCTCTCTCTGTTGATGTGAAAAGATGAGGGACTGGAAGCAGGTGATACCAGGCAGGGTCCTCTCCAGTTGAGTTTGCTTCTTCTAGTGGCATGAATGGCCAGTTTGGCCAGGACTAGGAGGAGACTGATGAATACATCATATGTTTAGTGCCCATTAGATTACAAACAGCTTAAGTAATGATTAATGAAAATGTGTTTGAAGAGTAAGTATTCTTTAATCTAGACAGGACTGAAATGACTGTTCTGCATCAAGAGAGCCTGCTTTGTTTATATTTCATATGTGATTTAATGCAGATTTTTTGTTTATTTGTAACATCATTCTTTCCAGACTTTTAAAATCTTCTTTATTTGTTATACTTGTAATGGGCTTCTGATACGAGAAAACAAATTATATACTTCCTTTATAGAGCTGCTTCAATACAATTATCAGAAGTACTCACTCATATATTAGTGAATTCATCCTAACAACGTATTTCTTAAATAATACTTTCAATGGCTGGAAGCTGCATCTTACCTTTTTTGCTTCTTGTTCAAAGTTTGCTATTACTGGAATCAAACAATAAATTATGATTAATAATAGTGTTATATTTGCTGGAAGTCAAAATACAGATATTTTTCTAGCAGGCTTTCTCAAATCACTTACTAACCAAACACCAGTTTTATGACTTTGCATTCTGTTGTTTAGCAACTAGCCCACTTTCTTTTCCAATACCATATCTACACTAGCAAATGTTGTTGCTAGTATAGTAACTGCCAAGTATTGTAACTGCAACTACTATAACTGCCAAAAGTACTCATAGATTGTATATCCATAAATAAATTTCTTTAAGATAACAAAACTCCAACTGTTCTCACCTGAGCCATACAACCTCCCCAAACAGATAGAAGCCTTCATCCAAGCTACAGCATAACAGGAGCATAGATAGACCTTGCCTCATTTATGTTCTTCCTAACAGTCTTCCAGTTCCACTGTGGCCTGTTGCCTCGAAGCAGTTGTCCAGTTTGGCCTTCTAAAGCTCTAGGCTCAATGTGATCCTATAGCAATTATGAAACCTTCATATTTGAGAAACACTTGGTAGTTTTTTCCTCTGCAAGCCCAGATTGCAGGCAGGCAGACATTACCTCCCATAAATTGAAAAGATACTTAAACAGCATGCTTCTGCCTGGAAAGAAACAGTATGAATCTCGTCACCATGTGGAGAACGGAAAGTTTAAGCTTATTTATGGTGCAACTGTAGGAATGAGTATGTTTATCAGTAAATCGGAAGAGATGCAAACCCAAGGAATGAGAGGCAATGTTGCTAAAAGCGAAACATCGTTCTGGACCAGTAAAGGGATATTTGCATTAGTAACACGATGGGAAAGATAATGTGGGGCAATGATACCAAAAAAATCTGGTCGTAGTTCTATGGGTGGACCAATGGCACCCACTGCAAAAAGCCCTGCAGCATATTGGCAGAGGAAGGCACCATGCCTCCCGGAGCAGCCCTACAGTTTCCACTGTCATCTGCTCACTGCAAGAGTGCTCAGCGCTCAGGTATGTATTTACTCTAGCAGCATTGTAAAGACTTTCATAAGATGACAAAACTTACTATAACTTAACTTTTTATTGCTTGCACAGGACAGCTTTCCATATCATATCCATATGCATCTCATACTGCTACGCATTCTCAACTCTTATTGTCATTAGGAGAAGAGGTGGGCACAGTCCCTTGCCGCTTTAAACATTCAATAGCTGATAGTCTATGAGTATGAGGAAGCGAGTGCAATACTGAGTCCAGAATCCAAAAAATATGTTCAATCTCTAATTTATGGAAGTATAGAATTGTTCATACTACAAAAGTATTTTATGAAAGTATAGAATTTTAGTTAAACAAAAGAATGCAATAAGAAAAAATACAAATGTATTGAGAAAATAGAAGTTTGAAGGGAACTGGAAAATGATGCGTAATGCTAGCTAGGCAACAAAACTGGGGCAACTGTGTGACGGATAGATTATAAATCACAAAATTATACCCTATAATCTCCATAGAATTTTGTAGCATGAGACATGAGGCCAGAATAAGACCACATGTGGGCCTTGTATTCAGAATTAATCATTTAAATTAATTTTGCCTACTACGCTTCAGAAGACTTTGAAAACTAGATTGAATTATATTTGGTCCTCATATGTACAGCCTTACAATTAAATTGACCTTGATTTGATTTAGTTTACTTCATTTCCAAAGTAAAGTATGCAAATTAAATTAGGGGTGCTTTAATTCTGAACCAGTGTCCACACAAGATTAAAGGGAGTTTGATTAATACACTTCAAAGTCACACCTGTAGTTAATTCAGATATTTCCTTGAATGTTTCTACATGATCAAGGCTACTGTGACACACAAGTGTGGGAAACCCTGTTGTAGTCTTGGATAATGACAGAGTAAGGGAGACAACTATAAATGTTTCTGCAGAAGTCATTACCCAGTTTTGGTTATTAATTAATTTTCTAATAACATATGCAGGAGTCAGTGGAATTTTTCTAAATTTGCCTAGAGTATGTGCCATTCCTATTAATTTTTTTCTCATTCTAATGAATTAGCATGAAAAAGTATGTTCCCATATACAGGCTGATGATGCAAGATAGAGTTTCTTTTTATATCCATGCTTAGACCAACTTGCTGAAATCTTGGGCACATTGAAATGGGTGATGAAAGTTTTCTCTGGCTTTAGCAGAGGTGTGCTTTAATTCAAAATAATGATACACAAAAGAGGAAGAAAAACCCACATACATGCACTGAACTGTAGGGACAGCAATTTAATCTAAATAGGTATGTTAGCGGATTAGTTCTTGGTAAGGCTTTTCTCTATGGACAGATCAAGAGGTTTTAATTGGAGGTTTCCTAATCTGTTAATAAAAAATTATAATAATAAATCATCCAAGTAGTTTTACCATTCCTTATACCTTTGAGAACAATATTAAAAATGAGCTTTTGCTACCCAGCTGGAGTTCACAAGAGAAAGATTTACTTTTGAACTGCTTCAAAAACTATTTGGAAGAGTGATTTTTTTTTCGCTCTCCCCCTTGATCATAGTAGCAACATCAGATCATAATAGGAAAGGAGACATGGCGTTTGCCCCAAATCCCCCAGCAGAGCTTTACTTAAACAATTCTGAATGAATGACTGAAATGACAAATACAGATTTCAGTGGATGTTGGAGCAGGGCCTTACATTCTATTTTGGTAAAAATTTAGATTATTTGCAGTAATGTCCACCCAAACAGTTCAAACTACTCTTCAGCTGCAGAGGAGCCTGTCCAAACACCGAAGAACCTCTTACCTACTTATGAGTTCCAAAGCTTGAGCTGTAACCCTTGAAAACACAGGATCGTCATCATGGCAAATTTGGGTTCTAGATAGAGCTGTAGACATAAGAAGTAGTCAGGATTAGTGTTCTAAGCAGAAGCATCTCCTAATCATGACATTTTCAGGAAAATTAGTCTTGGAGACAAGCTCATGCCATCAATTCTGCCAAATTTCTATACGCTCCACACAATCGTGTAGATACCTAAACTTAGGAAATCAAGTTAGCAGTTTATATGGCTGAGTCTTTGCAGATTTGCCAGTCTCTCACTTTGCCTTCACTGACAATAGTTTTCTCATCATTTAACGAGTCTAAAAACAGAGCCCAGGAGTGCAAAGTGCTTCCAAAATCATAAGGTCTTGAACAGTCAGTTGCTATTCATCACTGTTCTCTTTACGCTAGCAAGTAAATCCAGTGCAGATCACTAAGGAAACAAGAAGCTTGCTAACTTTATAATTTTCTTAGAATATCTCCAGTGAGACATAGATCTACAATAATCTAGAGTTTCCACTTTTTAGAGCACTTACAATTTTAGCTCTATATAAATTTTTCCCAGGTGTTCACTAGTACACATGACAGAAAAGTCCACTGTAAAGCAGATATAGGTGAAATAGCTACTTTCTAAAGGCTAACACTGTTGTCTCTGTGTGCATGTGTGTTACCCTTAATGTAGGTCAGGTAGAAGAGACTACATCCCTCATGTTTGGGGATAAGGGAGTATAATGCTTGCTTCTGCCACAAGGGGTTTATTCCACTCTAGGAATTCAGTTTAAACTAAAGCTAGGGAGATTTATGCCAGCTGAGAATTTGCTTATGCTTAAGAAGCTTATTTTGATTTGGAGAGTTCAGAGATTTTAGCAAAGGCTTCAATTAGAAGACTTTATCTTCTTTAGGGAAAATTTTATAGTAGTACTTACTTCTCATAAGAATTTTGTAACTTAAATTTACATAGTTTTTATTTATATTTAAATAATTTTATTTAATTTTTGTTAATAGAATTTTCCCTTCCTTTTTTTCATGAGTCTACAGCATATATTCACATATGGTAATTGTATTGTAAAATCACTAGCTACTTTGAAATTCCATTGTATCTTTCTCCTGGCTTTAGTAGTCTAAAACTTTGCATATGTCCCTTTTCTTTTAAAATCATGATAATTTGCTACCTAGTGTAGTTTTTCATTTGGCTCAAGAACTTACATTTCCTGTTATGAACAAAAAATGTAAAACAAAACTATCAGTTTCATAGTTTGAACTATCAAGGTTGAGAAATTTGTATGCTTCAGGAGAAGTGTAGATAAATATCAAATCTAGTAAGCTTACATTTGCTATGAGGACAATTGTTTAGATTTGTCTTTGTAAATAGTTCTGCGTCATCTGCTATAGCCTTGTATAGAGCTGTGATATTATAATCCTGCTTCTGCAAACATGTTTTTAAATCTTCATGTTAAATCTGACAATTGGTCTGTTGATCCTGAAGCAGCCATTATGTGTGCGTGCATAGTCAGTCATCATACATTTCACTCTTAAGAAAAGTAAAGTTTCCATTGAATTACAAAGTAAATAACATCTAGTTTATCCATACTGTGCAAGGCTTCTGGATGAGTTCAGCAGTGTAGGAGCCTGCAGTTGATCAGTTCTTCCACTGCCTTTGAAGGCAAATACTGAAATATTTCAGATGGTGTAGGATAACTCAGCTATCAAGCCACCAAATTCATCAATTTATACATGATAGATCTAAACACTCCTGTTTTGTTTTCTCATCCAAGAAAGGCTTGGCCTCTTAATATAACAATGCATCTTTCTTGTGTAAGCTGATGAAGCCATTTCGGAAGCAATGGACCTCATCCAAGTGACCTTGATTGGGAGCTGGGTACCCGTTGTCCAGCTAAATCCCAGATTACCATCCAGGCAGCCTGTTTTACATACTGTTTAAAAAAAGCAACAGACTCCCTAAGTGCCAGGCCTAGAATTTGCTTGCACAGCTGCAGCAGACTTCCCCCAGGCGCAGCAGCGCCTGGCTTGGGAGAGAGGGAAGACTGGTGCCTGCCTGACCTCCACTGCAGTCTGGTATTAGGAAGAAAACCATCTTAATTCTGCTAAGCTCCCTCAAAAAGGTTTTGGTTGTCTGGCCCACATTCGGTCTTTCTGGGCTGCACTGAAGCAACAAGGACGAGATCATCTCCTATTTACATGGTAGACTAATGGCCGATGTATTTCCCAGGAAATCAAGCCTGGGCTCTGTGGAGGCAGGACACACCCCTCCAGCCAGGGGAGTGTTTCTGCTGCTGGGACACTGGGGCATCCATGGGGAATTCCCTTCAGCGCTCCTGCCAAGCAGGCCGTAGCATAGTCCAGAGCAGGGGAGCCTGGTGCCCTGGAGAAGATCAGAAAGGGAGGACTCTGGCAATCAGGTGGTTTCCTAAAAGCTGGAAGGGAATATTCCTAAGGGACACCCCTTCAGGACTTTTTCTCAGCTGCTCAGAGTCTAATGCAAAGCACAGATATATTCCAGAAAGCAGGTCTGGAACCCTAATTCTCTTCTCTCCCATTATTATGAAGCAACTTTTCCCAGAGAAATGTGAAGGGGAAGTGATCCTTGCATTTCCATGGACACACAGATGACGGCTGACTCTGGCCTTTACAGGAGAGCTCTCCTTGTATTTTTCCACTAGCATCCTGTGAACAAATGCAATATGATACAATGTTATATAGAGAGAACTACCTACCCAAAGAGTAACAGAGAGACTATTTAACCATGCAGCTACTGTAAAAAAGGTTTTGCTCAGGGTGTTTACAAACACACCTCCAAGAAATCTGCTACCGCACACACTGACAAGGGGTAGATGACTCAACAGGGAGATCCAATGGTGGTACATCCATTCCTGCTTTGTGCAGTTGGCAGTGCTCACATCCAAATCCACCGCCAGCTTTCCTCATGCTACTGAACAAACCCCACCAAAGGAGCAGGACTTCAGCCCACAGAAATGAGGAATTTTTTCAGTGACTCCTCTGTAGACCTCCATCTGCTGCTTAGCAGAGGTAATGCAGCCTCTGTCTTATCCATCACTGCAACAGAAGATAAGAATTATATTATAGCATGGGTACCTGAATATATAAAATGTTACATATTTCTCTTTAAATGCCTGAATCTGATGGTCTGGAATGCTCTGGAAGCATTTAATTTTATTCTGTAATTTTAAAAAGCTTGGCCATTACAATTATGTTTGAGAATAAGTACAACAAGGCAAACAAAACAAAAGTTTTTAATCTAATTACATGAAAGTTCAAAGAAACTCAGCTTGTCAGATGTATATGGAGATTTTCTCCATTAAACAAGCCCACAGGGAAATGCCTGAGTAAACAGAATTACGCTTGCACGTAAATCAATAGATCTAGTCAATAAAAATAGCCATCCTAGTTCTGATCCCATCCATGAAAAAAGTCGCTGTTGTTTCTCCTGAGGGACTGTGGAAAAAATAATATAACATTACTAAAGCCTAGCTTTTGCCTTCCAGTACAATCCCAAGCAGGGGTTATAATGCAATGACAGGAGTCAGAGAATAGTCCAGAGAGGCCTCATATCCACAAGATACTTCTTTCTTGATTATTTCACTATCTGAAGGCAGGCGAAGTTAGAAATGTTCCATGGTCTTAGAAGGGGAGCACCGTGTGTAAACTGCAAATGCCACGGGAGAGTAATTTAGATGGTGAATACCCTTTACCCATACTGGCACGTAGTTGCCTTTCTGAAAGGTTATTCCCTAGTACTACTAGAGATGTAAATTATCTGATGAATTACATTCTAGAAATGCAGTATAGTCTAAATGAATTTTGGTTCCTTTTGGTCCCACAGCCCAAGTGATTGTATAGGGGAATTCCTAGTTGTTCCAATAGAATAATATCACACTAGGTACACTGGCAGTTCTCTTCATGTAGACATTATTCCTGAAGCACCGTAAGTTGAATCAGCAATAAAATATTCCCTTTATTGAAGGATAACAGTGTCCATTTTTACCAGTTTTACTAGTGAAAAACAGTAGCTTTGCCAGTAAAATTCCTCCCATTGATAAAATGATATATGGCATTTTAGTCAAGTGCAAAGGCTAATGGGGCAGTGCACCATACACAGCACCAATGTATAGTACTAGGGACAGCTGAGATCTGTAAGTAAATAATGTTATTAAATGCATAAGTATTCCAAGAAATAGTGTTGTACTATGTCTTACTGTAATATTTATCTCCTCGAATATGGAAGTGAGTGTTTTAACTCACTTTTACAGGGAAAATGATTTACAGTGCCTTTAAAAAAATGTGGTTTCTTACAACCTGAAGATGTTCTTCATCAATGGTGAACATTCATATTCTACACTTTCTTGCTGATACTTTTGATTTTTAATGTGATCAGTAATGGTTCTTTATAAATTATAATGTGAAAAAAGAATACTTCAAGATAGCACTGCATTTACATCTCAGGCAAAAGACATATCAGCACAACACACATGCTATGAAATCAGAAATAGCAGAATCTCTTATGGTTATTTAGTGCAAGCAGAAAGCAAACTCTTTTGTAGTATTTGCTCTTCAGGTAGTGAATATTCGTGCAGTTGGAGGTGTTCTATGAAACATGACCCCATAGTAAAGTTAATTTCTCTTACCCTATTGCAATGGTTAATAGCTATTTCATTTTAAGCTACTGCATTTCTAGAATTCTAAAGCATAAGTCTTAGCACTGCCACTGGTCATGGGGATGTTACCAGGTGGCTGCAATAAGACATTCAAGTCCTTTAGGGAGGTTATATCTTGAAGCTAACATATTGTGAATAAAAACTGCAATGAAGCTTAGTGTGTTCTGATTGAACTGGCATTGATGAAGCAATTTGGGCTGGTAATAATTTAACTTCTGATAAAGAAACACAGAGAAGTATCTATAAGTGCTGTTAAGGTTGTGACAAAAGCTGTAGAAAGCAAAGAAGTTCAAGATAAATTTTATATTCAGTTCAAAATTGCCTAATGTGTGTTACAAAGTGGCTAGCATCATTCACTGAGCTAGAAATTTTGCTATATCCGAATATATAGCAAAGCAGTGTAGGAATGTCAAATTTGTAGATCCTAAAGCTTAGCATGGTCCAATTTTTACTTAAATGTCAATCTGTGTAGGGAATGACTTGGATTGATAGTGGAAGAAAGTCTCATTTAAAAAAATTCCCAGATGAGTCATTCTTTTTTTTCTTCTTCCCTGCAGGATTGCTTAGTTAGTAAAACCACATTTTTCTGGTGATATGAGCTGCCACATCACTCTGTTTGTTGTTTTCCTCCTACAAATAGTAGAAGAACAGAGATTGTGTCTCTTCCAAAAGTTCATTGGGCTATGTCAACACAACAGAGCCTCTGACCTCTGCGGTTTCGTAGGGGACCTGAGCTGCATTTCAATACTGTAACCAAGCAAAACAAGAGCACACACCAGTCTCGCCTTCCCCCTGCATTGGTTTCCACAGAAAGGAAGCCCTAAACCTTCAGGCTGTAAGAAAGCCACGACATGCCCTGTGCCAGCTCCCAGCCTTGTCCCAGTAGGACAAGGGGGTACCAGGTCCCTACAGTGTATGAAGAACACCAAGCAGTACACCTAGGCTTTAACAGACAAAGATGACTGCAAGATGAGTGGAAAAGAGGGGGGGAAGATTTGAAATAAAGGCAATTGAAGCCAAAACTAGAACAAAAGCAACACACTCAGATGCTCAGTATTATGCAGCACCTCATTCTACTCTCTACAATTCTACCTTGCCAAGCCAGAGTAACAGAATAATCTACATCTAATCTAATGTGGAAGAATAGATTAGATTTTGTTGAAGAATACTTGCTTTGGTCTTGGGAATGTGAGGAAGAAAGGAGACAGTAAACAAACATGAGAGAGCAAAAGGCTCAGATCACAAAAAGGGAATATGTAACATTTATTTATTTATGATTACTGAAGCTTTTTATCCACAGTTTAGGTTTTGTTTCTATTCTGTGCCTCTTGCCAAATCTTGGTTTGCTAACTTGTAAAACTGGTATGCTACTTATCTCACAGAAGCCCTCTGAATATAAATAGATGAGTTAGATTCCTCTCTAGTTCTACTTGGCTCGAACTTGCATGTGTTTTTTAAGATTCCTGAGTAAAAGTCACTGGAGAAATACAAAATAATGTTATTATTACTCTGAGCTTTAGTGAAGTCATGTATCATGGACCTGACATAATGGGAATAATTACAGTGACACACTTCAATCAAATTCTGCATTTCTCATGAGGGAAAAGTTTTGACTGAGAACTGCAGGATTTATCCATAACTGTTAGCATAAGGGTCATGTATTAAAGGACAAAAAAGAGCATGAGGAGGATGGAAAGACAGTATGTTAAGATCTAGATACTTAAAAAATCTGTGTTTAGACACCTAAACAGGATGGAATTTATAGCTGCTGAACAATTCCAGATGTCAGCAACTTCAAAGGATGCTGGGAATACTGCAGCCACCTAAGTACCAATAGAGAACTGGCCTGATATTTAACTATGGATTCAGAAACCTCGAACACGCAGTTTTAAAGATGCTGTTAGAAACCTTTGGATATTTGACAAACCAAAAAATCCCCCAAATCCTCTGCTAGTAGCTATTAGCCCTTTCCAAACTGGAAGATCTGTAGAACAGCTTTCAGTAAATACTAGTAAAAACATAAGAAAAACAGGTTTCTTCTCTTCTCTTTGGTGAAAAACTCCCTAAATCCATTTCTTTCAGATGAACAGTTGGCAATGCTCTTCCAGAAATATTAGCTGCCAGTGTAAAAATGTTGGGCCTGAGTCAGCAGTACCTAGCACACTGTAAATATTGAAGCTTGTGGAAAGAACTACAGTGTGGGAGTAACCTTTTATTCCTTTGTGCATACTTCTAGGCACTCCATGCCCTTTTTCACAGGTATAAGTGATTATACGTGAAGCAAAGAGCTGTCGGAGACTTTGGAGTAATGCTGGATGTGGAGGGAGAGCAGGTGGCTCCATGCTTTCCCACCAGTGGTTTAAAAGGTACCTTTAGCCACAGTGCTTGGGGTGGACACTAGGTGAGATTCATGTTTGCTCGACCCTGGGTATGACTGAGCGACGAAGCTCATCGACTAATGCAAAGGGGAGATTTTTCTGCACTAAAGGAATCCTATACTGCCCTAGGAACCACACCAGGGACAGAGCACGGTTAGTGGTACCTGCAGGCTGTGTCAGGCAGAGGTGCTTAAGTTTGCTTTAAGCAAATTTTCTTGTGTACAGCTAGTACGGAAGTCAGAATAGACTCCCCTAGGATTTATATGCCAATAAATAGGAAATACCTTTCTGCTTCACTTAGAGGTATGTCTGAGATTTGGCCCTTCTTTTCAAGGCTTAATAGTCTACTGAGAACAAAAGGAGCGGTAAGATGCTTGCTGTTTTCTCTTAGTGCCTGGTAGCTAGTGATTGTAGTAGATAATGCCACCTAAATAAGCATATTGTATCTCTCTACGCAGGCCACTGAATTAACAGCAGTAATAATACATCACATAACATTTATTTCCTGTCCACTCAATGAGGAAATGATAAGCATTTGTTGCATATTAAAATACCACAGTGGTATAAGCCAAGCCAAATGGATCACTAAATTATCCTGAACAGCGGTATAATGTATTCTTCTTGTGACATCAGATGCCCTTGGTTTTACTTCTATTTTTTTAATGTTTTTTTTGGTAGAGCTTACATCATTTCCCCCAAATTTAAAAACTGAAAGCAGAAAAAAGTATCATGCTTTTGTCAGTACGATTGTTTAAATCTCAAAAATGACACTCCTAACTAGCATTACAGTGGCACATTTTCTAATACAGGTCTGGACTTTTGTAGGCAACTGAGAAACAGCAGCTGTTGTAATCACATTAGCATTTCAGCTGTTCCACCTCAGGTATTCCCGCAGGAATAATAACTCATTTCCTTTGTGAAACCAACCAACAAACCAATTCTGGTCTATTTCAAGATATGCAAACGACAGACAAAATTTCAAAGTGAACATATGTTTGGTGACACAAACCAACCAGGTATCTTCAATGCTTCATTGCATAAAAAGTAAAAAAGTCAGTGGAGGTATTTAAGTATTTTGTATGTTAATTGCATTAAAGCCTGAAAGAACGCGCTACTTCAGTACAAAAGGTTCGATTACATGCAGGAACAGAAGAGAAAATACAGGGGTATTTTTACAAGGTAAACAGTTTTTCTTTTGTTTTAGAAAAGGCCCACAGGATATCCTCCAGGGAAAATCAAAGCCAGAGCTGTAAGAAAGTGCAGAGCAATGAGTATGGTTTTGCAGCAGGAAGAGGAAAGAAAAAAGATACATTCAGAGCATACTGATCATTAGTGCTGGACAGGATATAGCAAAACTTCTACAGTTAAAAAAAAAAAAAAGCACCTGTCCTTGTATTCCTGTTCTACAAGACCTCCTGAAGCCCCCTTCAACCACCTAGAGCTGTCCCTGTCCCCAAGGGACCAAGGAGACGTAGCGGAGCAGAGAGGCATGACATGCATCCCTACACAAGCTGCAGGGCATGGGGGATCATCGCCCATGTGGCAGCCGAGGGCAAGGCTCTGATTTCTCCTGCGCCCAAGGTGAGTGGCCCAACGGCAGCCTGGCCGGGTAGGGAAGAGGTTCTCCAAGCGTGGAGCCATTCCATGTGCTTTGAATAATTAAGGTGATGAAGCAGGGCTCTAAACACCAGAGATTAAAGCCCTGATCTGAAAGGAAGTAATAATCATCCCATCCACTTTATAGGAGCCTTTCCTCTCTCATTCCCCATGATATTAAGAAGAAAAAAAGTGCTTTTGTGACTAGGCAGATACCTTTTATTCTTCTGAAACCAATGGTTAAAAAAGCAAACATCCACACAATCTTTCATATTCATCAACTGCAAGACAGATTGCATGAAATACAATGGCTGGCCCTCTTCACAACGTCAGGCAATAATTGAGCCATATTTCAACACATAAACACACACTTAGATGCACTTTCTCAAGGTTCCCATTGTTTCTGTACCGTTTTGTCTTTGCACTATCACTAGATTGCTTTGGTAAATGCATTTAGTGTTAGGGAAACCCCAGCCTTATGGCTGTGTTACCATCACTGTGTTTTCCAAAATTAGCACTTCGTTATGCCTCATGTGAAATCCCCATGAAAAGATGGAAACCTGCAAGGGCAATGGACCGCGGAGGACAAAGCAGAAAGAGGAGTGTCAACAGTTTGGCAATGCAAGAGGTCACTGGGTGCTTGAGGGTCTGAGTCTTTTTGTTCACCCATGTATCCATGCTCACTGAGGCTTCTGGTATCCGCAGACCTTAGGATCAGATAGGGAGAACTAGGGCATATAAGCAAAAATGTTGAAGAAGAACCCTAATGCTTTTTTATTAAAATAAATGGGTTGTGTAATAGACCAGGAGGATTCTCTTTTGACAGATAGTATTATAATTCATGCAATAACAACAGTAAGGCATATGGTGTCCCATAGAATCACCTGGGGCCACTTTGGGTAGGTTTGTGAAGTAAAAATGCTTTTTTGCCCACTATCTCTAATATAGTTGAGCCTCTGCAGAAGTCTCAAATGAAAGTGAAACATTGTTTTAAAGTTACTCCAGAATAATTCTGAAGCATATATTTCCCTTTTAGTGATCCTACATTATAGAATATGACAACAACTGAAAAACAATTCTCCAGGAAAGATTCATGCAGACATCTATAAAAAGCAGTTTCTCTTCACAAAGGTAACAGTAACTGCACTGGGACAGACAGGTATATCTTTCTGCTGTCTGACACCACCAGTAGCTGTTCCTCAAAGGAGAAGTATTACAATATAGAGTAGTGTTTCTCCTAGTATACCTTTTATTTTAGCTCCTAGCAATCTCCTACTTTGTGAATTCAATAACCCTTGACAAAATGTCCTCCTACAAATTTGTCCAATAACGCCTTGAACCCAGCTATTCACCTGACTTTCACAACCTGTAGCAATACATTTTTACATTTCATTTTTGCAGTGTATGAAAAAGTGTTTTTTCTTCTTTTCTTATTTCAGAAATTTTGCCTGACAAATTGATTGTACGCCCTCTAATTCTTGTGTCCATGCTATTCATGGTTTCAAAGACTAAATACTATCAAACCTGGCATCTCTCATGTCTCTTTCAAGGTAACGAGCCATAGTGTCTTCAGATTATTTGCCTTCCATTCTTGCTTTCTGTGACCTTTTCATGACCACAGTCAGGTGTTGTCAGAGACATACGTCATCTCTGGTACAAGTCCTCATTCCACTATAAACTTTCTAAAGTGGAGAAGGAAAATAACATGCAATATGCAAGATGTAGCTACACCATGGGTTTCTATGCTGCCATAATATTCTCTGGTTTGTTCTCTAGTTGTTTCCTAACAAAGCCTAAATTTGCACTTTTGACTGGTATTTCAAGGCATTGATCCCACTGAGTCCTGTGGCTCCATTACCTCTTTTTAACTTTGCTGGCATAACCAAATAGTGAATGGAGAAGTGGTTCAAGGAACTGATCCAGCTAAAGAGAAACAAACAGAACAACCTTTATTAATGCCCTGTTTTCTGAGTAAACCCTCTAATCTGGCTTGCAGTGTCTACCCACAGACAGCCCCGTGTGAAGCTGGTGATGCTCTCCAAGCTGCTGGAGCCACAGCCGCAGTAGATTCTTCTGCTGTTCTCTGTAGACACTTTTTGCTCTTATCAGACTTCCATGCCATCAGCAAACATTCTTAGTTTCTTCACTTCAGATTGCAAAAGTTTAGCTATGTTTCAATTGGATTTGCTGCAATAAAGGTCCCAAGATGTTGCTGTTTGAATGGGAATCAGTCAGGCCCTTGTGAGAGCACGTGAACTGCTCAGAGAGCACTGCCTGACCTAAAGCTACTTGCTCATGTGGGTCCAGCTGTGGTTGGGCAGGTTGCTCTGCCTAGGGAATATCTCAGTGTCATCATATGCCATCAACCATTTACTCAGCTTAGTTCTGTCTGCCTGCATTCAGATATGCAAGAGGTCTAACTGACAAAAGAGGTAACATTTCTAGAAGAAAATGTCTAGAAATGCAGTTTCCCACAAAAATCTTCCTGAAAAATAAAAAAAAAGAGAAAGTAAGATGTATCTTATGTAACTACTTGCTTATCAAAACCACACTTTATTAATTTGTTCAAAAATGGTTAGTATGTTGTATATTGTAAATAACTGTGCTAGCAAATTCAAAATAGTTCTATATACCTTTCAGAAATCAATATATATTTATTTTGTATTGCAAAAATATACTTTGTATTGTATACTTAGCTATGAGGTATGTAAAAGTGCTTACATATATACTGTGCTTGTTAACATATGTCTGCAATAGGAAAATAACAGAAACACTAAAAATAGAAAGCATGACTCTTGTTGAATCACAGGCAGAAATGAAAGTTATAATTGTATATGTAAATAGATTGCAATTCAAACAGAGAGGAAAAAACTTGTATTTCTATAGAAAAAGCTAGGAAAGTGAACATGAATATCCTTTACACCTTCATTATACTGTAATAAATGCTCAAATAATTATCTCACTATTCAGTCTGAGAAAAAATGTTTCACATTAAAGTTTTATTTCAATTTTTCTTCAGATCTCTATGGCAGATGAGGGAAGAGAGTGGGAATGGGAAAGAAATACAATTTTTCTCTGAAAGCTTATCTGTTTCCAGACTCATAGATCTGTTTAGAACATTCCTCTGTACTGTTCTCTTAAAAAAAAATAAAGGAGACAAATGATAACAAAAAACCCCTGGAAAATGAAGATAAAAAGGCAACTGGTGAGAAGAAGATCCCATACCGAATTTTGACCTTACAAAAAGGAGTGCAGAAGATGAGTCCTTTACAAAGAAAAAATTTGCAAGTCCAGCAGGGGTATGGCGATGCATGGTTGAGAGTATCTTCCCAGTCGCTATTCTCAACCCCAGGCTTGCCAGTGCCACGATGCAAAGCTTGGCCGCCCTGACCCTGCCGGAAGACCTCAGATTGCCTGCCCTGAGGGCTCCTCTGTGCTTGGAAGTTCTCAAAAATAGCTATTCCAGAACATTATTTGGGCATATGTCCTCTCTGGATGCTCCTGTTTCAGAATAGGAGTGCTTTTTTGGACTGACTAAAAGCCATATTCAGAGCTAACTCAGTGACAGCGTGGCTGCACAAAGCCTGAAACCAAAATAGCTCTTCCAAAATAATGATTCTGGAATAATAATTATAGCTATCATTTTTGCATCAAATCCAATTATTCTAGAATACCTCTTTCAGGGTATTTGCACATGGAGAGGAGCCCTGAGCACTCTACCACCTGTGTTTTCCTCTGTCAAGTGAAGGAAAATCTTTTTGCCAAAGTCCTGGGAAATAAAATGAAAACCCTTTAAAATGCTGCTCTAGACTATAGTTATCTTGACAATAAATCCATCAAAGGTATCACACACTATTTTTGGTGCCTGAAGAAATGAATTCAGAGCTGTAGCTTATGTTGCTTCATTGAATTACTCACTGCTTCAAGCTTAAAGAAGGATGATTCATGGGCAATTAATGCCAAGGAAGAGAAATGGCACTTGGAATGCTGAAATAGTGCAGTAGTGCTTTCCTTTGACATTGTTATTCAGGTAGGTGTTTACAGGCTCTCACTGACAACAGGCACAAGGCTTTGGTACTCATGGGCTATCCTCACACAGCCTGCTTGTACCTTAGCTGGGGGCTCAAGATCTCCTATAAACCAGAATTTCTTGGTTGTGCGGATGGCGGTTAGCTCACGCCCTAGAGCAAGCCAGCTACCTTGTGCTCTGGGGGAAGTGGGCAGCAGGTGGAGACTGGCTCAAACTCAAGCTCACTGGCACGGCAGCCTGCATACAGCATGCTTAACACCGTGCAACGCTGCAAACTTGAGCCCACCCTTGGGCAGAAGCAGCAAGAAAACTTGCTGTTTTCTGCAAAAGTCTCCAGCAGAGAGAGCTGGCTCTGAAAGGCGGTGGCGAGGGGGCAGCTGTGGCCAGAGCACTCAGTCCTCCCCCGCTCCTCGGCCCCGGGAATGGCCCCACCGCTCCACAAGGAGCTGTCGACCACAGGTGAAATGCTGCTGGGCAGGAGAGGCAGCCGGTTGGTGGTTGTACATATTCCTGCAGGGATAACTACCAGTTTAGCACTTTTGTTAATAATAAAATGTAACGGTGGGTTTTTGGAAGCTTGGGAGGAAGGGTATTTTTGCCATGAACTTCAGGCACTTGGGTGGCCGCCCTTCCCCTCTAACCAGGAGTCCATCAAAGGGCAGCTGGGAGCAGCAGCCAGGCTGAGGTGCCCTGAAGTGCTCTCCAGAAGAGACTTTCTCCCTCCCTCTCCCCCACAAAGGAAGATTATCTAGCTATATAAGAAGCTATCCAGCAGTGCATAGTGTGAATAGTTTCCCAGATTTTTAGGCCTGTAATTAATGTACAACAGATAGCAAGAAAGGGAAGATGAGAGTTACTTTTTTGATCCTGAACATAAATGTAGAGAAAGATGCTATGCCTATCAGAAGGCAGATGTCCGGCTGTTGTGACTTCTCAGCTACAAGAAAGAGATAATAAATAACCATAAAGTCATTCTATTAATTCCTTTACCAGCTGTGGCCAAAAATAGGGCTCAGCTTTTTGTAGCAGAGATAAATACTGGATGAATACTGAGAAATAAATTGCTCTTATGAATTATCAGTTAATAGATGTTGAAATGTATAAATTACAGATATGAAATAATTATGCAAATTATATTCCTTCATCCAATCATTTGTTTAGTGAAAACACTTACACTGTATCTTTACAGAGTGACTGGTGGCTGGAACAATCCTGTTGACATATAGCCTGTCAGACTTAGAAGTAAACAAACTTCTGTTACAAGTGATATTGTCTTTCATTCAGGAAACCTCAAAGCTCTTTATAATGTTACTAAGTTCTTAAGTAAGTAGCAGAGAAGGGGGTGGGAAAAGCTATCACCCCCGACCAAGGTGCTGTGATCTGCGATGGAGGGGCGCTGGCACTGGTGTGAGATACAGTCTTCCTACACCACTACGGGAAGACTGTGTCTGAAAGCACTGCTGAAACATTGTTTTGCTGGAGGCTGGGTGAAATCCAGCAAATATATCTTTGTTTTGCAAACTAGTCACACACAATCCTCACTGGATTTTATGGTTACACTGGCTGCTTCTTATTCAGACTAAATGGGCAAACAATTAAATATCCCACTGTTCAGTCAGACCTAAAACAATGGTAGCGACTGCCAAGACTAGGCTGAATGTAAACACTGACACTGGGAATTAATTAGCTAAGGGGTTACATGTGCGTGCCTGCATTACGGACAGCAAGGGCAGGCAGAATTGGAGTAGAGGGCCGTGCAGGCAGGAAAAGTCACATCTGTAGAACAGAAAGAAAAACAGAAGGCCACTTTTTGGACAGAATACTAGTTGAAAGGCAGGTTTGGAAATATGAAAAAGGAAATTGGCTCTGCGTGATCTTTGTGCTTATGAGCATATTATTTGCCAGCAAACAGGACTGCATCCAAGAAATAGCTGTCATCATTTTCTCCCGTTAAAAGGAATGCACAAGTTGCTGTGCAGAGGTCAAATGCCCGTGACAAAAAGAAGGAAAGCGCGATATCTGACCTCTTGCATCTGAGTACCCTACTGTTACCCATTTTGGGCTGCCTACTAATGAGAAATCAGAGGATTTATACGCTGACTTTCGTATCCCAGCTCCAAGCGCTGCCGAAACGGCCCCGACGCTGCCGAAGCCTCACTGCAGGCCTGCCTGAGCTGACGGGCCCACAAGCCGGCACGGGCCAGCGCACACGCTGCCTAAGCATCCGGCCGTGCCCAACACACGCTTCTAAGCTTCTCTTTTGCTGAGAGCTGCAGCAGCGAAGCATCTTTTGCTGATAGGTAGCATTTTTAGACGTACTGCTTGCTTGTTGAAATGAAACTGCTGCTGGTACAGAAAGCTTTCATATGAAACTGGGGTGAGGTAACTGGAAAATAGGACAATTTCACTGTTTGACCAAATGTCCTCGTGCGGAGGGGTGAGTGAAGAGCTGGGCACTGCCCCCAGCACGAGCAGCAGCACTTGGCCCACGGCATGCTCCCTTCAGCAGGAGATGTGCTAACCACCGACGTTGGGTATCACACCACTGCCACCTTGTTACGCTTTGCTGTGCTCAGGTGCAAAATATGCTCGTTAGCAGGGATGCGGAGTATCCTTGCCTCCACCATCCACAGCTGTCTTGATCCCTAAAATGACAACTCTCTGGTAACAATTTCTTTCCCACAGGGCTAGGCTGCGATTAATTACTAGTTTTAAGTGTGTTGAGCAATAAACAGGTTTCGAGGGATTAAGTAGCTACTAGTCATTACTGTTCCTCAACTTCAAAACAGACCAGCTGCCTAAGCAACCTCCAGAACAAGTGACCCCTGACTATTATCAATACATAACACTAACAAGTAACCATGATGACCGAATTACTAACTCTGAGATGTAATGAACATGTAATAGAGGGTGCATTGCCAAGAGGAATAAATAAGCAGTAGATCCTAAAGTAATCCCTGGAAAAATTATTACTATTTTCTCTTTGATAGCCCCAAATCTAATTACATTTTTCTAATTCTTGTTTTCTTTTTCTCCATTCCTAATTTGGTTTCTCTGTATCATTCTCCCCATTCCTTTTTAAAATTTTCTGTTTCTCTGTACATTTCTTTTCAATAAATGGGAATGAAATCCTGTGGTCCTTCATTTGAATGCTCCTTCGTAGTCAAATCGGAAGGAGAATATATGGAAGAGAAGGAAATAAAAAGGCCTTCAGATCTGCAGCAAGTTGTCAGAAATATATCTGTGCTGATTTGCACAGTTATTCTGTGCTCACTCTACTGTTGTTACCAATATTTATACTTCTAATTAGCACAAATAAAGAACAGAACTCAGCAGTGAAGCTACAAAAATTTACAAGATCATTTCAAATGTTTATTATTTTGCTAAAACCCTGCTCCTGTAATCAGCTTCAGAGATTATTCCTTGCACTTTCCTAATGCCCTACAGATAAAGTGTAAAATAATTGTTGCTCGATAGAGTAGGTCCCAGTGTTAATATATGTCTGTGTTCTTGATGTCAGGAAGGAAAGAAGGAAAGGAGGAAGAAAGGAAAGAAAGACAGACAGACAGACCCAACAAACAAATAATGTAAGCCTCAAGTGAGTTGTCTTTCTGGAAGTGAAAACAATCTTGGTGATCAAAAATTGCATGAAACTGTATCTGAAGAACATATTGTCCCATGGTAACTGATTTACTAATTGTTGCATACAATTTTCAGCAATATCAGTCATTCCAGTGAATGGAAGTAATTTGTCAAAAAAAAAGTTTAAAGTTAGTCACAAAAAAAATTAGCAGTGTCATATGAGAAAAAAAGTTCTCAAAGCATCAAATGGCATAAACAGTGTGAAATAGAAGTCAAGAAGAGCTCTTCTACTGCTCCCAAATATGGCACCGGACCTGTAAGTGAGGTACCCCTGCAATATAAAGAAGAAACACTTCACCACCTGATATTCCCCTGCTGTAATTAAAAAAGGAGGTTCTTTTCCTCATACTCCAAGGAAGAGTACATTCAGAGAACATGGATTTCTTTTTGCAGTTTTTAATCTGAAAGACTTTTTTTTTTTACTTTCATATTAGCAGGCAGGTGGGCAAGGCCATTGCTCATGGCAAGCTCGCAGCATTTTTGTGTCTCTACACTGCACGCTGGATCTCAAAAAGTGCGGAGCCAACAGCACCACAGGGAGAGGATTTTACTCTTACCTAGATAATTTGCAGATTAAAGTTAGATCTTGCCTCAGATTATGCCCTACACACCTTTTGTGAGCTAGGCCCCATCTCTCATCCTGCCTCATGGGTGGAATTAACCACAGAAACTTGAGTTTGTAGCAGAGGTGACCTCGCTTCAGTCGGTGTCCATAGGAATCAACCCAAAATTGTCTGATAAATGACAGAACTCCAGGCAAGCAGAGTGCACACCAGTTAGCCAAACTTCAACCTGTATCTGCTGGGATATGTTGTCTATTAAATATGGGAAAAGAACATGTGCATTCTGCCAGGCCCATGCAAGTGGACTGCGTTTTTCTCTGCCTTAACCAGCTCATACCATGATCAGAACTTTTGGAATGAGTAAACACTCCTCATTCACTTCCAGCTGACCTCAGAAGGATGCAGTCATCTAGCTGGGTGCTTGAGCACTCTGAGCAGCCACTTTGATTTGGCACATGTCACATTAGCTTGCAAGGCTGTTACACAGAATTCCATAACACCTGGAATTTATATGTAGTCCAAAAAAAAAAAAAAAATTGGTCTACTGTGCAGTCAGGGAAGAAGATACTTATTTATCATAGCTTCCTGATATTTTGTCAAAAGGCCATCACATTGCAGACAGACATATAGATGTAGACTGCTCTCTTATCAGCAAAGGTCAACAGAGATGACAGACTCATTGACAGTCAATTCAACTGTTCTCCAAAGTCCTCCGCTCTCAAAACCAATATTTCATTGACAGTAGGAAACATCCAGAGTTCACTCTGAGGACACCTTATGATGTCAAACCTTTTGTTCAAAAAGTTGTCCCAGCATAGACTGTCGAAAACAGCCTTCCTGAACTGCTGGATCAATACCTCCAGCCTATGTCTTTTCACTGACCTTCTTTCTCCCCAAGGCATATATGGGATTGGGGTGACGCAGCCACTCCTGTTCTAACAGCTCCCTGTTAGCAGAGTGACATTGGTTAACACAGCTTTCCAGCTGCCCAGGCTAACTTGTGCACCACTTCTGTGCTCTCCAGGCTCAGTTCTGCAGGAATATGGTCAGACTCTTCGTCCAGGTCTGATGATCTTCTAGTGGACAGCCAGTTGCCAGCTCACGGGAGAGCACCTACAGAAATCATTCCCTGCAAGAATCCCTTTGAAAGGTAGAAACTCCTGTACAAAGACTTATTTCTCTAAGTGAAAAACAATTTCAGCCTCAGCCATTCAACACAACTTTGACTTGGGGAGGTTTAATATGCCAAATAACCTACATTATGTTCTGATGTGAGAATTTTCTTGCGTAGCTACCCTAGCAGATTACCCTCCAATGTAAAACTTCTTTATGGAGCGCAACAACCAAAATAGCCATGAGTACAGGCCAAAGCACTGGACCACATAGGAAATCTTAAGCAGGAATTAATTTAGCTAGAGTAGTATTTGGATCTAATCCCAAATGCAGGATTTTGTGTACTTAATTGTGGTGCAGCTGCTCATGTCAATGTGCCAAAAGCAAATAGCATCCAGGAAGCTGGGAGAGCATTGATAGCATAGCCTCAAGGGGTAGCACTAAGAGAGAGAAGAGATGTATTTGGAAATCATCTATTTAATTCTACAGTGATGAGAAAAATCAGAATTTTTAAGTCACAGCCCCTAATTTAAGCTGCTGAAATTATGCTCCTGCTCTAAATCACCTTCTCTTTCTTGACTGCAAGAGTCAAGGAAATAGACCCTTAATTTAGACAGATTACATCCCTCCTCTTGCATCTCTCCTCTCTAAACAAAGACAGTGCCAAAGAAGTTCCCAATTCACATCACGGGTTTTCATCCTAATAGAAGCAACAGCAAGGCCTGGCTGAATACTTCAGCCCAAGGCAATAACAGCAATATTCTTTAAGACAGTGATATACAAGTGCTTCCCTTCAGAACAAAGTATGCTACTGAAAAGCAGATTTCACCTGCAGCAGTGATCTGCTGCCATCCTCAAGGGAACTAGCCCTGGTTTGCACCAGTGCCGCTGAGGATGTCAACACACCAGGGAACAACAGGCCACTTTCATTAAGCAGCTTAACAGTAATTGTCCAAATATATTTCTCTTACCCCATAAGAAATACAAGGTCATTCTAGACAGGTTGCTCTGTTTCCACCAAGAGTCAGAATACCTCATATTTGCCCTGGAGTAAAATCTTTCATATTAGCGGTTGCTGTGTCATGGCTAACATGCAGCATATGCGCAGAACACCAAAGGCTGGATGAAACAATAGGAACAGGTTATTCAGTAGTTGAATTTAATTAGGATTCCAAACAGAGTGGAACAAGGGAAACAAGTGGCTAATAATCTCATGATAAGTCATCATTTATATTTTGAAAACCTCTGTAGCTGTGTCAGTTGAGGAGGTTACTCTTCCCCACTAGCCACCCTTTTCCCTCTTCCGCCCTCCATCCGGGATCTGCTTCACACCACTGGAGGCATTGGATGGTCTACTCCTGTGATCTCTGTCTTGGGGAGAGTAGACAGGGTCAGCCAGGATACTTCATATAACAGGTCTGGAGCAACATGGACTCTCTGACTGTGAGGCAGCAGTCGCATGCCAGGGTGAGGGGGGAGCCAGGGATGGGAGGATCTCGCCTCTCACAGGCTCGCAGGAAGAGGGGCCCTTCTCCAGCAGGCCTGGGCTGGGGGGGGGGGTCTCACAGGGAGAGACAGAGCACTTTTCAGCATCCTTTCAGGGGTCATGTCTGTGAGCAGGAAACATGGGCAGTAGTTCTTACCTCTCCAACTCATTCTTCCTTTCTGCTTTCCTGTTCCGCCTTTTCTGCTCAATTATGGAATGTTCCTTGTATTATTTTAAATTTTACCCTTCTGGTGATGCTTTCCTGTGTTTCTTCTGCCTCTCCTACTGAGCCAGACCCTTCAGTCTCCGGGCTTTCATTCAGCTTGTGGTCAGAGACTGGACTCAAATAGCACCAAAGGGCTGGGGGCAGCCAGCAGTAGGGCTGGAGCAACCAATGCTGTGATTGCAGCCGATGCTGTGATTGCAACCAATGCTCTGATCACAACCAATACTCTGATTGCTGCCCACAGGCTGGGATGCAACAAGAAGCTTCTTTGTCTTTAGCCTCAAACGCCAAGTCTTGTCATCACGATAAATGGCATAATTAAATATTCTTGTTCTTCTTGTATTTCTTCTCCTTCCTCTTGGACCTTCCAACACTTTAGTCACAATCATATTATTGCTCTCTTTGGAGCTTTACTCTGTTTTTATCTTCCTGGTTTGGGTTGGTTTTCTTTTTTTTCACACTGGTTTTCTACTCTCTTCTTCCAGACCTATGGAAATGTTCTTCCAGCAGCTGAGTACAACAGCTGCAGTACCACAAACTGTACTCTAACAGCTATAAGTGGTCCTACCTATGATATTATCTCTTCTTTGAACTAGTTTATTTAAGAAAGGCCATATCTTGGAGGACTTTTTACTGGTTAGGTAGGAAAATTGGTGATGAAGTCAGGTGCTTTCTTGAAGCAACTGCTTTCCTGAAAACAGCAGTAATTAAAGAACAAATTGTACCATCTTTGCTCAGAGTGCCAAGCTTTTTCCTCTGTCAGTGTGTGGCTGAAAAACTTCTTTTCTTTTCCTCTTGTTGGGGTCATATTCTAGTTCCTGTTTTTACTTTGGTTTCTCTAGGCTCTGTGCTCTGGCGTTTTTTCCTGTTTCCCTTCATAAAACAACAGCTTGCCAACATCCTCCACCTGCAGATATCTTGCCCATGCCTTTGTTTCAGGCAGTAGCATGTGCCAGTGCTGTGGGTGCTCTAGTTTCAGGCACACCATCCCATAAAACACTTTTACTGTTTGTTACAACTACTTTAAACAAAAGACAGTTGTAGGTTTGTCAAATCGAAATGTAACAGGGTTTTGTTGCATTTTCAGGTTTTTTTTTTTTAAAGCAGACTTTGTGGTAGCTCCAACTTCTCATCGCATGGCAGTTCATTGGCCTTATTGATGACAGTGTTAGTACTGTCATCAGAATGGGCTCCCATTTTCGCTGAGTTTATACGTATGTTTATATAAATATTTAGGGATGCGTGTGTGTGAGTATATGTCTTCTAGGAGCTTTGTATCTGAGCTATTGTTCCTGTCTTGAACTTCCAGAAGGATAACTCTAAATCACAATGTAACTGCTGGGTTGTTAACCACAGACTCAAAACACAGAGGGGCAGGAGGTGCAAGCTGAGCATTGTTTTCACTATGTATGCAAGACCTGGCTGGTTTGACCACAGAGGCAAGGATGGTGCACAGAGCTGGAGTCCAAAACCCTGTGGGTTGTGATCTGGAGAGCTTGGCCTTGCCGTCATTGAACCTTTCCGGCTCACCTGCTGAAATGTAGCTCCCTTGTACGAGTGCTCTGAGAAAGGATCTAGTATTTATAAAGTGTTGTATAAAATAAAGTTGCAAATTGTTATCTGTACTTCAGTTACTATTTATAGGAGTGCTAGTTACTATAGGTGAAGTAACCAATGAAGAAGTTATGCTCGAAAGAATATTTACTGTCGGTAAAAGAAAAAATGTTGACTGGTCTCATTACATCTAGTTGAAAGGATTGCATTGCCATGTTTAGCATTAGGTGTTAAATGTCCAAAAGCAAAAGCTAGCTTGAGGTTAACAGTGTAAAACGTTATTAATATCATGGAACAGTCAAAGACTATTTCCAAAACTCCTTAAACAAGCATTGCAATGGAAGCTTGAAGATCGTGACTTTAAAGTAAAAGGCTTTGACAACAACTATTGCACAATATTGAAAAAATTATTTAGATTTTTTTTTTTTACTGTAGAGTGTAATGATAAAAGAACGAAACTAGAAAGTGTGCTTTTCTTCCCTCAAGAGTGACCACATTCTGTAACCTGTATCTAGACTGCCTCTGGCTTGAACCTTAACAGTTTAAAGATAGGATTGAACTTTGCCAGCACTTCTGTGACACGTCTCTACAAAAGCTTTCTGACGGTGATGGCTCACAGAGCTTCGCTATTGCCCTCACGCACTCACTGACCTTCACACTGCTGCACAAGGGTGAGGCCCAAGTGCTGTCCTCTGCTTCAGATGGGAGGTAGCTCTGGAAACCACAAGCCTACCTTGCCATCTTGATCTAATCTGGGTGACTGTCTTCTGCTCTAAAATGGTGGCAGACATTGTGAGATCAAAGCAGCAGTAGCAGTCTTAGGAAATATGAGATGAGTTCTTCAAAAAAAGAGCAAGCAGGCAGCAGGTCTGCGTGCTCAGTGCAGTAAATAGCAAATATGGCTATGTAGAGGCAGAGGCGCCAAGCCAAGACACATGGCTGTGGGTTGGGGGTCCCAGCCTCTTCCTGTGCCCTGGTGGTGGAGAGCCATGTGGGAACCTGCTCTCCGACCCTCGTCTCCACATTCATGGGCTGTAGATCGACCTCACGCAAGGGTGCGGGCTGTTGGGGTTGCCCTTGTGATTAAAAGCAGCCTCGTGGTGTTGGCTTTCCTTCCACCACAATCACTAGTGGATTAATGTTATTAAAATAATAGTGCCAGTGTGGGAATATAGCACCAAACAGGATGAAGACCAGGGCCAAGATAGGCTTGGTGGGTCGTGAGGGACGTGCAGAAACCTAGTGGTACCAGGCACCAGCAATTCTGGGGAATGCTGACGGGGTGCTAGCATGTGCCTTCCCCTGTGGTAAATCCACACCTAGTGAAAAACACACCAAAGAATGGGTTAGCTGAAATATATAAATGTATCTGTAGGGTTCACAAAGGGAGTTTTGCCACTGACTTGAAAGAGTGGAGAGTGGGGCTTATGGACAGGAGATACTGGGAAGAACAGAGGGGTCTTAAAAATGCCCTCCAAAAGGTCTTACAAAATTTCTAATTGAGAAATGGCATCCAGTTTTTGATTCTGTTCATTTTCTTACTCTTTTCTTACTGATGGCATTTTTAAGCTATATATATCAATGGATACAAGAGAGCTATGTAGGAGCTTTTTGAGGATACCCCACCATTGTAGGATATCCCTGACCTGAAACTTTTGTCCAGAGGCTTGTTATTTTCTTTTTACAGATTTTATTTAATTCCCAGGAAATAGCTTAGACAAAAATTAAATATTGAGTAAAGATTTCTAAAGATGGCTCCTTTATTGAGAACAATGACTGCTATTAGATTTCTCCGGGAGTGGTAAGATTTATGTCCAAAGAAGAGTATCATGCACTGCTTGCTTCAGAACTGTGAGGCTATTTCAGGAAAAATAATTGAAGAGCTGATTATCTGAAGTAGTTGGAAAGTATTTCTTGGAAGAATGTGCTTTTTTAACTTTCAAAATCATACTTTTCTTTGCATTCTCTTCTTCTTGAAACAAAATATTCAGAACCGTCTAGAAAAAGGAGGGTATTAATTATTACACTAAGGACAATGTAGTGGTTGCAGAAACTTCAGACAGGAATTTTCAGAAATAGCTTTGGGCAACTCAGCTGAGAAGAAATGTGGACAGACAGCCAGGAAGAGTGATTGATTTCCAATTTTCCAGCCACACTAACACTTATCTGATCAGACCAGTCATACTTTTTATTTTGTTTTCTTTAGAGTGTTCTTCTGTGGTTTTCCACAGACCTGCTTTCAGTTAAATATTATGACAGAACTTCCAGTTTATTCACTTAAATTGACAGATGTCTCCTTTTTTGAGAAATTATTTTGAAAATGATGAGGGAATAATAGTGTGGAAAATGTGGATTAATAAATACTATATCTGATTTTTTATTCTTTGATTTTAAGAAACAACTCTAAAACATAATGAAAAGAAATCAGCATGGAGGACTCCAAGAGCTAATCACACAGTGTGCTTTTTGTGTTGTTTATTTGATGGCATCATCACATATATTGAGATCCTAATCCAACCCACTGAAGTCAAAAGAAGGCCACCAGCATCCGTAGACTTTCAGTGATGTCTGTGGGGTGTTGTCTCAGCAGGTAAATGCATTTAAGTAGTGAGTAGTTGCTCTCTCTTCTTAGCACGCCTAAGCACAGTCATAAGACCTGGTAGTCAGAAGCCATATTATCAAAAAATTAAGCAAGAGAGCAACAGAAACTTGAAAACTGTATTCCCACTATCTGTCCAGCTTTTACAAGGTCAGATGGGCTTGTGTCCACCTGAAATGAGGGTGAGACTTGAAGAGTGAAATGATTCAGGATAAAAATACCTCTTTCAACCCCAGATCACTTCCATTTGATATACGGCATGATGCCACAAACTGTCGTACCAGCACAATTGAGATACAGTTAAACGAAGTGCAAAGGCAAGAATGAGCAAATGGTATGGGCCTATAAATGGGGTGCAAGCAAGGAAAAACCTTCTTAAATAAATTTTGATACTGAAGGGCCTTGCGGTAATGAATATTCAGATTCTATTATTTCAAAAAGTAACTCTATGAGGCCCCCAGAGATTACTAAAAACAAAACATGTACATCACTTCTATAGAACAGCCTCTGTAGGCAACATGGAGAAATGATGTGCAATCAGAAGAGGGCCATTAGCTGCGGGTGCTTGGGGTGTGCTGAGCTCCAGGCCCCAGCTGGTTTCTGCAAGCCCTGCAGCCTGCAGGAATGCTGCCGTCCCTCGGAAAGCTCGTTTATCCTGACTTGACATTTCAGCACAGGTTTGCACAGAGGTAATCACCTTCACCAGGGCAAGGGCGTTGACTGACTTTTGCAACTACAATAAAATGATGCCAGTTTTGACAGTGAATGTTTAAATTTAAACCCCTCTGTGTCACCAGCTACAAAAGGTGTCCAATATTTTCAGAATGTTGGCAAAAATAGTTTTAGTCTGGTATTTTCCAGAGTCCCTTGAATTGTCCTAGACCTGGCCAAAAGGAGAGCTAGATTTCAACAGAAGGTTAGCAGAAATATGAAACTCTCTACTGAATATTTTTATCCTTTTTTTTTTTTTGGACTCATTTTACTTGCTTCTAAATTTCTGAAAGACCCATCCTTTCCTTGCTCTTTTGGTCTTCATATTTCACCTATTTTAGTGCTACATGAACAGTTCAGAGCTAAGAAGCAAATCTGCAATAACATTTTTGTCTCTGGATGATCTCTCTGGATGATATATGAAATAAAAGCTCTATTCCTAAAATTAAACTAGGAATTTCTTCTATTACATTAACCTGACTTTACTGTAAGTATATGAATCATTCTTTAGGTTATATAATATTGAGTAGTGAATTAAAAAAAAAAAAAAAAAAAAGACTAATGCACAGGACCATGCCCAGAGAGGAGAGTAACAAAAAGAATTACAGGTATCTACAAAGTCTAAAGCTAAAACTGGGCATAAAGTGTATATGTGAAAAGAATGAAAACTCCAGGATGGAAAGAATAGAAGTGCTGAAAAGAGCAGATATTTATATAAAATTATTATTATGAACTCCAAGCAGCATCAGCAACTCTATCCACTGCTAAAAAAAAATTCAGGCTGGACTGCTGCATGCTCATGGCCTGGGCTCTGTGCTAGCTGACCTAGGTCTGATTCTCTTTGTCAAACAAAAAGTCCATCCTGACTGCTCAGATTAACTCTTTTACGTGAAAGAGGTCATCTAGGTACACAATTTATGTTTCATGGTACAACGGTTACATTATAAGTCTCAGATACCTTTCCTACTCGCAATCAATGCATTAACCCTTGAAGCAATATATCAAAATCGGGACTGCTTTTGCCTATGATCAAGACACCCAAAGGTGGGACCTTAGTCAAAGCTGGATACTAAATTTCCCTTGTGGTCAAAGGACGAAAACAGAGACTTGTATGAAGGACATCTATATTAAATACCTCAGGAGACAGTTTGCCCTCTGGATGTGTGGGGGTGACTAGTGAGACCAGATGTCCAACAAGCTGAATTTCGGTGCAATGACATCTGAAGGGGGAGGCAAGTGTAAATATCAGAGACTTGTCTCTATCCATTTCCCTGTGAAGGGACTGTGTGCAATTACAAACTTACTGGATTGTGCAACCTTGTAGTATGTGATTCAGTATTCATCTGGGATTAGGTATTTCACTGAAGATGATTATCAATGTTTGCAAACAATCTTATACAGAGAACAGACAAAATCACAAGTCTGTCTCAGAGTTTATAATGGAAATGAGAATGAAATTAATGAGATTTTACAGATTACTTAAGCTGAAGTTCAGTCAGCCTGTTTTTACTGGTTAATTACAGTTTTTGGTGAGACACGGGAAAAGCAGAGAGTGCACTAGGAGACCTGCAGTTTGAAGTTTTTGGCCTAGCTCCACACCCTGGAGTACTCTGAAACTACTGTTGTGCTCCTACGTCCTTGCACTTCCTACAGCTCCACACTCCTGTATTCCCAGCTGATCTTCCACAGGGACCTGCTGCCTCCTGAGGCCTCTCTGTCGCCCAGGGGTCTGGGCACTGCACTGGAATGGGAGATGATGGAGGCAGGGAGTCAGAGCTCCCTGCCATGGACCTGGCATCTCATCCTGGCCTCGTCAATCTGAGATAAATGTGGTGACCACTTTACGAAGAGTGATGGCATGGCACCCTCCCCTCCAGCTGTGTTTTGAAAAGCACGTACCATAGCTATGTTGGTATATCTGCTTTTGGAAGGGATTTCCATGATCTGTGTCCTGAGTGAACAGGAGTGCTTAAGCACCAAAGAAGGCTGAAATTTCAGACTGGTATTTCCAAGCAAATGCCCTGCTGTTGGGCCAGGCTTCTGCTCCATGCACAGACCCCTGGGCTCCTCTTCGAGGTTTCCATTCCTCCTGTGCACCTTTGGGGAGTCCTGGCACTCCCGGACATGGTATGGCTCACGTCACTGACGGCAAGCACTGCAGTACCCAAAGAAAGGTACCTGAAGTAGGAAGTCATGATCTTGGCTTTGGTCCCTTTATACATCTAAGACAAGCCTTTTGTTCTTTTAATGCTGTGGACTCTTCCCCCTAGGTAGAGTGCATAGAATAGGAAGAGAATTACTTTGTTGGAACTTTTTTTAGTAAACAAAATTAAAAAACATGACATTTTCAGCACTGCCCTTGTACTAGACAGTTCTTGGTAACACAGCCATGCACATTAATTTGCCTGTATGCCAAACTACAGGAAAGAAAAGGTCTGAAAGTGCTCAGTCTTTGCTCGCATGTTAGGTGGCATCTTCTATCTGACAATCTTTAACATCAAATGTTGGTCTTTATATTGTCCAGTTCCAACATAAACTTTCCTGATCCTCCTGTCCAAACCAGTTTTATCCAGAATTAACTTTGCAGATGCAACAGTGTGCATGTGACTATATTATATATCAACTAAAATATTGTCAAGTGGGGCAGCCTTATCCTTGCAAGAGTTCTGTAATGCATAGTACAGTAGGTTAGTGAAAAAAATGCTAACTTACTGTGAGTCAAGAGCGGCACGGTGTGGCTAGGGTGTTCATGGTCAGGACTGGTGGTGAGAGGGTTGGGTCAGTGGAATTTCCTGTATCAGTCTTCCGCTTTCTAGGCTACTGGTTCATTCAGTCTTTCTGTGTACGTCATATTTTCCACACTTACTTTTGTCGCTTTCCTCTGAACTTTCTTTAACTGGGCCGTCTGTATCTTGAAGAGTGATGCCCAAAACGAGATACAGCCGTCTTGCTGTGCACTGCCAGCACCAGATGAAGCAGGAAGACTATTCCATGGGCCTGCCAGATAGAATGCCTCTTATGGGCTTCCCTATGATATTTCTTCCCCACCCCAACGAGCGCTGACACTGGGTACTTCCGTAGTGATTCACTCCATCGATCTTGTGTTGCTCCTCATCCTGTGTTTGCACAGCTGATTGCTTTTGCCAAAGCATCAAGCTTTTTGCACTTGTCCCTCTTGAAAGAATACAGTAATGTTTTTTGAGACCATTTTTCAAATTTAAGATCATTGTGAATTCTGCTCCTGTCTTTAGATGGCTGGCAGACCCTCCTAGGTTGCTGTTTTATGCATACTCACTTTCATAATATGAGTCATTAGTAAAAATATCAAGCTGCCCCAGTTCACAGTAGCGTGCAGCAGCCCGTTCTGTACTTTTTTCCAGACATTCAGAGAATACTGTTCATTGTCTATAGTTTTCAGACAAGGCTTGTAATATCATTACAGTAATTCATTTAAGAGTGCATTCACCGAGCTGGCATATTATCAAAGAACATGTCAAACATCCTACTAAAGTTACATGGTATGATGCTATTTTTCCCTTGCCCACTTGCTTGTTCTGCTGTCTTAAAAGGGAACTGGGTTGGTTCCACATGATTTATTCCTGGTAAACATGTTAGCTGCTTTTTATCATTTTGTTTTCTGTCTGGGTGGGGGGTTGCAGACGGCTTATATGATTATTTGTTGGGTACTGTTGAGTGTTTGTTGAGTATTGCTGAGTGGCAAGTTGGAACATCACTCCTAGGCTTTTTCATCTGAAAGATGTTTACCCTTTTCCAGTTTTCTGGACTCTCACCTATTCTTCATGCACCTCAGATATAACCACTGATGGATCTGAGACTGCTCAGCCAGATACCAAAGCACTCCAAAGTGAATTTCATCAGTCCACCTGATAATAGTATAGTTATTAGGTGAATGCTTACTCTCTGGCAGTGATGGCTCTCAGGTAATCAAAGCAAATGGTTTCTAATATTAAAATATTACCTAAAAAACCACAAAATGATTATATTAATTAGATATCACAACTAAGAAATAAGACTTGCTATGTACAAAGCATCTGAGACATTGGCATGACTCCCTTTCAGCATTATCTAATACAGCACATTTTCAGCGAGGTTTATGGTCTGACTGATTCAGTCATTTCCTTGTTCTCCCCGTGCAAGCATATTGATATTTTCCCACCCTTTTTATTACAAGCCACTGGCAAAAAAGGCAGGGAAAAAAATCCATTTCTCCTCTTTGATTTTTTAGAAACGCTAAAAAGTCATCAGAGAAAGCTGTCAAACTGTGTATTACTCATTCACATGGAAAGCAATCTGGGCAGGAAGTTATGTCTGGTTCATTTGTGTGTGCCTAGCACAATAGGGACTTCCTTGAGGCCTCTAGGAGCAATTGCAATAGAATTAGTAAATATTCATTCATTAAGGACTGATATCATCCTTGGCTTTAAGACACTTAACACACTACTTAACACAGCTGGAGAAAGAGAAGACTGCTGAGTCAATTACAGATCAATAAGCAGCCGGAAGACTTGAGACCTTGGCTGGTTTTGAACTTTTCTTGGGAGGAGATAACCTTAAGCATCCAGGAGGCCATCATTTCTGTATGAGATTTTTTAAGCCACAGGCCATTGTTTTTTACTGTTGTATCTTTACCTATGGCAGTGGCTCATATTCTTCCTAAAGAAGATCAGGGCTCTTCTGTGCAAGCACCTGCGTTATCAGGAGGCGGAGAGGACTATAGTCAGACAGAGTAACACATCTAGCAGAGCTCTGACTGCACAACCACAGGGAAGGTCTCTGCCTTGAAATACCACATTCGGAGCTTGTATTACCTGCAACACAGAGGGCTGCCAGAGTCAGTGCTATTTAGGCAGCCATCCCTCTCCTTACAATACACAGAGCATACAAGGAGCAAGGAAAAGGAAATACTGTTACCTGTATGCCAAGTGAGGAACAGAAACAACTACTAGACACCTTAATCAGACAGAAATGTAAAACTTGAGCTCTACTCTCCATATATACTGTCTCTTTCTTTCTTTCTTTCTCTCTCTCTCTCTCTCCAGTGTATGATTTCAGGTTCTTGGCACCATGTCAGCTCACACAGCACGAAGCACACACAGCATTTTATTTACAGTACAGTGTGGATCTGCAGATAATTCACCTTCTTATACATAGAGGCATATGTTGAAAATAAATTAAAACTTTTATTTATTGAGAACTTTTCAGCAGGTCCTGGGATTGAATAATTTAATAATCAGTAACATTTTATACAAAACATTGTGTTAACAGAAAGAATACTACAGTATAGGTATTGGCATAAACATATTTCATTTAGAAGGCTGTTAAACTACAAAGAGTATACGCAGTCTAGCTTCAAAGGAACCAAGAAAACCAAGATACAGGACAGCTCACTTTTTAATTGAATCTCAAGGACAATAGTGAAGTTCCCGAGAGCAGCATAAGACAGCCCAAGGTAGATGGTGTTGACCTGTACAAGGTCTTTTCCATACTACTTCACACACTTTTCACATGCCTCGCACTGTGCCAAGGTGCAGCATATCTCTAGATGACTGACATTATTTCTGTCTGAAAAAGACTGTGGCTTTGTTGCTTGGGAAAGCCAAGTGCTAGGAGCCACCTTCTTTGTTTACCCTGGCACCAAGTTCAGCTTGGTCATTGATACTGGGAGATTCAACACTTAAGCAGACTGTTTGGAGATTGTCCTGTTCTAAAGCAGTTTGCAGTGGAAACCATCAACCACTGTTGCCTGGTGTTTCATGGTCAGCCAGACATAGCATAAATTCCTCTCCCAAACTTATGTGGAATAGCTGCTGTTGCAGCAAACGGACATGTCCTTTTTCAGTCCCTGGGACCAGTAGAAGGGCACTGACAGCAACTGTGTTTCCCCCACATCTTTACTCTGCCTGGGCCCTCTAACCTCTTCGTAGCACCACTGCCTCTGCTTCATATGAAGGGGGGGAGAGCTGGGTGCCATGAGCTCATTGCTGACATCAGACGTGTTTCTCTAGAATTAACATCAAGAGAAGTAATATTTAGAGGCAAAAGCCTATGCTGCTGCTGGCTTTCCAGGAGCTCTGTGAGAGAGACGAGGAAAGGCAGAGTAATGGCTGTGGCATTACTTTTGCTTCACTGCACTCAGCCCCCGGTCTTTCCAGTGGTCGAAGGTAGTTCTTAGCTTGAGTGCAAAACAGCTTTGGCGTGTGCCCAGCACCTCAGCCATGGAGAGCTGGGAAGAAGGAGGAGCACCATACTAAGCTAGGAAGCAGTACGAGCCATCCCTTGAGCAAGTGGGAGGATGAAGGGCCTCAATCAATCAGTCTCATGCCTCCTGTGCTTACTACTCTCTAGCTACAAGGGCATATAATGAGGAAACAGCATAGAGTTTTCGTCAGCACTTTGCTGGCAGTGACAGTGGGCAGGCAGCCAGCTTAATGCAATTCTCATCACCCTGCCAGGTCTTGTGAGTCAGCCCGTTCTTGGGACGGATGTTGAAAGCTGCTGCCACTCTGCCAGTGCAAGGGTGAGCGTACTGTGAGGGGAAAAGGAGACTGCCCATGGTGGCAAACAGTGTTAGCAAGGACAAATCTGCATTTGGAAAGGACCTAGAGTGAGCCCCACTCTGGGTCACTCTTCCAAAGAAGGGGAGATTACAGGCAATGAGCGGTGAGACTGTGGATGTATTTGGTGGTGGCTTCTTCAGGATGTGGCAATTTCAGAGTGTCTGGATGCCTTTCCTCCTGGGAAGGGCATTAAGTCTTCGCCTGCCTTCTACTGCTGTGGGAAAGGACGATAAGTAGACACCTGCCAATCACCTGTCTGGCAGCTCTCAGCTGCACAGCAATAACAGTGAAGACCTGATGGCAAAGGCTTTGGCTGACAAGTAAATACTAAATGTCCTTTGTAGGCATGTACTTCCTGCTTTGAGCCTGTGCATCTTCACTGCAGTATTTCTTATGCCAGTTAGGTGAGCTACTATGAATATGCACAGCTGTATTTACATGTCCAGTGTAAGCATAGTCTTACTACATGCTGCTTCAGGTGCTCTGAATTTTCCACATGCCTTCGTATTTTGGGTCAGCCACTGAGTGGTTGCATTTGCTGGTCAGTGAAGAGACTCTCCTTCCTTGGACCCAGAGAAAATATTCAGCTGGTATGTCTGAAAGTTGCCCAGAGCCTGGCAATGATGTCTCAAAATTTGCTAACTGATTATTTCAATATCTGTCTTCAATGGGAAATTGCTATTATTGGATTGGGACTCTAGCAATAGCAATTTATCTCACCTATCTTGAGCTTTCTAAAAGTGTGGTGTCCAGCCTAAGTGAATCCTCCATGCACCTTCTGTCATCAGTACGGAAAGGGCAGAAACACACCTTCAGAGGATCACCTCATCTAGATATCTATTAAAGGGGATGAATTGCTCTCTGGAGGTGCTGAATTTTTGCACCAGCTTTAGAGAGAACCTATGGAGGTAGCTTAGGCCAAATCTTTAATATGCAATGGCTCAGGTTTAGTGAGATAAAGGTGTAGCACCATGCTTCAGTGTCAATATCCTTGAGAAAACTCTGGGCTTTTTAATGTGCTGCTCAGTGAAGAATTAATTTTGCAGTTATGTAGGAGAGCAATCATGAAGTAGAAGTCAGGCTATATGATTTAAGAATAAACCAAATCTGTTAGTGACACAGTATAAGTCAATTGGTCCAATTTCATCTTTCTTTTTGTTATGAATTTGTACTAAGACAGTTGCATAGTCAAACCACAGCTAAAACTACACAGAACTGAATGAGTCCCCAACTTTGTTAAATGTTTGCAAGTGGAGCATTAGCTCATTAAAACCTCTTCTGGCTCAGACTGATCCCAGGCTTACTGCATAGCCTGTGAGTTCAGATTTACAACTCCTCGCATCTGGTTGGAGGGATGTTTGTTCTGCTTCTCTTCACTGAATTCTGTCTGTCCTTTCATCGCATGGTGCTCTGCAAGATCAGGTCAGCTGAGGCCTCAGTGCTTTTCTATTTGGCAAGGAAAAGACAGAGAGATAGAGACATGAATACAAAGAGCAGAATTGTTCTTTTTTGAAAAATTGAAAATGAGGAAAACATCAAAATAATGCAGGTATCTTTTCATATATGGAAAACATTCCTAGTGTTTCTTCAGTTTCTCCCCTTGATACTATCAAATTAACAATAAAATCTGAGTAAGGGATGAATGGTTGAAAACAATCCCTTAGATGAATCCAGGAGCTAATGAACAGGATGTAATCAGTAAATGACTGAGATGGAAGGAAAAGAGGAATCTGAGTCATTTGATAAAAGAAGTCTTGCCACAGACAAAGACTCGGACCTGGAAAGGAGTGTATTTTATTTTGGTAAGAGTCAGGGATTTGCACAAATCATAGATTATGTAATGACATTCCTCCTCTCACCTCTTCATTACTTACCTTCTCCTGCAATCTGAGTATCACAACACTGCCCTTGCTCTTGCACGTGTGTCGTTTCTTTGTCTCCTTTTGTGCGCACGCACTCACACGCACCCCACACATACATGAACAAAGGGCAGGTCCTGTCTCTGCATCCTTCAGTGGTACAGAGAAGCCAGAAAGCAGTTCTGGGAGCAGAAGGCAGCAGGTGATACAGAGATATGGAGTCACTCTGGTCAAATCTCAGCTTGTCACACAGCTCCTATTGCCAGTGCAGATGCTGCTGCTCTCTTATCCCTCCCAGAGCGTATGCTGACGTGTGGCCTGAACATATGTGTGTGCCCTGACACCCTCTGGTGACACAAGAGTCCCTCAAAAGCTGTTTGAGACAGCTGGGAATAATACCTCTACAACTAGATACTTCTACAACTGAGTACATCTTTGAGCCCTCAGTGAGTTATTGAGAGGCTGAATTGACTCTGCCACCCTTGGGAATTTTGGTAAAGCAAAGGCGTCTGGGCCATTTCCATGGTTTCTGTGCCATCCCACTCTTTCTTTCCTCGCCTACCAAGATGATCTACCATGGTGCAGCTGAAGATCCAGCTTAAGGAGCACAATCCTATGCATTGTTTTTTCTTAGATAAAAGTTTGTTTCTTAAAAAGAAATATGGATCAGTTATGACAGGAAAGCCACACAATGTTTGAGTTATTCCCAGCCCGTGATGATTCTGTTCAAGCTTTTATGCATTTTGGCTTTATTTGCCACCATCCCATTTGAGCTGATAGTTCCAAGTTCCTGTAATTCATTATTGAAGAACACATAGTGAAGGACAAAATAATATATTATTTGCTATTTTTTTTAAGATTCCAAAATCTTTTCTAGCAGCAGGGTTATTTTCCCTTGTATTTCTTCCTTACTCTGGCTTAAAGAACAGCAACAAGACATCCCCTCTGCCTCAAAATCAGGAGAATGATGGAAAAAGAAAACTCAAACACTAAGTACTTTGATGTGTAAGGAAAACATCCCCATTCCTTCAGCTCATTTTAAAGTACCTGGCAGGTAGCTTGGTGGAACTGCCTTCTAGAGGGATCCAGTTCTGATGTCTACAGAGGGAGCAAAGGGAACTGGTATACTTAGTTGTTTTTTAGATAGCTAATATTAGCTGAGATAAATCCCACCCATAATTTCTAAATGAAAACACACACTAGCAACTACTGAGAGTTAATTCAAGTTCTCAGTTTGGCATGGGACACCTCATTTAACCACCCTGCCTCAAATTTCTCATTTGCAAAATAGATTTCATTATTGACGTGCTGTAGATTATGTAACTTCCCTAAATGCTTCTGAAAAGGTGTGGATTCTTGTTATCAAAGCCCTTTGTACTCTTAAAGGAAGGTCACTCACAAAAATCTACGAAGGTGAAGAGGCATTGCTTTCTGGGCTTTTTTGGACCATTTTTATATCTATAAATGCACTTTTTCACTAAAATGAGAGGGGCACTCTGATTAAAAGTCAGTGACATATCACAGCTCATGACTACATGCCTGGTTAAAAGCTGAAGCAAATGGAGCTTTAGGAACCTTATAAATCTACCATTTGATTAAACTGCCTTTCAGCTACCTTATTAAATTACTATACTTGTAGATCAGTAACAGGCAAGTCATATGAAAGACTAGACTGATTTAGACTGTTTTTTGTTTGTGTTGTCATTGATTACTTTTAAATAAGAGGGAAAAAGGCTATGACATAAGTATTAATATCACAGAGAAGTATCATTGCACTGCATGGAGAAAAACATTCTCTCTTAAATCCCTGGGCAATGTAAAGTTCCACAGGGGTCTTCTGATTTCAAAGAAAGAGATGAATTACGATTAAAGAGCTGCTCTGTCATTTATAAGTTGACTGCACATTTTGTAGTTCAAAAGGTGATGTGGACAAGGAACATATTTAAAAGGCAGCTTCCACACAGCGTGAGCACTCCCATTTTTATTGTTGGTATCAGTATTACTGCTACAGCAGTACCTAGAACCGTAGCTGAGATCAGAGCTCCATGTATCTGGCACTAGTAAAAATACTTGGTGAAAGACAAGACCTACTTGAAACAGATACGGAAAAAAAAGCCAAAACACAGAGAATTGAAGTGACTTATTGGGGATCAGGTCACTAAGAGAACTGGGACTTGAATGAAGGCCTTTTTAGCCTTAAAAGGCTCAGAGTCACGGTCATGTTACCACTACCTAGTAAGTGACTACTTGTCAATGGATTGGAAACTATTCAAGTTCACTTGCTTGGTCTATGGCGTATCTGGAAAATGACAATCTGCAACTCTCTAATCTCCAGCTTTATTGCTAAATAATGTTTTAGAACTGGGGTTTTGATGCTGAAATATATTTTCCAGAAGATTTGTGAAAATTATCAGAGATGTTGCATCCGTTTTTTACTTCCCTTATTAGCAAATGAGAATATTATCTTGAGTAATTGTCCTAGGCTGTCTGCCCTGATGTGAAGATAGAAATTCTGCTTTAGACAACTTAGTATTATCTATATGAAAGAGTTTTTCACAAAACATCCTATTTCAAGTGAATTTAATGGGCTTTCTTCAGCACAATAGATCAAGCTTGAATGTTTTCTGATACACACTAGCAATGTAATTTATCTCAACTCTCCAATCTCACTGCATCTATTTGAAGAGAATAGCAAAGATGTTTGATTTACTGATTATTTAATACTTCCATTTCACTTGACTTTAAGAGGTAGAGTCAGGCATACAAACTAAACAGTTAGTTACAAAATCTCATGGGATTCCTTCTCAAAGAATAAAACTATTAACTTGATGTGTCAAGACATAATTCAAAGCAGAGAAGTTATTGCTGACAGAACTGGATTAGTTTAGTTAAAAAGTGTTTGGCATCAGGAGATATTAACCTTGATTTGCCTGATTTTTAGAGGTAAAAACAATAAGAAAAACTTTATGAAAGACTTTTAAAGTGTATTTATGAAGAAGGTCTACTATTTAGTTGCCTAAACAGCAATTTTATTTAAATATTTTTACAAGCTAGGAAAAGTAAAAAGTAATTTCTGGAGCATAATTCCTCAAACATAACAATTTATGCCAAGTGAAATCTATCGCTGGTGTTTCTTAAAAGCTTTACAAAACTAAGCAAGCAGCATTAACTTCCCAAGCTCACCAGGCTCCCGAGTTTCACCAGCATTCAGTTGTTGATGAATTGCCAACATTTTTGAAGTGAAAGCCATATAAACAAAAGTACAAATATGTTTAAAATGCAAATGCTTTTGGGGGGAGATAAAGGACGAGATTAAAGACTTCTGTTTCACAAAGAATATAAGGATGTTCCTTAAACACCTTGAGTTCAACAGGACATAAACACACGCTTGAAGCTGGCATGCACAGAGCTTTAAGGGCTAAATTCACGAACAGTTTTGGGAATTGCAACAAGGAGTGGTATCTTGCTCAGCTTTTATCAGCCCTGCCATGCACTGGAATCCACAGGCTGAAATTAGATGTCTATTAGATGTCTATAAACATGGTAAGATTCAGGTAGAGTCCAAGAACGTGGCATACACGTGTCAACACGTGTTAAGCGTTGACTGTGGGAAGAGGCAAAGGGGCAGACCTGGCTAACATGGAAGTAGCAGGAATAAGTCTTCAGCTTGTCCTTGTGCTGAATTTAGGCTCCTTCCTGTAGTGAATGTATAGGTCTGACTGAGATTCATTCATACCACGAGCCCCCTCTAGGAGTCAGGAATCTATGGGACTACAGACTATGCCAAGTCCTTTCTGAAAAACATTGCAAAAGGTATAGTGCCACACGCTCATTTGTAAGAAGACTTTTGCAGGTTCAGTTTATTCTTCTGCCAAAGAGTGTTTGCCCTAACCAACAAATAGCTGGACAAAAAGGAATAGGCTTCTTCTGCTGGATGGAGTCTTAACTTTTCACCCTTGGAAACTTGAATACAGTAAAGAGGATCTTCAGTCCAGGCCCAAGGCATAAGTGGACATTTTTAAATGTATCCATTCTATAATTAATTTCAACTATATCTTCCTGATGCTTGACTGTATATTCCTGACGGTCCCGAGTCCTGCACCTATGCCAAGTCTCCCTGCACTCTGTTTTACCTATTGCCTGTGTTGTCCATTCATCATTTTCATTGGCAATAAGTCTTCCTAAACTCTTACATGTAATTTTTATGGAAAAAAAATGCACATTCCTCATGAGTTTCATTCCCACAAAACAATAAAATGAGAATATATCTCTGTTCAGTATTTTATTTATTTCATTTAGTTCAAGTATATTTCTGAAAATTATTTTGTTATTACATTAAAGAGCTATGTATAAAAACATGATGCAATTTTTTTCTAATAGAAGAGTTTATATCGTGATCAGCAGGACAGAGTCTAGTTGGAGGCCTGTAGCTAGTGGTCTCCCCCAGGGGGTCAGTACTGGGTCCAGTCTTGTTCAACTTATTCATCAGTGACCTGGATGAAGGGACAGAGTGTACCCTCAGCAAGTTTGCTGATGATACAGAACTGGGAGGAGTGGCTGATACACCAGAGGGCTGTGCTGCCACTCAGAGGGACCTCAAGAGGCTGGAGAGATGGGTGGAGAGGAACCTCATGAAGTTCAACAAAGGCAAGTGCAGGGTCCTGCACCTGGGAAGAAATAACCCCATGCACCAGTGCAGGTTGGGGGCTGACCTGCTGGAAAACAGCTCTGCGGAAAAGGACCTGGGAGTCCTGGTGGACAACAAGTTGACCATGAGCCAGCAATGTGCCCTTGTGGCCAAGAAGGCCAATGGTATCCTGAGGTGTGTTAGGAAGAGTGTTTGCCAGCAGGTCAAGGGAGGTGATCCTCTTCCCTCTACTCAGCCCTTGCGAGGCCACATCTGGAGTACTGTGTCCAGTTCTGGGCTCCCCAGTACGAGAGAGACACAGAACCACTGGAGAGAGTCCAGTGTAGGGCTACGAAGATGATTAGGGGACTGCAGCATCTCTCCTGTGAGGAAAGGCTGAGAAAGCTGGGCCTGTTTAGCCTGGAGAAGAGAAGACTGAGAGAGGATCTTATCAATGTATACAAATATCTGAAGGGAGGGTGTCAAGAGGATGGGGCCAGACTTCTTTCAGTGGTGCCCAGCGACAAGACAAGAGGCAACGGGCACAAACTGAACCACAGAAAGTTCCATCTGAATAGGAGGAAAAACTTCTTTACTGTGAGAGTGACAGAGCACTGGCACAGGTTGCCCAGAGAGATTGTGGAGTCTCCTTCTCTGGAGATACTCAAAACCTGCCTGGACATGATCCTGTGCAACATACTCTAGGTGACTCTGCTTGAGCAGGGGGGGTTGGACTAGATGATCTCCAGAAGTCCCTTCCAACCTCAACCATTCTGTGATTCTGTGATATTAGCATAATAATGGAACTGATAACAGCAAATGGTCTTACATTCACTTTGCATGGGAACAGAAAAACAGTTGACAAAAGTACAACTGACCAACATGATGTGCACTGATTAGAAAGCCATAAGGATTACAAATTGGGAGGGACAATATGTATCTTGAATCTTTAGTTCCTGAAAAAAGCGGTTGAGTGTGATATAGCTTTCCAGCTATATCACTCTTATTTTTTTCCAAAGGATCATATTTTTTTTTCATTTTCATTTCTTGTAAGTGAAGGCAGAAGATGGAATTCCATCATGTGAGGTTTTATTTTATATATAAATACGGCTACATAAGATGGAGGTAAATTGTGACCTGGTAAATTGTGAAAAAGTACCGGCTAAACATTCATTTTCTGATCTTCTTGAATTTATCCACAGCTGGGGAGGAGAGATATTTCTTGGAGGGAGTGAGAAAGGGAAAAGGGGCAAGGATAATTAAAAAAAAAAAAACAAAACCCAAAACAGATGAGAATTTCAACCAGAATCAATTTGTGGTTTATAATGTTGCACTGAACAATCTGAAGACTTCAAAATATTCAGCTGTGTAGGATGCCCCTTAGTGGCTGAATATAAACACTGTTGACAGAAGAAATAATTTTAAACACTGAAAAAACAAAAACAGTATTTGTGTTTATTAACCGAGAACAAAGGAATTTAAATACTAACTTATACATACAGAAGAGCTATAAAGCCGTGTTTACACAAAACCTCAGAAACAATTTGAAAAATGCTAACTGAAACAGAACATTCCTGAATAAACTATTACATTCAGTGAGAAAAACAAGAAAACAAGGGGAAAGGAGAGAAAAAAGGTCAATCTCTTTTTTTATTTTAATCAGAATGTGTGTTATGGGATGAGTGAGTTTTGCAGAGAAATGTGAACAGATGTTGAACTCCGCAACAAAAAAACATCCAATATTTTTACTGGTTCTTTCCAGAGTAGAGAGTTTCTGTACAGAACGCCAAGGTATCTGGTTTGGTGTCAAGGCTCCTTTCCAACAACATACTTAGGGTGTAGTCTCCAGCCATTTCTGCTGTTATATAAGGATGTAAGATTATGCTACAATGCATGAACATTTCTACACAAAAGGCATGAAATGTTTAAGACTCAACACTAAAAGACAGAATGCACAAATCCTGTAATACAAACAAATTTATGTATCTAGAGATATAACAGTACTAAGACAGAGATGCATTATTTGCTCTAACACTTGTCATGAAGAATATACTGCTTCCAACTTTCCTTTTCAAAACAAGTCTTTGTATAAGAGTCTATTTGCAAAAGCTGTAACAAGGTGGCCTTAACTGAGCATGGTACCCCCACCAATATCCTTATACCTACTCTGATTTTAACTATACTTTATACCTTTAAATCTCTCTATGTATACACTGGATAATGAAAGAAATCTGTGTTTACAGACAATTCATCTTACTTGGAAATCTAATGCCTCTGTTAGTCATTATTCTTTTTTCTTTCTCAAAGAAATCTGTGATTCTTCAATTTTTTCAAGTTTGCATGTGGAAATCAGGACTGCAAACTGTCTCATGACCTTCAGACTGATAACTGAGAGTGAAAAGCCACTCATCAGCACTACTGACATATGCGTTTATTTCTTGGGTCACATCCCAATGCAGCTTAAGGGAAGCCTCTTCTCTTGAGCTAGCTGGTGTGTGCTGTAGCTGGATATACTGATCCCAAACATTCCCAGTAGCAAGGCTGTACGTTGCAGCAGTGTGTCTGTTGAGTTGAAAACTATTTTTCCTGCAGCTTGAGTCTATGGGAAGGAAAGGGCAAGTTACATGCTGATTCTGCTGAGTGTAATAAAGAAGCAGGTCTTTGGAACCCACAAAGTTCTTTTTCATTATGTTTAATATAGTACGACTGTGCTTTCTGCTGAACAATATGTGGCACAAACAGATACACATTTTGGAAGGTGACCCTTTTTATCACAATAAGGGGACCCTTTTTATCACAACAAGGGGAAAATTTCTGATATGACCTTTCATCCATTTGCAAGTCTCTGATTTCAGTGACTTTAATGGGGTTCCTTCTGCCTAGTTGGCTGAGAGGCAGAGCTGAATTAGGCTTAGATTTTTAAGAATAAAGGGAAGACATTTTCTTTTTCTGTGAAATATAAAGATCTCTTCCCACAGATTAGCTACTGGAGTGTCGCTCACTTCAATATTAGTTATTAATTCAGGAAAGCAAGGCTAAAGGGGATCAGTAACATCTTTTATTAGCTCAATGGATAGAACTAGACCAAGGACACAATTTTTAACAGTCTCATCATCGAATCTGGCAAAGAAGCAGGTAGTGCCAATCAAAGGGAAGATTAAAAATCAATTATTTACTGATTATCTGAATAACAATCGGAAAATAAATTAAGTTAGTACTGCTTGCCTAACACATATGATACACTGACCAAGAAGCAGAAATATAGTTGCATAGAATGTCTAGAAAACAAAACACAAATTCTTATTATAAAAATTATATTGACACTATGAGTTAAAACATATCATGCATATTTCTAATTGCAGCATTCTTATACGAAATAATGATATACGCCTATATAAAGATTTGGGTTTTTACTCTTTCCCTTGCACTCAGTGGACGGAAAGCATGGCACCATTGAAATGAGTGACAAAGTTCCCATTCAAGGAGCCTGATTTTCATTTCCAGATCACAGGTATTCTATACAAGCGCGCATAATCACAATTCTGAGCTTTGACCTTGATAACGTGACTGACTGTATGGCTACTTTAGCAGGGAATAAAAAAAGATAAAAGGAATTACAAACAAAATTACTGTGTAAGGTGATATCAGAAGATACACAGGCAGGCATGAAAGAAACTCACTACGAGGACTGAAACATAGTACTCTTAGCTCAGGTGTATCACCCATAAAGTACTATGCTCTATGATTTTGGATGCGGATCACATTGTTAAGAGCTGTGAGATTCTTGAGCAAAAGAACATACACTCCACAAATATCAAAATATGGCCTACATTAAAGAAGATGTCCTACTTTAGAATATTTTTTCTGTGGCTGTTTTATTCTCAGTTATTTAGCTGATTTAAAACATTTTCTATCCATGTTTTTATTTTTTCTTCATATAACAGTCCATTCGCTGGTCCCTTGGTGTTCCAGAGGTAAATACTGTTTGAGATTTCTTTATCATAAGCATAAAAGTAAGTTGAAATGTTTCACTGATAGTTCATTTTAGTTGATTTGGAATCCCACCATTCTTATTATTATTAACATTTTCCTACTGCCTCAAATGCACAAAGCCATTGCAATCTAAGAGGATGGAGAAATAGTTACTATTTAAGTATTACAGAAACATAAGCTGTATCTCCTTCCTAGCATTCTGCACTAGGTATTCCAGAATGATACAAATTATCAAGAATTATCATTATTCATTTACATTTGAGCAGATGCTTAATTAAGACTTATTTGAGTAGTTATGAAAGTTAACCCACCAGAAGCCAGTGCTCCCTTGGGTTGGTCACACAATAATACGAGATAAAATCTATCTGAGAAAGACAGATATTGGTAATTCAAAGATCTAATTAAAAGAGGAAAAAAAGACAGAATTTTCCTACCTGCAATAACCTTATATACCCAGGTGTCATTCTCCGTAGACGAATAACCATTATATCTAAGTCTTTGTAGAATTTCAGCCCTACAATTTTAGAACACAGAAAACATTACTAAATCCAAGGGTTTTTTTTCTACAAATGGACCTCCTAATGAAACAGAAGACTAAATCTAATATGGCTTGTCATAATGCCAAAAAACTCCAAGAAGGAACATATGCAAACATTTTTTTCCTCACCTGGTGCTTTTTCCTGTAAGCCCGTTACCTGCTAATGTCCTGCCAGTATATAAAGCCCAGCTCAGTTGCATAAGCTGTCACATGTGATCTATCTGTAGAACTTAGGTGTTGGCAGAGGCCGCAACTGTCTTGCCTGGGGCTAGGTATGTCTGCAATATTGGAAAACTCTCTGGGAATGCCTGAAGCTTGTTAAGAAAGCAAAGCAACAGCTGACCTCCTTAAGAAAAAAAGGGCCTAAGCCTGTTTTATAGATAGCACTGGACATAAAAAGGGAGGTCATTATCGCATTTTGTATCGTATAGTGACAGTGCAAATAGGATTTGACTGCTTTTATATAACTTAGAGCATATATTTATATCCCTACTTGACAGTGTAGGAAGTTTAATTCAGCTATGACCCAAGTTGAAAGGATGTGTTAATATAATAGTAGGGTTATATGGAGATACATATAGAAATAAGCTTTTTCTTTTCTGAGGGCATTCTCCTTTACATGGTATTCGGCATGTTCTTGACTCATTTTTCTAATGGTAACATTAAAAAAATCGAATCCAGTATTTATTATTACTCTTATTACTGTATTTTCCTACTGTGATTTGTTTTCCCTGTAGTGAGCTTGGACTCAGTTCTGCTCTTGGGGTTATGGGGGTTCTGCTCCAGGGGTACACAGTGTGAAAAATGGTGGTAAAATCTGATCAACAAAATTAATTTATCCATGGCTAAACTGTGCTGAGAAAGCTTCTTTCTCCCCATCACCAATATATGCAACCTTGAATAATGATAGCAAGGCAGAATTTAGCTCCAATTAGAGTCATACTTCGAAACATACAGGGCAAAATCTTCAAGTGATGAAAATCAGTATAGCACTAGTGAGCACAGTGAACCTACATCAATTTTCATCAGAAGTGCTCAGCAGAACAGCATTAATTTACAGCCCTTCAGTCGCTTTCTGATAAGGCAATCTAAAGTTTTTGGAGAAATATTCCTTCTAAAAAGCAGCAAAATAATGAAATGCTTCTACTTGGAGAAATACTCTACATTAGGTGTTCCGCAATGATATCAATTATCAAGACTTATCATAACTCATTTACTTCTTGCTTAATTAATGTTATATAAAGGAATGAAGCGGTGTTATTTTGAGGTTCTGGGTTACATAACACACAGCGGGCAGATCTAATTTTTCTCTTGCTGCACCACATTTATAACATATGAACTCTGCAGGCATCAGTGGAGTTATGTCTCATTCACAAAAAAAAAAAAAAAAAAAAAAAAAAAAAAGGTAATTTAAGCTGAACCAGTCCTAAAGTGTCAATTTAAATACTAAAAGTAGAAGAAGTCTGGGCCTTTATTAATATGCAATGGGTACATTGACTCCATGCTAAATCTTAACTGCTGAATACCTCCATGGGAAACAATCAACACACAATTGAGAGAGAACAGAAGTTAATGAAAGTTAACTTTCCCAATTTGGGTTCACGTTGTCATAACACAAGAAACCATTGAAACACAGTGTATTAGTAAATCCAAGCCAGTGTGCCTGTACAATGAGTTTGTCATTCATCATCTGTACTCTAAAAATGCAAAGGCATTTCTTGTTTTTGTTTTTGACAGTGTGCAACATGCTAACTTTTCCGTACAAACAGAAAAGCAGCAGGATTGCTGCCCAAAGCAGGTTATAGCCTAAAATTTCGGAACTTGCATTCTTTCGGAAATATAGAGAATGTTGACTTTTCCTTTAAATTTCTGGTCTTGCTCCTATTCAAAGAAAAAAATATTTTCCAAAGACTTAACTTACTATACTATCAGAATTACAGTAGCTGCAAAAAATGCATCACTAACTCAAATTTTTTGCGCAATTCCTTCAGTTTAGAGAATGAAAGCAAAAGCAGAGGCAAAGGTCCTGTGCTATTGTATTCAGAAATTGAGAGCTTTTATACCGTTTCTTTGTGCCGAAAATAAAAGGAAAGGAAAGGAAAGCAGTATGCCTTGGACACTACATCCATCCTTAGAAATGATTTCTTGGCCATCCTCAACACTGCTAAATTGTAGAATGTTTTATGTAATTATAGGTGTTACCAAAATCTGTATTACTTCCAAAAGAATAACATGACCAACTTCCATGTCATTTCAGGACTTTGAACCCAGAAAGGTCTGCCCCACTTCCTTTGAAAGTTCAGGTCTCTGAGAACTGAGGCTCCAGCTCACCACTTTAGACGGAGAAAAAAAGAGAGATGAACATGCCCCTCCACAACCCATTCTTGGGCAGGGGCACAGGATAATGGAACAGGAAAACCACAAATAGCAAATGGCTCTCTTGGCATATAAAAGAAGATTTCACTTTCAGAACAGACTACTCACTCCATTCATCTTCACTACTTGATGCAGACACTGTTTTCTAATAAGCATCAAGTAAAGAAGCAAACTGTGTGATATCCTCCCTCCTCCACTTCCCCATCACAGAATTAAAGATGGACTCTTTGAACCAAGCTGTTAGTATTTACAACCTTGTGCTCTATTTCCATTAAGAGGAGAAATCAATAATGGAGTTGGATATTTCTTTGGTGTAATCTTGTTATCTCACAAAATCATGCTCAACCTCCCTGGTTTTCCCTGATGCTTATTTTCCAGCTCATTCTCCCACTTCTTTTCCAGTACATTTCCTTTGTTTTTAACCTGAAGAAAGGACAGCTACTTCAACATTATCCCCTACAAAAATACCTCAGCATTAGAAGTTTCTCTTCAGAAGACAGACTTGTGCTGCTTTCTTCTACTACCAAAGCAGGCTGTTGCAGCTGTTTGATTTGGACTGATTTCTAGCACGGGCCATGTAGAATTGACAGAATCTGGATTCTAACGGGCCTCGATTCTCACTCTTACAGCATTCCACTCCATTCATTTAGCCATGCTTTTTTACTCTGTGCTTTCTTATTTCTTATTTTTTTTTCTCAAATTTCTAAAAATTGTTCAGCCATCATGAAGCAGAGGAAGAGAGAAATGAGCAAGCTGGGAGAGTGCATGTGTTAAACCACACACAGTTAGCTATTAAGTGCTGTTTCTCTTACCTCTGTGTGAAGTCCTAACCACTGGATTGCAGCCAACATGTGGTTATTGTACAAAGGAAGTTGAGACAGGTTCACATGTACACAGATTTATTAGTGGGGTCTGCAGCTGATGGCGTACATTGACTCCAATGTTGAAAGTCACTTTTGGCAAAAAAATGAAAACAAAAAGGGGGAGGAGAGAAAATAGTAAGAGGGAAAAATGGAAAACTATCCTCAGTGACCAGCAGGAAGAGAAATGATGGAGATCCCCATGTGAACAGCCTCCTCTCAGCTCCCCTCCAATGCAGCAAGGTTCCCCGATAACACTTTTCTCACAGTAACTACACAGGTGTCATCAGGACCCACTCAAACTGCCTGTTGGTGCTTCCTGCTTACGATGCTGTTAGCACTGATTAGACTGGTTGGGGCTGCTAAGCTCTGTGCACCTGTATTACCGGGTCCCCTGATGTCCCCAAAAGTTCCAACCAAAGGGTAGGAAAAGGGGAGAAAGATGGGGTGATTCTCCTGCTGGCAGCAGTTGCTTCCCATGTGAACCTGCCACAGCCATGCTACCGGCTTTGCCAGGGCAAGGCCATGAGAACGACAGCATGAATGAAGAGCCGGAGATCAGCAAGGGGATAATCCTGTCCCTGAGGCCCTGGGAAACCCTGCCCGACGGCTGGGGTGGCGGGTAGCCAGCTGCCAGTGGAAGGCCAGCTACACAACTGCAAATATAAGGCTCTTACACAAAGGCTAAGGCACGTAAGGCACTGCGCGGCATGGTGGTGGGGGTGTATGTGTGTACAGGTATTGATTCATTGTGATCTACTATATGCTCAAGTGATTAAAATTGATGTCTCTCAACCATTGTTGCTCCTATCTGGAGCAACTGGATTAAGATTGGAGGCAGAACATTACAGGTCATTCCATTTGTGTGGCTGCATTTCTGAATAATAAAGTTGTTCAAAGCAAAGATTCTCCATTGGCTTTGAGTGTCATTAAACTTGATTTATTCTAGGTCTTCAAAACTGACACAGGTGCAGTATTTTAAAAGAGGATGTTCCATAAATCATATACAACTTTCATTCTACCACAAGACACCAAAGTGTATTATTTTAAAATAATTAGTTTGAAAATAATTCAAATATTTAACAAAATAAATACTTTCCAAAATTCATCATTCTTATATAGGTCAGGGTGGAGGAATATGGCTAGGGCCCTGAACTTACAGATGGCTTCCAATTTGACTCTGTGTAGGATAGAAGTAAACAAAAAGTACTCTCACCTTAAACCACAGAACAAACCTTATAAAGAAAACAAACCAACAAATCTTCCTCAGCATACAACCATATGACTAATCGTATGCTTTTTACTTAAATAGTTATTAAATATGAGAATACTTCCTTGCATATAATTCTGTGCATTATTTTTTAAAAAAAGCTAAGTTAAAAGGAATTTTGTGCACAATAAATGTAAAAAAAACACCAGTTCTTTCAGGGTTATGGGACCAGACACCGCCAACTCATAGAAGGACATGGTCCAGCCCCAAAGAGCCTACAATCCATGTGGAAGCAGATGGATACAAACAGATGGAGAAGAACAGGGAAGCAAAGAGAATGGCATGTGAGGCAATGCTCTCAGCTCACTAACAGTGAAATTGTTTCCAATTTTTTTGTAGGCGTTGCAGCAAAGAACAGTGTTAAGGAGCGATCTGAAAATGGTTAATGAGTTTTAACACTATAAGACAGACACGAAACAGGAACGAAGTCATATTGTTGCATTACACAGCAATATCTTTGTGGAGCACAAAATCAGGGAAATGTATGTTGGTGACGCAGAAGTAGGAAATACTGCCAATAAAAGAGAGCTGGAATATAAGTGAATTGAGGCATAGATAGATGATTGCAAGTAATTCAGTCCTCACGGTCATCTAAGATTATGGTTGGACAGTTGCAAGAGATTGCATTGCTGAGGCTTATGGAGTTACCACAAAGTGGCTTAAACTACTCATTTTTATTTTATGTTTAGAATTGACTAGTTCACTTGCTGCAGCTGAACTACCAAGTGGTAACTCCTGTATTTGCAGGAGTCTGTATCTATACAGACTGTTGCAGACTGCCTGTATTTTGTAGTACGAATACTATCTTTAATAATAATGAGGAACAGAATAATAGAAACAGGAAAATTTAATAGCATAAAACCAAGTTAATTTCTGCTATGAAGAAAGGAGAAATGCTGCTATGAAAGAAAATTTTATGTTAGAAATTACTTAAGATTTTATCTGTTAGAAAATACAGAAAAAAGACTTGGATGTACATTTTGATCAAAAGATGGCTATGAGCCCTTACCGTGATGCAGTTGAGGAAAAGGAAAAAGTAATCCTGGTATGCATTCTCAAAGCATTTCCAGCGTAAAGATAAGTAAGTATTAACATCACTGTATAAGGCACTAGCATTAGTCATCTGGAATACAATTTCTGGTCACTCAGGGCAGTTGACTCTCACCAGAATTTAGACCTCTATAGGTCTGTAGATGTCTGCCTTTGAGCTATCTACATTAAGCTCCCATTGCAGTTTACCTCTTTTAGGTATCTCCATTAAGATAAAGTAAAGAAGTGATGACTGATAATACAATGAGTGAATACAGCTAGCTCAGACACAGACACCAATAGCATAAATACAGTCACATGAGCTGCACCTCATTGATCAGAATGGATGAATTCAAAGTGAAGCGAGTATGAAGAAGGACTATTAACATGACAGATACAAATGAAAAGTATGTATTACAAGAAGACACTATAAAAATTTGTCTTGTTTAACCTCGTAAAATGAAGACTGGAAGAGATACAATTGTTTCCTATAAATATGTATAGGAACCAGAAAAAAAGAATTGATGTATAGGCCAAAGGTCAATATTGTACAAACAAAGAACCAAATCTAGACATGGATAGATTTAGTACGGAAAGAAGAAGGCTTCTAATGAAGTGTGGGTTTCTGAACCTACTGCACAAGAGAGAAAACAGATGAAATAGTTTTAATGTACAATTTGGCTCTTCTTCTGTGTCCCAAAGCCCTAGACATTGAATAGAAATGCTATCATGTAGTGTAACAGCTGGAAAGGCAGGTGCATAAATTTATAATATAAACCTTCTGATTCATTCTTAACTGTTTTAAATCACAGACACCGTAAGGATCAGATGACAGGAAGTGGTTTCCTTTTAATGATGCTACTGTTATTGTAGTGCCTAGTAGAAACAAGTTGACAGTTTTATGACAGTTTGAAAGTATTCAGAAAAATTGCTCTTAGACTCCTAATACAAAGAGTAGTAACAAAATTACTCAGTCTCATTCTTCTTTATATTGTATCATGCCTTTACAGTGCAGCAATCAACTGAATCAGTCCAGGCAGGGCTACAAATGCCACTCTAGTTAACTAAGTTCCTACTCTACCTTTAAGAGCTGTGGCCTAGGCATTTCCAAGGTACCTGTTGCTACTGTAGAAAACACAGCCTTAATTATTTCAAAGTTTTCTGGCTGATTCCTATGCTTGGAGACTATGGGAGGAATAAAACTTGTTCTTCTTTGCCTGTATTTGTGACAGGCAGCTGTCAACAATTAAATGTTTTCAAATCTTGTCACTACTCACTCAGGTAAGATCTACGAGTGGAGACTCTCTACTTTATTCATCTAGTGCTAGTCTTTAAATGTGTAAGGATACTGGCCTTTGAGATTCACTCTTTTGCAAAAGCCAGTACAAGAATATTGCTGAAGTTCTATTTTAGGCCTTTCAAAACTGGCATATAATCCATCTCAGTAAACACTGCCACCTCTGAAATGGGACTTAGTTTCAGGAGCACACAATAAAGACTATGTCCCTATTGTCTTTGGTAGGATAACCAGAAAGCACTGTGGTCAGTCTCACATGCACATTGTCAAAGCCTCAGAGTCTCTGAGGCGGTATGGGTTGTACTTACGCCGCACATTGGCCAGAGAGACAGCTGTGCTTTAATCCCTTGCATCTCAGGAAAGCAAATTCTTCCTCTATGTAAAACTTTGTGACTTGTTTGCTTCATACATATGCCCATATCAGCGTAATCAGCCTGAATGTCAAGGTCAAATCACCCTCTCTTTGCAGTCTCTTGCTACTGCTGATGCTAAGTATTGAGCCACAAAGGATCATCTCAAAGGGCTGTACTAACACATGGGATGGGGTGAGGCAAACCATGAAAGGCTACTTAGAGCTTAGGATCATCAACGTCTTTCTCTCCTCTTAGACACTGAGGTGATGATGTCCTTGAACACTGCTTTTAGCCTCTTTCCCCAACTGCTGGACAGGGTCAATAGCCTAGCTCCATCTCCCCTTGCTCAGTGGATGTCTTCAAAGAAGGTAAGAAGCATTAAAAACTGAGTGGCCCTCTACACATGGAAAAGCCAAAACATGAGAAGGACTGCATTTAAGGCCCTGCATGAACAGGTAGTACCTGACCTGGTGTGAAAGTACACTGTCTGGGGTGGGCATCTCGAGTGTCCAGTAGACAGCCATTGCCAGTCCTGACTTCTACTGATAAGTGAGCAGTAACTTTGGATCAACAAATTCACTGCCAAGTTTGTTACAGATAATGTGTGCACTAACGCATAAGTATTTATCCTTTTAAAACTGAAAACCAAAAAGGCCCAACCAGAATAAACCCCCCAAAAACAAATAAAATAAGCAATGCACAAAGGTATTAATAGAGACTTGGGAACCTGCAGGTCTGAAGACCTTAAGGGAGAACTAGTGAAAACTGCTCCCCATACGCACATAGACACCTTCTCCTCTCTTTCTCAAAGGTGCAGTTACATTCAAGCCTACCACTGACAACCCTGGTGTTTGGATCCACCCTAATTATTTGTACAACTTTGGAGAAACTCTATGTTGGCCTGCATCGGAAAACTGGCCTGGACATATGGGCAGGGTGAGGAAAGAGGGGAGAGGCTTTTCAGGGTCTGCTGTGTAAGTGACATTGCATCAAAAGCACTTCCTGTTGTGTCTTGTGCTTTAGATCCACTCCTGGAAAGCTGTTTGAAACCAATAGTGGAATGATGGCTGTCTTTTTTTAGCAGCTGTTTTATGCCCTGCTGCTTCTGAGGATGGTTCAGGAATCAACCAGGATGACACACTACCGGAGATGCTATAACACTATGGACTGCAATTTATCTGGGGTGCATATTGGCAGAAAGGTTTATCTACATCCATTATTCTGGGAAGGTTCACATCTGGGAGTCAGTGACCAGACCTCTAGCAGAGGTCTGGAGTCCCAGTTAACCCTGGAAACAGTTTGTAATACAGCTCTCTTTCTCGCAGCTCTAATATACTGACTTGCAACCATCCCAGTATGCAGAGCATGTGTCAATCACTTTAGCAAGGTAGTGCAATCTTCCTTCAGCAAGTAAGCACACACAGTGCAATCCTGACAGTTGTTTATGAAGAATGGTGGGTATAATCATATAACATTATGCCATTTTCCAACTACCAAGGCACTGCTGATCCAGCTAGGGAAGCATATGGAGGACCTACGGATATATCTAGATTCAGAAGCCTCGCAAGACACATCACACCCCAAGAGCACAACCACTCTTGTGATTGGGTGGGACAAGATGGTATGTTATTTGTTGCTCTACAGGAGTGACATACAGTAGCTGCTCTTTTGCAAACACCCAAGGCATTAGTCTCTCCTGTAAACACCCTGCAATTTCCTTTCCATTTAGAAGGGATGGAGCAGAGGGGTGAGCTTGTTCAGGAATAAAGCATGTCCCCTTTCTCTGCTCTGCTCCACTCCACAATGTCTGCCAAATCTACATCAAGATACCCATCAGATATTGGCTCCTGGGCCACGCTGAACATGTTCTAGTCCTCCATGGGTGCCTTCCATTAGGAGAGGAATTATATTACAATCTGCAGTGAGAACTCTTGCTCTTGCCTCCCTTGCTGTCTCTATGGCTGAGGAGGTAAAAAGCTTGACTGTCAGACTCCATGGTCTCATGGGCATCTCTCCCTCCATCTGCAGAGCTTCACTGACTATGAGAGGTTAAATCATAGCTTCCCAGATATCCTCTGCAGCTTGATACACAGTGTACAGCTACAGTGACCTGCAGTTCAGAGTTGTTACCTAACCAATGCACGTACACATGAAACCTGAAGCTTTATGGATTTGAACCACTGGTTTGTAAAAAGCTGGACAGATCATTCACTATAGTTTTACACTGTTGCTGGGAAATTTTCTAATCAATAAAATGGTGCATATGAACAGGTGCATATGCAACTACTCAGCAGAGTTCCTTCTCCTCCTCCTCTAGGTTCCACACTGCAACCCCTTGCAGATATGCCAGATCTTCACAGTGATTCACACAAATAAAACACCTTCAGAAGCAGCTTTCTGACATATAATTCCAGAAGTGCAGGTGTTTGGTTATGGCACTTGAGGCTGGAGAGCCATGAGATCTTCTGTGACACTTGTGGATGACTGGAGAGCTTGGGAAAAACTGCTATATTTTATGTATGAGAAAGACCCTAACATACACTATTCTATAATCTGTAACTTCCTTTTCCCTAGTTAGGGACATATTTATCTCAGTGCAGAGCCACACTGCAAAAAAATACATGCAGTAATGACATTTGGGGTACCAGAACTCTGAAATGAGAAAGGAAGCATTCTAAGAATATGGATGCATTCAAAGCAAGACCATGATTTATTTCCAATTCTAAAGCACTGATTTACAACAGAAGCACACAACTCCAGTCAATCATTTTACTGGTACATCTCTGTTCTTTTCAAACAAAAATTTTAGATAGTCCAATAGTGTGGGTTAGTATATTCCATATGGTTTTATAAATTATGAGTCATGAATCCTACAAAGACAGGTTGCTTTTTTTTAAATGCCAGCTTTAAAGTTTCCAAAGTATCTGTTCCACCTCCTAAACAAGCCTGCAGAATCTTCTTTTCAGAAGGACTGAAACTTGTTCTTTATGTGATCACTGTTAAAATTAATCTGGAACTACTATCAGGACGTAGAATTTTATTTACAATTGTTATTACTGCATACGCAAATGTATCCGAACACTGAGAAAAAATTCTAAATCATTCCTCTTAAATCTTCTTTAGCAGTCTGTTAGGATAATTACTTACATTTGGCAATAATAGACACCTAGATCTGTAACACCCACAAGCGGTTTCCAATTCAGAAAATGTAAATGCTTCAATCCATCCTTGCAGATATCCAGGCCTGAATCAATTCTGCTGTATGCTGTATATTTCCAATGCAACAGGCTAATGAATTAGTCCAACCAAAATACATAAGGTCTGTTAATTCTCTTTTAAGACTTTAAACTACAATATAGTAACATATAACTTACTGAAGCCTTCTAAGTATGATAGAAAATGCTTTGAAGCTTTAAATTAAATTGCATAGCTGTAGTGGAACTATTTTGATTCTTGTACACTTTCTGACACATTCACTTGTTTTGTTTCCTTGTGATAGCCTTCACATTGTCAATTATATATGGTTCTCATTCATTACTATCTGTATTCCTATTTAAATGTTCTAATCCCTTATTAAGACATGCACATGGCCAGCACAGTTGTGATCATTTAACATAATCAGTAAGGCATTTTTAGGCATCATCCTGTGCAAAGGTACATTTCTTACGTTGTGAACTGTCTAGCTGAACACTGAAAGATTCTTTCATTGACTTAAGCAGAGGGCAAAACAATCTATGAGGTAAATAAAGCATGACAAATATATTAATCAAAAAGTAGCATTTCTATAATGTTTAGTTTTTCATTAGGCAGTCTTTATTCTGATTAACTGCTGTGGCTGTCTTAGTGTAAGGCCAAGCAGAAATGATTAAAGCAGAATTTAAATTACCTACTAGTGGAAAGCAAACATGAGGGAAGAATAGTGAATATTTGCACTTGAGCATGATGCACTGCACTTACTATTGAGTTCTCTTCAGAGATTATATTTCCCATGACACAACAATAACAAATCACTGGGACCAGATGGTATTCACCTAAGAGCTCTAAAGCGACTGAAGGATGAAATAGCAGAACTACTACCTGTGGTGTGTAACCTCTCACTTAGAATTGTCCCAGTATCAGAGGACTAGAAGGTGGCAAAAAGGCTGATTTTTATAAGGGATTCCTGGGGTGATCTGAGGAATTACAGACTGATGAACCTTATGTTCTTGTTCAGCAAAGCAGCAGAACTATTCTACAGAACAGAATGAGCAGACACATGGAAAATTATACTGGGAAACAGTCAATTAAGCTGCTGTAAAGGGAAGTCATACTTCACAAGCCTACTGCCGTTCTCTGAGGAATCAAGGAATAAGTGGACAAGGTGTGCTAAAGTCTACTTGGATATTCAAAAATCATTCGAAAATGTCCCTTACAAAAGCTTTTAAAAAGTGGAGTCTCATGGTTTAAGAAGAAAGATCCTCATCTGAATGAATAAGCAATAAAAAGACACGAAATAAAAAACAGGAATGGACAGTATTCACGCTGCAAGGAAATCATCAATCGAATGCTGTGGCAATTTGTACTGGGATCTGTGCTGTTGAGCAAATGCCTAAATGGTCTGGAAAATGATCTGGATTCCCTCATGAATAGTGAGGGAACAGAGATTGATGGTTACAAGAACTGAAACTAAAAGCTGACTGAAGAGCTAGAGTAGGACACCCTGAATAACTGTGTGATAAAATGACAGATGAAATTCCATGTAGGTTTTGGAAAGTGGTGCACACAGGAAAAAGCAGTCTTCACTTTAAATACCTAATGTTTACAGAAGCTGATTATGACCATTCAGGAAAGAAAATGTCAGCTCAATATTGAGTAAGGGGTCAAAAAAGTAAATAAAATTATATGGAAAGGATTAGACAATAAAGCAAAGCACACTGTGTAAATGCATAGTGAACCTATATTTTTAATAGTGTGTGCAGTTTTGGACCTCTCATCTCCAAAATGATATAGCAGACTTGAAATAGATACAGGAAATGGCAAAAAGTGTAACCAAAAGTAGGAAAAGTTTATTTATGAAGAATGAGTAAACAGGACTCTTCAAGTCCTAAGTGCCCCTTTACTTTTCTCACTCCTGCTTCCTCACTTTCTCTACACTCCTTCTTCCCTCTCATGTTATTGTATTCTCACCAACTTTTTCACAGGCTCCTCAGATCTGTAGACAAATGGAGTTTTTGGAATATAAACTGTTGGAATTTTCATTCCCCACTCAGAGTTACAGAGAAAGCTTATGGCAGTGTTCCTGTACTCCTTCTCCAAAGCAAGAAATGCATAAGGATATTCCCCCAAGCTACAAAGGAAAAAGTTACTCCTTTGAGATTTTTATCTCCTTGCTACATCACAACCTTGTCAACAAAATCTTCATTCATTATCAGACATGGTTCTCCTCGGCACATTTTTTACAGGTTGAACAGAAGAAAGTTGTGACACTGACTTCTCCAGTCTTGAAGCTGAGAGATTGCTTTCAGTGCAAGGCGTCTCTGTGAATTAGCTGTTACGATCAAACCATCCCACCTTGAAGCAAACTGCATAAATATAGTAACCTTAGAGCTTTCTCCTGATAGCTAGGTGGTACTACTAGCTAAGCATTGTGACAGTTACAAGATTTTGGTTCTTCCTGTCACTTATGTGAAGTTTTTGTGTTAATTATATTTGGATACTGGAGTCCAGGCACTACAATAGCCAGGGGGTGCAAATGACCTGGCTGCTTCAACTTAAAATTTAGCTCTGACCAGCTTTTGGGAAACCCACTCCAACTGGAGAAACACATTCATGGATTCCCACTCATTTGAGCTAAAGACTCAGGAACTGAGAAACACACTGCTTCATTCCTTGGATCCCATCACTTCAAAGACTAGCCCACGGCTCAGTTTAGGAGGAACAGCGTTGATGAGCTGCTGGCTGAAAGCTGCCCTTCTCATAAGTTCTACAAAGACTTTCCAAGAGATACATATCAATTCATTCCTATGAACTTTCATACAAAAGTCTTTCCCTACCAGAGATGATTTGTTTTTTACATTGATCTAAAAGAAGAGTACAATTGATAAAGATTACAGAGAACCTCCTTTACTTGGCCCCCTATAGCAAGAAGCACTGATCTTGTGAGCATTAAAAACTCAGTGGAAGGCTACTCTCAGTGTAGCACTGTGAAAAAGTATTGCCAATCGTGATAAAAATGCAAAGCACAAGAAAGGGAGGATGCGTTCATCTCAAAAAGACAGCTGTAAAATTGCTTAATAAAGATAGCTGGAAATTTCTGTTTTAATTTCTTCCCAACTGCAACACAGCGCTGAATGGCTGTGTACTGATAAAGCCATTTGTCTTGTTGTAGGCGTCTAGAGGAAGTCTCTGCATTGAAGCAACGTTGCCAGTTTTACAGTTAGTATCCTGGTGCACAACACTCTTGAGTTGGATCACAGTTACTTCTGCTGCCTTAGGATATACTGTAGAGCAGAATGCTTAGTTGTAATGATTCTTGCTTGCAAGCACAGACTGCCAGATTTGGGAAGGGGAATGATTACACCGTACAGGGCATAATGGCAATGCAAGTACATGATTTCCTGCACTGCAATAATATCTAGATCCATGGATTCATTTGAACCCAGAGAAGAGAAGGAACAGAAACCTTGTGTAGATTGTTTTTCCTGGATTGGTTTTTGGATGATTTGCTTAGTCCTGGACACAGAACAACAATGATTTGGGGGCTCAAAAAAGAAGGTAGCCTAGTATGGATTTCTAAAAGTTATTTTTATGGTTTTTGTGGTTTTATACAGTTTTTTTTCAGACTTCTTTGGATGGCTTCAAACAAAGAAAATGTTGTGCAAGAACCTGCAGTACAAAGCTTCTATTATTTCAGAATACCAGTAATTCCTGTGATTTGGGTCAGCCTCGGACAACTGGAGCTGCAAGCAACATTGACAGGGAGGGGTCTTAGTTATTATTCCAAAGACCAATTATCCTGCTCTCTCTTCTTAGAGATACCTGCCCAATACCATCTCATCTTTATGACTTTTACCTCCTAGGTTTCCTACCACTTTCATGTGAAAGTGCAAGTCTCAGGTTATCCACAAGAATGCTGTTCAGCACAGAGCAAAGCAGGTCTGGGAATCACAAATGCAGCCTACAAGGGAATAGTTATTACATGCACATATGCATAGACCCATCTTTCCATCCCCCCTGCCCACATCACCCCAATAAGTTGCTGTTGCATTCTGCTTCCCAGGACCTGTCCATGTTCAGATTCACCTACTGCACCTGTGGGGTAGTCTGGGATTGCATTTCACTTGGTGAAAGAGGGCTGACCTCCCTTACACGTGCTACAGGGCAAGGTCTTGCGACTTATGGAGAAAGTGCATGGGCATGGGACTTCTACAAATACAGCAGTGACCTAATTATTTGTGTCTAAAGTGCCCTGACAAATACAACTGAAGTGGTTTTGGCTTGATATCTAACTTCGATGGGTTTTGCTTATGCATAAGGGAACCAGATTGAAAGAAGGAATGCTCCCAGGGCATTTTGACAGAAGCACTGATTTTTTCCTAAAGCCTTTAGTGTAGGGAAAAGCTAAAAATCTCCTGGAATCCTACAAACCATGTTCTGCATTAGAACAGAATCAGACTCTGGGAGTGGGAGGCTGTACACTTCGTATTTTTATGAGTGGGGCTTATACAGCCACAGGTCAGATTATGGCTAAGGCAATTAGACTTTCCTCAACCAAAGCTGCAAGACTGAGTTTACCAGTTCAATTCACATTAAGAAAATAGATCAATATATATTTCTGCAAATGTCTCTTCTCTTTGAGTTTTTTCCTTTTACTATTTTTGCTATGAAACATTTCAGATTTCTCTTCTGCCTTCTAATTGAGGGCTTCTGCAGGTGGTACAGGAATGGATACTTCCAGTTATAAGTTGTTTAAAAATGCTTTTTGTTTCATGTTCAGTTCCCACAATAACTAGCCCTGCTGTGACTTTGTTGGCTACTGCACTGCTTCACTGTTATTACTCCTTTGCAGCACCTCCTGCAGCTTTGGGGACAGACTGTGACACAATCCTGACTAAAGGAAATGATGTGTGTGATGAATAACTGCACTGAAGTGGGAATCCCACAAGTTGCTTTGATACAAGGATCCTCCCGAGAATCTGTTTCTCTTCCTTTCTGGACAGTAAGCAATTAGGACTTCTGCTCTGCCCTTACTAGCTCCAACAAAAAATACTAATGCTGCCTGCATTTTGATTCATGCTACCACCTTCTCTCTTCTGCCAGCTGGCACTCAGTGAGTAGTAGAATTTTAGAGCCTAAAGATGTTCAGAGTTAGATGCCTGAATATCTGATGAATTCTCACACTAACAATGGCTCAGGGTTTAGAAAATGTTTAGATATTTAATGCTAATACTGAGAATTAATGGGTATGTGCTGTGTCCTGGATATCTGTTCAGAGAACTGCTTGTGTAATAACTTGAAAATTTGCATGCTGCACTATAAAACTGTGAATGCAACTTCCTAAGCAAATTTGTAGGTCTCAAACCATTATTTTTCATTGGTAGTGAATATGCTTATCTCAAGGATCTTCTCTAACCTACCAGCTGGAAGAAATATAACACAACAGATAACATACGTGATAGACACCTTCATGGGATTGTCTTTTTGAAGACAGAGAATATTTGAAACATAAGACTATATCACATTTTGGTGACAGAATTAAAGATATGGATCACATCTTGCATGAAAATAAACAAATACAAATTTTCCTTTGATGTTTGAAAACAAGGAATCTTTCAGAATAAACATTCTTAACTAACAGAAACCATTCCCTGCAGAGCAGCAAATTGAAAATAAACACATAAGACAGAGTTGAAAGGCTATTTATTGTGAACACCTTTCAAATATTCTGCTTCCCCTTTAAACATATTTTACAAACACAGTTTTATAGTTTTCTGTACAGGGTGTATTTAGTTTGGACTCTTATTTTTATCTGAAAAAAATAATGTTTGTTCTTGTAAAAGACTGAAGAAGTACTTGTGGACAGCAGCAGACAATCATTATACCTTGTGGTGTTACTCTCTTGTGAATTTACTAACTTAGTGCCACATGACTTTATGATTAAAAGAAAAACCTATATAAGACAATAAAGTATATTTTAAATACACTAGGAATCAGCTAGGTGACAGCTTTTAAAAAGGAAGTATCGATAGGAAATCATCACTGAATGATACTGTTTCTCTTTGGATCCCAAAAATTAGTACTAGACTCTGTTCAGGATTTTTATTAATGATCTGTAAGTAGATATATAATCATTGGTGATAAAATTTGCAAATGACATCAAGATTAGCAGATAGTAGATACTAATGAAAGCAGTATGGGCAGACAAAACAGTCCATCATTTACTAATCTAGACATAGTCAAAGAAAATTAATGTTAACACGGTCAAATAGAAAGTCAGACATCTAGGAACCAGAAGTACATAACTGGGGACTATATCCTGGACAGTGATAAATCTCAAAACTGCCTATGAGTACTTGTCCGCTACAACAAATAACTCCATATGGGCTCCCAACACAATCTTATGGCAGAAAGTGTTAATGCAATCCATGGACTCATAAACAATGGAGTAGTGAGTAGGAACGCTGGCACTGCTAAAATTTTAAATGAAGTGCTATGTGCAGTGCCAGCACACTTGCTTTCTAAATAGTGTAAAAGAAAAAAAAAAAGCTGGAGAGGATGTAGAAGAGAGCCACAAAAACAATTTGAAGGCTAGAGAAAATGCCTTAAAGCAAATAACTTGAAGAGAGAGATCTGTTTAGCTTATCAAAAAGCAGATTGTTCCATACATTGACTATACTGTTCAAATACTTTCACAGGCAGAAAATACTGGTTAGTGAGGGACTACTTAATCTAGGGAAGAAAAGCATACCAAGAACAAATGGCTGAAAGATAAATCTAGACAAATTCAAAAGAAAAAAATATTTCTACCAGTGAGAGTAATAGAGTCCTGGAATAAATGAGCAGGGAAGGGGCTAAGTCCTCATTTCCTCATGTCTTTAAATCAAGCTTGTATGTCTCTGCAGAAGACATTCTTTAGCCTAAACCACAAATTGTGCTTTTGTCAAATTCAAATATGGGGCTTCATCCTGAAGTAACAGGAAAATTTATGACCTGGGATCTAGATGAGGTCAGAGAAGATAATCTCATGTCCTTTTTAGCTTTACCCTCTATGAATCTATCAGTTTACTGAGTGAGTACAGAGAAAGAAACTTTCTGAATGACATTTGCCTTCTGATTAACAATGTGATTCACAGCAGAGCTGTAAATCACACAATAATATGTCAGAAACTATCAAGAGGAATACATTCTTGCAATGCCTTTTAATTTAGAAGTTTAAAATTATTTAATATTTTACACATTAATTTTATACTGGGTAATTGGATTAATGTGAAAGGGTTAAACAGGCAAGCTAATGAAACACTGTGCTATGTACTTAGCTTAATGTGTCTGGAAAAATCAACGCACTTTGGTCTGTCAGTTAGCAATCTCACATTTAATTGAATAATATGTCAAGTATTTTAAACTGTTTACCAATGTAAATAGAATCCAGCACTACGGTAATGGTGATAAGCTAAGATGCTCTTCCTGAATTCCAATCAGATTTGAACATGACCTTCATTTTAAATTCCCAATGTGTTCAGATACTGATCAAACAGCTATAATTATGTCTACAGAGTTTGGTGATGACCCCTATTATTCAATCCTAAATTTGCTATTGATTCACTATCTAAAGGATAGGTAATGGATAATCAGCTTGATGCTCCTAGCAATGGTTACTTCTTCCCTGTGCATTTACATTCTCTTCCACTTCATTATTGTTACTGAAAGGAGAAATAAATCATACAGCAATCTTTTACTCAGCTTATAAGCCTATCAGATAGACAGATGATGGAGGGCAGTTTGCACATGAGCGTACAAAGCTTATGAGAGGAAAAGCAGGAAAAACTCCTCCTCAACACTTTTTGGGTCAGTTCCAAGCATAGCTGTACAACAGCTCCTTACTCTTCTCCTCCTCCCTTTCACTAACGCCAGGCACTGGCTTCCCAACATGAGCATGAAAGGACCAAGGAAGGAGCAGGACGCTGTCTAAATTGAAGGAGCACGTCACTACCAGGCAGGCACCAGCTGAAGGCTGTGCTTTTGTAGAGCCGAATTGCACCTTCCTGCCTTTTTCTCATATGCAGTGAATGAATTTTTTTGACAAGATCCAGATGTCTGCAATGTGGACCTTAATGTGGCTCCTTTAATGTAAAGAAACAAGTTTTCCTATTGTACCATTCTTCTCATCCTAAAATAGATGTTTACATGTTATCAGTTATATTGGGTTTTACAATTATTTCCTCCCAATGACTATAAAGGTTCTTACGGTAAGCAGCTCAGATGAAAACCTCTATACTGTAGACATCTGAAGTTTGGAGAAATTAATCCCGCCCTGCAAGTCTCCAAGCTCTCCTCAGCAAGCTGCAGATGAATGCTGCCCCCAGTGTAGCCAGCACCTACTAGGGAAAACCTGGTCTCTGTGTTAGTAGACCAACCATTTGAGCAATACAAAATTACTCTTCTGTTTCTAACTACCAGCTGTCTTGCTTACAAAATGTTCTAGAATATTCTTAATTATAATTTAGTCTGTTATATTACCATAGCACACCTGCACCTCAGATGTTTTAGAAATCCACTGTGAGCTTGTACAGCGCCCAGCACAACACCTGCACCAAATTGTTGCTAGTCTAAGGAGGAGAAAACAGATAAGAAACTGGGCAGAATGATGTGAGAGCATACAGATACAATAAGGCAAGATTATTCAGCACAGCAGGCAGTTGTCTTAGCACACTACTGACCTAGCTGTTGCCCAGCTTTTTGGCAGCATCATGGATAATGGAAGCTAGTACTCGAAGCTGAGGGGATGGGAGAATCATCATCTGTGCATTGTGGACTGAGGAGACTGGCAAAGATCTTGAAGGTGAAGAAAATAAACCTACATTTGATGGAACAGAAAAGAGGAAATTGAACCACAGATTCATTCCTTCTCTATTTTTGTGAAGATCTCTTCAGCCTCAGATAACAGATTTTTTTGCATTATGTATCCTAAAACAGGACGCAGCATTGTAGTAATAATGTAAAACACAACTATAGCTTGCTTATACATATTACTAATGTAAACAGTTCATTAAAATTCCTACAGATTATTAATTCTACAAAGTCAAGCTGACATTCAAATCAGAATGTCTAATCACCATTAATGTATAATTTCTCAAATCAGAAGAACAAAAAAAAGCTTTCCACACCATGAAGAATCTATTTCTATTGGAAATCTTAACTTCTTCCAGTCCCTGAGTAACCTATATCTCTCAGAACTATATGCAATTAATTAAGGAAGGTAATAAATGAGGAGGAAGTAATGGAAGTACCCCATCTAACTTTAGTATGCACAGGGACTGGTATGTGCTACCAACAATATAGACTAGTTCCTCCACTGTTGCCTGCTATGGTAAAGAACCAAGTGGCTTTTTGGATTCTGTTTCCCTTCCTAGCATGCTTGGGTAATAGTGCCCCTTTGCTCAATGTATATAAGTGCTAAAAACGAAGACAATAAATTATTATGTTACTGCTTATGCAATAGCTAGATCCCTGAGTTTATATTAAAATTGCATTACTAAAGTTATGTAGCCAATCTGTAAGGGTATATGAAATGCGAGAGCATCTGCTTCATTAAGGTTAGCAGATCAAGGACTTTTCAGTTCAAAGGGAATCCTAAGTAACAGGGAAAGCAATAAAAAAATGCACAGAAACACAAACCTGACAAGCAAGCTGGAACCAGTCACTAATTAATGAGTCATTAAGAAACTACAGCCATAGCTTTGGAAATGGCCAATCTGGACTTGTAACTGCTAAGAAGGGGGAAACAAGATGAACATGAGGTTTTTGAATACTTCAGGGGGGCCTGTGGGACTATGCAAAATTTCTTAAGCAATGCTTAGGGGAAAGGCTAAAGGGAGAGGAAAGGGGGGGATTGGGGAGAAACAAGGCAGATGGAAATAGAGAGGAGGAAAGATAAAGGGGGCGGGTTGCACATAAGCTCCTGCTGGTCAGTACGCTTGTCTGACTGAGCACTCTGCCTGATCACCACCGTCTATCTTCTTATTAATCCTTTCTTAACTATCTTTCCATCTAATCTCACTCTCTACCCCATGTGTGATTGGTGCAAGGTCTAGGTGCCAGCAAATGGAGAGACTAGCATGAGTGAATCAAATGTCAGCAACTGGAGTCGGACCTCAGGCGGTAGCGGCCCACGTGCTTGTGGTGCCAGCAAGTCAGGTCTCAGTGTCAGCATCTGCAGGGTCCACAGTGTCATTGGGCCCGCATGTCTTGGATGCCAGCAACTGGGGTGGGGGAGGGTGGGGCAAATGAATTAAGTGCCAGCAACTGGAGTCAGACTTTGGGCAATAGTGGCTTGTGTGTCAGTGGTGCCAGAAACGGGAATAGGGACAGAAGGCCATGTGCCTGGGGTGCCAGCAACTGAAAGGACCAATATGTTTCTGTTTTCCCCTAATCTGATGTGTGTGGTGTGTATGTGTAATTAGCTGGCGAGTAGGAGACTGAGGTCCAGGCATGCATATTACACAGGCTGAGAGCCCGTTATTCAAAGGATCTGCAAATGTGGGTATGCTTGTGCATCTAGATAGTAAGGGCACGTGTGTTTTCACTAGCGAACTTCAATCCCAACTAGCTGGAGAGAAGGAACAGGATTTGGCTATCTAGACTTACGTTTTATGTGAGTTCTGGTAGTGCTATATGTGAATATTGTTAAAGGTAGTATACTGTTTGTGGCCGTCTGTGGCGCTGGCCACGTTAAGTGTCCTCTCTGTGTGCCTCTCTCAGATACACACTCAGCTCTACTGCTGCTGAACCTGCAAACAGGAAAGCAGCAGCTGTGTCCATTCTCCTGGGGCAGAGGGACCTTCGGGTCTCCAGATGCACAGGGCTGGGCTCCAGCAACTGAGGAGGAATCACAAGGTCCTGGAGTCTGCAGCCTTATAACATCCCTTAACAAAATCACTCAAAAATAAGGAACTGCAGGAACTGCATTCATTTGTACGATCTTAATTTGGCCTGTTTTGTTCTTACATTTTATGCTAATGTCTTTAATTACATGATCTAATTTATTTTTTCACATTCACGGTACAGGATAGATGATGCTTACTTAATGAGCTGCTATATATTCTTTTTGTGTGGTTGTTAAGCCTTATTTATTGCACAACATTCAAACCTTAATCTGAGGATGAAGTGATTAATTTCCTGTGGGGTCTGTCAATAGAGTATCTAGGTGCTTCACACACTGAAGCAGTATTTTCTCCATTCTACAGATGTGGGACTGAGGCACACAGCGTCTCAGTGAAAAGCCACAGCTACAATTGGGTGAGTAAATGTCAGGAAGTCAGGAACATTAAAACAAGGAGAAGACTATTAGTTCCCCCCTTGCAGAGTCTGGTTTAAATATCTTTCCTATCAGATACAGACCTAACTGAAGTTCTCCAGGGCTGCATGCAGCTGCCTTAGGGATGAGACCATTTTTCCTGAACCTGCAATCCTGTGACATACTGGACCCCTTTTAATTTTTTCAACTTAATGAGAAAGAGGTATGGTTGTTTTTCTATTATCTATACTTGAGCATCACTATAAACAATGCCTTGCAATAGGAAATATCAGGCAATGTAATAAAAAGAAGTATTAAAATAAGTAAATAACTTCCAGTATTTACATAGTACTTCCCAGTAATATCTCTCCAAGCACATGCTAGAAGAGATAAATACACTGTTCTTATTCTACTGATGAGGAAACTAAGACAATAAGATAAGAAATGGCTTGCTCTGTATCACCTATATGGTGAATGACTCAGCTGAGACAAGAATACCTTGCTTACAAAGCACTTTTTCTTAAAAAACTCCCAAACATGTTATAACTGTGGATATTATTTATTGTATAATCTACAGATGAATAAATTTAGGCACAGAAGGACTGTGAGAGAACTTGGTCCCATAATTCTGTAGTCAGTGAAGTTCTACTAGTCAGAACTAGTCAGTGAAGTTCTACAAAGTCAGAACCAGCCCACTTTTTCTAAACTTTTTGACTTACACTTGGGAAATTACAATGCACAGTACAATGGAATAGTCCTGAAAATGCTATCCAATTTCCTATATAATTTCAAAGAGTACCTACATGACCCAGATATAGAAATTTATCTATTTCCATAATTTAGCAGTTTGTTCAGCAAAAATACAATCCTCAGATGTATTTTTGCTTCCGTTTAAATACAAAAATATCTGTTTACCTGAAAAACAAAAATGTGTATGAGATAAACAAGAAAAGTCAGGAAATAAAACTTCCAGAAAGGAGCTATCCATTTGTAAACATATAAATTAAATAAATCAACTTCTTATAATACTTTTGATACATATTAATTATTCCAGCTAATGCCTTTATCCTAAAGGGAAATAAACATACTGATCCAACTACAGACTGGGGCCATATAACATATGCATGTTCTTGACCAACCAAGCACAAAAATCACATGCAGTTTTATCTTATTTACTGTCTTCTGCAGTTTGTAACAATGAAAAACAATTCATTTACCTGAATGTGTAGCATGTACATTGACACTGCTCTTCCTGAACAATTGTTACTTGGTTAAGAGTTTGTATATCACATTTTAACCCTGCACATATGGACACAGGCAAGGGTTTATTTCCTGTTCCCCACAGGAAGGATATCTGTAATCCAGTACAGAAACAGAGAAGAGACTATCTTGATATGATCTGAAATGAAGAAAACAAATTCTTCCTGAAATATCTCTATGACATTTCTGAACATTAAAGAAAAACAGTTGTTTGAACATCTGTTTCCATTTGGTAGAAGCATTTCATAAAAACAACACAGAAATTGGAGCTTGATGACTAATACATTAATTCCTAGATAAACAGGCGCAGATTTTGTAGGAGGTCAGTTGTTTGTCTGAGATCCCCTGTTGGTCCTATATTGTGGAATGTCATAATTTATTATTCAATAATTCAGAAAAGAGGAGAATGAAATGACATGGCCATATGGGTAAGGCTAAAAGAGTGCAATCTCCTCCATTTCTTTCTGTCTGGACAGTGGTTTCAGACATTACTATTTATGTTATAGTAGCACCTAGAAGCTCCAGTTAAGAACAAATCCTCTTGTGCTAAATCACATATAGACAGCTGCATGAAAGCCCCAAAATGCCACAGCTTTTGCCCTAACTCAGAGATTACCTATTTACCTTTATTTTTAACAATAGGAATTTCCACAGTACTTATCACTTAATGTGACATTAAAGATGATTCTAGGATATTGTTCTAGTAGAGATTTCCCCTTTAATTTTCTTTGAATGCTCATTCAAAACAATTATTATTTTTGACTATTTTAGAGTCTCTGTGTATCCAGCCTGGGTATTGTCAGCATGCAGTAACTGTATTACTTCTTGTGGTCTGCAAAATAGACTCTCCACATGAAGGAGACATATATAAAGGACAATTCTCCAAAAAAAGCCTGTTAAAAGTAGTTTCTAGCTATTCTGTGAGTGATAATTTCCTAGGCAACAGGAGAAGAGTATATTTTATACTTGATACTCACCAACAAAGGGAAAATGTTAACAGATAAGAGAATGAAACTGATGAGTAGAAACCGAACGAATTCATAAATTTGGAGATAATGACTTTTTTTTTAAATTAGGTGATCACCTATGCTTTAATAATTGATGTGAAATGAGAATTAAGTAGCCCTTCTTTCAAAAGCTAGTTTCCAACCAGAAAATGGAAGCTTTACCTCCAGTCACAGCTTCCCCCCCCCCCCCCCCCACTGCACTGTGAAGGATCATGAAAGAGTTTGGCCTCCTTTTCAGAAATGGCCACCTGCTTTCTGACAGAGATCAGTCAAAGTCCTATCACTAGAAATGTGTGTCCATTTGATTTCTAAACCATCTCTTCCCTGGGTTTATAGAAAACTTTAGGTAGAAGTAAGTATCTGTCATTAAAGAATTCAAAACAAAAGGAAACAGTAATGTGATTTTTTTTTTTAAATCTGAGAACACAGACACTTCAGAAAAATGGCCTTTTTCAAACAAAACTTGTTGACCAACCTCAGTTTTGTATGACTGCTAAAGTACAAGGTACTTATTTAGATTCTATGCAGTCTCCATTTATGCGATGGAGGATGACAACAAGATAGGTCAACCGGCATCTCTTAATCACAGAGATTCTTCTTCTCTTTTTCAGTGTGCTTTCTCACTTTATAAGAAGGAGTAAAGATAATACCTTAATGTTAACAACTTTTCTGTTTCATTCTGCTTAGCAATTTCCCCTTTCTGCAAAATTTTTACAGACCCTACCACCAATCTTCTTTAACTTTCTTCAGAATTGCTGCATATCTTAAGATCTAAGAGGTTAAAATAAAATATAAATTTGCTTTTTCTTCCTTTTTTATTTCTTCTCTTGGCTGAACCATAATTTCAAATCTGAATAACATGTGGGGAGGTATGAATATCCTTCATACCCAAATATGGAAACTCCCAAACATGGTTTTGAACCAGTGGTTTTCAACTTGAGGTCTGTAGACCTTGGGCAGCCCATCATCTAAAGAGTCTGTGAAAAGTAACCAAGTTATATAATATATAGTAAACTATATAATGATAACAACAACATACTACAAAGTATAATAGCTTTAGACTACTATTATCTCTATAAGGGAGTAAAAATATATAATTGTGTCTTTACTTCATAAAGTTTACTAATGGAGAATAAGTGTCTATATAAAAAGGATGGATCCTTTCTCACTGCTTTTTTCTAGTCTTTCTTTGCTTGATTTAAAGACGAAACAGAACAAAATATAGAACATACTACTACTCATTTGCTGCGGGCATCTTAAGTTGAATCATAACCACAGGAAAAAGGGTTAACATATTGCTTCTTGAAGTACAGGAAATAAAAGGGGTTGGTTTGAAAAAATAAAATACCTTGCTAATACTAAGAAAAATTTTCTTTTCATCGTGTTAATAAGGAATGACCTTTTCTTCTAGGAGATCACATCCCAGTAAAAAATAAACAAACAAAAACAGAAAAAAAGGCAAGATAATCATATGAACTTGGAATAAAACTGCAGTTACTATGATGTACTGTACATTCTTATGTTCATGAACAGCCCTAACTATTTCTATAAGAACTTGAATTTGCTGAGACAGAAAGTTTTAAAATTAACTAAGGAAGCTGGTCTACTTTTATCACCTGTTCATTGTGAATGAAATATAAAATTTAAAAAAATTTGGCAAGACAAGTATTATTGAGCCAAGGTAGAAGAAATAAATGAATAAATAAAAGTCTACTGAAAAAAAAAATTCAGACCACTAGATTCACTTTTAATGAAATTCCTCAATTAAAACTAAAAGTATTGTTAAACTTTGCTGAATCAAATTAATATATACCAGGTGTTTATTTATCCTTTAATAATTCGCAATACTATTTTTCTCTTACTTACGTTGTTGTACCTCATGAATATCCAATCAACTAAATTACAACATGTATGAGATTAGAATTAAGCCCTCACTGACAAAAGTCACTAGCAGAAAAATTAACTGGAAGAGTAAACAATTTCAGGCTATATCGGCAGAAACATCAAATGAATTCAAAAAAATAACTCAAAGCTGTTTTCTGCTTTTTGAAGTGACAAATAGATACATCAGCAAATCTCGCTATTTGCATGGATTTGTTTCTAATTTGCTTCTGATTTTCTTTTCCCTCCTCAACTTCCTATTTCCACTACATAGAAGTAAACAGAGAAGCTTATCCAAACGCTGTAAAACCTACAGAATTCCTACTGTATTCAGTGGATTTGGATAAGATGAGTCATTACTTTTCAAAAGACTTAGAAAACTACCTCAAATGGTTGAGATTCTCTTGTCCAATAGCAAATGCTCTCAAATCTCATTAAATTCTTCGGGATGTAAGAATATTCAGCACATTTTGTAAATTTGGCTGATGCTGACAAATGTACTAATAACAATTAACAATGACTTTTTAAATGATGACTGCTCAGAAAAAAATGATTTATTATGCCTTCCATGGACCCCATGCTGATCCTGCCCTCATTTGAGAAACTAGTAACTATCCAAGAAGGAATTCTATTAAAATTATTGGGACTCAAAGAAATAAATATAGTAAGAGAATAATTTCTCTTTTCATAAATAACATCATCATTATATTCATTATAAGCAGTAACTCTAAAATTTTTACATATTGAACAATTTTTTTTAGTAACTTTAAGTTAAACAAAACTGTAATTAAACATTAGCATGTGAAGTTTAGGTGTTAAAGAACCCAAGTAGGTGGCTAAATAAAAATGAAATAATGGGATTATTGATGCTTGTGCATTTAAAATTAAACCTAAACTGGGTAAGTGAAATCTCCAAGATTTACAACTTCACTGCAGTGATTTAAAATGAAAAAATCTAGAGAGTTCTAGAGAAATTTCTAGAGAAAAAGAGAAAAAATGTTTTAAACTTGTTTGAATCTTAAAACAATTAAGAATTAAAGAAATATTGTGTTTTAAGAACCTCAATCATCTTCTACTCAGCAGTTCCTGAAGAGTATGAAAAGTTGCTGTATTGATAGAAAGAAAAAAAGGGGAAAAGGGACAAATTACTGTATTCTGCAGGGAATTACACTTTCAAATTTTGTACAATCATGCTTTTACCACTATATAACTATTGACGGCTTTCCAATCTCCTATACAAAAAACTGTGGACAATCTGAATTTTAATCAACATAGAAAAGAACATCAGTGAAAGAATATGAGTGAATGGTATATACCAGGAGGCATCAGGGAATGTTCTTGGAATTGTTGCAAAGCATTCTTCAATCTCTCAATATCCTGTAGCAATACAAGGGATTTCAGTTCATGTAGAAGAGTCACATCTGAAGAAGCCATGTTGCGAGATTCAAGATATTGTAAAAGCTCTTGGACAGTTGCTGAATTTACAGCTGGATCTGTGCATTCTGATTTATCTAGACAAACAATTGGAAAATAGATTAAAAATATTCAGTGAGCATGGAGAATTTTCCTAATGATGCTTTCTTTTCGAAGACAGTACCTTTCTTTTTAAGACAACTTATAACCAAGCACCACATACTAAAGGGCAGTCTGTTCCTCCCATTTTCTGCTAGATATTAAAACACTGAAAAGAGGAGAAAATACCAAATACAGAAAGTATAAGGGACAATTGGGTTCATAACAACAGGAATGCAATAGGAAGATGATAGAGATCTAAGTCTTTAAGATTAGTACAGGAAGAAGGTATGATGAAGAATCTGTATTGTAGCCAAAGCACTGTTTCCTATATACTGTTTATTACAAAAATGCACATGCACATGGAGACAGAACAACTGTAGGGAACTACCACAAAGCATTTCTGAGGCATCCAATTATCTCAATATTGTACTTTTATGTTTTTATTTAAAATCTGTATATTAGAGTACGCAATACAGCAGAAAAGGACAAACTATTGTTTTTACAGCTTCATTCTTCCATTCTAGTAACAATGAATAGTCTGTCCCTTTAACCAGACTACCTTTAAAGTTGCATTCTTCTGTTTTTTTATTAGCAAACGATAAGAATAGGTTATTCCCAATTCAGCTTTCTTACATAAGTACAAGAAGTACACAAGTACAAAATCCAGCGTGACCATTTGCAAATGCTGTTAAAGCAATGGCTTCCAATTTCATCTAATAAATGAGTGCTAAATTCACTCAACTAGACAAGGCGAACAGCACAATGTCAGATTTATATATGTAAAGTAGGATTTGCCTAACAAGAAAGTTAGTCACACTCTGATTCATGGATGTGACACCTCATCTGCAGGTGAATTTGCTTTTACCTGAGAATTTATCTCTGTGGATCTCAAGGCCTTCATTAGCTTAACTTTTTAATCTGTGGGTTTGAAACCGGGGCTTGTCAGTCTGTCAGTCACTGCTAAAACTTGAACACGACAGCCAGGGAAGCAGGGCAGCTAAACAATTCTACAGGCAATGCAGCTATGGACAATAGACCAGGTTTCTGTTCTGGCTCATGTATTAATGGCAGCACTGCTAACTTAGTTTACAATTTTACTCAGTTACTCTGGAATTAAATTAACACAAATGCAAGTCGTTTAGTTTACACTTGCTTTGACATATACTGAAATAGTAAAATTCTTATTTTTGGTGATGAAAATACTTTAGCCATTAAAAGATGTCGACTTCTGGATGCTAGACTTCGTAGGAAGACCTAACACAGCAGAAATATTTTAACAGTAAGCAAAGAAAATTTTATCTATAAATCTTGAGAAAAATTAACATGAAAAACCTATGTTACCTTAATAGGGTTCTTAAAGTAATGCAGTAGTCTAAAGATAAATTCTACAGGACAGGGACTGACAGTTCTGAATTAAGATAAACAGGTAGGCAAGGTGTTTAATATTCTTCATTCAGCTCCATCAAGACAGTCAAGGCCATGTATTTTGAAAGGTTTTTACTGCTTTTTTCCCAGTTTTACACGATAGTTATCATTTTAAAGCTACGCTCTGTGCAATTAAAGAAAACACTAATTTGCCTTTAAGAAAATGTACTTAATTCTAGATGATACCAACACAGTTTTGTATATGTACAGATAATTACTATACTTATCATTAAAACATCATTATCTCTGAAAGGCATTTATGACATAAGCACCATAAGAACAGCTTTTTAGGAAGGCAATGGAAGAAACATCTTTAACTACAACAGTAGTAATTTCCCTGATCTTAGCAGCAAGAATGAGCATTTAATAGGTCATTATGGATAACATTCATGTAATCCTTTAAGTGCCATGGGATGCACAATGAACAACCGTCCACATTTGTCTTGTCCACATGCTCTTTATGCTAATACTGTTAGCATTGGGAAAGTGTATCTTCACCTTTCCTCTTGGATGCTGTCTATCTGAATTTCCTTAGATATCACAAATAAATCTCCTCCTGAAATAGAGAATTTTTTGAAAAGCAGGATCTTTTTATTTTTTTGAAAAATAGGTTGGTCCAGAGAAAGAAAGCATGGAAGTAGTTTAGAACTGCTTTTGCCCTCCTGAAGTTTTTTTGAAAGCAAATAATCCTTCTGGATATTTGCTTGTAGAGGAAAAAAATTTGGTCCATTTTAACCACTACATTTACCCAAAATGCACTGGAATGTTTTAAAAGTGAGAAAGCAGTATTATCTATATTTTCAAAGAAGGAGAAGCAAAGAGATTAGGATCACTTTTTTTTATGCTGATATGTATTCATGTAGAGACCTAAAAATGGGACAAATGCTGAACATCTGTTCCCTTAACAAGTTCAACAAAGACATTTTCCCTAATAGATTTGATCTATTCTACACGAATAATAAGAATACATCTATTTCTTCTAAGTTGTATTGCTCATGAATAGAAAGGAGCAAGAGTGGTACGTACTGTCAGCAAAATAAATTTGTTGTGTTGCCTGTAAGAAGTCCAGAATGTTATCTGCCTTTTCATCTATGTCTTTAAAGTCTGCTCCTTCTTCACTGTTGTTTTTGTCAGGCTGATATGTAAAATCCACACCAGTAGTTTTTGTTAGTAAGCCAGCTGCTCTCATTTTTTCCTTTTGTCGCCTTTTTTTCATTTTCCTCTTTTTGTTTTTGCTTATTTTGGGACTGTCTATCTGCTGTAGCTGTAAATTATCTTGCAAAAGAGTCTCTTGAATTCCAGATTCTGTTTGCTCTCCATGTAAATTGCTAGGGTTTTGCAAATTGTTCTTTTGTTTCTTCCTTCGAATGCGCTTTCTCTTGGTTTGTCCTTGATACTCCTCCTCTGCAGATTCAAGAGAGACACAATAGTTGTAAATAAGAAGACCTTTAACAAGCATTTTGGAACTGCATACAATGAAATATTACTGCCTTCAAATTCTTGGATGTCTGAGTGCCTCTAAACTTCTATGCTTAAAATGCCTTTCAGTACTACAGTGTCAAAGCAAATTTTTCTGAATGCACCAAGCAGACAAGCTCTCTTCCCTTTTGCTTTCGATAAAGACTGTACTTTCCTTTGTGCTAGGTACTTTACATCATATTTACTTTCTTAACGCACATAACAGCGCAACAGAGAGAGTGAGTTCAAAAGAATCCCCAGGGCAAAAAACATGGGCAGAGCTACCCAGGCTGAGAGACATGGGATGAGAGTTCTCCCTAGAGGCCCACAATACCAGTTGGTAGACTTGACCAAGCACACAAGAAGGCAAAATGCACTTTACAATAAAACCTTGATGCATACCTCCACAATAGCAGTGTGCCTTAAAACCACCAGGCATCTGCTTCTGATTTGTCTCCTTTCCCCTTCCCAAACATCATCTTCCTTTGGGACATCTTCCTGCTAGCTCAGCTTTGGACATCAACTTTATGGGGAAAGCATCCACAGCATCATCGACCTTGGCTAGTAATCTCTGATCTTTCTAACTGCCTTAGTTCTGCCATTCCCTTGCTACTTTATAATTTCCTTACTAGTTAATTCTTCAAAAGGCTCAAATATCAAGGGAGAGAAGTCCTTCTCACTTTCTGAGTCAGCTTTCATGCTTCTTTATTCAGATCTTATCACTGTATGCAAAGGCAGAATTCTTAAGTCATTCCTGACCCTGAACTGGCTTCCTCTCCTCCACACAGTCACTTTTCAGTGCAAGCCTTCCTGTCACTAGCAAGGGAAGACTGCCAGAATCCATCTTCACTTCTACTGCACTGCTGCTGAAATCCTTATTTATGCCTATAATAACTTTGTGTCTAATTAACTGAAATTCCCTCTTTTATGGTCTAACAAAATCCTCACACATTTAAATATCACAGACCCCAGCACTGTTCTAATGTCTTGCTCTAGAAAGCAAAGCCATTTATCCTTCCCTCAACCTTCACCTGCATGTTTCTAAATTCCTCTTAATGTACTGAGCCTGATTCTCTCATTTACCTGGGTTTAGCCCATTGTCATGAAGTCAAAGAATCTTTCCCAGACTCACACTGAAATAATGCAGCAGAGGCACCTGAAGCCCAAATCTTGGTTTCCAAATGATCTGCAAATCCTCCTGAACTACCTCTGACATTTTCAACTTGTTTGGCTTTCTCATCACTCCTCCCCCTACCAGTCGTTGCCTCTATTTTCTCAGGGTTGCAGGCCCTCGCTTTCATTTCTGATTCCTTTCCTGTCTTGAACTCTGTCAGCTCTGAGCTACTTTCTCTCTTTAAATATCACTAGAAGACTTTCAGTTCTTTAGCTGACAGATGACTCACTGCAAAGCAATTTTCCATATTTTCTGTGAAGGAGGTTGTATAAAAATAAATTCACTGCATTGTAATTGAACACCACAGCATGTTGAAGATGCACCAAACAGCACCTTGTACCCACATTATGGAACGTTTCACATGCATGGCATTTGAGCTAAACATCTTTATATACGGTTAAGACATATGGGATGTAGGAAAAATAATGTCTGTGTAGCCCTGCAGGAGTAAAATATCAGAGCTGAAGGCAGATATGAATGGTGAACGATAACATAAATAAAGCATCAGTGTTTCATCTTACCATCTAACTTGGATTTTCATGGCAGTGTTTGTGTCATAATAGGTGAATTCCACTTTAAACACAGATACATTGTTCCTTAAAATTCCTCAGTCCTTGGAGAATGTTTAGATGAACTGTTTGCTAATAAAGCTACTCTAATTTGTGCTGTCAGCAAAGGGGCCCAACATGCTTTCTAAGCAACCACGAATCACTAAATCTCAGCAAAACTATGACATGCTGTGTAGCTGAGCATTTTCAACAGGTTTGAAATAACTTAAAAAAATGGTGTAGAAGGGAGAATAGGTCTTAAGATAATTAAGTTTTGAGTCAAGTCCAAAAGTATCCTTATCTTTTGTAGCTCAGGACAGCAGAAAGTCTGAAGAGATCAGGGTGAAGCTGTCAAAAGGCAGAATGAATGCAGACTTCTCGAATGTATTTTACTGAGAGAAGGATATGACTGAGAAGAAATCAGAACTGTGCTGAGCTTCCTCCAACATAGAAAACAAATCAAACCCAAACCTTTACCTAGTTATCTTCAGGAGTTAAACTTACAGGCCTCTAGCAGTTTTAATCATTCTTTCCCCAATATTTTATTATCTCTTTAGTAAGACTGAAATTCTGCCCTTATTATTCAAGGGTTTTCCCTGCTGGTCAGTCAGCAAATTTCAGCCTCAAATACTCTGCCATGTGTGAGAGTAATTTGACATGTAGGATCAGATGAAGTTAAATGTTGATAAATGCAAAGCAACACACACCTAAGGGATTAATCTGCACAACTCATTGCTAGGGTCAGAATGAACTGTTATCAGTTCAGGAAAAGCAAAACAAAAACCAGACCCGGGCCTCAGTACAGAAAGTTCAATGAAAACATTTGCTCACTGGGCATCAGTGAACAAGCAAGCAGCTTGTTCAGCTAGACAGCAAGCAGCTTGTTCAGCTATATAAGAAACAAGATGGAATATAGTAAGAACAATATTACAAAGCTATTCCACACATCTGGGGCACTCTTCATGCTTGCAATATCAAATTAGCACAATTCCAGCACTATAAGACTCTGGCAGACAAGAACAGGATTCTCACAGAAGTTATCATAGAAAGAAACTCCAAAAAGATTAGGACTATTTGACTTGAAACAAGGGTTAATAATGTGGGCTCTTTTTCTCTCTCCTCATGCAAGAATCTAATCTAATTAATTTGAGCAGGTGCACAAACAAACAATAAAAAAGTAAACACCTGTTTTACAAACAGCTCAGTTAACTTATTGAATTCACATGCCTGAGATAATCACTGAATGCAAGAGCTTAGTGGGATTCAAGAACTGTATGTTTACACAGACAGCAAAGCTACCTGACTATAACAGCTATGCTAAAATGTAAACAGAAGTTGTAGAAGAAATATAAGCCATGGTGTTCAAGCCATAGCCCAAACAGTGAACTTACAAATGAAATACTCAGTGGGATTCACCTTGCATAACTAGCTGTCTGAACGGTAAGTACCTAGCATACGTTTAGACCTCTGCTCCCTCTAATAAACCAAGAGAGACTAACATCTTCATAAAACGATTCACCCCATCCTAAACCAGCTGAGAAGAAACTGCACCCTGAAGGTGTCCATTTCTCTCTCTCCTTCTTTAACTATAGAAGATGTAGATGATTAATTTAGACTATATGCTTTTAATAACTGGAAAGAATTAATCTCTTCTACAAAAATCATCTTAATGATATGGAAGAAGGTACTTCTTAATATAAGCACATGAGACTGATTTTTACTAATTAACAAAAATCCACTGAGTTCTATGAAAAAATACTTTTGACTGGTTCACTACATTTCATACCAGCAGAGAGGCTTGATAAAACTTCACAAGACATGAATTTGGTTCTAATAATTTTTCTACTGACTGAAGAGGTTTGTTATTTCAAAGAAAAATAATCATAACAAATACAGGGAATGTATACACAAGCATTTAATAACATGTTTAATATATACTTGAGTAACATTGATAGCAACATCAGCTTTTGGACCACACTAATGATAGCCACAACTGCAGCAATAGCTTGTCCTGATTCCACAAGATTCCTTTTCTCCCTCTGTTTCATAATGGCCTGTCACCTCCCTCACTCCTAACACTCATCTCTGCTCCACAGGTAGTCTAATTTATTACATAATTAGATTACCTAAAACAATTGTATCTAAGCTGTTTAGTCTGGATTTGGTGAGCTCTGTCAGATCTGACAAATGGCTTCAAGAGAGAAAGCCCGCATACATTTTCCAGCCATGGTCATACTTTGACAAGTACTTTTTTCAGCCTTAATAAGGACATCCTCCTCGGGAAATGTTCAGAGTTAAAAATAACTATTTCCTTTGGTGTTTTTTTTGGCAGGGTTATTTTTAACCCAGATTACTTCCCTGATCCAGTTTACCATGCAGCTGCATAGTCATACTAGTCTGACTGAGAAGATGATGTGGACGTGGGAATGAGCAGCCTGAAAAAGGAGTTTACCACCAAAAGAAAAAGTCATCTACTAACAACTTATCTGGTCTGGTCTGAAACATTAAAAAGTTTTCTCCATGCAAACTGCACATCCCCTAAGCAGAGCAGAGGCACAAAAAAGGACTTCAAATGCAGTGGAAGATTCAGTTTATAAATATAGCTTATCAAATTTTGTTAGAAAAAATGAGTATGCTTAGTTTATATCTTGGAGGAAAAATAATAAAAGTAATGATTTACATAGAGATTCTGTTGACTTACATATTGACTTTACTAACTATTATATTAGTAATATTATTCTATATTCATCATCAGGGCAGCTGGAAACATGGAGACACTAAATACAAAGCTGAAGATAAGCTATGAGCAACAGGTTTTACACTACTCCCTTTGATTTTATCTCCCACCCAGACTAACCATCAGTGGCCACATTGCTGGCAACTACATGATTGAAACGATGAGCTGTGCACTGCTTCTTCAAGTTCAACTGTATTATTTCAGTTCCTTCAGGCAAAGGCAGATGGAAAACATTCAGCAAAGCCATCACATAAGATAAACAAAAATGGGGCACTATTTACTTAGGTCTGTGTGTAATCTTCACTTGATACTTCACGTAGGCAGTGTGTAACAGTATACAAAGTTCCTCAGTACAGAAAACCAAAATGTTTGGCTTTCAACATTTGAAATATCTGAAAAATTATCTGAAAATAAACTGGTGAAGTTGGTGATGCTACGATTTTTGAAAATCAGGCCCCTAAACATTATTAGAACACGCCTCTCAAACAGCACAGGAAAAGAAAGAGTAGAGAAAAAGCAGACTGAGGAAAAGATATTCAAAGAAAATCCTCTAAGCTTTAGAAATCTTCTCTACAATGTGCTCATCATGACTCAAGTATGGCAGCTGGCTCTCCTGTACTTGTTCAAGGACCAACTCCCACAGTAGGCTTTTGGATGTTGTTCATGCTAATTTTGTTCTTTTGCTCAAATGAAAAAGGACATGTCCCTCTTTCCTTATTTTTCATCCAGTTTAAACTTTTTTTTCTCTCCCTGATCATTATACACTAGATGAATTTTCCATGGTGTATCAAGTAGTCAATGTAAAATAGTTTCATTTTGGTTTAGGATCTTGCAAGAGAAAAAATGTTACTTTTAGTGCAACTTAAAATATCAAGAAGCTATAATTTGACTAAGGGTGAAAAACTGTTGCTAACTAATGCAGTAAAATATAACAGTCCATTGGGATGACAGCAATATTGAAAAGATCTCAGGAGCACAACAGTAGACTTTAATATTTTCAGTTTTTTTTGAAATCATTTCAAATCATCACCTGAAATCAGAAAAAAACTAATGGTTTTAGTCATCCACAACACTTTTGACATGGCAGAAAATGGCAAAACATTGGAAACTGCTCAGGATAGACTGTCTTTTATTTCTTCATTCCTATTTCTCTGTTTTTATTTACACGAAGAATTCGTATAAAAATTCATAAATGTTGCATGTATACTGGCTACCACAACGGAACACTATTTTCCTGACTTACAGTAAAATCCAATATGACAATAATAGATATCACACTGTCCATAAGTTTTCTAACCTAAACATTTACCCGACTTTATACACATGTGAACTCCTCTTATTCATAAGCTGTGGCAAACTCCTGACCTAAGAACCATACTGGGTCACAACCACCCCCTACCTAGCACTATAACCTGTCTCAAACAGTAGCCATGCACGGCATTCACGATAAGAACTGTAGATCTATATACCAGTATAATGATGTTTTTTGTTTTGTTCTCTTTAATAATTCCCAGCATTTCATTTGCCTTTTGACTACTGCTGAATGCTGAAATGATGTTTTCACAGAACTATTTATCATGCCTCAAAATCTTATTCCTATTCGAGAAGGGTCACCCGAGAGCCCATCATTTCACATGTGAATTTTGACTAGTTGTTTTTTTCCTAAGTGCATCACTTGACACCTAAAATGAATTTCATCTTTTTTTTTGATTAATCACTCAATCTGAGATGTCACTGCAGCCAGCTCTTGTCTTCACTGCAGTTGATATCTCTGCATCATTATGAAACCTTCTGACTTCACTGTTCACTCTTTTTACTAGAGCATTAATTGAACATAAGCCTCCAGTTGTGACCTCCCTCTGTTTTGAGAACTGTTGCATTTTACTCATCCACTTATCTATTCTGGGACCTTCTCTCTCACACATTGTCTTAAAAACCTTTGGTTTTTGGGGGGGGCTTTATCAAAAACTTTGTGGAAATTCAAATAAACATCAGCTGGATCACCTTATCCACACATTTCCTGGCTCTTCAAAGGACTCCAAGATAAATGTGGATTTGCTTTTTGCAAAATTTATGTTGGTCTTTCCCATGTAAATCATAGTTATTAAGGCATCCATGAATCTTACTTCGTATTATAAATTGTGCTAAACTATCCAAAGCAAATACCAGGATTACAAGCTTGCAGTTTCCTTGGTGATTTAAAAACCTTTCTTAAAAACTGACATCACTCTGCTCAGCCTCCAGGTTTCTGGTAACAGGGCAATTTTAAGCATGTGGCTACACATCACTGTCAGTTATTTCGGAATTTTTCTCTTACTGTTTTTAGGTGAATATAGTGATTTTGTTTTATCATTCATTTTGTTCCATGACCTCTAAATCATTTGAATTTGATGTATCCTGTGAGAAATCCCCCAAAGGAGGGTTCCACTGTGGAGTTCTCTGCAGTTTTCTCTGCAGATAACATCAGTGCAGAGAATTCATTTAGCTTCTCTGAAACAGGTTTCTCTATGCTTCCTACATCATGATACTTTGGCTTGACAGACTGACAGGCATATCATGACGCAGGAGAAGTAAGACAGTACTAGTTTTGATTATTTGCACTAATTGCCCAAATCTTCTTTGGCCTGCCTTACTGTATTTTTACATTAAAATCTGTTTACAACACCATTTAGGTGTGAATTTAACTCTTTGAAGGATATCTACTTGTTTCTAACAACTTCCTTCACTCTGTTGTTTAGCTATGCAGGCTTCCTTTTGCTTTTTCCTCAAGCCTTTCATGACTAGTGGTGGACGATGGCCCACTTCCCATGGGGTGTCCTTAACTAGCTTCCACACCACATGGAACAACTTCCTTCTCTTAGTTGACCTGTTCAGCTTCTTTTTAGTAAATATCTTAATTTTTGTGTAGATCACTTTCTGGAAGTAGATCAGAATTGTTATTGACTTTTTCTTTTTGTTGTTTCAATAGGATGTTGAACCTAAGTATACGATGGTTGCTGTTGCAGTGAGTTGATCTTCTGAAACACAATCTAACCCTACTCAGCACCGAGTCAAGAATTACATTTCCTCTTATAGCCCCTTCCATCCAATGGCCTGGTTCTTGACTGTGTCTAAAAACTGAGACTGCACAACACCCTGATGTGACACTCACCTAGTCTGCAAAGGGAGCAAATGAAGTCTCCCATTACTTCTGTATCTCCAGCTTCTCTGATCTCTTTCGGCACACAGCAATGAGCATTCACAATCCCAGCTGGAAGCAGGATGAAACAGACTCTGAGCTTGCCCTTTTTGATATGTACACTGAGTACACAAACACATTGATCTACAGCATCTAGAAGATATTTGAAGTGATTCCAAATTAATTAATTCCAAAATAATAAATTAATGTTGACAATATGGTTCAGGCGTCCTGTCACTTTATGCAAAAAGCTATGCTTGACGAAGCCCCTGAGTAAATTTTCTTAAATAACAACTTTGCTATCATAACTTCTATACAGTTCAATGACTTAATCTTTAAATGAAAGCAAAGATTTTGACCTTTGAATGATTTATTTATTTATTTATTTTAATTTTAAGCTCGTTGCCTTCATTCATTTTGGCTTTTTTGGTGGTTATCTGCAAACAATCTGAGTTGGTCCCCTTTAGATAGAGGCATCACTCAGCTTTTCATAAGTGGGCACAATGGTACTCCCCAACGCCACTGAGAATGATTTTGACTCACTGAGCAAAAAACTGACAAATATGGAGTTGAACAGATTCACAGCCACGAAAGAAGAAGAGAGATTCTATGACAATTAATGACTGTTTTGAAGGCTACCAAATGGGAAATGCTCAAATGTTCTAAAGCTGCCTATAGTTTTTACAGTTAAGCAGCTGCAAAGACTAATTGCTACTAAATACTGAAATCTTATTAGTCTTTGGCTAATAAGATTACATTTTTATGTGTGAACAGAAAGCATCACCACAGACTGGAGGGGTGAGATTTGCAAAATTTACATTAAAAATATTTCCAACATTTCATACCACAGGTACACTTAAAAATATGTTCTTTCTTCTAATTTTGTAGGCCACAAATTTACATTTCAAAGATTTTTTTTAAGTCTTTTCTTTTTTCAAAGCTGGTTTTCAATGAATGCTTAGTTTAAAGACTCCAAAGCTCTCCCTTTGCTCAGAATAATAATAGAAAAGATGAGAAAAGCCACAATCTTAAAACCATGATCAGCATTTAAAATATTCTTTTCAAATTTGCCAGCTAAGTTGCTGTAAAATGTAAGAAGTTTTTTGGACTACAGGACCACAGACTATCAGGTGATAAGCAAACTAATGGAAACCTTATACTTTGTTTTCCATTATGACAAAATTGTACCAAAGACCACGTCTGAACTGCAAGCCAAAAGTACACTCTGAAATAGCAAAATGAAGATTCTCAGTACTAAAACTCTGCCCCAACTTAACAATTTTAGTTATCAAAGTTATCAGATATTTAAATGTGACACTTCAATTCAGTTATTGTGATGTTTTATACTCTTTACAACATTTCTTAATCTTTGACATAATGTCAAATAACCAATCACATTTAACCCAACATACAATAGAGTTTTTACAATGACATGACTACAATTAGTTACATTGTTCTATCAGTAAAGCCTATTTCAAAATAATGTGGAAAAGAAAAGTCTGAAAGAATATGAACTTTCCAAGTGTTTTATTTTGCAATATTTCCTTAATCCAGGTGTCTTTGGATCTTAATTCTGATTTAATTTAAATTTAGTAATATAGTATTTAAGCAGTTTTGTAAAAACAGGGATGTTTCAGGGTCTGTGTTCAGCTTATTTAAGTCACATTCCAATTAATTTTCTTTAAAAGAATAGTTAATATTCAGGTAATTCATTTCTGAATGACAGACTGCTTTATGTTGAGCTACTGATATGTACAGATACACAAGCAGGCATGCTATAGAAGTGAGAAACACCATACGCAAGACCCTGAACAGTCCTGTAAGTCAGTAAATACAATCATATGTCACCAGAGCTCTACCAATTTGTAATAGTTGGGAGACTGGTGACACAGTGATTTGGGTTTGTTCTCAACTGTGCGCTGCAATGGGGTCCTGACCTGTCCAGAGCTGTGAGGTCAGGCTGCTCAGACATTTTCTTCCATAAGGAGCTCTCAAAAAGACCGAAGTAGCTTTTAAAAAAGAAAGCTAGATTTTTATTAGAATGGCCACTAGGGCAGGTGACTTTTGGGGGGAGAAAACTTAAAGTGACCAAAGAGGAGGGCAAAATATATAAATAAATAAATAAAAAGCATTAATATCTCTCCACCTTGCCTAATGCATCCTAGCAGACCAGCCCCCTTTGCCTAAGTAAAGCCCATCATTAACTTTCAGAGCTGCAGAAAAATCTGTGCAGTCTCTTTTGGGTCTCTAGGGAAAGTCCTTCTTCCCATCACCCCCAAATCTGGGCACCGCCATTCTCAGCAGACTGCTGGTCTCTGCTGTGCTCAGACTGATTCCATGCCCTCCACCACCTCCTTCCCCCTTATATTCTAGAAAGTCCTTCTTTCTAGAGCAAAACTCTCCCCATCTCCTATGGGCTCCATCCCAGCCACCCTACTGTACAGCTACAGGTTTTCACAGAATGAAGCATGACTTTGTACTGTGCTTACTCCTAATAAATTGCAAACAAAAAAAGATAGATACTGTCCGTTACACAAATTAACATTGGGAAGTGGCTGAGATAATTTTGACACATACATGCTCAACAAGAGTTCATGTACTATGCATCTCTGCTCTTCTCAGGATTGATCCTGCTCTACATGTGCTGCTTTATGCTGTTAGATCACCTACTTCTAAGCATAGCAAAACATTATTGGGATAACACAAACCACTCCTTGTCACTTCCAAGATTTCTCTTGCTGCTTCCCCAAAGTGAAGCACTTAAGATAGCAATTCAAGCACACTGACTTGTGGGGCTGGCTCAGGAAAGTGCCAAGTCCTTCTCAGTTCCCATTTAATTTGGTGAAAAATAGAGGTTGCTCAACAACTCAGCAAAGGATAGTATCTTTGCTTGCAAATACCAAAGAGAGAGACTTTCTTACTGCCATTCAGTTATATGACACAATCTGTGAAATAACCCTGCTATGATACAGCAAAACACGTGCATCTGTCTGCACTTGACATACTTCATACAAATCTTAAAATGTCATCAGCTTGCAGAATACAGTGTTTTCCATCACACATTTTGCAGTCTCAATCCAGATTAGTGGTGATACTATTGCTTGCTTTATTTACTTGGAGCATTGCCTAGCACCTTTACAAACTGAAAGTTTCATTTTTCTTTTCCACTTCACAGATTTTTAGCTATCAATAGCTATAAGTCATAGATTACACATAATATAGTATGGACATGCATAACTTTTATTTCTCTTCTGTGATACATCTATACATATTCTTATACACTGTCTGTCATCAGTGGAGTATCTCACATGCTTTAGTGAACTGGCTGATGTATGCTACTATTAATCCCGCTGGGAGGAAGGCAAATCCCCTTGTTGGCATAAAATGTCATTGCTTCAAGGAAGGAACAGAAAGGTTCTCCCAAAGAGAACCTACTCCTAAGACAGATACCTAACTTAAATTTATATGCCAACTCTTAGGCAGGAGGTTCTCCATAAATGAAATACCCAGCAGCAGGTAAGAAACTTGCGATGGAAGGAGAGGGGAAATAAATCAAACTCTAATAAGTCCCCCTCTGGAGCTAGCTCTCCAGTACTATCTTTCCTCCCTACGCTTTCCATAATCTGGACTACAGATGGTAATAAAGAACGTTTGGTAGCTATAATCTAAGAGGCTCTTGTACTACTGTGCCACTGTATGTCGTTCTGGAGATATTGCCCATAGTAAGCTTACAACGGTGAGCACCTTTAGTTGGACTGGATACTGTCAGTACGCAGGCCATTCATTATACAGTTGGTGTTAAAGACTTTTTGGATTTAGGGAAGACAAAGTTTCAGAGGAAAACACCATTCCTCTCACTTAATTTTAAGATGACCACTTCCAATCTGCAAAAGCGAAAGAGAGACGTAACTGATGGATGGTTTCACCCTGATGGAACCAAACAGCAGACCAGTGTGTTTCACCTTTTACATCAATCCTTTTGGACTATAGTGGATTAGCAGGTACAGTTGACCTGGTTTACAACTGCAAAAGTCTACTATTTTGAAAAAAATAAAGTGTTTTGTATTTAATTATACAAAACCAATTTTTAAGGACAAGAAAAGGGACTGTGGAAAACTATGATTAGTGTGTCACACAAAGATAGGAAGAAGCCACTGAAGAGTTTACAACACATATTTGGAAATCTTAATTAAGAAGTTTTTTAATCTGCACTACATATAAAAATACTCAGAATACAGTATCATACAGTGAAAACCAGTATACACAACCAGGTCTGGCTTATGAGGGCTTACAAGAAAGTGACTTAAGTGACAGAAAGAAATTCATTTTTTTGTTCTTCCTGACTATTTAGTAACATTTAATATCACATATACAAAGGCTTATGAAGGGATTGGGACAGCAAAAAAATTCAGTATAATTAATGGCAGGAAGGATGAGAAGATGAAAATACAGTTCTGTGAATCAACATATTACTGAATTTGGAGTTCCCTTTTATTACAACTGCCAGTATTTGTGCAATGCCTTTAACATTGATGCAGTTCATCTGCAACTCTTGATAATTTTTTCCTGAAGAGATACAATTACATACAGTAACCAGTACTGTTCTGGAGTCCAACAGATCAGAAGCTTAAACCTTAACAAGTGCATAGAGACACCCTCAAAAGCCAGCCCTCAACTTTCAACCTCCTTGCCTGATGCTACCTAAAAGTAATTTAATTTAGAGTGCAACATTTTTGCTTCTCTTTATGTTTGTAATTTGACATGACTATTTCCAGACTAGAGTGAAAAACACAGTTTCCCATTTTCAGAAGTGGAGTACTTCAGCATGGTTCCAAAGGTGAGCTATTCTGAATGCTGACAAGACTTAATCACGACTTGAATAAGGCACCTAGCTTCAAGTCAACAAAACTGCTCTTTTGGAGTAGTGACAGGGTTACAAAATCACGTTACTTGATATACTGTATCATGTGCACTGGATTTCTGCCATACTTTAACCGAAACCTTTCCAAAGCCTGGAAACTTATTAAATTATATAGCTTTTTTCACTCAAAATTAGGGCAGCTAAGTCATAACTGTTTTTTTTCCAAAAGATAACTTCTGCGCCACAGAATGTTTTCTGACACTAAAGGAGTATTATATTTTATATTCAGAGTTCCATGACATGTCCCACACAGACTTTTCTCTAAACATGAAACAAGGTAAAAACTGCTTCATTTTACTTGCAAACATCAGAAGGGAGTCTGCTATAGGCTCCAGTTGCAAATAATAATCTCCTACAATATTAAGCCAACTACCACCAAATAAAGGTCCTTGATTTAGGTGCAAAGAATGTAGGTCTGAGGACAGCGCTTCAGTTTGTTTAAGTACTAACAGTTTCCTTAACTTTAATTAATTAGCAAGTTCAAGTCTGGCAAAAAAAAAAAAAAAAAAAAAAATTTCTTGCAAATGCAAATGCTGGAGCCAAAAGACTATAGCTTTATTTACCCTTTTCTTTTTAAGCTTAAAAGCACACATTTTTTTTCAGCAGATTAGAAAAAGCAGACTGGCTAGCTCAGTATCTTGAAATTGGAGAAATCTGTGTGCTTCTATCTAGAATAATTATGTATCTTACATAATTGCTGTTGTTCCCATCTGTACAAACTATCCAAGTGCTTTTACACTCTACTACTATCATTCCTGTGGCTGCGTCATAGCTGATGTGTCAAGTATATGAAAAACGATTGCGTACATGCAAACCCGTATATTTTTCGTGGGGATACAGGAGATTAAGTTTGCTTTCTGGATGGCTTTATCCAGGATAATAACTCCTGAATGGCTATATACTTTATGAATAAGAAATGCATTAAAAAAAAAAAAATCAATGGTCTATATTCTACACAGATCCTAAAGATAAAGGTTTTTATGCACAACTTAGCTTAGTTTCAATTCTTTCCAAAGGAAAACTAAAATAGATGCAAAATGAACCACAAAATACGGGGATGTTTTGTTGTACACTGATGAATGGCAAAGAGAAAGCAGGCCAAAATCTCAAGAAAATTAACTTATTTAAACAAAATAATCAAAGTCCAAGAAATTTGTAGTAAGATTACAAGCTACCGTGTGCACCTCTCATTAGCAAAAACAATAGTTTAAGCTTTAACTGGAACATAGAGTTTGAAATTACCACAATCAATGGCTGACTTCCTAATACCCGGATTTTCACAACAGCTGTCTTTAGTCAAGTCAGAAAAGAGGCAACACAGTTCAGGTTTCTGCCTTTCCAAAGAGCTGGAAGTTTGACTTTGGTAGCCAGTTATTGTGTTCATGGTGCCACAGCACTGACCTCTGTAAGGTCGGATTGGGGATGAGAGCCATCTGGATGGAAACAGTATGTGGCTCCCTGGTGTCAGCTGCTTCTCTGGGTAAGCTAGATCAAGAGAGACTGCAGCCTATATTTTCCTACTTGCTCATCCACTGGAGGAAAGATATGCTAGCCAGGACTTCACACAAGATTCACTTCTGCCGTTACCTTACCCTGTAGCAGGTAAGAAGGAACTTCCACTATATTAACAAGCACAGGGACATGAAAAAGCTGGCAGAAGTTCCTCAGAAATAAGACCGTAAACAGCTCAGAATAATACACAGCTTTCAATTTACTTGCCTTGTAAAATGAGCATTTCACTGTAAGCAAGTTTATGTATACGGAATTGTTATCATCAAAAGTATGTGAAAAGGGAATTATAAAAAAAACTGTTAATGCATTTGAAGTAAAGGATATATAATACACAATTAAAGTTTATACAACCTGTGATGTTCCTGCTAGAGGCATTTCTTAGATACTTTTCTATGTCTGTGCAACAGTTATTACAGCAATTGCAATGTTTTTGGCGAAGCTCTCCCTCTACGTATATATATAGTTTTGGGTTAAACACTTGAAATGTGATGTTTGTTTTCAAATGCATACATTTCTGATTATTTGCAGCTGCTGTATACTATTACAATTTCTAGATGTATGTCAACGGAAATACTATAACAACCTTTTTCCATGAGAAAAGTAATTTCTGAGATTAAACATACATCTAAATTCCATGCAATCACTGAAATATCTTACAACCTGCTTACAGATAAACGTATTTACAATACATATGCACATATATACACACACACACACACACACACACACACACACACACACACACAGTATTTCCTTAAATAGGAAGGAAAGGAAATACTGCATATTGTATTTGGTCATCTTCTATTCTTTGATATATTCTTTGATATATTCTTTTCCCTTTCCCACTACAATTTAACATTCCTCTCCTCTACAGTGTTCAGCTAAACCAAATAAAGAGGTAGTGAAATCAGAATCAACTCCTTCTCTTCTCTGGAAGAAAAAGAGGAAGGATAGGCATGACATTCTTTTCAGTAAAAATGCTTCAGTTCAACTAAGGTTTTTACTGATAAGTGTATGTTACTACAATATTCATTCCCCCTTCTGTGGTCACAGCAAAAGAGACAGGCTCCTCCAAAGGGTAAGTCAGATCCTAACTAGACTAAATCACTTGCTATCACATCACTAGATGCCTTGCTCTCTGCTGATTACATGAGTTTAGTATGAAATTCTGATGCGCTTCTGTGAAGAGGCGGAATGAATCAGGTCCTTGCACAAACCTGGCCTATTGCAACAACTGTATGTTCAGGGTAGGAAGTGACACACACCTGCACATCAACCCTGGAGTCTGCAGCAGTTGCTACTTTTCTGTGCTAATCTGTCATAACACTGTCTCAACATCCATTTTCCATGCATGTCCCATGCACATACCCTTGCTTATATCTTTATATGTTTGGGCTTCCACAACATAATTGTTACTACTTCACACAGCTTGTGATCTGACTGTTCAGTAACTTCCTGTTATCTTGGGAAACGTTCTCAACAAAGATGCATACTCAGTTCAGCTATCTTGTATTTAATCCCAAAACATAAATGTTTATAAGAACAGCACCCAAAGACTTACGGGCTTATTGTGTGAACATTGGTACAGATGAAGACATGAAGAGAGATCTACAGATCAAAGGGAATAGCTAATTAAGATTGAAAATGGATAACAAATAAAGGAGTTGCATGTTAAAGAGAAACTGGCTCAAATTTGTTAGTTAAGTACAAGACAACTAAGGTGCCTTTGCAATTCTTTTTTTGTATTTTTAGTGAAGGTCGGGGAGAAAACATCATTTTTGCAAACCACATCTTACTCTGTCAGCAGACTGAAGCATTTTATAAACTGACACATGTAATAAAGCTTATTATTATTTTTTTTTTACTGCTCATTCTTTAAGAGACGACAACAACAACAAAAGTTAGAGGTATTTACTTGTCCAAGATGAAAAAGGCTGTTTTCACTTGTAAATACTCGACAAATGTTGAAATACTAATAGATTTGAGTGCATATTAAAAATGCAAACTGAATGGAATGGTCTGTGAAAGCACTTAAAACCTAAGCCATCCAGATGAGAAAGTAACTAAGCTGCACTAAGGCAGCAGCACAAAAGGAATCAAGCTTATCATGTTTTCAGAATGTGTCTTTTTTTAATTTATTAGATGTTAGGTTCTCATTAAAGCATTGCAAGAATTTCATTTTACTTAAGATTTCTGCATCTAGTTACTCTACAGCTCAAGCTACTAATAAAAAGATTTTATGTAATTTTGTATCTGACAGCATAATTGCCATTTACCAGTGAAAAGCATTTATTTTTGTGGCAAGCTGTGCAAGGATGCTGATATCCAGTCCAGTTTCCACTCAGACCTTGGCCGTGGTTCCAAAATCATACCACCACCAGATTACCCACTAAGACTATGCTACTAAACAAATTTGAATTGGCAGAATCTGTTTGTACCAATCAGGACTTTAAGTCAGATAGCATTTTCTATCCTGATCAAGATACCTTAAAATTGGATTTATCATTGAGAAAAGGCTGCCTACGACTAATTTGACAGTGTTCCTAACATTTATGAATTTGTCTTTTAAGTAATTCCTATAATTCCTGTAAAAAACAACTTAAGAAAACTTGAGATCATATGTATTATATTAGGTTGGTAGAAGACTGGTATCATTAGCCTAAAGAAGGAAAAATGGTTCTGTAAAAGAAGCTGAGTGACTAAAAAAAACCCGTATTTCTCTCCTACTGCCTCAGCAGAAAGATACAGAGAAACAGTCTGTAGGGTGACATATATGCAAGACCTTGCCAAATATCATCAATCAACCCAGAAATAGATAGCTTTATGGAAGTAAGGTAACTCAATCCTTACCACAAGGTACAGCAGCAGGCAGAAAAGGTATGATGAATTCATGTAAAATTTCACCAGTCGATTAGGCCAAGACTTCAGGCTCAAGACTCTGCTGACTACCACCATTCAGCATCCAAGCTGTTTTACATTACATTAATTAAGCCTTCAATTTATAAGCTCACATCCTCAGCAAAGCATTATAACTGATTCTAAAAGGACACTGCAAAGATATAGCTTAAAATATCTACATCAAGCAAAGGAGGACTGTTCCAGATGCTGGCAGTGGTTCACAGATCAGTGAAGGCCATGCTCCCCAATACAATTGCACAGAGCTCAGTTCTCAGCTACTGTAAACTGGCATATTTATTCACCTCAGTACAGCTGTGCTGATTATACCAGCTGAGAATATGAGAACACTTAGAGATTTCATGCAGAGGAGTTTTTGAGGTGGAGCATCATCAGCTGGATACAAATCATCAAGTACTGTGAACCACAGATTCAGCTGTTGAAGTGATTTGCTCATTATCAGGAGAGATTGTGAATTTGTCCTATTGCCTGCTTGTGAGTTTGCATACTGCCAAAGCAGGCTGGAAATGAACTGCAACTAATGATACATATATGCAGCAAATGAATACACAACTTTAGTAGCAATAAGAAAAACTGCAGTAGCTTCCGCCAGCCAGTACATGCTGTTCAAAGCAACTGGGGGATCCTTGGAATGTGTTTAGATTGTCTGCAGTACATTTTGGCTAGATTACAGCAGTAAATTTGTGTGCTGTATTTATGCCTTTCATTTTGCTATATGGACATAACTTCCATTTTTTCAACTTTCCACAGATCCCTAGGAAGTGAGAGGGTGGGTGAGATGGGATGCATAGCACAGGCAATATATATCCTGTAATACGGAATGATTGTGATTCTATAGGCAAGTAAAGGGCTTCCTTTCTTACCCCTAGTCTTATATATTTGCACAGAAGACCCTAAGAGTGTGCAGATTACTGAAAGGGTATACTCCCAATATGAACCAATTTCCACTCACAGGGCTGAAATGGAAGGGAGAGGGCATGAAACTAGCAAACAAAAAGTATTTATTAAAAGTACTGGGAAAGGATGAAGGATGGAGGACTATTTTCAAAGCCTCCTTGGCACAGGTTACAATAGCAGAGAAGGTTGTTCAGTACTTTAAAGAGACTGATATCTGCAAATTCTGTAGAGAGCTGGAACTAAAGGCCAAAGATACGAGATGAAAAAATTTCCCAAATGGAGACTGAAAGGAGCCAGTCTACCAAAAGTTATTGCAATGTGTGGCCATATGCATACAAATTGCTGTAGTTAAAACATTGCTGTAACACAACAGTGATAAAATGAAATCGTTGGGTATGCCCGATTCTGACTTCTAACATGAGTCAACAGCACTTCCACAAGGTCTTTATCAGCAATGTTTTCTGTATGTTATACAAAATGCTTATATAAAAACACTACAAATAAAAAAGACATAATGTATAGTTATAATACTACTGTGTTTGCTACCATGCATACATTCATTTTCATGCTATCTTCATTTTCCTTATCCATTCAGCCACACTGATTGTAAAGCCTTCATGTTACAACTGAGCTTTCCACTGTTTTTACAGTGTCCAGCATATTTAAATAGCAGGGTAATAAATAACAATAGAAATTCTGCATTCAAACTGCTTTTTTCCTCTTTCTTTTTTGTGTGAGAACTGAAAATACTGCATTGAAACAAGTAAGGTTAGAGAGAAAAGGCAACATGAACACTAATGGTGAGAGGATGAGCCAGGGTTACACTCTCATGCTCGGTATTTACAAGTGTATTAATTACCTGTCAGTGGATATTTGGGTCTTGACATGTTGGACAGCAATATTTTGCCTGAATTCATTACCAGCAGGTTCTTGGGCAACAGCAGAACAGTGAAGGTGTAATTTTACATGCAACCCAATATACAATTGACAGCCAAAATGAAAATATCATGTAGATGATCATATCAGTAACGACCAGCAACTTCTCCAAGATCTACAAAACAATTGAGAGTCTCCTGCTTTTACAGGTGGTGAACTGAAACAGAGTGATGAAGCACTTCAGCACAGACCTGGAGTCAGAGCCTTAAGTTTACTGGCATGCCTTTCCCCTTAGCCCAGTGCCGTATTGACTTTACCTTGCTGCTCCACGACTCTTTGAGTACAAAAGCCTAGGCCTCGGTTATGTTTTCACGATAAAATTCAAGAAAAAAATTCAAGCAGTGTCATATTTCCAAAGAGCGTTGGGGGTCTGTTAAGTGAGGCAGCAGTTATGACAGCACTGGCCTTAAGTTGGGATCTAAGAAGGCTGCTGGTGTTGGCTGCATGTTCTCCTCTCCTTTTCCTTTCCCATCAGTTGCCTCCTGTCACTATGACAACGAGAAGCCTGGAACACAGCTGCAAGGAAGGAGGAACAGGGAGCATGCTGCAGCTGAGGGGGGAGAAGTGACCGAGTGGGTGGGGGGCAAGACTAGAAAAATATGGGAAGTTAAGGGAATGCAGTCAGAAAAGAAAAGAAAAGAAGTCTTTAGTGTCTCTTCATTCTCTAAGGCTGATCTATTAGGAGGGGATGCTTAAACCAAGAATGTTTGAAATCACTGTAATTTAAGCTAAAACAAAGCGGGGGGGGGGGGGGGAGAGGGAAGTGCCACAGAGAGAGGCCCTAATTCTCCTCCTGCTTCACATACTGCCACCTGACTAGCTGAACATACTTTAACTTATTTCCAGATTTACAGACCCATAAATGACAGGAGATTCAGTTTGACTATAGCATGAAGGGTGGAATAATGAACGAAGAAAAGATGATGAAGGGCAAGTAAGCTAATGACAGAAAGTGAAAGTAATGACCAAAGAGCATAAACATGTCTTATTAAAAAAAAAGCACTCATTGGTGAATACATTATCATCTGTTTTTATTCTGCATAAGTACAGATTTGCCTTCTTGGTTCCAACTGAGTGTAATCTTTATTTTGTTAAAATTTAAAGGCATAAGTCAGGATTAAGGGTACATTGTGTTCCATACTACAGTTACACACAGGGATGAGACCTCATTTCAAGGTACGTTTTTGTCACTCAAGTACGCAAGGCTTTTCTCAAAAGTATGCACAAAGTCAACTAATAGTTACAGCTTCTGTAAGTATACCTATTTGTAAAGTTACAGAAATATAGCTCAAAGATCTTTACTAAACCATTAACATGCAGCCATGGCTAAACTAATTCATTACGAGTATACCACATTACTATAACCTTTGTTTTTCCTCAACACATTTTCTCTCTAGTGTTTACAGCCTTACCCATCATCACAAATTTGAACCAAAGATCTGAGACAGAATTCTTTGCTATTACACTTCCAAAGACATCTTTCAGATTTTTTTTGCTTAACAGGGGATCTAAGAACACCTTAACGTTGCAAACTATCATAGTGAATAGCTGCTCAAGACTGCAGCGACATTAAAAAACTCTGAATCCATACCATGATGCATGAGTTCTGTAACAATCTCATACAGTTGTGAATATACTGGCATTTAAAGGATGTAAATAGTTACAGACAGAGAAGGTTAGAAATCACTGATGTGTGTTTATATATAAACCTAAACTGTAATTCACAGTTACAGTTTAGATTGATAGCCCAATTCTGTGTTTAAAAATCCTTGGTGGCAGCAGTGAATTTCTCTCGATTTTCAGGAGGTCCAGGCTCCTTTGTGAAGTTAAGAGAAATGATTACCAGATCCTATCTGGCTACTCAACAGATCATTGAAACTGCTTATAATACTACTACAGGGTACTGGTGGTCTGTGGATGTTTCCTAAAAATGACTGCCCAAGCTACACCTGTATCAAATGTTTATAATCTGTATTGCAGGTAGTACACAAAAATGGTTTCCATTGAAAGCAACTACACTAGTCAGCTACCTTTTGCTGCAGCATGGTACATAACCAAGCATCTGCATACAAGCATATATTTAGTTCTCGGAAAACAATAAGATAAAAGTTAAGCATATGATTAGAATTCTGGAAGATGCTTAAATCATGTCACTTTAAAAAGGAAACCTCCTCCCATTCAGACAGAACTAGGAAGAGACTAGTCAACTAAAAATTTTCCAAAGCAACAATAAATTAGGGAATTTGATTTAGGTCTCTTAAATTTACAGTTTAACTCCAATGATAAGTCAAATGATAACCGTGTAAGACAACATAAGTATTATCACCATAGAATCTAGATTTTTTTTAAAATAAACCTAAGACAATAAGTGATCAAGTACTTAATCATATTTAAAGTAAGCATTTTTATTTTCAGAATTCAAATAAAATAATTTCAGAAAGAAACCTATGGTGATTTTATCTGTTTAGAAGGTGATTGCATCTATCAAATACAAGATTTGCAGCAAGGATATTCAAGTGGTAAAACATCTGAAGTACATAGTTTTTTGGATATGACTTCCTAGCTATCCAACATCTCTACTTGTTGGTGACATCTTTCTCCATAACTAGTTCCGAAATGTCAAGTACACTTAAGCTGAAGAAGAACTTGGCTGTAGAGAAGAAAGCTGTTTAACCTCATAGACATCTAGCCTGCCAAGTCATTGATTAATCCATAAACATCAACAACATTATGGAAAGGCTTATATTAACAGCCTCAACAGAAGGGTCATTGTCACTACAGCTTCTGAGGATGACAAATACATGAGGAATGACTGAAGCTGTTGACAACTCAGGAACATTTACTATTCACAAACTGTGAGCCATATTTTAATTTCTGCAAGGACTGAGCTAAATTATAGGAGGACTCTACCACCTACAGTTTACAGTGCAAAAAATATTGTTTTAAGGATAAATAGCAAAATCCAAACTGGCAGAGAAATAAAACCAGAACATCCAAAATTAACTAGAGGAACTGGAACATCAAATATACTAATAGTAATTAAACAATATTACCCTACCCACTAGAAATGCATAACAGCCAGAACTACCATATAATCACTGCTTCTTCCTTGCTGATTTACTGAAACCCACTTTTGAAAGTAGTAATTCTTTTACAAGTAAGTTTAACCTGCAAGTTCATACTATTCTTTCTAAAACAGGAAAGATCCATGGTAATAAGTTTGGAAAAAGGAAGAGAGAAACAAACCTCATAGCAATACAGTTTTAGAAGTAGCTGAATGGGGGACAGGAAATCTTTCTTTTCGAACAAACTGTAAAAAAAAAAGGATAACTCATACATAAATCTAGTAAATAATATCTAATAAGTCATATTCACTTATTATTGCTATCATTTGAAGTACAGTTCACTGAATTTGAGTTGCAAAACACTGACTACAACACTATGTTAAGAGCTGTATTTTAGCATTCTATTTACTTACATTATTTGGGCATCTTTAATGAAGTCCTAAATTAGAAGTAATTTTTATTTTATAAGGTCCTTTAGCAGGTTTGTTGCAATCTGGATTTAAGGAATTTTATTTATTTAGCAAATGCAGAATCCTCACCCCCAAATCTCCACAGTTCCCTCAATTTGTTTTCTTAAAAGTTCTGAATATTTGAAACAAAAAGTTGCCACCATACTCACGACAGTTAACTAGAAACAGCTAATAGGATATACTAGCAGACAACCTGACTTGCAGTTTTTACTCATAGCTCGCTCTCTCAGACACCAGGTTCAGAAAAGCAATTAAGTGTGTGCTTAAATTCCTTAGATTTGAGAGAATTTGATTTTGTTTAAAGTTTAGTTTCTTTTCTGAGCAGCCTCTCACCTATTTACTTCTACAATTTAATTTAGCATTACCTATTTAAAGTAGTCATTGCTGACTACTATTAAAAGCTTTGAGATTTATAGTTGAAAAGTACAATACATACAGTATATCACAGAGATAACTGTGGATGTGGATGTACATGGATGAATGAACTAATCAAGAATTAGAACTGCAGGGAATTTTATTAACACAATTTCTCCCTTTAACTTTCTTCTACTGTTACTTCCTTCAATTAATTTTAAAACATTTAGAACTTTGATATTGCATTAAGTTCTTCAATGGTAAATAATTCTGGGAAATTTGTTGAAAATGGTATGCTGGAATGGAGATACTGCCACATGTTGAAATCAGACAGTATGACTTCATACTATGACAACCATAAAATGAGAGCTGTCAGTATATAGAGAAAATAAAAATATATTTAGATGCTCTTTCCTTATCAATACTTATTGCCTGTGGATTCATAGCACTTTGAGATTTTGAGAATATATTTTGTATTTATACTTCATACACAGTGGTTTTTGGATGGTTTGAAAAACAACTGTCAGCATAAAATTGTAACCACAGGAGGGTTCTACAGGGACTGGTAAGAACCTTGCAGCTACTCAGCATTTTCAGCATGACCTGAGATAACATTAAAATTAGTGTTGATAAAAAAACAACAATGAGAATAGGGAAGTCACACATAAGCACTACTTGGTAACTTAGTCCTTAAAAAACAAAGCTGAAACCACACACGTTTTAAGTGTGGCCAAACGCAGCTGTTTATCAAGAACCATCTTCCAAGAGACTGACTCCTGGAAAGGGCCAAGGGATCAAACATATAAAATAACTTAATACTAGTATTTGGTGCAATGCTGTGGCCAAAAATGTTGATGAAATTTTTGGACATATAAACAAGACAGTAGTGAGTAGAAACACAGAGGCGACTTTCTTTCTGCAGATGGCCTTACTGAAAACAAAATAAGAATATTACACAGTGATGGAGTTTGTATCTTAAAAAGAATGCGATGAAAAAAGATACAGAAAAGAGCTACAAAAGTGACTTAAGGTTTGAAGTAAATATCTTAAACATTTTCACTTGTGTGTTGCCCTGTCTAATAAAAAAAAATGATGGATGACTTGATTATTGTGCTTCTTTGTGGGAAGAAAATACAACTTAATAAAGGCTCTTTACTCAAGTGGAGAAAGGCAAAACAAAGGATCTTCAAGTTGTCATTTTTTAATGGAGTGAGGCCAACTAACTATTGGAACAAGTTACCAGCAGTGGACTCCAGAGATGGAGTCTCTGTGACATCTTTCAAACTTGTGGGTGTTTGTGGGTGTCTCCCCACAGCCCCACACACAATTACTCTACTCAGGATGGGCGAAGACCTCTGTAAGAGGTAGAGAAGATTAAATTACATAGTCTAACAATCCCTCGGGTTTCAAGCATTATGAATCTATTTGTAGTCTTCAGTTTCACAAGTGCTGTTACCAGTTACCAGTGGAAAAGGTTTGCTGCTGGCCTTTACTGCCTAAAACATATTGTTCCCTTGGTGTGCTGAGTACATCAGTTCTGTAACCTATCACATTCCCAACAACCTGCCAAGAATGTAAGTAGTCAATACATGATTCAAACTAGCATCTCCCCAATAAAAACACAGGCTTAAATATTATTAAGCCTTCCTAAAATGACTGCCCTGAACCTTAAGTGAATCAAAACCCACTAAAGACAGATATAAGAAGCTGCCTCTTATGCCTTTGCCAAACTATCTTTTGCTGATCAGTGAGGTTCAAACATTCTTGCTAGCAGAACCAAACTCAGTAATGCAGCATTTTGTGTGAGGTCCGATAAGGACTCCTCCAATGTCACTATCCCTCACTGACCGGGCTAATAATATCATGGGGTGCATCTTGTTGGAATAACTTAATTCACTTTTATGTAAATGTCCCGATCCAATATTGGGGGGGGGGGGGGTTTCGTTATGATCCCAAGGACAAAACTAAGACGCTAAAACCGGTCAAATATCGTACAACCGTTTAACTTTATTTTCCACAAAGTGGGGAGAAAAGGTGGAGAAAGGCGAAGGGAAGAGGGGAACAAGGGTAAGGGGCAAAAGATAAAGTTAGAAAAGGAGAGAAGCAGCTAGCTACCACCACTCCGAGTCCGATGATGTTCTGCTGACTCCGTTCGAATTACAGCTCAGGCTGGGTGCCTCCGAAGAGGGACCCCGAACAAAGAAATCCCTGGGCAGTTATACTTTCCAATCTAAGCTCTCCACCCTTCACGCAGCAGTTTGGACCAATAGTAATATTTAGGTCTGGGGTCTCCTGCTCCTTATTGGGTCCCTAGGTAGGTTGTTTACTGTTGCGGTTTCTGCTGACAGATGTGTTTTCATTCTTTGGGTCCTGCCCTTATCTCTCAAGGCCCTGACAAATTAGTACTTCCCCAGCAGTGATAGTAGGTGTTATTTCCCAAGGTCCAGACAAAGGGAATACAATCTGGACCCCGAGATAGCCCAGACCCCCCCAATCAGCATTGTTTCAGCAGCGAGAGGAGGCCCTGCTCCCCAGAGTCCTGGCACCCAAGCAGGCCTCACTTCAATGCCTTGACATCCTCCCTCCCGGAGTGTGAAGCATGGGAATGCAGACTGCTTGTAACTCCCTTGTCTTTCCCGCCTGCACCAGCTCTGGGGCCCTTTCTCACTGAACTAGGGAGTGCAGCCTAAGGCTTCAGCAAATTTAGCTACTCATGCTAAGCAAGTTTTATAGAAGTTGTGCTAAGTGGCAATAATTTACAGTCCAGGTCCCAAAGCCTCTGCCCGATCGTGCCCTGGTTCAGCGCAGGCTCGGTGTGTCCTGAATGGTTGCAGGGAGACCATTTCGGGGGTCGCAGCAGCTCAGTCCTGTTCCCGCCGGGAACAGATGGTTTGTTCAGGGTTATGGTTTGCTTGCACCTTATGTACCAAGAAATGTTAAAGGCAAAAGTTCACTCATCTGTCCGCCACAGTAAATGAGAGACAGATCTCTAGGTTCATTCCCTCTGCTCGAACCTCTTAGTACAGCAGTAGCTATTCTATTTAATATTGCTCTTTCTGACAGAGTTAGAAAGAAAGAAAAAAAGAAAAGACCAAAGACCAGCTGGGTTAACAACAAAGATGTGTGCACCTCTCAGAGAAGAGCCACCCTTCCACATTATCTCAGATTTGCCAGCTGAGTGGAGCAGAAAAAAAAAAAGGGTTCCTTCCTTCCATTTCTCTAACTTGTTCACATCATAGGAATGGAGCACATAACTGGACTCTCTTCCTCCTAGCCAAAACTCTCTAAGCTACTCAATTAGGAAGTAGGACAAAGCACAGTTAGGTCTTACTCCCTTTGTCTGTAAAAAGGGTATATATTTCAGTTTCTGTGAAACTGGGTAGCTTGTTATCAAGCTAGTAACAACAGGATATCATTAGATAGATACTGGATTACAGTTTAAAAACATGAAGGAATAGTGACTGATAAGAACAAGAAAAAGGGGGTTATCAACTTAAAAAACAAAAGTTACCATAAACAACACTTATCTTCTTGAATTCTCTTTATCTATTGCTCCTGGTGTCCTCAGTTTCTATGTATGCCTGAACTCCTACATGCATGGTCTTTTTTTTTTTTTTTTTTTTTTTTTTTTTTAATTTTCCAGTCTTTAGGTCAGGAATTTGCTCTGCCATGCATCTAAGAAACACCAAATACCACTTTGGGACTCTACATAAAAATATGCATTTAATATTAAAGCAGTTCACAGAGAAATTATATATCAGTTCACTGTTTTGTGCATCATACAATTATTTCATATGCTGTATTCTATTATCACGGCTTATATTAGAATATCTGAGAAGAAATGTCACTGGGGAATTGAGATCAAACAGTTTATCTTTTAGAACAAATAAGGTTACATTTTCAACATTAATATTTTAATGCAAAATACAGTATTTCCTGTTGTTTCATCTGTCTTGAAATAACCAGCAAGAATTTCTTAGTTTTACTTCATCTTACGAAATTAAAACACAAAAGAAATCAAAACTGAGCTACTGCTTCATAGTAAGTTAATAAATACATAATTACTAAAACTTTCCACAGTTCTGCTTTTATTTAGACTATTCTTATTAACATTATGGTAAACCTCTCAACAAATTTATCTTGAAGAAACATTTCTTAATAAATAGGTAATAAAAAAATAAATTAGAACGGAAATCAAAATTAAAAAGGTATTGACTCCATTACCAGAATTTAATGGATGATAACTTATCTATAGCTTGCACAACACACATTTTTAATGCTCTTGTCAAAAGTCTACTGTTAAAAGAAAGTTAGTAATCCATTAATATGTACAAAAATCAATACAGAAAAACATCCGAAGAAAAAAAATAAGAAGTCCTCTGCATTATTTCCTTCCTTTACTATCTAATCCCACATTACTTCCTTCTGTCCACAAAAGGGTGATCTGACTACACCATCACAGTGACTCAGTCCCTACAGAACACTTGAGTCAAGGTAGTTTTAAAAAAAGCCAGGCACTTAAGTCTAAAATTTATTTTTCTAAGTACATCGGATAAATTTTACTTTCCTTATTTTCTTGAAAGACAGCAGTCTTAGATTTTTCTTTGCATTATTAGAGGTTTGTAAAGCACTTGCTTATCTGATGAAACAAAACCTCAAAGACCAGGCCAGCTTTATTCCTCCATTCCCCTATGTCCCTCTGAAAAATGTATGAAAAGAGTATTACACAAAGATGACAAGATGCTATGCAAAACTAAATCTCAAAGCCCTTAAGTCACTTAAGCATACATCACTAGGTGACTGCATAATAGAGCTAAGGCATATATATGGTTGCAATAAATGTATTTGACATAACAGGAAAAAGTATTTGAAATGCCTAAAAACAACAGGCAGAGACAGATGCAGCAAGACAGACTGAAATATTCACATAAACATGCTTTTTCTTTTTCTTCATTAGAAGCTAGTCTGGACAGGATTCCCTTCATTCTGACGTGATCAATCATAAGGTAACTATAAGTTTAAAGGAGAGGAGTAATGGACAGAGCCCAATATATTTTATAGCTGACAAGAGCTAACTCTAATTTATAACTATAATTAACTAGACTTTTAAATGACTTCTTAGAAACAGGTCATGCCTAAACTCATATTTTAGAGACTGAAGATAGCAAACGTATATCCACGTTTTCAGAAAAATCTTGTGCAGAGTTGCATGCTCTTTTGTGAGTCAAAGAGGTGGCAAACTCTTTTCTGATGTCCTAGGTAACCCTAAACAAAACATTGTGCTGCCCAACTATAAGTACACTCAAATTCAGACATGAGGCTTCAGACAGTCTCTCAATACCTCTTGGATGCTAGTGAAATGAATTAAGAGGGATATGCAAGAATTCATGACATAGCCTTAATTGCTGCAGCCATATCTTCCAAATAAAGCAGTTTCTTGAAATAAACCTGTCTAAATGCCCTGTCTGAACTGGTTTGATTCAGCTGTTGTCCACATTAAGAGGTGATCCCATAGATAATTCTTGACAGAAGGCTAGTCTTCCCTTATTTCTTCTGAAAGCAATAGAAAGATTCCTTCACAGAAGTATTCAAAAAACCTCAAGTTGGGCTTTTGGCTCTGTACATCAGCTCTAGAACCTGCCAAGGAGACTAGCCTGCTCTACCTGAAGTGAGCTTTCAAGAATAGCTCCCACACAGCTGGGCCTAGGTGAATTATTCTAGTGGATGCACAAAAGAGCTAAGATACTTTTGCTTATTTTTAAAAGAAGTTTTCATGAGTGTTTATGAAGAAAAAAACCTAGTTATTATTTGAAGAGATGCATTTTCAAAGAAAAATCATAAGCTTTGAGAGAGAAAGACTTGGAATGTCACCCAGCAATATCAATACTCAGTGAGGACTCAGAAGCTTGATTCTGGTGACTGTCACACTAGTTTGAGGTTTAGACCCTTGAATTTGTCACCACATGTTAACAAGCTGTTATGCACAATCTATAGTAAATAGATGCACACTTGAGCAAAGTAATTCAAAAAAGCATAGCCTTTAAGAGGTTTAACCTTACCTGAGTTATATAAACACAGATTGAAAGCATGCACTTGACATTTACCATTGTCACATTTTCATTGGTCCATTTGGGTGTTGCAGGGTTTTTGTTTATTTTTGACAGCCAGACAAATTCTGACCTTAGAATCAGATTCACATTTGCCCATCTAGACAAAATATCTAGATGGATGTATGTCTGATTAGTTTCTTGGTTTACTTAAATTATTTTCTGATAAATACTTCTAGAGAAAACTTGTTTCCTGAACTGAGGAATCAATATCACACTATCTTCAAACAGGCAACATTGCTTAGGTGGTAAGACCTCCTCCCGCTACAAACATACCAAAGAAATTACCCAGTATATATTTACCTACTTTACTAAGGGCACTGCATCACATTTCTATACATTTCTCACTGTTCAGTT